>NC_141694.1:271372378-272575712 GCF_964263255.1 Lissotriton vulgaris | reverse complement strand
GTCCTAACATGTCTGGCTGAATCAGGCATGTGTCCGATAGTCAGTGCTCACACTACCATATGCCAGAGGGGGTGTAGTGTGCCAGATTTACAGTTGTATTATTTAGAGGCCCAATACAGTTACGCTCACGCTTGGTTTCATCCAGATGCCAAGCTGAAGCTGACTTTGTTCTCCCGGAGAGACTCTCCACTGTCCTACCCAAGGGTGTTCCTAGGGACCCCCACGACATCCAAACCGTTTCCACTACAAGCTGGACATGGGATAAACTGAGATGATCGACCGCCGCAACAACATTATATTCCTCTGCCTTGCTCATTCCAAACGCCCGCTGGGTCCTGATCTCTGGTGAACGTCTGGTACAGTGCACTTTGACAACATTCAAAATTTCCAAAGTGAGCGATTTATATCTTAGGGTTCACAGTTTTTCTCTCACGGACGATGCCCGTTTCCAAGATAGTAGCGTTATGGATAGATTTGTCCTAGACCGCATCCGGTTCGCATTACGCGCCACTCTGCCTAACTTCCCAATCGAACCCAAATCGTTCTCCCCTCTCATGATGATAATAGTGAGGACAAACAGCACGCATCTAATTTCCAAAACTTTATAAAATGTTTGCTAATAGGCCTGTAAACGACGACAAGGTCCGCAATGACTGGGAAATAGACTTAACCGTCCGATAAAAGAGTGTTGCGCAGTCACAAAAGATATCTCACTCAACAGCAAGCACAAACCCCTGCATTTCACATTTTTACACCGCATTTATTTCACCCCTGCTAAAGTGCACAGAATATATCCATCCAGACCACACAACTGTCGGAAATGCGCAGCGCCTCATGCTGACTTTGCACATCTTACATGGACATGTCCTAAGCTACAGCCCTACTGGGAATGCATACACAACACTCTACAGAAAATGATTAATCTGCCCCCTATTCCAACTCCGGAAGAGGCCCTACTGGGATACACAGTTAACTTCCCCAAAAAGGTCCGACGGTTTGCGTCTCTGGGTCTGCAGCTGTTGAAGCAGGAGGTAGCGATACATTGGAGCCGCAAATCAGTACCAACTGTTCGGAGCAGGGTGAGCAGTTTGGCCTACTGTAATGTTAATAGCAAGAACTATGCTAGATTAATGCCTAGCTCATCCTGTCCTAAAGACATATGGGGCCCATATTGCTCATATGTGGAGAGTCTGAGTCGGACATCCAGCACTCAGCTGGAGCAGAGTATCGTCCCGGAGGGACTGGGGTAGCAAGCTTCATGATGCAGGCCCCCTTAGAATCAGATACCCATCGGCAGACAAGGCAAGCCTTTGCAAAGGGCTGGTGAGTTTGCCTAGAATGACGAGACTGCGAGGCTATGGGGAAGTGGTGGGGGGTGTGAGAATCCTTCTAGACGACAATAATATTGTATTACGATTTCATTCTTACCAGCCAGGGCAGGTGCATCAATATTGCAATTCTTACAAAATGTGATTTCTGATTACGACAATGGGATTGTAATTAACAAGTGAACAGATTTGCATATATGTATCCTTTGAACTAAACCAAACTGAAAAAGAAAGTTTAAAAGAAAAGAAAAGCTCCATTATTCCCATTACAATTAACATTTTAATTTTTTGTATACTTGTTTGTGAGTTAAATAAAGTATTTTATCACCTGTGTATGTGGTTGTTGAATGCTTGTGTTTGCAGTTGTGTGCATTGTTTTGCAGTTCAAGTCATTACAATTGCTCCACAATTGCTCCAGCCAGAGCCCCGGGCTCTTAGTAATGACGCAGTGTGGGTCCACAGATTCCAATAAGGATTCATTGGGAGACTTCTGTAGAAACAAGGACAGAAAATCTTGAGAAAGACATGGCGGTACTAAAAACCCAAGGGGAACAACAGGATGGCATTGTTAAAGATCTTTTATGGAAGATGGAAGAGCAGGAAAACAGACAACGACGCAGTAACCTTCGCTTTTTAGGCATTCCAGAAGGGATAGAAGGGACTGATCCCAGAGGTTACATGGTTTCGCTTCTTAAAGGTGCCTTTCCAGAGTTACTTACATGGGACTGGGATAATGAAATCCAACGGGCACATAGGTTTCCACTAACACCATCGAAACGCTCCTCAGATACCCCTCAGCATCCTCGTGCTATGCTCCAATACTTTGGGAATTTCCTACTCCGCCAAGCCATGTATGATCTGGCCAGACCAACAAGCAAAAAAACTTTTAAGGGCGTAACTTTTTTCACATGACCAGACTTCGCACACGCTACAATTGAGCGTAGGTGGCGACTCAGGCAGCTCTTCATCCCTTTTCACCAACAAGGGGCTGAAGTATATCTGCAAAATCCGGCGCTCATAAAAATTGTATATAAAGGGACTACTCGCAGCTTTATCTCTGAGATCCAGGCTACAGCATACCTACAGGAAATTACTAGGAAAACCGGTAGCAAGAAATAGTAGCCACTAGATCCGAATTGAATGCTCTAAAAACTTCTGTTAAACTTATTTGCAATCTTTTCTTTTTTCTTTCATTTTGCTTCCCATCTTTTTTGTCTGATGTCTTTTTTCTGTAGTTGTTTGGCTCCTGGTATCTGCATTAACACAATGAGGTTGAGTTTTGTGTATGGTAACTTAGAGTATACTAAGGTTTATGGTTGATTAGCTTCTCAGAAGTTTTTAAATTAAGAGGTCAACAATGAGACGATCGCAGGGAAAGCGTGATTTTCTCTCTCGAATGCCATTAAGCGGGCCTTGCAAAGGTCAGGTAACCTCATTTTTTTGGGGGGGAGCAGGGGTGGAGGGGGGACAGGGTCGGGTGTGGGTCTAAAGAATGGGAATTGACTAGTAGAAAGATCCCTCTCATTTGGTTGGACACGGGTTGGATCCTTTCACCGTTCTTTTTTTTATTTTTTATTAGTCTAGATGAGTAAACTTCACATTGCCACGATCAACATTTGCGGGCTAAATGACTGGAAGAAAATATTGAACACAACAGCTGCCTTAAGGCTACTGAATGCGGATATAATCTGCATGCAGGAAAAGCACATTGAAGCTGCACAAAGACACCTACTAGAGACACTTGGGTATGTTTTGGTGGTGGCCACAATGCGGAATTCACGTACACGAGGGGTTGTAATATTGGCCTTAAATAACACGCTACAATTTAGTCGCACTTCAGTCATCCAGCTAGGGAGATGGGTTATCACTCAGTTACACAAACAGTCAGGAGACCCACTTACAATCTGCTCCATTTATGGCAGCAACCTTGATGATCCAACTGTAATTCAGCACGTTGATAATGAACTAGCCAACTGGCCACTACCGATAATAGTTTGTGGAGATTTAAATATAAATCTACCAGCAGAGTGGAATCTGAAACAGGAAACTGGGGGCATATATAAGGGCCGTAAACCAAAAGTGTATAAGGCACTGAGGACACTTTGTCAGGAGCATGCATTTACGTATGTGTGGAGCTGGCAAAGCTCTAAGAATCCTGGATACACTTATTTCTCCCATCCTCATAGCAAGAATGTCAGAATAGATTAAATTTTAGCCTCCTACTCTATACTCAGAGATTGCAGAATAGAAAAGAATCCTCAAATATTAGCTGACCATAACCCACTAATTTTGGAGATCAAGATGGAAAGGATCTGTGATGGTACTATACCAACATGGAGCTTTGAAAGGGCTCTTCTTTTTAACGAGGAATATTGTAAGATTATGAAGGGGTGGATACCTCAATTCATTAAAGAGAATATAGACAGCACCAGCATTGATATGGTGTGGGATGCATTCAAGGCAGGGATTCGGGGAGAGACATTACGCTTTTCTGCCAGAATGAATAAAAAAAACAAGCAATAATGAAAGATAGCTTAACAAAATTAGTAGCCACAGAAGAAGAGTTGGTTACTATAGTTCAAAATGGAGGAGAGCATAATGAAGCACTATTGGGGGTTATGGCAGCTAAATCTGCTATAATGGGGATAATAGCTAAAGGGGTGGCTGATAAA
This sequence comes from Lissotriton vulgaris, assembly GCF_964263255.1. Classification (NCBI taxonomy): domain Eukaryota; kingdom Metazoa; phylum Chordata; class Amphibia; order Caudata; family Salamandridae; genus Lissotriton; species Lissotriton vulgaris. Next base: position 272,571,712 of record NC_141694.1, on the reverse strand, counting down.
CTAGCCGTTCGGCGCGAGGAGGCCTATGAATGCAGTGAGCAGGTGGGCCATCATCTTGCTGTTAGAACCAGACAAAAGGCAACCCGAAATCTAATCACAGAGATTGAAGATCCAGTTAAAGGATTAACTACGGATTCGGACGAGATCCTAAAAGTTTTTTATACCTATTATCAAAATATTTACCATGAAGAATCGCAAAGAGATGAGAATGAAATAGCGATATATCTTAATCAGATCCCTTAAGAAAGATTTACATTGGAGGAAAAACTACAGTTGGAGGAGATTCCCCAGTGGCTAGAGATACTGCTATGTATTAACAGTCTTCCAACTGGAAAAGCTCCGGGCTCTGATAATATACCCCTTGAATGCTACAAAAAATGTCAACCCAACTTAAAGAATGTATGACACAGCTGATTATACATGTTTTTAAGGGTGGCAGGCCCCCAGAGTCATGGACACAAGCCAAAATTGTAATATTTCTTTAAAAAAATAAAACACCGACTGATCCAGGGTCATATCGTCCTATCACACTTACTAACTCAGACACTAAGTTTTATTCTAAAGTGTTGGCTATGCGCCTTGCCCAGATTATTCACACGGTTATCTCCCCTAGGCAACATGGCTTTATCCCTGGCCGCTGGACAACTGATCATATCCGCAGATCCATTTCTATTCTTGATGCAAAAAATCTCACAAAAGAACCAATAGCATTGATTTCATTGGATGCTGAGAAGACCTTTGACAGAGTCTCCTGGCCTTTTCTCTGGAAGGCTCTGCCTAGGGTCGGGATAGGAGACGGGTTTCTGCAAGCATTCAAAATGCTATATGTTTATCCCACTGCTAAGATAATGGTGAATGGAGGCTTAACCAACAGCTCTGACATAACGAGAGGTGCTAGACAGGGCTACCCGAGTTCGCCATTATTATTTGCAATATATATCGATTCTTTTCTGCGAAAGATAGAGCATAACCCTATCATTAAGCCAATTAATACAAACAGCTGGGAAACTAAAGCCTTGGCATACGCCGATGATGTCGCTATCGTAACCCCTGAACCAGCAATAGCAATTGAGGAAATTGAAACAGAGGCGTTAGGATTTGGGAGACTATCTGGGTATTCTTTAAATCGAAATAAAACTCAAATTATCTGTAACGCACATGCCAAGTTTAATGATGCACGAGTGGTGGAAAAAGCAACTTACTTAGACAAAGAAATTGCTGCAAACACCGATTGTATAGTGGAAGATAATACTGAACCATTAATTGTCAAACGTAGATTAGAAATGGCTAGACTACATAATCTACACTTATCCATAATTGGGAGATGCAACTGCATCATAATGTTGTTCTTCCCAAAATTCTTGTACCTACTGCGGGCGATTCCACTAAAATATGATGGTAAATGTTTGAAAAAAATTGAAGATCTATTTTCAAGATTTATCTGGGGGTATGCCAGACTTAGAAGAGCCTTTAAATATCTTTTGCTATCAAAAGAAAGGGGAGGTTTGGCCCTGCCAAATATCAAATTATATCACTGGGCCAATACCATATTGCATAATTTAACTCTGATTCAAGAAAAACCAAGCGCAGGTAGGACCGAGGAAATACCATCACCAATTGAACTTATAATGGGTACTGAGGCATGGGGTTGGGTATGGCCGCATATGAACGACAATCACTACAAGAAAGTGTGCTTTAAGGTATTACAAAGCGGGTACAAGGTTATGAAATGTATGTTGGAGCTGATCAACTTGGGCGCCTGAAATATTATACACCACTATGCAATAACCCTATGCTGCCGGAGATTTTTAAGGGCCCAATCACAGAAAGATGGAGTGAGGCAGGCATGAGTAAACTTGGCAATCTTTTTTTCCGTAAATGGGCTGGTAATGTTTGAAGATTTACGAGAGCAATTTGGGTTGGAGAATGTAGATTTCTTTAAATTTTTACAAATCAGAGACATTTTGTCGAAAAAAGTGGGAGGACCGAACGGGTTTTTAAACATAGACATTATGGATAAATTCAGGAAAAATAGAGATTTATCTATTGGTTCTGTATATGATTTGTTTAATTTTGTCTTGGAAATATACAATGCAGTAGTGTTTACTCTTTACAGCTGTGTTGCCTTTTGTTTCTTTGCCTTTTTCTTTTTTTCTCTTCCAAAAAAAAGGGAGACCCGAATTTCAGCAATGATTGAGGGTGCACACAATTCAAAGGATTGAGAACCACTGATCTAAGAATATACATTTTTAGACATGTGTGTGTTTGTGTGCACATAAATAAATTGTGAATTGCAAATAGATTGTTAATGCTATTACAATTAGTATGTGGCGATAAGACGGTAAGGCAGCCTATTAACACAGCAACCACGGTTCCACCAAATTAATTTGAAACAGGCAAGTGCCTTAGTATAATGCTTACAACCACATTTATGAATCTTGAAAAATTGGATACCTGGCAGTGGGTTGAATAGGTTCAATGAGAATAAGAAAGCAAATGGTGAAGCCAAAGTACATACGGAGGACTGACTCAGATGCATTTGCCTAGTTAGCCCTATTCATGAGTCACCAGTTCCTAACCCGGAGCCTGTATATTCCACAAATTGGCCTGAGCTGGGTGTTAGTCATTGAAGACCACAGGAAGCATTCATTATTTTACAAGGTTGTTACATTAATCCACAAGCTAACATTAAAACATGCATTGGCAAAGCCAGTAGCTCTGTCTTTAATGTTCTAATACATGCAAAACCATCATGCACAAATACCCATAGACTATCTGTGCCGTGTCTCTATACAGCCTATGGCCACCAGAGCTTTTATACATTTTATAAATAAAGCTTATTGAATTGATTCATGAATAAAGAAAGCTACAGAGGGGCTTTGTGGGCGAGGTATGTGCATTCCACAACAAAATTACAAGGTACAACCAAGTACAGTTACTTATTGCAAATAGATCCAGTCATATCAGAAAGGAAGAGATTATTTTGAAAAAAGGGACACCCCTTTCAACTTGATAAACCTTCTCTGATTGGGTAAAACACAGTTCTGAGAGAACTCTGACAACTCTGATAGCTATGGCACAAAAAGCCGGCAGTTCACAGAGAAGTATGTGCTACGTTTAAACAGTACTAACAATTTCAAAGTAAAGAACACAACACAATAAAATGAAAACAACAATTAAAAAGATGGAGGAAACGCTAGGTAGCAAAAGTGCACCAAGATCATCAGACTATGTGAAAGGGAATCAGCGATATGGATTTTTAAACTATTAGGACAAATTGCGCCTAGAAAAGCTAAATCGCTGTGGAAAAACACCAGTTTGCTGTGGACCAGGACCTGGGCACAATTTCAAGCTGACCATAATGGAGCTGTCTGATACATCAAGCAGATTTTTCTGGACAAAGGTTTTACCTTCAGACATATTCTCCAACTGCTGGGAAAGCTTCTTCTGGCCAGTCCTGCAGCTCTTCTGGGCACCAGGTCTCTCTATCCAGGTATTTTGCAGGGTTTAGTCCTCTTTATTTAGCTAGCCCCCTTTGGATTCAAGAGTCCTTCTGTTTTTGTGTTCCTGAAGCAGGTAAACAGGATGCCAACCACTTGGCCCTTGGAAAGAATTTCCAGCCCCTGGGTGCCAGCAGGAATCAGGGGGCATTGAGTCCCTGTGTGCGAGTCCTCTTCCTCTAGTAGGAGCACAGAGTAAGGAGTCAGAAGTCAGGATTCTTCTTCCAGTAGGAACGTCTTCTTCAGATGGGCTCTTCTCAGATCCAGGAATATTGTCAGAAGATGGCAGTGTATGTGCAAAGATTTATCCTGTGCCCTAGGCAGTGATTGGCTGCTTTCTACTGTCAAATCTCACAATAACCTGGTAGCTCCTGTTTCAAGATGGTGGGACCCAGCAGCAACTATGGAAGCATGTATTCAGCTTTTTAGCCGCTCCCATACCAAACAGGGTCAAAACTGGGTTTCTCTCCTACTGTGTCTGTAATCAAAACTGCCTTGGAGGGTGCTGGGGTTTAATAGAAAAGCCCTTTCTATCTCCAATACAAATGAGGTAGAGCTAAAACTTCTTTTTGTTCTGTCCATTTCTGAAAAAAGCTACTTCTTGATAAGTGGTCAGCAGTCAACCTTCTGAAATGAATAAAAAAATGTAGGAGTGTGTCCCGCTTGACTGGTTTTGCTATTGTACTTGCTAAAAGGAATATAGCAATGGGGTGAAAGGATCGCTCTGGTCCCACTTATTCATCCTACCTGAAAGCTGTACAGAAAATGGATGCATGCTGAGTTGTGTGCACTATGCGTGTCCAGGGAACATGGTCCTAGCTCTGAATTATTGAACGGCTGAGAAACTATTTTGGTAAGTGTGGGGACAGTGGCGCAACTAGCCCTACTTCTACCTGGGGCGGCCCCGAAGTTTGCCACCCAGTGCAGGTAAAACCAGGTGGGTAATGGTGGATGACATGTTCCGGGGGATGAGTGGTGTCGGCTGAAGGACGACTTGTCCCAGGAAGTGAGGGGGGTCCAGCCAACAGACGACTTGTTCTCAGGGGCAGGAGGATGGTGGTAGTCGAGCGACGCGACTTGCTCACCTCTGCCGCCCCCCCAAAAAAGTGCCAATCGGGGCGGACCGCCCGTCCCCCGAGCTACGCTGCTGTGTGAGGATCAAATCAGAGCAATTGCCACTGTAGAATGCTGGCTCAACTACCACACCAAACAAAAGACTGCCTGCATAAAGGGGAAATGCTGTATTGCCTTGAGTTCCTGTATATAAAAGACAATTAATGCCACATGACCAAGCACAATTGTACTAGTTTGATAATGTCTCTCCACAGATGGTTGTGTAGACACTAGGTGGTCACTGACTGCCTTCATGCATGGTATCATTTACTATGATTGCTGCTACGAGTTGGGGGAGAGATGTAAGCAGTCATTTCTTTCTGTTTCTGTCTTCTTCGTTTGTCTGTTGCACACGTTTTGGGTATAGTTGCCATGCCTTTTTGTCCCTCTCCTTTTGGTCCAGATGTGAACATTGAAATAACTATGTGATGGAGCTGCATTATGTAATATATGTGATTTACATTATGTTGTCTGTCTGTATTAAAAGAAATTATTAAGGAGCAACTTAGAAATAAGTGGTCAGCTGTTACGCCCATTAGCCTTTCCTAGGTCCAGAGACAAGCCGTTCTCCTCGAAGTCAGAGTTGTCAGCTCTCTCAGCCATGGATGTGTAACCCAGCTCTGGCTGTGGGGTGAATGGCAGAACTGGTTTTAAGCTGTTCCTCGCTCAGGCAGCCTAAAGTCCACCTTTCTAGCCCTTTCTTAAGAAGAGGCGGAAATTAAAGATTTTACTTCCACTTAGGTCTATTAGAAAAAAGGCTAGTCTGGCCTACTGAGTGAAATAGCTTTGGCTTTTATTTCACTGTGAGGGCACAATAATCCCACCATATAGTGTGCCCTATTTTTATATATGGCCACCCTGCCCTGTGGGCGTAGACATTACGAATGACTTATGAATATATGATAATATTCTTTTTCTTCATGGCAAAAACTGGATTCCCTTCCATATGTCACTTCAGTGCAGTTAAACTGCAGCCTATCCCATGACATTGAAATATATTTTGTCATACATGTGGGTGGTTTATATACACACTGTAGATCATGTTAATTGCACTTTCAATGCCATATGCAAACATAACCGAAAAGCAGCTAAGGGTTGGCTCTAATCAGTATGGCTGAGCCGATATACAAAATAACAGAAAGGAATTGCCAGTACTGATAACAAAACGTGGTTAACATGTATTATAACACAGCACCTGAAAATACCATTCAAGTGTGGAAAATGAATACGTTTTGATGAACATTATCTGCGCCATCTTCCCTTTTGCCCCGATGCCACACTCTCTGTCGCACACACCTACCACTTTAGCTGTCTTGACCAGACCCACCCTCTACACACCCCTGACCCCCGGCACGGCTCTTCGCCTACACAAGCACCCCCACGCACTGATCACTCCTGCTTTCACGTGTCTTGCGCGTAAGCGGCAGCCATTTCGAGCACCATGGCCCCTGTGCCCCTCGCTGATGGCCAGCGCGTCTCTCGCTCTCCTATCCTCGCAGGCATCCCCCGCACGCTGACAACCCCCTCGCTCTCACATGCCTTGGGTCATAAACCCCTCTTCAGCGCAGCTCTGCCACAGAATCCCATCCTGTTCCCAGCGCAACACCTCCCTTCATTCCTTTCATAGTCTCAGGCCCTTTGATGCAAACCCCCTTTTTCCTGTGTGCCCGTCTGTCTTCCTTGTTCCCAAGCCTCCACCTGGCCCTGCGGATACTGTTTATTACCCCGTACAGTAGGAAGCCTCCCCTCCCCATCAAAGGACCCTCGAGCCGATCAAAGCCCCCACCCCTCGAGATCCGATCAAACCCCACACATTCCGTGAATCAGCGGAATGTCCTGCTGCGCGATAATCACCACCTGTTGTGATCGGGGTGAGGAATTCAACTGTAAATGTATGTGGGAACGGGCCTGACGGGGAGATTCCGAGGATGTTCTTTCACATATCAAAGTGTTGCAAGAATGTGTTACGTGCAATAAAGATCATAAAACCTGAGTATAAGAGGCCAGGCCTCAGAGATGCGGTTAGAGCACCTCGTGACGATACTTGCTGTCTGAATTGATGTGTTCTCCTCCGGAGAGAATAAACCCTCGTTTCCTGCCTTTCAGTCTCCAGCGCCTGCTTCTTCATTGATTAATATTGGTGGGTCATAGAGGCGATACCGCCGGGCAACACAAAAGGGTCTTTGGTTACTGGTTGTCTTTGCACCCTTTTTTTACAATTGGCGTCCCAAGCGTGGGGCCCATCAGCGACTCGTGGATCCAGTGGGAGAGGTCCTGACGACAGAGTGAACGACTGCAACGATCGGAAGGTACCCTGTCCGATAGACCCTCGTCTGACAGCCGATCATCCGAACTTCACTGGTTCCGAACAGACCTCTCTCGAGTGATCTACGGTCCTGACTGGGAACCATCAGGAGTGCCACGAGGAGTACGAAGAGAAGAGGACGATCGGGCGCTGGATTCGGAAGACAAGAAACTGTCCATACGGTCCGGGTAAGGTCGTGTAAACACGACAAATCGCGAAATGATTGATAATTGATGGAAAATACTAGTATTACTTTTTGTTAATTTATTTTGGAGATTCGCTGTCTGCAAACGGAGAAACAACCGGCTCTCTCTTTGCAAGCAGTGAAGGATAGGTACGCATCTGTCGGACCTATCTTTCTCCCCCACTGAACAATTGCCCCTCCCCATTGATTAACTGTTACGAATTGTTTTCTGGAGACTCTCTGTCTGCAAACAGGAAAGAATAGGTCCCCTCTTTGCAGATAGTGAAAGGGTAGGTGACGCAAACCTTTGCGTGGCCTACTTATTCTCCCCATTGACCATTTTTTTATTTTTATTTATTGACCAAACATTGATTGCCCGATATTGGTTCATGAGGTATTCACTGCCTGCAAACAACGTAGAATAGAAATATTCTGTCTAGTCTTTGCACACAGTGATAAGATAGGTAATGCTGACTATTATCCCCATTGTGATCCGTCATGCCTGTCTTCTCCCCACTGAAGGATAGCTGGTTCAGCCCGGACCGTTTATTAGAGGTGGACCATCTAGCTCCGCTGGAAGGCACCCCTAATAAAGAAATGTTCACAAAGTATGGATTAATTACCATAGCCTATAGTAAGCTATGGCACAAGTATACCAGAGCAAACCAAGAAAAACAATGGCCGCTGATAGGATCCTTCGATTTAGACAAAATAGAAATGGTGGAAATAGCCCTTTGTAATAATAAGACAACGCCTATTATGCTCGATAGTCTCGGTATGTGGCGCAGAGAAGCTACGCAACGAAAAGAAAGAGACGAAGTCAAGGTAGTTAAAGAAACGCGACAGGCAACCCTCCAAACGACTGGTAGGCAAAAGGAAGGGCCAGCGACGACACAGTTCCGAGGATTAGACACAAAAAGAGAACGGTGTGAAGGGATGTGCCGACGGGACAACCCCGAGACACAACGACCCAAAAGTAATCCCCCGACACTATGCACAGGACGAACAGATTTGAGGCAAAACCAATGTGCTTTTTGTAGATGTCTCGGGCACTGGAAAGCCCAATGTCCGACTCTACAGAACATAGGTAAGAGTGGAGGGTCGACAGAAATAACAGGTCGGCAAAAAGGGAGAAGGCGCGAGATAAAAACAAATCAGACTAACAAGGACAGGACAGATAGAACCACCACGTTTGATTATGCTCGATGGCACAGATTTTGTCAGACAAATTTCAACGACATGTCTGAGTTCTGGGACTGATTGCTCCCTGTTGCCCCCCCCCCCCCACTCTGAAAAACAGAAGCAATTACAGGCCCGCGTAGACAATCCCCCGTTAGAAAAAGGACTCAAGGAAACCAAGCATCTGTTATATAACTTAGGGTTTAATTACGATAAAGATAACACACAACCAACGATAAATAGAAAAAACTAGTAAAACATTCTTTAAAGCAAACTGTACTAATAAGAACAATACAAAACATATTACGCTTACTCCGGAAGTTCTCAAACTGTAACAAGTCAACGGTCCCGCCCATCCGGAAGGTGAAACACACAGCACGTGTGGGGCGGGGCCTGCCAACGACCATAGCCCAAACGAAATCGCCGGCGAAAAGGTACGGGGGGCTACACCAGCCGACTTGAAATGGTCTTCCCATGCTGTCCTTCCTGGGGTAACATCCCCTGGGCCACGAGTAGGGAGGGGGCGGATGCAGATGACCCCCTCCCTCGTATCGCCTGGTCCGGCCATCACAAATTCCTCCTTCGAACTGATGCAGGGTGGGCTGGGAGGGAGAGGCGACGCGGACGAACCTCTCCCACCTCCACAGGTAGGAGGTTTCCCAGCCCCGGCCCGGCGCCAAAATCCTCCAGCCGGGCCACAGATCTATTTGCGGAGCACAAGACGTACAATGCCTGACGGACCTATTTCCGCAGCACAGAACGTACAATGTTCAACGGGCCTATTTTCTCAGCACAGAACATACAATGTCCGACGGGCATACTTGCGCAGCACCGGACATACAGTGGTCCCCCAAGAGTCGGAGTCAGGGGTGTAGGGTGGTCATCGTGTGCACCCCTGATTCAAAATGGACGGCGTGGGATGCGCCGGGAGAGGAAGGCGGCACGGACGAGCCTCCCTCGCCTCCTCAGGTGAAGGCTCCACAGCTGCACCCCGGCGCCCCGAACCAAATGTCCTGCTCCAACAGCATGGTGTTCTGTCTCTGTCGCCACAAGAAGTTTCTTCCACTCCTGAAAGACACGACGAAGGGCGGCGGCTGCAGGGTCTCAAAATGGCGTCTGGGCCCTCTGGAAGGCGGGTCTAGGCCGCTGGAGTAACTGTGTCCGGAATTGCAACTCGGGCACTCGCCCACCTGGGCATGAGCCCCCACCTCCGACAACATCCCCACAGCTTTGAAGATTCTACCAGAGTCCCAGAAGCCCTCGGCCTCCACAGGCTTCCGACGGGGAACAACTGCCTTGATCACAAACGTAACGACCATGAGATAGCCACAAGATGGTGGTGCTCTCGTGTCAGCACCAGCTTCAGTCTGAACCACCTGGGAACATTGTGGGCTAACGAACTCAAGTAAGTTCCGGCTGAGCATCAACGCGACCCGGTAAGAAAGATTCTGCCTCCCTCCCCCTTTTTGATTGACGGTCCACACCACCAGCCCCTCTGTTAAGCACAGGTTATTGAACTGCCGAAAGGGACTCTGGTCCAACCGCCAATTGTCGGAGACATTTTTCCCTTGATACTACTTCCGGACTAAACCAACCTCGCCTAAAATGGCGCCGGTATCAAATAGGAACTAACGGACACCTCGTGGTGTTCTTTGACTAACAAGACTTAATGTTCTGAGTTATGTATGTGAACCATTGTGCACTTGATGAAAAAGGGAGGGGGGTTCACTTGGCGAACATTTGAAAAGATCCCGTTAAAATGTTGATTTCAATGTACGATTTATATGATATTTATTGTGACCGATACATAACGTAGCTTGCGACGCACGCCCACGGTATACCTCTAGGAAATGTGATTAGTCTGACTGTGTTTCAATTTATGAAATAAATACCCTATGATCCCTCAATTATTAAAAGACGTTTTCAGTTTCTTGCAAATAACTAAGTAGACGTTTTTCAATGTTTTTAAATACTGCAAATAGCCCCCCCCCTACTGTATATGCTTCAGCCATCGCCGTGTCCGACCAAATACGATTGCATTCACATATTTACTTACTGAACGATTACACAAATAAAGGTTTTCCAAACTACGAACAGGTATCGCATACTTTTGTAAATGTGGGAATTGGCGGGAGGGCTATTCTGTGCGCAACAGTTTTGCTCTCTTTTCAAGGTTATTAGAAAATGATTATCCGGCCCTGGATTGATGATCGAATCAAAAGGTATGATACGCTGCCTCCAAATATGCAACTAGGCTCAGGAACTAACGCATGAAGAAGGACCTCGACTTCTGAGAATGGGTAAAGTAAAGCGGTGTGAATGATAGAATGTTATAAAGGTATGGTGGTCGAAGGTACTAAGGGACAGGGTTAACCGAAGAACCGATATGCCTTAGAACATCACAGTTTTGGGAATGACTTAAGGATCTCGGTGGCTAGATACATCTACAAAACCAGGTACCTCGCGCTAGGTGCCTCTGATTCCTTTTTAGCATTTCCCCACACACGATCTATAATGCCACCCTCGAACCCCCCATGAACAACCTATCACCTCGCCCGCCCCCTTGACTTCAGAAACCAGGACCCTAGGGATTATATCCCGAGAAGATAAGTACGAGTATGTGGTAAGTAAATAACTTTCGTGCCCGTACATTTGATATGCTCGAATGTTGTTCCCCCTCCCTTTCTTCCTTTTTCTCCCTCTACAGGTTACATTGGAATAACGACTAAGGTATGGAAAAAGATCTGGAGCCATACCATGTCCGAATACATGAAGCGGACCTACGCTGCAAGATGGCTCCTAAAGACTCCCGACTCAATGCATGTCCTTATATACTTGGCCTAATGCTCTTCCGTCCCTAACTGCATGCTTTCTACATTCTAACACAAACCCAAAATGTTTCATGTTAGGTAATACGCTGAATAGCCTAAATAGTACATGGCCACTCTCCATGTCACACGTGTACTATTTAGCCTATTGTTGATCTCTCTCTCTCTCCCTCTCTATCTGTCTCTCTCTATCTTTCTCTCTCTATCTCTCTCTCTCTCTCTCTCTCTCTCTCTCTCTCCTCCACTCTTTCGCTCTTCCTAGCAACTGGCACCTAATTGGCGAACCACTACACCTGGTGCACCACCTGATTGGCTCCAAATACCACAAGTATTTGCACAAATTTGTCTTAAATATAAATTGCATCGATACCACGTTACTACCTCTCCTTTTCTGCTAAATATTGATGAAACCTAGATTGACCTAAAAGAAAGGGACAGGTAAGACGACCAAGGTTCTCTAATCTGACCCATTTTGAGGGAACTACTTGTCAGTGGCATCCATGATAAAATGTTTCTGGTAAACGCGACCTTCCCTGTCACGAAACTATCTCAACACCCAAACAGTAAAAATGATCGAGACACCCCCGTTTTCCCAGAATGCCCCCAGTTTTGTATCAGCTGCCCGGGACGAGAATTTAAAAATGTCCCTTGCCCCAGTTCATTATATTCCTAGTTGTTTTCCATTAGACCCCGCTCACCCCAAGGGTGGGTTGAACAGCCATCGCAAGTCCGAGTTTTTTAATAAAATATCCAGGTTGTAAGAAACTATGTAGAATTTAGAGTAATGTTTGCGAAGTTAGAATTAAGTCAAAAAAAAAAAGGAACTTGTTGCAAGTAAAGCTGTTGAAAGTAAAATGTTTAGCCGAAAGATAGGATGCATTGATATGATGAAGAATCGTTTAGCCTATGTTCGTTCCTCAGAAAGATATCTATCAGACCATGGTGAATAACACGTTACACTTTTCCATAAAATACAAAGCCCTGGAGACCGGTCAAGCATTACAAGACTCGTACTAGGGTAATGGGTCACTACCAGGAGAACTGACATGACTGTAATAAACGAATGCAATGAATGGGTATCAGACCTCGTACCACGACAAATGAATGTAATAAACCGACAAAACGCCAAAGAAATAACCACAAAGGGAAGTTGTTGGGAATCCAGCAAACCCATCATCAATTGTTTATACGTTGGCTGCAGACGTCAATGTTGCGGATGTTTACCCGAGTTGCTTGGTGTTGGGAGAGAAATAGATTTACGTAATTACCTTCCTCTGCAAAATCTCTAAAGACTGTCTTTTCAAAATCATTTAAGGGTACCACTGTCGGAGGAGAAAGAGACCGGATGTGGGAGCACGCGGCCTGACTACAGATCGTGGAACCTCAGCGACGGAGGCCAAGGCGAGACCACAACAGTAAGGAGTCGCAGGACAAGGCACTATTTCCGACAAAACTAAAGGAAAGGGCTGACCTAAGGCCCCTGCTCTATGATCGACGCGTGCCGAAAGGTCCCCGCTCTCTGAACATGATTATGGACTCGCCTGTCTAAAATTTTCCGTCTCCCTGGTCTGTTCCCGACCTGGCCCTGCTCCATCCCCTCCTCCCCCGACCTGCCATAAGGACTATTCACCCACACACCCTCCCTCCACCTGAACTTTCAAAATCCTCTAAATCCTACTGTGCCATCCAGAGAAGGGTATTTCCTGCGTCAAAGAGGAGGGAGCCCCGACTAAGTAGACCACGAACTGTGTTAAATCTCAGAACACGTGACCTAAAAACACCACCAAGGGTCACCCCAAAGAAAAGCTAAACGAAGTATGTGGTTCTGCCCGGTACCGAGCACCTTGAAGATGATGGAAGCAACAGGAAATACCCACCACAGGAACCCAAGAACAGACAAACTCCACAACTCAAAGACAATTGCACCCTTCGTCACAATCCTTTTCTGTCTCCTTCTAATGACCACTCTCTGGATTACTGGAAGAAAATGCATCTGCTCCAAAACCGTAACGCATTTCTCCCATGAGGTCTGGCGAAACAATACAAAAGGCACTCTCCTGCCCGCAGACCTCCAACGGCTCAACCCACATGGACATTCCTGCTAACGAACGAATTGTAATACAGGTGTTCAACAGTGCCAACAGAAGACGACAAAGAATGCTGAGAACTGACTAATAATGGTCCACGACCATACGACACTGGGAACACTGATTATTGTTTTTACTATGTCTCATTTCTCTCCCAACCACCATTGAATTGACTATGCTCCAACCGAGTACAAAAAGAACCTACTTATGTGGTAACCTATCGGCTCCTATTCCAAATGATTACAAGCATCTATGATCTGTACCCGATGCTTTCACTGCATAATTTTTGTCTGATATTGCATTACTATGACTTTCCTGCAACAGATCTTAACGATGAGCCCGCCCATTGGATGAAAAGATTTTAAAAATGTGATGTTTTCCTTCACCTGGGTTATCACTTCCTTACTTATGACCACAACGGTAGACATAGATAGGAAATAGGCCAGCAAGATGTCTTAGAAATGTTAAAGGGAGGACTGTGGAAAATGAATACGTTTTGATGAACATTATCTGCGCCATCTTCCCTTTTGCCCCGATGCCACACTCTCTGTCGCACACACCTACCACTTTAGCTGTCTTGACCAGACCCACCCTCTACACACCCCTGACCCCCGGCACGGCTCTTCGCCTACACAAGCACCCCCACGCACTGATCACTCCTGCTTTCACGTGTCTTGCGCGTAAGCGGCAGCCATTTCGAGCACCATGGCCCCTCTGCCCCTCGCTGATGGCCAGCGCGTCTCTCGCTCTCCTATCCTCGCAGGCATCCCCCGCACGCTGACAACCCCCTCGCTCTCACATGCCTTGGGTCATAAACCCCTCTTCAGCGCAGCTCTGCCACAGAATCCCATCCTGTTCCCAACGCGACACCTCCCTTCATTCCTTTCATAGTCTCAGGCCCTTTGATGCAAACCCCCTTTTTCCTGTGTGCCCGTCTGTCTTCCTTGTTCCCAAGCCTCCACCTGGCCCTGCGGATACTGTTTATTACCCCGTACAGTAGGAAGCCTCCCCTCCCCATCAAAGGACCCTCGAGCCGATCAAAGCCCCCACCCCTCGAGATCCGATCAAACCCCACACATTCCGTGAATCAGCGGAATGTCCTGCTGCGCGATAATCACCACCTGTTGTGATCGGGGTGAGGAATTCAACTGTAAATGTATGTGGGAACGGGCCTGACGGGGAGATTCCGAGGATGTTCTTTCACATATCAAAGTGTTGCAAGAATGTGTTACGTGCAATAAAGATCATAAAACCTGAGTATAAGAGGCCAGGCCTCAGAGATGCGGTTAGAGCACCTCGTGACGATACTTGCTGTCTGAATTGATGTGTTCTCCTCCGGAGAGAATAAACCCTCGTTTCCTGCCTTTCAGTCTCCAGCGCCTGCTTCTTCATTGATTAATATTGGTGGGTCATAGAGGCGATACCGCCGGGCAACACAAAAGGGTCTTTGGTTACTGGTTGTCTTTGCACCCTTTTTTTACACAAGACTGTGAGCTCATTAGTAGCTTTTATTATTTTGTTTACAAAGAGCAATTAACTTCATAAAAGGATTTATTCAAAGGAATAAACAGCTAATACATGCTGAAGACAAAGTAAAGGTTAGGGGAATCATTCACCATATCAAACATGTCACAGGCATACAACAGTCAACCATTCAAGGGAGGAGAGGGATATAATGACTACAAAAGACTAAAACAAGTGCATAACGTTCAATATTTACAGTGAAAAAACGGGCACAAAAACACGAGAAAATGAGAGAGCCACAGTCTGCAAAGTAATTGGAAACAATATCACTGAGAAGTTATTCAAGCAAAAAAGTACATTCCTTTATCAAATTCGAATATTCTCAGTATTTGAGAACTCAGAGGGTAATGTACAAGGGATAGTGATAAGCAACAGTGGAATTTTTGATGAGCTTATCACCCATGCAGACTACGGTGTGGCAAGGGCCTACGCGTTTCGAATCCTGCTGGTTTTGAGGGATTCTCTTCAGGGCCTTTAGTTGTCTCTAAAAAAATGAGGAGAAAAGGAGAGTTTGTAAGAGAGAAGTTAACCTTCAGTTGATCAACATCATGTTCCTCACTCAGGTACCACCCTTTCCTACCAAAGCTTACCAAATTGCAGAAATGCAACCGTGTAATAAGTGTCACAGCATCTTAGCTGGAAGGGGTAATCTGTACCTAAAGCAGTTAAAACAAACATAGAATCAGATAGTGGACTTCTCGGGGTGGCTTCATTGTAACAATTACAAAGGCTTGTTCTTACCTACCTTTTAGAGTATAGGGCAGGCAGGCGTTTTACCTGTGAAGTAATAAACGAGCGTATGGTCAGAACGGGTTTCCTCATAGTGGTGGGCGGGTAGTTCTGAAGTAGCAGAAAGAGTTCTTACCTACTATCATTAGACCTTGGTATCAGAGCAGGCAGCCGTCGTAGCATAAATAGGGGCAAAAGGTCTGTTTTCAAACAATGGAACAAGAGTTTCAGTTTACAGAAACCGCCAGACGATGCAAAAGTAGCTGGGTGAAACTGATGAAGTTTCTTACCGGAATCAATGGTTAGTCATTGAGAAGTTAACGTGGACCAACAATTTAACTTGGTTGTTGAGAAGATCTGAAAAAGACCCAACGAAAGCCCATGAGAATAAAAGCAATTATCGCCGCCTATTAATCTGCAAATCACTAATGAAGACAGTGCGGCTTACCAAAAGACATTCGAGACGGGCGTGGTCCGCAAAGTGCGGCTCGCTATTTAAAAAGATTTCGAAGGACCTGAAAAACATAAGACACCCGGTGTTTAGGGGAATAGTGTTCCGGGTAAAGGAAGAGACTACTTTTAAGAAGGTTTCTGGCATCTTACCGTCATAGCGGCGATGCTCGCTGAAGGCGTGTTGGAAAATAAATACTGAAACAACAGAGCGGGGTGGAAGTTAATTTCAGAACGGCGGCATGCGCTGTTTAGTTACCGCAAGGAAAACTATCCGGTAATACTCACACTGAATTCTCTGGACCAGACCTTCGACCGACGGCGTTTCAACGGGCACTGCACACTCACACATGCGCATTGGCTGGCCAAGCCTAAGTTGACCGCCCATATATAAACTGATCAAGGAATGGAGTACGCCCACACTCCACCCAAGCAGACTAACTCGGGCAAAAAACCTGGACTGGAGTTACAGGCGTGAAGGGAAAAACCGCAGTTAGAAGGACAGATTATAGTTTGAATATTTCGCTTAGTTCATTAAGCCCAGATACTGCTGTCTCAAATTTAACTATAAGAAAAGCTTCTCGTTTGGATAATGCCAGGTTTTGGTCGCCACCTCGGGGGTTTTTTTCAACTTTGAAATTCACAGTCCATTTTAAGTCACTTACTGGGTGTTGCATCCGCGTCCAATGGAGCACCAAAGGGGCGTTTTCGACCTTCCTCTTTAATCTAGATTTATGTTGAGAGATCCGATGACGGATCTCCTGATTCGTTTTGCCTATGTACAGTAGATGGCACGGACATGTAATGCCATAAACAACAAACTTGCTCTTACAGTTACTAAAGGTGTCATGTTTCCAGGAGATTCCGTTGTGTTGAAAGAGTGAACCTTCAACCGTGGATTCACAACAGAGGCAGGTGCCACATTTATGATGCCCAAGAACAGGGGGCATCCCCATCATTTGACGTAACGTCGCAGGTTTGGGTGTTGGCATGGCCGCCCGAACTATGTGGTTAGCAATGTTATTCTCCTTTTTGAAGGCAAATAGGGGCATATTTACAAGACTTTCATCCAGATCTTTTACTAGATGCCAGTTTTGTTTTATGACCTTTTTCAAGTGATTGGCATTGGGACAGTATGTCGTGACACAAACTTGACGTTGTAGTTCAGGTTTGGTTTTGCGTGGGGTCCATTGAGCTCTCTTCATGCAACTCTTCACGAGTTTCTTTGGATACCCTCTATCACACAACTTAGATGTTAATTTTGCTGAATGGTGTTGGAAGTCTTCTTTAAACGTGCAGCTCCTGCGCACTCGCAAGAACTGTCCGTATGGGAGATTTTCTTTGAGGTTCCTGGGGTGATTGCTCGTAAACATCAAGGACTTGTTTCTATCGGTTGGCTTGCTGTATAGAGTAGTAGCCAATTTCCCTTCAGATGGGAAGACCTCCACGTCTAGGAATGCAATCCTACTTGTTGAATTAGAAATGGACTGTGATTTCCAAAGTTGAAAAAAAACCCCGAGGTGGCGACCAAAACCTGGCATTATCCAAACGAGAAGCCTTCTTATAGTTAAATTTGATACAGCAGTATCTGGGCTTAATGAACTAAGCGAAATATTCAAACTATAATCTGTCCTTCTAACTGCGGTTTTTCCCTTCATGCCTGTAACTCCAGTCCAGGTTTTTTGCCCGAGTTAGTCTGCTTGGGCGGAGTGTGGGCGTACTCCATTCCTTGATCAGTTTATATATGGGCGGTCAACTTAGGCTTGGCCAGCCAATGCGCATGTGTGAGTGTGCAGTGCCCGTTGCCATCGGCTCATCCACAGATGATGAAGAAGATGATGAGCCATCGGCTCATCCACAGCCACCGGTACCTCTAGCGGACCTTTAAATTCCTGGCCGCTACGGACGCTACCAGCGTTAACTACCTAACCGCAGTACGAACCACGTCTACTGCAGCTAAATTCAGATTGAAACTCCCCAATTAAAACGGAGACCTGCTTCCACGGAAGGGGGACACTTGAAATTACCGCTTATACTTCAACCCAGACCGTTTTATAGAAGCAATTTTGGAGCAGAAAATCTCTCAAAAGCGCATGACATTGGGACAATTATTTTAAATCCCAAGGATTAAATTCCAAGTCTGACCAGATCTGATAAAGCATTGCACCACAACCTGAACCTCATCCTTGCAGCATAAATTTGAAGTCCGGCTTGGAATTCAATTTCTAAAAATGGATGTCGGGCTATTACTCTAACCAGTGAAGACATCCAACAGGATTAAACCCCCATTAACAGACAAAAGTCTGGCGGTTTTATGTGAAAAGGTTATATTCAGGCAAAAGTTTTCATTACAAAAGTCCTGAAGATGATCCCCCTATAATTGAGCTTGGGATCGAAACGTCCGTCGACTGCTTTTAGAGTGTCCCATACTTAGAATTTGTTGTATTAATGTATGGGTGATTCACTCCAGGACACACTGTTAACTTGAATTTTTGTCAGTGGCCTGCTAGCTCACTTTGTTTGCCTGATATTGTTTGCACTCACTGTCTTCTTCACTTCCTTCTTCACGTACGGCACAGGACTGTGTCTTACAGTAACCTTTATGTCTTTGGTTACCTGTCTTATTTATGCATTGAGACAACCTATTACTTGAATAAACGTTCCCTGCCCGGCTGGACAAGGGATTTTTGCGTTATTATTTACACAGCTCTGATGATGCACCTCACGCACAGGGGCTGACGCAGTTATTATTCACACAGCTCTGGTGATGCACCTTAGGTACAGGCTCACAGCTGGTATTATTCACACAGCTCTGATGATGCACCTCACGCACGGGGCTGACGCAGTTATTATTTACACACAACACTGATGCACCTTAGGCACTGGCTCACAGCTGTTATTATTCACACAGCTCCCGGCACGGGCTCACAGCAGTTATTATTCACACAGCTCTGATGATGCACCTTAGGCACGGGCTGACGCAGTTATTATTCACACAGCTCTGATGATGCACCTTAGGCAAGGGGCTGATGCAGTTATTATTTACACACACAGCTCTGATGATGCACCTTAGGCACGGGCTCACAGCTGTTATTATTTACACAGCTGTGATGATGCACCTCACTCACGGGGCTGAGGCAGTTATTATTCACACAGCTCTGATCATGCACCTTAGGCACGGGATGACGCAGTTATTATTCACACAGCTCTGATGATGCACCTCATGCATGGGGCAGTGACTAGTATTAGGGAGGCTGTTCTGCCCCCCTGGTCAGTCAGAGACCGAAGGCTGCACACTCTATCTGCGTAGCACCCAGAATGTGACTTACTACTATGACCTCTACACACAAATATAAAAATGTTTATCAAATTGAAACCTCTGAGATACCATCAAGCCTGGACCTATCAAATGACCCATGTTATGAGATGTCATGATAACTTTTCCAGTCCTGGGGTTTTCTACTAATTATTGTTGTGAGGAGTGATAGGACTCAGTTAAAATAAACCAAGACTACAAGTTACACAATGTATCGATGTTTTAACGGAAAGCTTGGGCCCCTGTGCTCCCAACAGTCACATATGAACGCTGCTGCACTGCCAGTTGTGCTCAATGTTGGCCCAGGATCACTGGATCGATGTTTTATTTCAGGGATATTCGCTATGTAAAAGATTCCTATTTGCATTCACTCTATGACGTAGCTCAGATGGATATCCAAAAATACTGTCATTCAAGGATATTGCCCTGGGTGACCAAGGCTTGCCACAACATGCCCTATGTGTTTCACAAATATGTAGTGTGCTCGCACAACCACCTTGTGCCACCTTGTTTAACGAAGAAGAACTGAAGAACTCTTCCCTTTACAAAGCTCTTAAATAAACATATACAAATGCATAAACATTGAATCATCCCCATGTGCCCTCATATTCCTACACTACTATCAAACTCTTTCTTCAGAGTAGTCATCCCATTATGTAAATTTTACACTACCAACCCCCAGGTATATTTTCCTACTCGCAATACAGTGGCGCTTGGAATCAGTTTGAAACTGCACTAAATGACTATATTCGAATTATCTAAACTGCTAATTTGGCTCTTTGGCTGACATCAAAAGTCAAGGCCGCTAATAAGCAGCTACAGCTCTGAGGTAGCAATTCAGAAACAGCACCCGTCAATCCCCTTACTAATTTACTCAAAAAGCTCAATGTGCAGAGAAATGCTGCAAAAAAAGGCCTAGAAGAAGTCCAACTTCTAAATCCAGGGGAATTTATGTTTTGTGAGGCTCCCGGAGTCTCTCTTGGCTCAAGAAGTACAAAACCTCAATAAATATCTCTTAAACGTTGTCTTCTTCTAAGTAGGCATACATTTTTTTATTGTAGCTGCGAAAAGCATAGCATAAGAGCGGCGTAGTACTGCATCAATAAGCAATGTCATTGTCTTTAGAGACGCAACATAAATGGTGAGGAAACTGAGGGAATTTCGAATAATTTCAACCAGTCGCCGCCACTTCAATATTATTGAGAAAAATGTGTTTTTAATCCCCCTTTGGCGACCAATGAAATTACAGATACCACAGACTGGATTCATCTCTTGATTATCCCATACACAAATCCTGCAAAACGGATGTTTACATTTGGTGGTAAAATGTTAGAACTGTTGTGGTGTGTTTATTCAAAACTGCGAAAAAACTGCCTCAAACCAAGAAATAAATTAATTTGCGATAAGGAACAGAGGCCAGCCTTAACAAAAGAAAGAGAAAATACAGTTTTTCACCCTGGCTCGCCTGTTGTGCTGTTCCTCTGCAGACTGGCAGCAGCAGGTGCAGCTCCCTTCTTTCCCCTCCCCCTGTCCTCTCCACATTACCCCTCAATCAATTGGTTCTGCCTTCCCTCCAACCAGCCGACGCAACCCCCAGAGTACGAAAGTTCATGCTCTCTTTGACAATGGAAAAGAAAGACAATCATCGTCGCTGGCTACTAGACCAGAAAAAATCTTTTTTGTGTGTAAAAATATATGTTTCTGTAGGCATGCCAAAAAGAAGCAACACGGTCTACCTGGAACTAAAAAATTAGCACAGGATGTTCGTTTGAATGTATTTTATTTCGAATTCCTTTAACTTAAAACGCCTAGGCACGATTACCTCAGTCATAAATAGTGTAATTCGCCTAAACGTATAAAGGTACTTTATGTCTAGATTTTTTTCTTTAAATTACAGAAATGTTGTCTGCAACATTTTACAATGGGTTGGCTCTGGGAGTTAAACCCATCTGTCGTGGCTATAAATCAGTCCCAAGTTATAAAAGAGTGCTGATTAAATGTACGGGGAACAGCGTGGGGGAAAGCTAGAGCACACAAAAGATGGGGCTTTTGCAGACAAGAACAGCGAAAGCAAGAGTCGGATTCCGACACGCGCCTCTTGCCTATTTATCAGCGCCGCGCGCCTCTCTGCAGACTCCCCCTGCATTCCAGAGAGGCGCGCGACGCGATCCGGCCTGCATTGGCATGCCGTGTCGACAAGAACTGGCCGCGCGCACAACGTTATCCTATGGGGAAACGCTGCGCGCGGCCAGGTCTTGTCGAAACACTGCTTTTTGAGCTGAGACAACAGCTATAGTTCTCGCTTGCGAGAACGCGCTTTCAGCGCGTTCGTCGTAGGCGAGACCTAAAAAGCACTGTATTCAAGATAAGCACCTTTAAGCATTATATTTATGTTCAGTTACCCAATGACTGGAGAATCATTTGGCATTTGTGACCCAAGCAGCTATTTGTGGTCATGAATGCCTTACAGAAAGAGGATGTTTCAGAATATCCCTACCCAAGAAATACAACAATTGGAAGAAGATATATAAAAGACCGTTGTGCATTCTGTTGAATTGCTGAAGTATCTGTGAGTACCTCATTTAAGTATAATGGAGTGAGGAGTGTACCAAAGCGATTGTAAGAAATAAGATTACAATTGCAGTGCGGCGGAGTTTTTTTGTATGATGTTATCATCTCGAAAAAAACGTAATTGGCAAAACAAAGCTGATGGCCACAAAAAGTGGCAAACCACGCTTCACTACAATACAGTGCAAAGATGACAGTAGCTCTTAAGCATCATTAGAAGTTCAAAAGAGTCTTTTCACATGTGGCAGACAATTTCTTTTTCAGGGATAGGTATGTCACTGGTTAGCTAATCTATTGTAAATTGACTTGTTCCTGAAAATCATTTGTTTGGTACAGTTAATCATGGAGGTGCCCAACCTTTTGCATATTGTGATGATATGGGTCAATTAGAAATATTGTGAAAGATGAACACATATTTTCAGCTTCATGTGAAAAGTACTCATTAGGATTCATGATCCATTTTACATTCAGCAATATGAGCATAATGTCACAAAGAAAGGTGGTCTCTAAGGAGAAGAGCAAAAAAGGGATAGTCCCAAACTGAACCTTGAGGATGTTCAAAGATAAGAGAGTCAAGTTGGTAGAGCAAGATGTACATTTAGACAATGGAGGGTTGGTTGGAAAAGTATCAGAATGAGTCAACAGATGATCTAGTTAACATGAGGATACTTTCTATACTGAAAGTAATGTAATCAGCATTGTCAAAAGTAGTAGAGTCCATGAGAAAAAATACTGAAGATAAGAGAATGTGGAGAGCAGCAGTTGGCAGAAGTCATGAAGTTGAAGACATCTAAACACTGCTCAAACTGAGTTTCCAGAAGCTAGAATATGGCAGTTTAATGAGTATTGTAGGTAAGGAACTATAGAGTGATTTGACTGAACACCAGGCATATCAATGTCTCTGAGAGGGACAGAAGTGGCACAGAGGTGCCAGGCCTTCCACAGCTGCGCAACACTTAGTGCCAGCTGCTTCGTTTAGACCCTTTTATTGTTCTCAGCTGACCAGCAAGTAGTGGGCAGCTGCAACGTTTAGGTTTGCACAGATGGCGCACCCCTGTCTGGCCCTGCATTGGCAGTGTGCCCTGACATTCTGGACACAGGGCGTTTGAGCCCCTTCTTGGATAGCCAGTTGGCCAGGGGAGCTAGTAGAGGTATAGGGTGCAAGGCCCTAATGTGATTTATGTGCTGAAGAGAATGTGGTGCTAGGAAATGTAATGAATTTATTATGTTTTACGCACCCTGTTCTGATACCTCTAAACTGTGGTTTATGATTGTGAGGTTATTTTGCATTTCATGTGGTTATGCTAGTGAGATTGTACTTCACTGTGCTTTACGCCCCTAAATGTGAGGTAGGGTCTAATGTGTTTAGACGAGTGAGAGATTGCATAATGTGTTTATGCTGGTGAGGTTGGCGCAGAATGTAATTTGCGCCTGAGGTGACTGTGCATAATGTAAAATTATGTCATGGGTTAAGGTGGAGTACAGTGATTACCAGTGGCTACTGGTTGTAGGTTTATGATCTATTTTTACTTATACCAATTTCTGCTGTGTTGATTCTGACAGTGGCCCACGTGGCCCTGTCCTTTGTGAATAAACCCTTGTGAATATTGGACGTGCCAGTTGGTACAATGTATATTGTGTGATTACTATCTGATGTGTTTTTAGAATACAAAAGCTATTTTTATATAACCTTGTGTGGAGTTCCTTTTGTAGTGTGCCTGGGATGTTGTTGCTGTGTGCGTGCGCAAATGCTTTACACATTTGCTCCGGGATAAGCCTGACTGCTCGTGCCAAGCTACCAAGGGGATGAGCAGGGGTTATCTTGGCATGTGACTCCCTTGCTCTGACTAGAGTGGTGGTTTCTGCCTTGCTTTGGTGCAAGCCTTAGCTAACCAGAAATCCCAGTTCTAACACTGAGTATCATTGCCAAGACTCGAACCAGGTTCCCCAGATTTGAGAGCAACCGCCCTAGCCATTAGGCCATTAGGCCACATCCTCTCTTCTTATCCTCTCCCATATGTTATGCTTATTCCCTTGAATTGTCAGTCTACCTCCTATTCTGGAGAAAGTCAACTCTTTTCCCATAAAAGGGCTAAAAATTGATGCTGAGCTCTAGGAGCAGCTCAGTGAAACTAAATAGCACATTTTAGAATGCACAATTCATAGTTTGATCATTTTTCATTTAGTTTTTTAAATATATTTACCATTTTCACTGTTACATATTGTTGTAAACCATAAGTAATAAACCATCCTCAACAACATCTCAGTGTTCACTTGTATAATAGTCCAGTGCCAGTTCAGAGTTGTACACCTCCCCGTCCCGAGAAGTACACACATTACATCCATTTCCATTACCTGTGGTTATACCAGAGACCTCTCAACCTTCCAATGCCCCATACTATCCCCCTGTATCACGGCTACCCTTCTAGAACCGTGAGTACCACCCCTCTCGTCTCTACTTCCTCCTTCCCTGTTTCAGAGTGTTGTGTGCCACTGACGGTGCCCTGTGTCTGTGTCCCTTAGTGCTGTATGTTCTCTTATGTTTCCTGAAATGCTTCCAGTTGCAATTCCCAGATCTCCAGATCTTCTAGTACTTTTCATCCCTTCTACTGCATAGTATATGCATCTTGTCTGCAAGCGCCCATTCCACATTGTCCCTATACCATAATGTCGTCGAGAGACACCTATCATCCAGCCATCTGAAAGCTATACATCTTTTGGAAGGACCAGTACGAGATGTAAAAAATTCCACTGCATTGTTTTCCTCATGGGTTGCTTTATTATTCCTAGGAAGCACTGTACCGGGGCGTCGTCCAGTGCAATGCCCATCACCGTCCTCAGTGTTATCACTGTCATCATCCAGAAAGCTTGTATTCAAGGAAATAGCCAAGTCAAATGCAAAAAGAAGGATCCACCCACTCCACATCTTAAGCAAGTTGCAGCCTTGCCCCTGTACATTCTGCTTACCTTAATGGGAGACAAATATGTTGAGTGAACATAATTAAAATGTATCAGTTTGAACCTAGCATTGCACAAAACCATTTTAATCAATTCGCATGTCACCTGCCACTCTTTGTTCATCATGTGTTCGCCCAACTCATCTACCCACGCCTGCTGCGCCTTGGGTCTTAACTCCACCTTAACTTTTTTAAGTGGTTTATAAAGTATAGAAACTTAGCATCAGGCCGTGCCCGCAGTCAGCACCATTTGCAGTGTCTCCGTCTGTCAGGCCTGTCTGGGAATCCTGTCCAAATGTCCAGCGCTGTCCTAGAAATTTTAGCATTACTGTAGAAATTGGCTGTTCCCCACAGAGAATGCCTCTGAGGCTTCTGTATAGTTGAGCATTAACTTTCCAGCATACAAGCCTTCCAGCGTTATACAGCTTCCCTCGCTCCAACGTACAATTGACACATCTTCACTAATACTTTTGAACGGCAACAGTGTCCAAATGTCCAAGTCTAGCACAAAGGGGGTCTTTTCAGCACTTTGCTAACCACCCTCCAGCAGATATCAGTTGTTTGTAGAACTATATGTTGAAAGTTTCCAGCTACTCTTGAGCCTCTCTCATAAGCATCTCCATAAGAGAAATAACTCCACATGTGCCTCTCAACAGTCACTTCTCCAAATTAGCCCCTTCTGCTACCCATTGCAAAGCATTTTACAGCTTTGTTGCATAACAGTACAACTCAATGTCAAGCAGTCCTATGCCACCCTCCACTATGTATAATTTAAATACTGGCAGTTCAACTCTGCTGCTCTTTCCTGTCCACACTAAGGATATCAGTAGACTGTCTATTACTTTGAAGATGTCCTGCATAAACGTGTGCTGCATGTTCTGGATTATACAGAGGCATCCTGGTAGGAAGACCATATTTGCCACTACTCTCTGTCTTGCTACAGAGTGGCAGTGCATTCCAAAACTCTGTAGGCCATGTCAGGTCCCCAGCATCTTTTCAATGTTATAGCAGCACTGTCCCTCCATTGTGTATGCTACCATAATTCCCAGAAATCTAAGGCGTCCGTTTCCCATCTCAATCTCAGTCCGGGCAGTTCATGTGCAGGGATGGTGCTTAGTGTCCCTAATGGAGCAGCAGCCTCTTACACCTGTTGATGCTGAGACCAGGCACAGCGCCAAATTCATCTAGATTAGTTAATAAGTGCAGCACAGCATCCGTGAGCCTTCTCAAGTTAAAAACAAGCATTTGCAATGCAATAGGTCTCGCATTAATTAAGTTTGAGCTATTGGCGTTGCTAAATATTGCAACACCAATTGCAACAAAAGTCTATTAAAGGTAGGCCAACTTTTTTTTAATTTTTTTTTGTAGCAATGGTGGCATGCTGCGCTTTAGATTAATATGTTTAAAAGTAAAGTGCGCCATACTGCGATTGCTACAATAGTTAATTGTGGATGCGCTAACAATTGATGTGTGCACTGATGGCTGGTGGTGTGTGTGCCTGGTGGAATTGTGCACTGCCAGCTGGTAGTGTGTGTCTGGTGGAAGCGTGCACTGACGGCTGGTGGTGTTTGTGCCTGGTAAAAGCGTGCACTGAAGGCTGGTGGTGTGCGCCTGGTGAAAGTGTGCACTGACGGCTGGTGGTGTGTGTGCCTGGTGAAAGCGTGCACTGAAGGCTGGTGGTGTGTGCCTGGTGAAAGCGTCTACTGAAGGCTGGTGGTGTGTGCCTGGTGAAAGTGTGCACAGACGGCTGGTGGGGTCTGTGTGCCTGGTGAAAGCGTGCACGGACGGCTGGTGGTGTGTGTGTCTGGTGAAAGTGTGTACTGAAGGTGTGGTTGTGTGTGTGGTTGTGTGTGTGTGGTTGTGTGTGTGGTTGTGTGTGTGGTTGTGGTTGTATGTGTGGTTGTGGTTTTGTGGTTTTGTGTGTGGTTATGGTTGTGTGTGTGGTTGTGGGTATACAGCTTTTGCTGAATGCGTGAGTTGTGTGCAACATGTAAGGTTGCAGCTGCCACCACAACATACACGGATTCAAAGGCATCCAAAACTCGTGAAATGTGCCCAGTCAATGTATTGTTGAACATGCTGTTTTGCCAGTGACTCATTTGCTTGCAAATGCATGGAATGCAAAGGCACCCACATGACCGTATGTCTTTTCAGCAACCATCCCAAGTGACAGCGGTCCACAGCCTTCTCCTGCAGCCCGCCAGCTGTATGCACAGGGCTTGCCAGAGTGCAGATATTGAGATTTCGAAGGTAGCCTTATGAAATGTGGGTATAGTGACAGATTCATTTGGATGTGTCTGCAATTAGACAGTACTTGTGTCCTGTTTGGACTGTAACATATAACATATTTCCCTTTAATATGGATACAGTGTACTTTGCTATTTTATAAACATCTAAGCTGCTGTCGCTCAGCTTCAATACGCTGCACGAAAGAAGCCAACGCTCGTTCTGCTTGAGATCAGTTTGGTACGAAACTTTGTTTACAATCAAGGAATGCTTTATAAATGGGACAGGTTACAATGGGAGAGGGGCCACAGTCCCGAGCAAACTGTTTACAAGAAAAAACAAGATGGAAAAAATAGCAATAATAGTGAAAAAGGAAAAAGACAGATTGCGAAAGTGAGAAAAGGACCTACGAGTAAAAAAAAGTTGGTATAGACAAAAAACTGGTGAGGATAAGAAAACCGAGAGAGAGAGAGAAGATAAAGAGGCCACAGTCCCGAGCAAACCGTTTACAAGAAAAAACAAGCTAGTATTTAACAAACATTTGGAGTGGCAAAAATGAAAATAAACAAACATATAGCTCAAATATTGTCAGTCAGTCAAAATACACAATGTCGGAACACCTCAGCCAGAACAGAAAAAGTTGAGCAGGCCTAGTACCAACAGGAAAATATTAAACACCTTTTCAACATATCTCTATGAAATAAAGAAAAGCATAATGTAAAGTCCTGGTACAATGATCTTCAATCAGGGTTGCACAAAGTTACAAACCGCATCCTCCGCACCTTACAGGGTGGCTCATTTCAAAATTTGACGTATACAACGCCATCAGGTCGCTTAGTGCACAGCACCTGAAACGTTGACACTTTTGATAAATAAATAAAGTATAAATGCAACAAATGATACAAGCATACACAGTGTGGAATAAAGCCATACTACACGGTTGAGAAAGCAATGATCATTAACGTAAAGTACATACTCTGCAGTTTACCTGTGCGGTCGGTATGGACTAGAACCAGGAAAAATCGTGCTGAACATCCCTGGTAAAAAGAACGCTTGCACGCCATTTCAGAGTACATCGAAAACACTACCAGAACTGCGGCGAGGAGCAATAATCACACGGAAAGGTACCAGAAGCGTGGCAGGGGTTTAGTTTCACTTCCCAACAAAGCTTTAAAACGTCACGTTGAGAAGTCAATGGAAAGTAGGTGCACGCCGATTTAAACGAGTCATCATCTTGAAAATAAATAAAACACATCTACGCCTACGGAGCAGTGGATGAATCATTAAAGCGCTCTCCTTCAAACGTAGTTGTTATTATGTCCCGGGCGGAAGTCAGGCAGGCCGGGGGCGGGACGTGAAGACACACCGGAAGCCCGGGCGGGCTCCCGTGAGGTGAGAGCCTCGCACGCACAGAAGGATGAGACCGCCGCCGCCTGCAACGAGCCCTCGCCTGGAGACGAGTACCGGTGAGTGGGGGCCTTTGCTGAGCTGCGAGGGCGGGGAGCATGTGTGTGTACGTGGGGCGGCGGGGGGCTCTGTATGTGTGTGAGCGTGCGTGTGTGTATGTGTCTTGGAGTCTGTGTGTATGCGTGTGTGTATGCGTGTGTGGTGACTGCGGGGGGAGAGTGTGTGTGAGCGAGCGAGTGTCTGTCTGTGTGTATGCGCATGCCTGTGTGTATGTGTGGTGATGTGCACGGTGAATGTGGACGGAGCCGACGTGCGCGTGCACGAGGTCAAATCCACAGGCTAAAGCGCGTGGCACCCTCTTGTCCTAATCCCCCCGAAGTCGATCACTATAGTTGTCGAACTGGACTGGCGCATCCTACGGATGCTAGACCAGCTCGACCTAAAAAGGCATCATCTGCGCATAGGGATATCAGAAGTACATAGTCACCTATTTGAATGCCAAGTCTCTCATGTCCTTCCTAATTTTTACAGCCAATGGCTCAAGTGCCAGGGCAAACAACAACATGATAGGGGGCATCCCTGCAGTGTACTGCGTTCCTGCATCCAGTCCTTGGAGACCACTCTGCCGCTCCTAACTCTGGCTCAATGAGCGCTATAGAGAAGCTGCATCCAGCCACAGTAATTCAGTCCCTCTGTCCCAAAACCTACATCAGGTACATCCAGTTAAGTATCTCAAACGCCTTCGTAATGTCTACTGATGCCAGCACAAGTTCCTCCGGGCTCTTTATTACTGAGGGTAGAACATGTGCTAGTCTTCTCAGATTCATAGCTGTGTTGCGACCTAGCATGGAGCCCCATGAGTTTTCATGTATCAGGGTCCCCGCCACCGCACGCAGTCTTTTAGCCAATATCTTACAAAACACCTTTGTGTCTATATTAAGCATAGTGAGGGGTCTATAAGAGGAAGGGTCCACTATATTACCCCCTGGGTTGGGCACCAGGCAAATCACTCCTTCCTTTAGAGTTGGGAGTAATGTTCCCCTCATTCTACCTTCCCTGAACATCTCTAGGAACAGCCCTGCCTCTTGTGCTACAAATGACTGCTAAATCTCCACAGGGAATCTATCTCCCCCTAGCGTCTTGCATCAAGCCATCTTCCCCAGCATTTCCTCAACCCTTCTGGTGGGATCTCCATCAAACTCCTCATGGGGTTCCGGTAGGACTACAGGGAGTTCTATCTGCACCAGATATGCGATGATAGAGTCAATGTTGGCCTGTCATCCTTCCCCATACAAACCCATAAGATAGTCATCAAGTGTATTGTTAATCGCTGCTTGCATCGTCTGAATTGCCGCGTCTGTTCTTCTCAGTGCCATGATAGGGAACCTGCCATGTTCTCGTTTAAGTATACAAGCTAGTAGCTTGCTGGATATGTCACCCTCCTGGTGCAGCCTCTGTCTATACCCCCTCTGTATAAGCCTGTCTAGTATATCCCAAGTTTCTCCTAACATCCAGAGAGTCACAAGTTCCATCCGTGCTTCACGGATATCTCCTTCCCGTTATTCTGCCTTCCAATGTCCTTAAGTCTCCCTGCAGTTGCATTCGAAGACCATTGATCTTACTCATGCATTCTCCCCACATGACAGCTTTCAGCATCTCCCTCTCTGTACTACTACTAGAAGTTGATCTCCAATTACTTGCCTGGTATGCTGACATTGTGTCACCCACAAAAACAAAACAACTGCCAATACTGGGAAAAACTCTTTTTTGTTTACCAAAGATCTGCTATGAATAAAACATGGCAGTCTATTCTTTCTTTTATTGCTGATTTATTATAATCGTTTCTTACTGTCAGAACGCTTTCTCATTTTCTCATTTTTTTCTTCGAGAACATTTCTGTGCATATACAAAATGTACAAATATACAAAATATACAAGTTTATACAGCATTTACAAAAACGATCTCATAGTTCCTAGTTCCTAGACAACACATCCATATCATACCTTTCACACTACATACACTCGATTGGCATTCATACACATGAACAAAAAATATGAACAAAAAATACCTCTGAGGTATAGGTCAATGACAACAACAAAAAAATATTTATATTGCAAGAAGTCTAGACAGATCAGGTGAATCCCAATTTTTTACACAGTTCAAACACTTCGAACCATTATAACATGTCTTGATCTAGTCTTTCTAAACTTTTTTTAAATTGTTGACATAGACCACAAAAGGTCGACGCGTTTCGAACTCCCTGATTGCGGGGTTCTCCTCAGGATCGACATGAATTCTTACGACTCATATGTACGGTGTCTCTAAGGACTGGTGTGGGTGTTGTACTAGACACACTCGCAAGCTTTGAAAATTCGCTTGGAGTGCCCGGTATTGGCGTCCGAGTCGCTCTACCGGGAATACTTTTATGCGTAGCTTGTATTTCATTCGGCCGCCATGTAGATAGAAGCATGCAATGAATGCACGTAGTCGTGTCAGGCTCTGACAGTGTGGCGTCTCAACGGTGTAGGCAGTCGGTCCTTCCGTATGAGACATTGTGTCACCCAGCATTGCATAACATGTTGTGTATAGAAGGGCTGCAGGCAGTAGCCTCCATCAGAGAGGCCACTGTGCGATCCTAACCAATGGAGTTCAGGTATCAGAGGAGATTGGTCTGATAAATATCCCCCCAGATACGTGGCTGGCTGTACCCCATTGTTCATCGCCGCTGTCTCGTCTACTATACTTTCGGTACGTAAGGGAGTAGCAGGGGTATTCTTTTGTGTCCAGGTACATTGTTCCCCAGACGACTACACAGCCCACATTTTGAATTGCCTGGCTCAACCCCTC
The DNA here is from genome assembly GCF_964263255.1 of Lissotriton vulgaris. NCBI lineage: Eukaryota > Metazoa > Chordata > Amphibia > Caudata > Salamandridae > Lissotriton > Lissotriton vulgaris. The sequence continues at coordinate 272,540,492 of NC_141694.1, read as the reverse complement.
AGTCATACCTGACTTTGTGAAGTGTCTTGGGGGCAACCTATGCGTCTTCCCACCCAATATGCAACTATAGTCCCCGCCCCATAGTATTTAATCATCCAGGCATTTAGTCATTAAAGTCTTCATCTTAAAATAAAAGTTTTTATCATCAATATTGGGGGCATATACGTTCAGGATGGAAAACTCCATGCCATCTAGTGTCCAAAAGGGTCCACTTCTGAATAGTTTAGTTGAAAGAGAATCCCAGGCTCTCTCCAGGAAGCACAGCAGCCAAAAATTATTCCTTCGTGACCGACCCCCAGCTTCTTTGGCTCAACTTTCAAGTATTTTGGTTGTTGCCATTACTTGGGTCCTTGAGGGTCATCGCCTCTTTACCCAGGTCATTGAATGATTGTTCCACAGTTGTTGCCCTGTACTCAACATTATGCAGGTCCATGCACAGGAGGCCAACTTCTAAAGTAACAGCATCAATGTTTTCACTCTAAGGTGGTGCACAAGCTATGTATGGCGTCCAGAATGGCCGACCTGGATGGCTCCTCTTCCTGCTCAATCTGTTAAGGCCCTGTCTGTCTGGTACTCCATGAGGGGGATCTTTGTGGGTTGACAATTGTATAATGGTGTTGTCCCAGGGGTTCTTAGCTGTCTTGTCTTTACCCATGCAGTACTTATTACTCCACTCCAAGGAGACCCACAGTTTATGCTCAAAGAGATGAAGGAGTATTGGTGTGTCAATACCCTGAGAGGCTGCAAGACTAACCAATGTCTGCTTATTGCAGGCCTCCCAGCCATGCCAGCTTTACACCCCGATTGGACGTCACTCTCAGTTCAGTTCCAACTAAGGCCTCTCCTTGTACTCTCTACCCACAAGATAAACTGCGCCTCGTCTGTCAACGTGTCCTTCACTCACCAGTGCTTCCCAAGTCAGAGGGCCTCCAGCTCACGTCCCTCAGTCCAGGACCAGGGTCAGGGCAAGCACTCTGCCACTTCCCATACTGCGCACCAACTTCTGACCAGCGGACTTCAAACTGCTCTATGTTGGTCATCTGCCGTTGTCTACACCTCTCCTTCAGCCCCTCTACTTACGAGCTCAAGGCACCCTGCTCATCATGCCGATTCTCAGCCTGGGCCCCACTCCCTCCTCAGGCCCCAATGACCTCAACTTAGTGTTTGTGTCTCTCGGGGGGAGCCACCAGCCAGGCCACGATGCCGCACCAGCAGCACTCACACCACCGTATCACAGCACAGCCCCCGCGATAGTCCATCCCTTCGTGCCACAATGTTGGGAGGCGATCAAACTCGGTCTCTCCTCCTGATCACCTCCAACACTGCTGGTGCCTCTAAGGGGTTGCAGGATGCAGACGCTTTCTGCCACTTTTAGGTCCCGTAGCACCACTGCAGCTCAGCCCACAGGATCCCCAATGGTTGTGGTAGGCCGGGCCATGCCGCCCAGTGGCTAACTTCACCGCTCCACGTCCCCGCTGCCTCTTTAAGGATTCTGCATGTCTCGGCTGAGCAATATTTGTACAGCTGGGGCACTGCACATCAGTTATCGAGTATTTTCTGTCTTATACAAGCAGAATAATGATGGATAGTTATTTTGGGCAGTGGAGCACGGTTTCAGTGCATCTGTTCACCCATCTTGCCCGGGCATGTACCACAGAGCTTGATAATTGAATCATATAACTGCTTAGAACGTCAGTGTTTTGCTGTTGAGTCATCACATCACAGTGATAACAGAGAGGTATGACTTATATGTCATATTCATCACAAGCAGGTAAGGCTGATAACGGAAGAGGCACACACTGTTTCAACAAGTTTCAATGATACACTGATGTTAGAACACCGTGGAGGTCTATTACATTGATGTATAATTAAATAGATTTCACCCCTTTCTAATGACCACTATTGAGAAGACCACTACATCTAATGAGGTTTAGGTTTACGCGTAAACCTAGGGTTACATTTAGCTTTAGAGTTAGCTCAAGTTCAGAGTTAGGTTTAACAAACATATTCTGCTCCAGTATTAGTGAGGGAGTTGTGCGGGTGGGAGTGATGGTTTAATTATATACTGCAGCAATGGGGCTGGCAATGTCCAAAAGGCTGATCTGACAGGTCAGTGTGTCGACTTGTTTTTTGGCAACATGTGGGCCTTTTTTACGGTATGGTTAACTGTTTTTTACTGTTGATTTCCCTCATATTACCAGACACACTGTCACAGCAACCACAAGAACATGAAGTACCCCATACCTTCCAAAACACCTTTACAGCATGTCTTTCCTATTAAAAAATATGCCTGTATTTGCAAATGTGGGACACTTTTCTAGCTGTGTGATTCACTAATAGATGCCACTTTTATTTTGGTGCCCGGACCTATTTTCTATGCCAGTCTGACCCTGGTCTCCCTTCATGTTCATCTTTTTATGGACTGATTTTTATTGAGTCTGTGAACTGTGAAACTGCCAGCACTGAGACAGAATGTGTGCTTTTCATACAAGATGACCTCTCCCCGCCTCCCCTTCAGGGTCTCTCACAGTATAGTATCCCTGTGCACCTAGCAGTTCAATGGAGTAATAGGAGCACATTTAAGTTTCCTTGTAAGAGGGCACCCACTCAGGCCCTCATTTTGTTCCCTACATGTAGGAGTACCACATAGGTAATCCCACACCCAGAATTAAAGACACGCCGTGGGGTAACATTAGCCCTGCAGTCCCCGTGATGCGCGGGGCCAAAGCTCGATGGGGTCCCCTCCGGCACTGTGCATGTGCTGCAGCCTCTGGCCTGAGGGCTACTGACTGGGTTCAGGTGGGGGTGAGGAGGCATCCATGTACTTTGCAGGGGGGGCCTCAAGTTTTGTTACGCCACTGGCGACACAACAGGATGTGGAATTACCATGGCATTACAATGTACAATGTATGAAACATAAGCCAACATTTGTCTGCAAAATGCCTGTAATAGACTTTCACACTTCACCCACATTTAAAATAAATTAAAGGATTTTTTTTCACAATCTGTTGAAAAACTATTCATGGCCTTCAGGGAAAGACTCTACAGAACAGAGCTGGTTCTTTCAGGGCCCCCCCTGGAGAGGCTATGGCCCGGGGTCAGAGTTCACTTTGCTCAGGCCTCTGGGCCCCATTAAAGCTACGCCTGCTGCATGCAACACTTCTAGTTATGCCCCTGGTTTTTCCCTCAGAAAGGGGTACTAGGTGCTGGGTCCATGTTTCAGCCCGATTCCTGCAGGTTAGCCTATTCATTATTTTGGCTCGATTTTCGGACACATTTCACGTGGGAGGCAAAAAGAAAGGAGAGGGTGGTGTCCCCGCATAAGCCGGAATCCCAACTCCGACATAAAAACATGATGCGAATCTTGTTTACCGTAATGCCTAACAGAGGTCTCAGTGTTTCAGTTTTGTAATTATTTTAATTGTTGCTATCCTGTGATGGAATCTGGCTGTGCCAAAAATCTATTACCTAATTCAGGAGGAGAAATCGGCCGTGTTTAGAGCCTTGGGGAAAGGTTTCATTTATTTATTAAACGTATTCCAGGATAGGAAATCATCCTTGATAGAAGCAAATTGCCAAGGAGGTCTGGTATTTGGCAGTGCAGAAAACGGTACTGCTTTTTATCCAATTAGTTACGGCGCTTTTGCTATTTTTAAGACACTGCACTCCCTTCGCACCAATAACAGCTCATAAGCTTGCTCTGCCATATGCCCATGTACTTTAAAAGACCGGAGCTATTTCAATTTTTGGGGCAGGAAAACACGAATGTGCTGAGCTTTGTCCCAGGCATCCTGAGACCGGAAACAGAGAATATCGTACGCTTTCGTTTTGAAAGACATGTTGCCAAAGAAATGTGCACTCTTCATCGAAACACAGATTTTTAACAAAACACTCGTTACTGTTCTGTAACTATTTGCTTGTGAGAACTACTTTGGTAAGTTTTTGTGTCATAAACATGCCCTGGCTGCTGTGATTAGTCATTAATGATGTTGGCATGGTGTATTTTCTCGCATTCACTTTCTATAAGTCTAGTCCTGTTCCTCTTTTTTTTTGTGTGGTGGGGTAGTTACCCCCCACCCCTGCAAAAAGCCTATTTGGTACTCGCAAATTGCGCATGCAATTCCCATTGATTTCCATGGGTCTCTAGGTCCATATGAATGAATGGGAAACCATTCCTTATTTGCGATTCGCATATAAAGAATGTTTAGGGGTCGCAAATTATTTTGCGATTCCTACATGCATAAGGAATTGCGATTCCTAAATTGCAATTACTTAAAAATCGCAATTAAGGAATCGCAATTCCTAAGTCTGATGCATGTGGCCCAATGTGATTTGCCCAGAATCACAGGATGTTGAGCATCCCTGCTGAGACTTGTACCCTGTTCCACAGCAAAATTAATGTATTTCAGTGTATACAATCAAATGACTAAAAAGATCATTATCTGCGAGTATCATCCTTATCCCAGTCTTAGGAGTAAGGCTTGCCTCGTTCAACAGATTTTGCCTATTGCAGCCCTAAAGTTAAAATCAAGAATAAATAAGCATGGGACAGTAGGGAAGCAGGCAAACTTGCGGTGCTGCTGTGCATAAAGGGAAAGGAGAGGTTAAATGCGCCTTATCCACCACAATACAGCAATGGGCAGCTCTCCCTGCGCCGGCACCCTTGCGCCAGGATGCCTGCATTACGGGCAGGATTGTTTTTGTGCAGAAAAGGATATCTACCTCTAAAAAACACAATCCTTAGAGGCATATTTTCTTTCTAGGTGTGCTGCAGAATGCAGTGCATATGGAAAGAGGAAGTAACGAGGGGAAATTAAGGGTCTGGTTTAGATCTTGGTGGTACATCCTCTGTCCTTCTGTGGCGGCTGTTTCAAGTACTCTGTCGAGTTGACGGAGTCCCGCTCGACCTATTTAGATGTGTGCAGGCTCTGCTGGCTCTGTCTCAGTGAGGCTGGTGGTATCCACAGAGCCAATTTAGATATTCCCGTTGTGCTAGCGTTTTCCTGGTGGTGGATTCCTGGCGGAGTGATAAGAGTAGAGACTGGTAAGTATAATTTATTTATGTGTCAATACACAGATATGTTGTGTTTGCCTCAAAACATATGTAGATAATATGTTATTCCCCTTTTTGTCACATATTGCATGCCACACAAACAACATACACACACTATTGAATGCACACCCACAAGCACCACAACAGCAAATGTTCACTTTAGTGTCAATACAGGTATGCTAATTTTACCTTGATAAGTTGGAAAATGAACACAACTGCATAACACATAGAAAATAATTGTATGTAAGAGCAATTCAAGAATTCACAAGGACATAGCAATTTTCAATGCACAATTCATAGTAAGACAATTGTAAAAGTAGCTTACCTTAGATTCCAGTGACAACGGAATCGTTTGGCAACGTGGTGGAGCCGGAGCAGCAAAGAAGGGACCTGGGCGATGGGGTTCAAGATAGAAACAGAAGTGGAAAACAGAAAAAGAGGTAAATTCTTACCTCATTTCCTTCGTTTCCACCAGCTCAAAGTAGAAGGTATTCCCACCATAGTTGCCATGATAGCAAGCCAAATTGTGATTAGCTCGGCCATCATCTTGGCTGGTCTCCCGCCGACATCTACTCCTGCCTGTGACGCCGTCGGCATGAGTGAGAATTCATGGCAGAATCAGCAAGACTCCAGCAGTCAATCTCCCATGGACCCACCAACATCTAAATAGAGGGGGCAGACTGCCAAGTTGGCGGGTGGTGAATCCATCAAAGAAGTAACGACGGGACCATTACCACCAAGATCTAAATCAGGCCCTACGTTATTTCTCATCATTACACCTTTGTCAGGTAGGTGCACCATTTTGGCGCAAACCCAGGTTAACAAGTCTTTGTAAACCTGGGATGGTATCATAATCATAAGACGCCCATACTCCATCCATTTAATGCCTACTTGGCGTAAAATAATGAAAGGCAGTGCTATGCTACTTTGCATTTACTAAACCATGTAAGGCCATGCAAATCGACTTCGCATGGCTTAGGAAATGCCCCAAAAGTGTTTGCGTTGGGATTGCGCACAAAAGTGACACACACACACACACAAAATTTAGTAAATCTGGGCCATCATCCTAACTCTAGCTCTTCTCCCTCCATAAATAGGGATCATTCCTCCGAACAATCCTGTTTCTTTTCTTCCTTATTCTATCTCAAAGGGCAGACATGATACTTATAATTTGTTCCCACTTTTTTTTATTATCTTACCCCTTTTGCCATGCTGTTGCCAGTGCAGGAGGGATTCCTTTTTTTACTTTTACAGACTTGTCTCTAGCCAGTGCAGAAACATTTTAGTGTTCTATCTTATCCTTAACCTGCGGCAAATGCCAGCACAAGCAACATGTCTATCTGCCTGAGGTTGCTAGCAGAGGCTTTTCAACCTACTGTGACCTCCCCTTACAGCTGTAGAGCAGCAGAGGAGTCCACGGTAGCATGCTGCACGTGTTACCCCGCACATCTGGCCTTCCGTTTCTTCCTGCTGCGATACCTGCAGCCATTTTCAATGGTCTTCCAGACGCTGGGTGATGGGGCAGTCAGTCCTTTGGAGCTTTGAATGTGGGTGAAGACCTTGTGTTCCCCTGTGGAGCACGAGCAGAGTCTGTCCTACCTGTTTCTTATCTCTTCCGAATTTCTTTCATTAAATGTAGTGAGCCACAACTATCAGTCTGCTTGTCCTTGAAACCTCCGCTTTGCCTGACTCCAGGATGGCGGCTGTTTTAGGTCTCCAGTCCTTGCTTCATTCCAGGAGCCTCTACTTTCCATCACATAAAAAAGTAATACAGGCGCTTTGGATGGATGAAGCTGAATTTTCGGTTGGAAAATAGAATAGCGTGCCCATTTCAACACTTCAGCTGTCTGCTCAAAGCACTTTTAAGGCTCTTTCAATGATACAGAAAGCTTCAATTTTCATCAGTTGTGATAGCACTCACATTAGAAAAAGGAGTACTGGCATTACTGTTCAAAGGCTTGAGTGCTTGGCATTTGCAGATTAGTTGCCAGCAGGTCAGAGGTTCGTGTCTTACCAAATTCCTCTCATACGCTGGTACAGTTGATGTGGGACATTTCGGCAGCGTTTTAATTTATGGTTAAATCGGAGATCATGATGAAGAAAAAATAATTTCCTTCGTCTGAGGTGATGTATTGGGGATTGTAGCCCTGAGCTGGGACTTAAGGTTGAAACCCCTCTATTTTGATGATCCTGCACTAACAATAATGATGGACTGGGATGGGACCTGAGTAAATACCAGTAGCTGTGATTAATTCATGCATTTCTCACCACGTTTTGTATACTGCAGTGTGTATCGTCCTAAGTAGTACGGGTATTCCCGGAGGTGTGTACCATGCACACTGTATCACTAGAACCAAGCTATGCCTGGCTGATGAGTCTTAAGTAGGACGAAACCAGTACTAGGTTTCTTGTGTTCTGGTTCCAGGAAGACATGGTTTGGCAGTCCAGGCTGAACTGTTCCTATTGAAACATGGCAAAGACAGATTTGCATACTGCTGGGTCCAAACTGAGGCGCGAAATAACAATGGGCTGGGATGCGGCCTGAGTAATTACCAGTGGCTGAGATTAATTCACGCATTTCGTCCATCACTTTTTGTATATATTAGTGTTTCACCCTAAATAGACAGAATTACCCAGACATGGGTCCTGTGCAAACTGTGTCATTGGAACCAAGCAATACCTGGCAATACTTGGCTAGTGGGCCCTAACTAGGGCGAAACCGGTCCAATGTTGCTTGTGTACCGGTTCAGGGAATACTGAGTTTGGCACTTTTGCATGAACTGTTATCATTGGAGAAGGATCAAGACTGATTTGCATATGGCTGGGTCTAAACTGAGGTGACATGGTGTGAAAAATAATAATAGACTGTGATGCGGCCCAAGTAATTACCATTAACTTAGATGAATTCAAGCATTCCATCCATCACTGTTTGTATACATCTGGGTAGGCACAAACATATGATAACAAATCTGCTTACATTTCCTAAATGTTAGTAACTTCCAGTGAGGCTTGTTTTTGAAAGGCATCCTGTACTTCTGCACTGCCTGATATTAGAGAGACACTCTGCATCTTTTCGTTGGGGACCCTCTAGGAGTGCGCTTGCTTTCTTCGCTAGGCACTTGGTTTCATGAGGGAGTTTATGGCCGAGTGCTTAAAGGTCTTTATCTCTCAGTCTAGGAATGAAAGGTTCAACCTGCTCTGTTTGCATGTAAGCTTTCGGCTTATGGGTTTTTTCCATGTCAAAAAAAGTCAAGGTTTTCTGAAAAAAATGGTTTCATGATCACAGATTTGGATCCCAGCAGGTCCACTCAGCCTTTCATCCTTCTGAAATCAATGAAATGGGTACTATTGAGCTGGAATACCATAAACATATGTTATTCAGTGCCAGAGTACCATTTTAGATGAAAATGCACTTTACATCATTAGTAGGACGTCACTTGTGACTTAATAGTTAAAGTGTCACTTTCAAACTCAAATCAAGGTCCAAGACCGACTGCAATCAAGGTTATATGTGAGGTTTCCTAACCCAAGGTAAGTTTTTTTCTGATTTAGGCAGGAGTGTCTTTATACATTTCCTGGTGTGACACTTCCCACTTCTACAGCACATTCATGTGGCTTGGAGGTGTGTATAATGTGGCAGGAGGTGTTTTTAATCATGGACCATCTCTACCTGCATTCGATCTGCCAACCGCCGACCCTCAGGTACTTAGTAATTATCGACCTATATACTTGTTACCCCTGTTGGGTAAACAATTAGAAACTGCAATAAATAGGCAGCTAAGCTCATATCTTGAGTCTAATAAAATTCTGGACCCTTCACAATCAGTGTTCCGTCCAGGCTTTAGCACTGAGACTGCTATCCTGGCTGTGACTTACTCCCTTAGGCAGGTAATGGAGGCTGGAGGATCCGTAGTCCTGATCCCACTAGATATCTCCACGGCATGTGATACCATTTCACATTCAAAGCTCATGGAGAGACTACACTGCAGAACTTTTTGTTGGATAGACGTGAAACGATTATGCTAGGGCCTTACGTTTCAGAGAAAACTCGGTTAGACAAGGGCGTACCAGAGGGCTCTTGCCTAAGTCCAACATTATTTAATGTTTATATGGCCCCATTGGATAAAATTGTAGAACAACTAGGGTTCGAGATAATTTCCATGCTGACAATACTCAGCTTATGTTTACAATCGGTCCCAACTTAGAAGCTGAGAAAATCCGATTTTCGGCAGGTATACTCGCCATTTCAAACTGGATGACGGAGAACTGCCTTTAGTTGAATCCTAGTAAAATGGAGGATATGCTAATGGGGAAAGCATCAACCATTTGGATGGATGATTGGTGGCCGCCTCAGCTGGGAGTAGGCACCACTCCCAAACAATGTGTGAAAAAACTTGGATTAAAGCTTGATCAGACATTATCTATGAAAGATCACATTGTGGCTATTACTAGCTCCTGTTATTATAGCCTATGTTTCCTATGTAAGATTTTGCCTTATCTGCCCACCAACCATCGAAGAACCCTGGTCCAGACGATGGTGATTAGTCGCCTAGACTATGGAAACGCACTGTTGGCTGAAGTAGGTGAGACGTTGCTTGCTAAATTGCAAGTGATTCAAAACACAGCAGCAAGAATGATTTTGAATCGCCCGACTGGCTCTCCCTCAGGCCCCTTGCTGAGAGAGCTTCACTGGTTGCTAGTGAGGAAGCAATCCAACTTCAATATCTGTTGCCTCACCTATAAGGCCTTAAACGGTAAAGGCCCCTACTATCTGCAAAGAAATTCACTAAACAGGTAACTGGTCGTAACCTCAGATCTAACTCACTACCTCTCTTAAAGGTCCCCCGAATATGTCTTAGTCGCACTGGGGGTAAAGCTTTCTCGCACCTCGCTCCATGGTACTGGAATTAATTGCCTATTGCTCTGCGAGAATGTACCTCATAAAGCATCTTCAGGAAACAAATAAAAGCCTTCTTGTTTTGAATCTATACTTCAATTCTGACTCTGGTTCCCACCTTTTCAGCCTCTTTCACTATGTAAGTGCCGAGATGCCCTGCGTGAGTCGTGCGCTACAAAAATACGCATATCATAACAGTAGTATTGGTTGGTTCTATATGTTGCACAATTGCTGTTGTGGTTCTAATATCTTAATTTGTAATGCCTATTTGTAATGTTCATAGAAGTTTGCACCTTCTATAGCTCTGCTGGAAACGAGAAGGTCTGTAGAAGAAAAGCCCAAATCCCTAGTGTTGCGGCCATGGCCATGTGTATGCTTGACCATTGTTTAATCACACTTTGGATCCCAATCCTGTGTTTTGTTTAGCAACATCTCTCGTGACTGGTTAAGATTTGTCAAATCTCACCCAGGGCCAGACTGGGAACACAAACCGGCCCAGGCAATGGAGATGGACTGGCCGCGGGGAGGGGGCTCGTGAAAAACACTGCAGCTGCTTTTGATACAGGGGGGCCAGTATTACAGCCATGGTGCAAAACTGGCCCCCGGTAACAGAAACAACACCCCAGGGGTCCGGCCCTCACACTGGCGGCACACCAGGGAAAAATCTGGTGCCGGATACGCCAGTCCAGCCCTGATCTTACTGAGTCTGCGCAGGGTTTTCTTGCTTTGTTTAATTGTGCATCTTCTGATTGGTGGACCAGAGGGTTATCCTCAATCAATCAATCAGGGTTCTTGTATAGCACAGTGAATCACCTGTGAGGGTGTCAAGGTGCTGGTGGGGGAGAGGGTCTGCATTTCAGTCAAAGAGCCAGGTCTAATTTCATTATATGGTCTAAGGTTACTTTGAAGACTACTATTCTTCATATTTCAGGGGATTGGTTGAGAGCCACTATTGCATTATTCATCAACGCTATTGAATTTGGCCTGCGGTAATCATAAAGGGAGTTGTCTTGATGGATATATTTTTGCTGTTAAAATTTGCATCTTTTCAGAGGCCAGACCTAATGGCTTTGTCAATGCACCGAAATCCTAAAATTGATGTCCCACATTAACCTATTAATATTCCTCTGAGATCCCAAGTAGCACACAAGGGCATTGCAGCAGTCTTGCTCTGAAGTAGCTGGAGGTGAGCATGGGATGCGAAAAAACTAAATAAATACATACATTTTGCCTCAGTTCAAAAAAATATTTTCCTCCGCTGCTTTGTTTGATGTCATCTTGTTTGTTATGCGATGTGACATTTTAACCATATAAAATAATGAATAAATTAAAGTGTTATACTCTTCATTAAGATTTCAAATTAAACGTGGTAAACCGAAATAACAATTGTTTGAGAAAAGAAAAGGACAATTAAGAACCAAATAAATACTACATCTTGTCATTAACAATCAGAAAACTATGTTCAGGGATCTAGATGCAGCATAAGTAAAGTATATTTAAATATGTTCTGCTACAAATGAAGCAGTGTGTCTTAAAAATGAACGTTTTGTTCTGGTTTGCAAAATTGCAGCTTACCAGACCAGATTCTGACACTTTTGATTTATGTGGTTTGTTCATGCTGTTAAGGGCAAGTGACATTTAAATGTCAACCGCTAAAGGAAAAGTGTTATTGCTTGTAGCCAGCAGAGAAATTCACATGTTTTGCGACAAAAAGAGTTCTTTATACACTTATGGAAGCTCCAAGGGGTGTACAGATGTTATGTCAATTATATTTAGCAAATACCTAAGACTTTTTTAAATGTATTAAATAGCTTACAGAGGACCTTATTTACGTTTAGTGCACTGGGTACTCATTCACAAACGTGGCGGATGTCCCGTACGCCATATTAGAAGTGCATTATAGCCTATGGCACTTCAATTCAATTCAATTTTATTGGTATATGATTTGGAACTCGATTGAGATCCACATATAAGCAAGACATGAAAGACAACAGAAATTACAAAAGCATAAAATCCTTAAAATACATTCTATAAACACAGAAACTGGAATATAAAAATCATATCCATTAATATAATTCTAAAAAACATTTAAAGAAGTTAAAAATTCTGTAGCAAAACATTTCACTGGGGGGGTTATAGGTAGCATTGATTAGAGATTTGGCAGACAAAATGCTTAATTGTAAACAAATAGGTCTCACCCACTTTCGACGATGAGCCATTAGGGCAGGGCATACGAAGAGAACATGGGCGGTATCCTGAGTCGAATTATTATTATTGAATAGGTTACATTTGTCGGAGGAACCATACCATCTAGCTAGTAATTTATTCAAAGGGAGGAGATCTTGCCTCAAGAGGAACCAAAAGCGGCGTAAGCCGTGAGGAAGGTTCCAAGAGGCATAAGGTTGTATGTGTTTAAATAAATAAGAATTAACTACCAGGGTAGCACCTTTCTTTGAAATAAGGGCATCTCTGTCCCTCCTAAAACTTAGCTCCCATGTTGCCAGTTTTAGGGTGGACTTTAGCTGATGTGAAGATAGCAAAAACAGAGTAGATTCCTCCAATTCAAGTAATGTAATGGCCCTTCTAAAATTCTTTATAAGTAAGGAGTATTCTTTTAGGGGACCCAATAATTCTTTTTTAATAAGGAATCTTAAAGTGCCGGTTTTCCCTTGGCTAAGCAAGAGACCCAACGTATTACTCCCGCCAGGGCTTGAACCCAACTACTTCGTATGCCAAATTCAAGTCTAAGAGATGCCACTGTACAAGCATTATTAACTGTGGTTAGATATCGCAAAAGTCTGCCCTCGATGGTATCTAAAAAACCCCATTGGCCCAGATCAATAAGCTCAATGTCATAGAGCAGAGAGGCTGGAATTTTTGCCCGAAAAGCCTCTAGCAAATGATCAAAATGTCTTTTGCCGGTGGCTTTGTAAAGAGCACTTAGTCCATTACCCTGTGTCTTGCCCTTCCGAATGTTGTTGTCTATGTGGGCCTTATCGCTCAAGTTACCGCATAATATTTTCCCTAAAAAACATAGGATTTGAAAATTTCCAGCTTATGACCGCCTAGAGACCAACTAAAATTCCCAGATTTCAATTTTTTCTTTCCCATCATACACATTACCTTGCTTTTAGAGATATTGATCTTCAGATGTAATGCATGCAGACGATTGTTGAGTCCTTTCGGGGTAAGATCTAAAAGTAATATATCATCTGCATACATCAAACATGTAATTGGTTTGTCCCATAGAAGAGGGGCAATTCCTTCGCTTAAGGATAAGATCTGGGGGAGGTCACAAACATAAAGGGAAAACAATAGTAGAGCTAATAAACAGCCCTGTTTAAGACCATTGGCTGAGGGGATTGCTTGGGATAGGCCTCTCTCTCCTCCCAACAATACTCTGCACCAGGTATCAGAGTGGAGGTCCTGAACTAGATTTAACAGCCGGGCTGGCATACCAAAAGCAAGTAGTTTCTTCCACAGCAGAGGACGATCAACTTTATCAAAAGCTGTAGAGAAGTCTATGAAGGCTGCATAGACTCTCCCTCCTCTGACTCTGATATATTTATCGGATATTACTTGCAGAGCTGTTAAATTATCCATGGTGGCATGGTTCTTTCGAAAACCCATCTGCTCAAGGGGAAGTATATTAGTTTGTTCCACCCAATCATTAATTTGTTTCAAAAGGCATCTTGCAAAGACTTTGCCAATTGCATCCAAAAGGGCAATTTGGCGATAATTCTGGGGAGACAACCGGTCACCCTTTTTAAAAAGGGGAACCAGGATACTCCCTTTCCAAGAAGGAAGAATCTTTCCGCTCGAAAAGCAAGTGTTAAACACAGGGCATAGCAGTTTACTCCATTTTGCACTACTTTGCTTTAGGACAGAAATTGGAAGTTCATCCGGCCCCATTGCCCCAGAAGAGCGCATTTCCTTAATTGCTAATTCGATATCCTTTTCAGATAGAGGGACCAAAGGCTGACTGTTCTCACTAAAACTTATACAGGGAGCCGCAGCTCCGTTACTTGCGTAAAGGGCTGTGACATAATCCACCCATATTTGTTCTTCAATGGGGATAGGAAGCGGTCTTGTTCTGGCCCCACAGCCCTCACCTATGAGGGACCACAATTGCCTAATTTCTCCATTAAAGGCAGCCTCTCTTAGTTTTATCCAGATAATGTCCTCCCCCTCTTTTCGTAATTTTGCCTGTAACCTTCTCCTCCTTCCTTTTAGTAGGGCTACACTGAGCGTTCCTTCAGCCGATTTACACAAATATTGTTCCCTTACTAACTTATTTATTTCTATATTGAGTAGACGCAGGGGACTGAGGGGTATTGTATTATACCTTTTCTTATTTGGTTTTTTAGCGACAGAGATCACTACCTTCATAAAATCTAGGAAACACACAATTTCAAAACCATGCCAATTAGCAAGGTCATTAATTGCTACATCAAGAACACTCTCCAACTCTTGTTCAGCTTTTGTATTCCAATAGCAACTTCCCGATTTCGCTCCAAAACTTACCAGATCACTATTAAGTGAACTCTGGTCAGATTTGGGAGGGTTTATATTCACAGAGGTAGAAAGTATTTTGTGGTCGCTAAAGAGAGTTTCAATGACCCTGAGATCCTTTAATAGGGCAAGGTAGAATTCTCTACTATCTCAAAATCTAGAATGGATTTTCCCTGATGAGATTTGTGGATGAAATTTGCAGGGGAATCGGAGGGGAGCCTTCCATTCGCAATGATCCCATCCATATTGGACAGTTCTTTGAGAAGTATCTTCCCTCGCTTATTTGTTTTAATATTCTCAGGGAAGAGAGCTTGGGGGATCTGTAATGATTCTTCTTGGTATTTATCACGAAACAGGCTCATACTCAAATTAGAGATTTTACAATTCAAGTCTCCTACTAGAATTATGTTAGGAGGAGGAGTTTTCTCCCTAATACTCTGTATATAGACAAAAACCCCTTTTAAAGTTAAGTTAAAACTAACATCGGGGGGAATATAAGCGTTAATCAGAACTAAAGGTTTAGGCGCATCAACATTGTCACTACTAAACAACGTTACAGCCTGAAAAAGGTTACAAGGATCCAAATAGTGAGAGAAATTCCATTTTATCTGGTTGGATAATAGACAGGCAATACCCCCACTAGCATGGCCTCTACTGGAGGGGGAAGCACAGCCCTCAAGTACAAAGTAATACCTTCCTATCTGAATTTTCTCCGAACACCACGTCTCCTGGAGACAGATCACACTGGCTTTTAAAGACAGGAGGAATTGAATTTTTTCAGGACTATTCTTCAACCATGCCGCATTCCAAGATAGTATCGTTATATTTCCGCTAAAGATGAGGGTGGAACGAGTACTTAGTAGTCGATTTCCGAGAGAGAGAGAGAGAGAGAGAGAGAGAGAGAGAGAGAGAGAGAGAGAGAGAGAGAGAGAGAGAGAGCACCAGGTAACCAGTTCAAACGGAGATTTTCATCCACAACCTTATCCTGGGGAGGGGGCATGGGAGGGTAAGTGTATGATCAAAACGGAGATCTTTTGATATGCAGATTTTCAAATCATCAAAACCACCAGACTGTTCTGTATTTCCAGAGGCTGCCTGCAAAGAAGAAAAAGGAGACCCTTAGGGTTTTGAAGGCTTAAAAGGCCTACCGGAGAGGATATTCCCCCAAAAAGGCATAACATGGATCCCTCTACTCTGGAAATCTTCCGACCGTTGTAGGATTAGATTTGCTACTAATTTGGAGTAGAACTTTACCCTCGTTAGATTTCCAACCTCTGTCTTCAGAATCCGTACTATGCCTATATCTGCAGATTGTAATAATTTCAGATTTGCGGATTCCTGAAAATATTTAAGGAGTAATGATCTATTTAAGATGCAATCAGCATCAAATAGGGGGAAGAAGTCAAGAGTAAGGGTATCAATACTTTCCTCCCTGGGCATTTCAGGAGGTTTATTACAGACCACTACTCCTTCCCTCTCGTCAGAGTAAGGTCTGGCCAGAGGTTTAAGAGTTGAAGAAGCAGGACCAGTGAAATTAATCTCATTTCCCTGTGGTACTGAGCTTAAAGGTTCCCCTTTGACCGTATTGAGCTCGCCAAAAGAGCAAGGAATTGATGACAAGAGGACAGGTCTTTGTACTACGGAGATTGAGGTGTCCACAACTCCTTTTACGTCCCCACTTTCATCTTTTAATAGCAACAGGGAGACCTGATGTGACTCTTAATTAGAGGGCGTATCCAGATTTTCTCCAAAAAGGATTTTTCTCCGCCTATTTTTTTTGATTCTTCTAATTAATTTCCTCTTTTTTTCCCATTCTTTTTAACTTTCCCTGTTTTACCCTTTTTTCTATTGTCTTCTGGTTCTGGAACCTCCTTGTCTCCCTCAGCCCGCTGTTTATTAAAAATCGGGAAGAGTTCTTTGCCTTCCTTTGAAACCGTTTCATGTAGAACCTCTATTGTTGGAACAAAATCAACTATACAGTTTGAGACTAGAGCTCTCGATGGGGGAACTGGTTTTTCCCTATCGTAAGATAGTTGGGAAATATTTGAAGTCCCATTCTCTGTCTTAGGGACTTTCTGCAATACAAGATCTTTCTGTACTACAAGATCTTGTCCATTAGCCTCTAAAATTGGACTGATTTCCTTCTCATGTCGGTTGTACAATAAGACCTTCAGTATTTGAGTGACTGTTTCCAGTACACAGTCAGAGCCCCCAACACATTTTTCTAATAATAACAGAATGGAGGAAAGCAAATGTTCAAGAGAAGATAGGGAGTCGGAGACAGGTGTATCTAACCTGGGCCTCAGAGGGCCCGCCCTTTGTCCGGGCTTCGTCCGGGTATCGTCCCGCGCACGTTCCGCTGCGCATAATGTCTACTCACAGATTAAGTAGATGAGGGAAGGGCGGGAAGAGGACCAGCTGCGGCCGATTATCGCCACACAGCAGGCTGGTCCTCGCAGTCCCGCTGCCCTCTGATAGCAGGTGATCAGCTCCTCAGGTCTCACAAAGAAAAGTCCACACTCCTTAGGAATCCGGGCACGAGCGGCCCCCGCGAAGCGGGGGCCGCTAGATGTGGCGAAGAAGCCCGCAAGTGGTTTTAAGGAGCACCTTGTTGTAGCAGAGCTGCACGTTAAAGCAGAAAAACAGCCGTCCCTCTGAGAGTTCGCCAGAAAGAAACAACCCTCTCACTGGATCGACTCCCCGATCTTCCCAAGACACTCCAGACTCGAGGTAGTCCCCACTTGTGCTGCTTTCCGGATTCACCACCGGATTCTCCACCGTGATCTCCGCAGCTGAGGCTTTGTTTGAAAATGGCAATGGTTATGGCAGATCACAAATCCCGTTTTCAGCTTCCTGAAATCTTGAACTCCTGAGCTGCAGCCCGAACTCGCTCTGGCTTTCGTCTCCGTCAGCGGCCTTACAGAGATGCTGCTGCCCCCCTCCCTGCTGGCTTCCACTGCCTTGCCTCCTTGCGGGAAGCCAGGAGCTGGGAACCGGGAGCCAGGAGGCGTGACCAGGGAGCTAACTGCACGCTACTCGCTGTTCGCTGTAGTGGAGAATGGCGACTGGCAACTGGAATTCCGGATCTCGCTGCTCTCCACTGCTCTCTGCAGTCAAGGGGTCCAAGGCGCAGCGTGATGGGACAGCAGTGGGGTGCACTTCCAATCCAGCTCCTTAGCTTTCCAGCTCACACCATCAAGATGCGGCAAAGAAAAGTCCCAAAAAGCAGAACACTTCCAGCTGCACGAGGCACAGAAAGAACGAGCACCGTGATCAAGTCCACGGCAGCCAACTTTGAGGTACAGGAACACTGAGCACTAGTTTGCTCAATCACTGCAAGTATGGCAGGAAATGGTGGTATTTGCCAAGCACCGTGCACCTAAAGGTAGAAAAGTGCTCCTCGTGGCACCCGCCACACACCAAAAGAGGGGAGAAAAGCCCACCGGCTGCTCTTCACTCACGGCTCCCGCTGCTGCTCACTTCACCTCCTCACACTCACTGTGCTTGCAGCTGCTCTCTCCTAACCGCGTCAATCCTCCTCTGCAGACCGGCAGGAATGGTGATGTTCGCCTCCCACCGCCGCCCGCCATGCACTGAAGGGGAGCGAAACGCTCCTCGCCGCCGCTTCAAACCAAAAGGGGAGAGAAATGCTTGTGGGCCACTCTTTACTCGCGGAACCCGCAGCTGCTCACTCCCGGCTCTCTCCTTGCAGCAGCGCTCCTCCGTTCCCGGCTGGCTAATTGCTGATTGCTGCGAGAACTTGACGGGTCTCAAGATGAAGCCTGCCCGCAAGGAACAGCGGAGCGGCGTCCTCGTCCTCCTCCTTACTCAAGTGAGTGGCTGGCTGGCCGGCGCAATCTCTATGGCACTTGTGAAATGGTAGACGGGATGACCGCCACATTTTAGCAGACTATTCTGTCTGCCAAACTCTAAATAACGCCCTTTGAACCCAATTTAGAGTTTGCCGCCTGCTCAAATACGAGTAGATTGAGTGACCCACTGGCTCTGCTGTCATACAACTTACATTGGGATCCGAACAGGGTAGAAACCATTAGAGGAATACATCAGACTGCCTACCCTTTTTAGAGCGGACCCCATATAAAAAGGGTATGATCTAATAAGGCCAACTCATCTGGGGTGGTATCAGTACAATATAATGCAAAATTTATGAGCCCCACATGGCTATCAATACACATCAAATTTCATAAGACAACATCTACTTTAATCCAGTTTGTTTGAGAATGTATCTCGTATTTTATTGTATGTGCTTGTTTTTATCAAAGATGTGTTTATTTTATCTCGATCTCTTTCTCTGCATTACAAAAAAAACAATGACATTATATACAACATGTAATGCTATTGACCAGAACACAATACTGAATAAACATCAATAAATGTTCAAAAAGAAAAAAACAAATTGTAATAAAGAAAACATCACATACCAATTAGAGCGGACAGCATACTGTCCTATGTTTCTGTCCATCTCTGCCAGGTAAGACCTAGGAGTCACGGACAGAAAAACATTAATGCCTCCACACTCTAGGAGAAAACTCCCATAAAGAGAAAATCATTACGTTTTTGCTTTTCAGAAACATAGTTCTGCTTCGGGAGTTAGTTTTTGAAAAACAAAAATGTTTGGTGCACAGCTGCCTGAAAGATGCCGGCCGTGCACCTCACTTTTTGTGCCTTCCCAGGATCCGCCATTATGGTGGCGCCTGTGAAGACACCACGATCACACTGGGCTGGCAGTGATCTCTAAATATGGTGGACTTCTGTCTGAAAAGGTGGCAGATGTTGTATCCACTGTCATCCTAACAGACAGAGCAAAGACCACCCTAAAATAAATTATTCCCTTAGTTCCTTATAAACCTAAAACAATAGAAGATAACTTCCATCTGCTAAAAATTTAAATAATTTAAAAAACAATAATTTCGCAATATTCAGTTGGCGAAATCCAGTTATAAAAAACGTGTAAAGGTTAATATACATTGATCTTGTCTTCAGCATGTGCATCATCTTCACAGAACTCTATCTGAATCAATGTACTCCCTACTTAAATTGATGTCTTCACTATAACCAATGTAACATCCCTTCTCCTCATTGAAATAAATTCTTGTGAAACGTTTTATACAAATATGTTAACTGTACACTTTTTCAAATAAATAACTAGAACCTTTCGTGAGCCAATAGCCCTCTTTTGATTGCTGCATCATCGACAAGCGCTTATGAATTCCCCTTGGGTATTCATCCTTTTTTGAACAATCTGCGGAATCAGGAGTCTAGCGCTGGACGTACTTCTGGTCATATTAGAACCTCGATTAGTATGAAGTGGTGAGGATGTAGAAGGTAAAGAAATATATTGGAACATCTAGCAAATTCTCGATTTTTAATACGTTAAAATATTTAAGAATAGTTTTAGTAGTACAATTCAAGGCAGACTAGTTGATGAACATTCTATTTGGATTGCAAGAAGCCAGGGCGTTTAGAACAGGAGAAATTAATATGCCCATATACAGCCTTATTAACTTTTCTGCCTGCTTGAACATATTCATGATAAAGGGAACATGGTTGTCAATTACAAGCAGCAAGGAGTAGAATTTGCTTACCCTTCTGTGCAACTAATGCACTCCCCCGCCTCAGTGCTTAATTTGTAAAAAAAAAAAAAAAGTAAGTGCCAGGGCTCTCATCAGGAGTCCAATGCAGCTTGCACCATACGTTGTCCCTGCCATGCTGCCAATGATAGCAACAATACAACTACTAACCATCACACCCCTACAAGTGTGACAATTCAGACTATTTCAGCCCTCCAAAGCTATAGGAATGGCTTGGGCGTCAGGTACTAGTCAGTTCTAATGTATATTGAATTAATAATTATCTGTTGTTAAGGTCATTTCTAAATTATCAACAGCCCCACCTTGTGGCAGACTGTCACAAGCACTGGTGTTGGCAATTAAGTGCTGGTGCCGAGCACAGAAACTACAAGTTCAAATTAAGCACTGCCCCCCCCCCCCCTCCCCCTCGACCCCTATTCTCTCAATAGTCATGAAGGCCTTGTCCGGAACTGTAAACATCCACTATGAGCCCTGTTACTCTCTGTTCTTTCCAAACCCTGTCCTTCACCTACCTCCTTAGCAGTAAATAGAAGGATGGGCTAGGATAAAAGACTCTGGTGTCGTCAGGTGTCACAGGGAGCCAATAATATTTTGAAGAATCGTCGTTCAGGGAATGGATCTTCAGAAAGTAGGGGCATGCGCATTGAGGGGGTGTCTATTAGTAAAGATTGGGGAATCATTATGGGAGTTGTAATATATTTTCATTTCTAGAATTTAAGAAAAAAAAAAGTTTTGGGGAGAAAGTGGAAATTTAATATATATATATATAATATAATATAATATAATGTTTAGTTAGTGGAGTGTCTGAAAACGATTCTATTGAATTGTAGAATGCCAAACTACTTCACTCAGGTATTTGGCGCAAGTGACCAGATGGTATACCTTTTGCAGAATATAGCATACCCTGCAGCCACTCAAAGAGTGTGGGTTAAGTAAAGTAGGATTTTTTTAAATCTTCTACTCCAAAAATATTACTTAACAATAGATTGAATGATCAGGATCAGCCTGCAATAAGGCAACAACACCAGTATCTAACCACAATGGTGAGATTAGGGCAGATGTCCCTAGATCCCGGCCTTTAATAGGGGCCAAAGCTTCTCACCATCTCCAATTACAACGATCTCTCTTTACACCGGGTTTAGTCTCAGTCAAGTTACACGCGAGACAGTTTAAAAGTACAGGCGAATGGGAAGCACCTTGCAGAACCCCACACCCCAAAGCACTGGTATGTAATGAGTAAAGGGAAGTGCGACTTGCTGGCAACAACAATAAACAATAGCATACAACTTCTGCATGTATATTTAGCACACAACAACATTGTAATGACAAGAAAATAACAGTTGCATTGCATAATGTCAGATCTGTCAGACATTCCTTAATGACTGCATTTTACAAGGTACTGCATATTTGCTTATTATGTACTCTTATACAAATAGGTATATATTAAGTACGCACTAAAATAATGTATCAATGATTTATGTAGACTGAATTGCAGACTGAAGAAAGGATGAGTGAGTGTGTGAGTGAGTGTGTGAGTGAGTGAGTGAGTGAGTGAGTGAGTGAGTGATGAGTGAGTGAGTGAGTGAGTGAGTGAGTGAGTGAGTGAGTGAGTGAGTGAGTGAGTGATTGAGTGAGTGAGTGTTTACTGGCAATCTGGACTGGTTAAGCCCGGCAAACCGTAGCCCAACACTATCCTGAAAAGTTCTTAAACAGAATCTATTAAAGTAGTCCAGAGAAGTAATCTGAAACGGTTTACAAAATCATAATATCTAGCAGATATTGATTCATTGCTGCAGAGGTTATTCTGATACCCCACTGACAACAAACAGTTGGTATACACCCCTCCATTGTCTACTTGCTGGCCATGCCTCTGTGAGTGTTCTTATCGATTTAATCCGCAATGCAAGCCTATGTGCCTCTGACTTGACACTTTTCTAAAACTATAGACAAATCAAAATGGAAATCATAACTCCGCCACCATAATAGGCAACATTTTGTTACATCATTTTAAACAGTGAATTTAAGAAACCTTCTTCGCATGTGGAAACAGGGAAGATCAGTTATGAAGGAGATCATTGCTAGCACATGTTGCTTCATATGTCCGCGCAATGACTCCCTCGACATTGCAAGGATGACAATCGATAGGTAGAGCTATTAAAAAATTACCTACTTTATAAGTCTTGATGCCACTGGTACTTGTGCTCCGCCAAAGAGTCTAATAAGAGTATTAACAATACTCTTAAAAGAGAAATTGACCCCTAAGATAGTCACTATCCCCCATCAGTGAGGATCTTAAAGGGGTATGAATTTCACCGGAGGCGGTGCGTATTTTTCACAGGAGTATACCCCAGTTCTGCATTTAAAAGCAGGTACACTGCATGCACCAAAGATGGGTTTCTTATACATATGCATGTTTAAATATCATGTCTGCCAAAACATGTTATTATGAAAAACCATTGCAATGAAGTCCTCCAATATTTACTTTCACTTGCACTACTTGAATATATCTCCATACAGCTGAGTGCCTCTAGCGAGCTCTGCCCCGAGTGGAAGGCAGCAGCTGCTTCGTCTTAAAATTACAAGTAATGCTGTGTGCCCTCCCACGTGTAAACTCCCTGATTACTAAGGCATTCTTCCTGTAAACAAGCACTGCCAGGTTCAACCACACATACTCCAACTGGAGATAAAAATCAAGAGTAATATACCTCCAGCAGAGCTGCATACCAATGTTGTATGTTTTGAAGTCTTAGCATAGCCCACATTTCTGGATGTTTTAATGTGTTAGAACATAGTTGCAATCTCCATGACAGAGTATAAAGGAATTTCCCAAACATTTTTTTTATCTTATTGCGCATGAATAAGAAGTTATCAGGGCTGCACAATGTTTCACGCTTTGTTTGCTAGGTTTACTAATGTTCAGAATTCAGAGACTCCACATTGCTGGTGCACATCTCAAGAAGGAGCAGTGCATTTACTCCTTTTCACAGCCATCTCACCAGTCACATGTTAGTGACACCAGCAAGAAAAGGTTCGACAGCGCATTCGCTATGCGTTCACCGAAGCGACATGTACATCAGACCTGTAGGCCATTGCTACAGACCAGCGCATTTCTACCCATCCGTGGCTGGACCTGGCAATAAGCACAGCTTGCTATCCAACATCTGTAAGCATCATGTTTGTTCAGTCTTATAATCATAATCCACTTTCTATGCTGAGCAATGGGCATGTACTCTGCATAAGAAAAGCTAAAAAATAAATGCTGATGCAGCATCTAAAGAATAGTTATTTATGCGACAAGTTTTTTTCTACAAGTTTAATCCTCTCCATCTAACTAATTCTCAGCTATCTCTCCTTGCAATCACCTCGTGTTTGGGGAGCTGTATCCGTAGATGCTTCGACTGCATAGGTTAAACTGGTAGGATTCCCATTGCACAAAATGCCTTTGGCAATAACTGAGGGAGTTTAGTGGCATTAATGATCTATTAAACATTCTCAATTCTGCATTGGGTTTGCACAGCATCAAACCAAATCCCTGATATACTAGGGAAGAACTACATGCATTCAACACACAGGTCAGAAACTGTAAAGCCCCACCACTAATGGAAACTATCAAAGGTCCCCTCACCTGTCTCACCTGCAAACCACAAGCTCTACACTAAAACAAAAGATGCCAGCCTTCCCAATGGCCAGACCCACCCCAAACAGGTTCACTGTGGCCTGATTAATGTAAGATCTCTAGCAAAAACGCTCTATACATCCAGGACTTGCTGACAGATCATAACTACGACTGCCTCTTTGTCACAGAAACTTGGCTGACAGAATGCTCCAATCCAGATATAGTTCAAGCCCTTTCCCAGGAGTATACCATATCCAGAGTGGACACAAAGGGGAAAAAGGGAGAGGGAATAGCCATAATTTATTAGGACCACCTGAAATGCTCTGTCACAAATATCACCGAACTGAAGAATGCAGAAATTCTCTGCTTCACTCTCAAATTATTATTAACAACAGGGGGTACCCGGTAAACCGTGAGGCATCTGGGTGAATATAGCTAATTACGAAAAAGAGATGCCAACTGTATTTTCTTGAGGGAGGTTATTTGTCAAGACAAATACTACTAATTATCTGTCTCATCACATTGTACATTGTATAGTATCTATCTCATCTAATACAACGTTCATCTACTGATCATTACCAACAATAAAAATAAAAAACATACAACAAAAGATGATTTAAAGTTTTCTTTTAGAAATCCTTTTTCATATTTTTAACATCATACATACAATTCACACAGTATTTAGTCTTGTGTGAAAATACTTTTCAAAATTCAAAAGCAATATATCTTGTTAGGAATCCAAAAAATCAAATATCTTATTGTTGTGAATCCTTAATCCAAGAGTTGTGTGGGAAGCCCAATAGTTTATGTACAAGGAAAATCTGGCAATGTCTATTCTTGGCCTTATTTCCTTTTCGAACTTTGTGGCTTCTAGTCAAAATAATGCTCCTAGGGATTATATCCAAGTGATTTCCGAATCAAAAGAAGCTGTCGAAATAAATGGTAACTGTCGACGCGTTTCAGCCTGTCAAGCAGTTTCAGGCCTCATCAGGACAAAGGGCAACAATAATCATACAAGAAAACCTAAAACAAAAACGTAAATAGACATTATAATGAATTGCCTCCTTTTAAGCTTTAAAACAATGAGACTGTCTATTTCGCGGACACAGGCACCCTAAGGGGCCACTCCCACTATAAGAGGAGAGAATTACCTCAAGGTTCTGTTATCACAGGCTATTTACACACCAAAAGGAAAAAGTGTGATAAGAAAAACCACCACCGAAAACTTTATAATCCTATTTGCACACATAAAGTAAAAAAGACTCTTTTTTTCAACGTGTTAGCACCACCAGTGTGACATTTACTCATGATTAATAAAACAAAAACAACATGACTAACTCAGTAACCTTCACCTACCACAACAAAGTATTACCAATTGAAAGCCAAATTCAAATAGAGGTGTCAAGGACTTCAGACGTAATCTAGGGAATCAATAATAACAGGCAGGGATGCATTCCTTTACTCGGCACGTCTGTATTCATCCGAATTACATGTGTCTCCGAATTTCATGTTTCTCATCATTCGGGTATTCTCAAAAGCAACCTAAATCACCAGATGTCAAAAGGTAATATCAATCTCAAATTGGACAACTGCATCACGCTCGCATGGGCTCTTGTATACAGGCCCCCAGGATCAATGGGAAAGTTTCTCGATACCCTGGGAGAAAGCCTAAGCTCCCTTGTGGTACGATACTCCAATTTTACAATCCTAGGTGATTTTAATCTTCACCTAGAAACGATCGACACTCCCAATACAAAACATTTCATAGAAAATATAAACACATTGGGACTAACACAACAGACACAGGGGCCCACACACCAGGCAGGACACACCCTAGACGGGATTTGCACTAATGCCACCAATCTAATGGTTGGCACTTCGATTACTTTAACTTGGTCAGATCATAAGTTAATCGCCTTCAAATTCGCTTATGTAAATGTCCAAACGAAAAAAAATTCCAGCAAATCAGGCCCCATACGAAAATGGAATAGAATGCTATCTAACCCCAATTTACAGAGCATGGCTGAAACCATCAGACCTACCCTTACCGGAAATCCGGAGACTGACAATAATCTATTCAATGAATGGATGCTGTCAACAGGCAATATTTTAGCCCCCCAACAGAACCACCAGCAACAAAAAAAAATCAGCCCCTTGGTTTACCCCCCGTCTGAAAGCCTTGAAAGGACTCTGCAGACAAGCAGAAAAACAATGGAGAAAACATTATGTGGCTGAAGATATGAAGCTCTTCAAATCAGCACTCAGCGCATACAAACAATAAATAAAAATAGAGAAAAAAACGCACTATGCTAATCTGATAAACAGGGCAGATGACAATCAAAAAACTATTTTCAATATTGTGAAATCCTTCACTAACCCCTCAAACCTAGAACAGGAAATCCCTCCTTCACAAGACCTATGCGATGACATTGCTGAATATTTCGACAATAAAAATTAAAGACCTAAAGAAAGATTTTACCAACATATCTCCCCAGTAAAATAAAGCCCAAACCATAGGAACAGAAAAGGACCTCACAGGTTTTAAGGAAATAAATCTAGATCAATCCAAGCAGGCCATCCTTTCCTGCAAGTCAGGCTCATCTTTCGATCCCTGCCCACCGAAAATTCTATATGCATTGGTGGATATAGTAAATCCCCCCTATCAATCAAATCAATAATGCCACTTTTAGTCTAGCATAAATCCCTGACATTTGGAAAAAATGCTGCGGTAAAGCCACTCCAAAAAAAGAAATCCCTCGACCCTACTACTCTATCAAACCTCAGACCCATCTCACGACTACCAAGCATTAGCAAAATTGCTGAGAAACTAGTGAATGCCCAACTTAATGGCTTCTTGCGAAAAACCAACACCCTGCATCCCAAGCAATCAGGTTTCAGACCAGGCCACTCAACAGAGTCAGTGCTACTCCATACCACTGACACCCTAAAGTTTGCCCTTGATCAGGGCAGGGAGGTAGTACTGATCCTGTTGGACCTATCAACAGCGTTCAACACTGTATCTCATGATATCTTGGTAGACAGGTTGGAATGCAGCGGAATCAAAGACAAGGCCCTGGCCTGGATTACATCTTTCCTAGATAAAGGCATCAGGTCGTTACGCTGGGCAGTTACGAATCAAGAGAGAAATGGTTGTCATCAGGGGTCCCCCAGTTCTCATCCCTGAGCCCTCCCCTGTTTGACCTTTATATGACACCACTTCTCTCCCTGATAGCCACCTTTGACATTGAGTCAATTGCATACGCCGACGGCACCCAGTAGATCCTCACTCAGGACAAAAGATCCTCAGCAGCAGAAGAGAAGTTCCTTCACTGCCTCATGGCAACAATGAATTGGATGAAACAAAATCACCTTAAATGTAATAGCTTCAAAACCGAAATTATGTAGTTTGGAAAGTCAAATGTATTTAGACCCTACCAATGGTGGCCCTCGGACTCTGATGCCCCACCCACAACGGCTGAAACAGTCAAAAACCTAGGGATAAAATTCGACCCCACACTCTCTTTTCACAAGCATGCACTTGCAACTGCAGGCATGTGTTTCCAAATCATCAAAACCCTTCGGAATTTTTTTGACCTACCCCCACTGCCTGCTAGGAAGACTGTGGCAATGGCCCTAATTCTATCTCGCTTGAACTACTGCAATAGTCTCTATGCAGGAACCAAAAAGATGGTGGTGAAAAGGTTACAGGTGGTCCAGAATTCTGCGGCGAGATTGGTACTTAAGCTCCCTAGGGACTCTTCCTCAGCAGCAGCAGCACTTAAAAAGCTGCACTGGCTACCGGTTCACAAAAGGATTCTCTTTAAGATCCTAACCATTACGTACAAGGCCATAAGTGAAACTGAACCAGAATATCTGAAATCCAACATCAAGCCATATGACACCAAATGCACTTTGCGGTCCACATCAGAAAATCTGCTAACTGTCCCCAACTTCAAATTGACCACACAGGGGGGAGACTATATCGGTACTAGGGACAAAAGCCTGGAACGCCCTACCCACTCAGCTGAGGAACACACAAACAGAACATAGGTGCATATTATCAAGGGGGTTTGTCTCCGCTTTTTTGGCTTTAAAAGCCAAGAAAGCGGAGATAAAATTATCTCCCTATTACCTAGCTGTCGCTAACACTAGTTAGCGACAGCTAGTAGGAGATAGCGACCATCTTGGGCCCCACTTTGCATGTCAGTGATATTTATCACTAATGGCATGCAAAGTGGGCGTGCCAAGATGTTAGCGACTGAAAACAGTCGCTAACATCGCTATCTCCTATTATCAACTTTTGGAGATATTCGCGCTAAGGGCGAATATCTCCAAAAGCTAACACCTGCCCTGAGCAGTTCTTAGCCATGTTATCCAATGGGAGGTGGATAACATGGCTAAGAGCATTAGCTCGGTAATGCATGAATATCGCTGACTTTTCAGCGATATTCATACATTGCGGCGATTTTTATCGCATTTGCGATAAACCTTGGTAATACCAAGGTTTATTTGCGGTAAAAATCGCCGCAGCTCAGCGGTAAATTTTTGTCTCTAACCAAGCAATAGGGATAATTATCGCTATTGCTTGGTATATGCCCCACACTTTTAGGAGCCTTCTCAAAACATGGATCTTTGCTACCCCAGATCATTTAGTGCTATCTCTGATCTAACGTTTATCTCTCAGCCACCTTTTTTTTCTGTAATACATCACCAGATAGCCTTTTTCTTTCCGCTAAGCGCCAAGATGCTCCTTGGAGTGAACGTCGCACTATACAAAAACCCTTTCATTCATTCATTCATAGCCCACTAAAGTAGAACACACCATAGAAATTCCTGTTGCCTTAAAGTGCCTTAATTAATTTGTTTTGATCATTCGGTCTTCTAGATATGATGCCTCCTTTTCCCTCAATTTAGCAAAATAATTCTTTCAAATTTCATTAGAGGCTTTGAGGTTTTCATACTGAGGTATTTAAATCTGTAAGTGAAGGACTGATCTTCCTTCTCAATTGCTTGTTTTGTGGCTTCTGGTTCAAGTCACACCCCTTTGGAAGTCCATATTTTGGCTCTAATTTTGTCACATCGGATGTTCTTTCTAATCCTTCCCTCTTCCAGCTGACATAGTATGATCATGTCAGCCTTCCCCTTACATTTCTACAAGCTATTAGTCTCAGCCGAGCACTTTCATGGCAAAATAGTTTTGTCGAGATTTTCTAAAATTAGAACCAGCTGCCACCTGGAATACCTGGTGATCACTAGTGAAGACATCAAGCAGGCCTAAAGCAATACTCATGGTTGGGTTATATTATCATTGGAGAATTTTGTTATTCCTAAATTGAAAGCAATTTTGTTCAGTCGCTGTCCTGTACCTGGTGTCCCGAGAGCCGGCTGCCATTAAGGCATTAGCCTTGAATGCAGAGTGGATTCTGTGCTAATAGAATAAAGAAGAAGCATTTGCAATGCAATAGGTCTCACATTTACGAGAGTTTGATCAATTGGTATTGTAAATGGCAATGCCTTTTATGTATGTGTTGTTTTTAAAACAGATAAATAAAAGGCATTCTCATTTACCATGCTAATAGCTTAAACTCTCGCAATTGCGAGACCTCTTCCATTGCAAATGAGTTTGTGATATAAAAAGTTAAAAAAGGGTTAGGAGAGAGCGTGTCCTGCCTGCAAGAGCAGGCATCACAAAGCTATTTGAGAAAAAAGGGCTTGGAGGGTATAATTAAAGCCTACTGAGTAACAACACACGTAACAGGGGATGTCGCCATAGAAGGTTACAAAATGAGACAAGGCGTTACAAAGGAGGGACGGCTAAGCCTATTGACCATTGAAACGTTTATAGTAGCCAATGACAAAAGCCAATGAAAAACATAGGCGGAGAATGAGCAGAGCTTCAAGTCCCTACCTGAATACAGCATGCCTAGCAGAGCAGCGCATGTGCTGCCCAGGCCTGACCTAAAAAGTATGCATGACATACTTCGTAAATGTATTAGTCTTTTATTCATAATTGTTTTATGAAGTGCAGACTTAACACGTTTGGGTTACAGAGTTCTGTACATAATAAGGGCAGATGTAGTTTGACTCATAGATAATGTTCTTTCATACAGGAAAATATAATATTTGTTTTCATTTATATTAAACAGTAGTTCATTGTCTTTTAATACAGATTACTGTATTCTCTTTACAGTTTGAGTGTCATATTACAAAGCATATTATATTAACTCTTTACTTTTCATAAATAAACTTTTGGGTTAGTAGGTTAGGATGTAAGTCACTGTAAAGAGGTAAACAATAAAGTTGCATTAATTAAATCACTCCACATCTACCTAACTTATTCATGTCGTGTTCTGTCTGATTGAGTGGGTGCAACATTTTTGTCATTTAATACAGGGCTCTCCCACCATAGTTTGTGTCCCTGGTAACCCCTTCACTGCGGAGGCTATTCCGCCGCAGTGCTAAGGGGGCGGGGTGGAAGAAAGGCGGGTGCATGCTGGTGCCGGAACCGCTCCGTCACCAGCGTTGGTTGCGCTGTGCTTATGACGGAGCGGTTCCGTCATGGCCCCGCCCGGTCAATAGAACGCTCAGCGCAGGCGCGGAATTCGCGTCACACATGAGCGTCGGGCGGGCCATGACGGAACACTCCGTCATCAGCACAGCGCCACCGCAGCTGATGACGGAGCGGTTCCGTCATCAGCAGGGGAGGGGTTAATACGGTGTCATCCTGCACTGGCATCAGGGCATCCATGATGTCAGTCTATTTACTTTTCAATTACCATAAATTGTAGTAGGTCAGAATATCCTGTACAGAAGTATCAAATGTCATAAATATGAAGTATTTACAAAAATATCCAATTGAGTGTAACTTTAATTGTATTAACTGCAATGGGACAGTAATTGTGTAGTGTCAGATAAGATTCTGGCAATGGTCTTCTGGTACCACACTGAGACAAATAAATACGTGGGGTATATTTCTAGGCCTACATTATTGGTAGGCAAGGCGTTAAATGCTAGAGGTTGGTAATGTTTTGAAAATGGCAAAGAAGGGTATATTTCTAATGAGTGCTGGCACCCCATTCCAGATTTTAGACACATGTCTGTAGAAGAATATAAAGAGAGAAGCTTGGTCCCTTTTTCTGATGCTAAGAACATCGTGTAGGCATTTGTTTCTGTTTCCAAGTATCCTGGGACCTCCTGACACCTTAAATGTATGTTTTTCTTTAGATATTTTGAGGTGAAGTGCTTTACAAGTCAGATACACTGTCTTGATGGAGCGCTTTGTCATGTTTTGCAGTATGTTCAGTTCAGTGGAGAAGTGTGGCTCAATGATTAGAGTGGCAGACCCTGATGCAAAGGTCTAGCCCGGGACCAGGGTTCAATTCCCCGCCACGGCGGGTCTTGGGCTCAAAATTCCGCGGACTTGATAATTCTCGCCTCGGTGCCTATTCCTATCATGGAGTCCCTTTCTGCAACTCTGGGCAATAGCTTGCTTAATCTCCACAACGGCCCCAACAACGCTAAAGATGCCTGGCCTCCACCTTGGGGGTGCCCAGGAGTGGATGCCTCACAGGGAAAGCCAGGATGGGTTCCACAGCGGTATTCGTACAAGCGCCTTGAGACCCTTCTGGGTGAGTAGTGCGCTATACAAGTATCAATTTACATAGTATACCCAATGGATGTGGTGTTCTTTTCCCTCTCTCGTTATCCCTTTCATTGACCACATGTGCAAGGACGTGGAAGTCAGTGGTAGAGGAGGTGAAAGGTAAAGAGATGAGAGAGAAAACAGAAACACAGGGCTCCACACTCTGACTCTTCAGTTCTGGGGTCAAGGAGTAGTTCAGGTTGTAGTGGGTCTCTACAAGGCAAAGAGATGCCTCAAGTAACTTATCATTGGAATACTGCTCATAAATCTAAATGTACAATGATATGTCTTAGCAATATCTCTGCCTAACCACGTTTCTATGCTCTGACAGAGTGCTGAGAATTCCTGAAATCTATTTATAAAGAACCTTGAATATCTTGCTCAATGCATCTACACTTACATATCTCTCTATGCTTAGAATAATTACTTCAATCTCGCTGTACGCGCTTTTGTGAAAGATAAATATAGTTCTACCTGACTGCTATAGAACTAAAGAAATAAGAAGCCTCATTAACATCCTGTGATCCCCTCCACTTGCCATAACATACGCCTACAATAAATCTAATACCTTAATACACTGTGAGCCTTAACAAAATCTTGATCGGCAGCTCCAGATTGGCAAATCTCATTTTAAATCGGGTCCAAGATGTACAAAATGAGCCAATACTAACAGACAACATACATTATGTTATATTCCTACCATATTAAGAATAGTGGTTGGGGTGTCACTACTGCACACTATAGCGTTGAAATGGTGTAATTGATTGTATTTTCTGTAAGGCGACCCAAGATCGTTTGCTGTAAGGAGGTTTCTCATTATCAGCCTGTAGTGAATTTAGAAATTACTGCATCTTACAGTCCAATGATACTGAATCTTAAGTTGGAAACCTGCTAGTAAAATCTATGTATGTAATATTAGTTGTGCTCTGTTTATTAGACCGCTTCAGAGTGTCAAGGGATGAAGAAGAAGGATAACAAATTAGATGAACATAGAGTTCAAACAAGACTAAGTATGGACTGGAGGGATTGAATGGTGCGATGAGATGATGATGCCTTGGTGAACGTAGGTCTTCTGGTTATCAGATGCCGCTGTGGGACAGCAGGTTTGAGCCCTTCATATGTGCAGATAGAACAGCAGTGAAAGTATTGCATTGTATCTTAGCATTTGTATACAGTTTTCTATCGATATATGGAACTTAGAAGCACTTACCCACATGGATAGCAAGCTACATTGTGTAGAGTGTGTAGCTAGCAGAGTGTTGTTTTTTTATGAAACTAAATGGGAAGTGTTGTCATGTTGTGCAGGATGGCCTCCAAGGTGCAGATATTGTGTTGTGGGACACAGTGCCTGGCAGTGAGTGAATGTGAGAGATCGATGTGCCAATTATAATTAGGATAAGGACTAAAGCTTAGCTACAGGGGCAGTGGGATACTGCATACTCTGAAATGAGGGGTAATCTTAGAAGGCCCAATAATCCATACAGCGGCATGCACCAAGCCGTGATGCTGGTGAATTAATGAAAGGATACCAAAAGGGCAAGAACTGTAACAGGTTACCAAAGCAGAAGAACTGCACAATTGTATTTCATGCATTTATTTATTGTATACTGTCTGCTGCTGAACAAATATACCCCAGGGAGAAGGAAGGATGTGGAGGAGCAATCAAGGCTGGCAACCTGAGCGGAAACTATATAAACTTTAAAAGGTCCAAATTCTATCTATTCCTGTTAGGCTGAAGGAAGCCAAAATTTGAGCAGGGATCATACCCCAATTTTCCTCTCAGGCTTTCAAAGGTGGATGAGGCCCAGTAGGCAGAGTCCTAGTCGGAGTGTAGCTTAGACCTCTGTTAGAGGGGCACCCTCACATGTGAGGGGGAGAGGCAGAGCACTTGGTAGGTTGCTGCCCGGGCAGCGCAAGAGTGAATTGGCTTGCCTTGTGTTACCCTGCTGTCCTCACTCCTCAATGTACCCCACTACATTTCGTGGATCCCAGAAACCCTTACTCTTTCAAGTTTGCATAGGGAGTCAGCCTCCTGAACTTCAAGAATTTCCTCCCAGAGCAACCTCCATTATTTTAGCTAGGAAAACAGCATGGCACAAATTTGGTAGTTCTCAATCTGCTCAATCTTTGACCAACTATTCTCTGACATGTGTGCCTTGTGAAATCCTCTTTTTAAACTTCACACTTGTGAAATCTATTGTGTTTAATATAAATCTTAAAAGGGGCTTCCATCCCACCCTTAATTTGTATTGGTTTGTGTGCTTGCCGCTTACTTTTCCCCATTTCTATTGGCTGTCGCTCACTATTTCCTGTTCTTCCACGTGTGTTTGCTGTAATCAGTTTTCCGAGGCCCAAGTACTCCTATCCATCCATAGAACTTCTTTGTGTGCTACTCTCTTGGGCTTGCTTGTACAGGATGTTAAGCTGATGCCAAAGCTCGAACCTGGCTCCCCAGCTCCAAGGTCGGCAGTTCTAACTGCTACTCCACATCCTCTGTCCTGCTCCATCTCTTCTTTTTTCAGTACTCTTATTTAACAATTGTGGCTGGGTCACTTCCCTGCTGCTCCTCGCACACCTCAGTAAAAGCAGCCACCATCTCAGTCTATGGCTTATTTTCTGACTGCCTCCCTCTCATTCGATGCTGTTGTTACAGATAAACCCTATTGTATCTTTTGTTACAGTCTAAAGTTGTCTTATACCTTAATTTTCTTTGAATGCGACACAAAATTTTTACATATCTATATACATAAATAAATATTACAGCTCATTGTGTCTCGTTCTCCTCGGAGAAGGTACAGCCAGCCGCACTGCCGAAATGTCCCTCAGAGCGGCTCTCCTTCCTTCAGCAATTGCGGCTGGGTCACTTTGCCGCCATTCCTTGCAAACCCCCTCAACACGGCTCACCTCTCAGTCTATAGATGCTGGAGGTCTCTCCTTCTCCTCAGAGGAGGTACAGCCAGCCACAGGAGCAGGACCCAGAAGTCATGCTGTAGGGCACCAGTCATTGCAAATGATTCAACTTCAGTTTCATATCAATGAACAGTTGTCAAGGCAGCCCCAAGTTGACCCAGTCGCATGGTACAATGGCACAGGGAGAGAAAGAAATAATGAGAGGTACCCCTTAACAGAGATCAAGGGAAGTAGGGTTAACCAACCAATAAAAAGGAGAGATTCCCTTGAGCAAGAAATTTAAATTTATAAACTTTGTGCGCAAAAACAATAACAAAATTTATATATAGAGCAAAAGACCACAATTTATTAATCACACAATAATTAAAAAAGTGGACAAGAAGGCCACTTGACACAAATTAAAATCATTAGAACCAAAAGGCACATTAAAAACACATTGGATTCAATATTGACCAGCAAAATTGATACAAAAAGACAGAAAACAGTAAGACATAAACTCGAACAGTACTAAGTGTATATTCAGACTCTATATCTGACACCAATGTTTTGTGCACAGTAATACAATGTATCAACAAAGGTGTCTGAGTTAGGAATTATACTGGAGAGTGCGTCGACGCGTTTCGGTGGTTGTTCTCAATTCTATCCTCCTTTGTCAAGACAACAAGTGATATCTGTCGTGGTTCAGGGGTCAATAAAATCTCCCTTTAGATCCGTTTTTAGGTGTTGTCAATTTTTAATTTTTAAAAAAAATTGTATGCTGGGCCGTGAATTGTTGGCTTCATATTTCCATTATAAAATTGCGTCTCCTTATTAAGTTGCCAGTAAAGTGGCCTGATATAAGAGCGCTAAAAGTTGGCAGTGTTCATGTCCAATGGTTAAGCCTCGTAGAATACTATCCTTTTCATTAAAAGTAGGGATCCAGGGGCGTTTACGTCATATCCTCATCAAGTATCCTGATATCAGAGCGCTAAAAGTTGGCAGTATTTATGTCCAATGGTTAAGCCTCGTAGAGTACTTTCCTTTTCATTAAAATTAGGGAACTATATGACCGCGAAGGACTGCCTGCTTCTCTGGTTCACGGAACCAGAGAAGCAGGCAGTCTTTCGCGGTCATACAGTGAAACAACCGTTTCTACCACGAGGACATGACGTAAGCGCCCCTGGTTCCCTAATTTTAATGAAAAGGAAAGTACTATACGATGCTTAACCATTGGACATGAACACTGCCAACTTTTAGTCAAGCACAAGCAGTGGTTTGGTATAGGTTGTCTGGCGCCACTTAGAGAGTCTCACAATTGATTAGGTCTAGAGGTTATATCTGACGGTGATACAAGGTAGAAGGAACCACTTTAATCCTTCCAAACTCGGCATAAACCTCAAACAAGCTATAACACTCCTTAGCACACGTATGTCATAGTAATGTTACATATACAAGTGTTTCCACATTCTGATACAATCACAATACGTAGTTGTTATTAGTACATCAGTTTGTGTTTATTCTTGTTCACTGGAAACTTTCCACACAGCCGACACGTGTTTCGTCGTAATTGGGAATGTAACCCACGACTCTCTCAAGGCTATTTCCAGATCTGTTCTCTTTTAGTCAGTATGCGGTGAATATGCGGTGACAATCAGCATGTCCGCTCGAATCGAGCGGACACGCTGATTGTGAACGGGGAGCCTTTTTCGTGCAAGAATATAAGGGCGAAAGCCATCCAATATAAACTGAGATTTGGAGCCATGTGGACAACATATGCTGAATATTAGACAACAGAAGACCCCCGTAGAACCCCCATGCGCGTTGGAATTATCACCGCATACTGACTAAAAGAGAACAGATCTGGAAATAGCCTTGAGAAAGTCGTGGGTTACATTCCCAATTACGACGAAACACATGTCGGCTGTGTGGAAAGTTTCCACGAACAAGAATAAACACAAACTGATGTACTAATAACAACTACGTATTGTGATTGTATCAGAATGTGGAAACACTTGTATATGTAACATTACTATGACATACGTGTGCTAAGGAGTGTTATAGACTGCCAACTTTTAGCGCTCTTATATCAGGCCACTTTACTGGCAACTTAATAAGGAGACGCAATTTTATAATGGAAATATGAAGCCAACAATTCACGGCCCAGCATACAATTTTTTTTAAAAATGAAAATTTGACAACACCTAAAAACGGATCTAAAGGGAGATTTTATTGACCCCTGAACCACGGCAGATATCACTTGTTGTCTTGACAAAGGAGGATAGAATTGAGAACAACCACCGAAACGCGTCGACGCACTCTCCAGTATAATTCCGAACTCAGACACCTTTGTTGATACATTGTATTACTGTGCACAAAACATTGGTGTCAGATATAGAGTCTGAATATACGCTTAGTATTGTACGAGTTTATGTCGTACTGTTTTCTGTCTTTTTGTATCAATTTTGCTGGTCAATATTGAATCCAATGTGTTTTTAATGTGCCTTTTGGTTCTAATGATTTTAATTTGTGTCAAGTGGCCTTCTTGTCCACTTTTTTAATTATTGTGTGATTAATAAATTGTGGTCTTTTGCTCTATATATGAATTTTATTATTGTTTTTGCGCACAAAGTTTATGAATTTAAATTTCTTGCTCAAGGGAATCTCTCCTTTTTATACAATGGCACAGGGGCCAAAAGCTCTTGGAAACCACAGAACACCCATTATGTTTATATTTGACTACTAAACAAGCACTCCCAAGTGCAGTTACCTTGCAGGCACCAGGGCCAAGATTTGGATGGTGCAACAGGTGCAATGGAGTGGTACAGAGGCCAAAAGCTCCAGGAAGCCCACTGATCAATGATTATTGCTGTATGTTACTTCTTAACAAGCAGTCACAGGTGCAGTTACCCTGCAGGCATCAGGGCCATGATTTAAATGGTGTAGCAGGGGCAGTGGAGTGGCACAGGGGCCAAAAGCTCCAGGAAACCAACTGAAGACCAATAATTTCTATTTGTGCTATTAAACAAGCAGCCACAAGTGCAGCTATGTTGCAGGCACCAGGGCCATGATTTGAATGGTGCAGCGGTGCATTGGAACAGGGGCGAAAAGCTCCAGTGTGCTGGTCTGCTGCATGTGTTTTTTTTTCTTTGTCCTCAGTCCTCTACCTAATCTCCCTGCATTATATTGCCACCAGTTACTGCACAATGTATTGTCTTTCTCAAAAAATTATTCATAACACTTTTTATGGAGTTTCAGTAACTTATATTGCACAACTGCTCACCAAGCTACAACTTACAACAAAAAACTGCTTATTATTAATCAGATAAGCGAAACCTAATGCATTTACCAATGCTTGTTATAAATGGCTCCACACATTAACTTCCCTTCTAACCTCCTTTGTCTGGTCTGTTCCCACTTTTCCCCTCCCTATAGAGAGAGACCCTTAAGAGAGAGTCTTTTGGACTAAAACAATAGTAGCAAATGGGTGTAATTGGCCGTCTTGGACAACTCCTAATTATGTCCCTCTGAATGCTGGCTCCAGGCAGCATACTGTGCTGAATAAGGGTCTGATTACAATCTTGGTGCTTGGGATACTCCGTCACAAATGTGACGGATATCCTTTCCGCTGTATTGCAATTCCATTATGTCCTTTGGAGCTTGTAATACGGGGAACAGGATATCCGTCCCGTTTGTGATGGAGTATCTCATCCGCCAAGATCTTAGTCAGGCCGTAAATCTATTGGATACTGAAACTTTCATCTGCTCTAGAAGAGCAGAGCCTTTGCCTGCCTTGTTCATTCAGTCTTGGATAGGGTGCCACGGATCAATATATTATTTACACCACTTGTAATTAAACAGTGTGTGCTGGTAATTAATAAATACCGGCAATTACATAACTAATATTTTACTATGGCTGCCTGCATGCAGATACACCATTAGCATTGATGTCTGTGGTTAAGATGTGGCAACATGTAAAAGAACATTTGATGATGGTAGAGACTGTACAATATTAACACGTCCCCAGACCTTCACTTAATAGGCAGACACTGTTCCTCAAAAGGCCCGCCTCTAAGCCAGCCTCAAGGGAGCTGGACTGCCTGGCATTTAGTTGATTTAGAACAGGTTTTGAGACGGGTCTGGGAAGCCTTTCAGGAATTGTGGACATAGAGTGCAGATGAGACTTGAGAGAAGCCTTTCTAACCCACCAAGCAAGAGAAATCCTTTTAAGAGCCGCCACCCGTGGAGCGGGAACGATTTTTCTTGCCCGTACCAAGACAGGTCAGCAGAATTTTTAAACTCTAATGAGAAAATGTATACTTTCCAGGCACCATGGATTTTCCAGTTTGTTTTAGGAATGTGAATTGCTGGACTGAACACACCATTTAAACTCAAAGTATGTGGAGCGGGGGAGGGGTGTGTGGGTGAATCTGCTATTTTGAAAGAGATAAAAGCAAGCAGTGTGGGAGACAGTTACAGGAAAGGGCGAGCTGACAGTTTTACAGTACAGTGATAGAATGTGAGTGTGCGGTAGACCTACAAGTGCTTGAAATTTATTTTATTTTTTATGGGGGTTCCGTAGAATAATAGATTAATATGTTGCACAGTCACTGCAAAAAAGGTCGCGAGAAAAGGTGGTAACCCCAGTCTTGGACCGTACAGGCAAATTGCAGAGAAAAAATAGTCTACCTCATATTACTTTAAGGCTGGTCTCGGGTTAGCCTTGCTGATTCCTGGAAGCTTGGTCCCATGCAGCTGACATTACATGGACTTCATTTGGGGGTAGTCAGGGGTCGCAGCTATAACCATTAGCTTGCTCCCTGATACTCCTGCCACTTTCTTTGTGACTCCTGGCCTCAGGGGAGGCAAATGTTCTGCCTCTTCTGAGGCCAGGGGTCGCAAAGGAAGTGCCAGGAGTAGCAGGAGCAAGCTAGATGTCACAGCTGCAACCCCTGACTACTCCCAAATGACATCCATGCTTTAACATTGCAGGAATAGGATCAGAAATCTGCCTTTCTCAGCATGAGAAGATGCCCATATCGGCATCAGAAGGTGAAAGACTGACCCAAACTGGAATCGACAAGGCGCGGAATTTATATTTGTGTCAATGGCTGTTTTTAGGATGTGTATTGCATCGGCCTGGTTAGATGAA
Organism: Lissotriton vulgaris; assembly: GCF_964263255.1. Classification (NCBI taxonomy): domain Eukaryota; kingdom Metazoa; phylum Chordata; class Amphibia; order Caudata; family Salamandridae; genus Lissotriton; species Lissotriton vulgaris. Next base: position 272,501,122 of record NC_141694.1, on the reverse strand, counting down.
CTGGCACCCTCATTTCAGCAATGGCTAGCCAGATTACTAGCCGCATTTAAGCTGGAAATTGCAATCTATAAAGAGAAAGGTAGAAGGAAACGCACTGCTGGCCTGAAAATCTGGGCTCCGCTACAAGAATGGTGTGATAATCAAGGCAAAAATAATATTAATAATAGGCAACTCCTTCAAACCTAACCTAGATCTATTGCTGTCACTCTTAGTGAAGTCTATATATGGGGTTTAACTATTAAACCATGTAATAACTGGACAGAGGAACTGGTAACTGCTCTTGTATCTGTATTTGAACTGGCAATGGCCTCTGTATTCTTATTTGAAGATTTTTATGCTGTGCTACTTCTATACATGTGTCTAGTTTGATGTAGCTTGCTTTATTATTTTCCAAAGCCAGTTCTGTGATTGATTTCAGGGCACAGCACATAGTTATTTTACGTGGCCAAACAATGCATAATGTGGTATTCATATTGTATATTTTTCTTTCTTTATCTTCTCTTTTCCTTTAGAAGTCTGCCAGACTAAGGGGTGGGGAGGGTTAGGGGGTTACAATGAACTTTCTCAGTGTAAATTTATGTATTCTATGCTTTTATACAAAAATCAATAAAAATCATTTAAAAAAAAAAAGAAGGTAAAAGAATGCGGAGCCCTGACAGCCAGGATATAGCTAACTACCCCCTCCACATTAACGCTGGCCGCAATATCTTGGGCTAGCCTTGCTGATTCTTGGGTGCTTGTTCCCGAACTGCAGACTCTTCACATTGCAGGGTTTTGACCTGCAATCAGCCTTTCTCAGAGTTAGACGATGCTCGTACCCTGAATCCTTCCAGCACGCCCAGGGCTTTAAGTGGGCCAGGTCATGCCGTGTTCAGCACCAGCAGTTCTTATAAGCAGGTTCTGAGATGGGTCTCTATCGGCCTCTCCATTTTTGCCCTCACTCTCATGGTGCAAAAACAAATCTTAACTTGGCAGCAGTACTACCCTTCACAGCCTTTGATGTAATTTTAAAGAGACTTGCTATAGTACTTTCACAGTCACATCATTTCAGAATGGAAACATTTTCAATAATATATACAACAAAACCATTGTTGTTGCTTATTTATCTTATGCAACTAATAACCCTTGACAAAGCCAACAGTCCTGGCTTGTTATATGTGCAATGCTGTATTATATGTCTGAATGCTATGAGAGAAGCAGCAAAACACCAGCGGGGCAGCACACTATGCTAAGCACAGATTTTTATCTTATGTGTTTTTTTAAGCCACACCCTTAATTATATCCACGACGCCCCCCCCCCCCAAGTTTTTTGTCCCACTTAAAGCCCTGAGCACACCCTACTAAATTACACATGGTGCAATTTCTCGGGCTAGCCATGCTGAAAGCTGTCGAATTGGTCCAATCCTGCTGACCCTTCCCATTGTGAAGATATGACCCGCAATCTGCCTTTATCGACATCAGAAAATGAAAGAATGCTGGGCCCTGCCTGCCAGGATATATGAAACTGCCCTGTATCGTATTAATTGCAAAAAACACAGTTGATGGACAGAATGTAGAACAATGTCATACATTCACCCCAGTATAAGGATCTGGGCCTAAATCCATCGTTTTTTTGCACTCCACACCACCCTGGGTTAGACACTGGCTATATGCAAATCAGCTCTGACCCTGTGCCTCATGGGAACAGTCCAGTCCGAACTACCAAGCCATGTCTTTCCCAGACCGGAATCAAGCATCCAAGGACCGGTTTCTGGCTATCAGCCTTCATCAGCCTGGATAGCTTGACTCCAGTGGTGTGGAGAGCCTGGGACTCACGTCTGAGTATACCCAGCGCACTCGGGGTGAAAATTGCAAAAAACACAGTTGATGGACAGAATGTAGAACAATGTCATACCTTCACCCCAGTAAAAGGATCTGGGCCTAAATCCATCGTTTTTTTGCACTCCACACCACCCTGGGTTAGACACTGGCTATATGCAAATCAGCTCTGACCCTGTGCCTCATGGGAACAGTCCAGTCCGAACTACCAAGCCATGCCTTTCCCAGACCGGAATCAAGCATCCAAGGACCGGTTTCTGGCTATCAGCCTTCATCAGCCTGGATAGCTTGACTCCAGTGGTGTGGAGAGCCTGGGACTCACGTCTGAGTATACCCAGCGCACTCGGGGTGAAAATTGCAAAAAACACAGTTGATGGACAGAATGTAGAACAATGGCATACATTCACCCCAGTACAAGGATCTGGGCCTAAAGCCATCGTTTTTTGCACTCCACACCACCATGGGTTAGACACTGGCTATATGCAACTCAGCTCTGACCTCGTGCCTCATGGGAACAGTCCAATCCGAACTACCAAGCCATGTCTTTCCCAGACAGGAATCAAGCATCCAAGGACCGGTTTCTGGCTATCAGCCTTCATCAGCCTGGATAGCTTGACTCCAGTGGTGTGGAGAGCCTGGGACTCACGTCTGAGTATACCCAGCACACTCGGGGTGAAAATTGCAAAAAACACAGTTGATGGACAGGATGTAGAACAATGTCTTTAATTCACCCCAGTACAAGGAACTTGGCCTAAATCCATCGTTTTTTTGCACTCCGCACCACCCTGGGTTAGACACTGGCTATATGCAAATCAGCTCTGACCCTGTGCCTCATGGGAACAGTCCAGTCCGAACTACCAAGCCATGTCTTTCCCAGACCGGAATCAAGCATCCAAGGACCGGTTTCTGGCTATCAGCCTTCATCAGCCTGGATAGCTTGACTCCAGTGGTGTGGAGAGCCTGGGACTCACGTCTGAGTATACCCAGCACACTCGGGGTGAAAATTGCAAAAAACACAGTTGATGGACAGAATGTAGAACAATGTCATACATTCACCCCTGTACCGTATTAAGGCTTGTCGAAGTATATTAGGTTAGCCTTGCTGATTGATGGGGGCTTGGTCACATCCTGCTGACCGTTCACATTGCGAATATATGCCCGCAATCTGCCTTTGTAAGCATTATTAGATACAAGAACGCTGAGCCCTGCCAGTGCACCCTACCATATAAAGAATAGTCAGAGGAATGCATTTTGTCCTGTATTGCTACTTGCTTGATATGGAACATAGAACAGAGCTAATAAAATTTGCCGCAAGTACGAATTGCAGAAAGGTTTTGCAAAAGCACAGAAATGTTAAAATAATTGTGGCTCCATTACTAAACTTATATGACGTGTGTTAGACCTGGCATCTTTGGCGTGGTTTCCCCTTTTTGCCTCTACCTCCTGTATTTTTGATGCTGTGCTGGATTTCGTTTTTGCTAGTTTAGATGCTTTGGGCACTTTGCCACTGCTGATCAGTGTCAAAGTGCAAGTGCTCCCTGTGTAAATTGTTATAGTAATTGGTTATCCGTGATTGGCATATTTGTATCACTAAGAAGTCCCTAGTAAAGTGCACTGAGTGTGCCAGGGCTGGTGATGACAAATGCTACTAGTGGGCCTGCAGCACTGATTGTGCCACCCACATGAGTAGCCCTAAAATGGTGTCTCAGGCCTGCCACCGCAGTGCCTGTGTGTAGTCTGTGAACTGCCATGTCCTCCTGGTCAGTGACCCTACTGGCCAGGCCTAAACCTTCACTTTCTGTACACATTGGTCACCCCTATGGAAGGCCCAAGGAACTCCCTCGGGCAGGGTGCAGTGTATGTGAAAGGTAGAGCATGTACTAGTGCAGGTGACATGCTCAGGTAGTGAAAGGCAGGCATTTTCGTTTTTCACTATTGTAAGGCTACCTTGCCCATAGGCTATAACGGGGAATGCTGGCTACAGTGGCTACCAGCATATCTTCCCATAGGAGCAAGGTAGGACATAAAGGTCTGGTATCCCTGAACTCAGGATTTAATAACACATCTTTTAGGAAAGGCTGTTTTTAAATCCTGTGTTTGAGAACAGCACTTTTAGAAAGTTGCTGTTCTCTTGTCTGACCTTTCTGGGTGCCTTGCCCTGTTTGTGAATTGACTGTCTGGTTTGAGAGCGGCAGGGGCTGGGGAGCCCCCAGGAGGCTGGCTGAGTCAGCCCTAGGCTGAATGACTGCATCTGCATCTAGAGTGGTGGGAGGGTATAGCACCCGGGCCTGAATAGGGCTGTGCCTGCCTTCCACAATGCTGGCTCCAACTCCTGCTGGGCGGCTGACGACACTGCCCCTCACTCTGAAAGGAAAGGAGTGACCAGGAAAACAAAGTGCTCAAGGAACACCCAGAACTGGTTCAGACTGGGCTCAGAGCCCTCCTGCACAAAGGGAACAAAGACTTTTAGGGGTATAAGTACAGGACCCCTGACTACAGAAAATTAGATCATCCTGGAATCAAGAAGGAACCTTTGCCAAGGAGAAAGCTGAAACTGAAGAAGGAAGACTGTCCTGCTGTTGCTCTGCTGGACTGACCTGCTGTTGCTTTGCTGCCAAGGAGAGGGGAAGGACTTTGCTTTGTGCTGTGTCCCCTTGCGTGAAGGAATCTCCATGGGCCTGAGAAGAGCTGGCTCCCTGTTTTGAAGTCACAGGAACAAAAGGACTTCACCCCCAGCTTCCCTGAACTCTGCTGAGAGAGTTGTGTCCTTCCTGGAGTGTGTGGTCCATCTGTGGTGCCTCTGGAAGTTGTACCTGTGTTGGGAAGCTGGAAACCAAGCTTTTAAAGAACTTTCTGCAAGTTTTATCGCATCTCCGGCTTAGCGAGAAAAATCCCGCTGCTACAAAGACCGAGATCGTCGCAGCCTGAAGACGTCACATCCTTTGTTTGCGGGAAGAGCCTGTTGCCGCTGGGTGAGATCACCGCATCACGTCACTGCGAGAATCATCGCAGAGCCATCGCATCGAGGAGCTGCGAGAGAAAGATCGCCACTGAACTGCGCATCGTCGCCCCAGAGATCGTAGCAGTCCCCAAAGATAATCGCATCGTGCCTTTGCAAGCTTTTTCACTATGGAACGTCCTCACCGGAATTCATACAAGGTATTGCACCCCTCCCCATACAGACCGGATTCATCGCAACACACCCGCTACATCCAGCAGAATTGTCGCATCGCCTCCCCAAGGTCTCAGGAGTGACGCATCGCTTTTTTCCACCGCACCAGCTTCTGTTTTGGAACTTTGTCGCATTTAAATGTACTGTTGGCTAAACGTGATGCAACTGTGAACTTTTCAAGCAACTGTGGATTATTTTAACGCTAACCTAAAGAACTCTTTTTGCAACCATATTCTTGAATTGTGTATGTTGGATTTTTGTCGTTTTGGTCTTGTGTAGTTTAGATTAAATACCTTTATTTTTCTAAACTGTTGTGGTGTTTTCACTGTGTTACTGTGAGTTTTGGTACAAATACTTTACACATTGCCTTTGATAAGCCTTTACTGCTCATGCCAAGCTACCAGGGGGGTGAGCAGGGTTTATCTCAGAGGGTTTCCTCCTTACCCTGACTAGAAGCAAGGGTCCCCATTTGTACAGTGGTACCTACCTCTGCCAACTAGAGACCCTCAGTTCTAACAACGTGCTTTTGCATGCCAATCAATGTACGTGCTGCATAAAGACTTTAGCAAAGCCTACTCCATGCTCAACCATTTAATAAAAAATAGAGAAAACAAGGTGGTCTTCTTTTGTCATTTGTTTAATAAAAATAGAACAAACCTAGATTGAATCAAGCCTGGTCCAATGCTCCCTTTAAAAAGTGTTGAATAAGTATTTTCTCCTCTTTAGATTATGTAAACACAGTAGACATAAAGTAAATAAAGTTTATGCCATCGGTGCCCTGCTGCAAATACCATTTTCTCCTTTTCCTATTATACAAACAACATATAATAGTGCAAATGAGTGTGCCCTGGGTTGTGTTTTTGCAGCAGTGCCGCGTTTCTTTGATGCGAACGAACTTTTGGCTCGGAGAATGTGACAGGTATGGTTTTATTTGAGGGGTACAGCTTGAGTTTCCATTTTTTGCTGAGAAATATTTGACAGTAAGATTTTAACGCACAAAAACTATTTTATGTACAGATTCAAGTTGCAAATTCATCCAAATGCATCTAAGACAGAAAACACAGGAGCACACTAGTTATGGAAATGCCTGGCATGCTTTGTCCAGGCTGGGAGTTGAATTTCCACAGATGTAATTGTAGAATTCATGTTTGACTCCTAGGCTCAGCACTCTTTGTAGGTCAGTGTGAAGTGTAAAATGAGATGGAATGAAAGCCTCAGAACAAAACATTGTGGCCGAATCTGCAACTGCTTCCAATGTTGAATCATTTGGTAAAAGAAAAGAACGATTAGCATTTCCCATAGCTGTGACTAATTTTCTCTGCTTTCCTCATATATTTTAAAGGTCACATTGTACATTTATAACTGAAAGAACATGTCTACTCCTACGTTCATTCCAGCTAGTACCGATCACACAATACATTATTGTTCCTGTATTGCCAATCTGCTATTGTGGTAGGTTGAGAATCTTAAGGGAAAGTCAGCTCCCAAGATTAATTATAACCTGCTTAGAAAAGCACTGGCACAGTATCCCATGCTAATGAACATGCTTTGTTCACCCTGGCTTTGAAAAAATACATGTATGACCTCATCTCACTTCCAAATGCTGTGGGTGACATGCCTCGTGTACATCTGGCCTGGTAGAACTAGAAATCTAGAATCATAGTAGAGTTTTAGGAGGTTGTATGCAGTTTGGGGTTAAATAAATGCCATTTTGCCGTTTGGGCCTCCCCTTAGCTAGCAGCAGGGGGTCATATTTGAAGCCTTTTGTAGCAGCTTGGTGCCCCCGTGTGGTGAAAGTCTGCATTGCCTTAATGTGCTAGAGCGTACTATATAACAATGAGCGTTGCACAATTAAATCCCACAATTTACTTTCTTAGAGGAATCACCCTTAACCAGGGTTCTCCAAAGTCGGTCCTGGAGGGCCGGAGCCATGCCAGATTTTAAAAATAACGACATTTATCTAAATGGGGATATGCTAAAAATCTAGCATGGGTCCAGACCTCCAGGACCAACTTTGCACAACTCTGCTTTATCGAAGAAACTAAACTATGAACATATTAACAACATCCCGCAGGCAGTTTTGACATTATCTAATATCTACGCAGAGCTTGTTCAGCTACCTTCAACATCTCGCTGCGCATGCGCAGATGTGAGAACATGCTAGGGGGCATCAACAGGGTTGCTACCAGCGATCTCTCTTTTTTATTTGCCTTCCTCAATGCCATCCCCGAAAGACAGGGTATGTGGCATGCGTGCTTTGTCCCAGGCATTGGGATTTGTTTTATTATTTAATTTCTTTTTGGTTATTTGTTTAAAGGAATGGACCATAACGAGGTACAAACATGAGCAACACCATTGGGGCCATAAGAGGAGTCAATGTAAATATATTGATTAGCCACATTTGTAACGGGTGTTCGATTCACAGTCTCGGATCAGGTATCAAAAATCTCCAAATTCACTGTGGTTTGCACTTTGTTCAGGGAACTAGCAGAGGATTGGTTGACTGCAAGGACCAATAGGACAGATACTTTTGATCTTTTACCTTGAGAGAAATATCACCACAAATAGTTTATTGTTTTCATAAACTGCTTAATTCAGGAGCAAGCAGGACACACAAAACAACATCCCCCCGCTTCCTGATGCACAAACAAATGAGCCCTCACACTATTCTAATAACTATCAGCTAATCCATCCCACCACCCCGAGGCAATTCCCTCCTCCCCTTTAACATATTACTCTTTAAGTTCAAATTCACAACTGTCGTCTTCTGTCTTGCTCAGCGCCCACTGGCCTTTCTCATGCCCAACTGTTTCTTTACCACTTCACCAGCTTGCCAACACCTCGTGGAAGCCAGGATTTCATTTCTTCGCTAATTCTCTCTTTACTTTCCATTGTTATATTACCTGTTACTCCTAGTCTCGTCCTAAGCATCCTTAAAACCCCTTGCTCCCAGCAACTTCCACTTACTTTCTCTCCATTTCAGCCCCCCTCCTGAGCCCCTCCACCAACAGCCTGCTACCAACCATCCCTTTATACAAGGATGGGGTGGTGGGCTCCACGTTCTACTGAGCTACTTACTGTTCTGGTGGGTTTATTGGTGCAGTGGTGCAATCACAGCCTCCACACGGCCGCAGAGTCACTGCTCCACCACATCTCCTATTCAATACCATCACACCACAACTTCTTGCCCATTCAGCCCCAACTGAGCACCTTCCCTCTGCTTGTCCACCTGCACTTTAGCCCACCTATTGATAAAGCGTCCGTAAATCCAGACTTCCTGGGTCCGCATTCTCCTTGGATCTTGACCTGTCAATCAAAAGAATAATTCTTCATCCATGTATCCCCACATCCAGTCACTCTAGCTGCATGATCTGCAATTCCCCCAATCCTTTCCTGAAACCTGTGGTGGCTCTTGTACGAAAAGAGCGCATGCCACAATCCCACCCCTTCAAGCCCTCCTTTGTTAGGTATAGCTGCAGCACCCAGTACCTGCTGTTCCATTACCGTGATCCCATCACTGAGCCCAAACATTGGACCCTTCCGCCCCTTTCAAAAGTCTGGGACAAATCTTTATCTCCCTCACCTGGCAAATGGACCCCCCTGTTTTGGCCTTCACATACACCGAACTGCCCTTTCCTTTCTCATCAATCTTACTCCTTTCCAGGTTCACCCACACACCGTTTCCCTGTATCCCTACATCATCCCATTGAAGAACACCTAAGAACTTGATCGTACTACCTCCGACATCCTGAATGCCCCAGACAACATAAGCATAACCACCACCATAAACAGTCGGAATTCCAAGGCAGATGCGCACTCATATCTCGTCTGTTCCACCGCTTTATCCAATATTTCCTCGATAAATGCTCACCTCCGAGCCACCCTTTTTCTTGTTCCCTTGACCATCCTTCCAATATCTTCTTTTCCAGTCCTCTCTTCTCATAGCTTCAAAAACATTTTCCGTAAAATGCTATGACTGCTAGTTTCCCAGCAATCATTACTGGCAAACTCTTTCTCTCAATCAACACCATCATGAATCTCACTACATCTCTCTGATGCAATCGCGACAGGAGCACGACCGCTGCGTCACTATTTCATCTGCATTTATTTCCTACCAAATATCCCTGGACGGACAGGGCGGTACACTCCCCTCTGCTCGTGGACTGGTTTGGAATCCTTGGTAAACCAGTTTATTTGAAACAATGACTTGCACAGATAGCGGATTTGTGGATCCATCAGGCAGAGAAGGGGTAGAGGATTGCAAGGAAGTAGTTATGGTTGGATAAGACATCAGGGCCCGGATTTACTCTCTCTTTATGCAACACAAGGTGGTGCTTTGAGGGGCAAATGGCAGTTCCAATCATCTTTCACGCACAAAAGCTGATTTGCGCCAAACATTGATATGAGTGCAGCTCCATAATCACTTTGCATCATGGAGGACCAACCCCCGCGATATCTGTGAGAAGGAAGTACAACTTGGTGAGAACAATGCAAACTCCCATGGGTTTTCATGCAAAGCCCATTTTACTACAGCAGCGTGACCCAGCATTACGCAAAGTCCCAATGCCAAGTAAAGTCAAGTGCAAAGAAGGGTCAAGCACACTATTGTTTGATAACCCTATATGTAGCAAATGCAGGTTATGCAAAATTACATACTTTGCATGGGCTACCCTGGATCCTGTTGCCTTTGGGTTGAAATTTGTATTGAAAGGTGCACCTTGAGGAGAAATCTCATGCAAGGCACTATGACTCGCAGTTGCACTGTAGCACAATGTTAAAACAGCATTTTCAGCGTGACGCTAAAACCAACATTTTTAATGCAAGCGTGAATGATGATATTCTCGGCACATGACTCAATAGGTACTATGCAATTTTTCTATTTCCGCAGTTGTGTGCAGATTTCCATGCAGTTCTGCACAGCTTGAATGTTAGTTCATCTGAATCCAGGTATACTTTGGATTGGAGAATGCAGTAGATATGCTGCCTTTATTCCTGTGACACAGAACACTAGCATACTTTGAACTAGGTTATGACAGAAGCACAGGCATGTCTTGAATAAGGTGGGGAAGGACACTGACATGTTTGCTGGCAGCTCACCATTTAATATTTGGAATAGTGTTGGCACAGCATTAGGCCTTATATTCTTATATCGCGTGGCCCCTGAAATGATCTACGTCCCTCACTATCTAAATTAGGGATGGCATGACCACCCACTCCCTCATGCGCCAGTATGGCTTTCTGAATGGTTCCTGCTGGAAGCTGTGACTGCCTCTTGCCTGCTTCATTTGATGGTCTATGCTTCACCTGTATCTGTATGACTTTCCTGTAGCTTGCAACACCGTTGTTTTCCCGCCTACTTCGTCTCATGCCTCAATACATTAAAACCTTACACCCATAGGTCACTGGTGTGAAAGAGGCAATGCCATTGGCTGCTCCGAGAGGGCCAAGACCTAGCAGGATAGGTTGTAAGGACTCTGGGGTAAACGGATTCAGTGACGCGCAGGGATTACCAAACTGTGCAATGGCTGCCTGCTTTTAACAATACATTTCTGTTTCAGTGCTGGACGGAAAATCTATTACAACTGGGCAGTGTTCTCTAAAACGAGAAACACAAAGAAGCCATTCTGTCAGCCCCATCGGTGTTAATCTCGGTATGTTTGTGACAAAAATGTTCCTTGACACAAGTCCTGACTGTACATGCCTTGGCAAGGTCAGGTTTTCAGAGCCTACGGCGAATCCGGTCTTTGTGTTTCTGCAGAGGACAACACGGGGGTTCGATGACAATCACGGACGCCGTGTGCTTGACCTGGGAAGCCGATCACGCGTCTGAGGGATGCGAAGTCTGCCTCCTAGGTTCACCTTGTCAGTTCTCTTGTAATGTCGCATCAGTGGGGCGCAGACAAACCACGTAAACATCCTCGGTGACAGCTACTTCTGTGTTCGACTGCCTGCCCAGCAGAATGCGCTGATCGCCTTGGCTGACTGCACCACTTGAATGCCTGGAGATTGATTGGACAACTGCTGAAAAGAGGCAAAACTGATCAGAAATGGGAAATATCATTGCTTTCCAAAATCAGATTTAGGGAGTGTGCTTAGTGTTATGACATACCTTGGTACTTTAGTTCTTTTAATACTTTTTGGATCTATTTCAAAAATAAAAGTACCATGTCAATGCAAATGCAGGCCTGCCAACCCGCAAGGTGCCACTTAGTGGGGCACAGCACAGAGCCAGGCCTCATCGCACAGTGAAGATGCACAATCACATGGTGAGCTGGCAACCCTTGCAGAGAAGGGGGTTCCAGCTCAGGCGTGAATGCACCACCCAGCTGGGCACCACTTAAAACCTCCACAGAACATGAAAGGCGGTGCAAGATGAGTTCCTCGTTGCTGTGGCGAAAGGGAGCTGTGGCTGTTCAGACAGAGCACGGGCCTAGAGCCCCACTTGCCAAGACTCCATGCCCTTACCAAGGCCACACCCCTTCTCCTTGAACACTCAGACAGTGATAACTATTTTTGGGTTAGCTGGTCGGCAATTATCCAGACAGGAGCCACAGTTTATCTGGTTTGCAATTTAAATATCTTTCCAATCAGAAGTCATAGTTGGGACTTTCGAGTGCAAAGTGGTGATGCCAAGAGTCCTGCACCTGGCCTGCCACACTGCCTACACAAACCACTGTTCTTCCCACTTTCGCTTTCTCTTTATAAAAAAAGATAGCATTCATCCAGCCTCCCATTACAAGCTCCTCCTATCAGTCACCTCACCTGGCCCGTCACTTCTGACTGAAATAGCTTTTCCCACTTACTAAATTTCAGATCCCCCAACCAACTTTGGGCTTAGTGGCATAACGAAACTTGATGGAGGCCCCCCTTCAAAGTACATGTAGGGGCCCACCCACGCTCTGGACCTAGTCCAGAGCTCTCAGGTTACGGACCTACCAGTGCCAGAGGAGAACCCCGAGCCCGGGACCCCACACCACAGGGGTTGCGGAGACTTTTGTTATCCCACTGTTTGGACTACAGCCCCTCATCCTACCTTGATTCAAGCATCACAAAGCTTTCCCGCTTCCATCAATTATGTAGTGTAAATATGCCGTCTCTTCAAACCGATCCTATCTTTCCAGCCTCATTATCTCTCATCCCTCACCTACTGCGCCTCTTTCACTCATTCTTCCCACCATGTTTCTTTTTCTATTCACTTTCTTCCTCGCTCTTCTCCTGCCTTCATGAACATCCATGTTTTTCTGACCCTCTCTTGAAAGTCCCTCTCTACCACATTGTTATCTGCAAAACTATGAGCTTTTCTCCTTCCTGCTGCTGATTTCCTCTTTCCTCCCGTTGTTCATTCCACATGACTAAACATACTGCAAACAAACATTCCAACTACAACCCCGTCATTCCTCTTGCTCATTGTCAAATTCACAAGCAAAGATAAGAATATATGATGATGCTACGCAATTACAACGTATGCTTCTACAACATGGTTTTTACATCACAACTACCATTATCGCATGATTTTACAACGCATGCCATTACAACGCATTTTTTAAAACCACCATTCCAACGCATTCCATTACAGCGCATGCAATTACAACCCATACCATTACAACACATAATACTTTTAGGGCAATAGTAGGGTAAGTGTTGGATAGTGTGGGGGTAAAAATGACTATTCCCACTCCAGTGAGTGCAACAGTAGGGTAAGTGTTGGATAGTGTAGGGGTAAAAAATTACTATGCCCACTCCAGTGAGTGCAACAGTAGGGAAAGTGCTGGATAGTGTAGGGGTAAAAATAAATATTCCCATCTACCCCAAAATCCATACCAACCCTAAAACAAAAAAATCTCTAGTACTTACCTTATTATGCGTTGTAATGGCATGCGTTATAATGGCATGCGTTGTAATGGCTTGTGATGTAAAGGCAGTTGTGTTGTAACAGCTGTGTTGTAAAAGCAGTGCAATGTAATGACTGCATTGTAATTGATGTTTCCCGAAGAGATTACCTTTAAAACTAACGACTTTGATTCCGATATTACGCCCAAAGACTTCCTTACCATAATGGAAAGTTGGTTTCATCCTAATCTGTCAGCCACACCTAATGTTGGCCTACCATATTCACCTATAACCTAACATCTCTTGCCTTCAGCAATTTATACCAATTCCTTACTTTTGCCAACTCTACCTCTGCCCCTAACCACTAACCCCGACTAACCCATTGCAGTACATGTATGGAAGCACATTGTAAAAAAGCAATCTGTTCATCATAGTGATGAGGTAGAATATGTTGCTTTTGTAGAATTCTTCTTCTCTAAAGTTCAGAGAAGGAAGTCAAGCAGCATTAAGAACTGTGGCTGGTCTAAATCCTATTTCTAGTTGCACAAAAGGGATGATCCTTCTCTGTATGACGAAGCTGTAAGATTATCTTCCTTTTAAATACCTTTGCCTTACCCATAAGGTCTATAGTTTTACTGGTCGTTCACATCAGCATCGTTTATTTATGCAGGTAGATGATTATCACTTCGGGCCAGGCTTTAGGTCAGTGCAACCGGTGCGGCTGCATAGGACGCTGACCTGTGGAGGGGGGCGCTGACCTCCGCAGAGGCGCTGTGTTTAGCAATAACATATGATTGGAGAGATGAGGGGCACTTTATCTGGTGGTAGTGAGAGAGTCCAAGGAGGCGGCCATGGGGTGTGGAGCGGCAAAAATGATTGTCGTACCAGGTGCCACCAGCGCTAAAGCCAGCTCTGTATCAGCTTTTGTAACTTGGAATGGACCACATGTGATCAAGTGATGAAGTGACAAGTTATCTCTCAGAGCAAGAGTAGAAATCAGCTTCTTCATACAGCTTTCTATGTAGTACAGTATGATACATAAGCATACATGAGCGCTTGGGATAATGTTTCCAGTCTGTTAACTGCTTCCAGTCGCATTCTCACACTGATCTATCTATCTATCTATCTATCTATCTATCTATCTATCTATCTATCTATCTATCTATCTATCTATCTATCTATCTATCTATCTATCTATCTATCTATCTATCTATTCAATTCTACTAAAACAAAGATTAAAGTGACATTTTAGTTATGTGTTGAAATGAGATAATAACTAATGTCTACAAACCAACAAAACCACTGAAATTCCCCAGTTATAATGTAGTTAACTATAATTGGTACCCGCATCATAGACCGCTTATGAACTTACATATTACATCACTTATGACATGTTAAATTACACCATTGATGACATCACCCACGAAGGCCTAGCGACGTGATGTGCATGACCTTTGGCCATGCGCAGTGGAGGTTGGGCACTGGGCCTTGCCTCAGCTCAGGCCATGCGTCCAACCCCCGTGTGTGCCTAATTGCCTCCTCTTCAGACATCCAACTTCCTGCGGCGCACTGCCTTTAGCCGTGCAGAGCTGCGAATTGGCCCTGCGTCCAACCCAGAGCAGGCAACCAACCACACCATGCACTGCCTACAGCCTGCACAATGGTGGTTAGCTGCAGGGTGTGATCTATGACCAGATCACTCTTATTTTCACAATATACATTAAATCACATATGATTCCCTGAGTCACTGAGGGCAGACAGTGTGATTTTGATTTATTGTGGCATATTTGAGTTACGAGAGTTTACAAAAATACAAGTCTGACTCTCGGAAATCTGAAAATAGTTCTTTTAAGGTTACCTGCTGCACTTTCTCATGAGTCTGACCACTCACCTATAAGTTTTCCTTGTTCAGTATAATTGGTTGACTTTCCCTGATTAATCATCAAAGAGAATGAATAACTAAATAACTGAAAAAATGCACTGTTGGCTTAACAAGTTTTATCATTTCTGTGGGGTCCGGATACTTATTTTAATAACTACATTAAATATATTTGTAATTTTGATTGGTTCTGTCTGTGTTAATCAAACCCCACTCGTTTATAGATACACATAGGTACATAATAGATTTATGCTAATCATAGTCAATGAAGTGACAAACGAAAAAAAGAACTCTTTGCCAGTCACAATCACAGCTTAGGCTACAGAATCTTGTGGCTCTTCTGATGCACAGCTCATCCTTTCATGGTAATTACCAACAAAGCCTAAAGATGTACTTGTGCTTCAAGCTGGGTATGCTACTGCCTGCACGCTCTATCAATTTATTTTAACAAGGTACTGGAGGGCCATGGAATAAATCTTCAACGTGTGAGTCTGGGAAGTTGTGAACAGCCAAGGCTTTCAATTGTCAGATCAGAATCCAAGCAATTGCCTCCTCAGTGTAAAACTGGAATGAAGAACAGCCAAGTACAAACTTTTACTGCATACTGCACTTTTCCCATGGAACCTGTTGCTGCCTTTGTTAAAGTGCCCTCACCCCTTGAACTGTGCGGGTACAGTGTAGTTACTCCAGACCAGGTACAGATGTTCTCAGTTACTCCAGACCGTGTACAGATGTTCTAAGCAAAGGCACAATATTAGGACGATTCATTTCCAAGATAACAATCACAAAATGTAAACTTAGAGAACTTTATGGACTGAGTTGAGATTTTTACTGGTAATGAAAAGGCTCTGATTTCCGAAAGAAGGGCTTAAGTTGCAGTAGAATCCACTGGTACATTTTCCACTCTCCCATAAAGGCATTTTACTATAAATTACCTGCTGAGGATATCCTCCAAAAGACATATTAAATGCAAGCTCTAAAAACAGTGTCTGCATTCTTGAATGTGTCTGTCATTCAACTAATATATATATATTGCATCAAGGAACACTTACTAAACAAATAGACAGTAGAAAGACTTTTTTTTTTAGACAAAGTTTGCCTCGGAAATATGGAGTCCTCAGAGAGGCAATTCAATAATGCTGTTCAGGAATAGCCACGTTTCTAGAGAATTAGAGTATTAAGAATCTGTACTAACAAGTGAAATGGAAATCATGCGTAGCTCTCATTCGGTAACATTGCAGAAGATGTCCAACCTGTGAATGTCAAAGACTGTTTATTGGCCTTTGTGTTTCTTTGTGATAACTACTATAGATTTCTTAGAAGAAGGTTCACTTCAGTGGTAGTTTCATACATTAGAAGCAGAATACCTTAGTTTCAAATCTAGATACCTACTTGGTTAAATTGGGTAGTCCTAAGCAAAACAAATTATTCCCCAGTGTTCTTATCGCTGATAATTAATAGGCCGAGAGAAGCATAGGCAGACACCATTTTTATTTAGCATTTGGTGCTGTTTTACTACTTACATAGTAGTCAGTAGCATTACCGATGAAGGCCGTCACAATAATAGACCACGGTAAGTAGTAATATAAGAGAACATCTTCTTTATTACGTTACCAGAGTGCGTAAAACTTTTGTGAACACGTCCTGCCAGCTTGGCATTCTCCGCTCGATCTCCCCATTGTCACAATGCTCACTTTGTTCAAATCTCTCAATGTTCCATACCTCACTGTTCTACGTACGCCATCACAAGCCAAGATTCAACGTACACTCCACTAGCCTACTGTACAGACTCTGGAATGACATTGGGACAGAGGGACTCTGCCTCGTCATTGCTCTGTCACTTACCTCCTCCTTGTGCACCAAAACCAAAATGCTCATAATTCCTTACTCTCACACCAACCCATAATAACCTTGCTGGAGCTCTGAAGACCAATGAGCGATAAAGATGCCTTTTAATGTAGTTTTTATTTCATTTATTTATAAAGTTTTGTATAGCCCAAACATGACCCTTACGGGTTTTAGAGCGCTTCACAATTATGGGTGAGAGGGATACAGTATTGGGAAGCAAAAACATTTGTTCATTACATAATCATACAAGACGCGTGCAAGAATCCATATCATGTCACATTTGCTGTGCATTGAAAGACAGCGGTCAAATGACTGGCTGTGTTGTCTGACAATTTGCTGCTTATGCTTTTAACATGGGGTTTGTTTTTTTTCTTTTCTTTTCTGACTGCAAAGTGAGAAGAGTTTGTAAAATGAACTATGTGACCATCTTGCTGGTGAGAAAGTGATGGTTGCAGGTTGTAATTTGCTCTAGCACAATAAAATATAAATACCTGTGAATTAACTGTACATATATTTAAAAACATATCAGCAGTTAAGAAAGCACAAAGCAAGCCCTTTCTTCGTAATTCTGAAATGTGATGAAAAAAGATTTTAATAGGATCAAAATTAATCAAGACACTTTACTTGGTGATGTGCAAATGACAAATTTTCGCTGAAACCTGATTTCCACATATTATCATTTGTTCGCTATATAGTTTTATTGGTAAATTTGCAAATTTAATAGCCAATTCAATGAAAAACTTGTTGTACGTAAATAACAGAGCGCTACCACGCCATGTTTTAGTAATATATTTCCAACAGTGTACTCCAAAATGCACCACTAGCAACAAGCGACAACACCCTTCCTGTGAATGAGCGTGGATCTGTTTGCTAATCTTGTTTTTTGTGTAACTCTTGCATTTTTTACAATCCCTATAATGTGTTCAGTGATGTAACATTGATGGCAGCACCCTCACTCTGAAAATGGTTCCAACACCACTGCACTAACAACAACAAGGCACCTCAGACTGCGAAAGGCCCTCAGGACTCGAGCGAATTCTAAACTCTGTTAACTATCATTCGATGTCCTCACTTCCTGCTTCAGACATTTTACTTCCTTTGGCGGGAAATTAGCTCCCAGTAGAGTCTGCAGCTGCGAGAGTCAGTGCTTATTATGCAAATTACAGGACTTATTTACCCAAATGTCTGTATTTATGTAGGAACCAGTAACCCATACTCAGTAAAGACACATTTTTCCAGCAGACTGTAGAAACGTGTTTTTTTTCTGGGGTCATCGCTGCTTCTGTTTTCCTGAGTGATCTCAGAACTGAAGCACATAAGACACTGAGCGGTTCTGTTGCTGCTATTTAAAGCGCGAAGCATTTCTGTAACTAAATATGTGTCTCAGTAGAATTGGGTTTTGAATCCCCAGCCTTGAGGAGGCTCCGGCTCTGTTGCTAGGCAGCTGGTCGGCGTGTAACAGCTCAGCGGAAATGATCACAGCGTTGGGTGAAAAAAATGTAAACCTTTTCTCGGCAAAAATGGAATGTTTATAAATCATTGGGAAGTTTTAGAATAATAGCCCTGGATTTCACGCCAGCTCCTGTTTCTGTTAAGTTCTCTCCTCGCGCCAATGGGAAAGCTTCCCTTGTCTCTGTTAGAGGCTGATGCATCCCGCGGCCCATCCTTGTGGCAATGGACAACATCATGCCTGTTGGCCCACCACAGCACTGTTCCTCCAGTATGGCTACTTCAATGTTGTGGAGTGCACTACCTGCGAAACAACTCCAGGAAGCTCCATTGAATTGCCTTGCGTGGACTCGCATTCAGACCTCAGAGGAATTACCATGCGGTAATTACACCCCAAAGTAACTCCATATCCATAGCTTTACATTTTACCCCGACGGGAAGTTACCACCAGTTTCCGAGTTTGGAATAAAGTGCAGATTACTTTACCACTTATTGTACACTTTCCCTGTTTTTGATTTATTTTTTGCTGTACAAATTTCACCATGCAAGTTTGGACAGGCAGAGTAATCAACTTCGGGGAATTCCGGGGTAAAGCATGACCCATGTTTGCTCCTGATCCCAATGTTTCCGCACAAGTTAGTATGAGGGTTTCAACAGAGTTGCCACATGTATTGCGTGTAGGCTTCTTGTTCTCATGCTTGTACAACATTGGGGATCTGCTCCAGGAGACACTATCAGGAGATCGCTTTGCAAAACAAGAATAGGTCCTGACTAATGGAACCAGCAAAAAGACCAAATACATTTCCAACCTTGAACATTTGTTTTTATTATCCTTTCTTGAACCCTGCTAATTCAATGACAATTTGTGTAATCTTTTGTTTGCAACCTGCTGTGATTCCCTTTGTACCTAGTTCACACTGTACAAAACGACACATACCTCAGTAACTATACCGATGAGTAATTCTTAGACATCATTGAAGCATCTCAACGGTCTTATAAGCATTGTATCCACACGTCAGAGAATTACTGTGAGTACATTTACCACCCATCACAGCTAGTAAAGTGCAGAAGGGTTTTCAGAATATCCTCAGCAGGAAAATCCCAGTCTGCACATGAATGTTTGGTGCACTGATGAGTCGAGACCTCATTCTCGCCATGACATCTCACCTTGTTAGCAGAGGACACATTTTGCTAGAAGCAATTGGAGGTTTTCTTAACAAGAAGTCTCTCGACGGCTGCTCAAATGAAGAGTACCCGGATAGAAATCCCTGCCTAGAGCATGTTGAACATCTCACTGCTAAGTGTGTGGATCATTCCCTGCAGTCATGGTCATGTGTCTGTAATCAGCCCTACATACTTTTCTTAATGCAGCTTTTTATATATAGCACAATCTTGGCCCGGGAGCATTAGAGTGCCTTACATAAGCACCAGATTGCACTATACAAGGTCAAAATATGTTTTTTAGCCACGCGGAAATGAAATGATTTACCCAGAATTACAGGTTGGTCAGCAGAAGCCGGGACTCCAAACTGATCCCCAAGATCCAGTCAGGACCTGTGTTCCTTAGTCGACATGTTTTCCTTGGTCCCCCACTGTCTTTTCTGCTCCTTTTAACTTTTTAACAGTAGTACTGTGAAAGCTGTGTGTTCCTTTTCAAAAGCAAACATAAAAACAATCAATATAGGTCATTGATTTAGAAAGGGCCCATAAACTTTAACACCGGTTGTCATGTTTGAACATTCCTCTGTCTTCTGGAATAATGGATTCTCCTGGACTCGTCAATGTTTAGACTGCAGGTTTAGACAATGATGAGTTGCCCAGAAGGCCAGCATGTCTTCTCTCCTTATGTGGCTAAGAGTTTTGAGGTGTGGATGCCAGAATTGGCCCTGCTTTCGGAAGCAACAACAGTTCATGCGTGCATGGTAAGGTTCCTTGGTTTCAAGCATTCCGTTTTTTTTATGTGAGGTTACATGCTGTTTTTTTGGCAGAGCACATCATTTGCCAACTCCTTGGCCCTTTTGGCACCATACGGTCTCCTGGGCAGACAGAGGTTTGCCGTTTGTGGGTGATCAAATCTGATGGTCTCTATCGGAAGGGGGATGAGTGATCAGACTGTCCCCTGGCCTGCAGGTGTGGGTCATGTGTGTTGTAGATTAGGCATGTTCCACACACTGCCTCTTGCCATGCCTTCCACCTTTAGGGTTAGGAGGAACTTTAGTGGGGTGTCTTCCTCCAAGCACGACCTCAAAGGAATGTATTAAAGAGGTTGCTGAAAGTGGACGACCAACCTGTAGAATGAATGCTTGTGGCACTGGAAGTGAAGGATTTAGCTAGAGGTCAGCAAAAATGACCAATCACCCAAACGGACTGAGAATATTTGCGGATAATGACACCCATGCAGCGGTCCGCTCTGTAAAGATGGTGTGAGAGCGACCATGAATGCACGCTACACTTCCTGGTGAGCT
Source organism: Lissotriton vulgaris (assembly GCF_964263255.1). Taxonomy (NCBI): domain Eukaryota; kingdom Metazoa; phylum Chordata; class Amphibia; order Caudata; family Salamandridae; genus Lissotriton; species Lissotriton vulgaris. The sequence continues at coordinate 272,480,661 of NC_141694.1, read as the reverse complement.
CTGTGAAAGGAGAGTGAGATCTCCCACTGGTCCTCCCCCTCTGCTTGGTAAACGCCCACATCACAACTCAGAAGCAAAAAAATAAGCATTGGCAATGCCAGTAGGTCTGGCTTCAAAAGAATGTTGTATTGTAATGTTACGTAATGTAAATGTAAATGTAAATGTGTGTGTCTTGTAAAGCACACTGCTACCTGGAGGCGTCCTGGCGCTATAGACCGCTGGGGAACCCGTCCTGGCTTTCCCTGTGAGATGTTCCCTCCTAGGTATCTCCAAGGTGAAACCAGGCATCCCCAGCGTTTGTGGGGGGCCGTTGTGGAGATGAGGCAAGCTAATGCCCAGAGTTGCCGAGTGTGATCCCTGGTTAGAGTAGGCACCGAGGCGAGAATTATCGAGTCCGCTGACCCTGGTCCACGACCCTGCCGTGACGGGGATTGAACCCTGGTCCCGGGCCGTCCTCCGCTTCCGGGTCTGCCGCCTCTAACCAGTGAGCCACACCACTCCACAAGTAGATAGCGTGGGAATGGATATGCATTTGACATGCAACAAAGAACTGTAGAATAATATTGATGTATGTTAAAAGGTTAAGTGATAGTTGCACTTTCAACCAGACCTAAAAATACATGTAGGTTAATGACGGCCCTCCTCCCATCTACATTCCTATCAGTGAAAAACACCATATATTAACTGGTTATCTAATCCAATTTAATAGCATGTATCTGCACTTCAAAGTTCAACCTCGAGCAACTGGCTAAATGAACAATATGATCAAAATTATGTGGAAGCACACAACTTCTGCCCAATCAAAATATGTACTCCTGACTCCCATCAGGTGGGTGAAGCCAAAGCCACTCTCCTGGTGTTCTCACATAATTGTGTGGTGACAAATGGGCTGTCACGCCAGGTCATAATCATTAAACTAGCACATGTTGCTAGCTGCTTGACCAGAGACGGTATGTAGCATAACAGAACAAAATGACTGCTGGAAGAGCAAAGTATACTAAAATGTTGACTAAGCTGCAGTACCTAAGCGGTCACAGCTGCGCAGGATCAGGAAGGTGGCTTATCTCCTCACTCCTGAAGCCCTTCTGCAAGTTATCATGGCCCTCGTCCTCTCCCGCTTGGATTTTTCGAACTCTATTTACCACGGTCTGCCTAAAACATCTCTCTCCAGACTGCAATCTGTTCAAAATCAAGCGGCGAGATTGGCCCTTGGGATTCCGAAATGGCAATCCGCCAAACCCCTTCTCTTTAAACTGCACTGGCTCCCTGTCATCTCGAGGGCAGCCTTTAAGATCGGCTGCCTCACCTTTAAATCTCTATCTGACTCCTGTCCCGTTTTTCTGAAATCCCTCATCAGGCTCTACTGCCCATCACGTAACCTGAGATCTTCTCACCTTCACCTCTTGTCCATCCCCCCTATCAAACTTTGCAGATCTGGAGGCCGGAGATTTGCATTCCTGGCCCCTAAACTCTGGAACTCCTTCCCCCTCTCTCTCAAAACCTCTAATTCTCTCATTCTCTTCCACAAATCCCTAAAAACATGGCTTTTCCCTCAATCCAGCTAAGTCCCTCTGTTCCCTCTGCATCCAACCAGCGCCAGGAAACCCACGGTGTCAGTGCGCTTTACAAGCACCCCTTACAATACAATACAATACAATACAGCACTCTTTCTAGTTCCTTCCACAAGCACCGAGTACCATAAAAATCACAAGTTTGTCTCAATGTTATTTTCAAAGACCTACAAAGATTATCTTGGCATGTCAACACCGCACTTATTAATTAAGGTCCAAACCTTCTCTTATACCTTGGGACCAAACATAAAAAATACTTTTGCGCACAAGGAAACAAGGAAGTAAAATAAAAAGAGGTGTTGCTTTATATTCAGTGCAGAGGCCGAAAAGGAACTGTCCACCGAAGCCCACTACAAGCAGAAAACAAAAAAACCTCATCTTATCAGTGCAGTCTGGCATCCAAGGCGCATATCTACAGCCCAACCCTCTGCCTAGGCAACTACAACAAATTGAAATATTGTGTACAATTCAGATTAAAAAGCATAACATGACAAGCAAACACAGTGCAACATGAAATCGTGCATTCCTTATTCTCAGAGTATACACAAAACAAGGATCTTCGTTTTTCCGCCTCATTTGCCAACATTTCCTTGTGGCTCTACAGAGCGCTCAGATCCAATCTGAGGCTGGTTTGAGCACCCATGATGTTGAAACCCCTGGCACCCTGCAGCATTTTTCTAATTAGTTCCACTTATGCCTCTGTACTAGAGACTAGGGGTCCTGCCAAGAGAAAATTACTTTCAAATTGAAGTTATACGTCTAAGGCAGAAAAAAGAAGACCTACTGAAAACAAAGGGATCTGTCTGAAAGCTGAGAGGAGAAACTGGAAGGGCTTTAAGGAATATATACACTCAGCACAATAAAAGGCAAATACTAACTCATTAAACTTGCTGGTTCCCCACTACCAGCAAGACTGGATCATATGTTCGGTCAACTCATCTGGTCCAACTCCTAACATTAAAGCAACAAAAACACAAAAATGTGTACCTGAAAGTTAAAAATATCAGATATTGGTTCAGAGGTCCCACATTTGATACTAATGGCTTCTTAACACATATGACATTATCACGTGGCAGACAGGGACCTTGTCGACATCGCTAAGTTAGCATGAGCCCGCCAGCCATGATGCAGCTTTTGCTTTGACTTTATTTTTGCAAGACTCTGTTTATGCCTTTCACATGAGAACTGTCTGCTGTGTTCGTTCTCTGCCTGTTCCTGGAGTTTAGTCTGAACATTGTGAGCAAGGTTGATTAACAATGCCCCTTGTTATTCTGTTCTGGTCAGTGCCTTGCACCTAGACAAAACATGTAATGCAGCTGCTGCTGGAAACTCGAACTTTGATATTACAGGGATGCATGTTTACGTGACACACACTTGGAGGGGAAACCTTTCCAGGGAGAAGAACAATGCGGTTCCTATGATGTAGACATACCATCTAGGCACTAAGGTATGGGGTCTGCTGGCAAATTCCAGAGATCTTCTATTATATAATAATATTTCGTCTTACCAAGGGGAGTGTGGTTAGACATTATAGTCCTTACTCCATTGTCTTTATATGATGACATCTCCCTTTATGTATATGGTCTAGCTGCAATGCTAACTGTATTCGTTGTATGCATTTTTCTGCTTGTTGTGGAATATATACTGCATGTTAGAGCACAATAGTTAAAATAAACATTTTAAACTATATTCGTGTCTCAGTCAGATCTTACTATGGACAGGTACGAGGGTGTGAGTGACAGGGTATGTTTTGTTACCGCGATTCCTGAGTGATAGGTGTGTTGTGTTCTGGGGTGCCTAATCATTTGCTTCTTCGTGATTGTGTAGGATAGCGAGTGAGACACTTTAGCTAGTCGGTCCTGGGCTTGTGGGCACTAAGGTGGTGGGGAGGCTTAGCCCCTATACATCGAGGTCCCATAATCCTGCGCATAGTTCAGTGTATGTGCAGAATCCCTGCAACAACATATCTGGTGACATAATCAATGACATCAGTGCATGAACAAATATAAAGTAAAATATGTTCCATGTTTTCAGTAGAGTTTACTTTTCTTTGATCTGTATGTTATTTTTAATGCAAAACATTTAACGCTTTGCTGAAATTTTAAAGTCTTCTTCGAATTTGCACACAAACAATTTGACCTTTGAAAACTTTCCAGAATTTTATTCTGGAGCTTCAAAGTCCTAGAATTAGGATTTAATGGGAGTGTAAAGACACTGAACGGCAGTCTACAAAAAGCTACATTTTTCTTAAGTATCATTTTAGAAATGTCATCTAATTGCTTACTGAATTTAATTCCAGTCTACTGTTTAACCACCCTTGTTGGTTTATTTGCTCATGTTTGTCATTACTCCTCTCCTTTTTATGTGTTTGCATATTAGTGTTTCAGCATCGCTCAGTTAAACCTATTTGAGGGGTATATTTCTAGAAATTATATGGACACTGTTAGAAATGGGATCTCTAGTTGGCAGTGGTTTACACCATGTCCAACTAGGGGCCCTAACTCTAGTCAGGGTAAGGGAGTCACACAGCTAAGATAACCCCTGCTCACCCCATTTGTATCTTAGCATGAGCATTCAGACTTATCTCAGAGGCAATGTGTAAAGCATGTGTACATACACACACAGTAACACAGTCAAAACTCTACAAACGGAGTTCAAGCCAGTTAAGAAAATAGGCAAAAAGTACCAGGGATGTGCCACAATTCAGTCAAAGGCAGGGGAGGTGAGGCAACAGAAAAAAGTGATGTGTCAGTTCCTTACTCCCAGGAGAGGTGATGCATTTGTTTCTTGCTGCCAGGGTAGGTGATGCATCGGCTCCTTACTGCTGCACAGGGGAGGCGATGCATCGGTTGCTTACTGAAAAGGGAGGTGATGCATCGATCTCCAGACACGCAGCCTCAGTTCTTTATTGATGGGCCATGTTGATGAAGACACAGTGTTGAAGTATCGTTCGTCGAAAATCCAAATGCTCTGAGTTGATGCAGCAGTGGCGATAAATCAATTCTTCAGCTGCAAAGCAGGCACTGCGTCAATTCTTTGGCCTCATAGTGGTGATGTGTCTACTTTTTCAAACGCACGGCGGTGCTGCTTCGAGGACACGGGTGTTGAGAGTCGATGCGTAGATTGTCTCACCAGTTTGCACTTCCAAGGGCCCAGGAACTGGATTTGGCACCACTTGGCAAGTCAGAGTTCACAGCAGAAGAGCCTAGGCAGCGGTAGGTGTAGCCTTTAATGGTCCTGAGACTTCTTAACAGGAGCCAAGCACGCACAAGCCCTTGGAGAACCTTGGAAGCAGGATTCAGAAAGCAAATTCCAGTCCTTTCACTTCCAGGACAGATGCAGCAGGCAGCAGGTCAGCACAACAAACCAACAGGCAGTGTCAGCTCTTCTTCTTGGCAGAATGTCCTTTAGTCCAGAAGTGTTCTGTTTTGAGAGTGTCAGAGGTCCAACCCTTATACCCCTTTCTGCCTTTGAAGTAGGCAAACTTCAAAGGCAAGTCTTTGTAGTGCACAAGACACTACCTTTCCCTGAACTGGTTCCAGACACACTACAGGGAGGTGGAGACAGCTTTGTATGAGGACAAAGTCCTACTCAGTTGTCAGTAACAACTCCTTTCACTACTTTAGATCAGGAAAGCCCATCATCCTGGTGTAATGACCGGATTTTCCGCTTAGATGGAATCCGCCCCTAGGGGCCCCTCCAACCCAGTCAGAACGTAACCACCTCTCTCCTTAGAACGTATTTACAATGAATATAGATACATATATGTACATCTCACACCTAAGGATAGGGGAATAGCAATAAACATGCATGGGTTTTCTATCATATCTTATACATATCAGCTAGTCTCGCGGCCACTCCGACCCAGACTAATCTACCCTAGGGCAGATATGACACACAATCTGGCGTGTCTACACATGGGCCTGCAGTCCCAATGCTCTCACTTACACTCGGTTCACAATCCGGCGAACCTCCACGTTGGTCTCCCCCCCAATGCTCTCACTTACACTCGGTTCACAGTCCCGCGAACCTCCACGTTGGTCTCCCCCCCAACGCTCTCATTAACGCCGCATATCAACGACGACCACTTTCCTATGAACACCTATGGGAGAAACTTCTCATTTATCTACTTGGGATAAAACTAGGACAATGTGAATTTAGTATGTTTCTTCTAATTGAAATATGTACCTTCTGTTCCCGACATCAAAGGTCCCCTCGCTTCCTATTGGCTTGATCACTCCTTACCTGATCGGGATTTCACATCCGTTCATGCAAACAATGCCAGACAACAAAGATCAGTTACCGCGATTGAACAGGAACACCAGGCACATGTTGGTTCACAATAAACCAGGGTATTTATTGACAATAATTACAAACACAATACTATGCAATATATATTCTGCAAAGGAAAGGTAAAGGTTAGAATGAATTAAAGAAAGGGCGGAGATCACCTGGTTAATATGAAGTCGGGGCTCGGCAGTCATCTAGGTTCCCTTCTCGTCTCTGTGTCTTGGCTCGTCTCAGAGTCACACCCCAGCCGTCACAAGTACACGTCTGCACCGCTAGGCACAAAATCGTCTGCTTCCCTCCAAGTCACTGGAACCTTGCTGGTTATTGGCTACCGGGTCTCTCTCTCTCTCTGTTTCTATGCGTTCCGCGCTATTTCTCCTTCAAACTTTCTCAGAGAGTCTCGGTGGTAAATCTTTCTCGGACTTCAAAGATGGCGACTGTCCGCCGAAGAAAATAATTAATGGCAGAGATGCTAACGGCTAGCTGCCGCCTATGAACTAACTCCCTCTCTCTCTAACACCTTCGCTAATATCAAAGCCTGTTCCTTCATGGAAAGTTACGGCCAGTAACCTGCCGCCCACCAAATTCTTGTACCTCCCCGTACCAAGGACACGTTCCCAGCCGGCCGGCCTGAAGTTGTGTCTTCGGAGTGGAGAAAAATACATTCCTTCGATAAGGGCCAGCCTGAGCCGGTTCTCTCCAAGCGAACAACCCCTTGAAACTAAAATATTACACTTGACCTAGAAAGCCTCTCAAGCTACCAGGCAGAGAGCAAGATGGAGTCTGTCCCGTTTAAGGCCTACAGGGCCCAGAATACGTATAACTCCATGGAAAATATCCTAACACACTGGAAAAAGGGTGGATCATGACTAATACTTATATATCTACTCCCTAGCTTAAATTCGTAAGCCCTACTCTAAGAAAAGGGGTACGAATATACCCTATCATGTCTCCCAGGGAGGTCCTACTTATAGTCCTAACCCCTACACTATAAGACTGATAGACTGGAGTCATTCTCCATCATTCTCCCTCCAAAAAGGGCCGGAAAAAGTCCGTCATTACATTACACCCCTTGACTCCAGTCTATTAGCTATATTCTATAAAGAGCTAACATCAGTGGAGGAATAATAAGAAACAAAACTAACAGATTTATATCTCTTGCCAATTCTACAAAATTGTAGTAGGGAAGGAATACACTGAATAAAGCAGCAAATAGCTATTAAAATACAAATGGAAACAATAATCCCCCCTAAAATCTGTCGTAAAGAATGCAAGTCAGGTAACCAATTAAAGAGCCAGTCGAACCAGCCCTGATCAATATGCTGTCTAATTTCTGCAGTCAAGTCGTGGAGTCTGTCAATATGGGCTTGGATTGATTTAGAATGGTCAGACAAATTAAAACAGCAGAGGCCTTCAAAGTCAGAACAATCATGTCCATGTTTCAGCAACAAATAGTCAATCGCAGCGCGATTTTGTAAAATGGCTCGTCTTTCACCCTGGGCATCTAATAATAAATCAGTTAATACAGTCGAGGTGTGGTTAATTGATTTAACCATCCAGCAAGCCATCTTGCCAATGGTTTTAGCATTGTAAACAGCCAATGCCGGGACACCAATAATAGAGAATGCTAAACTAAGATACTCCGACTTAGAGTAAAGATGAACGGAGGAATCACAGTCTTCTTGCAATGTCATAGAGTCTCGTACCATACGGGAATGGGAACCAGGGTGTGAGGAAAACATTAGTAAGCTCAGTCTAGTGATAGCACACGGACCTCCTGTAACATTAGCAGGAATATAGGGCCAAGAAGTATTGCCACAGGAAAACAACCAGCCATTAGGCAACAACATAGGACGAAAATAGCTAGGAACAACTAATAAACGTTTACATGTCATATTATTTTTAACAGAAATACATGAACTCGGAAATCTTCGTAAACAAAGCAATCGTTGGTGAGCAGAAAAAGTCGTGGCAGCCTGTAATTTTAAACGTAGGCATTCCGAAATCGCTTTAGGATCACAAGTAAAAATAAAACACAAGTCGCCCTGTGTAATATTATAGGTGGTAATTCGGGAAGGAATCGGAAGGGCAGAATCAGAAAGGGTAGAACATAGAGGACAAAATTCATGGGCGGGAAAATCGCCCAAAATAACATTAGGACGGGCACTTGACATATTGAAAATATGCTGTAGAGTCTCAGTGGAAGCAGGGACAGCAACCAGGCAGGTCGCTAAAATATCAGTCACAGATCTCATAGGGGTAAGACAGAAATGTGGAGAGTTCGTAACCCTTTTTGCAAGGGTGATCCAGAAATTCGCGGAGGCATCCCACGCAGCGAAGGAACGCGGGACTCGGGTTCTCCAATCAACCGAAGTCGGTGGGTCCTCTCCTCTCCCGGCGTAGCAGACCAAAAGGAGTCCAACGCCGGCACATCCTGCAGCAGCAGTCCAGAGAATGATCTGAAAGAATACAAACACAGGCCTTAATCATTCTCGTAAGTAACATTTGTCAGCTGGGACAGCTTCCCAGCTATCTTTCCCTGGCTTCATTACCAAAATGGTGTTGTCATGACCGGTCGCAATAACTTCAGCCTGCTCAGGGGGATGTTTCGGCGATTGCACCCATATCTTAGCTCTGGGGTTATCAGAGGAGCCGAAGCCCTTTTGGCCACGTGTCGTTAGCAACGTTGGGGCAGTGCCTTTCTTAATCTCACCACTGAAGACAGGCATAATCAACAATTGAGCAACGCGGTCAGACTTTTTGAATGATAAATCAACCTCACTGCTATTAAGCAGAAGGACCTTAATCTCTCCCTGATAATCACTGTCAATCACTCCTCCAAGAACTTGGACACCTTTTAGGGCAAGGCCCGATCTAGGGGCAATCAATCCAAAACTACCGGCAGGTATACAAATACCAACGCCAGTCTCAACAATGACTCGGTCTCTGCCTTTTAGGACAATGTCATCCATAGCATGCAGGTCCAAGCCTGCAGAACCTGGGGTCGCTCTGCATGGAGCCAAAGCTCCGGGGGTAATTTCCCAATACATCACGGATTGAACAAGGGTATTCGGTTTTGCATCAACAGCTGGAGGAAACAAACGCATTAAAGGAGATTCAGCATGCAACAAAGGACGATTGTTTAGAATCAACAATGCCTGCATTAAAATATCCCTCCATTGTTTGTAATGTTCGTCTGTTAACTTTCGCAACTGATCTTTTAACAAACCATTCATTCTCTCAATCAATCCCGCAGCCTGTGGATAATATGGAATGTGAAATACCCATTCAATGTTATTTTCCACACAGAATTCCTGCACCAATCTTCCACGGAAATGGGATGCATTATCAGATTGAATTTGAAATGGAACACCATAATATAAAATGAGTAGTTCCAAGGTTTTGATAGTATTAATTTGGGTAGCATGTTTACACGGGAAAGCGACCAAAAGGCCACTATAGGTATCAACAGCGGTACAAATGTATTGACAATTCCTGCTCATAGGGAGCGGGCCAATATAATCAATTTGCCAAATTTGAGCGGGCAACTTTCCTCGATGTAAATGGCCTTGAACAATGTGAGGCACTTCTTTCTTTCTAGAATGCTGGCAAGTGGGACAATGCAGAATGACATCCTTGATCAAATGTAAAGGAATATGAATTCCTCGGTCAATAGCCCACCTGCTAGTGGCTCTCTCTCCAAAATGTCCCGCTTTCTGGTGGGCCCATTTCGCCAATCCCGCCAAATCAGAATCTTGCATGTCCACCACTGCCTCAGAAATTTTAGACTCTTCATCTGCAATATTATGAAAAAACTTGTCAAGGGAGTCTATCGGGGTATGAGCATCTACGTGAAAGATTGTCACAGTACTCTGTGGGAGCAAATGCCAAATTTCTTGCCATAATTCTTTTCCCCACAGCTCCTTTGAATGCAATTCCCAATTATGAGAATGCCAAGTTGGTAACCATACCGCCAGTCCATTAGCAGTGGACCAGGAATCAGTGAAAATATGACATGTGCCGGGTAATTCCTGTTTCAAAACTTGGTAAACTGCATACAATTCAGCATATTGGCTACTCTTTCCATCACCAGTGGTACTCAATAATTTCTTCGTAACCGGATTATACGACACTGCTTTCCAATGTCGTTTCTCACCAATGAACCTCGCTGAACCATCCGTAAACCACACATGTCTTCTATCCTCCACGGACAGATCATCAAATGATTTACCCCACTTGACAGGAGATTCCTGCACTACAGGTACAGAACAATCACTTTCAGTCTCGTTCGATGGCGCCTGCGCCACTCGCTCATGCAACACTGCCACGCCTTTCGGACCCATACGTGCTCTGTCCTGAATGTACCATTTCCATTTAATCACACTCGCCTCTTGAGCATGTCCAATCCGATGGGATTTTGGCGAACTCAAAACCCACTGCATTATAGGAATTTCAGGTCTCAAAATCACAGCATGACCTAAAGTCAATTGCTCGGTATCCACCAGAGCCCAGTAACATGCAAGCAACTGTTTTTCAAAGGGTGTATAACGCTCACCAGCTTCAGGTAACTTTTTGGTCCAAAAACCTAATGGTACTTTTTGTCTGCCCTGCTTTTGCCATAAGCTCCAATTGGCATACGGACCTTCCACGGACACATTCAAATCAACATCACCGTCGCTCACCGGCCACCGATCCAAGGCGTACTGAATCGCTTCTTTCGCCAAATTAAATGCACTCTGTTGTGGTTCTCCCCATTCAAATGCATTCTTTTTCCGAGTGACTCGATATAATGGAGCCAAAATCTGACCTAAATGAGGAATATGTTGACGCCAAAAGCCAAACAAGCCAATGAAACTCTGAGCCTCTTTTCTATTCCTTGGAACGGCAAAATCTAAAATCTTTCGCTTCACTTGTGGAATCACTTCTCTGTGACCTTCATGCCAATTAATACCTAAAAATTTTACATTTTGGGATGGACCTTGTAATTTATCAGGATTGATTTCCCAACCTTTTGTTCGTAAACAATCAAGGATCTGGTCTAAATGAGACTGTACCTGATCTTGCGTCTCACCTTGAATCAAAATGTCATCTATATAATGGCACACCTGTATTTGTGGATTCGCGGGCACCTCAGACAAATGCTCGGCCACCAGCCGGTGACAAATCGTGGGACTATGTACATAACCTTGAGGAAGACTCCGAAACGTCATTTGACATCCATTCCAGGTAAAACTGAATTGTTCCTGACACTCGGGGGCAATGGGAATTGAAAAGAAAGCATTAGCAATATCAATGGACGCATACCATGTACCTGGATGCTTCTGAATTCTCTGGATCAAAGTAACAATGTCTGGTACTGCCACAGTTAAACGAGGTGTATGTTTGTTCAACTCTCGATAATCAACAGTCATGCGCCAAGAATTATCACTCTTGCGCACGGGCCAAACGGGATTATTCCAAGCAGAAGTAACCGGAGTTATAACTCCTGCATCAACCAAATCCTGAATTGTGGCACTGATCTCTTCATGACCACCTGGGATACGATATTGTTTCTGAGAAACCACTTTTGTAGCTTGGGGAATTTTAATGGGGGGCATCCGTAAACGACCAACCCGTACGGGTCTGGACGAAATGTAATGCTTAGTTCCAAATTGGTAACAGCCATCATCTAAATGCAAAGTCATTCCTTTCAAAATGTCAATTCCAATTATATACTCCAAAAGCGGTACGACTAACACAGAATATTCTCTACGGGGAAGCCTACCAATTTTCATCTCAAGTGTAGTCTGCACTGCGGGGGTCTCTTTCCCACCTAAACCAGTAATTGTGAAGAATTGTCCTTTGAATTTCCTTGCTTTACCATGAATTAAAGTGGCCTCCGCTCCTGTATCTACCAATGCTCGGGCCCTTTGGATATTACGATGTTTCCAAAAAATCTCAATATCGACATAGGGTCTGTTGTCTCTGTGAGCCCACCTACGTACTGGAGCTTGACCTACTTCCTAGTCATTTTGACTGCGTTCCGCTAGCCAGGACAAATCAGGATAAATGCTCTCATGTTTCTTGGGTATCAGAATTTCCTGTTCATATCCATCTCCATTACGAAATGGATTTTTGTCATTCACATCGTACTGTGAATTACGATCAGCAAGCCTGTGACGATCCTCCCTTTTCCTCAGCTCAGGGGAATAATCTCTCTCATTTCTATATCGGGTGGAAACACGATCATCTCTCCCCCTTTCTTTTTCCCCCTCCCTCTCTCTCTCTCTCTCACGATGATGGGACCCATCACGATCAAAACGCCGGTCACCACGGCGATCAGAATCCACACGACGCCTCTCATCACCACTGTCATCAGAACCACGACCACAATCATTCTTTCGAACACGACGGGCACCCTCCTTCCGATCCAAACCACGCTTACGGAAAATATCCCACAAGCGATTATTAGGCTCCCCATCGATATCTTCCCTCTTCACACCATCAGCCAAAAGAGCCAGAAACATATCACGTCTAGAGAACTTATAATCTCCAGCAGTACGACCTTCAGGACGAGAAGGTCTCTCAGGTTTAAACCAATCACCCAACTCACCAAGCTGACGAACCGATTCAAGCACCGCAGACAAAGGATTGCCAGTCTGATTAATCAACAAAGTCATCATAACCTGCTTGCAAGCAACAGGGGACGAACGGATAATGCGATTGCGCACAGATGATGTCAAAAGACCGTCCAACAGTCTGTCAGAAGTACTGAGAAAAATAGCAGTTTTCATCACCTCCTCCTTCAAGCGTTGCGACGCATCACGCAAAGTGTACCACGGCTTGTCATTGACAGGCCAATCAGATTCAGTAGGATATTTATGGTTACAACCATCAGACGCAAGCTGGAGCAAAGAAATCTGACCAGCACCATTATAGTTCCGAAAATGATCTTGAATGGTAGAGTCGGAACTCAAAGAGCAAAACCGTAAACAATCAACAGCATCGAGCATAATACCGGCAGCGCCCAGTTCATAAAGGCGCACCATCCACGTAAGCAAAGCCTCACCAGGCCGTTGACGAAATCGTTGTAAAATGTCACTCACCTCCTGTTGGGTAAAGTCTTCAATACTATCCAGGGCAACACCACCCGGATTACCAGGAGCTTGTTGTAGTTTGCGACGAAACACAGGATGAGCAGAAACCTCCGGCAGAGCTCCCGAAGAAGCCCCGTCCTTAGATTTAGAAGGACAATCAGGGTAAGACATGTCATCGGAACGGGAAGAACGACCACGGTCGCTAGACTTGACATCTTTGTCACAAGAAGCAGATTTACAGTCACGTCCGGAGCGAGAAGACTCGCGCGTGTCAATCTCCTCAGCCGAGGAGTCAGAAGCATTAGAATCCCAGATATTACCATCCCACTCATCAGGGTTCCAATCAAGTCCGGCTTTCGCCACGACCATGCGCACCTTCCGTGTAGACACCCGACCACGACGATGTTTGTATTTATACCGCGCAATGCGAACTGCAGCCCGTTCGGCTATAGTTTGATAAGTTTCAAGTTTGTCGGCAAGCAACTTATTTTGACACCGCAATAAAGTATGCGCATTCTGCAACTCAACAACCTGTCCTTCCATATCCTTACTTTGCTTTCGCAACTGAACAAACCTCTCATGAAGGATCCGATACGCATGGAGTACAATCCAGCCTCTGCGTCCCAAAATAGGAAGCTCATCACCCTTCACTACTGGAGCTTTCTGCAAACAAGAAACCACATCAGCAGGCTCCGCCTGCTCCAAACAAGAAATCCAATTCTCACTCAAACCAGTAGAATCGGCCCACTCGCGGGCCAAAGCCTCGTAAGGCGTAGACTCCCAGCCGGGAATCTGAATAGGCAGTTTGAAAACAGAGCCTGACTTTTTCGAAAACATATCGATATACAAAAAGAAAAATATATACACAATATAAACAAAAATAGATACGTACGAGCCGAGCACAAACCAACAAGAATAAAACAATACAGCGCACACAGGCTTCGTAAACAGTTCGTGACGCCAGATGTAATGACCGGATTTTCCGCTTAGATGGAATCCGCCCCTAGGGGCCCCTCCAACCCAGTCAGAACGTAACCACCTCTCTCCTTAGAACGTATTTACAATGAATATAGATACATATATGTACATCTCACACCTAAGGATAGGGGAATAGCAATAAACATGCATGGGTTTTCTATCATATCTTATACATATCAGCTAGTCTTGCGGCCACTCCGACCCAGACTAATCTACCCTAGGGCAGATATGACACACAATCTGGCGTGTCTACACATGGGCCTGCAGTCCCAATGCTCTCACTTACACTCGGTTCACAATCCGGCGAACCTCCACGTTGGTCTCCCCCCCAACGCTCTCACTTACACTCGGTTCACAGTCCCGCGAACCTCCACGTTGGTCTCCCCCCCAACGCTCTCATTAACGCCGCATATCAACGACGACCACTTTCCTATGAACACCTATGGGAGAAACTTCTCATTTATCTACTTGGGATAAAACTAGGACAATGTGAATTTAGTATGTTTCTTCTAATTGAAATATGTACCTTCTGTTCCCGACATCAAAGGTCCCCTCGCTTCCTATTGGCTTGATCACTCCTTACCTGATCGGGATTTCACATCCGTTCATGCAAACAATGCCAGACAACAAAGATCAGTTACCGCGATTGAACAGGAACACCAGGCACATGTTGGTTCACAATAAACCAGGGTATTTATTGACAATAATTACAAACACAATACTATGCAATATATATTCTGCAAAGGAAAGGTAAAGGTTGGAATGAATTAAAGAAAGGGCGGAGATCACCTGGTTAATATGAAGTCGGGGCTCGGCAGTCATCTAGGTTCCCTTCTCGTCTCTGTGTCTTGGCTCGTCTCAGAGTCACACCCCAGCCGTCACAAGTACACGTTTGCACCGCTAGGCTCAAACTCGTCTGCTTCCCTCCAAGTCACTGGAACCTTGCTGGTTATTGGCTACCGGGTCTCTCTCTCTCTCTGTTTCTATGCGTTCCGCGCTATTTCTCCTTCAAACTTTCTCAGAGAGTCTCGGTGGTAAATCTTTCTCGGACTTCAAAGATGGCGACTGTCCGCCGAAGAAAATAATTAATGGCAGAGATGCTAACGGCTAGCTGCCGCCTATGAACTAACTCCCTCTCTCTCTAACACCTTCGCTAATATCAAAGCCTGTTCCTTCATGGAAAGTTACGGCCAGTAACCTGCCGCCCACCAAATTCTTGTACCTCCCCGTACCAAGGACACGTTCCCAGCCGGCCGGCCTGAAGTTGTGTCTTCGGAGTGGAGAAAAATACATTCCTTCGATAAGGGCCAGCCTGAGCCGGTTCTCTCCAAGCGAACAACACCTTGAAACTAAAATATTACACTTGACCTAGAAAGCCTCTCAAGCTACCAGGCAGAGAGCAAGATGGAGTCTGTCCCGTTTAAGGCCTACAGGGCCCAGAATACGTATAACTCCATGGAAAATATCCTAACACACTGGAAAAAGGGTGGATCATGACTAATACTTATATATCTACTCCCTAGCTTAAATTCGTAAGCCCTACTCTAAGAAAAGGGGTACGAATATACCCTATCATGTCTCCCAGGGAGGTCCTACTTATAGTCCTAACCCCTACACTATAAGACTGATAGACTGGAGTCATTCTCCATCATTCTCCCTCCAAAAAGGGCCGGAAAAAGTCCGTCATTACACCTGGTGATTGGACATCATGATATACAAGCACACCTCAGCTACCTTTGTGTGTCTATCTAAAGTGAATGTACAAGAGCCCGACTGTCATCCTAACCCAGATGTGGATTCTATAGCCAGGCAGAGGCACAGAATGGTTAAGCAAGAAAAGGCCCACTCTCTGAATGTGGCATTTTCAAACACGCAATTTGAAAACCAACTTCACCAAAAGTGCTCAGGTACCCCAAACGCTAAATCTCTATCAGCTCCTAATGGGAAATTACACTTAAAAGATAATTCAAGCAATCTCAATGTTACCCTATGGGAGCGATAGTCCATGAAATAGCAAAAAACGAAATTAGCAGAATTTCGCAAATAGGACATGTAAAACACACCGGTGCATGTCCTACCTTTCAAATACACTGCACCCTGTCCATGAGACTGCCTTGGACCTACCTTAGGGGTGACTTACATGTAGCGAAAGGGAATGTTTGGGCCTGGCAAGTAGGTTCACTAGTTAGGTTAAAATGGCAGTTTAAATTGCGCACACAAACACTGCAGTGGCAAGTCTGAGACATGATTGAAGCGTTACTCATGTGGGTGGCACAATCAGTGCTGCACATTCACTAGTAGCATTTGGTTTACAGTCCCTGGGCACCCCCGGTGCACTGGATTATGAACTTACAAGTAAATCAAATATACCAATTATGGAGAAACCAATCACCAATACAATTTAGACAGAGAGTATATGCACTTTAGCACTGGTTAGCAGTGGTGAAGTGCCCAGAGTCCTAAAACCAATAAAAACAGGTCAGATAAAATAGGAGGAAGAATGTAAAAGGTTTGGGGATAATCCTGCAAACAGGGTCAGGTCCAACAACACAATTATGAATTAAGATTCATAGTAAATCTTTTCTGTGCTATAAAAATGTGCTGTTGTGTTGCTGTAACCAAGCTGAAACCCATCCTGATCCATGCAAGTTCAACCTTCAGTGGACATGGCCTATTGGTAAATGAGTAAAATCCACCACATTGCCATGTTCGCCACATTGTAGTCAACACCTTTTCAGAATTTCCTATGACACTTTTTTATTTGAGACTGCAATCTTTTGTCCATTACTACTAATTTTAAGAGCAGCTTGAGTGCAATATTTACAATGATCAGAGTCAGAGATGTTGGTACCTGAGTGGTCACAACCAATCAGGTTGGTGCATACATGCTTTATTAGAGGTGAGAAGGTGTAAAGCCCTTGAACTGATTGAAACTCCTGTGATAGAACTGACTGGTAAAACTCTTGTTAAGTTGTTCATTGGCCGTGGGGCTGGAGAGAATGCATGTGCGGGAGGCAAACTATTTTGCTGCTTCTATCAGTGAATGGGCTCCAGTGAGGTGAACATAGACCTGGTGAACCATTACTTCACAAATGCCTGTCCATCTTGGTGAGACATCACGTGATAATGAGGAAGCCAGAAGTCCCAGTGTCTCACCGAAAATAATCAGTGGTGGTGAGGAACCCCATCATCAAAGCAGGCACAGTGTGACTGGACTACGCCCAGCACAATCTGTGCTGTGATCGGTTGCCATGAAACACTTAACCATAACTCTGTTACACATGCTTCATCTTCTGCAGCCTCCTTCCTTCATCCCATTGTTCCCGATCTCTTGGGCCTAAGTCTCGCACTTTGCTATTGCACCAGCATCCCTCAGTGTGAGCAGGGCTCAGGCCGACCTCCATGGATTCTGTTTCAGTTCTTCATCTGTTCTTACAATCCACAAATTGGGCCTGTGACGCATATTCTCCCATAAACGTCCAAATTAAAAATGGCGGCTTCCCAAATATGCCGAAAGCTTGTCAAAGTACTCCATTGCCAAAGAAATCCTCTTCAGAACCTAATCTGCTTTCAAACTTCACACCTATCACTTACTCATTTTGGTTGAGGAAAGTGACTGAAAAATGTATTTCCAACTAACTGACTGCATCCTAGAAAGTCATAACCTGCTTGGCCATAACCAATCAGGATTCTGCAAGGCACACATTATGGTAGCAACCACATTAAAAATACTGGATGAACATAGGTGACATCTGCCTACTCTTCCTCCTGGATTTGTGTGACAGCATTTGACACTATAGACCACCATGAATTAATGGACACACTTTTGGCCAGTGCATGAAAATGAAAGGAATAGTCCTTCAGCGGTTTTCATCCTATTAAATCATGAAAACCTTATGAGACTTTGCAGCTCAAATACTTCCATGGCGCTGATATCACATGGTGTTCCTTAAGGATCCATTTGATCCCTTTAAACATTTATTTTGTGCCACTCGGAAAATTATTCAAAAGGGAATGACATCATAATTTATCAATATGTAGATGATACGCCATTGCATCGGAATATATCTTAACTCCAGGACATTGCATTGTAATCGCCGCGTTGCAATGTCAGCGCGATGCGATGTAAGGGGTGCTTCCCTGTAAAAACACAGAGGGACAGTCATCCAGTCATCTGTATATTCTCTAATCCTTTCTTTAATTGGATTCAGATTCCTCTACCAGCAACGATTTTTTTTGCCCCAAATCCTAACTTTAATTAGATTCAGATTCCTCTGCCAGCCAACATGTGTTTTGTCAATGGGTAAGTCACCCTATTACTTCCTCAGGGCTAGAAGAATTAAAGACCCATCTTACATAATCATCATGTATATATATTTGGAACATTACACCCAGTGCCCCTATCGACTGATGTTCATTATACGATATAAAGTGCAGACACTGATAAAAACCCATGCTTCTTTAAACTTAAAGATCTGCATTTACAACAATCGACATCCATATAATGGATGGGTACAATTGTTTTCATGTGACATATTTTAGCACATTTCAGCACTGTAAGAAAGTGGCTCTATATATACTGGACCAAGGGAAGGTACAGTGTGTATAGAGTCCATAGTCCTCAGAGGCTTGTCAGAGGCTAAAGTTAGATATAACCTTACTCTCCAAAGTGGTAGCTTGGTCGAGCAGTAAGGAAGTATCAGAGGAAAGTGTAAAGCATTTGTTGTACACACTCAGTGAGCAAATGGTCTCACACACTCAAGAAATGAACTCTAGGCCAATTGTTTTGTATCAAAAGATATAGTTGTTTTATTTTAGAACCAACAAGGTATCAAATATACTTTCTCAGGATGAGCTACTTTAGTTAAATACTTTTCAAATAGTTAATAGACTTTTTGATTACAATAGTTACAGTTGTTGCAATAGGCAACACAATTTCAAACATAATGCAACACTGAGCTCGATGGGAATTTCTAGATAAATGAAATTAGTTACTTTATAGATTACTTTTCTAACCACAGGACTGGATCCTAGATTCAGCCCTGGGGCATCTCCTGTAAACAGTTAAGTAAAAGCGTTTTGGTTACAGTGGTGTTTTTTAAGGCATATTATGGTGTTTTAAAAGTTGACACTTAGAAACTTTTTCAGATAGAATCACCAATGTTGTCCTATGGGAGGAAATTCACTTAGAAGGTAAGTAGTGTTATCGTTACTTGTTCTAACTCAGGGTTGGATCCTGGATCCAGCCCCAGTGCATCTCCTGTAAACAATTGAAAGAATGCGTTTAAGTCATACAGGCGATTTGTAAGGAATATTTGCAGTTTCAGAAAATCGACACTTAGAAACTTTTCTGGTGTAAATCGTACAATGGATTACTACGGAAGGAATTTCAAGTTACTGGTAAGTATGGTTAGGATTACTTTTCAGGGTCAGTGCTGGGCTAAAAGAAGCAGCACTTGGTTCTCTCCTGATAACAGGTGAGTACATCGGAATTCGTTGTTCGGCTGATTTTAGATGAATATTTTAAAGTTTCAAAATTCCACACTTGAAAGAATTTTTAAGAGAAACCAGTCAAAGTTACCCTATGGAAGAAAAGTGAGTTATCGGCTTTTGGGTAAGTACTCGACTCGAAGAGTTAAGGTTCCGGGCACAGACTCAGGGGTCTCCCAGGGTCAGGTAGGTACAGTTGGTACACCCTCAGCGGCACAGGGGCAGCCGGGTGCAGAGGTAGTTAGACCCAATGTTATCCAATAAGAGGCAGGGGGCCTTCGGTTGGTGGCTGCTGGCAAGCAGGCCCGCGGCTGTGGGAGCTGGGCTCCTGGTCACTTTCTCAGGGCAAATGGGGAAGTAGGTTAGGACCAAGGTTGCACTGCTAGGGCACTCGGGCGGCTGGATGCAGGGTGCTTTTTGAGCCATCGGGCGCTCAATGCTATTCAATGGAGAACTTGGAAGATGAAAAAAGACGGAGACGGAGATTCTTCTGGAGTGACCAACACTTCGAGAGGTAAGTTGGGATCTTGGAGGATAGGTAGGCACCCAGGAGGTGGGCACAGGGGGCTGTGGGGTGGCGGCTACAGGGGTGTCTTTAATTAATGACATGCCACCAAACTAGGCAATCCATAGGGTTTGAAAAGTGTGAAGGATAATAATCCATGTGCCCAACAAACGAGAAACAAATGTGAGCGCTACTCACGGAAACGAAACCATCCAAGTTACACTCAGGTCACCAGAACCTGTAAAGACATGAAAGCGCGTTTGTAACCAAAATGCTGAATAAACCAGTACAGCCGTCCCCAGTAGAGGTACTTACAGTTTAGGCGCAGCAAGTGCTTCTCGTGAGGTAACGTGCTTGAACAGGGTGATCGACCGTGTTAGTCAGTGTGATTAAAGAACGCGCTACGTGAGCACTAAAAATAAACAAAGAAAAAAGTGTGGGCGCCATGATTGAAGAGTCAAGTAATGAAAAAAATTATACAAACAATCTACAAAATATCATGTAGATAAACAAATGGTGAAAAATGGACATTTGATAACCACAAAGAATAAAAATGTGAAATAACACGCACAATGGTCCATGACAGGATGCACATGATAACAATGATGACAATATCCCACTCATTAGATAGACATGGCGAGTGAAGTACACTCTATACGTAACACAGGAATTCCATCCTGTCATTTAATCCGTGCGGCTGCATCGTCGCCAGGTAGCGGATCCAAAAGTTCTCTCTAAATGACAGGATGGAATTCCTGTGTTACCTATAGAGTGTACTTCACTCGCCATGTCTATCTAATGAGTGGGATATTGTCATCATTGTTATCATGTGCATCCTGTCATGGACCATTGTGCGTGTTATTTCACATTTTTATTCTTTGTGGTTATCAAATGTCCATTTTTCACCATTTGTTTATCTACATGATATTTTGTTGATTGTTTGTATAATTTTTTTCATTACTTGACTCTTCAATCATGGCGCCCACACTTTTTTCTTCGATTCCGAGTCCTTCGTTTATTTTTAGTGCTCACGTAGCGCGTTCTTTAATCACACTGACTAAAACGGTCGATCACCCTGTTCAAGCACGTTACCTTACCGAGAAGCACTTGCTGCGCCTATACTGTAAGTACCTCTACTGGGGACGGCTGTACTGGAGCCTTGATCTGGTTTATTCAGCATTTTGGTTACAAACACGCTTTCATGTCTTTACAGGTTCTGGTGACCTGAGTGTAACTTGGATGGTTTCGTTTCCGTGAGTAGCGCTCACATTTGTTTCTCGTTTGCTGGGCACATGGATTATTATCCTTCGCACTTTTCCAACCCTATGGATTGCCCAGTTTGGTGGCATGTCATTATTAATGTACAGCACTTTGGTTTCCTTTCATTAGTTCTATTCCTCGTGTTATTAACTCACTTACACGCCCGTTATGTACAAATGGTTTTCACCGGTTTTAAGTTTGCACACTTGGTTGTGTTCTGAGCATGAAGGCATATGGTCACCTACACCACTTATGTAACTGTGAAGTATGGCGTCTTGGTACACCATTTAGTGACAGATTGATGTCTTTTTTATGTTGTAGAGCATTCCCCTGAGGAAGGGCTAGTCTTCAGCCCAAAATGCATTGGGACTGTTAATGTTGGATGATATACTGTTGGAATACGTTTCATGAAAGACAATTCTGAAACATCCATTAAGTACTCATGAATCTAATGAGTTTGGATTAAAACAAATGGAAACTTTCAACATTGTGAAGATTACTTTATTATGAACTGTGTTTAAACATTTAAGCTTTACAGTCATTCGAACGCCGTGCACCGGAGAGTCTTCCACCAAGTTGTGGAAGCTGTATAGTAGTCTTTTGCAATTGTTCGCTGATTGGCACAGACAGCGTTATTTCTGGGAGCACGCAACAGACCGTCAGAACTGATTACACTTGGATTTACCCAGCTGTGCAAGTCCTTCCCACACTTTTTAGCAATTTATTTCACCATGATTGATATCTTTACAAGGTCGGACTGGCCTATAAGGCAATCAGGTTGTACTTGATGGGCTGATCTGACAGGCTGGAGTGTGGGCTGTGTCTATTTGCTGTTTGTTGGCTTGTTTTATGGTCTGCAGAGTCAGTTTTACTGTAAATTCCCTGATATTAAAAACAAAGCATTGCCTGCAGCAGGCTCAAATTCAAACAACCTTTCATACCTGGCTTACCACTTTTAAATACATTATTTAAACGTTTCCAACTGATTCATTTGGTAACATTGGCCAGTTTGTTTACTACTAATTCACTAACGGAGGCCACTTTTATGTTGGTGCATGGGTGTATATTCTGTTCTAGTCCAAGCCTGTAATGTACAGGCTAAGTTTGGGAGAAATTGCTTTGTCTACAAAAATGTACTACTGTGCAGATCAGGGTCCACCGGTTAAGGAAGTCTAGTAGGGTATTTGAGCTAATTCTTACTCTGAGGCGGGATTTACTCTTACTTTTAGTGAATCCAGTCTATCACCTATATTGTGGTTTGTGTGACTGGGCCATCTAATTATGGCACTTATAAAGATTTGGGATGCCCCCATTATAATGCACACATTTATGCAGATACAACGTGGGCATCGTTCTCTGTTTTAAATCACAGTATTTTTTTAAATTTCTGCTCTGTATTATAGCTGTAGAGTCTAAACACCATGTTTTTTTCCTTTGACCGATATCTTCTCATTTTATGACTAGATACCAATCTGATTAATCATGGGATCTAGAGCTTATGAACTGTTGTTTTCTTGTTTTATTCAATGCCAAAAACCAGTCCCAATTTATTTTCACAGTGGATAGATTTTTAAATGCAGTAAAAATATTTTGATTTGCACTTAAGCTATATGGTTTGTTTCATCTCAAATAAACTTTAGTAAAATAAAAGTAAATGTGGCAAATTTAGATGTATGTATGCTAATTTGTGCTGCACAATACCACTAGCCCTACGCCTTCAGTACTTTTAGGAGGTGGTCTTTCCCCTTCCCCATTTTGCACTGCTTTCAGGATGGAAAGCAAGCTGTTAAAGGGGACAGCCACTGAAAAATTTCATAATAGATCTCAAATCCCAGAGGACATCATTATGTATGGGCTGTGTTGGACTTGGCCCTGTCTGCAGGATCATTGTTGTAACGCACTTAGGCAGTTCCAGTTAGGCTGGGGCTGCAGCTTTTGATGTCTATGTATTCTATAATGATGGCAGTGGGTTTTAGGGGCTGTGCTGACAGTTGGTGTACCAGCTGTGCCTGGCACAACTGTGGTGTGGGGTTTACCTTTGTAGAATAAATCTACTTGATGGAGAAAGCCATGTTTAAGTATTGGTTTAGAACACAACAGTCCTCCTCAAGATTTTGCCTTCACCCTCCTGTGTTCTGAACCTGTTTTTTGGACTTTTGGACTCTGTGCACTGCTAACCAGTGCTAAAGTGCTGGTGCTCTCTTGCACGGGAAAGGTGCGCGGTGTTGTTGGGAACTTCAGATTGCGGTTGGGGGTCAACGTGATAAAATACATACGCCTCTCATGATTCTTTCACTGCCGGTGTTGCTGTTCTGATTCACGATATTGAAGCTTCCATCACCCGTGCTACCATTAAGCTATTGTAATCTTTGAAACAATACATAACACCATTGGACCTTGTCAAGTGCACTGTCTCGGACCCAATTGGGGCTCTGGGTGAAGTTTGTTCATCCTTGAATATGCTGCTGATCACACCGGGTGAATAATCTGAGCCGGGGTTGCAGAACTAGAGAGCTGCTTACCTATTGTTCGTTGGCCCCATTAGGAAAGGATCCAGTTATCTACTCATTTAGGACTACTTTGTAGATGGTTGCCTGATCTCCTTTGATGTTCGATTGAAACAAGTACTATTATATCACAAGACAGCTTTAAAACCTTGAAATCCCGACAGACCGACTGTTACTATTTTGCCCTGAAGAAGCTCTCAGCTCGAGAGCAAAACGTGTTGGCTGATATCGTTCCTTAAATGTTTTTTAAAAGACAGAACAATTGTTTTCTAATAAAGAAGTGACTTTCCAATACTACTTTGATTCTCTGGACTTGGTAAAACGGGAACCCCCAACATTATTCATTAATTGCTTGTGTTCTCTACTCTAAACATAGTAGACTTGGCTTATGCCCAACTGGCATATCTTAATTAACTTGTAAGTTCGTAGTAAAGTGGTACTTACATGTGCTAAGGGCCTGTAAATTAAATGCTTCTAGTGGGTCTGCAGCACTGGTTCTGCCACTGACTTATGACTTATGAAGTGTGGCTCAGGAGTGGAGAAGTGTGGCTCAGGAGTGGAGAAGTGTGGCTCAGGGGTTAGAGGCGGCAGACCCGGAAGCTGAGATCGGCCCTGGACCAGGGTTCAATTCCCCGCCCCGACGGGGGTTGGGCTCAATAATTCCACGGACTCGATAATTCTCGCTCTGGTGCCTACTCGACTCACGGGTTCACACTCTGCAACTCTGGGCAATAGCTTGCTTAATCTCCACAACGGCCCCTCGCGGCGGGATGCCTGGCTTTCACCTTGTGGATACCCTGCCGGGGTATCTCACAGGGGAATACCAGGACGGGTTCCCTAAGCAAGCGCATAGATGCCTGCGATGTGGGCGATTTGCGCTATATAAATACATGTACATTTACATTTGTACATTTACATAAGCCCTTTAAAATAATCTCAAGCCTACTTTGCAGCCTGTGTGTGCAATTTTAAACTTCCATTGCAACCTGGCAAAATAAACCTTTTGCCAAGCCCTTTTCCCAGGCCCAGCGCCCCCCTTAACCCAGTAAGTAACCCAATTTCTTACCAGTTGCAAGCCATCTTCATCCATTAGCTCCTTCTAGTGTCATTCACATTTTTCTTCTGACCACAACAGGATGCCACATGAGGGCAGTGGGTCAGTCTACTTTAGTCACTGGCTAAGTATACTGTCGTTCTTTCACACTTTCACAAGGAGGGCACACCCATACAAAAGAGATTCCTTCAGTGCAAGGTACTGATGTGGAAATTAGTGTTTTTCAAGACCAAAATCATATTTTTGCTTTTGACATATGTCTTTTTACATTAGCGACGGCCCGGTACCTCCCAAAATAATAACGTTTTGAAAAAACACAAAACTAGCATTGATAAAACCAAAAGCCTGGCAGCCAACTCTAGACCTATTGGCATTGCTAATAATTGTTCGAGATGCAGGACTTGGCAAAGGGCTTTGTTTTCCTCTACACTGGATGGACCCATTAAGGGTTTGTCAATACCCACAATGTTCTTGTGAAACTGTGCTTGTATCTGAACAGTGAAACTCCTACAGCCTTTGTGACAAAGTGTGTTCAAGGGGCTTGTCATGGTAAATGTAGCCCTCTGCTGTGATTGTTGTCCCTTTTTTATTGCTGTATCCTGCGGCTGCAGTCCTATCTGGTGAGTGTGTTTCCAGCAAACATGCTTCTCAGCATACAACCCTTGCTCTGTTTCCATACAACTTGTGCCTGTAGCCAGGCATTCCTGTGAATTTTATAATTTCATTTTGAATTGGAACATATTTGAAAACACATAACACTCTGCCACAAAGGATACAAATACAACCATTCAAGCCTGCATGTTAGACTGCCAGTTTGTAATTTTAATTCAAAACCTTTTCCCTCCAGGGGCAGTGGTTATTTTCATGTCTATTGTCTAGCCATCTTTTTTTTAAGTAGAAGACCAGCCACAAATAGGCTGGTCTGTAATCACCACATACAATAAAGATATGTGAACAGCCAATTGACTGGAGGTATTTAAAATAAAAGCTATTTTCAGAAACCGACCTTTCATAATTAACTGAAGGCCTCCGTGGGCTGAAGTGAAAAATCCTGCCACATCTTTTTTTTTGTCAAATCCCATTAAAGTTCCATTTTTAGCCGTTACCCGGTCCATTTCCAGAGGCTTTCACTTTCAAGCCCAGCCATTACATTGCTCTGAAAAGACGTTCCTTTAGTAGACAATGACATTATTGAAGAAACGCCATCAACCATGTTATTTTTAGCCTTAATAATGATTTGGCTAAAAGCCTAACAAGCAGACACAAAGGTCTGCATATGGAATTGCACCACAATTAATTCCTATTCATCTGTATCTGCATGTTTAGTTTGTGGCTGTGTATTTGTTTTGCTTCACATTGTACGCAGTGCAGCAAGTGCTGCTGTGTGTGTGGGGGAGGGGGGCAGAACTCGCCTTTGCTTGATGTCAATCACCACTCAGCTGCCTCCCCTGATATTATCATTAAGGAGGCTGCCTCTCTGCTGTTTTCTTAATTAGAAGCTATTGTGAGCATGCAGCATATATTTGCTCCTGATGGCTGGTCCTGCTGTGCTTCATTTGTGCCCTTTATGCGCAGTGTTTTCATCTGTTTATGGTTACCAGATAATTGATCGTATTAATTCAAAGCAGACTGATTTTCTGATTGGTTGATTTTGTTTACGACACCATTTTGTGTCATTTGTGGATTGTGGGTACCACAGAAGGTGAAACAAAATGGAGGAAGCATGGTGCAGTGCACGCTACCAGATTGGGACAAGCACTTTGGCCATTTTTACAATCAAATGATACATTTACCAGACTCGGCAAATACTGATATACTGAGGTGCAGCATTTATTGAGTGTGGTAAATACCTCAGATTCTTAGTTTTTCCTCAGCAAAATGAGGAATTCCAAGCAGAATGGTTACTTCCGCATCAGAATCCGCATTTTTCACAGGTAAATGTAGGCAGGTTGGGCCTGCCAAAATGTATCTGTGGGGCACCCATTATAACCCAGGTCTGTAACGCAGCTGCTAACGGCCACGTTCCTAAGACCTAGACAGATAGTGTTATCGTCCCAATCTTTAAAAAAGGGAACGGATGTGATGCACGATGCTACCGCCCCATATCCCTCTTGGACTCATCTGTTAAGATCATGGGGCGTATAGTATTGGAAAGATTGGAGAATAGGCTAAACGATAATAACATCTTGACTGAAACTCAATATGGCATAAGGAGGGGATATGGGGATGGTAGAGCAATGCTTAATTTTACATTTAATTATAAATAAATACACTATGACAAAGGAAGAAAACATCCATGTATGTTTTGCAGACCTGAATTCTGCATTTGATTGCGTAAATCATGCCAAATTATGGGAGGTCATGTCGGAGATGGGTGCCCCTGCCGATTTTATATCATTTCTCTCACAACTATACTCGAGGTTGACATCTAGAGTAAGATATGAAAGGGGAGGGGAATGCACCGCAAACTTTAAGGTATCAAGGGGAATACTACAAGGGTGTGTCATTGCTCCACTTTTATTTTCATTATATATAAATGGAGTCGATAAAGCCCTTCAAAACCTCAACAGAGAGGCCCCAAAAATAGGTGCGAGACCGACCCCTTTGCTCCTGTACGCAGACGATGCAGTCCTAATCTCGAGAACTACAAATGGACTGCAAAAGCTAAAGGAAGTGTTTGAATCATACATGGAGCAGGGGGACTTAAAATTAAACCTCACCAAAACGTTTGTGATGACATGTGGTAAAGGTAGGGTCAAGAAAAATGCCCATTATGTTAGGAAACATAAGCTAACTAAGTTAAAGAATTCTCTTACTAGGGTGTTCTATTCACCTCTAATTGCAACTGGACCCCCCATCTGGACCAGACTAGACTCAAATTGATTAGAACTATAGAGGCGGATTTTAGATTTTGCAATAAGATAGGTAGTAAACCCATTCAGGATATGTTAAAAGTATACAGTAGCAAATGCTTACCTGTAGCCACCTATGGTTCTTTAGTATGGGGTAATGCCAATTGTAATGGACTGCAAACCTGTGAAAACTACTTCCTATGCCTTATGCTGGCTGCCCCAAGATCTATGACAACATATATCCTGCACAAAGAATTAGACGCATTACATGTCATTGATCTAATCCAAGTAAGAGCGCTTTGCGCTTGGCATAACATCAGGTGCAAGGAAGGTTTAAAATTTACTGGGGATGTTATCACGGACGGTCAAGCTCTATACAACACAAACAAGATACCTTGGTTAGCATATATGGACAGACTGCTAAAGAGCATTAACAGAGACTTATCGGTAAAAAGAAAACACAGCCATACTACAATTTGGAAAGAATGATGTGAAGAAACTGTATTTGGAGAGAGTAAGACAAGTAAGAGCCGTGAGAGAGGAAGGAAAAGCTAGTGTATTAAGATATGTGGCTAAAAACGAGTCACTTGGCCTCCCAAACTATTTGGTAAAAGTTACAAAGACGCAGGATAGATTTTATTTGACATAAATTTGGCTGGGTATAGTCCATGAATTGGTAGCTTTCCCTAAATTGAACAAATGGCAAAATATAGAACATAAATGCCCATGTGAGGGTAAAGCCAACCAAACAACGATGCCGTTTATGTTGTTTTGTAAGTTTTACCAAGATATTAGAAAACACTTTTTACATCCAGTTTTGATCTTACAGAAACTATTTTTCTATAAGGATGCGATGAAATGTATTTGTACACTTGAAAACAAATTAATCTGTAGTGCTGTTGATGGTTTTATTACTCGGGCCATACAAAGAAGGAAAACCTTAACATTTTTAGACCAAATTGTTTATGAAACTGAATGAAGGATGGCTCTGGATTTAATGTACCACTTGATTAATTGGGATTACCTAATGATGTCGCCTGATGAAGTTCTTTATCAAAGATCAATGTACATTATTTATTTTTATAAATGTGAATATAAAGTTTCATAAATTGTGATTAATGTAACAGCGCAAATCGCTGTGTTGCATTACTCTGCGCCAAGGAAGCGCTTCCATGGGTGTTGTGTGCGTGTTCCTTGCGACATCCATGGATTTTGATGCATTCCCAGATTTACATTAACTTGTAACTCCAGGATAGGCGTAATGAGGAGAAATATGTTTATTTCGCCTTGTTTTTCCTCTTTCTATGTGTGCTGTATCCTGCAGAACACATAGAAAGAGGAAAACGCCTCCCAGGATGGTTTTTGTGCAGGAAGGTGCCCCTTCCTGAACAGAAACATTCCTGCATGTAACACAGGCACCCTCCCATCACAGTGTAAGGAGGCCTGCATTGGCGCAAGGCAGCCCATTGTGAGCCAGCATTGGAGAAAGGACAGGAATACACCGTATTGCGTTAAATACAAAGCATTCCTGCCCTTTCCCACTGGCGCAGCGCAGCAAAGTGACTTGCTGCCCATTTTTGCATCAAAATGGCCCTTAGTGCTTTGATTGCATCCACTGTCTGGTTGTGGTGCCTTCTCTCGATATAGAGCTTCATACTGGCCATGGTACTGGATTTTCAGTGGTCAAGATGTAGCTTTAAAGCTGATTGCATGGTAACAGACTTGCTCTCCAGTGACAAATTGAGGTATATTCATTTGACAGGTTGCATTTGTAGTGTGGCATTCACCAGGATGTGTGCCAATTTTGTCCCCAGTATGCTTTTTCATCCTTTTTCTCCAAGCTGTCTTTATTTGTGTCTCACGGTTTTACTTCAGGTTGTTGTCCTGTGTCCTGAAGGTTCGGGTCGATTCATTCCTTTACTAGGAAAGTATTTTTTTGTTTATTTGTTTGTTTGACAAGTCATGCTGATAAAATTGAACGTAATCTTGGCCTTTATTGCCCAGCCATGTGCACTAAGCCATTTTGCAGTTACAATCCTTTTGTGGGGCTTTATTTTCATGGACACATGACCATTAGTGGGCTCTGTGGCTTGACTTGTGTGACTGTTTAGTTTGTAGCTTGGTAGCGGTTTTGAAAGGCACTGTTTGGTTCCATTGCTTTAGAGACACAGTGTATGTGTTTGTTTGTGTGTGTGGCTGTGTGTGTGTGGGCATGTATAACCCACGCTGTGAGGACCGGGGGCTGGTGCGTCAGGAGGACCGGTCCCCATAGCGGGTTTAGGTACTTTCAAGCAAGAGTATCAAAAAAACTAAAAGTACAGTTATATTTGCCCAAGTCCGCATTATAACCTACCCTACTATCATATTGAGCGTGGAGTTAGAATTACAAATACACACTTCATTTTTGAGAATGGCCTCTTTATAGTTTGCTGTAGTTCCATTGCTACCTTATATAGTCATATTTATTTGTGAATGCATTTATTTATTTACTGTAGGCAGTTTTACAGAGCGTGAACCACACCCAGAGACATCACTGTGATTTACTTAAGAACAGTATCCACTGCGTGCAAGCAGTTTGCAAGAGGACAGTTACTTGTTTACAGTTGTGAAATACCATAAGAAAGTTACAAGAACTGCACATGATAAGAACAGATAGTGGCTAGCAAATGATTAAAGTGTTATGAATAAGGACCACCTAATTTAAAACACAGGAAGGATCTTTTAGCTATAACTATATCAGTGTAATTGGAAATAAATGCTCCTCAAGTGCGTAAATGTACTTTCAATATGGTGCTGATGAGATTGTGATAAGAGAGGTGATAAAGAGCAATCTACCCTAGAAGTGGAGAGTGCCTTTGAGACAAATGGCCGCGTCCTGTGTGAAGGTGTGTGGCTTTCTCAATTGCAGCTTGACACATTGATCAAAATGGTGCACAAGCTGCAGGTGCCAAACATGATATCTACACTAACAAGTACACATGATGTTGTTTGCATATGCCTGCTATTTCATAATATATTCTGAGGAGCATGTTTGTGGGTGCGAAGAAGAACCACAAATTCTGGGACTCAGAGCCTGATTTAGAATTCAGCGGAGGAACAAAGCAAGGTGACGGACTTAGTGGGTAGCACTATCGCTATATCCCTGCTGCCATATAGGGGTGGTCGTGCACAATACTCCGGCACCTGTCACCTTTTGATGCCACTGGTTACAGATTCCCAAAGAACTTAGAACAGTAGGCGGTGCTCCGAACACAAAAACCGTGATACGTTGGCGCGTCTTCCGAAGACGGGTCCAAGTATCACGGTGGTTGATCTTTCACTTCTCTTGAGACTATCTTCTCTGTATGGACTATTGTGTCTGAGTCGGTTTTATTCATTTTTGTAACCATATCTATCATCCAGAGAAGAGGTGGCTACTTCTATATCCCAAAACGTTGATAACAACTATTGTGCGGTGTTCGAATATTATGTATATTTAATAGGTCCCAATCATTGTGATATTGATTTTGGAGCCCTTCTAAATTCAGAACATTTTAAATGACTTCCCCGTTGGCAGGGGGGTAAGGCAGGGTTGTGTGCTCGCACCAACCCTGTTTTGCCTCTACGTCAACGGGGTAATCTCCCACCTAGCGGGGGTACCCAATTCTGACGCCCCAAAACTAGCCGCTGAAAGGGTGCCAGCCATCATGTTTGCCGACAATACACTGTTACTATCAAAGTCGGCAACGGGCATCCAGCGCATCCTCAACGGCTTTGTGGACTTCTGTGAGGCCCATGGATTAGAAATCAACGCCATTAAAACGAAATTCATGATCCTCAACCCCCCGCAGAAATTCCATTTCAGTCCAAGCATTGCACACATCAGGCTCGAAAGAGTGAAAACCTTCGAATATCTGGGCATTGTGCTAAATGATAAACTCACTTGGAACACACACCTGGAGAAGGCAGCACTTAAACTGACCCAACACTCGGGGGGTATTATGAAACTCTTGGCAAACAATAAATCCTCAATTAGGCCCATCGGCCCTCCAATACAGATATACAAATCTCAGGCCAAGGGGGCCGTTATCTATGGATCTGAACTTTGGGGCCACGCTCAAACATCAACGCTCTTGAAGGTGGAAAATAAATTCATCCAGAATGTTGTTGGGCTACCATCGAGCACTCCCCTTGTCTCCCTCAGGATGGACCTAGGCCTATGCCCGCTTGATGAGGATTTGGCCCTACGCCCACTGGCCTTCTGGCGCAGACTATGGACAACTCCAGAATTGGCCAGCTACAGAGAAGGACTCCAAGAGGTCCTTGCTATTCCAGGCACAGGTAAAATTAAATGGCTTAATTCCATCAAACTGGAATTGGAGGCCTTGGGTCTTTCAACAATGTGGTCTGATCCTCTGAACACGTGCCATCTCCTCTCCAAAAAGGAACTAGTCAGGTCTTACCGTGATAGCAAACTGTCATTGCTACTCAACCATCAAAATCTCGGGACTCTGACAGCTTCCTTCTTGTCCCACAAGGCCAACTATAATATGGAACCAACACTGGATAAAATTTATCCTTCCATATTGAGGAAACTATACCTACAGTGGAGACATGGGTCCCTTCCCATTAGAACTCTTACATCTAAATGGAGTGACGATGCAAGCAGTATTTGTCCAGCATGCAGAATTTCGGATGAAACTGAACTCCACATCCTTTTTCTCTGCCCTGTCTATCGAGGGATCCGAAGGTACTGGATTGCTCCCCTATGCAGGAATTTGGGTCTTGCGAGGTGTCTGGCCGCCTTCAGAGTCCTAAAAACTGATCTATCGGACCATATTGTGTTTGCTATGGCCAAGTACTTGGGTGCTCTCTGGTCTATTAGAAGGAAATGTCTCATGGCTTTGACTTGATTTTCATTATATAGGGAATCCTGTAAGAGATGCTTTTAACACATTTTTACAATTTGCTGTATAAATCATTTTTAATGAACCAGTTTTTTAATGTATATTACAAACGTCTTTTATGGTAAAGTTTTACCGAAATAAAGATATAAAAAAAAAAAAAAAAGAATGTACTTTCTTGATGAAACTGAAATAAATGACTTTTCATCAGATTTGAATCTTTCCACTTGTTAAATTGAGCCCTGATGAAGTTTCAAAAGGTTCTATCTTTAAGAAACGAAACGCGTTGACTGTTTTTATGAACTATTGTGAAATAAAGGAAGAGATAAAAAGAAACAACGGATTACTTGTTTTTGTGTTCGGTGCACCTCCTATTGTTCTACGAACTCAGAGGAGGAGTTACTCTGTCACAATGGTGATGGATATCCTATCTGGCGAAATATAAATCCCATTACATGCAATGGGATTTATATTTCAGAGAATGGGATACCTGTCACTTTTGTGACTGAGTTACCCATCAAAGAGATCTAAATCAGCCATTACTTGGATTTTTCTGATAGTTGTACTCACTTGGTCATCAGGTCTTTTGCTCAATTACTTTAAGTTAACCTTTAGACTTGGCTTTTCACTTGGTAAAGATTTGGCTTTTGATGGACTTGGATGCAGATCTTTGGCTTGCTCAAAGTAGCTTCATACAGTTCATTGTCCAAACCCAGCTCTACCTGGAAGAAACCATTGTAGCCGCTCAACTGAAAAATTCAGCTGCAATTGGCATGCTAAAATGGGAAAACTTAATAGGCAAACCTGTCATTGTAGTATAGAGAGAAGAAAGAACCTTTTGGTGTAGTCACTAGTTCGATGACGAAATCAAAGCAATTTGTGTAGCTATTCGACCCCATGAGAGGGGAGCTTCATACCAAAACTGCGATATTATCCAAATCTATTCTGTACACAACTGCGGTACCCAAATATGTGCCGCTTTTATAGAATTGCACACTTATTCTTTATATAATTAACAACTGTTAAACCGTACTGAAAAAAAATCGAAAAAGTTCAATGCAATAAACTTGCCTAAAGGGGAAGTTAAAATATCAATAAATAAGATAATTTTACTATGAAATACAGTTGCCCTCATTCATTCTCTACTTTTATCTTGCTTTACAAAACGTAGGGGGGTATTAACCTGGGCTGCTATGGGAATTCACAAGGGCATATTATCAAGCCCATTATCGCCATTTTAGCTGCAGTTTCCTACCGCTAAAGCGGCGATAATTTTATCCCAGTTCTTGATAATACGCCCCGTTGACCATAATAAGATTGTGAGTTTGAGGACCATTGTTGCTACACATTGCTGGCACTCCTCATTTTCCAAATACTAGTCATTTACCTTGGCCTATTTTGTAGTTGGGCACATGGCCAGCCACTGCCTGTGCCCATCTCTCTAAGCTGACTGCTCCTATTCTGCTCCCTTCACATCTCCTGCCTCCCCAACTTGACCTCTTTACATATCATGCTACCTTTTAGTCACTCAAGCTATCTTCGCTTTCTTTCATCTCACCCAGCAGCTTCTGTAGTGAAATGTAAAGTGCCTCGCAGTTGTTCACTAATGGGTAACCTGGCCCAGTCAAAGAACCCCACTTGTCCTCCTCACATCGACATCCCCTCAGCTTTAGCCTCCCCTCCACCTGTGGCATAATTCCAATGATTAATTTGTAAAAAAATAAATAAGTGCCTGGGCTTTCGTCAGGAGGCAGATTACACCAGCCCGTTTCTCTTGTAAGTGCTGCCTAAAACAGAACCAACTAATCATGAAAGTGGGGTGAGGATGGGGTAATAGCCAGAGCTGCTGACCTCTGAGCTAGGGGAACCATGTTCGAATCTCACTGTCAGCTCAACAGCCTGTGATTATGGGCAAATCACTCAGGGCCATATTAGCAAGAAGTTTGTTAAAATTATCGCTGTTTTAGCGGCAGGAAACTGCCGCTAAAGCGGCGATAATGGGCTTAATAATATGAGCTACAGAATTCCAATGGAAGCCCAGGTTAGATGAGCAGGACATCTAACCTGGGCTTCTATAGAAATTCTATAACGCATATTATCAAGCCCATTATCGCCGCTTTAGCGGCAGTTTCCTGCCACTAAAACGGCGATAATTTTAACAAGCATCTTGCTAATATGCCTCTCATTTATTTATTTTATTTTGAAAGTTTTATATAGCGCGAACAAGATCTTTGCAGATATCAGAGCGCTTTACAAATACAGGAGGTAGGAAACAAGAAACATGGGAGAGATTAACAGACTTTTGAGCATAGAATATTTGTAGGTAAAAAATGAAAAGCAAAATAGGGTGGGTACATGGGGTAGCATAATAATTGACTAAAACCAATGATACAAATCGACAATTGAACAAACAATAGTGCAGATAGGTGTATATCTTCAAATAGATCAAGAGTAAAAGTTCAGGTGAATTTAGTCATGAGGATAGCTTTCACTTCTTTTTTAAAGAATGCCGAGGAGGAGATAAGTCTGGTTTCGGGAGGGAGTGAGTTCCAGATCCTGGGTGCCATTCCTGAGAAAGAGCGTTTATATGTTTTTTCCTTCCAGAATCTACGAGGTTTCAGGAGAAGATTCTTTGTGCTTCTAGTGGTTCTTGAGCCACCAGATATTGTCAGTTTCTGGGTGAGGTAGCCGGGTGAGTTGTGGTGTACAGCTCTGTGCGTCATGCAAGCAATTTTCAGATGTATTCTGGCTTCAAAAGGCAGCCAGTTCAGGGATTTTAAGTCAGGGGAAATATGTGAGTTTTTTTTTGATCCAGTGATGAGTCTTGCTGCAGCGTTCAAAGAGGCTCTCATGGGTGCAGTTGTAGATAGAGGGAGTCCGCAAAGGGCGACACTACCATAGTCTAAGCGAGGAATTACTAGGGCTTGTACAGCAGTTTGGAAGTCTTTGGCTGGGAGGAAGGGTTTAAGTTTCCTCAGGGTATTAATTTGGAAAATAGCTCCCCTGGTTGCTTTGCTGATATGCTGCTGCATGTTGAGATTGGTATCAAGTGTAATGCCTAAGGATTTCGCTGAGTCCACGATGGTAGGTTGGACATTGTGTGCAGATAGGTGTTTAAGCCAGGTTTGGGTGGTAGAGATTTTTGCAGGAGGTGAGATCAGAAGGAACTCAGTTTTAAGAGCATTGAGTTTGAGGTGATTATCGGCAAGCCATGATTGGGTGTTTCTGAGCGCTGAGTTAAGAAGTTTGATGTCTTTGGGAGATTGTAATTTGAGATAAAGTTGGGTGTCGTCGGCGTACATGTGAAAGTGCACATTAGATGCTTGTAACAAGGTGGTGAGAAGTTCCATGACCAGATTGAACAATGTAGGGGATAAAGAAGATCCTTGTGGAACGCCTAAAGTTACAGGCACTGGTGGGGACATCAAGTTGTTGCTCTTGAATTTCTGAGTCCTGTTATGCAGAAAGGAGGTGAACCATTTGAGAACAGTCCCAGATAGGCCCATTCTGGTATTTAACAGCTCGAGTAAGTTCTCGTGTTTGACAGTGTCAAATGCTGAGGAGAGATCAAGAAGGATGAGAAGGCAGGTATCGTTTTGATCTAGGATCAGGAGTGCGTCATCAATTATGTGTTTCATAGCAGTTTCAGTACTGTGCCCAGCTCGGAAACCTGATTGATGAGGGTTGAGGAGGTCAAACTGATCAATGTGATTTGTTAATTGGAGTTGTACGCATTTTTCCAAAAGTTTTGAAAGTGTGGGAATATTGGTAATAGGACGGTAATTGTTTAGGTCAGTAGGGTCCGCTGTTGGTTTCTTGAGTATAGGTGTAACTTGTCCAATTTTGAGTGAATCGGGGATGAGTCCTTGTTGAAGTGAACTGTTAATAATTTTGGTCCAGAGTGGGAGGAGTAGTGGGATGAAGTCTTTTCCAGCGTTGGCAGGAAGAGGGTCTGTGAGATGATTAGAGGGTTTCAATGTGCTGAGCAGTTTTAGAATTATTTCTTCTGAGTAGGTGTCAAAGGATGACCAGGCAGCATTGTTTTTTGGTTCATTGGGTGTTATGTTGTGGGGGTTGGAGTAAAGGATTACGTCATTGCGAAGATCGCTCCTTATGTTATCAGTCTTTAGTTTGAAGAAAGCAGAGAAGTCTTCACATGATGGTATATCGCCTATTGTGCTAAGTGTAAGTTGGGGATGTTCCTTGGATTGTGTTTTGATTAGTTCAAATAATTTTCTTAGCCAGTTTTTTGCTTGATCGAGCTGAAGGCTGAAGAAATCTGATTTGGTGTGCTTAATTTTCCTGAAGTAGGCGTTTCTCTTTTTCTTTAGAGTTTTAAGGTGCAATGCCGAAGGGGCTGCTCTCCAGGTGCGCTCTGCCATTTGCATGGCTCGTCTGTCTTCGTTGAGTCTACCATCGTACCATGGGTTGGAGTTCTTAGTGGAGACTTTTTTCAATTGCAAGGGGGCAGCCTCATTAATTATTGAGGTCATAGAGTTGAGGTAGTGGTCGGTCAAAGATTGAACGTCAAGAGCGCCGGTAGGGGGAAAGAGGAGATTGCAGCTGTGGGAAGGTAAAGAATTTGAGTTGAGTTTCTTCAGGTCCCTTTTCCAGACCTTGGATTTAGTGGCTTGAACCGGGTTAAGTTTAACTTTTTCATTGATGAAGAATGTGATGATGTGGTGGTCTGACCAGTCACAGGGTTGGATTGACTCAAGCTGGGTAGAGTTCTCTTTGGAGATGATAAGGTCGAGGATAGAGCCTTTATCGTGGGTCGGGCTGTTGCAGATTTGGGTGAGGTCAAGAGCATTGAGGAAGTTTTTGAGACTATTTACCACTGCGTCATTGTGTTTGTTGGAATGGAGATTGAAGTCACCAAGGAAAATTTGAGTGTTTTGCCGTCCGGAAAAGTTTGATATTGTGTCCATGAGTTGTTGGGTGAAGATGAGGTTGTCTCTAGGTGGGTGGTAGATGACGTGTAATGAGCATACAGGTTTGTTCTCGCTGATGACATTGAGGCAAAAGTATTCGCAGGAGGTAATTTGATACTTTCAGAATTTGATACAATTGAATGGCTGACCTTAACAAGTGTCTAATACAAAGCCATACCTAACCTAGACTGGAATATGTAGAAATATAGTTTTCTGCGTATCCTGGAGGACCTATGTGCAAGGTCATGATTGTTCTCAACTAGTTACCAGGTCACCCCTTTACCGGAGTGACCTTGCACAGGAGGCCCGTGTCCCCACTTGATGACGTGGTTACCGCCCGCACGCCCTTTTCTCGCACCTCCCAGGGGCTGATGTTGTGCCATGTTGTCGCCCAATGCGCCTGCGCAGGGGTTGGCCCAAGCAGCCTACCGGAAGCGGGACTTCCTACCCCTGTGCCCTTCAGTTTACCGGCCATAACTGCCCCCGGAGTGTGATGAGGGACCACTGTCCCCCCTCCAGGCATCCCATTTCAATCGTGGGATGCCTACTAATAGAAGTAATTATTCTCTAGCAACCATGACCTTACCGTAGACCAAGGATACTCAGATACATCAACACGACAGATCGATATTTCCTGTGAAAAAAGGTACATTTGAATTTTTTTTTAGCTTTATTACATGCCATTACAAACAACATTCTTTAAAAAATCCCTGCACAGGAGGCTTCCAGGAGACCTACGGGAGCTGGAGCTGGCGAGTGGGCGTGCTGGGGGCTTCCCTGGCAGAGCGGTGGAGAAAGAGACTTTTCTTCCGCTCTGCCAAGGCTTTTAAAGGGGACGAGAACCCCCGAACCGGCTAGAACTGGTCCGGCTAGGTCAGGGAACGTTTGTGTTACGTTTGCCCCGGAAGCACTTGAAGTGCTTCCGGGGCCAAGGCCACTTAGCCAATGGGCGAGGGTGGGGAGGGCGGGATGCCTGCGCGTCATCAGCGCGGGCCCCCGCCCACCACCCTTGTGAGGGACATTGCAAAGGGGACCGGCACAACTGCCATATTGGCGGCGTAACCGAGTTCCCCGGTATCGCCTATGTAGTCCCTCTGCTGATTTGAAGCTATGAATGCTTCCTGGGTTAACCTGTTCATTGCTGAGTGACAGTGAGGTTAACATGCTACCTTACTAGTCCTAGAATCTGTGCCGACAGCAAACCACTTTTGTAAGTTTGTGTAGATGCTTTTGTTAGGGGCAATTGAGGAACATTTTACAGCCGGCAAGTGGTCCAACTTGAAGTGTGACTTCAGCCAATGATGACTTTTTAGCCGAAATTAAAATGCTGGTAGTTGTAGCTACACATCAGAATTGTAAGCAGGTGCACAAAACTTGAGGACAGAATGTTCTAAAAAAAAAACAAAGCCTTTTGGGAGCGTGAGGGGATTGGAATCCCCTCAGGCTCCCTGAACCCTTTGTTCACAGCCAGAGCTGTGAACAAAGAAACATTGGAATGTAGGAGCTCCAGGCTTATACCAGCCATTATATGCCCGGAGCACTCCATTGTTTTCAAAGGAGCTCCCAACATTCCAATGTTCTAATAGCCTTATAGCCCTTCGTAGATGGGCTATACCGCTATTAAAGTCCCTCTCCCTTGTTAAAGGCCCTCGCCTTCGGCTCGGGCCTTTAACGCTGGAGAGGGCCTTTAATAGCCGGTATAGCCCTCTACGGCGGGCTATAAGGCTATGGTAAAGGCCACGATCGTTACCCTAAAAACAAAGATGAAATAATATCCAGTGGGCAAAGTGTATTCAGCCAAATTTCAGCAGGGTGTGGCATGGCAACAGTTGTGAAAAATTATATTTTTAGAAAGTCACCTTCCAAAGTGAAGCTACATCCAGTCCATCTGTGTAATAGTAAATAGACCCACCACCTCTGTCCGCAGCTAAATGAAGATGGGAAACAACACCTGGTGCTCACAGTCAAGTCATCACTCACCTTAATGGATGGGTGTGCATTTAATTTCTCCTCTGGCACACCGGAAGTGGAGAGATCTCCTTGATTCTTCGGTTTTTGTGGTCTGGTTTGCAAAGCTGGCTTGGTCTCACATGTCGGAATAGCTAACTTGAGTAACTGTTACCCCAAAACTTCTGCTTACGCATTACCTTTGAGTAGTCAATTTCTTTTTGCTAGCCATATTTCCTCTAATGCCCATAGCTACCTATATCGAGTGTACACGATTTGCAAAATCTGTCCGGCTTTAACCTTGTCAATAAAATCTTACTTCTCCCTGATTTCCCCTCTCCCTTTGTTCTCCTCAGAATCCCCACTTAATGTCTCTTGTTGTTTCGATCAGTGCATTTCTCATCCATCCAATTGTTTTTTAAACTCTCACTTTTCTTTCCCTTCTTGTTGGTTACTATCTACCCACAAGGCTTGGCTTCCACTTATATTTGTGTTCTTGATTCTATATTTACCCCTTTCTACAAATTACACTCTGCTTCTATTGTATTCTTGACTCCATTCATTGTTCATAGTCCAGTACTTAATTTGTGGCAGGT
Source organism: Lissotriton vulgaris (assembly GCF_964263255.1). Taxonomy (NCBI): domain Eukaryota; kingdom Metazoa; phylum Chordata; class Amphibia; order Caudata; family Salamandridae; genus Lissotriton; species Lissotriton vulgaris. The sequence continues at coordinate 272,440,721 of NC_141694.1, read as the reverse complement.
GGTTGCTTGCAAGCATCACCACTCATTTATGGAGACCAGAACCTGTTTTTAATCGTCAGACTTTGACCCAGAGCGACAGAAAGAAAGGTAGAGAAGGTAGAAAGAAGAAGGAACTGAAATACTGGAAAACTGTGACAGAGGGAGAGAGCATGGATAAAAGCAAAAGTTACAGGAGTGAGCTTAAGACACATGCAGTAGAGTTGGATGGTGAAAGAAAGAGGTATGAAATGAGACAAAGACTAGGATGGTATTCATCAACCCCAGGCCCAAGTTTTTTCTTGCAGTTTTATATAGTGCGAACTCGACCCAAAGGTATCAGAGCGCTTTACATGGGCACCAGTTGCATTACAGAGACACAATTGTGCTTTTTAGGCACAGGGAGATTAAGTGATTTGCCCAGAATCACAGGACGTTTGAGCCTCCCGCCAGACTCAAACCTCGTTCCCCAATGTCAAATTCAGCCGCTATTGCTGTAAAGCCACATCAAAAAACCTTTGAGCCCCTGCTTTTATTTTTCGATGTATTTATTTTGCAAAATTAGGCCTTGACCTTATTGTCCCAGATACTGAAACAACCTTCCTCGTAATCCAGTGTTTAATTTGAGACGGTGGTTGTACTGTAGTTGGGGCCATCTGGCACTCATTTTTGGGGATCAGCACTTATTTTTCCTCATCAGACTTTCACCCACATGAAGAGAGCGAAAGCACACTTAGGGCAAAGAAGGCGATAGAGAAAGATGGCAAAGCTTTGACAAAGAGAGAAAGTAGGAACCTGCAGGAGTAAGATAAAGCATCAGGGAAATCAGATAAGATCAGAATACGCTTTATTCGATTTAAAAATTATTAAACCATAAAAGCACAAAAAATAATAAACAATAAAAACATACATTTCATGTATATATACAAAATACAAATTCAAGCGATGTTTTAAGAAGAAATAGGACCATCCTTTGACAGCCTTGTCTAGCCACCCCTTTCAAATATTTAACAATGTGATCAGTCACTGATCTGTCATTTAGATATCGCAGCTTTAGAAAGGCGGGTGACATTGTCTCAAGCCATAACTCATTAAAATTGGTAATATCCATTTTTTCCTGGGCATAGAATAAAACTTGCAAAAAAACATAACATGGATTGTCGACTGAACAGAGATATTGTCACACGGGCATAGACATAAGGTGCGAGACCAGTCGTTAATTTTTGGGAAGGTAACCCTAGTGTGAAAAATGCCAAGGGGTAGGCGGGTCAATAACAATCTATCATAGGCTCCTGCAGTGTTCAGTAAGTATGGTTGTATCCCTGGTTGAGTCAAGAGTTGTTAGTGTGTACTCAATGACGGTTTACAATATTACTGGATAGATTAATGGACTCCAGATAATCCAAACATAATGATTTTAAATTATTTCTAGTAACATTGTTCAACTTGTCAGGATTAGAGAAATATTTCCGGATGTCCTAGACTCTCTAAAAAAATGTTGACATGAGTCAACCAGGAAATACGATCAACGCCATCAAGGGACAAACAATCGTTAATCAGGTCCGTGTTCAAACCAGTAGAGATACCAGTCCAAATGTTATGCCACAGCAAGATGGGCTGCAATTTAATCAAGTCTAAAAGATAAGGCAACCCCAACTCAGCATGGCATACGAATGCGGCTGTGCTACTGGGTACAGCCAAAAGATATCTCAGGAACCTGTTTTCAACTATTTGCAGGTACTCGGCATTGGCATAACCCCAGATGCCTGCTCCATACATAGCAACAGGAATGCATCTCGCTTTATAGATTGTTATTAAGTCAGGGAAATCAAAACTATGCTGCAGTGGTGTTCGGTACACCGACATTCGATAGCAAAAGCTGTGCGCTTCTGAGGAAAACTTTGGGCTCCTCCACTTATTCTTTTACAAATTAGGCACTGTCTAAGTCTCTTCTTTCTCTGGGTTCCTACTCCCTGCTTTTTTGATCATGCGCTTAGGGATCACAATCTTCACCTTCACGACACTACTTTAATTGGCATCTGCTTTAGAACCCTACTTTGTTGCTTTAACACTGTTGTTCATTCAAATGTATTTGATGAAAGTGCCTTAGACAGCTAATATAACCAAAATAAATTGAATGATTTATGTAAATATGTTCTACTTAATTGGACCAGCAAAAGGCATCAAATTAGCAACTAAATGTAAAACAAACTCAGTAAGCCAAAAGACAAATACGTCAGTTGTTTATCAACTCATGAGCTCTGCCAGCAACTCCCTGACAAAGGCATTTACTGAAAGCAAGCTGCTGTCAGACTACCTCTATTTAATGAATCTGGGTAAAATGTGTAACTCAAGCACCCCTCCGTTTTATAGCTGATTGTTTTCTTATTGATGAGCACATTTATATAACAACGTCGGAAGGGATGGATAGGACCCCTTGCAGTATATCTTTTGGCTGTTATGAAAGGGGGCTGATGCATCAGTGAACACAGTACACACTCTAATAGGTCTGCCAAAACGTTTGGCTTCCATTAGCAAATTCCTTTTTCCCAGTTATAGTCAAGGAGGTGAGCTTTATTTGAGAGAGCCTCTGGTCGGTGACCACAGGTTCTAAGTATTTACACACGGGTAGTGGCGGCTGCTCCTAATTAAAGTGGTAGGGTGGCCAGAGGGAATGGGGGGATTTGGGGAATATAAATAAACAGACTTACCTGCTGCTCGGCTCCAGCTGATGGTGCCGGCTACCTTGTTGCTCCTCTCGTCCAGCCCATAATTGGATGGGCCTCAAGGCACAGGCTCCAAACCCAATCCAGATGCTGCTATCATTGGTCTGATCAGCTTTGTTAGCTTCTGCCTTCTGCCGCCCCCGGGACCGCTTTCCCGCTGTGTAGACCCCCCCTCTCCCCGCTCCCTGCCGCTGCTCCCCTGCGGCCCGCCCCTTGTTTTCTTCTGTACCCTTCTCCCATTCCTATTCGCCACCCCGCTCCCGCCTCCCAGCTGCTCCTCCCTCCCACTTCGCCATGGCGGAGTCGGCTCGTACGCACAGCGGGCGTGCCGTTTGCGCACCGAAGGCGCGCCAAAGGCAAGCCCGTCTACGCCTGCCCACGCCTGGACCGCGCCCAGCGCCAGAACCCCTGGACCACGCAAGACCCAACCCAACCGACAGAGATACGACAACGCTGCACTCATCGCACTCAACCCCGGACAACTGCCCGCCTGCTATCAAGCCACCCCCAGACGCACCCACGGACCCTTCACATGTCAAACCTGCAAATTCACCTGCCTCCAAACCCGCGTCACGCCCGCCGAACCAAGCAGCAACACCAACCACCTCAAATGCATCCTCCTCAACACCCGCTCCGTACACAAGCTTGCCATCGAACTCTGAGACCTCCTCAACACAAGAAGCACCGGACGTCGCCTTCCTCACGGAAACCTGGATGAACGCCTCCTCAGCCCCCGTCATCGCCATAGCCATCCCGGACGGCTACAAAATCACCCGGAAGGACCGCACTAACAAAACAAGAGGATGGATCGCCATCATCTACCGAAACACCATCAGCGTCAAGGCCAACTCCGAAGACGCCACCCCCACCACTGAACTCCTACACTTCCAGATCCACACCAACCCTCAGTCCACCCTCAGAGGAACGCTCATCTACCGACCCCCGGGCCCACACACACAATTCAGCGAGACCATCGCCGACCTCATCAGCCCGCACGCCTTAGCCTCACCAGAGTACATTCTCCTAGAGGACCTCAACTTCCACCTAGAAAACAACAACGCCACCTCCACCCTACTCGACAACCTCGCCAGCCTCGGACTCAAGCAACTGGTAAACTCTCCCACACACCGCGCCGGCCACACCCTCGACGCCATCTTCTCAGCGAGCAACCACATCGCCTTCAACCACGCCGCAGGACTACACTGGACTGATCACAGCTGCATACGCTTCACATTCAAGAGGACAACATTACACCAGCACATGCTTTGGATCCCCCGCAGATGCTGGAGCAAAATCACCACAGACCAACTCACCGCATCTCTCAGCCAGTACCCACCCGCCGACACCAACGCACCCGACACCAGCAGCGCGGCACTCAACCTCACACACTGGATCACCATCTGCGCAGATGACCTCGCCCCACTAAAGAACTCCAACAACAAGACCTCCACCAGAAAACCCTCATGGTTCACAGCCGCCCTCAAAGCCGCAAAGAAAATCTGCCGTAATCTCGAAAACACCTGGCGAAAAGAACGAACTCCGGAAAACAAGACTGCCCTCAAAACCGCCACCCGCGAATATCATCAGCAGATCCGGAACACCAAGAGGACATCGCTCAAGGAACGACTTGACAACAACACCCACAACAGCAAGGAACTCTTCAGCATCGTCAAAGAGTTCTCCAACCCCAACGCCAGTAACAACGACATTGCCCCGACACAAGACCTCTGCAACTCCCTCGCAACTTTCTTCCACCGCAAGATCGCAGACATACACGACAGCTTCGGACCCCAACCTCCACCTCCGGACACCAGCCCAGCGGCCCCCACCACCACCATCGACTCCTGGACTCCCATCAGCAGCGAAGACACCATCCACGCCATGAACACCATCCACTCCGGCTCCTCCTCAGACCCCTGCCCTCATCACATCTTTAACAAGGCCGACACCATCATCGCGCCCCACCTACAGAACATCATCAACAGCTCCTTCGCATCATCTACCTTCCCTGAGAGCTGGAAGCACGCTGGGATTAATGCCCTCCTGAAAAAACCCACCGCAGACCCCAGGGACCTCAAGAACTTCCGGCCCATCTCACTCCTTCCCTTCCTGGCGAAAGTCATTGAGAAGACCGTCAACAAACAACTGACCACCTTCCTCGAGGACAACAACGTACTCGACCCCTCCCAGTCCGGATTCCGGGCAAACCACAGCACCGAGACGGCCCTCATCGCAGCCACAGACAACATCAGAACCCTGATGGACAATGGGGAAACAGCCGCCCTCATCCTCCTGGACCTCTCAGCAGCCTTCGACACCGTATGCCACCGCCCTCTACTACACTGACTCAACAACACGGGCATCCAGGGGAAGGCCCTGGAATAGATCTTCTCATTCCTCACCAGCAGAACCCAGAGAGTCCGCCTCCCCCCCTTCCACTCCCCGTCGACAGAAATCCTCTGCGGCGTACCCCAAGGTTCATCACTCAGCCCTACACTCTTCAACATCTACATGAGCCCCCTCGCCACCATCGCACTGAAACACAACATCAACATCATTTCCTACGCCGACGACACCCAACTGATACTCTCCCTCACCAAGGACCCAGCCACCGCCAAATCAAACTTCCAGGAAGGAATGAAAGAAGTAGCAGACTGGATGAAGCACAGCCGTCTCAAACTCAACTCTGACAAGACGGAGGTCCTCATCCTCGGACCAACCCCCTCGGCTTGGGACGACTCCTGGTGGCCCCCGGCGCTGGGCACCGCACCAACACCCACAGACCATGCACACAACCTGGGCTTCATCCTAGACTCCTCGCTCACAATGACCAAACAAGTCAACGCCGTCTCATCCTCATGCTTCAACACCCTACGCATGCTCCGGAAGATCTTCTTATGGATCCCCACCGAAACCAGAAAAACAGTCACCCAGACCCTCGTCACCAGCCGACTGGACTACGGTAATGCCCTCTACGCAGGAACAACCGCCAAACTCCAGAACGCCTCCAGCGCATACAAAACGCCTCCGCACGACTCATCCTCAACATTCCCCGCCGCAACCACATCTCTACACACCTGAGAAATCTTCACTGGCTCCCCGTCAGCAAAACGATCACGTTCAGACTGCTCACCCATGCACACAAAGCACTCCACAACTTGGGACCGGAATACCTCAACAACCGACTCACGTTCTACAACCCCACCCGCCAGCTGCGGTCCACCAACCTCGCCCTCGCCATCGTCCCAGGGATCCGCAGAGCCACCACTGGAGGAAGATCCTTCTCCTACCTCGCAGCAAAGACCTGGAACTCCCTCCCCACTCACCTCCTACTGACCCAGGACCACCACATCTTCAGGAAGCACCTCAAGACCTGGCTCTTCGAGCAGTAGCAGCACCCCCTCCCCCAGCGCCTTGAGACCCTCACTGGTGAATAGCACTCTCTACAAATTCTATGATTGATTGATTGATTGATTAGCCACTCAGACAGTGCCTGGGAGCCTGTGGCTGTTCTCCAATCTGGCTTTACAACACAGCTGGGATGGAGAAACATAAGTGCGCATGTCTATTTGGTCGACCTAAGACAGCCGGCCAAGCGGACATGCGCACTTTTAAGAGCACACTACTCCTCCGCCCTGCCATGGTCGGCGGCACCCCTCTCTATATTAATTGTTTGACTCCATAGCGGCACAGACAGCAATAAATAAAATGATAATAGCATTGTGCTATTATTATTTTATTTATCATCTGCTGACTCTGGGCAATGGGGCGACACTCCTGCCATCACTGAGGAACCTGCACCTGCATACGGGGGCATTTGCCCGTCACATGCCTGGGCTAACAACCAACACATCTGTTTTTAAAAAGAAAACTAGAACAAAATATAACAAGCAGGCACCGTCAGTGCCCGAAATGCTATACCTCCTTCTTTAGTCTCATTTGGCTTGTAAAGAGTGATAGATTCACATGTTTCTAAAAGACAATGTCTTTTTCCGAAGGCTGAGTAGATTAATCTGCGACAACAAGCTTCTAATTCCAGGCTTATCACCATCAACTTGAAACAAGAGACATGTGGAAAATGGCACTCTGAAAATTGTTTCCTACCACCATTTAAAACCGATCATCAAAGATTAGCAAGAAAAGAGGATTATCACACTGGGCCAACAAAACAAAATATTATGTGTGAGGTTTCAGCAAGGAGAGGGTGCATTGTATGGCCTGTGCTGTGGATGGCCAGGCACTGCTTCAAGAGCAGCCGACCATCCCCTAGGAAATGACTAACATCTCCTTAACTTTCAGTGGAAACCAGCAGTATTCATGAGCACCAATCAAAGTGTCAGCCTCCCACACCAGGTCTGGTGGAGTGAGTCTGATAGATTCTTGCTATGCGCATAATTCCTTCCGTCATCTTTGTAATGAAACCTATTTAGCAATGTCATGCCTGTAATGACTGTAATATATTGCAAAGCTTCGTATCAATTACTCCTCTCAAACAAGCTCTATAATTTGAATAGCACCAAGTGTCTAGAAGCATTAGCAACAGCTCATGTATAGGTTATTTGTGCATTGTGGAGGAATCAATTCCACCGAACCCGTTGATCTATGAAGGAAATAAATTACAATTTCAAATGACCACTTCTGGAAAATGACCATGATCTGTTTTCATTAAAAACAAGACATTTTCATAAAAAGCACTTGCATGGCCGGGATACAAGTGTGGCGATCAGCTTTAGGGAATGGTGTGAAGATTATGCGCAGTTGTCAGATTCGATGTTTCGTGCAAGGCTACAATTTAGCTGTTTTTGTGCTTCAGCATCATTTTCTACCATACACGCTAAATTGACTGTCACACAGTTTTGTTTACTGTTATAGCTCACCAAAATGAAATGCCCAAAAACATGGTATAATGCACTGGTTACCTTTTGCGCCTCACTTACTATATCTTATGGGGAAAATTCCGACCTAAAAACTCACATTGAATGGGAGTGGAGTTATGGCAAGTAGCAAGGGAGTCCAATTACAAGGGGGTTGAGTCCAATACCAAGACAAGTATATCGGCAGATTGGGGTGTGGCATGCTTATTTTACCTCACTAAATAAATTACTGCCAATTTACTCAGAAAGTCACACTCCTACGGATACATCTGGGCTTTACTGATTACGCTTTTCACTGTAGATCCTTGTCTGCCCCTGCGGTCCATGCTGGTGAGTTTTGTCGCCATTTGCATCTAAGGTCCAGCATGCAGGGAGCCTTCTGTGTGCTGGTATATTTACCTGGAATATGCAGTCTGCCTTTGCCTCTTGATGAACTGCTTGGCTGAGTGAGCTTTATTATTGATGAGAGAGGGCGAAATAGATGAGCAAGTGTCAAGTACAAAGAGACTTGTTCTAAATTGTAGTCAGAATTACACCTTTCTGTGTCACTTTCCCCATTTAAGGACAGTCTCTAGGTTACTTTGCATAGCACTTTGCTCTTAAGTGTCACATTTCCACTTTAGATACGAATGCATTTGTGTTGCTTATGTTGATCTAAAGATTTTGCATTTCATGCACCAAATCCAGACAACATTGATATGATATGAAATCTCTATATGGTTTTTCGAACCAGCTGAAATGTATGTCTTCACACTCAAATCATTTTCAAAATCACAGGGCAGCAATCAACCGTTCGGGATGCACTCAAAAATGATGAAACACCAAGCAGTCTACGGTTGAGCACTGGATGTATGTATCTGCACGGTGACAACACAAAATTACTGATGGAGCAAAGGGAGCTGGCAGAGTGGCTGTGGTCAGGCATACGTTTTCCTACAACACCTTGACATTTAAGTAACTACTGCTGCAAAATATGACGTCAAAGTGGGTGCAATCGAAGAAAGAGCAACTGCTACATCCCATTTCATAATTACAGCTCTATATCCCCTGACAAAGAAACAACAACAACATTTACAAGAAAAAAACCATTGGGGTCATCTGTAGTCTGCAAAGTACTGGAAACTCACAATGTATTTTTGTGAGGAACAAAGTACAATCACAGTGAAAGCGATCACCAGAAAACATCAGTACTACCAGAAAAGATGATGTACACTGATGGTTCAAGTGTTATGCTACGAACAACGCAAATACAGAGGGGATTAGTGTTGTATACAAATGCACCCGTGAAATTCAGCCAGTGGACTGCACTGCACCACTGGTTCATCTTAAATTCCCCAAACATCCTGTGATTCATCAGCCCTCTATCCTACACAGATGAAGGATATTTTTCTGCTCTGCCAGTGTGGCAATGATCGATCGCAGAGGCCTTCATTCTTTGCACATTTACAGAAGGATAACAGAAGGAGTAAAAGACCGTGGGGCATATTACCAAGCAATAGCGATAATTATCGCTATTGCTTGGTTAGAGACAAACATTTACCGCAGCGCTGCCGGCGATTTTTACCGCAAATAAACCTTGGTATTACCAAGGTTTAACGCAAATGCGGTAAAAATCGCCGCAAAGCATGAATATCGCTGAAAAGTCAGCGATATTCATGCATTAGCGAGCTAATGCTCTTAGCCATGTTATCCACCTCCCATTGGATAACATGGCTAAGAACTGCTCAGGGCAGGTGTTAGCTTTTGGAGATATTCCCGCTTAGCGCGAATATCTCCAAAAGTTGGTAATAGGAGATAGCGATGTTAGCGACTGTTTTCAGTCTCTAACATCTTGGCACGCCCACTTTGCATCTCATTAGTGATAAATATCACTGGCATGCAAAGTGGGGCCCAAGATGGTCGCTATCTCCTACTAGCTGTCGCTAACTGGTGTTAGCGACAGCTAGGTAATAGGGAGATAATTTTATCTCCGCTTTCTTGGCTTTTAAAGCCAAAAAAGCGGAGATAAACCCCCTTGATATTATGCCCCCGTGTTGCCTACCAAGGTTCCATGGGGTCAATGACGTAAAGGGGCATCACAGAGAATCTCTAGTAACTTGTTTCGACATTTATTTATTTCAGAGTTGTAGGAAGTTCTGGGTGCCATCTGTTGAATGTTTCACGTGCCGCTAATAGCCAGCGAGCACACAAAATAAATAAGAAAACCCGAAAGTCTGACCGACCTCATCTTTATTGGCACGTGCGGGATATAGGTCCATAATCCCACTCCCTAGCAGCCGTGTCCCTAGCAGCTCGGAGCGGTGGATGGTGCGAGGGGATTTCGACAGACAATGATGAGGAAAAATTAATGATTTATTTAATTTTCCCTCGTCATCGTCCGTCGAAATCTCCCCTCACCAAGCCCTCCACCCACCGCTCTGACCTGCATGCGCCGCGGCTGCTACACAGACCTTCAAATCAAACCATGGTTGGGTCATGGGCGTAACACAGGACCCTGCATGCGCCGGGGAGGCCCTTACCCAGATGCGCTCCGACCATTTAAAGGGATCCCATTTTGTCCATGGCTAATGAATGCCTGTGATCACATCACTCATCACATTTTGAAGCAAAGGGCACATTATTTTGTGTAACACCACTGGGTTGGGTGGATAGGTAGTGTAGTGGTGCACTGCCCGGAATTTGAGAAATTGCAAAAATGTCTGTCAGACCCTGCAGCTCATCTTTTGGCTTTTCTCAGTGTTGATACTAAAACCAGAAAAACAAAAAATGGATATTATTACACCCATAAGTCGCTGCAAAGGTAATTTGCCATTGTGGGTGACTACAAATGCAGAGCAAAGTGTCCCAGTCACCTGCAAAACCTCAGTCACTTGCGGTTCCAATTCAATTCTGTCGCAAAATGTATTCAGTTATTCGTGGTAGGCACTCATCATCACATGTGCACAGCATTCTATTGAATGGAGCCTGTGTGAAATGGAGCTATATGTACGTAATGGTGTTCATGGTATAACACCTCCGACGTCCTTCCATTTAAAGAGCTTGTGTAATATACCCTTCGTGTTCTCAAATGCCATTAGTGCTCACATTGTTTCTATTAATTCAATTTCACTTAAGTGTACATGGCGCTACATTTTAGTAGAACACCTGATACAATTTCTGCGAATTTTTAGGCACACATGAAACAGGTGCACAGAGACAAACAAGTACTTTTGTGAATGAGGTTGCCATGCTAAAGATGCTAGGAGTGGTGCTGGAACTCACCCCCTCAGTAGAAACATTCAGGGTCTTATTACGAGTTTGGTGGTCTGTGGACTGCCATTCCGGCAGTGGCGGTCCCACTGCGGTGAGCTCTGTGATCAGTCCGCCGTATTACAAGTTGAGAGTGGTGCCTGTGCAGAGACCGCGATTGGCCCTCCAGCACTGCCCGGCGGTTGGGGGAAGAAAGCCTCCTTCGGGCAGTACAGAGTATCAACACTGCCATCCGTATTACTAGTTGACTGTTTCATAAGCTGACCGAGATGATCGGACCGCCGTCCAAAGTTCAAAGGATTTGGGGTGCATTCCTTTCCTGTTCTTCCCAGCAGATTTCAACATGGATCCCTATTTCCAGTTCCCCTCAACACGGGAGCACCTGCACCCCAAGAAATATGACCCCATCTGTAACTAAATACAGATAAGTGCTCTTTATACTATATTCCCATTGCCGGGACTGTCCACATATGGGTCAGACTCCAGCAATGGGTAAGTGGTATATTTCCATATGTATCATGCATATGCAGTCGAAATGTACACACATGCATCAATAGATATGGAAATGCATTGCTTACCACTGCAAGATCACCACACCGTGGACCTCGGAGTCAACTCGCACTATGGCGGTTGGAAGACTGCCATCGCTGTAGTTTTGCAATGGTCTCAGCAGCAGTCCTGCGGTGGTCAGACCTCAATCAGGCTTTAAGAATAATTTGTGAAATGTTCATAAAACCCCTTTCACTCGTCGGAATCACTGAAAATGAGGTTCATAAAGTAATGAAACTCCTCATATTCCGATGGTATTTTGCTGATCGAGGCGTGGACAGATGTAGGCGCAAGCTATCAAATAAAAATAACATAACAAGCATATTTGGGGTGCACGTTGACCCCTGACAGATTTTTATTGTCAGCAAACCATACTCATTTTATCAAACTCAGAAAGATGAAAGGCAGAGCAGTACAACGGGATTCAAACCTATGACCTGGGGTGGTGGTAAAAATTTGATTACAGCAGTGAATGCATGAGAACACCAAGCCAACAGACCCAACTGCAAGTACAATAAATGTAGTTTTATTTCCACCCTGAAAAGATGAACCTTTAGCTGAATAAAAGCTCTTAATCATACGTTCCAAAGTCCAGAAAGAGGACATGTTGCTAGCAACGACCACTATAAATATAAAACACTAATAAAGAACTTTAGTGGTTACTCCTAATATTCTCAGCTACACTGACAGCAGCAAATGTATGTTCCTATACATATAAATAAATATAGGTACATATACATATATATATATATAGACATATATGTATGTATATAAATATATATATACACATATGTATGTATATTTATATGTATACATATTTATATGCATGTGTCTATATAAGTGTGTGTGTGTGTGTATGTATGTATATATATATATATATATATATATATATATATATATATATATATATATGTGTGTGTGTGTGTGTGTGTGTGTGTGTGTGTGTGTGTGTGTATATTTAATATACATTCATACATTCCCTATGTATTGATAAATATGCGCCTGAAGAGCAGGTGCAAAAGCACTGCCTGACTCCAGCCACGAGCGAATCATATTAGAAAAGTAGGTTAATGCACACAGAATACATCAACTGTGCTTCAAAGAAGGGTTTCAGTGACAATTAGCGCGCAATTCCCTTTCAAGCTGTCTCTGCAGCTGCCAGGTATTACCGGACATCTTTCCATTGAGTTTATTGATGGCAAATGGAAAATAACGTCAATTTCCACTCAAATGGAACGGAAGCCACGTGACACAGAACTGTAATCCTTTAAGCGAATAACTGGAGTCTGGTGTATTTCTGAGATGATTACCATGGGCATCAGAGATTAGAAGACGCCCATCCCAGAAACATAACACTATGGTAACATGACCCATTGTCCCACATGACAGGCGCAGAACGAAGACCGTAGTAATGAAAGGATTTGTGACGGGACATTTTCTATTTGCTGGGCTATCACAGTAGTTCTTATCCATTTGCCTTTTGTCGCCCCCCCCCCCTCCGCTTAATCAATACTGGAACCTGCGCACCCTCACTGAATCCCTACTGGAATCCGAGGACCATGAGCCATGTATTTTCTAAAATTTGAACCACAAAACACATAAATACAAACAAGCATTCATCAGGCAAGTACACAAATGTTGAAATATTTAATTTAATTCACAAACAGATCTATTTCATTTTAGTGAGAAGGTTGTTTTTTAAATTCAATGGAGGCCACTTATCATCCAACCTAAATTCATTATGATGCACTTGCACTCCTCACAGGAATCAATCTGAAGATTCTACCTTTTTAGCCTTCAATTTCACATTCATTCACATTTAGAGAACTTTTTAACATTTTAAATGTTAAATCTTGCTTATTTAGGTCCAAATATGTACACCCCCAAAACCCTTCAAAAATATTGGCTGAGGTCAAGTGATGTTTATTTAATTATTGGACTTGGACCCTAATATTAAGAAGGAACATAAAGAAAACCCCAATTTCTGAAACTGTGTGACAGAGACTTTCTGTAGGTTCATTCTCATAATTGAATAGTTTGCACACTGCAACTACATTGGTTCAGATTAGTCGTATGCACTTGTCTTCTGGTATCCATGGGAAGCAGTATGTCATTTTAGGTTTGTTCCCGGTAATCATCAATTTAAATGGCTCGTACAACTTTAAGTGATCAGTGTGAAGTTCATTGGTGCTTCCGTGAGATTGGTACTTGTTGGCAGTAAAAGCTGTCCACTGAATTTTAATGTGATTTTCAATATGTTATTTATAGGTTTTACAATAAGGAAAAATACGCGATTTGGTATAGTTTATTTTGATGTGATAAATGAAATACCACCTATAGCTTTTACCAACAACAAACTCAGCTACCACTGATACAGATCGGTTTACTTGTTATGAGTTAATACTGCGGTCAAATTCCTATACCAATGGCACAAAGAGGTGTGTGTGGTAAAACCAAAACCCCTGTCTAATTCCAGTACCACTGATACACACACACACAAAGCTGATTACGTGATACAGCCAATACCGCTGTAAAATTTGAAAAACACTGACACAAATGTATTTACATGATAGAGACAATGTGTAGGAACTTTTTCAGGTGTCCTGGGGCAGGGGTCCCAAGGCAATCAGGAGTTAATGAGCTCAAATTGTGACACCCAGATCCTTTTCCCGTTGGAGCCCTGTGGCACAACCTTACAACAGAGCCCAAAGCTGAGCATCACATAACCCCTTTAGTATTTGATCCAGAGAGGGGACGTGCTCACCTGCTTGGTTCGCTGTTTGTCTTGCTTGTGCCCTTATTTCCCGCATTGCCCGAGGACTACATTGGGAGGCCACGCCACCGTTACCATCGCCCCTTGCTCCTGATCGCGGACCACAGAGTGCCTGGAACTACATCCCCCTGAAGGCAGTGCGGTCTCACGAGAGGAGCTGTGAGATGAGCCGCGCCACCCAGCCAGCCGGGATATACATTTCTCAGGGAGCTCCCGCGGCACGGGACGTGCTCACCTGCTTGGTTCGCTGTTTGTCTTGATGGTGCCCTTATTTCCCGCATTGCCCGAGAACTACATTGGGGGGCCACGCCACCGTTACCATCACTCCACGCTCCTGATCGAGGACCGCAGACTGCCTGGAACTACATCCCCCAGAAGGCAGTGCGGTCTCGCGAGAGGAGCTGCGAGATGTGCCGGGCCACCCAGCCAGCCGGGATATAAATTTCTCAGGGAGCTCCCGCGGTGCGAGATGCCCGCGGGCTCGCTCGGGCAAAGCCAAGGGCGGGCCCGTCACCGCCCATCACCGCCAGGAAGAGGCAGGGCAGGGTCCCCCCTTTAACTCCTAGGTCTCTGCATTAAGCCTGGTCTGACGAGCAAGGTACTGTGACTGACACTTTTTTCGAGTGTTTATTTACTTGCAAGTGGCCAAAGATTTTGATACCATTTGGCACGACTAAACAAATTGTTATTTGCACTCCAAAGACTTTCGCTGCTAGTATATTTTGATTTTGTATTTCTTTGTACATTTGACTTTATATAATCGTTGTAAGCGGAAAGCAGCACAGGGTGTTGTCGGGGCCCTTGATGCTTTCCTATTAATGGCAAAATCAGTATTAATCAAATAGATCCAACTAGGCTATCACTCGAACCCCTACCTTCTCAGAATAGACTTTCTCTGACCCCAGTACTAGCCGAATCTAGTATAATGCCCGCTCATAAGGAAGCTTCCCCTGAAATCAGCCTGTTACAACGACATGATCCAGAGTCTGTGATAGAGGATACTCCTTCCCTCCTCTCATCTGGCACTGAGCATAGCCCTGCCAGGTCTTTGGTTAACACTAGAGGTCAAAAAGCGAAAGCAGCTACAGTCCACATTGCGGAACCATCTAAAAAAAAAAAGGAAGAGTCGAGGAACATGTAAACAAAATAAACCTGGACAAAGAGTAACTGGGAAAAAATTAAGAACTATTATAGATGAAACAGAATTTAAAGAAGCCCCCCCCAATGCCACTATTAATATCCCATCTACTGTGACAGCAAAGACTGTGCGTAGTATCCAAGAGGATAATTTTTGGGGTAGACTGGAGTCAATGGTAACAGTATTACTGGATCCAATTCTACAAAAATTATCAATGGTAGAAACTAGGTTGACCAAGATGGAGGGAATGGTAAGCCATAAACCCCCGGTCCCATCAATTCTTAATTCTGATTCCAACCCATGCCTGTCAAATAATGTGGTGAAGGGTAGGGAGGACGGTCATGCTGTTAACACTTTAGCAGTAAGGCAAGTGCAGACCGGGAGTTTTGCTAGCGATATCACTTTAAATACCTCACATATCCCTATTCGAAGTGGGTCCCATCTCCCAAACCCAGGATCCTCACTAGTAGAAGTTGGAAATACAGTCAATGCAGTAAGGGGAATATTAGGTGCTAAACCACCTGGACAGTCTGAAAATGAAGACTTAGAGAGGGAAAGAAATACTCAAGATCATCGAGGCAACCCAACGAAATCATCACCAAATCTTAATTTGCCCCCTGAAGCAACCCCGTATTCGGTCATTTTGTCAAATGTACCTGTTTTATTGCATAATTCTATTGAACACTGGTCGACATTGAGGAACAAGGCATTACACCTCCTTGGTTTAAGGACCAGTATTAAAAACACACTCTTCTCAGAATTTAAAATGATACGGAGAATAGGGTGGGTGGGTACCTCTAGAAAAACTCTACGCGGGGATTGTGTGGTATTAACCTTTGGTTCGTCATCTCTGGTGCGCCAATTTTAGACAGGGGAAGCACTGGGCTTGTCAACCCTAATGATATAAATATTATCCCTCCAAAAGTTCAAAGTTCTTTTTAATAATCCATTTTTAGAAACCAGCCAACGCGTTTCGTTCTGTCAAGCAGAACTTCTTCAGGGCGAAAACAATGTCCCCAAGCATTTATATTTTCAAAGCCAGATCGTCATCTCAAATTGTATCCATTTCCTCTATTCGAATGGTCCTGCTAGGGTGAGCTCAGGCTCTTGTGTATTTCCAGTTGTGCAAGTGAGACTCTCACTTATTTGTTAGCTATACAACACAGTATTCGCCTTATTAGTGTGGCGTATACACGTCGCACAGTCCAGTGGTCCCACCTCTTATTCTTTTATCAAGACCCAATGCGAAGTCACCTTAAGGTAGTTACCTGTCGGGGTCGATCCTGTAATCCCCAGAGAGCTTCTCCGAGTCCAAACGCGGTATCCTTTCGGAAGGTTGAAGGCCTTCAACCTTTGAACTTTTGCAATTACGTTCAGCGTCTCTATAACTGGACAGTTCAACAATTTATTTTCCATGTTTGGTGGAGACTTATTTCCAAAGCGGTGCTTTTTCAATTTTGATAAACATTGACTTTCTTTCCAAAGTTTTGGGATATGCTTTCAGGACAGGGAGCATTTGAGAACTGCACGCTATCTTATTGAAAATCTTACATATATATGCTGGTGATATGTGGGTTGGTGCTTTGAGACAATAAGAGTAGTCCACTGTCCAAACTGTGTTGTATAAAAAACTATTGGAAGATGTTGATTGACTCGCTCCGGGGACCTACACCCAATTTAACCCCATACCTGTAAGCCCTGTTAAGAGTAAGTTTAGATCGTCCTGGGTAGGAAACGTCTCTCTATCTAGCCCCATCAATGGCCAACATAGGGAAGAGGTCCTAGGACCGAAATTTCTAACTGAGGAAATATCTCCTAACTCTGTGGGCTGTTCAAATGCATCCCAGCCAGATGGAGAGGAACCTGAGGGTCCATTAGGGATAGTAACCCCTATTTCTACCTTAGAGAATGATCCAGCACTTTGTACTATTGCCTCATGGAATATTGCGGGCACTCGCTCCAAGTTATCTAATTAGCTGTGGTGGGAATTTGTATTGCAAATTGACAAACTGTGCCTAGAGGAAATATGGTCGAAAGAGGTAGTCCATATCAATGGGTATAATACCTATCATACGCCAGCAATAGATGGTTTCATTGGAAGGGCTAAGGGTGGTCTTTGCACTTATATATCAAGCGCTTTGAAGATTAACAAAATAACTATGTGAGTAAACGGCCCTTATTATCAAATACTGATACTGGATATAGATGCAAAACACGGTATTGCCCTAACTAACTTTTATAATAATATACCTCAAGCAGAAGTAGCATCTGTTATAAAGAGTATTACAAAATTGCTGAAATCTATTGGTGAGAATAAGACGAAAGATATTATAACACTATTGGCAGGCGACTTTAACTGTGCGTTATGTCCCAATGCTGAGGATAACCAATGTGGGATTTTAATTGAAGAGGGCGTGTTTTCTTCTAATTTTTGACATTCCACTTTAGGGGAACACCTTAACGAAAAAAAAATTCCCTTGACCTGGGATTTGTTAATGATTTGTGCCCAGTACCTGTTCCTATGCCCTGGACCTTTAGTTGTAGGGGCTTGTGTTCCACTATAGATTATGTTTTATTGTCAAGTAACCATGCGTATAGCCTCCACTCATTTTATGTCTCAGATATTTCCCTTAGTGATCCCATCCCTTTGTGCTTGTCAATCATGTGGTCATCAAGTAAAATGGTCAAATCCAGTATTAACGATTATTTGCTAGAAAATATAGCCATTAGGAGCGTAAATGTTTTTTCTTTGCACTGGAGTATGGTGGACCAGGTAGCAATAATTAAGACAGTGGTGGGTAGATGTAAATTTGCCATTGAGACATGTTTGTCTGAAACAGCCTCCCCAGATAACATCTTAGCCTAATTCCTGGCGATATCTAATACTATAAAAGAATCCCTTCTTAGACGCAAAAATAGTAATCAACACAAGAGTGGATGGTTTGATTCCAGGTGCACTCATTCTCACCTAAAAAGGGAGCTACATAAATCCCTAAGAAATTTGGTCGACCTGAGGATAGCTAGACGGGATTATAACCAAGCAATTAAGGCCAAGAAAAATACTTTGAAGAAGAAGGCCTGGGAGGCACAACACACGGCCTCATTGGCGAATGACAGCCTGGCATTCTGGAAGGCTGTTAAAATGCCTTTTCTTCTATGCGAGGCTGGCCCAACCATTGAAATAGCTATTAGTGAGGCCCAATGGATCGAGCACTTTTCAAAAGTATATAATGGTGAGGGAAACCCTGACATGTTGGACAGTAACGTCAAGGAGGATTATAACTTGAATACATCCCATCATTATCTTGACTTGTTGTTCACTCTAGATGAAGTGGAACGGGCACTCCCTAAAAGTCAGGGAGGGAAGGCCCCTGGACCTTATGGGGTCCCCGTAGATCTTTTTAAATCAAATATTGCTCTGTGGGGGCCTATCTTAGTCCAGGTAATTCCTGCCAGCTGTAGTACCGCATTTCCTTCTACCTGGGTAGAATCTACTATTGTGCCCATCTTTAAAAAAGGCGATAGGCAGGATCCATGTTACGGGCCTATTTCTTTACTTGATGGTGTAACGAAAGTAATAGGCAGAATAATTCTGGAATGCCTTCAGGATTGGGCAGAGGAGAACTCCGTTCTATCCGACCTGCAGTACGGTTTTCGTGCTGGCCTTGGAACGTTAGAGCAGGGTATAAATCTGTCAATCCTGGTAGGGAAATATACGAGGGCTAAACAAGGGAATCTATTTTTAGCTTTCTGGATCACACAGCCGCATTTGACTGTGTGATTCACAGTAAACTCTGGTCCATTTTAGAAGATATTGGGGTTGAGACTCAGATTATTTATTTTCTTAAGCTTTTTTATAGTGACGCCAAGGCATGTGTGCGCTGTAGACTGAAGGGTGAATGCTCTGCTACTTTCCCGATTAAGAGCGGAGTCAGGCAAGGATGTGTCCTGGTTCTGTTTCTTTTCAATCTCTACATTAATGGTCTGGGAAATGCCCTCCTTAAAGATAATAAAGATTTCCCACAAGTGGCAGGATGTCCAATACCAGCGCTCCTATAAGCGGATGACGCCGTGTTGATGTCCCGCACTCAGGTTGGCCTTCAGAGGGTGTTAGACAGCTTCTCTCAATTTATGTAAAATCTTGGCCTGAGAGTAAACTCCCCTAAGACCTTTATCATGCACTGCGGCCTTGGTATTAAGAGATTTAAAGATATGTTTGTTGCAGTGCAGAAGATTAGGGCAACTAAAAGGTTTTCTTATCTGGGAATTCTTTTTGCCCATAATGACACTTGGGTACATGCAGTTACAGCCAAAAAGTTGGTACTCCTAAGGACAACGTCTGCCCTTACCACCTTTGCCAGAAAGCTGGGAAAACGGCCACCAGAAGGGCTCAGTAAGATTTACAAGGCAAGGTGTTTTTCATCTGCAGTATCCGGGGCAGGAGTCTGGGAGTTTGCTGACCTGCTCCCAATCCAACGCATAGAAAACTATTTTATAAGATATATTTTATCAGTCCCGAAAAGCACCTTATCGTGCATATGTCATGCAGAGCTGGGACTCCCCTTCATTTCTGATTTAATAAAGCTCGAACCTGTACTTCTTTGGCATAGGTTGTGTACCAAAGAAGAGGCCAAGTTAAACAGGGATATCTTATTAGATGCTTTAAAATTGGAAGGGGTATTGAAAATTCCATGGATAAAAGATGTCCAAAACTTTTTAAAAGACCTTGGTCACCCTGAGTAATTTACTAACCCTTTTTCTATTCAGCTAATATCAAGGAAGGAATTGAGAAAGGAGGGTCATTTGTTGTTGGATTCTATTCAAATGTCATCAGAGATATTAAAACCTACTGTACTCCACAATCAAGTGATTTTAACTACTTTTAATATCCAACCCTATTTAACTTTTATACCTGGTGTTTATGATAGATTTTTACTAACTAGATTTAGGTTGGAGGTATTTCGCAGACTAGTCACTCTACCCAAAATGAATGACTGGTCCTTAAACCTCCAACTGTGCCCCTGTGACAATAATTCTAACCAATCTACTATCCATGTAATATTGTTCTGCAAATGTTATACTTTTTAAAAAAGACTCTATTTGGTACCGGTTTTAAAAATGATTGGGCTTCGACATTGCCGACCTGCCTTAATCCTATTACAACAGTTTGAAGATGTGCACAGTACTTTTAGAATAGTGACTTACTTGAAGAAAGTTTTGAGACGTAAGAATTGTATGTCCATTTAGAGCTTTATTATGGATACACTATAGGTGAATTTAATAATTTTTTTAAGTTTACTATGTACTAGGTATCTTGTCTATATAAAGATATCAAGATGACATTTCTTATCATCTCAGATTATGTATTGACATTTCTTATCATCTTAGATTATGTTCTGATGTATTTTTATTCTGATACGATACATATTTTATCTCTTAAATTGTAAACCATGTATTGATGTGTTTTATTTTTTCTGTGCTTTTGGTTGTTTTATGAAGCAACCGAATAAAGCTTTCTTGATTGATTAATTGATCCACAGAGTCAAGCAATCCAAGGCTTACTCAGGGTGTAGTCTGGTGTTAGAGACTTATCACTCAAAAACAATTTTGATGACAAATAATAAATCACTGTCCATCCAGTACTTTAGTTTGAAAAAGAAAAGCACTTTAATATGAATCAGCAATGCAATAACTTTATACAGTCATCAGACAGCATTGTAATCAACATTCTGATTGTATTGCAATAATTACGGCAATCTGAGGGACAGTCTAAACTGTTCTCCATGGCAAGTCTTTGTAATGCTCACTAGCTCTTTTCCCTTGAAGTAATTTCCCAGGGACTTGTCAATGTGATGGTCCTGTAGTGTAGTTTGCCTTGCTGGCCTAAGAGTTATCATTTCCAATACCCAAGAATATATGATTGTTCTTCACCCTAGCTTCTTCGGAATCTCTGTGTTCCAGTACTTTTGTGTCCTTTGGTCCTAGCTTGTGCAGACCAGGCCTGCAGGTGTCATTGGTCAGTTGCCTTTGCACCCAAGGTGGTGTTTGCCTCATATGACTTATAGAGCCAGAATCACCTTCTGCTCTTTCTCACCCCAGCCGACGTTAGATGAGGTCCGCAGTAAATGTGCTGACGTATGCTTAGTCAGGATTGCATAAGCAGTGGCAGTACTAGTGGCAGAGAAGATGTGTCAGGTTGTCCTGCTTCCAGCCCAGTGAACCTCGCTGTCTGCTTCTTTCTCAGACCCAGAATACATGTCCCCGTGCAAACAAAGCTAGGTTCCCATTCGTGGTTGAAATGGTGAATCTGGCAATGTTTGATGTCCTCAATGGTTAAGAGGAATCTCCTTCCATCTTGGCACAGCTCAGCCTGGTGCAGCCATTAACTACTGTCATGAGTTGATGAGCACAGCTTGAGTCTGGGTGACAGGTTCTAGAAGTGGGAAAGCTCACAATCACTTCATGTACCTTCAGGAAGGCCCCTTTATCTACGGAATCTCCATGGCACTCTGTGGGCACACTCAGGTCACTTGAACATCACACTTTGTCAGAGTGGTGCATGTCCTCCCTGAGCTACAGCAGCCATCACAGCTCACCACATTTTCAGCTCCTTTAATGACTAAATATCCCTTTCTAAGCAGAATCTTCCTATGCAAGGGAAACACTCGTCCTCTGCAGTCAGTTAGCTCCTTCTTTCAAGGCAGGCTCCAAGTCTACTTTTCTTGGCAGGCTGTTAAATATGCCCAGGTTCTGGTCTCAATTGTGATAAGTGATGTTGGCATCAAATACCCAAACCCTAGTGCACAAAAGAGTTGCATGGTCGCCACTGATGTACGACCATGAGTTCCAGTAAAGAAATCTTGGCACTGGCTGAATGTTTCTACCCAATATTTATACTCAGCTCTGAGACTGGTTTAGACAGTTCTGCCGGTTGTACATACTCTAGTCAAAAGTCCACCACTTGCTATGATAAACTGGAGGTAAGGCCATATTCTTTCCCAAGCCGTGCAAGGGGCTTTATCTCTCCCAACACAGTATCTCTGTCAACTTACAATACCACTGAGACAGAAATATTTATGTGATAGAGCCAATGTCCCTGCCAAATGACAATACTGTTCATACACACCTGTTTACATAATGAAGGCAGTACTGCTATCAAATTACCATACCACTTACACACTGCTGTGAACATGATAAACCCAGGACAGCTATCAAATTACACCACAAATATTGCTGTTAAATTCCAGTACTGCTGATACAAGGCTGGTGACATGATTGAGCAAATACCATTTTCAGATACAGTACTACTGTCCAAATGTATTTAGGCCAGGTGGCTCCAACGAGTACCTAGTGTGCTACCTGTAGCTCTTCAGCTACCTGTGAGACGCTCTCCTGTGTACTGCCATGCCTACTAATATAGAAACTGTTGCTAGGTTGAATTATTATATGCATATTAAAATTAAAAAGCATGTATTCAAGAAAAAATGTGTCTATTTTCAGAGCTCCGATGCTGATGTTTGGAGAAAAATGGTTGATTTTTCAAAATGTCTTTAAAGCTAATATGTGAGTTGGGGAGCTTTATTGCCCATATTATTACCTAGATGTCAGGGGGATTGCAGCTATGGCTTTTATGTATTACCCATGTACAATCATCTCAAATTGTCAAAGCCTTTTTTACATTACTGTTCGGAACCGTGCCTAATGCATTCTTGTGATTACTGCTGACAATCTTGAATAGGGTGGTAACAATTACATCACTAATAGTAGTAGCTCTGAATGATTTTCTTTGCATATAAGTAGCTTGTGCTGGAGCGGCATTCAGTTTTCAGTTAAAAACTCAGTTTATCACCATCCAGGCTAATTCCCGCTCTGACAAAGGCGTATGGATCTTTACCGGTGTTTTAGAGAAGATAAGGAGCTGTACATCACCACAATTATAAGAACAATTTCTAATCTACATTTTCAGTTAATAAAAAAAGGTTGGTATGAGCTAAAGGGTTTTACTATTTAGATCTTTTATGAGGTCATCTTTAGTCAAGGTTACACATTAATTTGTATTAATCTCAATTATCAAATGTGAACAGAAATCTATGATCAAAAATGGTTAATCAAATAATCATGATAAAATACATTAAGCACATTCCACAAAGAAAATAGTCCCTATTCTAAGAATACGGCGAGAAAAGAATCAGAGAGAGTGAGAATACAAGCATAAAGCTCACAAGTCAATTAAATAAATCAATAATGAATATAAGCAGAATTTCCCATAAAGAGAGGTTGGAGTCACAACACAGCATGAAATAGGGAAATGAATGGAATCAGCAGCCGCAGTAGCAGCTGCCATCAGCAAACTGTCTGGAAAGTGGAAGCGATAATAAAGGGAATAACCCACTATAGGAACATGCGCTTTTATGTAACAGACAAAATTGCAGTTGCAAAACACATGTTGCTTCTTATTCTTTTTTTTGTCCCGTTATCTTTCGATGCTCTCATGGGAACGCATTCGCTCCCAGTCTTCTCACATGAATACAATGGTCCGAAGACAGCGATGTCGAAGTTGGCTGCTCAGGTGTATAATTTTCAAGTTGCACATGGGATGTTCTCCCATTCAAGACTTTCTCACATATAAACGACATCTCTACCCTTCTAATATATCAAGTTTGTCTTTCCTAACAAGGATCTATGTAGAATTTGAAAAATCTGTGTTAACAACATTTTACACAGCACCATACATTTATAGAAACAAATTAATTTAAAAGGTCAATATTCAGTTTAAATGCTGAATCATCTGTGTGAGCTTCTTTATTACCTCACTAAACGTCAAACATTTAATCATGAGCTAACAGTGATCTTTGTGTAAGTAGAAACATTTTTCAGAGTTTAGATGAACACATTTAGGCAAGTATTATTTAATAAGAAAACAGGAAATGTTGAGACCCATGATTTAGGCAATACAGACCTTCCAGTTCACAAACTTAATTCACGTTGTCTTTGGTAACTGTTGTGTTCATGTACATCTAAATGTCCACAAGAAATATTGGTTTATGAAGCTCTAGGGTGGTCTTTTGTGCATTCCTGTCCTATATGCGATTAAAGCAATGTTGTTTTGTATCTTTTAGTAGGTCATCTTTATTCAAGGTTATAAGTTAATTTCTATTAATCTCAGTCAAATATGAACAGAAATCTATCATCAAAAATGGTTAATCAAATAATCATGATAAAATGCATTAAGCGCATTCCACAAATAAAATAATCCTTATTCTAAGAATCAGGTGAAAAAAGAATCGGATAGAGTAAGAATACAAGCATAAAGCTCATAAGTCAATTCAATAAATCAATAATCATTTAAAGCAGAACTTCCCATAAAGAGAGGTTGGAGAAACTTAGTAGAGTCACAAGGGAGCATGGAATATGGAAATGATTAGAATCAGGAGCAGCAGTATCAGCTGCAAAGAGCAAAGGGTCTGGAAAGTGGAAGTGACAATAATGAGAATAACCCACTCTAGGAAAATGCGCTTTTAGGTAACAGATAAAATTACAGTTGCAAAACGCATGTTGCTTCTTCATCTTTTCTCGTCCAGTCATCTTTCAATGCTCTCAAAGGGAACGCATTCACTCCTCGTCTTCTCACATGAATACAATAGTCCACAGACAGCGATGTCTAAGTTTGCTACTAAGGTGTATCACTTTTAAGTTACACATGGGATGTTCTCCCATTCAAGACTACTTTCTCACGTATAAACAACATCTCTAACCTTCTAATATATCAAGTTGTACTTTGCTAACAATGCTCTATGTAGAAGGTAAAACATCTGTATTCACGAAAAATACATTATTTTTCACAGCACCATTAATTTGAAGACAAATATTCAGTTAAAAGGTCAATATTCAGTGTAAATGCTGAATCACCTGTGTGAGCTTCTTAATTACCTCATTAAACATCAACTTTTAATCATGAGTTAACAGTGATCCTTGTGTAAGTAGAAACATTTTTCAGAGTGTAGATGAACACATTTAAGCAACTATTATTTATTAATTAAACATTTGTGGAAAGGTCAGGAAGATAAACATTTTACTCATACTTTGCAATTCTAGTCATGTCAGATTGTTAAGCACTGCTGTTTAAGCTGTTTGAGGCCTAGTACATGTAAATGTGGTTGCCTTGTACAATTTTTGCACCTTAAACATATTTTATTTTTATTAAAGCTTGCACATTAATCCTGAATGTTTACTATAAACTATATTATTTTACTCGTCATTATCAAAACACACTCTCACTCTTATTACAGGAAATGTTGAAGACCTCTGATTTAGGCAATGCAGACCTTCCAGTTCACAAACTTAATTCACGTTGTCTTTGGCACCTGCCGTGTTCATGTACACTTAAATGTTCACAAGAAACATTGGTTTATGACGCTCTAGGGTGGTCTTTTGTGCATTCCTGTCTTATATGCGATTAGAGCAATATTGTATTTTATTCGTCTCTGAATGCGTGTTTTTATTATCTGATGTAGAAAAATGTGTCTTTTTATTAGGTCTGGGTTTCCTCTTGTAACAGGATCTGTGAACAATTATATTCTCATTATTCTTGCCTAGCTGTTGCCATAACAACTAATAGGGGTGTGCAGCAAAGCTGGCCTGTTTCGAATTTGAAACCCTTTTTATTTGCTGTGTATGTGATATTGTTTATGGACGGAAAACTGTCCTCTCTTGTTGCCATACATCAGTGGCCCTAACTCAATACAAGTGATTTCAGCCAGAGTTGAGAAGTTACGCTAGATGTGGCTTTAGATGTACATGATGCTGCAGCAGATGGTGCTGTGCTCTGTATACTCATTGTCCTAAGCAAAGAATGGGAGGATATTGTTTAGTGCACACAATGCTGTTTGAAATTATCCCCTAATATAATTAATCTAGAGAAAATTGATGATAAATCTTTATTCAGAGTTTGTTGTCACTGTTTTGCCACTGCATGAGACTACAACTAGCAGGTGTTTCGATTATTCAGATGATTCTCAGTATGTGCAACAAAGTACATAAGTAAAACTATTACATAGCATACTATGTGAAACTATGTTGTTCTTGAACTCTGAAGCTGGAGGTTTGCATAGCAGGCACTGATCAAAAAGGTCTCTCCAGAGATCAAGTGCATACGTCAGTTCTTTCATAGGAGCTTCAAAGACCCTGTCTTATCAAGCATTGACAGCAACAGTACACCTTTGTCCTTAAACAATTGTTGTTAGGGCTTTAAATGTTTCTTTTAATACAATAACCTGTTTTGTAATTTTGAAGAGCAGCAGAAAAAACAGATTTATAATCCTTTAAAACTTAATGTCTGAGCTAAATTTATTGATTTCTAGGCCTACAATCATAGATTCTATGTCTGTCCTATACTGATTAAGCCCTTCCCACACCTCCTTTAAGCCAGTGTTAGTAGGTCTGGCCACACAAAGTCTTAGCTGTTTAAAAGTCCTCATATCAAGAATTCTTTAAAAAGGTACAATAAGAAATACAAAGAGAGAGAGGTTATTCTGTCTGCTCCGGTCAGTCATTGGCTTTTATATGGTTTTTTTATGGTTTGCTGTTGCTCTCCATCAAGGCCATGGCATTTCATGGATGTTTACTTTGCACCATTTATATTTCCATTACCTTTTGGTGATGCAAATTTCAAGTAGTCAATTTGTTAGACTAGACCCAATGTGTGTACTTTTGATGTATTTACTTTGCTTATATGGCAAAATTTTAATTTCTGATGTATTCCTTTTGTTATTTAGGAATGGCTGGCTGGATCTATGCAATAGATTGTGATAAAGATAAAATGTTATTCACAAACTGCCCTTGCACATTCAGTTGTACTACTTTATTGTCAGAATAGCATGTTGGATGTGCACCTTTTTTGTTCACAAAGTAAAGAGATGTTCACAGAGGCTTTCTAACAAAGAACAACAATTCTGGCCCTTGGTCAAAATTACCTACTAGTCAATACTTTGCTGGATATGCCTTTTAGAGTCACCACTTACAATGCAGCCTTCATCCTCTGACTCATTTTTACAACATTTGTCTTTGAGGGCAGAGCTCAAGTCTGCTAACTTAGTTTGCCCCACTCACAGCTGCTGTATTGTTCCTGCCCAGTATATTGCTTCATTATGTAATTTTTGTTTCTAGGACCTCTGGGGCACCACACACAAAGTCACCCAACTATTATCAAAGACCTCCTCTAAAACAATTCCAAATATATTGGCTTTGCCAATGATTGCGTCATGGGTGTTGTTCATGCTTATCCTCTTTTCAGTTATCATCAATTATCGTGAAATATAAACAGCACTGGTACTAATGTGTAATGATCAAGGCATTGTAAAAGTTTGAAAATAATGTAGTTGAATCTGGTTTTATTAAATCTGCCATAAGGCATTTTAGATGTTTTCCAGTACATGTAGGTGTTACAGTAATGTGGTCCAAAACAAAGCTGCCCACTATAATGACACACACAGACACATAAATATGTGTAAAATAACAGCTGCCAAAAATATAATATTATGACCATTTCTATTCATTTAAAAAATAGCTCAACATGTTATTACTCCATAAAATAAATACATCTGGATGCCCACTTAATAGACGAAGTTGGATTATGCTCCTGGAGGCTATGGTCACTTAATATCTTTCTTTCCCAAGGTTGCACGTTTTGGGGACTTAATCCACTCGAACACAGAAGGTTTGCATGTTCAATTGTTCTGTACTACATACGTTTTTGCAGCCTCTAACAAAAGATTTGACTTTCGAATGTCTTTTGGCTCGAGCATTTATAACATGGGACAATACTCTTTTGTTGAAGCCCCAGATTCTTGGCCTAGTTGGGAAATGTTTCGGCCTTCAAAAAATGCTCGGAAAATGTCTCCCTCTACTCTCGCAGGCACATAGGAAAATCACGGTGCAGGCTCTAATCGGGTCTCGCCTTGATTACGCCAATGTCCTGTATCGTGGGTTGCCGGAGTATCTTCTCCAACGCCTGCAGATAGTCCAAAACTAGGCTGCTAGAGCCGATTTTGGCCTCCATCAGAGAGCCAGAGTCTCCTAATTTCTGAAGACTCTTCACTGGCTCCCCATCCGTAAGCGAATCATTTTTAAGGCGCTTACTCTGGCCTTCAAAGCTCTCCATGCTATGGGTGCCAAATAGATCCAATGGCGGCAAACTTATTAATGCACAATAAATGCAGAATTTCTGTGAAAAAAAGAGGAGAAGGATGTGCAGAGACTTCCACTTTTGTCAGCAAACAACATGAATTTATTTTCATTTCAAGTTTTTTTGACATTTTATCATGAGAAACAATGGTTGCTCCAAGGGGAACATGCTGAGAAATAGTGCTCAAAGGTATGAGTGGGTGGGAAAGTATTCACAGTGTGAAAACTTAGAAGAGAAAGTAGACAGGTTCAAAGGGAGATTGATCAAGTCTATCAATCACGGTTTCCTGGTCAACTTATATATCATACATGGTCTATTTACATTGGTCGGTACAATCACAAATTGTAATCACCTGTGGCACTTGATCATTAGGGGCTTGGTAGGTCTAGGTACAGGGGAATATGTTTGTTGACGTTTCGACTCGACTTGTGGCATATGGAACAGTTGGACCTTTGCCTTCAAGTCTTCCTCAGGATGTGACGGGGTAGGCAAGGAGGCAACCAGCCTGAGGTTTAGAAACCTCATCCGCATTAGCAGCGTAGCAGGAATGGTAGCTGTGTCAGAGACATTCGTCATTTATCCTTGGAAGCCCAGTGGTCAGTCCGGGTAACAATTCGATTGTTCAAGATCTGTACTACGATCGATGTACGCTCAGAGAAACCCTGGTAAAAGTTGAAGTCTCTGAACATCCTTCTCCCCTTTTTTCACAGAAATTTTGCATTTATTGTTTATAAATAAGTTTGTAATATTGCAAATACTATATGGTGGAACAGATTCGTCCAAGAGGAGTGTCAATTTGATTTTAGCTCAAAACTAAGGAAAACTCACCTTTTCAGTAGCAGCGGATTCCAATGAGTAAGATGTTGTAACCTAGGGAAAAGTGAGTCAACACCTAATTAGGCAATACAAAAAAGAGCTTCTCATTCTTCAAATTATACAAAACCTTGCAGCCAAACTGATATGTTGTCTGGAAAGCAAGACATGTCACACCAGCCCTGAAGGCCCTACGTTGTCTTCTGATTAATGAAAGATACAAACTTAAGAAAAGGTGCCTAGTATGCCCTGTTCCTGGTCCTCTCTCCCAGACTTCCTATTTATCCATATCCAGGGATGTAAGGTTGGTTATTCCTCACCATCTGTGTAACCCCTAAAAGATTTTTGCAGACATTTGCATGTCCTAAAGATCGAAAGCAGCTCAATAAAGTTCCAATGTGGATTTCATGTCTGTCTCTAAATTATTTATATCTATATCCTCCACTGTCGGACAGATGCCTAAAATTAGTTTGTGTTGATCAGCATCCTCTGGGAAAAATTCCAATTATGTTTATCTATACTAATAAGGGATTCATTACTAATTAGTGCCAGAGTTAGATTGCTGGTTTGTGCGGATACAGAAGCTTGCGCATTATTACGTTTTGCAGAGTACAACTATTACATATTTACATGTACAATATAATTTTCTTGATTAGTAATATGAGGGCAAGCTGGAAATACATTATTGAAACATTAACAATCACGTGGGTATGACTATAAATTAATTGTGAGACATACTACACGTAGGAGCCTCTATTCATTGTATGTGTTTTTGTCTTTTGTATGGTGTCGACAGGTTAATTCCCAACAACCACAATTTTCCCGGATTCTCTATTTAAAACTATAATTGTTTTACAGTCTAGAAAAGCAGATAATTCAAGATGTGAGATTATATTTGAAGAGTGTTGCCATGTTGTTCTTATTTTTGCCTGCATGGCCTTTACTTCATACTTATTTAGAAGGCCCTGGCTTCAGTCCCAACCCAGGTAGAAAGCTTCCTGTCTGTCCCCATCGTGTCTTGAAACTCAGGTCCAAATCTCCTATATGGCAGCAATTTGAAATTAAAAAAATTAAATGTCAGACCTTTGGAATGCTACGGCAGCGCCTAGCCTGCAGAAACTGTGTCGAAATGCAGTAGTAATTTGGCTCAATATGTCATAATTTTTATATTAATTAACTGGCTTACTTTCAATAAAAGTGTGCCAGTTAACCGTGTAACTAGGTGAGTGCTTTCCTTGAAATGACTCGTGCTCAGAGCATTACCAGATATATTTAATCATTAAAAATTGTACTTAAAGGAAAATTATACTTACAACAAAATAGTATGGTTCTTGAAATATGTGTTAAGATGAAAGGAAAACTTCAGTAATCATTTTTGATTTGGTAAAATTACACAGGACAATTGGTGATAGGACTCTAGGTTTAAAGAACTTTGGAGGTGAAATTACAGGCTCCCCCTCATAAAGCTGTGCTATTGTTTCTGGAATCAACTATTATTTACATCCGTCGCGTCCTATCATAAAAACATTTGGCAAATATGGGCTGATTGGGGCACTTCTGTACCATCTCCGAAGAATTTATCATAGATGAGCGTGACTGTAAGAGCCAGGTGTTAAGATAAGTGCAGTAATTGCCTTACCACAGAGGTTCCCAAACTTTTCACTCCTGAGGTCCCCCATTGAGTCACTTTTGGAAGCCGGGGACCCCCAAGCAATTTGTACGATTCAAATGTCAAACATTATTACTGTAATTTAAAAAAAAACACATGTGCACATCAAACAAGAACTAGACTTGCATTACTGAAGATTTTTGTATTTTTATTTTTAAAATATTTTCAAAAACGGAACAATCCTAATGAGAAGGTTGGTGCTACATCTTGCGACTAACTTTTCATTGTTTGGTTTTATTTTGCTGCCCGAGGCTCCTCCTCCTGCCAAGGATGGACTGTATTCCTAAAGCTGCTCTGGCAAATGTTGTCAGACCAGTTCCTGTACAGAGCACACTAAGTGCAACGAGTGAGTTTCGGGGGACTCTTACTCAAGAAAATTGGGGGGAAATGATGCATTTTACAACACATTTGACATTATATATTGAATTGTATTAGCTTTTAAAGCATAGTAAATAATGACCTTACTATGAACCAGGATACAACAATCTTTTGTCAATGTTCAATGAATGACAATCTTCAATGATCCCCTCACTACTACCCTCCAACAGTGCCTCTCATCTCTATATAGCCCCACTGTCCCATGTATTCAATTTATTTTATAGCACCTCTCATACCACTGTAGTGTGTTAGAGCACTTCACATCACACACATACAGAGACAATGAATCATACATGTGTAGATCAGTGAATTGAAAATGTTACATAAGGCAAAGGGGACTACAAGGTGTAGGATTCACATGTCATCCATACTGGTAACAGGTTATGATGGGTTGAACACTCATCTAGTTGTGCACTGGGCACATGGTGTTATCCTACACCTTAATTATTTATACACTTTCTCCTTTATATACAATTGTTGATCAGTTATTTATTATCATAATCTGATATCTTCAATAAATCATCTTACATTACATTCCATAATCTTTATAAACTTTTGTTCACAATATTTTTACAATACATTGTTTGATAATCACTATGTTTGCACTCTATAACCAATGATCACATTTTACATTTTATCAATTCCTGCCCAATGCATTTCGGCACTCACTAGTGCCTTCATCAGGGGATGATCTTTCTGTGTTGTTTCTGTTATCAGTGGACTTCCGAGTCGCCTTTGATTCAGTGGACCGGGAGTCCCTCTGGGAAACACTAATTAGCAAAAATATACCAAAAGACCTGTTGACTATAATAAAAGAATTACACCGAGGCAATTGGGCTCAAGTAATTAGGGACACTGACGCCAAAAATACCTATTGAAAACGGTTTAAGGCAAGGCTGTGTACTGGCCCCCCAGCTATTTTCTATATTTCTTTCGGATCTTCCAGATTGCCTCGAAGTGGAGGGTAGTGCCAGCCCAAGAATGAATGGTAAGAAGGTGCCGTGTCTTTTATACGCGGACGACCTCGTAATAGTTGACCAAACAGAAATAGGCCTTCAAAGGAAGCTGAACTCTTTTAATGAATATTGTGTAAAAAAAAAGAATTAACGGTAAACTTAGACAAGACAAAAATTCTATGCTTTGGGAAAAAAGCGTCTAAGTTTAATTGGTTTTTAGGAGATCTTAAATTAGAATCCGTTAAAGAATACTGCTACCTAGGGGTATGGTTCGACAAAACATTAAATTGGCATACACACCTAGAAGCCCAAAAAGCGAAGGCACAAACATCAATCGCTGGTCTAAAAATGTTTAATCGAGACTATGGGGATATGTCTCATCGACCACTACTAAAGGCCTTCAGTGCAATGATTCCACTGCAAGTACTCTATGGAGCAGAAATCCTTTTTTTGAGCGGTACGGGAGCCTGGGACTTAGAGGAAGGAAAATGCCTGAAAAACCTTTTATCCCTCCCCACATCAGCAATGGTGCAAGCAATAAGATCAGAACTAGGAACAACGGCTTGGGGGGTACAATCGCAAGTAGCAGCGATCAGATTTTGGAAGCGACTTGTAAATGAAAAAGGACAAAAAGTCGCACAATAGTGTCGGAAAGAGATACAATTAAGTAACCTAAACTGGGCAAAATCATGTAGAAAGAAAATGGTACAGGCCTGTGAGATCATAAAAGTGGACATATGCCGAGATACGCTAAAGGTAGAGTGCACAAAAAAAGAGTTAAAGTTTAATGGACAAGAAGCTACTAGAAGAGCTGATAGGGAATACCTCGGCAAGAAAAGATCAGTAGAATTTATGATGAACGCATGGGCAAAGGAAAACTGGTTCCCCTATTTGGACACCCTACCAAACCTGTGGTTTAGACAAGAGATCCTAAGGCTGCGCATTGGGATTAACCCATGGCTAATAAATAGAAAAATTAAAACCAAAATGTTGGATCAAAATGGGTGTTGCAAATGTAGGCTAGGTACAAAAGGGGATTCTGTTCATATCCTGTTGGATTGTATAGATATCTTAGAACTGCGTAAACTTTGGCTGCACCCAATATTTGTAAAATATGGTATAAGAACGCGGGTGGAAGCAATTGATCTCATTACACAATTGCCTAGTATTGACATTGCAATTGCTTTACGGACGTTTATAAAGGTAGTACAGAGCTTCATAATAAGTCAGAATTCATATTTTAGAATTTTATAATGAATGAATGTAAATCTTGTCTAGGAAAATCGGTTGGTTTTATTAGCCCGTATGGGGTAAGGTTTTTACTACAGAAGTGATTTTAGGAGTATCGATTTTAAATGGTACAAAGCTAGAGTGAGGATATTTTATTAATTGTGGAACAGTACTTTATCTTTAACTAACCTGTGAGAATGCTGTGGAATATTTTAAATAAGTAAATTGCTCTGTATTTGTTTAAAGATTACGATCTAAATAAACATACCTTTTGATTTGACTTGACTTGTGTGTTGGGAGACTACAGACTTGGATTGAGCCATTAGAAGGATGTCGTCCAGGTATATTATCAATCTTATGCCCCTTTCCCTTAGCCAGACTACCACCGGACGCAAGATCTTGGTGAATCACCAAGGAGCCGATGATAGTCCGAAGGGAAGGGTGCAAAATTCCCAGAGTTCTCCTTCCCAGGTGAATTGAAGAAATTTCTGGCGTGGGGCCCAAATCGGGATGGTCAGGTAAGCATCTTTTAGGTCCAAGCATGTTAGCCAATCCTCCTTTCTCAGGACGTCCCTTAGGAGGTGGATTCCCTCCATTTTGAAGACGTGGTATGTTACCCATTCGGTTAGGGTCTTTATGTTTATAACAGGTCTGTGTCCCTTGTCTTTCTTCTGTATGAGAAAGATATTGCTGACAAAGTCTGGTACCAAGCTCTCCTTTATAGCCCCTTTGACTAACAGATATTTCACCACTTGGGATAGTAGCTTCCTGTAGGAAGTATATCTCCCAGGGTCTCTTTGCTTGGATGGGGATATCTGTGAATTCTATATTGCATCCCCTGACTGTATCTAGCACCCACGGATCCTGTGTCACCAGGTTTCAGTTACCAGAGAATAGGGCTAACCTGCCACCCACCTTTGTAGGGGTACCTGAAAGGTCTTTCGAGATTCTTAGCTGAGGTAAATCCTCTTTGTCTTCTTTCACTACAGAAGGGTCTTCCTCAGCTTTTTTGTCTTTGCGGATAGAACGATTGATGGGCAGAGAAAGTTGATTGTGAAAACCTGGAACCATGGCCTAGGGAGGGTCTTGAAGTGGTTTGGCCACGGTCGGAAAACCGACACCGCACTCTCCCGGCCCTACCAAAAATCCTATCTTGAAACACCTTTTTGATGTCCCTCTGTGATTTCTGAATGGAGCTAAATGCTCCAACATATTTGGTCATATCTCGTATTAGTTCTTACCCAAAAAGGAGGCCTTGTAAGTTGGGTCCTCCTTCCTTAGTTGCCAATTCTATCAATTTGGGGTTGATTTTAAGTAGGAGGCCTTTTCTTCGCTCGTTGGAGATGGCAGTGCTGACATTGCCTAAGATCTAGGAAACAAAAAGGGTCTTGGCTCCTATACTCAGCAAGGCTGAGCCAATATAAACTTTTACAAAACAAAACACTCGCCAGTGCTGAGGAAATAGTTTACAAAAACTCTTGGGCTGGTGTACATGAGAATAACATGGACACTTGCTTTACTAATTGCAACTTTTTTAATTATTCTTTTTAGTATTGCATCTATTCAGTTATGCATCTTTTTTGCATGGGAATACGAAACATTTTATGTACATATATTTACACAAACAACAAATATACAAATAAACAAATAATGCGGTATTTACAATGGGTTCAAAACGTACATGCAACTCATTCGTGGCCGTCCATTCATACAACACACTCAAACATATCAAACATGTACACTGGTCCCAGTGTGACAATAAACTTTTTCAATTAATGAATTGTCTGTTTATGGCTTTCTCTAGCGATAGATGGTACACTTTGTGAAAAAAAGCTAAACAGTCTTTGTGCTAGTTCGTCATAATTGTCTGAACTCTATCAGGGGAATGCACTGGGACCTGGTCGGTCGACGCGTTTCGAACCCTGTAGCTGGTAGGGTTCTCTTCAGGACCAAATTACAACTATAAAGAAAAAAGGGGAACAAACGTCACTTCAAAGATCCTGGGAGCTCAACACCTCCTATACCACCTAACCAATATCAGCCTACCTTAAATGTTGGGTCGTGGCTCCAAACTGTGGTGGTATTCCCAACAGTGTAAAGAGTGTTGTAAGGAGAGTGGAACTGAAACAAGTGGAAAGAAACGAAATAATAAATGTGCTGCCTTCGCAACCAGACGTGCTCATCCTGCTCAGTCTCACTCATTCTGTGAGCGTGTGCGCTTACCTGCGCTGGTTGATTGGGGGGAAGTGTCAAGGGTTCGTTGATTGTTATTCTGTCTCTGCGGGAAATAATTAAAGGGCCTGTATTAACGCTTCATGTCCGACATGTCCTGACCTCTATCCGTGTGTTCGTGTGCGCGGATGGTCCTTACCGATAGTGGAGCTCCGCATTGAATGTCCAATTTAAACGTGGCTTCGCTGGCGGGGGGCGTCCTCCGTCTACGCGACTCTAAATCCAATCCTATGTGTCTGCTGGGACGCGGAAGAGAAAGCGGGTGTTAGCGCTTGCTATTCAACCTTGCGTTACGGTACTGGGGTCCGTGTCACACCCGTTCATACCTTTGGATATGCTCCGTGTTGGTCATCAGCGAGTCCTGCTTCTAGCGCTGCTGACTCCAGCCCTCTCGGTCTGTTGCGGCTAGGAGTGCGGCCACATTCTTCCTGTTAGTAGGAGTGGTTACAGTAGAGGGGATTGTGGGAAATGTAGTCTATACTGCTTTCCATTGGCGAACTTACGTGGTAGGCTTGTAAATTTCAGACATTTCATTAAGTCCAGTTGTAGCGGTGTTGAATATCATTATAAGCATGGCTTCCCTTTGGTTTAGCCTTGACTCGATATTACCTCCTCTTGGGTCGTTCTCAATTTTGGACAACACCGTCCATTTAAGCTTTGTCTTTTCATGTTTCTTACCTATCCAATGATTAACTAGTGGTGCATTTTCCACTTCTCTCCGGAGTCTAGATTTGTGTTGGGTGATTCGCTGCCTGACTTCTTGAGTGGTTCTTCCTATGTACAACATAGGGCATGGACATATTATGCCATAGACGACATTTTTAGTTTTACAATTGGTAAAACTATCATGTTTCCAGTTAATGTTGTTAAAGGAGAAGACTGATTCTTCTATCGTTTCTTCACAGCAGACACATGTACCGCATTTATAGTGGCCAGTCGTTGGGGGAAAACCAAATAGGCTTCTTATACTTGGACTTTTCTCAATGGGTAAAGCGGCTCTAACCACATGGTTAGCCACACTTTTGTCCTTTTTGTGTGCGAATAGGGGGGGTGTTTTGAAATCCTTGTGTAAGTCCTTTATTAGATGCCAGTTGGATAACAACAGTTTCTTCAGTTGGTTAGTGGCTGGACAAAACGTAGATACACAAACTAGTCGTTTCAGTTCCACTTTGTGCTTTTTTTGTAAAAGGGTTTCCCGTGGTGTCCACCACGCCCTTTTCAGTGAGGTCTTTAGTATTTTGTTGGGGTATCCTCGTTGGAGGAGTCTTTCTTTAAGTTGGTTAGCCTGCTCAAAATAGTCCTCTTTCCGCGTACAATTCCTACGTACCCTGAGGAATTGTCCAAATGGTAAGTTCTGTCTGAGGCTGCGTGGGTGATTGCTCGAGTAGAGTAATGCTTTGTTCCTATCTGTCTTTTTCCTGAAGAGGGTGGTAGCTAGACCTCCCTCAAAAGGTTCAATTTTGACATCCAAAAAGGTGATGGAGATACTGGATGATGTACAGCTGAACTTTATATCATTGCTTCGAGAATTCAGCCAGTCGACGAACTGGTTTAGGGTTTCGGGGCTGCCTGTCCAAATAAGGAATACATCATCGATGTATCTCATGTAATGGGAAATCTGTTCTTTGAAGGGGTTATTATTGTAGACAAATTTTTGTTCATATAGTCCCATGAACATCACTGCCAATTCTGGGGCAAATGGACACCCCATAGCTACTCCTTTTATCTGCAAAAAGAATTCTGAGTCGAATGCAAAGAAATTCTTTTGTAAAGCCAACGTAGCCAATTCTACTATAAATTCGGTGGGCACTTGGACTGGTCGATCACGTTTGTCCAGAAAGAATGTCAATGTCTCTAATGCTTGGTCTTGCGGAATCTGTGTATAAAGTGAGACAACGTCTAGTGTGACCATTAGTTGTTGGGAGGGATCAAATTGTATTGTCTCAATCCTTTGAAGGAACGCAGTTGTGTCCTTGAGATGAGCTGGAACTTTGTAAAAGACATTGCCTAAGAGGCATCTGGTATGTTGGACCCATTGACGTAGTTCCTTAGTGTCTATTGGGTTTCCTTCAATGCACGCGTTCTCTGCCATTTCGAATATTTTGGTTACTGGCCCTATGGTGTCCAAGGGGCGGTCTGGGCATGGTTTTAGACCTTTATCTATTCCCTTCCAGGGGTCTTTTGCCCCTTTGACTATGAATGCCACCACCTTAGGGTCTAGCTCAGGTGTCATTGCTATCTTGTCAGGAAGGGATGGGCATGGGCATTCCGATTTTAGTCTGGATCTGACCACCTTGGGGATCTCCCTTCTCAACCACAAGGTAAGGTAGTCCGCCACGTAAGGTGAAGGTAACCACTAAGGTGATAATGGGTGTTTTATTAGGAGGGGGTCAAACATGTCTTCCCCGAAGTGGTCGGCGATGCCCATCTTGGATCCTGAGGCCTTACTTGCCTCTTCAGAGCTTCCCATTGTCTTATCCTCCAATTCCTCAAAATCAGTATCGAACTCAGAGGAACATGAAAGGTTGATTTCTGCTT
The DNA here is from genome assembly GCF_964263255.1 of Lissotriton vulgaris. Classification (NCBI taxonomy): domain Eukaryota; kingdom Metazoa; phylum Chordata; class Amphibia; order Caudata; family Salamandridae; genus Lissotriton; species Lissotriton vulgaris. The sequence goes on along the minus strand of NC_141694.1, from coordinate 272,402,437 downwards.
CCACTAGTTCATTGCTATTGATGGGGATAGGGAGCCCGGGGCATGTCCATGCCGGTCTGTGATGCCCAGGCATCATTCTTGTCACCGCCTGAAAAGCGAGAAAGAGCTGCTTTTTCTTTTTTTCTTTTTTGCCCCTTTGGGAGGGGGTTTGGACGTAGCTCTTTACTTTGGGGCCTTCACTGTCCCTTCCTGGCCCTGAATATTGTTGAGCTTGTAGAGGGCCATGCCTTAGATAGGGTCTCATCAAGGGAGTCCATGACTTTATCAGGGGCTTTATTAACAATTCATTCTATTTTTCCCTCTATGTTTGATTTGGCATTGACTGACATTATTGGGGTAATATTGGGACTTCCTCCCTCAAAATGCTTTTAAATGAGGAATCTATTCACCCAAATGGTGAAACAATAATGAAAAGAATATTGTTTGTTGATTTTTGCCTTGAAAATGCTCCAAGGGCTCAGGGAGGTGAAATAGGCTTGTCTTGGTTAAACCGCCACCGGTTTGCAACTGTCACCATAGTCGGCTTCTAGCTGTTATGGCAACCATGCATGTAATATGCGTGGTTGCCTCAGGCAAGGTACATTCCTTTAAATGCTTCTCCGTGGTGCAAAATGCCCCGCAGTGCGGGCGAATTCCACGCGTGCACAGATCTGACGCACGCGCCCACCGTGACGGAGCGTGTGCCGTCCAACGCATGGAAGAGGTTAATCTCAGCCTGTTTCAGCGGTGCGGCTCCATGAGTCGCACCGCTGTGAAGAAAAGGGAGGGAGCGAGTGCCTTTCTGCGTTGCGCCCCCCCCCGTGTCTCCTGCAGGACCGGCAAGGTAGGCTGCAGCAATGGGATGATCGCACCAGAGCGATTCTTGCTGCGTAGGGGTAGGCCGCAGCCCATTTGCCTTGGCTCGCAGTGAATGCGTTGCTAGGCCTTGGGTATGCGGCCTCATAGATGATTAAAGGACGCATTTTAAAATGTTAAACGCGTATATTAAAGAATATCTAGATTCCGATCTGTGAAGGGGGTAGGGGGGCAGCTGGGAGCAGTGGGAGTGGTTTCAGGCATGTGGTGATCATATCTAAGAGCATGAGCGTATGTTCCAACAGTTCTGCCTTCCGTGTTTTAAGAAAAAACTGACAAGCTTTCAAGCCATCATCATGCTTAATGCTCGTGTAGAGAGGCTCCACATCTAGGCAAACCAGCCAATTGTTATCCCCCAGAGTGACATCTCTGATTTTCTGTAAAAAATCAGTGGTGTCTCTCAAATAGGACGTTAGGTTTTTAACAAAGGGAAAGAGGAAATGATCGACATGTGTGCTGGTATTTTCCATGAGAATGTCCTTAGATGACACTATGGGCCTGCTAAGTGGATTTGTGGCATTTTTATGAACTTTCGGGAGAAGGTATAGTGTTGAAGTTGTGGGAGGGTCATTATTTAGAAATAGTTTTTCTTCCCATGTCAACTGGCCTTGTTCATGCCATGCCTGTAATTTCTTATGATATGTATTTTTCAGGTCAATAAGGTATGTCTTGTCCACCCTCCCGTAACACGTCTGGTCACTAAGCTGGCGCTGTGCCTCACTGGTATACATGGCTCTGGTCATAAGGACCATGTTACCTCCTTTATCAGAGGGTTTGATAACCAAATTGTGGTCATTCTGTAGGTTGCTCACTGCCTCCCATTGGTTTTTAGTCCTATTGTTACTCCCAGTGGTCTCTTTCATGAGTTTCAGGAGGTCTTGGGCTACTAGATCTCTAAAAAAATCGATGTTGTCTTTATCGGAATTTGGCTCTGAAAACTGTGAGGGCAGCTTCTCCGTTATTGATCCCCAGGAGATCGGGGATGCCGGTAGTGTGCAAGGGAATAAAGGGGTCCAGGGAATCACTGTTTGATTCTTGTGATCCCTGCTGGCCAAGGATTGTCATGGTCTGTAGTGTGGGATGTCATCAATGGCTAGCCCTGCATCGTTCTCCCTGTCGGGTATAATTATTGTTCTTCTAGGACCTTTTCTGGTAGCATGCTTTTTGCACAATTTAAGTTTTCTCTCAAATTTATATAGGTCTACCTGTGCCTGTGCATAATCTAGTTCTATCTCCGGGCAAAAAGACAGACCTAATTCTAACACGCTTTTCTCATCAGCAGTAAGAACCTTATCTGTCAGATTCATTACCGTAAGTTTAGGTGCAGTATCCTCCATTACTGGTTCTTTGACTTCTGGCCTCTTGTTCCTATGCCAGCTGTTCTCGAGTTTTCTGCGCCTGATGTTCTGTTTGAGGTTTTGTCTGCATTTCCATGTCTTTTTCCTCTTGGCCTCCCCCTGTTTGATTGTTCTTTTTCCATCTGCAGGAGGCGAAGTTCCTTGGAAAAAGAATATTTTTCCATGCTGCTTGATGCCAGACTGTCCACTGATTACTGATCCGAACTCAAGGCCGTAATGAAGCCTTCTTTGCTTGTTTCCAGGAGTTCTTAGGCTTTGCCCTTAGTTAGTTCTGATCTTGCTCTGTTGTATTTCTTAGCGAAAGTCAGGCTGCACCCTGGTGTGTAGTCTAATTCATCCCTTACGAATTTGTGCTGTTTCCTGGCTACTACATGAAGCAGAGTCTATTTTTTACCCCAGGCCAATTCTGCCCACCCTTGAGGCATGATACCCTGATAAGCCCCCACCAGCTAGCATAAAAGGAATCTGTTAAATTGACCCAATTGTCCCAGCTGTTCTTTTTCTATGAATAGGCCCCAAAATGTCTCTCTCATACAAATCTTCTCAGTGAGGTTCAGCTCCCCCGGAGCCCCCACTTCCTCGATCTGCACCTCTTCTCTTTCACCCACGTAGATACCGCAAGAATAGCAATACCGCAAGAACAGGGAACTTCCCGAGCTAAAAGAGACATCACACAATACCTGATGGTTGGGGCCACTTGCCATCTGTCATATTTCATATTATTGTATCTGTTGCTAGCCTAAATGAAACTAAGACATGCAACCAATATCTTCCTAAATGTTTCTCTTTCTTATAAAAGTTTCCCTGAAGTGACGCAAATCCTGGTCAATAGATGTGCAATTTCATTATGATTCATGGTCAAACATCCTGTGACCTTTTGAGAAACCTTTTGTAGCGTGGGTGGCACTTCTGTTTTCTTAAACATTTTCCAGACGTGACCAAAATGTGTCATGTCCTATAGGTCAAAGACACCTGATAATGTCATCATTATGTGGTCAATGGTTCATTATTGAAAGATTATAAAGATCTGCTCCTCAGTCCATTCAACAGACTACCTCGCTGCAGTGACCCCTTGGGTCACTGACGCCTGTGTGGTCTCCTTCAGCCCTCTATCTAAGCATCTTTGGCTGAAGCTCTAATTTTTTCTGGCACTTTAAAATTGTCTTTTTCTCTCTCCTCTGCGTTGCCCTTATTCTAAAACATTATTGCAATTGCAAAGCAATACGTTGTTCCTCCTAACTTAACATGTGCATTACTAGCATTGCAGTCAAGTGTAGTTTGCATTTTGAAAAGATTTCCATAGATTTAAAATATTTTTGCATTGCCTGAGTTCCTCCTTCAGTCCATAAATGTGTGTTTCATTCCCTAAACTAATTTCAATCGTGCCTTTTTAATAATCCTGGCACCTCGCATTCTGGGTCTCTTTAAAATGTTGAACCTGCATGAATTATTCTCTTCAGGAAGGCTTGTTTCAAGTTCTCTACATTTTCATAGAATGTATTCTGTGTCTTTCTTAGTCTCTAGCTGATTTAAATGTGATTTTTAATGGATCCTCACTCCAGCTTGCCTTATAGTTCTAATCAGAAAGACTTGATTCTAGGCACATGATTTCATAACAAATGTACTCCATGACTTTGGATCTCTAGCAGTTTTCCATTATGCATTTTTAAGAGTTACACATTTTAGCTTGCCTCGCATCATTTTAGAAGCGATTTCTATTTAGCATGTACTCCTGGCAGAGTGGCAGAGTGTTCACTAGCAATGCGTTTTATTGAAATACATGTGAGTTGTAATAAAAATGCCACTTCAACATGAGCTTTTGTCATCTCATATCTGTGCTCTTTGTCTCTCAGTGAAGTATTTGCGCCGGTGACCTGGGGCTACTGTCGGTGGCTTGTGACTCACCTATGGTTTGTGACCACACCCTAAAGGGGCTTCCATTCTCCCTTTCTCATACATCTTTTTCAAAGGCTTTCATTTTGTCATCCACTGATTTAGTTATTTTTTCCACCTCTTTCTGGTTGGCTTCTTTTTTTAGATCGTCCACAGGTCCTGTATTCGAATCAAAAGGCTCCGTTGCTCATCCCAAGCATTTGCCACCAAGATCTCCAGCATCCTTCTGGAACATGCTGATGTATTTTCAACCCAGTCTTTAACCGCATCTCTGCGGCGGCTTTTCCCGCTGTGCGCGGCGGTTTTGTAAATACCGCGTTCCATGACGAGCTCAGCTCATCATGAGCGCACAGCAGGTAAGCCTCATGACGAGCTGAGCTCGTTATCAGCGCGGAAGGGGTTAAGTACCTGAGGTTTAGGGATTGACAGTGTGGGGGTGATGAAGATCCAGAGATACCTAGGGATACGATTGACCTTTAAGTAGCTCTGTGATATGGTCGCCTCCCACCATCTGCTTATCTCTTTGCGCCTCATGCGCTCTAATTCATTGCCTTTTTGTTGCAGGGTTGTCAATGATTCAGTCCTCATATTCCCTGATGGATCTGTGTTTGGTTGTGTTTTGCCAAATATCGCCTTGGCGGAAGCCTCACGCCCCTTCTTTAGCTCCTCTGCCGTGATTGAAACGATGTTTCACAACAGTGCACTGTTTGCACCCCTGCTTCGGTCCTTGATATCACATTTGGAGCCCTCTGGCTCACATGCACTCTGGTTGCACTGCAGCATTGTTCGGTTGTGGGGACAGAGTCAGGCGGAAGTGGTGGCGCACGCTGCTTCTCCCTCGCTGATTCGGCCAGCCGGTCGGGGAACGGGAAGGGAAAGTTCTATATTCTCTTCAATTGTTGCTGCTGAGCTGTGGCAATAACGGAGATTTGCATAATGTTAGCCTCTGCGTCATGCCATAAAATTCACCATCACTTCTTCAATTTTAGATAACTGTTGGTGCAAGGCTTCAATTTAATTTGCTTGAGAGGCTTTTGGCTCTCTAATTTCTTCCAGAATGGCATTCAACATTGTCTTTATATTCCACTGTGTAGTAACCCTCATGCGTTCCTGCTGATTCAGATGCTGCGTCTCCTGGAGCCGAGATGATGCCAAGGCCAGGGGCTGGGGCTGTACTTTGAGACCGTCTTTGAGCTATAGGCTTGACTCAAAGACTGTGATTGCGATTGAGATTACAGCAACTACTGGGGAACAATATCCTGTTACTGCGATGGCCCTATAATTGAGCTTTGAGCAACAGTCTATAAGGTTCCTAGCAGCCCCATATCAGAGGACTGGAATATACCCAGGTGCACAGATGACACTACTTTCCCTTTCATGAACAGTGTATACTCTTTGTTTAGCTTCGATTCGCTGTAGCAGTTGCAACTCTTGTATCGACCTGTAGCAAACCTTTTTTAGCTTCCTCCTCCTCATTTTCATTATGTTCTGCCACTTTGCTGTTCTCAGTGCATTCTTTTTGTCCACACCTGCTAGAGAGCCCGCCACGGGGTTCCTTCTATTACCCCCATCTCCTGAGGGGCACATGCCAATCCTGACTCTCCTTCTTTATAATTTGCAGATAAATCATCCTCAGAGCTCAGTGGACTTATTGCTAGCCCTGCACCCAGGTTGTGACTGAAATCTGTGATCTGATCTTGCCAATGCTGATTTCGCTTGAGCTGCCCGTGTTTTTGCTCTAAGGGCTAGTGTTGAAGCGACATCAAGATTCCCAATCAAATTGGCAGCTTTTAAGTGTTTCTCCATACTTGAGTCCCTTTTGGTTTCCTCCTTCGCGCAGCCCCTGTTGTCAGCCTCTAATTTGCTAAGTTCAAATACCCAGGAGCATGGAATCGTTGCACAGTTGGAGAGAATCCTACTCAGCGACCTATTACCAGGTGAAAATGCAAATGGATAAAGCACCACCAAGCATTTACCCCTGGTGTGAAACCTGATGGTTCTCTCCATGTAATGCCCTGCTGAAGGCCGTTTGCTTCGTTTTTTCTTCTCGTTTTTCAATTTGTTTTCCCTTGTAGACATCTGTTTGGGGCTGCAGCATCCTTGTGCTTCTCAAAGGGAGAAAACAACCTTCTTCTCCATGCTGCTGCTCCCCGTTTTGACATCCAGGCGCCGGAAAACAAGATGAGAAGTGGAGAAGTGAAGAGAAGTGGAGAAGTGGAGAAGTGTGGAAGTGGAGAAGTGGAGAAGTGTGGCTCAGGGGTTAGAGGCGGCAGACCCGGAATCTGAGATCGGCCCTGGACCAGGGTTCAATTCCCCGCCTTGGCGGGTCTTGGGCTCAAAAATTCCACGGACTCGATTATTCTCGCTCCGGTGCCTTCTCGACTCACGGGTTCACACTCTGCGACTCTGGGCAATAGCTTGCTTAATCTCCACAATGGCCCCTCGCGGCGGGATGCCTGGCTTTCACCTTGTGGATACCCTGCCGGGGTTATCTCACAGGGGAATACCAGGACGGGTTCCCTAAGCAAGCGCCAGGAAACCCACTGCGGGTAGCTGTGCGCTATATAAGCTCAAATACAAATACAAAAAACATAACAAAAATGAGCTGCCTAAGTCAAATCTGCTCAACCACAGCAGTGTCAATAAAGCACCATCAAGCTGTACTTTCCGTGTCTCCCAATTCAGGAAGCGGATACGACGCAACATGAAGAGGGGAAGGGGAGGGGCCAAACGTACTAGCAGCGGAGTGGAATTTTCCACTTTAGGGTTAATACGTTTTTGTCTTTTTTTTATTAATTAACTTTAGAAATCCTTAGGTCTCTTTTACAAATATTTTCTAGCACTCATAGTTCTGCTTGCCACACTGCAGCAGCAGGTATGTCTAGACCTTTCAGTTGCCACTTAAGTATGCATTTAAGTGGGGAAAATGCACTTATAAATGCTGGTAAATCCTCAAACGATATACAGCTGAGTTGTGTGCACCACATTAGTCTGGGATTTACTCTAACACTCACTTAACACTCAAGAGAAAATACTTATTTCATTGACTTGCGTCCGTTTTAAAACTTATGTAGAAAAACAGGCCACTTTGCATACGGATGAGGTACTCCTATTTACACGTATAAGCCAGCCAGAATATGTCATTTGTAACTCGAGCTCAGAATGACTGACAAACATCTCTTTCCTTTGTAACCGTTAACCACATTAGTCTGGGATTTACTCTAACACTCACTTAACACTCAAGAGAAAATACTTATTTCATTGACTTGCGTCCGTTTTAGAACTTATGTAGAAAAACAGGCCACTTTGCATACGGATGAGGTACTCCTATTTACACGTATAAGCCAGCCAGAATATGTCATTTGTAACTCGAGCTCAGAATGACTGACAAACCTCTTTTTCCTTTGTAACCTTTAGTTCATGTATTTATTTATTTTAAGAATTTGTACAGCGCGACTGTCACCATTGCAGGCATCCTGGCGCTAACAGAAATCCAAACCAGATAGAATCAGAGGCATCAGAGTAGATCCGGGGAGAAAGGCTAGCCAGGGAAGAGCCAGGTTTTTACCCTCTTCCTAAACTGCATAAGTTCATTCATAGCCCTAATCTGGATGGGCAGAGTGTTCCAGAGTCTGGCGGCAGCCACCTGAAAGGATCTACCACCAGCTCTAACCTTCCTAAATCTGGGAACGACTACCAGTTTAGCATCCGATGAGCGAAGGTGTCTGGAAGGAGTGTACCAGACAAACCTGGACCTAAGAGGAGCTGGACCACATCCGTGAAGAGCCCTGAACACTATGCAGAGGGCTTTAAATTGGATCCTCTGTCTAAGAGGAAGCCAATGTAGTTTTGCCAAGGCAAATGGTCCATGGTTCATTCCTATTTCTTTTTCATTTTTGATTTTAAAGTCTTACCCAATGTGATAAGTCTTTAGTTTGATTATCTTCTGTGCTAGTCGCTTCTTTGGTCATTCAAAAATCCAATAAACACACACAAAGCCATGCAAATTATGTTTTGCAGTTTGCTCAGAGAGTGTTAAATGGGTTACTGGTATGGTTATGGTGTCCTATCCTAATGCCCTATTACATTTTTAAGGGAATGAATGGGTTCATGATATGCTCTTGTAGTATTTGCCATAACTGTTCTCCATTAGGATTATGGGCCATCCCGACTCAAATCGCAAAAAAACGGACACATTGTTGTTCACAATGGACCATCTTTGTCTGTTTGATAACAACAATACGTCTACGTCAGCCCAAAAAATGGTATTCTCTCTAATGACCTCATTCTTTACGCCAGAAAATGGGCATGCAGGCGGAAGGTCATCCTCTCCATGCTTCGAATAAAAGAATCTAGGAATACCCCTCATGGTTTCAAATTAATAACCTCACCCTCACTCCTCCTAAAAGCTAATGCCACCATCACTCTCTACAATAATGGTATAATTCTCATACAAGCCTCTAAGTCCAACCTCGTCAAGATGGATTATATCTTCCCTACCCTCAAGAAAGCCTTGAATGCTAAATCCCCTGCTTCTTCTACACCCCCTTCCAGCTCATTGGACTTTTCCAGTTCTTCTCCCTTTGTTCCATGGATTATGTCTAGTTTGCACAATTGCTCCCACCACTCAGCTGTCTTCGAGGAGTCTCCATCCCCTAAAGCAGCCTTGCAAACCAAACGACCTTCATCTCAACAGGGTATTGAGCTTAATGGTTCACCCAGCCTGCCAATAGCAAGCCAGTCTCCCTCATCGAGATGCTTGTTGAAGACATACCCCTCCCTCCTCTTCCGATACTCATTCTTCCTGGGACTCCCTTTCTAAGCCTTCTCTACCGATGGAGCACACAAGATCGCTATCAGCGATAACTTCTTATCCTAACACATTGAGCACCTCCATTACAACCTACATCTTGTCCTTTACCAACCTTCCCCCCCTGCGACTCCTTCCAATCGAGCTAGGCTCCTGTATGGTCTTAAGGGTGCATCCCCTCCCCAGGACTTTCTCACTCCCATCCTACCTCATCCAGATATCACTCGAGGTCCCCCCTCCCCGCAGGTTCCCTCCCCTCAGCTTCTTTCTTTTAACCAACACTCAGATATGGTGGCACGTCTGGACAAGTTATCTCTCCAAGTTAATCTACACATTCACAAATTCCATTAACTGATAGCTCTCTCACCTAACCATCTGCCCTTGCTTAGTTCTCTTAGTTCCCTAGGATATATGCACACAGCCCCGCCTCTGCCCCCAATGGCCTTGACCAGCATTCCTCGCTCCCTATCTTTAAAACTCTACCCCTCGCCAAAGCCCCCTCTCGCCCCCAGAAGAATAATGGTCGAATTCATGGCCGGTGATATTGAGGATCTACTCCTCTCCTACTCGATCACTCTAGAAATTGACAAGGTCCCTATGGCCCACATGCCATCCATTCTAGCCAACCCAAATAGGAAACCCTCTAACAACCACAGAGTCATAAATAGCGACAACCTCGAGCAAGTGAACATCACCCACACCCCTACATCACACTCGCCTATTCGCTTGAAATGTGCACTTCTCAATTGTAGATCAGCAAAAAAACATGCCTCAGATATATTCGACCTCATCCAAAACAATGAGCTAGATTTCATAATCCTCACGGAAACCTGGTTAAATCCATCCTCCAGCCCCCATATTAGACCTCCTAGTCATGACATAATCCGTCTAGACAGAACCACGAAACAGGGTGGGAAATTAGCTTCTATACACCAGAACAAACTAGCTGTCTCCCACACAAAGACTTCCACCTCATCCGTATTTGAATACCCTGCCTCAACATCTCTAGTAACCACCTCCCTGTATGCAAACTTCATACCTTCTACCACCCCCCTGGAGATAATTTCCTCTTTATCGAACAAAAAAGGGAAATTATCTCCTCCAATGAATACCACTCAATATCCCAAATCTACCTCAGTGACTTCAACCTTCATTGGTCTAAACCTAATGACCAAGTGGTGATCTATCTTAACGCTTTCCTAACGGATATGGGCCTTACCCAATTCTGTGACTGGCCAACTCACAACAAAGGTGAAATCCTGGACCTCATTATTTCAAAAGGTAAAACCCTCACGTTGGAGGACATTATTCTGTGATTGGTCCAACCACTACAGCATCTTCTTCTCTATCAATAGGGAGGTGATACGGAAACGGATCCAACCCAAAAAAATTAAACAGTGGAAAAGGGACCTCAGGAATATTGACATGGACTGCCTAGCTACCGGATGTAAAAATGCCCTGTCTCCCTAAGACGACTTGACTGACCTCATGGACTTCTATAACTCTACTATCTCTGGTATCATGGATTCAATAGCACCTCTACCACAAAAAAATGCTGCCTCCAAATTCTCTAAACCATGGTTCAACAATAACCTAAACTCTGATCGCAGCAAGTTAAGGGCAGCTGAACGTCTATGGAGATCAAAACCTTCTGTGTATCATCAAAAAGTCCTTAAAGCAGTTGGGAGCTCCTACAATAAAAAAGTCAAGACGACCAAGGCCGATTATTTCAGAGCCCAACTTAGACAAGCCTCAAATCGCCCTAAAAAACTTTTTGAAATTGTCAAACAGCAATTAGCGATAGCACCCAATCACATCGACTCAGCAGTCGATTCACCTTCCTGCACTGATCTAGCTATCTTCTTTATGGAGAAAACTAAATGAATCAGTCTTGACCTTGAAGCCAAGAGGTCCCTTCTTACTTCACTTTAGAGTACAGCACATCCTGTCCTCTCTGTGAGTCTAAAGCCACTCAGTACTAGCACTAAGAACATGGCCATGTGGGACTGCTTGTCGCCCTTCAGTGAAAACGGCATCTACAAAAAATGTGTCCAATCGCAACTCTGCTCGCACATCAAGACTTTCAATCTCCTGGGTCAACACCGATCTGGCTTTAGGAGTGGTCACAGTAATGAAACAGCGCTCATTCACATCATTGATGACATCTTAACCTCTACCGCGCTAGCGGGTTTTCCCACTGTGCGCTGAAATTTGAAAATCGCGCGGTTTGTGACAAAGCCAGCTCGTCATCCGCGTAGCGCAGGTAACGCCCATGACGAGCTGGCTTTGTCATCAGCGCTGAAGGGGTTAGACCATAATGAATCCTGCCTCCTAATCCTCCTTGATCTCTCCTCTGCATTCAACACGGTTAACCATAACAACCTCTTAGCTATTCTGGAACACAGGATGGACTTTTCCGGCTTGGTACAGCAATGGTTCTCTTCCTTCCTGCACAATAGATCCCAAAGAGTTAAGGTGAACCACACCCTATCCCTTCTGGCTGCAGTCTCCATGGGGGTCCCGCAAGGATCTGCCCTCTCTCCTATACTTTTTAATATTTTCCTTGAACCGCTGGCGAACGCTCTATAATCCATGAACATTCTTTTCCATATGTATGCGGATGACACACAACTTTATCTTAAAATCAATTCCTCTGAAGACTTCATCTGACTCAACTCCTCCTTGTCGTTTACCCAAAACTGGTTAACTGAAAACCACCTACTGCTGAACACCGCCAAAACAAAATTCCTTCTCATTTCCCCTCCTAAGCACACCCCCAAGATTGACCTCTGGATGAAACATCTCTCGACCTTCAACTGCTCCCCAGTTATCATCGACTCAGCTAAATCTCTTGGAATCACCCTAGACTCACTTTTGAACATGAAGAAAAATATTAACAAGACATTGCAAGGGTGCGAACCACCAAATGAGGATTCTTAAGAACCTAAAACCATTCCTCCCTCAAGAGTACTTCAAGCAGGTGGCACAATCACTTATCCTACTGAGGCTAGACTATGGGAGCGCAACGCGCTGTAGCCTCCCACCCAATATATACCTTGGCCCCGCTCAGGGCCTCGTTGAATGTCGCTGCTAGACTGGTCACTGATACAAAAAGAAATGAGCACATATCCCCAGCCTTAAGATCTCTAAAATGGTTACCCTACGAAGCACGAATAAAATTAAAGATTGCTTGTATGACGCACAAAGCCCTACACTTCAAAACCCCTGGCTCATAAACTGGAATTATCAGGAGGGGGCAGACCCTCAAGAAGTGCAAATTCTCTACTATTGAAACCTCAGACCTTTCGCAGAAAGAAAACGAGGCTCAGAACCTTCTCTGGCGCGGAACCTAAGATGTGGAACTCTCTCCCACTGGAAATCCGCAGAATCCCCTACACGGCTGCTTTCAAACATGAAGTAAAAACAATCCTAATGAACAAGTTCCTGCCTTAATTGGTCATGGACCGCCCATTTGAGAAATGTCCTTTTTTGCTGTTGTTTTGCCTTGCAGAATGTCGGTTTGAAACTGCTGCCCCATTTTTCACTAGTATGCTTGCACCAGTACTGGGAAGAAAGTTTTATTTTAATCAGGTGCACAGGCTCAGTCTGCACCATGCACACTCATGGATGCACCTGCTCAGACCGAGACAGATGCCTGGTTTCTCTGACATCTTGACAGGTGGCACCCCCAAAAGAACCTCTATAAAGTGCTGCTACTCTCGTTCCCGGACCACCCTGAGAAGCAGTCCTTAATTTGAGCAGGTGGGTGCCGGGGAGGGGGGGGGGGCAGGGTAAGGGCCACTGGCGCTTATTTTTCGCAACAGATATTTTCAGCATGCATGAGAGGAAAAAACCGACAGATCGAAAAGGCAACCAAGAAAAAGATGGCAAAACCGTCACGAAGGGAGAAAGCAGGAACCTGCAAATACGAGATAAAGGGACAGGCATTGTCTGGTAGTAGATTAAAGAGGCATGCACTGGATTTAAGACTACAAGCTTTGATATTGGCCGCGCAATATTAAATTGAACGGGCCGTGGGATTTTGAGCAGAGCTTCTGGCATCGGCACTCTTTCTTGTACAAATAAAGCACTACGGAGAAGTAAAATCTTGTCTCAAGCAAGGTTTGGGCGAGGCATAAATGTAAGCATGTCAATGGCTTTGGGACGACATGACTCCCCAGGAAAGACTCATTTCACCCCTGCACCTTCTGGGGCACAGTTAGATTTGAGAGATTTAGGCTCTGCGACAGGAGAAATAATGCGGTAATTAAGCACAGAATTCTCCCATCGCAGCGACACAGTAGCTGTGGCTGACCTTAGTTTGGTGCACTGCTGTGCAGAAAGGAAATAAAATGTTCCATGACTGTTGGCTGTGTTTTAAAGGAATAAAAAACACAGTCAGCTAAAAGACGCAGTCAATCAGTCACCACCCCTGACCTGCTGCCATGCAGCTTCCTAGTAATTATTTTAAAGCAATAATTCTAAGAAATTGATTGGTACCACTTGCTTCAACTGGGGCACAAGGACAGCGATATTGGAACTCTCGTTGTTTAAATCTAATTACAGAACAGCTAGGATTGAAAATCAATTATTGTGTTGCTTGCTACCATTGATTTTCTACCATTGTGAATAAAGGAATGAATTCCGCAGGCTTGGAAACCGGGGCTGTATGAAAGAGTTGTGGAAAGTGCATTGCATGCATTTGAAGAAACAAAACAAATAATAAGGTGACCGTGTGTAAATACGTATTTATTGATTTTTGTTGTTGCTGCACAGGTACATTTGTTTATTATTGCTCACACGCACAGCATGTAGAGTTGATGATGTATGCTGGTATCACTAGCGTAATTAAGAAAGGGGCTGCCACAAATAAAGCAAAAGGAAAAGGTGATGAGTGATTGGCACAGGTATGTTTAATCGTACTCACAGGTACCATTTCAGAAACCACAGAGGAATGAGTGTAATGAATTTGCATCAAGAGCGAGGGATGTTGTGTGAAGAGGAGGTAGTTGTGCTTTAAAGAAGTTGGTTTGTTGTTATGTTTGCGGCACAAACCTACCAGAGGAGCAACAGAGCTCTGAACAACAAGCGGGTGCCCTGAAATGCAAATCAAGAGCATTTACAATAAGGCAGAGTATAGCAAGATCTCTATTTGGTAGGGGGTGGTGCTCCTTGAAGAAATGTCTATATTTTCTTTCTGAATTGAAGGAAGGTTGGAGGCAGTTTGACGCCGATTGAGATGTTGTTCCAAACCCTGGGTCTATAGTTTAAGATGTCCTGCCTTCTGGTCACCAATTTCTTACATTTCTTTGTCTCCAGGCTGAAAATGTCCTTGCCCCTTGTATGACATTCATTTTCTGAGGACGTGAGTTTTTTTCTCTGCGTCTATGTAACTGTGTGGTTCTGATTGTCTTGTAGGTGGGTTAGACCAAGACTTTAACATTTGTTCTGAAATCGGCTTCCAATAGGAAGGGTTCACATATCTCTGGAAGTAAATAATGTGGATTGTGACCTGTATCGGGAATCAGCATGACCCCTAATAGCACTAGTTTGAGGATTTTCGTTTGTCTGTCATGTATTACAGTGAGGTACTATGTGATTTTAGGTTTTTTACTAGCACTTCTTAAAGTACAACAGTCAAGTGCGCAGTACCACTGGATAAGCATCCTCATTGTCCTTAAAACTTCACTCCCCTAAATCAATTCACTCATCAATCCCCACCTACAATTCCACCCACACCGACTCTACATACTTAGAGGCACATTTATCAATGAAGAATGCAGAGCAGCAAACCACCTTGCTCTGCATAAGTAAAGGGCAGGAATCCACCATATTTAACATTATACTGCGCATTTGTGTCATTTCCCCACACTGGCGCAAATGTGCTATAAAAAACCAACGCAAGCAGCCGTGTGTTGTTAGCAGGATTGTTTTTGTGCAGGAAGGGACCCCTTCCTGCACAAAAACCATCCCCTGAGGCACTTTTCTCTTTCAATGCATGTTGCGTAATGCAGCACTCATAGAAAGAGGAAAAAACAAGGAGAAATAAAGATATGTCTCCTTGTTTGACTCCCCTGGGGATGCATAGCATTTGACATATTTCTAGGTCTACCAGTAATGGTAAGTCTGAGAATGGGCGAATAATCCATGGGCTGTGCATGGGAACACCCACGCTCCACCCATGGAACGCTTTCCTTGGGCAGAGTAACGCAAAGCAGAAATTTGCACTGTGTTCATTACTCTAAGTTTATCAAGCCACCCAGGACCACACAAGGTGGACTTGCATGGCTTGATAAATCTAACTTAAGATTTGTGTTGCTATTGCGCCCTATCGCATGCCACAAGGGCGACACAACCCTTTCAAGAGTGTACCCCTTTGTGATTTGTACAAAAATTTCAGAACTTCTTGCAGGAGCTGGGGATCCAGTGAGGATTTAGAATGTGGGTGGGACCTGGCTCACGGTCTGAGTGTAGCTTCTGATATGACTGACTATTTTGCATTTGTCTAAGAGTGTTAAAGGTTTGCACACCAGGAATATCGAGTGGTAGGTATCTACTACCTTTAGTAAGCTAGAAGAATTGATTGGAGTAGGAACATTTTCAGTTTGCTGAGCTGCTTCAGTTGCAGTGCAAGGAGTGGAAGTGCTTCTGACATAAGCAACTATTGATAGTTGATTATTAACCAGACTTGAATAAAATGTAATGCTATATAATACATTAACTTTGTTGTTTCGGGAAAAAGTGGGAAGTTGGTGGAACGGTATTGTTTATGGAAGTTTTTTCTTTTAAATGAAGTTGAAGAATTCTTTGTAGGTGTTATAGAGAGTTCTAGGATGGATCAACGAGTTCCTCTACCCCGCATACCTAAACAACGCAGTCTCTATAACAACTGTGTCTTAACTACGCTTTGCTTTTCCACTCATGCCTTTACCCCGTTTTTTGTGGTAATGGCATGCATGGTAAAGGGCTATGCGAGGCTAAGGTTACCACCCCCATCCCCCCCCCCCATCCCCCTAAAAAATGATTTTCCCTCCCCATATCCCTAAAAACTACCCCATCCCCCTCCCTGAGCCCTAAAACAACTCCTAAAAAATACCCCAAACTCTAAAAACTAGCCCAAACATCCCACCCCTATAACTACCCCAAACCCCCACACCCCCTGAAAAATACCCTGAACCCCCACCCCTAAAAACTACCCCAAACCCCCTGAAAACTACCCAAACCCCCACCACCCCTAAAAAAGACCCCGAACTCCCACCACCCCTGAACACCACCCTGAGCCCCCACCACCCTTGAAAACTACCCTGAAACCCCTCCACCCCTTAAAACTACCCTGAACCCCCACAACCCCATAAAACTACACCAAACCCCCACAACCCCATAAAACTACCCCGAACCCTCACCATCCCTTAAAACTACCCCAAACCCCCACCACCCCAAAAAACGACCCTGAACCCAACACACGTCATAAAACTATCTCGGAACCCCCCCCCCCCCCCCACCCCTGAAAACTACCACAAACGCCCCCCCAGACCCAGGCCCACTTACCTGTCCTTGTCCGCTTACTCGCTTCCCAAAGCTCCTCTTTCCCCGCCAATTCAGAGCACTAGAGCGCCTTTGCCTTAACCACGCCTGTGCTTGTTTAAGGCAAAGTCGTTGTTCGGGAAAGCGTGGTTATGCTTGCTGGATTCCAGAACTCGTGGATCTGGCCTCATTGTTCCGGGTGTTTCCGGTTATAGAGACACAATCAGGTGGCAGATACGCATTTCTGAATGCAATTCAAAACATGTCTGCCATATTTATGTCTGGAGGGCCCTTGAGCTGCTGACGGAGCTGCATTGTATCTCAGTATTGGATGAGTGTGAAGCCACTCTAACTCCGACAGGGTCACTTAGACCTGAGTGACAGTGTAAAAAAACGGGATACTAATTTGTGCAAATATAGTTTGTGTGTGAGACTTACCATTTTAGCCAACATATTAGGTGGAAATGTACGCTCACTCTCCAAAGGATATGCCAGTTGCACCAGGGCACTTTTGTACTGAGTTTTACCATTGGTGTCGAAATGGCCCCTTAAGTGTTGAAATGAGGGAAAGAACACTCAACACCCGTAAAAAATATGTATTATAACGTGTCATTGAACTACATAGATAGTGGGAAAAGGTATGAAGAATCCCTTCACGTAGGCAGTTCAATAGACCAAGTGTAGTGTCTACTACTCCTCTTTCAATCAATCAATCAATCATCGCATTTATATAGCGCACTACTTACCCAGAGGGTCTCAAGGCGCTGGGGGAGGGGGATCTGCTACTGCTCGAACAACCAGGTCTTGAGTTGCTTCCTGAAGGCGAGGTGGTCCTGGGTCAGGCGGAGGTGGGTGGGGAGGAAGTTCCATGTCTTGGCGGCGAGGTAGGAGAAGGACCGTCCCCCTGTGGTGGCTCTACGGATGCGGGGGATGGCGGCGAGGGCGTGGCCGGTCGATCGAAGTTGGCGTTTGGGAACGTAGAAGTTGAGGCGGCTGTTGAGGTATCCTGGGCCTTGGCTGTGTAGGGCTTTGTGTGCGTGGGTGAGGAGACGGAAGGTGATTCTCTTGTTGACCGGAAGCCAATGCAGATCTCTCAGGTGTCCGGAGATGTGGCTGCGACGGGGGATGTCCAGGATGAGTCGTGCTGAGGCGTTCTGGATCCGCTGGAGTCTCTTCTGGAGTTTGGCGGTGGTTCCGGCGTAGAGGGTGTTGCCGTAGTCCAGTCAGCTGGTGATGAGGGCCTGGGTGACCGTCTTCCTGGTCTCGGTGGGGATCCACCGGAAGATCTTACGTAGCATGCGCAGGATGTTGAAGCACGACGAGGAGACTGCGTTGACTTGTCTGGTCATGGAGAGGGAGGAGTCCAGGATGAAGCCCAGGTTGCGTGCGTGGTCTGTTGGTTTGGGTGCGCTGCCTAGGGCGGGGGGCCACCAGGAGTCGTCCCAAGCGGCGGGTGAGGATCCCAGGATGAGGACTTCCGTCTTATCTGAGTTCAGTTTCAGGCGGCTGTTCTTCATCCATTCGGCTACCTCTTTCATCCCTTCGTGAAGGTTGGCTCTGGCGGTGGCGGGGTCGTTGGTGAGGGAGAGGATCAGCTGGGTGTCGTCGGCGTAAATGATGTTGAGGTTGTGCTGGCGTGCGATGTCTGCGAGGGGGCTCATGTAGATGTTGAAGAGGGTTGGACTGAGCGAGGAGCCTTGAGGGACGCCGCAGATGACTTCGGTGGCTTCAGATCTGAACGGAGGGAGGCGGACTCTCTGTGTCCTTCCGGCGAGGAAGGAGATGATCCACTCCAGTGCCTTCTCCTGGACTCCGACGTTGCTGAGGCGTTGTACTAGGGTAAGATGGCAGACAGTGTCGAAGGCCGCGGAGAGGTCCAGGAGGATGAGGGCCACTGTTTCTCCGTTGTCGAGCAGCGCTCGGATGTCATCGGTGACTGCGATAAGGGCGGTCTCGGTGCTGTGGTTGGCCCGGAAGCCAGACTGCGAGGGGTCGAGGGATCCGTTCGTCTCGAGGAAGGTGGCCAGCTGCTTGTTGACGGTCTTCTCGATGACTTTTGCAGGTAACGGGAGCAGCGAGATGGGGCGGTAGTTCTTGAGGTCGGTGGGGTCGGCTGATCGCTTCTTTAGTAGAGCGCTGAGTTCTGCGTGCTTCCAGCTCTCCGGGAAGGTAGCGGTGTCGAAGGAGGTGTTGATGATGTCTCTCAGGTGGGGTGCGATGATAGCGTCGGCCTTGTTGAAGACGCGGTGAGGGCAGGGGTCGGTCGGCGATCCGGAGTGGATGGAGTTCATCGTGAGGACGGTGTCTTCGGTGCTGATCGGAGTCCAGGCGCGGAGGGTGGTGGTGGGGGGCGGTGGTTCGGTCGTGGTGTTCGTCGGTTGAGTGCTGAAGCTGTTGTGAATGTCAGCGATTTTGTTGTGGAAGTAGGAGGCGAGGGAGTTGCAGAGGTCTTGCAAAGGGGTGATGTCGTTGTTTCCGGCGTTGGGGTTGGAGAGCTCTTTCACGATGTTGAAGAGTTCCTTGCTGTTTTGTGCGTTGTTGTCCAGTCGTTCCTTGAATGCTGTTTTCTTGGTGGCGTGAATCAGTTGATGGTGATTTCGGGTGGCGAGCTTGAGGGTGGTCATGTTGTCCGGTGTTGGGTCTTTTCTCCAGGCTTTCTCGAGGGCTCGGCAGTTCTTCTTGGAGCTCTTGAGTTCGTCGGTGAACCATGGGGCCTTCTTGCTGCCGGGTCTGCTGGGTTGGGTCCTCAGTGGGGCGAGGTCGTCTGCGCAGCTGTTGATCCACTTCGTGAGGTTGTCGGCGGCCTGGCTGGGGTTCGCTGAGCTGGCGGGAGGGTGCTGGCTCAGGGATGTGGCGAGTTGGTCGTCCGTGATCTTGTTCCAGCTTCTTCGTGCAACCTGTTGCTGGTGGTGGTGGATTGTGGTCCTTCTGAAGCTGAAGTGGACGCTGCTGTGGTCCGTCCAGTGGAGTCCGGTGGCGTGGCTGAAGACGATGTCCTTGCTGGATGAGAAGACGGCGTCGAGTGTGTGTCCGGCGAGGTGGGTGGGGGTGGTCACCAGCTGCTTGAGTCCGAGGTTGGCGAGGTTGTCAAGCAGGGAGGTGGTGTTGCGGTCGTTGTTGTTCTCCAGGTGGAAGTTAAAGTCCCCGAGGAGGATGTAGTCGGCAGAGGGGAGGGCGTGCGGGCTGATGAAGTCGGCGATGTCTTCGCTGAATTGAGTGCGTGGTCCCGGGGGTCGGTAGATCAGGGTGCCTCTGAGGGTGGTCTTGGGGTTGGTGTGTATCTGGAAGTGCAGGTGTTCGGCGGTAGTCAGGGTGTCGTCGGTGTTGGTCGTGATGCGGATGGTGTCTCTGTGGATGATGGCGATGCCTCCTCCCTTCTGTTTGTCTCGGTCTCTCTTCGGGTGATCTTGTAGCCCTCTGGGATGGCGATGGCGATGTCCGGCGCTCTTCCTCTGCTGTCACCCTGTGGAATGTTTGGTACCCATGACAACTTAGTAAGATGTTGGTTCTTAGCTCTGTGAGTTCAGTTGGGAGTTTGGGATTGAACTGTAAGGAGACAGCTCCTGGTGGGGTTTTTATATTATTAATTATATCTTATTCCTGACTCACCCCCTTGTACCATCATACAGAATAAATACCTATTCTACAAGAAGCTACGTTGCATTCCATTTTTATTTCCTTCACTACACCATGGCTCTATAAGATGCGCTGGTTGGAATTTTACTCCTTTAAGTGACAACATTGCAATTGGGTAAATTGTCTTGTACCAGCATGGGCTGCTGTATACGGCTTCTTTGACGAAGTGATCTTCTCCATATTTTCTGTATGGCCTCAAAGATACATATACACACACGCTTTACGGCTAGTCCTGGCCACGTCTATACTAATAGCCTAGTATTTCAACTCGGAAATCTATCTCCACTGCTGTAAAATATCAGATTACTCAACACAATTCATGTCCTTTCAACCTTAACTCTGTTTCCTTGGGGTGACTGTCCCCTGCTAACGAGTTAGTTATGAAAAGCCAGCACCCTAGCATTGTGCAGAGTGTGACGTTTGTGTTAATGTGCGCAGTTTAGGGAAAGTGTTAGCCGCCCGGTGTTATCTGCAGTCATGCGAAAGGCTGCCTTACAGCCGCTTTATGGGTCGGTCCCTGGTGAGCCATGCTGATTTAATGCCATGCTTCACAGTACCATCCGCTGGGTCCCATTTCAGCTGTCATTAAGAAGTCGAGGGCTTCATTAAAGTACGGGCAATTACCAGGGGGGAGGCTTGCATCTCCGACGGAAAAGAAGCGGCTTTCAATTTAAGTCACTTCCTATAGATCCTCAGTTAGGACCACGACGTATGCGCCGTGACAGGGAATTTCAGCATCAAGGATTTGACGCTGACTGGAAAGAAGCGCATCGCAAGGTTAATGCGGAAGGTCAACGTATGCCTGAGTCAGCCTAGGGATCCTGGGAGAAGAATGTTTGTTTACATTTCAGCTCAGCTCAAGTATTAGCAGATGCGAGAACGTGCGCCGCCTCTCACGTTGCAGCGTTTGTAGAGGGCCCCTGTCCTCGCGGCTGCGGCTCGTGCGATGCAGAGGGCGCCGGTGGCGCTCTCAGTGGCTCGTGCCGCTCTGAATGAACTTGAAGATCTCACGCCTAGGCATGACGAGGCTGCCGGGCTTCTAAAGACACGCGTTCGACCATCATTGAGAAGACAAGAGGGTCGTTATCTCGCCTCCGAGAGCGACATTCGGGGCAGAATCTTTTGTTTATGAAAGTTTGAGCTTCACGAGTCAGAGGCCTGTAGTAATCGTCGTGTCCTTTCTATTTCTCTTATGTTCATTAAAGAATTTAGAATGTTTCTATGTCAGATGGAATTCATTGATGTAATATTGATTAGTTATTTAGAATTCACTGATGTCAAGGCTTAACGCAAAATGATGAAGCCTCTGAGTCTTCCATATCCAGGGTTCTGAGGGGGCTGGATTCTTCCGGGAGTCAGAACTGGTAGTAATTTTAAACCGGCTTTGAAACTGGTTACTGTCAGGCTCTTTGTTCATGTCCTTAACTCTACAGGTTAAAAACACATCAATTTGTGAATAATGAATGTGAAAACCGTAAGAAAATCCATGCCAGCGATTTATTTCCTGATTATATTTCACATGTTTAACACTCTTGGGGAATGCGCGATTGTGTAAACGATTTCCAGGATGTTGTGTTTTTGTATTTCCTCTGTGAAGCTTATTACTCTTGTAAAGTGCATACTTAGAACGGAGTCGTCTGCGGGTGTTTATAATGTGCCTCAATCAAAAACACTGGAGTTGGCAGGGCGAGGTTCTCGCAGTGCCCGTCAGTGAATCGTAAAAGGGGTCAAAATACATAGGGCCTCTCTGCAGAGCACACCGAGAAATGGTCAGGTACTCCAGTTGCAACTGTGATTATTATCAAATGTGTGTGAATGAATGAGGTACAGAGTTTTCAACATATTGAAGATGAATGTATAAGAAAATGCAATGCTTATAGGATGGTGAACAGGTGCAGTGTTTGTTTATGGGTAGTGAAGTGAGGGAGATGCATGGAAATGCATTCAGGCAAGAAAAATGGAGTACATTTCTAACAAAGTGTTAACAAAAGTAATTGATGTACTCTGAGCATCGCTACCCCTTCCGCAGACTCAGTACTTTTTAATACACAGGCGTAATTTCAGAATTTTAACATTTTCGATATTTTTTACAGCAACATTTTTGTTTCTCATTTATCTTAACCCTTTCGCTGCTGATGACGAGCTCAGCTCGTCATCACCCACGGGTGTCGTGTGCTGATGACGAGCTGAGCTCGTCATGGAAACAGCAAAATGGCAATTTGCAGCACAGGGCAAAAATCCCCGCAGCAGCCAAAACAGCTAGCAATCATTGACAAAGTCAATAGTCTTGACTTGTTTAAGGTGCATGTCAGTTGTGGTATATGATTGGAACATTGTTTTTATTATATAAACTGCCTCTGTACCACATTTTGTTAGAAGGGCACTTCTGCTAGGATTGCTGTTCACTGTGACTGTGGTACAGCCATGCTGACTTTAGCCATCATCCTGCAAAAGACAGTAGCCTGCTGTACACCAGATTGGCTTCCTAATACATCATAAACAGGTATGGAGGTTGGGTTGTGCCAAGAGATCTGGCAGAGGGTGCTCCCTTAATGCTCTAGCTAGTGTAGGTAGTATTAATGTTAATGAGATTTATACAAGCGCACAAATACCTAATGGTGTCTTGGCGCTGAGGACCACAATAACCTGCTGTATGCCTAGCCCTGGAACAACCAGGTTTTCAAGTTTCTCCTAAAGCCAGTTAGGGAGCTACCGTTCCTAAGCTCAAGTGGAAGAGAATTCCAGAGTTTAGATGTTCCGTAGTGAAAACCATGGCCACCCCAATGTGAAGACCGAATTCTAGGCACTGACAGAAATCGTGCGCCCATCGACCGAAGAAGTCTAGTTGGTTGGTACCACACAAAAAGATTCTGAAGAAAAGCGGGACCAGACTGATTCAAGGCCTTGTAGGCAAGACACAGCGCCTTAAATGTAATGCACTGAGGTACCGGCAGCCAATGAAAATTAGGGATTTCATTGGATACAGTTTTATGCCTGGGAAGATTAAGCAATAGACGTGCCGCAGAGTTTTGCACCATCTGGAGCTTCTTTAGACACTGCTTCTGGGCATTCAAATACAGCCCAATACAGTGGTCCAATTTGGATTGAATAAGAGATGTGACTACTGTTTTCCTAGTATCTGCCGGAATATAAGGAAGCATCTTCCTTATTTTCTTTATAAGAAAATATGAGGCTGATACATTGGCATTTGTCTGTTGACAAAATGTCTATTAATCTATCAGTACCCCCAGATGTTTTACTTTGGCCACAGGTTTGGGAGGAGCACCCATCTCTGACGGCCACCACAGATTGCTTAAGGTAGGCAGCATGTTGCCAAAAATCAAAACTTCAGTTTTGTCGGAATTAAGTTTGAGGCAATGCGTAGTCATCCATTTATTGATTGCCCTCATGCAGTTTTGGAACTGCTGAAAAGGAGAGATTTGATGTTTATAAGCAGCTACCACAATTTGGGTGTCGTCGGCATAGGATGTCAAACTAAATCCAAATTCCTGAATCAGTGGGGCAAGTTCGGAGACGTAAATGTTGAAAAAAGAGGGGCTCAATGAACTGCCCTGGGGAACTCCATATGGTAGAATGTAGGGGGCTGAATTGACACCATCGAGTGACACCGTTGATCTCCGATCCGTTAGGAAGGAGGACAGCAGAGCCAGCTCCATCCCATCCACTCGCAACTTTTTCAGCCGATGTTGTAAGAGAACATGATCCACCGTATCAAAAGCGGCTGATAGATCGAGGAGCACAAGAGCAGCTGTGCCTCCTTCATCCATCACTGCTCCAATCTATTCGGTCGCTTTAATGAGTGCCCTTTCCGTGCTATGTTCATTACGGAAACCAAACTGAGAGTGATCCAGCAAACTGTTCTCCATGATAAATTGTGACAATTGAATGTTTATAATTTTGATAACTATCTTGGCTGGTGTGGGTAATCGGGCAATGGGTCGATAATTCAATGGATTTGTGGCATCTAATGTCAGCTTTTTTAATAAAGAAAGGATTAACGTCTCCTTCCAGCTGATGGGAAAGATGCCCGAATCAAACATCAGATTGAAAATCTCCGCAAGCCCGGGACTCACCAGATCCACTAATTCTTTCAGAAAAGCTGGCGGACATGGGTCCAGAGGGGATCCTGACCTGGATTCAATTATATACTTTCCCACTACTTCCAAAGACACGGGGAAAAATTCAACAAAGTATTTTTGTCAGGGTCTGGATCATGTCCTTGGGATGAAACACAAGGCCCTGATCCATCCTTAAATGCCTTGAAAATATCCAGAACTTTTGATTTGAAGGTTGCCGCAATATCGTTACAAAATTTTTGATTACTCTTCATTCCAGTATTATTGGGCAGTGTGATTTTGTTGATTACCGAAAACAGTTCCTTAGAGGAATTGTTAGCTGACTCAATCTGTTGAGTAAAATAATTTCTCTTTTCTACTATAAGTTGTTTTTTGTAATTCATTAAGGCTGTCTTGTACGCTGCACATTACCACCAAGCACTCAAATGTAATTCAAAAGTCCAAAAAGTAAATCTGAAATCCGTGTATTTCACTCTTCTTCTTTATTACTTCATAAAGGTTTTCACAGTAGATTTCATGAACACAGCCAACACGTGTTTCGTCTTGTCAGTATATGACAATTGACTTCTTCAGGGCTGTAAACATATACAATAACCTTGATTAGGTCTAAATTAATTACTTATAAAACAGTATAGCCACTAAATCAATCTTGACTAATCATAAACAGTCACCGAATAACTAGTGAAAATAGTAAGGCACGCTTGCTTATCTAAATCGTAGTAATTTGTTCGCCAACGACGTTCCATACGGCGACAATTCTGTTTTTCCTTCAAAAGTGAATCAAGAAACCAAGGGGCCGACGGAGTAGTCCTACTACCAGACAGCTTTTTTGTAGGAACAGCGGCCCTCACTGCCTCAGCACTCCAATTAGTGTATTTAGTAACAGCTAAGTCCACATGGTCCTGAAATAGAGGGTATGAGGCTTCCAAATGGGTACGAAGGACTGTTTTATCCACTTTACTCCATGCTTTGCAGGAAAAGACAAACAGCTTCATAATGCTAGCCTGTCCGACCGTGCTGCATGGAAGACTAAACTTAGTCCCGCCCCGCACACTCTACGGAGTCTGTTGTTATGTCGGTCCTTGACACCCTCAGGGAGGGTATGGACACCAATCAGCACCAGGCGCTTGTGCTCCTCGATCTCTCAGCCGCTTTCGATACGGTGGACCACAACACCTTACTTTCCCGTATCGCGGCGGCGGGGATCGGGGGGAGTGCCCTGGTCTGGTTGTCCTCCTTCTTGAGTGACCGCACCCAGGCTGTCCGCCTGGGTGACTACACAGCGGACACCCGAAGAGTTCAGTGCGGGGTTCCCCAGGGTTCCTCTCTCTCTCCCCTCCTATTTAATCTGTATATCGCCCCTCTTATTTTCTCTCTTCAACAGATGGAGGTCACCGTATTTAATTATGCGGATGACCTCCAGCTGGTCTTCAATCTCTCTTCTCCTTCTGCCACACTTAACTTTCAAACTGTTATGCTTCATATCAGGGACTGGATGAACCACAACCACCTTAAACTCAACCCTGATAAAACAGAACTGGTGTTGACGGGTGGCTCATCCAGTCCCTGGTCCCCTCTCTTCTGGCCCCCTTCTCTTGGTCCTTCTCCTGTTCCCTCTCCCTCAGTCAAAACTTTAGGCATAAAACTCAACTCTCAACTCACCCTTCACTCCCAGGTTAGCTCTGTGGTATCTTCTTCCTTTCTCTCACTGCGTACTATTCGCAGGGTGTCCCGATTCTTCACTTTCTCCGCACTTAAACTCATCATTTTGGCCATGGTGGTGTCCCGCCTGGATTACGGGAACGCCCTGTATGCCGGCATTCCTGCATACAGCCTGCGTCGCCTTCAACAAATACAGAACCAGGCGGCCCGCCTGGCCTTCAATCTCCCTAAATTCCACCACTCTACCCCTCTTTTGAAATCACTGCACTGGCTCCCCGTGCGAGCTAGAATTCAATTCAAGCTCGCATGCATTACTTTCCTGGCCCGCTCTAGTTCGGCGCCAGCCTTCATCTCCTCTGAGATCGTCCCTTATGTCCCCACTAGGGCTCTACGATCCTCCACCCAGTCCCTCCTTACCATCCCACGCTTCCGGAGAAAGAAGTGGGGTGGATCTAAATTTGCCGTCCTCGCCCCCACCCTCTGGAATTCCCTTCCCCTTGAACTTCGCTCCATCCCCCTCTATTCGCAATTCCGTAAAAGCCTCAAAACCCATCTTTTTACTAAATCCTTTGACTAATTGCCCGCTTTGACCTCCCTACCTTCACCCTCAGTCCCCGTTAGCTATAGCGCCAAGAAGCCGCTGGTATACGTGCGCTTAACAAGAACTTTTAAACTCAAACTCAAACTTAATAAGTGAATGGTCAGACCAAGACACAGGAAGAATGCCTTTCACTATGAGCCCGTGGGCTGATGAGAAGACACCATCCAACGTGTGACCGGCCTCATGCGTGGGTGATACCACTAATTGGGCAAGTCCGACCACTCCTAGGGTATCTAAGAGCATAGCCGTCTCTCTATTATCTGTGTCTTCCAAATGGAAATCTCCAAGAATGGTAAAATCCTTATTTAAAAAAGTGGGTTCAAGCAGGGTATCGAGATTTGTTAAAAAAGTACTCTCTTTATTATTATACAGTTAATAAAAACCGTAATGTACAAACATAGCAATGCATATTAAAATGAATTTAAAAAAAAAAAAAAATTTAAAGTATTTCTGGTGGGCGATACAGTAAAATACCTTTGAATGTCAGTTTAGAACTAAGTTCAAACGTAAATTGTAGAGCCTCATAAAATGGAGTAGAGACAGGGTGGTAGGTGACTGAGAAGTGTTCTCTAAAAATAATAGCCACTCCGCCACCTCTTTTCAAAGGCCTGTCTACTCTAATCGCTCTGAAACCCACAGGAGTTGCAGTAACAAAATCAGGTTCTGATGCGCCATCTGCCCAGGTTTCTGTTATAAAGAGAATATCCAAACCCAAGTTTTCTATTGTGTAGGCTACTTCATATTTATGCTTTCCCAATGATCTAGCGTTAACCTCTTTCTTCCTTCTCACCACCACATCTCTACTTCTCCCCAATACTGCTACCCCTCTGGTTCTTTACCCCTGTTTGGAATTTGCCAATACTGTAAACCCCAACTTCTCCAAAAAAGGTACCCCTTTGCGCCCTCTATGTGTGTTTCCTGTAGGCAAACCAGGTCTAGGCGGAATGTTTTAAGTAATGCAGCCACCCTAAGTCTTTTATTCAAATCGTTGAGCCCACAGACGTTAATTGAAGCAATCCTACAGGACATTAAAATACATCAAAAACCTTGCCCACGATGAAGAACAGTTCATTAATCATATACTGATACTGATGCTCAAAAGAAAAAAAAGAAAAAAACGTACCATCCTGTGTGTACTGTATAAGCTGTGCACTAATCAGTACTGTTTTGTGCTGTACCACGCAATATATGCCATAGCTTTGTATACATTTCACTCCCCCCTTGCCCCCCTCTCCCCCCCTGACCCTTCCCAACCTCTCTACCCCACCCTCTCCCCTTTACAGGCAAAAAGGTCACGAATGACCTATGTGTGGCCGATTTTGGATTGTGGTTATCGCACCCCTCTCCCTCCTATCACCATATTGCCCTGTGCACCCCCTTAAACATTGTGCCCCAATCCTCCCCCTGAAACAAGACCAAAAAGGCCAGATTCATAAAATTCACGGGCACACATTATTGTACATTCTCCAAGGATCAGGAGCTATCCTATCTGAAAAGATATTTAAACCGTTTAACCACCCTTCTGGCCTTTAAGCTCCTCCAGAAATTGCTGAGCTTTAATTTTGGAAAGGAACATTCTTACTTTCTCCTTTGTGATTACCTTCAGCCTCGCAGGAAAGAGGAGATACGCCTCTGAGCCCAAAGACTGAAATGGCGTGATTAGCTGCCTAGGCCTCCACCTTCTTTCCACCGTGACATGGCAGAAATCGGCCTAGCAAAAAAGGTGGTGCCCTCAAATGTTCACCTATTGTCAGGTCTTGCCTTATCCATTATCTCCTGTCTAAGCAGATAGTTCCCTACATTCACCAGAATTGCCCTGGGCAAGCCCCCCTGCACCCCGCTCCTTCTTTGGCGTGAATTGGAACCTATGTGCCCGTTGTCCCTCCTTCTCCCACTGCCACTTAGTATCAGGAAATGCCCCCTCAGTAAATTCACCGCAAATTGCCTGATGTCCTGCCCTTCTGTCCCCTCTGCCACACCCAGAAGTCTAATGTTGTTGCGCCTCTGGCGATTTTCAAAATCTTCTAATTTCCACTGTAAATCCCCTGCCAGTTTGTCCTTTGCTGACTTGAAAGTCTGCCAAGTTCCAACGTCGTCCTCCAGTTTCCCTGTTCTCGCCTCCACCTGCGTGACTCTGTCAGCTATTTCATCATAAAGTTTATTCACTTTCCCTTAATGTATTGTGAATTTTTTTTAAGCTTGTCTTGCTCTGCAGCTTTCCGACCTTGCCTCCCCTTGCATCTGCTTGAGAGTATTTTAAAGTAAGTCAAAAGGAGCATGGGGAGGTGCAGAATCAGGAGGGGCTTCCCCAGAGGTTATCATAGAGTTATTATCGTCCTGGTAGATCTGCGAGGTGGCAGAGTAGTCCCATACCAACTTTTTTCGGTACCTGCGGGGGACCCAGACCCAGAGCCGTGCCTCCTTGTTTTAGACCGTCTTTTCTTTTGCGTACTCTCTTTACCCGAGGTACTGGACCCTGAGTCTCACCCATCCTCCTTGCTCACTTCGCTAGTTTGAACCAAATCTGAGTTCTCATTAAGGGAGAAGAAGCACTCCCCTTCTATCGAGCCTCC
The DNA here is from genome assembly GCF_964263255.1 of Lissotriton vulgaris. Lineage (NCBI taxonomy): Eukaryota > Metazoa > Chordata > Amphibia > Caudata > Salamandridae > Lissotriton > Lissotriton vulgaris. The sequence continues at coordinate 272,373,428 of NC_141694.1, read as the reverse complement.
ATTGGCTCTTTCCAGCCCCTCACAAGTCATGCCATTTGAATTATCACCCTTGTTCGCCAAGCTGACACTGCTGCCCCAGGTACTCCTTGCTTGCCGCGGGGGTTTTAATTCGGCCTCAACCAACATCAAGGCTCCCAGCATGTCCGCGTTCCCCGCCTCCCTGTAATGCGCTCCCCCCTCCCTCGCTCTCCGCACAATTCACTCCCCCTGAAGCAGGGGTTATCTCACCAGAGTTTAGATCTGCTGCGGGATCCTCCATCTTCGAAACCGTGCTGTTACCGGAGCCGGAGCCGGAGTGTTGCCTAGCAACCTTGCTCTCCATGTTCAGAGCGTCTTCAGCGTCCTCGAGGACGTCCTTGCTGTAATCCGGCTTTCCATCTGGTTGCCCTGTGGTCTTCGGGCTAAAAACTTCAGTCAAGGAGGGTTGCCTTAAACCAGCATCCTTATTTTTTGTTTTCTCGCCTACTTTCCATTGTTTATCGGCAGATACGGTCCGATCCTCTGCCGGGCTGCCATGCTCAACACGCACGCTTGCTCTTCCCTGCGGCTCCGTTTTTTTCTTTGTAGCGGGGACAGCGGCTTTCCGAATTGCTCCGAGTGACCGCTGCGGGATAGACGCCGATACAGTATCGCTCTTGCTTGCACTTTTCGTGTTGGTTTTTACGGCAGCAGGATCCGATTGCTCCTTCCCCTTCTCTTGTCTCACAGGACGTGGGGGCATTCTGACCGCCTGCTGCTTCATTTTCCCGATCGCGATCAGCCAGCTGGTGAGCTTTTTCTTTACCCAGGCCAAGCCTAGCCTGAGCGGGAGTAGCGGCTTCCTTGTAAACTTGTATTCAGTTAAATCCGCCTGCACCCAGTATCCAAGAGCCATCAGGGGCGCGCAGCATCCTAGTCAGTTCTCCAGCGCAGAGTTAGAAGGGAGAGGAGAAGTGTGCGACTGCTCACCACAGCCCTGCAGCGGCCATCTTGCCTCCACCCATAAGGGAACCTGGGTGATTGATGAGTAAACGTTTTGCACTTCCTGCGACTATTGTTGTTTCTGATGGTCACTGCTGGGGTGATAAACTCTACACACTATGCTTACTCTCCGCTAATGAGACACTTTTGTTGCCTTCAGTATTTTAAATATGCCAGAGTGTTGCTGCAGGTGCATCACCGGTTTCACCATCAGCTAATCTCCAGTCACCTTGGCCTGGGCCTCTGTGCAGTAAGTCAGAGCTCCCTAACTTCACTTAAGGTTAAATAAGGGAATCTTCCTTGGCAATGCCAGCCCCTAATTACTAATAGATGTTCATAAAAGCAGTGCATGGGGTATTGTCTTAGTTAACTCCAGGTGCTGCATAGTGATTTCTTCGGCAACACTCTTTTTACTATCATCTGTTAACTCAAAACTAACTTGCAATTTACCTGTGAGAAGAAAACCAACATGAGTTTCATATACAAGACAGGCCTTCCTGGTAAGCTGCGGCACAGCCCAATTTACACAGATTAGGGTTGCTAATTTGTATTGATTGTCTGAAACAAAAGGGAGAGCCAAGTGCTAAATCCAGATGACACTGCTTATGTAGATAAAATCTGGATTGAAAGTTGTGGGAGTACCAGAGCTTAATACATAAAATAATAGGTGCTGGGCCACAAAGTTTTGCTTAGACGCTGTAGTCAGTGGTATGGAATGTCGGAGTGACTAATACGAAACCTACGTAGTTTAGATTCCACTTGATTCTTCTTTAATTCAGCACCAGACACTCCCTGCCACTTTATCTCACTCTTGCAGGTTTTTTTAAAATCCCTTTGTCACTATTTTTCCATCTATCGCTTCCTATGTTCCCTTTTTGAGTTTTTCTTTCGCTGCCACTGGATCAAAGGCTTTTGAGGAAAAAAAGTTCCTGTTGCCCCAGCTGCAACCACCAGAACAAATTAAGCACTGGCCGATGCCTGGGGTTTCAATAGGAGCTACGTACAAGAGTATCAAGCCAAGGGGCGCCCTTCTTTTCAATCATCAGCCTCCTGCCCTACGTGTTACTCTGCAGAGGGAAAACATTCAAATAGATCAAAGTGGAACCACCTTTTTTCTGAATCTCTATTCAAACTAATATGTCAAAGAACGTGAGACTAGCAACGAGCAATTGATATAAAGACAACATTCTGGAAATTCGGCGTCTCAAAGATAAAGGGCCTGTTTCACAAAGTATGTTTTTTGCAGGCAAAATAACTTCCAACTGAAAAAGAGCATAATTTATACACATTTAAAATTCACATGATTCACAGAATTAAAATAGACAGCTCTGCAGGTAAATAGGTGAGCAGCAAGTGTGTAAGTAACACTCGAAGTGATCGTCTGGCACAAGGGCAAACTTGTCCTCAATGAATCGACATAGAATGAGAATGAGCCATGCTTTTTTCTCAAATCTCGAAACATTATCAAGCATTCATCCATTCACCTGGCCATATTCCACCCTATACTGGCTGTCCATCAAAAAGCCTCCCTACTGCCTACAGATATCCTTCTTCCACTAGGTGTGTGTGTAAATCCTGCTGACTAGGAGAGCCCACATGACCACACTCACAGATTACTCATCCCCCGAATTATGGCATTCACTCCAGTGACCAAGTTACATCTCTCAGCATAATGCTAGCGCTGTATGAATGGAGCATTGTGTTATTTTTTTTTTTACAAAAAATTCTTATTTTCTTTTCTAATCAGATTTCTATTACCCAGCCGTTTCTATGGCATTTACTGTCTACCACGGTCTCAATACGTTGAACCCTGACTGCCTTAGTTTGTTTTAATTTCAAGTTTAATTAGTAATAATTATATATCTTGCAATTGGTAACAAATGTTGGTCCCATGTATAATTCCAAAAAACACTGGGGAAAGAATTGTACTGTACTGTATTGCAGCATTTATATAGCACTTACTACCCCTACTTGGGGTGCTGAAGTGCTTGCCTTCATAAGTAATATGCTAAACTGCTTAGGGTGTGTAGTTCGAAGGGTATTTTTTGTTTGTTTGGATCTTATGTGGGATGTGTTTACATGTTGTGCGCGATAACCACCGAGATGCAGTTATCATGTAATGGGACACAACGCGTAGCTAAGTGTTGGATGATCAAGTGTAAGAGACAGACACGCAGTTTTTGGCTTTTCAGCATGCTGGTAGCTTTAAACAGGTCTGCAGGTCACATTATGGCATTTCGTATGATATAGTCTGTTTATCGGGATACTGCACTGGGTTGTCCAATCTGAGATTTTGTGTATAGTTGCAGTTCTGAGCTGGCATGATTGGAGGGAGAGAGAAGTGGAGACATCTGTGGGGAGGGACATTTTTACTTCATCCTAAATCTGAGTGCCTTTGTGAGATTTAAAGAAGCAGTCAAATTGTACAGATATTTGGGACCTACAGTGAATGGACTATGTTAAAGCCCTCCAAATTATCCAGTAATATGTGATTGTTGTCTTCAATTGTTCCATGCTTGTTCATTTTGTTCACTTTCCATAAAATTTGCATAAATGAGTGAACAAAACTAAACATTCAAACAAAAAAAGGGACAGTAATGCAGATGGGTGCACAAAATGTGCGCCCTGTAAAAACACATAAGAACTAAGAGGTAGACATGCATTAAAAAAAGAGAAAAAATTATGTTTATGTTTTTGGCTGTACAATGCTTTTGGTGGACAGCCATCACAGGAAATATGTCTTATGTGAATTTAAAAGGTAGAAGTTACAATTTGTTGCTGACCATTGCAAATTATGGTTTTAAGGGCCATAACTGTTGTATATGAAACTACATATCTGTGTAATGCTATGGCGAAGCATAGGTCAACCCTTTTTTGCTTACCTGCATAATGAAAGAAGTTTGCTGGTTGAGTTGTTTGCAATCTGTGGGTTGTAATTTGAGTATTGTGCTTCAGGATATGGCAGTATTCTGGGCTCTGTTACTGGGATGCAGGTGGTACAGTTACCTGGGAAATAGCAAAGTTTTCAACTGTAGTTGGAAGTGTATATGCTCCTATGTGCTTTTAATGCTAGCTGGTAGTGAGTTTCAGAGCTTGCCAGTTTGTATTGCTATGGATTTTTTATGGTACGGTGGTATAAGTGGTGCATTGAAGTGGTGATTGAATTTAATTTGTAGGTATAGCGGTCCTTTTCATTGGAAGGCTCTGTGGACAATGCAGGGTGCCTTGAACATTGCCAGTCTGCCTATAGGTTTCCAGTAGAGAGACTGCAGGACAGGAGTCATGCATTCTCTTGGGTGAAGGCAGAGACAAAACTTTGCTGCAACATTTTACATGAGTTGTATAGTATGCATAATGAATCTAGGTGTGCCAAGGTATAGGCTGTTGGCATATTCAAGCTTAGAGATTATGATTGTGAGGACGTCTGGCAGTTTATGTTGGTATGTAAGGTTTGGGAAGTTCCGAATCAGTGTTTTCATTGTGTAGGAGGCACTTTTTGTGATGTTGTGAGCATGCAGTATCAAGGATAGGTCTGAATCAATGGTTACCCCGACTTTTCTAACTTCTCTTGAGGTAGCAAGTAGCAGAACTTCCTCTATTTATTATTACGTCCTCTGTAAATCATCCCGTTTCATGCTCTCCACAACATGTGTTGGACACCACTTCATTCATTGACTTCAAATGTTACCAACATACCATTGACTAAGGTGTGCAATTAGCTTGACGGCATGTTACTTCTGCATATCAGATCCTCATTGGTATGCTACAAGCCTGCCAGTTCCTGTCGCATTTACTGCATCTGTTAATGTCATTGATTTCAAGTGCACATAACAATGTACTCATGGATAATCTGCGTTCTTATAAGCTTCTTTAGGTGTCCTTCAAACATCTAGAAATTAAAACCAGTCTGTGGAGAGATATTTAAATATAACACTCACTATTTCAAACAGACCGAATGAATGGGATTATATTTAGAGTGTCTTTCTATTGTTTGATATTTGAACTAGAATTTCATTGTAAATTTCTGTTTTCCTATGGCAAGGCCTGGCGCTTTTGCAGATGGATGAAAAGTCTATTTTCTCAAGGTCGCCTGTACGAGTTTAAGCCAGCTTAATAACTAACAACATGTGTTACAATCTGATGTAGTACTATAGCCTTATAACCCTCTGATAAAAGGCTACACTGGTTGTTAAAGGCCCAGAAGCTGAGTATAGCAAGGGAAAGGCCCTTTAACAACGGTTACAGCCAGAGACGGAATAGTTTATAACATTCCACCCTTTGTGGGTAAAATGTTATAAATTAATAAAGGAGAAGCACAAAGACTAATATTGGAATGTTGGAGCATTAGTCTAATACTAGCCATTATTAGCCCTGAGCCACTACATTGTCTTCAATTGCACTCTCAACATTCCAATGTTCTAATGCTCATTACATGCCATGCCCTAATGTGGCATTGGTTGCACATTGGAGGAAGGTAAAGTATTTCAAAACATGCCTCAACTGGTTGTCATTCTTTCATTGTGGAAATTTAGTTTGCATGGTCCTTTCTATCATACCTGGCTTTGGACCAGGCGACTGTCAAGCGTGGATTTAGGAGGAAGATGCTGTCATCTGCATTGTGAAAGAGAACAACAGCTAGCACCAAGGTAATTAAAACATCCACTGTGGTGAAGGAAACTCTCTCAGTAGTAAATCTTTGAATAATTCGATTTCAAGGGTTTTCTGATAGGTCAGCCATGAAGGCGCTAGTTCTTGGCAAATGAATTACTCATAAAAACTACATACCAAGAGAAACCCTGGTTTGCAGTTTTAAATTGGGATATTTTGGCATTTCATTTAACATTAGTGAGGCTCTTTCATTCAGATACCGAGTTTTGATGAAGGTATCCGGTTTTGCAGGTGATGATGAGAATTGACCAGAAATTCTGCTATCTAGTGGAGTTTGAAGGCTTGCATATTACTAGTAGTAGCACTAGTGAAGCTTAAGGATTGGGCAAGCAAAACAAGGCTTGGCGTAATCCACATTAAGTTGCATGCATCTTTCAAGCTTTCTGGGTAGGCAGTAGTAGAAGTTGTTTTAATTTGATTGTGTTGAATGGAAATTCCATTTTCTAGGTGTCTCAGAGAGGATAACTTGGCTCATTTAGCATACTGCTGGACAGCTCCTCATATTGGTAATCCCAGTGGTCCACATACAGATTAAAGATATTGAGGGCAAGAGTTGACTTGCAGTTAATTCTACACGATAGTGGGATAGCAGGGCATCATGAGAATTTCATTGATATAAAGAGTGCAGACGAAACTTACATATTCCTATATGCTTGGAAAGGGAAAAAAGGAGGGCCTTATGATTGATGGTATCAACATTTGTTGAGTGGTCAAGCTAAACAAGGAGGCAGACATTGCAGTGTATGTGATACACTTTTGTGAGAAATCAGACAGGTAGTTACACAGAAGGTTGTTCCTGAAGAAATGCTCTAGATGTTGTATATTTACCACTTTCTCCATCAATTGTCCTTAAAATGTCAGTTAACATATGGGCCTTAGGTTTTACTTATTTTCATAGTCAAGGTTGTGTGTTTTTGCAGCAAAAAATCTAATTTAAGTTGTCTGGCTTTGTAAGGGGTGATTTCAAAGCTGCTATTGCAAACAGCACATTTTGTTTATTCATTGAGAAGGGATGAATTCCTCATCAAATCAAGAAGAGGTAATGGTCTAAAAGATGTTCATAAAGACTATTTTGTCAATTTATCCTATGAAGGTTTAAAGGAGGTATCAGAATGCTGACCGTAGTTTTAATGTTAGTACATTCGTTTTGATTTTGGTTAGTATTCACTTTCACATGTGCTAGCAGTGCCACAACTTAAAAGCAACATTAAAGGTTTTCAGAGCTTAATCAATAATATTTCCAAAATTGTGCCTAGATGTAGAGGGTACCAGGAGCTTGATACACGAATGTATATGTAAAGTGAATAGCATGTGTCTGTCTCACCTTTTTAATATTTGAGTTGTTTTTATTCCCACAGTTTTTCCCATATGGTGATGCCTCAAAATTCGCCCAACATGCTTTCAGAACCTTTGATAAGAACAGTGACGGAACCATTGACTTCAGAGAGTTCATCTGCGCGCTGTCCATCACCTCAAGGGGAAGCTTTGAACAGAAACTAAACTGGGCTTTCAACATGTATGACTTGGATGGCGACGGCAAAATCACAAGAGTAGAGATGCTTGAAATTATAGAGGTACGAATCATTTTTCCTTCATTAGAATAAATATTACCAAGGACTTCTATTTGTCTGCCTTTAATTAATTAGAGAGTGGAACTGGATGAATGTTTCCAAGTTATTTAAAATTGACTTTGACAAGTAGAACCTTAGTGTAAACTAATGATATACATTGTTTGCTAGTGCTCCTCTAGTCCTTAAAATAGTCACTGCCTCACTCAAGCAACACTGTGGCACCTTATGTGCTGAAATCCCTCCCCTATCCAAGTCACCAGATGGAAGTTTAGTTGGGGTATTGGCTCCATGATTGATGTGACTGTCAAATCACTGTGTTGAGAGTTGGAAAAATGTGTGAGTATTCCTAAATTGTGTCAAAACTTCCTTTCCTTGTTGAGGGTTCCAAGGGAAACCGACTAGATCGTTTTCTGTCGAAACTTTCTGTCATTGTGCAACTGCTTACAATGTGCCATCTGTCAGATGCAAACTCTGCATTCATTTTTGGGAAAAGGTGCCTAACTTAGACTAAGGAATGCAAGCGACACACAAGCTTGGATCGTGATTACCGCATTAGAATGTGGGCAACATTGTGACTTGAGGAATAGTATGCCGTATTTGTGCTCGGACAAGGGATGCCTCATAATTGATAGGAGAAAAGGTATTGACTTGGATAAAGGATGGTGAACTTTGGATGGAACATTGGATGATGTATTAAAACGTGGGAAAACATTGCTGTTTCATGGGTAAGGACATTTATAGTACATTAGGGCTTTGGGCTGTGGCAAGGATTACAAAACTGGGATGAGCAAGAGTGTGCCATTTTGATACCTGGGGGGACGGGGGGGGGGGGGGATTATCCTTCATAGGAGCTTGAGCAAATATGTCTGAATCTTGGTCTTGGGAAAAGATTCTGCTTTCCAGCTTAGGCAAAATGTTCTTTAACAAGAGTAAAAGGCCACCTTTTAATGTGGCTGCATATACATTGGATGACACACCAGATGACGGGTGCCAGTAACTGAATACATGTCTAATACACTAGCATCCCTTGGAATACAGGGGAAGGCTTTGAAAGGCAGAGAACCACAATGCCTCGAGTCTGAGTTTGAGTACATTAGTTAATATCCTCCGATTTCTGCTTAAAAGTCTACATTTCTTGCATCATCTGAAGACTCCTATGGCCTTGTTAGTTTAAACGGAGTTTATTGGGACTTATACATTAACAATCAGCTGTCAAACTATGTTGCAGTTTGAAAGATACAACCGGATCCTACTCAGGTGCCTGCAGACAGTACATTTTCAAATTCCCTAATTTGCCCGCCCTTCCTATAGGCCACCCCTGATATTATTTCCATCATCTGTTGGACAATTCAAGATAGTAACATGTCCTACACCTCTGTCAACATGGAGGTATAGTTAACGTGTATTCTTCACAAAGGGGGCTGAGGGATATTTTTAATTGCATCTAGGGAGCTCTGTTGAAGCAGGTAAGAAGGTTTGACCGTAGCGGGAGAACCATATGGTGTATCCAGTAAGGATTGTCGTGTAGGGTCCCTTAACTAGTCTAGCAGCACCTCCCATGCCGTGCTGCGTCCAGGGAGCCTAGACCCCCATCTAGCCTTTCACAAATGTACTTCACACTCATTTCCTGCCTATCTCTCATTCCTTGCGCCACGCGTTGATCCAGGGACCTCCAGGTGCTTTCCAGTTCCGAGTTATTTCTCTCTTTGCTAACAGGTACGCATGTTCTTGGAACTTGTTTGTCATTTTAGGTTTGGATGTATGTGGGAACCAATGCAAAACACAGTGCCCAGGGGAGCAGGGAACCTCCTTTGACCGTGACATCTGCAACTACCATTGTTACCTTCTTCCAATAAGTTCACAGTGTCGGCAAGTCCTCAACATATGCATTAGCTCAGCTCCACCCTCCCCCCACCTCGGACAGGACGCTCCAGTTATGTGAACATATCTATCTATGTGCCCAGGGATTTATCCTCTTCAATGCGTCGGACTGCGTTCCACGGAAGCGTCAAATTCCGCCGCACCGCGGCGGAATTTGCGCCGCGGCGAAGCGATTTTAGGCTCTGTGCAATATGTAGTAATTCATTAGTTTTAAGCCAGGCATTCTTAGATTTTTAAGGAGGCCTCTCAAGTATCCTCCACCGGTCCATGTCTGGTATGGGTATTGCCAGATCTTCCTCCCATTAGGTTTTGAGGAACTCAAGCAGTTGAAGCATATCATTGTGAATTGCCCTATATAGGCAGTTCACTGTCCTAAAGGTCCCTGAGGATGATACAATATAGCAACAGGTCATGTGAGTATGTGGTTCCACTAACCCAGACCTCCAGGGCTTGCAGAGGGCTGTTATTAAAGCATCATGGAGTAGAAGATTACCCAGGTGTAATCCAAACTCTGGAAGTCGTCAAATGGGAGAAATCCCCCATCTCGGAATAGGTCTCCTACTCTTGTCGCCCCTGCATTTGTCCAGTCATGTTCCAGTCACCTCCATGCTGTAGCGTCTTCAAAATAGTTAAGGGTATGTCAGGGGAGTAAGGGATTTTCATGCATGTTTTCTGGAGACACCTATGCCATATACTTTGTGTAATACCTGGAACTCCTGGGTATCATCATTAAAGGGTCGCCCAAGTTTCAGCAGCTCTCCTGTTAGTCTGGGAAGAGCTGGAACAAACAGTGCCCCCTCTTGGCCCAGGGTTTGCCTAGCTGCTATCCAAGGCGTGAACAATTGTAACTGTGCTGCAAGGCAGTATGACTCAAATTCAGGCATTGCTAGTCCACCCCTCAGCATTGGGCACTGCAGTGTGAAAAGAGCTACTCTCATGCTGCCACTGCCCAGTGGAATGCGACAACCAGGGAGTTCAGTTCCTGAAAAGTTGTTCTGGGTATTCAGACAGGTAAAACTGTAAAGTAGTATAATAAACAGAGGAGTGTCATCATTTTAAGCAGCGCAACTCTTTCAGCGACTGAGAGGGGCAGTGTCTTCCAGAATCCATCCTGCCCTATACTGCCATCTAGGAGGTCAGCCCTCCCGTGGTATAATTCAACACCCAGTTAGGGTATGCATCGGGGCTACCACTGCAACACGCCCAGTCCCTCTGGGTGGGCCTGACCCACCTCTGTCGGAAATAATTGTGACTTTTGGCAGTTAATGCTCAGGCCAGATAATTATCCAAACTCCTCAAATAGTGCCCTTTAGTCTGTTCTTGTTTTCCCTAGGAACATCAATAACCAGCACTTCTTTGTGGTGTATGTGTCAGTATCCAATAGGGTTATGAGTCTCCTGATGAGCGATGACGTGTTACGGCCAAGTATTAACCTAGCTTGATCAGTGGAAACCAGCAGAATAATGGGGGAGGCAGGGGGGGGAGTCTGGTGGTTAAGATCCGACTAAGAAGCTTATGGTCCGTATTCAACATCTTTTAATCAAATGTGGAGGGAGATGGAATGTTGATCCATTCAATTTCCAAAGTACATATGATTATCAAGATGAGAATGTATCACTTGTCCTGCACAACCTTAGGTATGCAGGGAGAATAGGAGGAGGGGGTGTCCCGATATAAAAGACCCTCATGCACGTGATATGTATGTTGGTGTCTAAAGCGGTATATCTTGATTCTCCGCTCTTGGATCACATGTGTGCATAATCATTAGGTTGATCAAGTTATGCAGCCTCCACCAGGAGGTTCTTACCCAAGGTTGATGCAGTAGTGAGCCAGTGATAAGGGTATTAAAAAGGCCCGAAAATTCAGATGGAAATTTTATTGGTCTGGTTTGCGGGTCTGGTAACTCTTAAATTAGTGCATCTATGAACTTGATTATTAGTAGAAGGTGCACTCAGAGTATAAAGATCATAAATAGTGGGGGGGAATTAAAAAATGGTCGACATGTTTCTGCCTCAGTTGCTTCGGTTAGGACTTATGGGCATTCATCAGGATCGTTAAGTGAATAACGTGAGAAAAAAAGAGTAAATAAATACAGTGCTCTTAAAAGGTGAAAAGAAATAGGGATGTTGACCTGTTTCTCTGTTATGAAGGTCTCAGTGTACCTGCGAAGAATAAACACAATTGTTTTGCAACACACAGAAGGGAAGGGGTACATGTGGACACACACCAAGCAGTAATCTGCTTAATATATCTATCCATTGATAGAGTTATAAACAACTAAAAATGGCAATACTTCATTGACTGGTTAGCAATTATGGCAGCGTCAACTCTCTCTTCAACACTCCAAACTCATGCAGAGGACTATGGCATGCTTGCAGTTGGTGGTGCATGAAAGTATTTAATAATATACTTCGACGGTGTGAGGTGATTCTAAGCGTCATTCGATCTCACTAGGTAGGTGGTAGTGCAACTAGAGTCACTTTGTTATGTATATTATCATGAACATTAGCGAGAGCACCTTCCATTTGGTAACATGTGAAAATGTACTCATGTGAACATATTCGGGACGGGCGGGTCAGGTGTATCATTACGTGAGGGATTTCATAAGTGTGACCCTGGTAGATCGTAGTCTGTTGTAAAAACACCATCACGAAGTTGTTACCTAGCGCATATGACTAACGTGCTCCCATCGGATGGTAGAGCCTCAGGGGGACTGGGGAGAGAGGACATCTCGATTAACATTGTCATTCGTAATATACTTGCGGTTAGTAGTGAGACTCGTTTTCCTCCTTTTCTACCTATTGCGTCCGTGCCTGGCGTTCACTGTGTGCGCTGCTCGAGCCGATCCGGAAACATTCAATTCTGTTTCCGGGTCAACATTAAAGGCGGGGGTAATCTTGTGTAGTGATTCTATTGGTCTGTGCTCATGTTGTCATGGTGATCTTTAGTGTACCTTTCTATTAGGAATAACAATACCAAAAATATTGTTCAATATCGTGAGGTAGCTGGGGCCACAATGTAAACTCTAGTCAATTAGCATAGTAATAATGTTGACAATGCGTGTATTATCTTGTGCGTGGATACTATGATTTATAAACAGTTGTCCATCGACACGAGTAAGGGGATATGTTGTCATATGTTAACTAATACCCTGTATAATGTGTAGATGCCGGTACAGATAAATATGGAAAAGTATTTGCGGCACAACACGGGCCAAAGTGATCACGCTTGAAAATTAGTCACATGTTGACATTAATTGCAATAGGGAGGAGGTGTGGTGGTGTTATTTTCGGGGAATATGATGTTCAGTGCACCGTTAATTACTATCATAAGCAATAATCGTATATTGTGGTTACCTCGTCTTATGGGTATTCTGTGAAAAATTATACCTATCTTATGGGAGTACAAGATGGTATTTAGTGAATCAGTCAGAATTTAGAAAGAAGGTCTATGAAATTCTCAAAAACAAGGGGGTGCAGGTTCTCAGACTTTATCTCTTCGCAAGGCTGAGCCATGGTATGCTGTCATTCAGTCCCTCGCTATCAGTTCTAAGCCTGTGCACCCCCCTTTGTTCTTTTTCAAAGAGGGGTTTTTCTGCATTGTAATCTTTGTTGGGTAAAGTCTCAAGAATGACCCATTGTAGATCTTGTACAGTATGGCCCTGTTCTAAATAATGTGTGGCCATTTTAGTGGTGCTCTTCTTGCATTTAACATTACTACGGTGTTCACATATTCTTTGTTTGGCTTTTCTGCATGTCATGCTGATGTATTTTTGGTTACATGGGCAGGTAATCATGTAAACCACATGAGTGGTATTACAATTCGTATGGCTTTTCAGGGTCCATTTGAAGTCCGGTAGCAGCTGTAATTCTTTCGTTGGTTTTGTGAGACTGCATACAGAGCATGAGCCACATGGGTAGTGTCCTGTCACTTGTGGGTTGCCCCAGAAACTGGTCTGTTCTCTGGGTATTCTTGGGGACCAACATATCTTTTAGATTCCTGGTTCTCTTATTCGCAAACCTTGGTTTTGGCCATGAAAGGTTGCCTGATGTTAATATTCACCAATTTTTGTTGATGATCTTTATGTTGTTCGTCATTGGGCTATACGTGGTTAGAAAAGCTGTTAGGGTCCCTGTCTTTATTGTGATTGGTTAGATACATTAACCATATCTCCTGATTAGGGTTTACCTTTAGACATTAAAGTAACTCTTCATCACCTTATAATAAATGAATGGCTAGTGAATCTCAAAAACCAAAAGCAAGTGCAAAGTAGACAAAAAACCATAAGATCACTTAGGATTAATAACACTAAGCAACCAAAATTTATCAAAATTAAAACATGGACTTTATTTCCTCCCGAACGGGTTACAATCTAAAACATATTAAAAACAATTAATAAAAGCCACCAACAGTGACACAGTCATATATTTATATGCAAACAAAGGTAAAACAATCATGTACAGTCAAGTGAGAAAAAACAGACTGTTTTTTCTCACTTGACTGTACATGATTGTTTTACCTTTGTTTGCATATAAATATATGACTCTGTCACTGTTGGTGGCTTTTATTAATTGTTTTTAATATGTTTTAGATTGTAACCCGTTCGGGAGGAAATAAAATCCATGTTTTAATTTTGATAACTTTTGGTTGCTTAGTGTTATTAATCCTAAGTGATCTTATGGTTTTTTGTCTACTTTGCACTTGCTTTTGGTTTTTGAGATTTACTAGCCATTCATTTAATATAAGGTGATAAAGAGTTACTTTAATGTCTAAAGGTAAACCCTAATCAGGAGATATGGTTAATGTATCTAACCAATCACAATAAAGACAGGGACCCTAACAGCTTTTCTAACCTTAAGATCCCCCTCCCTGTCATATACTACAGTGGACCCTCTTTCCTTATTGTATAGTAGCTATACGTGGTTACGCATGTCAGGACTTCCTCAGAGGGTTCTTTGGTTACATTCTCAAGTAGTGCCTCTCGGTTCTGATTCCTGAAACGTTTTTTACATTTATTGACAACTTTCCGTGGGTAGTCTCGAGCTTCTAGTTTTTTGCATAGATCATCTGCTTGTAATTTATACTCAGATGTGTCACTACAATTTCGCCGTAACCTGAGGAACTGGCTATATGGTAGGTTCTCTCTTAGCGGCCGAGGGTGGAAGCTCTTGAAAGAGAGAAGGCTGTTCTTTGCAGTAGTCTTAAAGAAGGTTCGAGTCTGGAGAGTGTTAGCCTCCACATAGATGGTTACATCTAGGAAATCAATGCTCTTGTTGTTCGCACTGTAAGTGAATTTCAGACACTAATCTCTCTGACTAAGTAAAGTATGGAAATCTAGTAAGTAATTCTGGTCTCCTTGCCAGATGACAAAAATGTCATCAATGTACCGTTTCCAAAACAGTATCCGATGATGAAAAGGGTTGGTACTCTCATTGAGAATGTGTAGGTCCTCGAAGGCGCTGACGTAGAGTCCTGCCACACTAGGGGCAAATGTACTGCCCATCGAAGTGCCATGACATTGCAGGTACAGTGTGTCTTTGTGTTGGAAACATTTTTCCATGAGTGCCATCCGGCAGCATTCCAGTACGAAGTGTCTGGGAGTCTTGTATGTCCAAGTGGAATTGAAGAGTAAGTTTTCAAGGGTCTCCATGGTTTTGCCTTGTGGAAGGCTAGTATATAGGCTTTCTACATCGAATCCGACCAGGAGCATGGTAGTGGGAGAGTATTCGATGTTTTGTAGTCGGTTCAGGAGGTCTCTGGTGTCCTTTAGATATGTCGGAGTCTTCTGGACCATTGGTCTGAGGTATTGGTCTGCAAACTGGGAAAGGGGTTCCAGAATAGAGCTGATTCCTGACACAATTGGTCGTCCGGGTGGTGGTACTCGCCCTTTGTGTGTCTTTGGAAGGGAATAGAAGTAGGGGATTCGTGGAGCCGTGGTCTCTAAGTACTCCCCTTCTTTTTTTGAGATCCAGTTGTTGGTCTCTCCCTCTTCTATCATCATTGAGATGGTCCTCTGTAATCTTTGAGTAGGGTCTGTTGTTAAGATTTTGTAGAATTTATCATTTGATAGAAGTTCCATACATTGTTGGTTGTATCCCTCAGCCGTCAGGAGAACCACTCCTCCGCCTTTGTCGGCGGGTTTGATGACTATGTTCCGGTCGTTTTTTAGAGCATTTAGTGCCTGTTGTTCCAGCCTCGTGATATTCTGAAAGGGTTTCTGGACTGTACTCGCCAGCTCATCAATTCCTTTGAAAATAGCTTGTTCAAAGGTTTGTATTTCAATCGGAATTTGTGAGTTGAGTGGACAGAAAGATGACTTATTCCTTAGAGTTGTATCTCCTTCTCTGATCGGTGGTTGGTCTCCTTTAAAGAAGGCTTTCAATTTCAATTTTCGGCAGAATTCTGCCACTTCACATTTGGTTCTGAATACATCTAGCTTGGTTGTGGGGACGTATCCGAGTCCTTTATTGAGCACATTTTCTTCGTCTTTGGTCAGAATTTTTTCAGTGAGATTCACGATGAGGGATTCGTGGTGGTCCCGGCCTTGGCTTTGGTTACACTGCTTGTTTGTACCTGTCTGGTTCGATCGGACCAGGTTACTCCTCTCCTCAGCGTTCTTTGCGACGTTGGGCCATTCCCTAAAAAAGGAATCAGTTGTTGGAAATTCTGGCCTGTTTGGTGTTGCATCTGATGATTCATCATCTGGGGGCCTTGAAAATAAGGATTCATCCAGCCTTGGAAGTGGGGGTTGAAAGGGCATACCTTGATTGCCCATTTGGAAGAAAGGGGGACACCAGAAATTGCGTCCTCGTCGATTCCCTCTTTTACTCTGATAATAGTTTTTATTAGGATTGTTAAGATCATCTCCTCCTTGGTCCGATCCTGTACTCGATGTGCCTCTGTTGGATCCATTATTGGAGGCATTATCATCAGTCTTGTAGTCTTTGCTACTGTAGGGATGTACTTTTTCAATGGAGAATTTTTTGAGTTCTTTTGCTAATTTTTGTAATTTGGTCTGTGTCAGGTATTCGTGGGTGTCACTCATTTCTTTATTAATTTCGTCTAATCTGTTTTTGTATATTGTGATGTTCACAGTGTTATTCAGTTTTGTTGCAAGGATCTCAATTTTCACTGTGAGTTCATCAGTCAATCTGGTAGCAGTTTTTATAATCAAGACTAAATATGTACATGCACAGAATCCAACTGTGCACTGGTCTCCAGCTTTGGAGATGTCCTCCCTTTGACATCCTGAGAATATCTAGTCCCATTAGAATGCAACAGGCCGAATTTTGAACATTTGCACTGCTCATTGTCATTGAGCTGTAGTATGTTGTGCTGCATTTATAATGTACCCAGTCAGTTAATTAAGCATACAATGTGTCTAGAGCATTTATATTCGATTTTGTAGCTTACTTATATGCTTACAAATAAACATTGTGGTCCAGATGTTCTAAGGTTCTGCTTGAAAAAAGCGATTGCGCTTTATGACCAGTCTTTTTGCAACCAGAATCCTATTTTATGGACCAACCTATATTCCAGTAGGTCAGTTCTAAAAATGAAGATTCGGATTGAATCGCAATCCTGCATAATTAATTACTATTCATTAGGTAAGTAGCAAATTGCAGCTCAATCCTGTTGGTCTCCAAGGATCAACAGACCATCATATTTAAGATTGTCTTTAAATAAAGTAAGTTAAAAAAAAGCAGGCACATTTTCTGCTTTAAAAAATGTTTACGTTTTATTGAAAGTTGGCAGTAGCCCGCTGGGCCACTGCCTAGTTACCTGAAATGTTTACCACAATTCACAAAGGGGAAAGGGACAAAACAGGACCTCTTCCTGTTTGCAAATAGGTTTCCGCCGTACCTTGAAAGTCAGTAGCCTTTCAATGGTTTACAACCAGAATTCCAGTTCACACACAGAGTATCGAATCATAGTTTGAAAGGGATACCCACAAGATGCTCCTTCCAAATTGTGAATTGGGAAGCATTCGGAATCCCGTTTTAGGAGTTAGTAAATGTTTCCCAAATCCATAAACTGGAATTTGACATAGTAAATACCTACTTTGCAGTTGCAAACAATGCCCTTTTGTGAAGTAGAGTGTTTGCAACAATATAGATTAGTAATTGTGGCCCTTTGTTTATAACAGACTTATTTCGTTAGAGTGTATTTAACCACATAGAGAGATCTAAAGACCTAAATACGACCTTTATCTTCTACTAGCACATTAGGTTTCTAGTCTACAGTTTAAAAAAGTTACTTTGCAGAATGTATATGTTTCAGTAATAGAACATTCTCTGTGTGTTCAACAAGCATGCTTATTTCATAATATTTCCTAGAGCCACACTCAAGAAACACTTGTCATAGCTGAGAAATTGAACTGAATTTCCAGTAAAGTCCCCACCTCCGAATTTACCAACTAACTCATTGTATAGTGATAGCTAGCTCAGAGATACATTGAATTCATAACAAACATAGAATTGTATAGAGAGATTGTTTGTAGCATGGGTGAATCATAAAAGGAGTCTTGGAACAAAGAGTAACGCTGTGGTTCCACTTCAACCTTCAAGTACTATAGGCGAGGTCATCAAGTCCAGTCCTCTTTTCATACCTCACATACTTTATGCACAAAAGCATAGATGAGTCATTGCAGAGGCAGCTAATCCATCAGTCTGTCTATTGCAAAATACATGTGTGCATGAATGGAATGCTAATTATAGAGCACAATGCAAGTAGCTCAACAAAAGGCCTCAGTACAAGGTGGGGAAATGGCATTACAAGAATGTGTACGATGAGTTCTAGACCGAACAGTGACAGTGGTTCTCTTCTCAATTTTTCTTGTGTTCCAAAAGCAAGCTCAGAAGCTTCCATCAGTCATGCATGTTTTTTGTAATTAAATGTCCAGCTTGGTTTATAACGTCAAAGTTAATTTCGTAATCCCTCAGGTGTGTTCGAGTTTCATTTGCACAGCAACTCACATGAGTGACGTAGGGAAACTGTATGTATCTATGGAAGTTTGCCATTCTTGGTTATAACAGTATTTATTTGTTTATAAGGGTGACTAAAAAAGTGAAGTCAATCATATAGAAGAGTGAGAGTGTGTGAGTGAAAGAGGGAAAGAGAAAGAGACAGAGTGTAGGTGTGTGCATGCGTGTGTTTGTGTGTGTGCGCCGGTGTTTGTCCATACTGCCAGTTGGTTGTTCAAATACTTACAAAGGTGAAACGTTGTACTCTCCTAAGTTTATTAAAGCATCTCTCATTGTGTTGGATATCAACACGCATGTTATTTAAGTGTCAAACCTGGCCTGCTTCTTTTACAAAAGAATGGTCGCTTTAGTCTGTCCTGTATGTTCTTTTATCTCCTACAGAAACAACAATAAATGCATTATTGCATTTCTTTAGTTGATCAAATTCTGATTTATAATCATGATATTCTCCTAACTACATTGATTTGAATATTGATCTCCGTTTACTTCACAATAGTAACTAGCTAAAACTGACCTGCTTGTTAATTTTGGTGTGCTCCATTCGGCCATTTTCAAGACAATCTCAATTCTGTTTTTTGAGGCAACATATGCAGCTTGTAGTCCATAACTTTTGCTGTCAAAGCAAGCACAAGGGCCAAACTGCTGGTAATGGCTTTCTACTCTTTCATAAGCCTCTCCTGTGCATAAGATGGTTAAAATCTTTGGCACTTGTTTGGCATGCCGTATGTGTGTTGTCCTTATGAAGTCCACATCTGGGAGTTCCGCCACCATGCTAGTATTAGATGGAGAGTAGAAGGTTGCCCTTAAAATAAAGAATTTATGATGTCTGGACAGTTTCTCCAGTGTGTCCTTGTAGCCAGCTTCCATTCTGTTCAAGCACTTAGTTCTGCTGAACTTAGGGGTATGGAAGATGATTAAAATGAAAGACCACCCTTTCGACACGGTAACTATCATGCAGGGCAGTGTTTTGTAATCCTTCTGTCTGTGCAGAGTTCTGGACATTAAGGTAGCATAGCGTGGTCATGCCCTGGGGTCTTCCAAATACCGTCTCCACATGGCTTATGTGTGTCCCACTGTTTATGCAGTTAAATGGGACAAGTGAGTGAATGGTCTTCAGTGCTGGCATTTACCAGCGTGAGCAATATTTTGGAGATGGATATAAGCAGGATTCTCACGGCTTACTGTTGGTAGATTGAGAACCGGAAGTGGTTATCGCACAGAGGTGAATGCAGCTGTGGCAGCATGCAACATCACAGAAAGGAGGCATCAAAAGATATGACTGCATAAAAAGGAAGCTTCCCTACAAGGCAAATGCATCAGAACGTTTTACGCACTAAGGAAACGCCACAGTCACAGAAGAAAACAGGAAGCAGGAACGTCCTGGGTTGGAGAAGGGTGGGAGCATACACGGTCATCTGAGAACATGCAAAAAAAAGTCTGTGTTATTTGAACTGTAGATTACAGGAGACTGGTGACCAACTGAGTATCCTGAGGCATTACTTAAGCATGTGACGGTTCAGACAGTGTATGTTGTGAATGAAGTTTAGAAGCATCTATCGGCTCTTATAATAGACTTTTGACTGTTCTACTACATTCATTGTTGGTGGTGAAGGATTCTACCTTTAGCTGCCATTTACTTCCTTCACTTTTCAAAAGATTTCACTTACTCCTCTTCAGTTATTTCTTCCATTCCCTGTGAAGTCAATCATTGTAGAGCATTTTAAAAGTTAACTGGCAACATTGGATGAGATGGTGCTTTCCCATAAAAAGTTGACTGCAGTTTTTTTTACATTCCTTAGATCCTCAGGAACAGCTTACTTATAGGCAAAAAAGTCAGGGAAGTGTTGAAGGAAAATAATTCATATATTCATGCTCAAGTGTAATGACTTGGAATCACCTTATCAACTAGTAGCACCTGGAAACAACTGTTTGGAACTTAAATCATTCATTTATTTCTTTAGTTAAGTTGGATTGCCAGCCATAACAGTTGCAGGTGATACTTATCCCTAGTTTTACATTGTGAGTTATCTGCAAATTGTTCTTCCACCATGGTTTTGTCACAATGCAAATTCCTTTAGGTAGACAGCTTTCAGTTAAGACTAAAACCAACAATTATTTCTTATTCTGATGAGGAACATCTGCAAAGAGATCCCTGCAAATACCAGGGGCAGTATCACAAATAGGGCGAACTTTCCCTGTTTGCACCAAGACAAACTCTTAAACAGGTGTTCCAGGCACATTAAGGGATAGTGCAACCTAATATGATGAATATGCTGCCCTCAGGGGCATGTCTAGGGTCCCCTTTTAGCCTTCCAGAGGGCTTCCCCAGGGGTCGCAGACCGTGTGCTTCCTTTTTGTGGAGCATATTCAGTCCACCCCTTAGCGGCCTGTTGTTTATAAGCCTAGTCCATAATATGGTGTGGACGTAGAGGCAAAATGATTACATCATTTGCATGGGACCACGCCCCCATACAAATGAGGGAACTCCCTTTAAAGAGATCAGTATTATAGAAGGGGCTGCACATGCTTCTCCAACCACTTCTGTAATATCAAAGTGCCCTATGAGTGCACAAAGTGGGTACACACGCCCGTTGTGCTCCTGAGGAATATCCTTAATAGAGACACATGACTGCTAAATATGTATCTCTTCAATGAACACTATATCAGAGCACCAGCAGCCGCTGCCACTGCTGGTAAAAGCAGTGGGATGGTGGGGCCAGGTGAGGGGATATTCGAGAGACGACCACGTGGAAAAATAAAGAAATAAAACATTTTCCCTCGTGATCGTCTCTGGAAATCCCCCCTCATCTGGCACCACCACTCTTAAATGCAGCGGCTGTGGCTGACCACCAGAGCTTGTCCTCACCTTCCGCTGAACTCAGCAGCCACGCCTCACTCACCCGACCCTCATTCTATCATTATTTGCTTTTTACAGTGAACAGGGCTCCCTTGCTTTTGGTTTCATTTTAGCTACATGTTTTCAACAGAAATACATGTACTTCTGGTCATTCTTTCATCCACTGCAGAATACAGGGTGACCGTCATTGAATCTCTCTTGAGTTGAAACGGTGTTTGTGTGTAAAATAATGATTATCTTCTATTACTCAATTTCCACCAAAAATGTATTATTTTTAAGCATGGGCGGAAAATCCATTCCGCTCGTGGATTTCGCGGATTTTGGGTAAACTCGCAATCCGCGAGATTCGCGAATTTCCCGCAAAATCCGCGAGCGGAACGGATTGGGTCAAAAGCTCAAGCTGACTTTTGTAACTCTTTTAGAATGGCGCCGGCAAGCTGCCAGAGCCATTCTAAAATAGTTACAAAAGTCAGCTTCAACAGGAAGCTCTAATAGATAGGCAGCTGGCCGGCGCCATTCTAAGTGGGACAGAGGGCAGAAGGGTACAAAAAATGAGTGGGGCAGAGGGCAGAAGGGCACAGAAACGAGTGGTACAGAGGGCAGAAGGGCAGAAAAAATGTGAGGGTGGCAGTGATTAACCAGGCAAAAAAAAAAACGCGAACACACAAAGCGCCCCGCGAACACGCAAAAATAAAAAAATCCGTGAATTAGCACAAATTCGCGAATTTTGCGGATCGCGAATTCGCAAAATTCGCCCATGCTTAATTATTTTTCATCTGAGGCCTTTAACATTCCAGGTTACCGTGAGCAAACACATTTGAATCATTAATCAAAAAAATAGGCAGACTTGTTATATTTTGTGGATTCCAAAGGCACATATTGAGTACTTTTCCAGCTCGTCCTGTGGCTGTGTTAGGCTGCATATTACTGAAAAATTTATAAATGTGCAGAAATCGGATTAACTGTTATTTTGCTGACTGCTCCTGCTTATATTGATTACTGGTCAGTGTGGTCCTATGGCTCTGTTTGTGTAAAGGGAACCTATGAATGTGGCGATAAGGAATGAGAACAATTATTCAGGAAAGAAAAGCTAGCTTGCTATTGAACATTTTCCAGATAACAAAGTGGACAGCAATGCTAGAAAATCCCAGATTACATAAAGAGTGGTGTACATAGAACAGAGCAGAAATGAAACCCTTTAGGCTTACCATCCTAGTGACAACGGATGAGAAGAATCTAGGGGCATATTATCAAGACAAACAATAAAGTTTATTGCCGTTTTAGCGGCAGAAAACTGACTCTAAAACGGCGATAATGGGCTTGATAATATGCTCTATGGAATTCCAATTGAAGCCCATGTTGGAAGTCCTTCACATTCCACATGGGCTTCAATTGGAATTCCATAGAGCATATTATCAAGCCCATTATCGCCGTTTTAGCAGCAGTTTTCTGCCGCTAAAACAGCGATAATTCTATCGCCAGTCTTGATAATATGCCCCCTTGTTATTACTTTAGGAGGAGAAACAGCATCATCATCATCTATTCAGTGACGTGAAAATTGTTTGCTTCGAGTATAGTTTGTTTGAGTTACTATTGCACTCTAGAACTCTATTTTAGCAGAAGTCTGTTTTAAACATGCCGGTCAGTGGCTGATTTTAGACATCGCAGAAAAAAATCCCACCTAGAGCAAATAGAGACAGTGGTTTTTACGAAATAGGATATGGCATCTACACGAAATACGTTGAGTTGCCCATGAAATTCTAGCCCTTCATGGCATAACTACTCCATCGGAAAAGTGACAACCCCAAAAAAACGTCAGTTTTAATGACTGTGATGTCTTGACTTGCTTCATATTTTCTGCCATGGGAGGGGCAGGCAAACACTGCAAAGTAAATTATGTCACAATGGGACTCAAAACCCAAGCAGACATCTTCAAACTAAGGCACATTCTACACTTCTTATTGTTGGTTGGTATTGGTGGTGCAAGACTGGCTAAATAAACTTAAGTGCTTTTTCTATTTATATTGGCAAGCACAGGGTGTGCTACCCTTTGTGCTGTATACCTACTCATCTTTACGTTATTCCTCCCACATATGGGAAAGAGGTTTGCATTAATTTACGTTGTGCAAAGATCTTTCTTAAAAGGAGTGTTGTCGAGAGATCTCAAGTCAGTTTCGTTTTAGTAAAGAGAATGTAGCCACAGTTTCACAAGATTTATGCAGCTATGGCACAGAACTAATTCTTAATATTACTTACTTTCACCAGGGATATTTAAATAGTGTGAATGTAGCCCCTAGTGCCACTTGAGCAGTTTACGCACACATGGATTGCCGCCTACTGTACAATATAATCCATTACTCAGTAATGCATAAATCTATTCTAACCTTGAAACCACTGTCCAAAATAATTTACATCTAAAACACAACATAAAAAAATCCAAATACTTTATCCACAGAAAGCATTGACTCGAAACAATGAGAATCCCAGAAACACAAAGGGCGCTTAGATTCCAAAATCGCTCTGGGACCATGAAGGTGTACAATTGTGCAGTATAAATGTACCTAATGTAACAAACCAAGGGTTACATGGCGGTACATGCCGGTTACAGAAGCATAGACATTTTAAAAAGTTCATTGAGTACGACAAGAGCGCCGGAAAAGAAAATGTATTCAATTTTCCATGCAGAAGGGGGAGCGGAGAGTAGACCTGAAGGGGGTGGTAAGTATTGACGACAAGGAAGATTTTAATGAATAATGGGGTCTATGAACAAAGAAGATATTTTGGAGTACGGAAGTAGTACTCTTTTACGTACTCATGCATGCCTTTGTGATGGCCCCAAAACATAAAAATTGGGAGAAAGATGGGATTATATACAGTTAGTACAAACAGAAAGGACTGTGCCCTCGTTGCACTGTAGTAATAGAGAATTGGACATTTCAGGATCGTTGTACAAGGGCATATGAGTATGGTAAAAGAGTATTCCTGTAGTACTACTTTCCAAAATCAAAAATGCTTTTGGGAATTGCCCCCAATGGGAGGAGGTTTTGTAGTATGGTCGGAAGATTTGATCCTGCATTTTTTGAGCCCACACCTTACTTACTCTTGGTCCTCTGTTTGACCTTTTTAGTCACACAGAGGGCAAAGGGAGTTAGCAATCAATAATTTATCTGGTTCATTATACAGGGCAATCCATTTGGCTACACAATGAGGACCAGGAATTGGCAGGCAAGTTTAAGAATGTTCATTACAAATTAGTAATCAAATTCAACCGATCACTCTCAATACCATGCTATAAAGCCACAGAATTATGATTGGAAGTCCAAGGCTCCTAAAGAAATTGAGGCAACTAGATGTAACTAGGCAAGCAATTCAGTGGCAGTGATGCAGAATTACAACACCAGTATCTGATGTTCAGGAAACAATCTTAAACTCTCCCGTCTATTCATTAGTAATCTAAATATTACAAGCACAGTCTAAAGGAGAAGATGGTTCACTTAATCTACTAAATCAGCGAGTTCCATGTAGGAAACAGGGACAGAGCAAGATAAAGGAAGTAGAACAAATGTTAGCTTCTCAGAGGCTCGGCCAGGAGTCTTCAATGGGTCTAAAAGAGTGTTAGCCTAAGTTACACTTAGGTAGACTGTCTCCAAAGGGTTTTTAGTCAGGTAAAAGAAAGGAAAGGGCGCACTGCTGAAAGTGGATGCATGAGTGTCTAGGAATCTTGGTTAGAAATGTGGTGCATGAGCGGGTGAGCCCTATAACCCCTCAGTATGTGTGTCGGCCGAGGCCAGCACACCAGATAATTACAACATGATACCCTTGCACACAACAAATAATTATAACAAGTTGTGTCTATGTACACACTAATATACTATCCGAGCAAAAACAAAGCCTGTGAGATCAACTGGTCCTTGAGAAATACAGTATTTTAATGTTCTTAAGAGCAATCCAGCCGACACGTGTTTCGTCGCATATGGAAAATGTCCTCCTGCGACTCCTCAGGGCTGGGGAAGATACAAGGGACATTGTTGGAAAACTTGACAATATGCATATAAACACGGTTTCTTGTGACATATCTCCAAGAGGGACTGTCAATAAAAAGTGTACCTTAACCAAAGGAAAAACACCTAACGTGTGAAAAAACTTTCCAGTGTATCGGAGATAGCTAGTGTGAGGGTGGTGTGGCAGGAAGTGTGTCTGTGAAGGACGGGGAAGGTAAGTTGGGGGGGTCACATGGTACATCGGACCACAGCTAGTTAGTTTTCAGACGGATAGTAGTGTGTATGGTATGTCATACCGAGTACAGACAGAACAGGTGTTTCAAGGGTAAAAACATGCAAGTGACTGAGTGGAGTGAGGACAAAAACTCGATCATGCCTATGATGTCATTGGACATCACAGGGAAAGTCTAACTAGAAAGCGGAAGGCATAGAGGAGGGAAAGAGCAGAAAAAGAGTAGCCTACATCTGGCCAGCATAGAACAAAGGAAACGGGCTAGGAGACTCACCGCTCCGCCGGTGATAATTCTGACCCGGCAGGGCCCAGGACTCAATTACCAACGTACAGGTGCTTTAATAAAAAGGATCTGGAGAGGGGAAGGAAAGGGAAGAATAAAATACTCATAATCCGCATACATGGAGGTGCATTGAGGAGTAACAGGTAATTCTCCAAGAATAGAGTGCCTCATGACGAGTGGAAAAGGCTGTGCTCACCAGATCAATGGTTGAGTATACTGTGTCCGTAGGTCCTGTGAAAAGCATGTGCTGGGGTCAAGTAAATACGCTTGTAATATAGAAATGATTCTCCTTGTTGTATTTTAAAATCTAAATATCTGTCGGAAACGGGAGACATAAGGATAGACAGTCCATAAGGGTTGGTGTCTGCAAGGAAGAGAAAATAAAAGTGAGAGCGGGTGGTGTGAGTGATCAATTTACCATACTCCGTTCGGAAAGGATCCACAGAGAAAATCAGCGTCCGTGAGGGTGGCGTGTACAGGAGCAGATAACTCCTCGTACTGAAGGCGCCGTCTGCAAGTACATAAAGGGAGACTGTGGTAAGCTCCCATGTTTAAGAAGAACATTGTGCTGCACGGAGTTTATGAGAGAATAAATAACAGGGTGCCAGCAGACTTACTTACAAGTAGAGACGTGTTCGTACCTCCGCTGTGTTCCGTGTGTGGCGCAGGACCCGGAAGTGGAAGTGATTAAATAATCACCTGTCGTTTGTAACGTGATAGCCTGGATTGAAATGTCTGAAACGTCAACCTTGAAGTGAGGTTGTTATCGGTTTCTGTCGTAGGGCCAGAAACATTCGCGAAAAGGGTAACATTCTTGCTATCTATAATAAAGATATGCAAAGTCAATTTTTTTTTATTTTTTTTTTATTGATTTTATGACAGCGGATAGTTATACATAGTACAGTACATGATGAATACATGAAAATAAAAAAAGAGAAGAAAAACCAAAACGATTCCTGCATAACATCATTTCAAAGGTAGAGCAAAAAAGAGAAGAATAAAGTTAACAAAGAAGATGCAGAAAGTACAAAGAGTTCAGAGAACAGAAAAGTCTATAGCGTTAATTTACAAACTAAATAATTACATTCAGTTGCTAATAGGAGCCTAGAGTTTTTGACCGAAGATCTTTCTTTTCTGTCCCTTTAGTTTATACATCGCTTTTTCAAGTTGATAAATGTTTAGTAATTTGGACTGCCAATGATGAAAGGCTGGTGGGTCAACATCTAGCCAGCAAGAGGTTATACAGTATCGAAATACAGACATGCATATAAACAGAAGGTCTTCTTCTTCCATTGTTTTTCTACCAATTTGATCAGATTGCATTCCAAATATTACTAATTCCGCGGATAATTGAGTTGATGTCCCAAAAATGTTTTTTAAAAAGCATTGTACATCAGTAATACATTGAATTAATTTGGGACAACTAAAAAACATATGATTAGAGTCCGCAGCAAAATGGTTACACCGGCTACACTTATCTCCACTTTTAGCTTTCCATTTCGCCAGCTTAGCCGGGGTATAATATAAATCAAAAACGGACATAAAATGTTGGCTTTTGAGCGATCCATTAAATAATACCCTGCTAGCCAGCTCAATTGACCTAGATAAATCAACATTCCCGATTCCAAGGTTTCTTTGCCATTTCTCTGTATATACATTTAAATTATCCTG
Source organism: Lissotriton vulgaris (assembly GCF_964263255.1). Classification (NCBI taxonomy): domain Eukaryota; kingdom Metazoa; phylum Chordata; class Amphibia; order Caudata; family Salamandridae; genus Lissotriton; species Lissotriton vulgaris. Next base: position 272,346,320 of record NC_141694.1, on the reverse strand, counting down.
GGTTCTATTTATCATCATCTGGTATATTACACCAATTTTACTTCTTTTCCTGCAACTTTCTAATACATCTATTTTTCCCATCATGTTAGTGTTTAATATGTTTTTTGACTCCACAAAGCTCCGAATTTGGAGATATTTAAAGAAATCTCTTTTTGTTAGATTATATTTTTGCTGCAAATAAGAATATGGAGCAAATTGCCCCGCCGGATATAGATCTCCTAATAGACACAGCTCACGACAGTGCCATCTCTGAATAATAAGGCCTCTAAAAATTTCAGGTAAGACCGAATTATTCAAGAGAGGTGTATAGTAATTTAGGTCTATGCAACAGTTAAATCTCTTTTTGAACTGTTTCCAGATTTGAAACACTGAAATCATAATTTTAAATTTAGTTTTTTTATAATAACTGGGTTCTATTAATCTCATCAAACATTGTCGTGCTTCAATCCTCAGAACCATTTCGTAGATTGATGGTCTAACTGATTCATCCATGGCAAAGTCTTGAAAAATTAAAATTCCCATATATCTTAAAGAAACTGCCCAATAATATAGCCGAAAATTCGGCACCCGCCAGCCTCCCCTAATCCTAGGTAAGGTACACCATTTAAGAGATCTTCTAACTCTCCGGAAGTGGAAGCCGTTTGTAACGTGATAGCCCGGATTGAAACGGCTGAAGCGTCAACCTTGAAGTGAGGTTGTTATTGGTTTCTGCTGTAGGGCCAGAAACATTTGCGAAAAGTGTAAAAAAAACTTGCTATCTAGAATAAAGATATGCAAAGTCTAAATGAAAAATTGGCACAATAATGGAATCGTTGGTGATAAGAGGAAGCCTGAAACTCCAACTAGGATAATAGGGGAAATGTAATAAAACCGGCGCGTTCGGAGTGAACTATACCGTAGTGAAAGAGTATATTTTTTACGTGTGCATGACTTAAAGATAGTAGTAGTGTGGTGATTAACATGATTAGATGCTCAAGATGCTCAAGATGCAATAGTCTGTGAGAACATCGTAAGACAACATGGATCGCACAACATTTGAAATACTGCCCTCATCTTGAGAAGCAAATCAGTACAAATTACGTCCCAATACCCAAAGTGTTTAAATAGAACTGTTAGGAATTGTTTTCAAAATCTGGTTATCATTAATAACATTCAATATACAGTACAACACACAGTGATGCAAATTGGAAAACTTCTCCATCTGAAGATTCTTTCTTAGTAGTCCATAATACACAAATAATATGATGTGCATCAAAGAATGCGAGCTGCGTCTTTGTCTATGAGTGATTAGTGCTTAATCCATAAACAGTACATGAAAGAATGAACCAGAAGGGAAATACTCTTAGCTCAGTAGTAAAAACATAGATAATTTGAGCACATTTGAAAATTGTTCATTGATTACAAAAATCGTGTGGGCCCACTTGAAGTTGATCTAGAATACATCGGTACATTTACAGTGAAACTCCAAAGAGTGAACAGAGGGATGTCTATTCTAAAGTCGATCTTTTAAGCGCAACAGCAAACATCTATACTTCTGGACATGTAGTTGATGAGTGCCCATGTAGAGTGAACATACTCTTCAGACAATGGTTACAGACGTTTAAATATGGTTTGGCAATCTAAAAAAATCCAAATTCCAGAAGGGTGTAGGCCAGAGGTACATAACATGTGAATTCAGACCCTAGTCGCATAGCCATGGTGGACTTGTGGAGGTGTGGACGAGGCCCCATGTATACCAGTAAATTGAGAGTGTAGCAAATACGGGTATTCTCCTAGTCGCACAGAAAATATTGGAGCTCATGGTCATAATTAAGACACCATTCCACTGTACGGAGGCGCATAATCCACATTGCCTCCGTACATCTTAACCGAAGTTCCCTGTTGCCACCCCGAATTTTGGGTGGAGTGGTTTCTATGCCAAAGAAACTGACCCTCGGATCCCCACTGGTGTGTGCCTGACAAGTGGCAGCATGCAGTGCAGTATCTAAAGGTAGCATAGAGGTCTAAACTTCTCAGAGTCTGATCAAGGGGTAATAGGGAATAATGGAAAGGGTCTGCAAGGGGCCCAAGGAGAAGTTCTACATAGAATCTGCAGAAAGGGGGGTTCAGCAAAGAAGTCCGTAAAGAGTTAGGAAAGCTCTGGAGAGTTTCTCCTAAGAGGTCTGGGGCAGTCAACCAGGGTAAACAGTATATTATAATCCATAGGTGACATCCCTTTAGTCACACCATCATAGGAAGTCCATTGTCCATGTTTGTTCACATATTGCAGACTGTAACATTTCCCAATTGTCCCACACAATGTCAGACCATATCAACAATCTGGTCCGCATCTGCTATGGACTCATGCGTAGTCTCAGGAAAATATTTAAGTGGATCCCACTTTCCTCCCGCATGCCCCTAGTTCAGGGACTAATTATTATCCACCTGGACTATGGTAACTCATTCCTTGCCTATACTAATGCAGAGCTACTGGCCAAACTCCAGGTCATGCAGAACACAGCAGCCAGACTGGTCCTAAATCTTCACCCGCGTTCTCCCTCTGCGCCTAGTCTAAGGACCCTTCACTGGCTTCCAGTCAAAAAGAGGATTCATTTTAAACTCTGCTGTCTGGTTCATAAGACTCTTAATAACAAAGGACCTCATTACCTAGCCAAAAAACTTACAATACACCAACAGGCAAGAACCCTTAGACACACTAGCAAATACCTCCTGACAGTCCCTAAGGTCCGCACCATTAGGACTGGTGGCTGATCCTTTTCCCGAATAGCGCTCAAAACCTGGAACAAACTGCCTCTACCCCTCCGCTTGGAAACTGACCACAAGAAATTCCTTAGACTCCTTAAGACCTGGCTATTCTACCACAGTCCCTCCCGTCCGGCTGTCTTGTCGATCTGTCTGTCCTGAGTATTAGCTAGCGCTATGAGACCTACTGGTGATATCTGCGCTCAATAAATACCAAATACAAATACACTAGACATGGGAACGACATGTTCTTCTTTCTCATACTCAGGTCAGGAAAGAATAGTCCTTTCATTAGTGCTCCGGTCTCCCATGTGCTTTCGCCAAGGTCTGCTTCTCAGACTAGGGGCTCGATTCCGATCCGGTAAAAAAATCCACCGTACGATTCGTATTCGTAGCCCTTTCCGTACGAATCGTACCCGTCCGTCCGAGTCGCGTAGTACGATACGCATTCCGTGAATCCGTCCGAATCGTCGCGATCCATACGTATTGCAAGGCTGAGACTGTGAACCGTACGACTCGTACACACGCCGCACGACCCGATGAGTACGATCCGGAACGGGGAATCAGGACGTGATTCGTACGGTCCACGTCAGGTAAGGGCGATTTGTACAGAAAAGCGCACGATTACATACACCCCGTACAGCGCGTCCCCCCCATGATTGCAGGGGTACGGCATGTACCCCTGCGATCATGGGGTGTACGAGCCGTACCCCTATTGTACGATCGGTATACGATCGGTGTACGAGCCGTACCCCATGTACGATCGGTGTACGAGCCGTACCCCCATTGTACGATCGGTGTACGAGCCGTACCCCCATTGTACGATCGGTGTACGAGCCGTACCCCATGTACGATCGGTGTACGAGCCGTACACCCATCGTACATGGGGTACGGCTCGTACACCGATCGTACAATGGGGGTACGGCTCGTACACCCCATGATCGCAGGGGTACGGTGCGTACCCCTGCGATCATGGGGGGTATGCACCATACCCGGGGGGGCCGTTCCGTACCTGTTTCGGCACGAACTCTGCTTTTACGGCTGTTTTCAGCTCCCGTAGAAAAAGGGTTGTACGGTGCGTACCCGACACGTATCGTACTTGCTGGGTCGTAAAAACCAGCCGCGGACCGTACAGATGTCGCATACAGCAGGTTCCGAGGGAGAATCGTACGGAGATTAGAGTCGTACGGTGTCTTGTACGACTCGTACGGAGTACGGCTCCTGGTACGAATCGTACTTCGGCGTACGTACGGGGGACGTTGCAGGGTACGATTCGTACGGGAAAAACGCTCCGAGCGGCTATTCGGAGCGGTTTTTCCCAGATCGGAATCGACCCCCTAGTATCTATCTCTAGTATAAAGAAAAATGTATTCTAAACTAAGAATACTTGTTAATACCTGCAAAAAAACAAGTTAGTAGAAGCTGTAGTACAGTAATTTATGAAATGTGGCTTGGTGAAATACAGACCTAAACCATTAAGTCAAGTTAAACATTAATTTCTATGGTGCACATTTAATATGCGTGTGCAGAATTCCGAATCTAAGGACTTTAGGACATTTAGTTCACATTGAATAAGGCATTCAGTGAATAATCAAATTACTCAAAGGAAAGTATGACTGAGAACTAGGGGGCATATTACCAACAACTAGCGATAATTTTTGTCTCTAACTTGTTTAGAGACAAAAATTATCGCCGCATACCGGCGATTTTTATCGCAGATAAACCTTGCTATTAGCAAGGTTTATCGCAAATGCGATAAAAAACGGCCGCAATGCATGAATATCGCTGAAAAGTCAGCGATATTCATGCATTATCGAGCAAATGCTCTTAGCCATGTTATCCACCTCCCATTGGATAACATAGCTAAGAACTGCTCAGGGGCAGGTGTTAGCTTTTGGAGATATTCGCGCTTAGCGCGAATATCTCCAAAAGTTGGTAATAGGAGATAGCGATGTTAGCGACTGTTTCCAGTCGCTAACATCTTGGCACACCCACTTTGCATGTCATTAGTGATAAATATCACTGACATGCAAAGCGGGGCCCAAGATGGTCGCTATCTCCTATTAGCTGTCACTAACTGGTGTTAGCGACAGCTTGGTAATAGGGAGATAATTTTATCTCCGCTTTCTTGGCTTTTAAAGCCAAAAAAGCGGAGATAAACCCCCTCGATAATATGCCCCTAGGTTTGATTTACATGCATGTATCATTATTGCAAATATCGCATAACTTTTGTCGTTTAAATTGAAATGGCATTCTACACATGCGAGAATGGTTTGGAACCAATATTCAAGTCACTAAATGTTACTCAGACAATCTAGCGCACAGTTTAGGAATCATGTATTAGCAGTAAACACAATAGTGTGAGGGTGGGCCTAGAATTCTTGTACATTTAGCCCATAAACATACATCAAATGATTGACTCAAGGTCATCTACATTATATATGCCTATAAATTCAAGAGGAGTTCTTAATCCAACATCAGAAAATATTTCAATTAATATAGTTAAGGGGCGAGGATGAGGCCTAACGTCTACGGCTGATCTCAAATCTGGGGAATCAGGTTCGAGTCCTGGCTATGACGCTCAACATTGATTCTGGGCAAATCACTTAGGGGCAGATTTATGTTGGGAATGCGCCACGTTTGCGTCACGCAACTGCGGAGTAAACGTGGCACATCCCTACGACCGATTTACAACGTGACGCATCTAGGCAGATGCGTCACGTTGTAAAGCCCTGCGCCGGTTGTGGACGTTCTGGCGCAGAGTGGGCGTTCCGGGGCAGGTGCGCCTCGCAAAAGTGGCTGAGTGAAATCTATAAGATTTCACTCAGTCACTTTCAGGCCAATGCTGCGTCAAAACCCGGCGCCTGCTTGAAGAAGGCGTAGGTCTTGACGCAGCATTGTAAAGATGGGGCACCCCCGAGCCTTGCTGGAGCTGCGTCGCGCTTGCGACGCAACTCCAGCAATGCGTCACTTTTACGACACAGATGCGTCACGCATCTGTGCTGTTTTTGCCCATGGTGCGCCGCATTGTAAATGCGGCGCACCATGGGTGGCGGAGCAGCGGCGCAAAATAACTGGCGCATCCCTGGGGATGCGCCAGTTATCATAAATCTGCCCCTTAATCTCTGCGTGCCCAACAAAACTGAATGTGTCCTTGTGTAGTGTAACTGGTGCTCATGCAAAGCTCTCTGATACCTTATACCTTTGGGTCAAGTTTGCACTATATAAAACACATACTTGAGTAGTTCTTTAATTCTTCAATAAATGCACTCTTTCATAATATTGTCTAGTGAAACATTTTCATAAATCATTGAATAAAGTATGAAACATGTGTAAAGTGTGCGTTCATTGTATTTGTCCATGACCATTCTGGTGACGTATATATGGCTTGTAAAGAGCGGGCGACTTTGCGCTGCACCAAATGTGTCTGCTGGATGAGGTGGTGTTTCTGTGTTGCACACATAATCACGTGCAGTCATTCCACATTATATTTGTATGCTGAGTTCCCTACCACTTTGCTTTTTAATTTGAAATACTTTCTGGACACATATAAACAGTATGCAACGTTGCTTACACCACCTTACCACGTGCCACAGGTACTTCTGATTCTTTCTGTGTGTTTATCTTTCCCTAAGGTACTTGCGTGTGGTTTTAAATTGTTATTTCGTTTATGTAAGGCAGGTTAAACTGAACTGTTCTATACTCAATTGATTGTGCTCGGTTGAAATAACTCATTTGCAGATTTACAATATCAGACATTTGTTTAAAACGTTTTGATTCGTTGCCTTCTTTGTAAACTCTTCAAGGCATTCTTTATGGCCTGCTGTCACATTTTCAAACCCTGCCAGCCTCCTGGCCCAGAAATGCTGCCCCAGTTCATTCCATTTTCTTTACTGCAGAACGCCTCAATCACTCTATTTTAGTCTGCAGTGGCCTTTTATCTAGACATAATTATATACTTGCCTTCCTTTCCGAAACCATTGCCTTTCCATGATCACAACATCTTTTCAGACAGTGTAGTTTCCTGTGCTGACACTTCAGTGCCTCACCATTTCCAATTAAACTGCAGTACAAGCAGACAGGAAATTCACCTTATGCTGGCAAATGACTGGGGAGTCCTGTAGTGACCACAGGTGCCAAGATCGAACCATGGCAAGGGCAGCTCATCCTTTCATTCTTCCGAGGTTGGTAAATTTCCTTATTAATAAATAAGGTAATAGTAAAACCCATTATTAACAATACTTAGAAACAGACAAAGTGCAAGATGAAGAGCTACATGAAAAAAAGCCTTAAAAGAATGCAGATTATTTCCCCCTAGAAGCAAACATTGCAAAGCAACATTTTGAGTTTGCTGACCTTTAGATGTTTAGCACATTTGTTATAGGGGGTCAAATATGAAAGAAGAAATGTTTCCAAAATTATCTAGTTTAATTTTAATTGGCTCACAAGAATGTAGTGCCTGGTTACAGTTTGGGCCTGGCAGAAGCTGGAGCAAGTTACTGGAGGTCGCGCCCTATACTCTCCTGAGACCCCTATAATTAACAACCCATGGCTCCCCATTATGGAAGAAAAACTCGTCCAGCTCACACTTACTTCATACTCATTAGACAAGATTGGAGACCTGTTTCCAGAGAGTATTGTCTTCTCAAGCATAGAGGACGGAAGGTTCAGTGAGGCAACATTTATGGATCAATTTGTCTTCAGTCGGGTTCGTAGGGTGCTCAGAGCTAAGATTTGGGAATTCCCATTGGAGCCCTAGTCCTTCCCTCCACGGAATCTCTTAATCACGTGTGCCGGGGGAAATCATCTAATATCTAAGTTATACAGAGCATGCACGTCTTTAGTCCCTAGCAGGGATGCCAAGACCCAGAAGCGTGGGAGTGCGACCTTTGGCACCCAATTCAGGACTCCCACTGGTCCTTTAGTTGTACACAAACTAAAGAGGTCTCCCTAAACAGCAGACACAAATGAATACATTTTAAATATTTGCGGAGGATTTACAGGTCCCCCACTTGACTTGAAACTGCACTAAGATTGGGGATTACTGGAGAACCATTTTTATATTATTAACAAAAATGATACACCTTGAGATGGATCCTAAACCTGAGGTCACCTTGTTGGGATATGTGTATGATCTCCCGAAAAAGTTGCGCAAATTCATGGCCATTGCACTTTTGCTCGCAAAGAGGGAAATGGCTCTCAAATGGGGCAGTAGAGCCTGCCCCACAGTGAAAGCCAGTCTTAATAGCCTCACATTTTGCAAAACGAATTGTGAGCTTTATGCTACAACTCACCCCCGGCATCCTGACCAAAAGATATCTGGGGGCATCTTAAAAGCTATTTCCTGGATATCGGTTCTGCCCCTACTCCACAGCAGCCCACAGGAATAGTCCCCACTGGGGTGGGGTAATTCATGGATCACTGACATAATGAGTGCAACAGTAGGGAAAGCGTTGGATAGCGTAGGGGTAAAAATTACTACTACCACTCCAGTGAGTGCAACAGTAGAGAACGCGCTGGATAGCGTAAGGGTAAAAATTACTATTCCCACTCCAGAGAGTGCAACAGTAGGGAAATCGTTGGATAGCGTAGGGGTAAAAATTACTATTCCCACTCTAGTGAGTGCAACAGTAGGGAAAGCGTTGGATAGCGTAGGGGAAAAAAATCACTATTCCCACTCCAGTGAGTGCAACAGTAGGGAAAGTGCTGGATAGCGTAAGGGTAAAACTTACTATTCCCACTCCAGAGAGTGCAACAGTAGGGAAAGTGTTGGATAGCGTAGGGGTAACAATTACTATTCCCACTCCAGTGAGTGCAACAGTAGGGAAAGCGTTGGATAGCGTAGGGGTAAAAATTACTATTCCCACTCCAGAGAGTGCAACAGTAGGGAAAGTTAATACTTCATATATGAATGAAAATTTATTAAATATTAATACCAATAAATTTGTTTTTAAATAATTAATAATTTTTTTTATAATACATTAATTAATCAAATAAAAATACAAACAAAAAATAATTATTTACAAAAATTACCTACTAATACAAAGTATTTAACAATTAACAATATATTATTTAACAATTACAAAATAATAAAAAAATTATACAAAAATAACCAATAAATAAATTAAAATATGTTATTATTTATAATTAAATTACTTCCCAACATATTCCCCTATAAACCCACAACCTACTACTGAAAAGAATTTAAAATAATTAACATAATTAACATTTAATCAATTAATTAAAATTAATTACCATTTATATTTTAATTACTTACCAATTATAAATTAATTAACAATGAATTACCAATTATATTTTAGTTAATTACCAATTATTCAATTAATTTAAAATAATTACCAATTATATTTTAATTAATTTCCAAATAATAATTGACAAATTATTTCAAAATAAATAACAATAAATAAATTAACATTTAATTAATTATAATAAATTACTTCCCACCCTATTCCCCTATAAACCCACAACCCGCAACAGAAAATAAAGTAATATTATTAACATAATTATCTATTATCCGATTAATTAAAATGAATTACCAATGTTATTTTAACTAATTACCAATTAATAATTAATTCAACATTAATTCAAAATAAATACCAATAAATAAATTAACATATTTAATTAATTATAATTAAATTACTTCCTACCATATTCCCCTATAAACCCACAACCCGCTAAAGAAAATAAATTAATATAATTAACTCAATTATCAATTAATCAATTAATTAAAATGAATTACCAATTAAATTGTATTTAATTACCAATTAATAATTAATTAACAAATAATTCAAAATAAATACCAATAAATAAATAACATATTTATTAATTATATTTAAATTACTTCCCACCCTATTCCCCTATAAACCCACAACCTGCTACTAATTTGTATTACGCAAAAATAAAATACTATAAAATTAATTAATTAAAATTAATTATAAAATAAATATACACTTTTCACACATATAGTAACATAAAAAACACTTAAAAAAATTGATGGCAACTTACTTACCTCGAATTCGATATTTTTGTTGTCTATATTCTGTCCATTCGATATTTTGTCCATTCTATATTTTGGAATCAATATTAATGCTGTTCTATTCGATATTTTTGTAGTCTATATTCTGTCAATTTGATATTGTGTCCATTCTATATTTTTTAATCGATATTCCTGTAATTCGATATTTTGACTGCACCCCGTAATTTATGTCCTTCTAGCTTGCTCGATAGCTGTGTTTATTATGTCAGGGAGGGTGGGGTATGGACCGCTGGGGAGAAACCTGTGGCTTGGGTTGATACCACAACATATGATATATATGCTACCCCAAGACCATTGTGGTTATATGTGAGAACATGTTTGCTTTGCAAATATTTCTTTTTTGGTTTGTATTGTCGCAGTGAGTAACCATGCAATGTCTGTAAACATTACGAAACTGATAAATAACTCAGAGAAGAGATTCAATGCCAGAAAAATCTGAAACAACCATGTAATTCAGTTCCAGTTAACCTAGTTTATAGAAAAACTTCCTTCCAGCATAAGAATCTTTACAAAATGAGAAGACTCAGCAAATCTAGTAGGTCTGGCCTCGTCAAGCTGGCTAAGCTTTTTATTTTTTTTTATTGCAAGCTAACAGCACAATAATATAAAGAAGAAAAAAAGAGAACATGGCATTGCCTAAACGTGATTAATGTAATTAGCCAATACAGATAATATATATGGAGTAGTATAGGTGCGACCTAGCTGGCAGGTGTATATTCCACGTAAAAAACAACCTTTTCAGTTTTAATGCACATCACAGAAAAATATGATTCTTAACAGCACAAAGACTAGGTAATATTGGCTGTAAATTACGGACATATAAAGACATGGTTTGAACACACAAGATAGATTAAAAAATAAAAAAACGTAAAGAAAGAAAATAGCATTGGCAAAGTAAACTATTGTTACACCAGCCCTGAGGTTTACTGAATCTAAGTAGATGTGCAAAACTGATCTAGAAAAGTAGCATCACCCACAATGCAAGACAGCTAATGGCTGGATCTGCACACATGATCTAAATAAACAGCATCACCCACACAGCACAAGAGGGCTAATGGCTGAAGTTGATTGACACATTGCACCATGCTATGGTGGATAGAAGGAAGCCAAATGTGAACAACAGCTGATTACATCAATGTATGAAAAGGCTGTGAGGAAATGAGGTATATTATGTGGTACGATTGTGTGACCTCACCATGTAATATACTACCAACTCCTTTAGGGCCAGTCAGATTTTGATTATTAAACCTTTGCTCAACCCTGGGAAGTTGTGGCTCTGAACAGTCAGGTTCATGCAAAGGAACAAGTGTAAAGCATTTCAACAGCACCAAAACAATTGAAGAAAAAGGAAATCCACACTAAAGATACCAATCACCAGTTTTTAAAAATAGAGTATATTTTTATGAATTTATGGACACCAAAATTAAAAAGATACACCAGCGGGTTCCGGAGATATGGATTGTTAAGGAAGCAATAAATGAAGCCTTTTCACTTAACTGCAAACAAGCATCGACAAATACAACAAATTTGACACCTAGAAACTTTTTCAAGAATATCATTGTCAGAAAGGAAAGCGGTTACTCAGAGTTACTTTGGTTCACAAACCCTGGCAGGGAGCCAGTCAAGGAGACCAGCAAGGTTCAACAGAAGTTACCTCCATAGAAAAGCAGTCTTCCATCCAGTTCCATCGTCAGTGGCTCCTTGTCATTGACTTCTATGGAGTGGCCCTGATGCAAGGAGTGTAGGATGCTAAAAGATGCTCAAGGATGCTAATGCTGCTGTGCTGTGGAAAAGTGTTGTTCCTGGGGCAATCCATGGTCTACGGTCCTGGTGAGGTAAGTCTGAAGTGTGGCATTTAGTGACCCCAGAACGCTCTATTCTGCCCACTCTCAAGATGGAGGACCCCTCTCGGTCTCAAGAGCTTGGTGACCCATCCCAGGGGTGTGGCTACCACTCTGCTACAGGCTCATGGGAAAACTGGTTTGGCAACTGATTTTCCCTCTCTCCCGCTGCCAGACTGTCGACCTATACACTAGAGCAACTCCTCCTACTTGTGTTTGCTCCTTGCCCTTCAAAGGCAGCTTCCCCTTTGAAGTTCGCCTTTTGGCCCAAAACACTTCATATGGATTACTGGTAGAGGATGGAAACACCTCCTTCAGTGCCAGGCCTCTAGTGTTACCTTTCCTTAGAGTCGTTCACACGTCTCCCTAGAAGGGCCGTCTCGTGCCGCCTCAGCAAATGGCCACGAGAAAACTCGGTAACAGAGTGGCAACTTTCTAACGGTTGTATGTAGCTACAAGTTAAATTAGTTTTGACTTGGGCATCAAGAGTGGCTTAATGTAATGGGTATTTGATACTTTGCCTTTTTCTGACTGGTGAAATGAAACAGTAGGCTGAATACCTGCAGCAGAGAAGTGTTTGTCACCTCAGAACTGCAAATTAGCCAGAAACTAAAAGGAAAAAAACTTCCACATTTGGGACTTGTCCAGGTCATTATATATAGTCCAAACTGCAGCCAATCAGACTACAGCACCCTCCAGAATGTTCTCCTCAGAGGCTCAGGCTCTCAGATATTCTCGCACAAGAGTGATCCAAAGTGACAAGAACATAAACGATCCTCTGAGGGGAGGTGGGTGGGTTGCATGTGAATCTATGAAAGACATCAATACTGGAGAACCACGGATTACAGGTAAGTAACTTTTCTTCTTCAGCAGTATTGGGGTATCTTTCATAGATTCACATGCCTGAATCAAAGTAGAAAGCAGTACATCCATAATAATGCTCGTATGATCATATTTGTAACATAAGCATAGGTACAAGAAACATTATGCAATAACACACATAGAAGATCTATACATATATAAGGCAATGTATTTATAAATAAACAAGCATAGCTGATATGTGTCTGAGAAAACCCTATAGAAGAGGAGGTAAGAACAGAGGCTCACCTTATTTAAAAAGATTACGGAGAACCGCTTGTCCCACAGACATATCTGCATTACTGGCAGCTTCCAAACAGTAGTGCTTGGTAAAAGTGTGCCTCCTGGACCATGTTGCAGCTCTGTAGATTTGATGAAGAGGCACACAAGCAAAAAGAGCAGTAGAGGAGGAGATTGTGTAGAATTGTGTAGAATTGTAGTAGAATGTGCTTTTGGAGTTGTTTATAATGGTCTTCCTGCTTGCTGATGACAGAAGCAAATTGCAGCAGAAATCCAATGAGCTATGGTCTGTTTGGATAATGGGTGTCCCTGGCGCATCTTTCCATAGGCCACAAATAGCTGGTCAGATTTACAGATTGAAGAAGTCCGTTGTACATAGAATTTCAGTCATCTCGTGATGTCAAGGGTATGCTAAGTCCTTTTTGCTGGTGATTGAGGATTAGGGAAGAAAGTCTTTAAAATTATCAGTTCGTTTAGATGGAAGTCCGAAGGTACTTTAGGCATAAAATGGGGGTTAGTGAAAAACACTACCGAGTTCGAAGTGCATTAACGGAAAGTCAGATTAATAGTGAAGGCTTGAATGTCACTGACCCTCTAGCTGATGTTGAAGCTAATAGCAGAGACACTTTCCAAGATCAAAACTTCAAATCCACTCTATGAATAGGTTCGAAGGGGTGTCGCATAAGTTGTGCAACAGAACTGGCGAGGCCACCTGGGAGCAATGACTATTAGGCGACAAGGTTCTCTCTTCATTTTCCATAGAACCCTGGGAACCAATGGCATCGGAGGAAAGGCATAAGCATAGATCTGTGACCAATTCATCAAAAACGCATTGGCGCGTGACCGCTTGTGGGGATGCCAACTTGCGAAGAATGGGCATTTGCAGTTCTGACTGATCGCAAACAGGTCCAGATCGGGACGACCCCACTCCTGAAAAATTCGATCCAACGTTGGTTGATGTAGCTCTCACTCGTGATTAGACACTGTTGATCTGTTGAGGGAACCTGCCAGGACATTGGAAACCTCCGGATCATGGACCGCTGACAGACTGATTCGGTGTTGTATCGCCTAATCCCAAATTTGTTGGGCTTGTTGAGAGCACCACGTTAAGATGCCAGGCTGGAGGTGGGCGGCGGTTGGGAGGAAACATTCAAAACAATCCCTTGAAGAACTGTTGAATGATCCTAGCTGAATAAAGAGCGTTGGAACCATCTTGTCAAAATCTTGAAATAGCAGCTAAAAATACCTTAAGAGTACAATGGGAAAGGCTTGATCTTGCCAAGTGCAAAAAGAATGGTAGAATCTGCTCCGGTTTTGCATGTATTGGATGAATATTGGTGGTTTGACACCACATGCAAAATCTTTTCCATTTAAGCCTGTAAGTCTTAATAGCGGAAGGCGCTCGAGCATTGGCTAAGACTTCCTTACAGTCCGAAGTAATGTCTAAATGAGCGACTTCAAGGTGTTCAGGCACCAAGCCGCTAATCTCAGAGATGCAGGGTCCGGGTGGCAGATCTGTGCGTTCTGGACAGAAGGTTCGGTATTGGTTGAAACTGAATGGGATTGCTTTCAGCGAGAAGGAGGAGTTCGGTAAACCAGAACTGGCGAGGCCACCTGGGAGCAATGAGTATTAGGTGACACGGTTCTCTCTTCATTTTCCGTAGAACCCTGGGAACCAACAGTATCGGAGGAAAGGCATAAGCATAGATCTGCGACCAACTAATTGAAAACGTATTCCCGCGTGACCCTTTGTGGGGAAGCCAACTTGCGAAGAATGGGCATTTGCGGTTCTGACTGATCGCAAACAGGTCCAGATCGGGACGACCCCACTCCTGAAAAATTCGATCCAACGTTGGTTGATGTAGCTCCCACTCGTGCTTAGACACTGTTGATCTGCTTAGGGAATCCGCCAGTTCATTGGAAATCCCCGGAACATGGACCGCTAACAGGCTGATCCGGTGTCGTGTCGCCCAATCTCAAATTTGTTGGGCTTGTTGAGAGAGTAGGGCGGACCTTGTTTCTCCTTGTTTGTTCAAGTAGTGCATACTTGTTGTGTTGTCCGTCCAGATTAATACTGATGCCCCCAGAATGATGGTGCGAAAAGATTTTAGGGCCAGGAAGATGGCTAGCAATTCTAGAAGGTTGATATGCCACGTCCGCTGCTGGACGTTCCACTTGCCGCTGACCGTCAACCCTTGAAGGTGTGCTCCCCTACCCCTCAAGGTATGCGTCCGTGGTGATGTTGAAAAAAGGATCTTTCACTAGGAATGCGCAGCCTGCTGCCACGTTCCTTTAGCAAGTACACCAGTGTAAGGCTTCTCACATCTGGGTAGTGATGTGAATGAGATCGTCGAAGGACCCCGAAATCTGTAACCATTGGTCATTGAGCTCCTCTTGCAGGGGTCTCATTCTGAGACGGCAGTAGGGGACTAAAGGAATGCAGGGAGAAAGCATCCCCAGAAATGATTTGAACTGCCGGACTGAAACGCACCTTTTTGATCGCAATAGGTGGGCCAATTTGTGAATCTTTTGTTGCCTTTCGTTTGAGACAAAAGCTTGTGTCAGTCGAGTATCTAACCTGGCTCCCAAATACGTCTTTCTTTGCGATGGGACGAGATGAGACTTGACGAAATTGATGGAGAGACCCAGAGATTGGAAGAGGGACAAACATCTCTGAATGTGGGCGTTCGCCACTGGGAAAGAATTCGACTTGATAAAGCAGTCGTCTAGATACCGAAAGATTTGGATCCCCTCCAGACGAAGGTGTGCGGCCTCCGGTGCTAGAACACACAGGGTGCGATACGTAGTCCAAAAGTAAGGACTTTGAACTGGAAGTCCCTGCCAGCCACTCTGAACCGCAAGAACTTTCTGTGTCTGGGTAGAATTGGTACATGGAAATACGCGTCTTGGAGGTAGAGGGTGGCCATGTGATCCCCGGCAGAGAGAAGTTGAAGGATTTCTTGAAGCATCAACATCCGGAAGAATAACTTTTTAAAGTATTTGTTGAGGGAGTGAATATCTAAAATGTGGCGCCATTCTCCTGATTTTTTCTTTATCAGGAAAATTCTTGATAAAAACCCGGTTCCTCTTTGTAATTGAGGGACCATTTTGATCGCTCCTTTTCGTATCATAAAATTTATTTGGGAAAAAAGTTTCTTGAGATGAGCTGGAGGTGGGCCTTCGGGAAGAAAGCTTGGAGGAATCTTTCTGAACTCTAGAGCATGGCCTCTGGCCACAATGCCCAAGACCCACTTGTCTGATGTTATAGCGGACCAATTCGAGTAATATTGGGAGATTCTTCCTCCAACTTTTAAAGGGGTAGGCGGTAGAACAGGTGGTAGTTGTCACTGTTTTTTAGACGTATCCCATCCCCGGTAGGAAGGCTTTCTCTTATTCTATGAATAGCCGCTGGCGTTGCGAAGATTAACATTGGTTACTTTGACAGGATTGGTATTGCCTTTGTTGGTTATAACCTCCTCGCCCAGAAAATCGCTAGACGCCATCCTGCCCAAAACCCACTCTCTCAGACACATCAAGAGAGTTAATCCCTCACCTTGGTATACCCCGGAACTCAACCTGCTGCGTAAAGCTTGCAAAAGAAATGAACGGCTCTGGAGGAAGGAAAAAACCGAGGAACGGAAAGAAGCATTCCGCACCGCGGTAAAATCCTACAAAAAAGAGCTACGTAGCATCAAAACTAGTTTCTACGAGGACAGAATTAAAAACGCTGCCTGCTCGGCCCATGAAACCTACTCAGTTCTAAAAGAACTACTCCACGCCCCTGACCCCCCACTCAAACCCCTCGATCCCAAAGCAGCTGAAACTAAATGTAGAAAACTAGCCACCTTCTTCGATGAGAAGATTCAAAACATTCTTCTAACCATACCCCCCCCCTGAACAGGAACCCACACAGCCGGACCCCACCATCACCACCACCATCCCTCCCCTGCCGCCAGCCCCCCAACCCTCCCTGGACACTTTCGGTCCCGTAACAACGGAAGAAGTAGGAGCTACGCTGGCCGCAATCAAAAGTGGTTCCCCCCTTGATCCTGCCCCCCTCCGTTTCCTAAAAAACGTGTCAAGTACCATCGTCCCCCCCCTCACGGCCCTGATCAATTCCTCTCTCTCAGAGGGCATTGTCCCCCCCAGCTGGAAAGCGGCGGCAGTCAAAGGTCTACTGAAAAAACCCTCTTTAGACCCGCAGGATCTCGCCAACTACAGGCCCATTTCCCTTCTCCCTGGAAACAGCAAGATCGCAGAGAAGCTGGTAAATAAGCAACTATCGCTTTACCTAGAAAGCAACAACCTCTTAGCGGCCTCCCAGACAGGATTCCGTCCAGGTCAGGGCACGGACATCGCCCTCCTGACAGCAGTGGAGAAGGCCAGAAGCATTCTGGACATGGGAGGATCAGTGGCAGTGATCCTCCTAGATCTCAGTGCGGCCTTCGACACTGTAGACCACCCCACCCTAATCCACCGACTGGGAGAGATCGGACTAAAGGGTATGGCCTTGAAATGGCTAGAATCCTTTTTGACTGGACGCTCTTTCCAGGTGCGGGAAAATGACAGCTGCTCACCCATCATCCCCTCCGGTGTGGAGTGCCACAGGGCTCATCTCTGAGCCCTACACTTTTCAACGTGTACATGGCCCCACTGGAGAAGAGGGTCAGCTCGTACGGCGTGTCAGTTATCAACTACGCCGACGACACTCAGCTGGTCGTTACCCTTTCTCACCCTCATCACGCCCCATCCGACCTCCATAGCTGCCTTTCCGAAGTCCACAGATGGATGAATCTCTCCTCATTAAAATTGAACGGCTCCAAGACTGAGATCCTCCTGATGGGCCACAACGGGCCCTCTCTACCATCTCACCTTTGGCCTAGGTGCCTAGGGGACCCTCCCGCACCCAAGGAAGAGGTCAAGAGCCTTGGTGTGTGGATTGAGAAGGACATGAGTTTTAAAACCCAGGCAAAAAGAACCGCAGGGACATGCTTTGGGCTACTCAGAGCCTGCAGGAAGATCTTTCCCCTGCTCCCAGACACCGCAAGGAGGCTCCTCATTCAGGGTCTAATCCTGGCAAGATTAGACTACTGTAACGCTATATACTTGGGAGCCCCTGAAGCCACCATGAACTCACTGCAGAAAGTCCAAAACGCTGCAGCCCGCCTACTTACGGGCACACCTGGAAGATCCTCCGCCAGGCCGGCCCTCAACTCTCTCCACTGGCTCCCAGTCAGAGAAAGGGTCGTTTTCAAAGCCCTCTGTCTGGCCCACAAAACCCTCAACAACAACGGTCCCCCGCTTCTGAAAGAACTTTTAATCCCATACAAAGCAGAGAGAGATCTCCGGTCCAATACAGAAAATCTCATTGCAGTCCCTAGAGTGAGAAAAGCCAAGACCGGTGGCCGTCGCTTTTCGGTTCACACGGCTAAACGATGGAACCATTTACCCCGGAAACTCAGGACAGAACCGAACTATCTCCAGTTCAGAAAAACCTTAAAAACCCTCTTTTTCCCGCAAATATAATTTCACTAGCTGGCTAAAAACCCCTGGAGAAGCAGATCAGCGCTGGGATGCTCTTCGGAGTTACTACGCGCTTTACAAAAACCATTAAATAAATAAATTAAATAAATAAATAAAAGGATCCACGACCCTTAGCCTCACGAAAGGGTGTCTTCCGAAACTGGTGAGTACCGAGAGATCTTGCTGTCTCGGTATCCTTCTTGATGGCCTGATGAGCCTCATCCACATGTTGACCAAAAAGTGATTCACCATCAAACGGCATATCAATTATTTTTGCCTGAATCTCCTGGCGAAACAATGTGGATTTCAGTCAGCCTTGCCGCCGTAGTACTGCGGCACCTTCTAGTTGCCTAAAACCTGTAGAAGCAACATCCACAGCCAAATCTATGATTTCAGCAGAGGACGCACGTTCTCCTTCTTTCAGGATCTTCAGTGCTTCCGATTTAGATGGCTCAGACAATATGTCGATGTAGGGAGAAATGTCCGACCACATCTGTCTGTCGTATCGGCCTAAAATGGCCAAGGAGTTAGCAGCACGGATGGTCGTCGCTGCCATGGTGGAAACCTTCCTTCCAAAAGCGTCCAATCGTCTGCCATCCCGATCCAGAGGAGCTGTAACCGGAGAGGAGGGGTTTCTGGCTCGTTGTTGTGCTGCTAGGGCAATAACAGAGTTAGCTTTTGGTTGACCTTTGAGGCATGTAAGCAAATTATCTGGTGCCTTGTATTTTTTGTTTAGGTGGGGCAGGACCGCAGGAACAGAAGTAGGAGCTTTCATGACCTATAATCCCTCTTGTCAAATGAAGTCAATGATTGGAATAGTCTGTATTTGTTTCCTCGGTTGAGCTTTAAAGTCGTATAGGAAACAATCATCTTTCTTTGTTTCCATAGGCAGGAGTAACCTTTGTGTTGCCCTTTCCATAAGAAGATGAAAACCTCCGACTGGAGGAGAATCGATGGGAGCCGGAGTTGAAGGATATGGAGTTTGTATCTGGTAATCGTCCCACTCCATAAGAAGCTTTCTGTCGTCCAATTCTCCTTCCTCCCTATTGTCGTCCGAGGTGTGAGCATCATGAGAATGATGAGAAGGCACCGTAGAAGGTGGTCTGTGTGACCTCAATGCAGAAGAGGAAGATTGAGGAACAGGTGTCAGTGGTATAGACGAAGCCGGTTCAGTGAAGGGAAACAGCGATAATAATCATCCAAAATGAACTGTAGATTATTTAACAGAGCCAAAGGCACTTCAGGAGCTGGACCAACAGTTCTTTGGGGAAGGATCATCATCCTGATCCTCCTCGTGATATTTAATGAATAACTCAGAAGGGCTCCTGGCAGTGCTAAATCTATCATCTTCTTCGGATTCCTCATCATCCTCTCAATAATCAAGCAACTGTTCAGGTAACTCCAGAGATACCTTAGTAGGGGAAATATGAAGTGGAGAGATGGCCTCCAATGAAGATCCATGCCTGTGCAGCAAGGAAGATGCTGTTGTCAATGGAGGCAACTGCGCAGACATCGTAGACGGTGTAGAGGATGCCGTGGCCGTACACACTGACCAAACCAGCACCGCTTTGCATGAAGATATTTGTAGCCGTCGACTGAGTCATCGTCGAAGAAGCTGGTGTCAATGAGGTAATCGTTGACGAGGCGGTTGTCGACGACGAGGCAGTTGTCGTCGATGAGGTAGTCTTCGACGACGAGGCATTAGCCGATGAGGTGGTCGTCGATGAGGCAATCATCGACGAGACCCTTCAAATCTTCGTCGTCGAAGGGACGTCAACGGTAGATTTCAATTCCTTTGTTGACGAGATTGGCTTCACGGAGACGGAAACCAGCGTCAATGGCGATGATGCAGACAACATGATCATCTGAGGTCTCGGCGAGGAGAAGGTAGCAGTCGACGTCGTTGTAGCGTCGACGGTAACTTCGTCGATGAAGATGTTGTTGTCGATATCTTCGACGAAGGAACCTGTTTCTGAGGTAAATCCTTCTCAGAAACTCGTTTTGAAGCCAGAGACTTCGCAGTTTTTCTCAGGGTCGTAGTAGGCAGAGGCTTACTCTTAGAAGGTGGAGGGCGGAAGGCAGTTCAGCACCCTTAGAGGTGTGCTGTTTTTTCGACACCTTAGCTCCAGGAGAAGAGAAATCCTCCTCAGCAACCCTCTTCCTAGAGGACATAGTAGTGCCAGAGGCAACACTCCCCACTTCAGATAAGGGGTTGTCTTGATCTTTAATCTTCTGTAGCCACAGAAGTAGACGTCCTTCTCTGTCTCTGAGGGTATTTTGAGGGAATGTTCTGCAGATCTTGCAGTCTCTCACCCGGTGATCAGGATACAAGCAATAAATGCACTTCTTGTAGGGTTCCTCAGAAAACAGCCAGAGCTTCCCACAAGATTCACAAGGTCGAAAGAGAGATTTCTTAGAAGACATCATGAAATGAAGAATTACTGAAGAAAATTGAAAAGTACTGAGCAGAGCTCAGGAAGACTACCTTCACACAACATGCGGTAGAAAATCTAAGAGCCTGAGCCTCTGAGGAGAACATTCTGGAGGGTTCAGTCGCCTGATTGGCTGCAGTTTGAACTGTATATAATGACTTGGACAGGTCATAAGTGTGAAAGTTTTTTCCTTTTAGTTTCTGGCTAATTTACTTCCTGGTTCTATGTTACTCATGGTATGGTTATCAAGTGCATAATTATTGTTTTTTTATGTACCGTGGGACTCCCACTCCGACGACGGGTAGAGTCAGGCATGTGAATCTATGAAAGATACTCCAATACTGGAAAAAATGGGCTCTCCTAAGAAAAGCTGCCTCCAAGAGCATGCCCAAAATGTTCCTTTACTCATGGGTCTAAAATGTGCACCACGGAGTTGCCTACACAAATTGTGCACAATGTTCTACACACTTCAGAAGAAATATTCCTGGACATGAGCCACATTTTCTGTGTAACAGCCCCAACTCTGTTGGTCTGTGTTTGAAAATAAAGGGTCAGTAGGTCTTCTATACTGTCACGGCATGGTAGATTTGCCAACATGCACATCCCAAAATACATGTTCCTGGTTGGTTTCTCAAAGTGCTCCCTGTCCTGGAGTTAGCACCTGCGCTGAAAAATAAAAATACCACCTTAGTGGTAAACTATTAATAGTGTGATCTGGTCATGTTTCGCCTGCAAAGCCTCAATTAACCTATTTTTTCTGGGTACGTTTTGGCTCTGGGTTGTTGTTAGACAGTGCCTTTGAACTGGAGTAAATGGAGAAACTTCAAATTATGATAAACAACTTGTTTTGAGAATGGTGAATAGATGTCAAATGTTTCTTTCTTTTTCTTTATGTATAGATAAGTGCCTGAAGTTTGACCTCAGGTGTTATGTTCATGATAAATAGTATGGCATTCAATGATGTATACATGAACTGGCAAAGTTCTGGCAGTGGTATAGGAGTTTCATGATGAGACTATTCTAATTAATATATGTGAAAGCCAATACAAAATATTTAGAAATGCTTTATTGAGTATATATGATAGGGATCGTGTGCTTTGTACCATGCAAGTTTTGATGAGGCTTTTAGTGAATATTTTTCAATACTTCTTTTGTTTAAGAGTTTGAGGGTTCTTATTGTTGTTAGTGGTCTGAGACTTGAGATTATAACCAGGTTCTGGATAATAGCATATGCTTGTTCTTGTGATATTCCTTAGTGATTATGCCATACATGATAATTGCCAACATTGTTTGATGTGACTTGTGGTTATTGGATGCCGTTTCGTAGAATACAGATGCTTCTCTGGTGTGGTTGATGTATAAAAGGGTAGAAAGTGGTTGATCCATCATAGTTGATTATGATCTTTTAAGGCTTTCTGTAGATATTGGAGTTATTTTATTATGGACTATTGTGTATGTACTGGGTTCTAATACCTAAGACAGGCTGATGGTGATTGGTTTTATTTGCCTACTGTGCTTGAGGCATGCTAATGCATTAAAGTCGTTTCTGTATTGTCCACAAAAATATAGTTACTAGGAAGCTTGTCAAAGAAACAGGAGAATAAGTCTTTCAAGCGTATTATTTCCAGTTTATGCAATCTGCTTCAATTTCTGATGAGGTACGCCACTGCATTCAATTGACCTCGTTGACTTTAATATATAGTCAAGGATCTGCCAGTACTCAATGTATTTTTAATTCTGAATTTCATACAGTGAATCCTAAGGCAATGAAGATCACCCAGGTTGCATTGATCAGTCTCACATTTACGAGCATTATGAACTATTGGCATTGAACATGACAGTGCCTTTTATTGATGTGTTTTGAAAACCTGCAAGTGGTGCATAGACGCGCACTTTGTACTTATAGGTCTTGCTTACGAGAAGCAAAGCTGGCAATAAAAGAGGCGCAGTTACTGCCCGGCTTGCTTCTTGTAAGCAATGACTATAAGTGCAAAGTGAGTGTGTACGAGAAGCAAGGCTGGCAGTAAGAAGAGGCGCAGTTACTGCCAGCCTTGCTACTCCCAAGCAACAATTATAAGTACAGAGTGCGTGTTTACGCACCGCTTGCAGCTTTTCAAAACACATAAATAAAAGGCATTGTCATTAACAAAGCCAAGAGCTCAAACTCTTGCAAATGTGCGCCCTTTTGCATTGCAATTGCTTGTTGACCAATAGGAAGGCAGGGACCGTAATGCCAGGCCATGCCTTTCAAAAGCAGGAGGGAGGAGGAGGAGGCTGCTGCAGCCAAAACAGACGTCGGTCTTTGAATGCCCAGAAAATGTGTCAAGATAAGATCAAGATTTACAGCCCTGTTTAAAACAGAGCTCTGTAAATAATAAACAATGGTGTTTGCTTATCCCTATACCTAAACTTTTGGCTGAGCTAACTGGAAGGGGAGGGTTGCTCAGGATAGAAGGCCAAAAGTTGAAGTTCCATGGATTAGCAAGTCTGCCAGTGAGGATCAGCTCAATTTTATAAGGGTTAGGCTTCAATTGATTTTCGTTCATCCATTCACTTATGAAAATCATTGTGTCTTGAAAATGAGACACAGAGGATGGAGAGAGATTGATGTCGAAGACCAGTTGAAGATCATCAGCATAATTATATGTCCCAACTTCTCTTTCTCACCAGGTGGAGATTAGAGGAAGGAGGTACAAATTGAAAAGAAGCGGGAAAGGGAGGAGCCCTGGGGTACCCCACAGGTCAATTTCACTTTCTTAGAGGAGAAGTTGGCAAGACGTACCGATTGAAACCGGTCACTGAGGAAGGAAGAGAGCCACTTCAGACCCAGACCCTGGATCCCGACATCACTGACACGGTCAATCAGGATGTTATGATCGACCGTGTCAAAAGCTGCTGACAAATCCAGGAGAAGCAGGGCCTGGGTAAGGCCCCTGGGTAAGGCCCCTATCCTCCCCCTCTAAGCTCATTCATAACTGTCAAGATGAGTGACTCTGTAGAGTGGGCGGGTCGAAACCCAGCCTGGGGAGAGTCCAAAACATAGGACTGTTCGACAAAATCTGAGTTGAGTCTAAACGTATGCCTCAGGACCTTACCAAGGTAAGGTAATAAGAAGATCAGGCGGTAGTTACTGAGAATAGATGGCTTCTTTAAAATGGGGATAATTTCTGGACTTTTAAAAAGATCAGGAACAATGCCAGACTTAAGTGAATTGTTAAGAAGAGAGAGTGGGGGATCCGGGCATTTAATAAAAACTTCCTGAAGGATGTGAGGTTGACAGCAGTTAGTTGGGGAACCAGAGCCAACTTTTTTAAATAAACCTAGGAAGGTCTCCTGAGAAATAGGGGGAATCAAAATCAACTGAGATGAAGATCTACGAATATTAAGATGGTCTATGAAGGAGGCGGAAGTCGGAATACCAGCCTTAATGGCTGTGATTTTCTCCATAAAATATGAGTTGAGAGAATCACAGAGGGACTGTGATTCTGTCTTGTTTAGAGAGCTCATTTACTATAGAAAAATATCTTTAGACTTGTTAGCTGAGTTTAGAACCTTCTTAGAAAAATAATCTGTCTTGGTTTGGAGAATGGAATTTTTGTATTCTTTCATCAAATTAGTATAAGTGGTCCTATCTTATACAAGATAATTAAGTCTCCATCTGCATTATGCTTGTCTCAACGGCAGCTTCTTAGTCTTTAGATCATCAGAGAACCACCGCTGTGCATCGTGGGGTCTCAAATTCTTAGTTGACTTAAGAGGGGCGACGCAGTCGCATGCGGACTCAAGCCATAACTTGAGGTTCATTGCCTGTGTTTCAACCGGTTCCAGTAAAGAGGAGGACGTAGCGGTTAAAAGTGAGCAGAAGAAATCAATATTAGAACTTCTCCAATTTCTAGACGTGCAGTTCTTTGTCAATTGGGTTTTAGTGGTCCGAACATAAGAAAGAATATAAGAAATAAAATGATGATCCGACCAAGCACAAGGGGATTTCTGGGGGGTTGAGAGCATCAAGTTAGCTGTCCAGACTTGGTCCAGCGTGTGCCCTTCATGTGGGTAGATTCACGCACATGTTGGGTGCAATTCATTTTGGACAGGAGATCTGTCAGCTCTATTGAGCTGGCACTCTGATGTTCATCGTGGGGGCAATAATTAAAGTCACCAATAATGAGAAGTCGGGCGTGGTTGATGACTAAGTGAGAAATCATTTTGCCCAGTGCCTGGGGAAAAATAGGCATATAATCAGGAGATCTGTAAAAAAGAGAGTAAGTGAAAGATGACTGAGGGGATTCAAATTTGAGAACTAAACGGTCAACAGAGGGAAAACCGGTAACCCCTAATGACTTAAACTGGTGATCCTTATGGATGATAGCCGCAACCCCACCCCCCACTTTCCCTGGGGGACGATTAGTTTGCAGGATGTAGTAATTATCTGGTACTGCCGCTAAGATGTCAGGGGCAGACTCTTCAGTAAGTCATGTTTTAGTAAGAAGAAGAATATATGGCTCTTCAGACTGTAGAAGTTGATACATTTGGAGTTGGTGTTTCACCATGGACCGTGTATTAAGATACATGATTAAAAGATCCGTTACTTCCTTGCTCTGGGAAGTATTGAGGGCATGCAATATTATGGGGGAGGGGGAGCAGAGTTGTACTTGATTTTGGGGTAAATAAGTCTCTGCTTTAAAATACCCGACTTATTTAAGCTGAGACGGATATTATCAGCTATTTCAAATATTCCATATATCTCTTTCAGCTCCGTGGCCCGAGTAACTCACAAAATGGGCATAGTGGCTGGCCGCTGGACCCGTACTGCCGTGGACGGGCGCAGACGGGCTTGCCTGCGGCACGCCCGCTGCGCGACCGAGCCCCCATCTGCCTAAATACACGTGTGAGCCAGCAGGCAGGAAGTGAGAGAATACAGGGCAGGAGTTGTGTCCCCTCCATTCAACCGCCACTAACATGCCGTGACGGACCGGACCGGGGGACAGCAAACATATGATGCCAAAAGGGTCGCAGCAATACACGAAGTCACGATTTTTAAAGCAATGAGAAGTAAAAAGCAGTTAAAAAATGTCAATAAGCTTTAGCCTCACGACACTAGCTTCTCACAAATGCGCGGCCGAGCCCCCATCTGCCTAAATACATGTGTGAGCCGGCAGGCAGGATGTGAGAGAATACAGGGGAGAAGTCACGTCCCCTCCGTTCAACGGGCACTAACGAGCCGTGACGGAGCGGGGGACAGCGAACATATGATGCCAAAAGTAAGTGGGTTGCAGCAATACACAAAGTCACAATTTTAAAAGCAATAAGAAGAAAAAAACGGTAAAAAATGTCAATAAGCTTTAGCCTCATGGCGCTAGCTTCTCACCACTCATCCACCATTTTCGGCTCCAGGATACCCCTTCTTAGAATGTCCTAAGTAAATTAGCATAGATAGTCAGAGGAGACGCTTTTGCAAGGCCTTACCTACTCAGGAGAAACCAGAACACCTCAGCTGCCTTCAAGAAGGTAAACTCTTTTAGAATTTGCCTAAATGAGCATGCAAAATCTAAAAACAACTTAAAGCCAGTCAATATTTAGACCTGCTTCCCACAAAAAGGTAGAAAATCCCTATTTGGTTGCTATTTCTATCAGCTGTACAAGGCTCACGTTTCCAGGCAACTGTGGGCCTCATTTATGAGGCCCTTACGCTGCCGTTGCGTCACTGTTTGTGATGCTGCGGTGGCGTAAAAAATGCACCACACTGCGCCATATTTCCAAAGTGACGCATCTAGGGAGATGCGTCACTTTGTAAACCCATGCACTACATTATACCTGATGCAGAAAAGCCTCGTAGAAGTGGCGCTGTGAAATCTATGAGTTTTCCTGCGTCACTTCTACGGCGTCACTGCGTCAAATCCTTACACCTGCTTTAAGCAGGTGTAAGGGGTGATGCAGACCTTTTCAAATGGGGCTTGCCACGTGTGAAATGACACATTGCTGTAGTTGTGTCTGTTTCCAGACACACTCCAGCAGTGCACCATTTTTGCGCTGACAGCTATGTCAGGATTCCTGCCGTATCAGTAAATCCTTGTGTCATGGAGCGCCATACAGTAAATACGGTGCATCCATGGTGTTGCAAGGATGGCGCACTGAAAAGTGTTAGCGATGTGTCACTTTTCATAAATAAGCCCTGTATCTTTAATAATGTTCACATTGTTTTCTAGTTCTTAAACCCATTGTTCAGATGCTTCTTGAGCAGGTGACTGAATTCTAAAGACATTATAATTACTGTATTTTACGTACGGCTTATGTTTCTCTGACATTTCATAGGATACCCCATATTGTTTTTTCAGGGTAATTCCAGATGACTTTATCTTATATCTGCATAAACTAACCTTGCTTTTGTGTGTGATTTAATATCATTAGTATGAACCCTCCAGAACTCTGCTCTGTGCTGGATAGTTCGATGTTAACAGATATGAACTAGATAACAGTCTGTTGTGACATAATCTGGTCCTTGAATTCGTGTATCTGGATGTGATCGTGTGAAGTGGCTCCGGTTTGCGGAAGCACACATCAGTCTACTAGCTCATATTGCAAAGGCCACAAAGTTTTGTTATTATTCGGAGCATGCTGTCCCCAGTTTGGCACTAGGGGTGCTGGGAGGCAGTTTATTCTTCCTCTGGGTGTCCCTTAATTGCCAAGCAAAATAAAGAGCGCTTGACTACTTCAAATATTGTCTTTTAAGGTATGTAGCATAGTCGTTGCATTTTTCATGCAGTCATAGTTTCCCTAACAATCGATTGGATTGTGAATATTTCAGCAGTCCCCTGATGCTTCACACATTCTTTGAGGTTTTTCTGATCCTAGAAAAGTTTGAGGGTAATTACGTGTACTGAATTTAATCACCTCAGTGCACGGAGCTGCATAATTATGTGCTTGGCAATCAGAGCTCATGTCTCCCTCATTCCAGCAAGACAATGTGTGGAGGGAGATATAAAGGCAATATTACCCATACAAAGGCATGATTAGAATACCAGCCAATGAGACACATCACAGAAATACTTAGATTTGATGTGTTACATCGAAGATAGAAATATTGCCTCTGGTGAATCGTTGTGAATACTGGTGGCTTCTATGTTCTAAAAAATTAGTGGCGGCAGGGAAACAGGGGAGGAACCAGAAAATAAAATACCTTCACAATTGGTGTTATCATACCAGCGTGCTGCCAACCTATGCCAGGGTACTTTCAATGTTTGTATGAGAGTTGCAGAAATATGTCAGACTGATTCCAAATTTACAATGTTTTAAACAATATGTTGTTCAATGTGCCACCCTGCCTTCGGCACTGATCTTATAGCCCTACGGTATAAGCAATGTGCCAGTCTTTCAGTTTTCACATTGCTATGCTAGCTTCCACATTGGCATGTTAATTGCACATTGCTTCAGGTAAACTCACATTGTGATGTTGGTATCTGCATCACGCTTAAATGTATTTACTAACACATGGTCCTTGGGATATTCAACTTCCACTCAGTGCAGCAATTGCCGTTTAAAACTAAAGACATCGACCATTTTTAGATCGAGCTTTCGAGACTCGTTGTAAATACATTGTATATATTTCTTTGTGGGCTTACAGACCGCCCACTGCTTTTCATTTGTTTGTGTCAGTGTCCTATAAAAATCTTTGCTTCCAAGTGGTTAATCATTCCTATTTGTCCCTCCTTTCCATCAGTTGTTCACTCCCACAGAGCAGCACCCCAGTATTTGTACTCTTCCACTTGTCCCATTGTAGAATTTGTTTAAGGATTACTTTCTCTTTCTGTAAGACCATTTGACACAAGCATTAGATGATTTCTGTCGCTCTGAGGTCTGTTTCTGTAAATAGGACTGTAAATCATGTTTTTATCTTAAAATAAATCATACGTTCTTATATAGCGCCTTTCACCGTAATGTCTCAAGGCGCTTGCTTTGGGAACCCGCCCTGGCTTTCCCCTGCGAGATAACCCCTACTGGGCATCCCCAAGGTGAAAACCAGGCATCCCATCGCGGTGGGGCCATAGTGGAGATTAAGCAAGCTATTGCCCAGAGTTGCAGAGTGTGAACCCATGATTTGAGTAGGCACCGAGGCGAGAATTATCGAGTCCGTGGACATTAAGAGCTCAAGACCCTGCCACGTCGGGGATTGAACCCTGGTCCCGGGTCTGACCTCTGCATCTGGGTCTGCCTCCTCTAACCCGTGAGCCACACTTCTCCACACCGGTTGTTACATTGTTCCACTTGTTACATTGCTGTGCATTCAAAGGCAGAGGATGTTTTCTGAGGGTGCCTGTTTCCACCCACCTGCCGCCTCTGCGTTCAAGCACCCATGCTGTTCCTGCTGCAAGTGCTGTGCGGTCTGCCTGCCGGGACATGCAGTTCCTCATCAAACATAGGAGACTGCTGTTTGCAAGCAGAGTGCACCGAAAATGCAGATACTGCAGTATTTGTCTCAGCAAAGGCAAACTGGTCTGTGACATTAGTCCAGTCATTAGTCCTCTCTGGGGCTTGCATAGATCCCAGATTTGGCTCGAGCAATAAATGTAGGAGCTCATATGGGTCCCCTCGATTCCAGCACTAAGGCTGAATCAGTCCCACCATAATCCGAATTTGTGTCTTGCAGGCACCTTACTGGTCTCTGCAGCAGATACATTAGTCCTTGAGCTAAGTTATCTGCCTAGGTAGTCAGTGCAGTGCCATACATCAGTCATGATTTCTCAGAATCTAGAGCAGGATTCCATGTGATGAAGTCTGCAGGGACCACATGCCCCTACATGTCCAGCATTGACTCCTTCCATGCTGACGTCCCCGGCTGGCTGCGGTGATGTTTGTTTTCTTCAGCACAGTGCTTTCATTTGGGGATGTCTGAGGTCAGGGTGACCATGGCACCACAACAGGTCTGTGTTTTGTCAGATAAGTAAGTGTATGAAGAGCAAAGTCAATCCTTTCTTAGCAGTTTTTCTTATGTACAAGTTTGATGTTAGTCACAACTCAAGCAGGATGTCTCGCTGAATTACTGCTCATCCCAGTAGCAAATCCTAAGGTGGAGAAATATTGATTTTATTTGGCAAAATAACAATCTCAGTAGCCCTGTCTGTAGAATGAACTCATTCTGAGTTTTTCATTTAAATCACCAGGGCTTTAAAGCAGGTTTGCTCCAGCCTGGGGAAGTCAATCAAACAGGATTACACCTTCTTTTTAAGAAGTCGCAAGGGCTGTAAGAGAGCTACTCATAGCAGGCTTGTGCCTTTGGGAAGCTAGTTAGAGTGGGCGTGAGTCACATGCTGAACAATGCCTGTGAAAAGTAGGAGGCAGTGCATCACATGTCAGGTTTAGACACCCCTCTCCCCCAAAAGACTGGGAGAGCTGGGGCAGAGATGTCAGCTGCCAACCTCCAGAAACCCAGGAGGGCTAAGGAAGGTGTGGTATCTTGGTGGATGTCTATATATAAACATCCTAACAGCTTTTCTTAAATAAAGCTATCTATTTAAACATATTTATTGGAGGACCTTACTTTATTTCAGAAGGCCAGTGTTATTCCAAGTCCCCATTTCCCACCACATAAAGGCTATTAGAGCTACGGTAAAGAAGGCAACCTGTCAGGCTTTCACAGAAAGTCATTGGGCTCGGGCATTGCCAGTGATATGGCAGTCTAATGGCGGATTATGTAACTGATACAGTCCCATCCCTACTTCATTTTTGAAGCACCAGTATCTGGGGAAACATCACATCCGCCCCATCTGCTTCTATTATCCAGCTTGCTTTGCTGTGCTGTGCTAATACAAATTTTCTGCCCTGTTGGCATTTTCCTGTGTTCCTTGATTCCTTATTGCACCTGCCAGCCCGCACACTATCACACCTCCACCTTCTTAGAGAGGAAATCTACCTCCAAGCATCAGTGCTCTAGCTGGATTCCTAGAGTGGGTGTTTGGTTTATACCCCCACCCCAGAGGACCAAAGCGTTTTTTATCCCTTTGATTTACCATTGACTGCTGTTTAACCATTTCCTCGACGTAGGCAGCTGCTTAGTTCCTTGGTGCTGCTACAGAACACAGTCTAGCCCTTTGTTGCCGAAAAGCATTTCATCATCAAAGGTTGGGGTTGCTAGCTGCTGTACATGATTTCCAGAGGTCCAGTTTGTTTGAATCTGCTGCAAGCAGCAGAACTGGAACCACGAGCACTGGGGTGTTCCATCACCCAGTACACAACAGTACTTGAAAGTTGTGGATAAAGGCCTGTTTCGTGGTTAAAAGCCACCACTGCATTTTAAATAGGTTTTTGAAGCTTATTTGCTTATTTTTCTAAGATCCTAATCAATGTGATAGTTTAATTTTTAACGCTTTAGGGTTTTGGGTATTTAATATGTCATGGTTTCTGTGCCTCTGTTATATCTTATTTACCTAAAACTCTTTTTTTCTTCGTTATCGCGGATGAAAGCACTTTTAGATATATAAGTTCAGTCTACCAGTTGTTCAAACAAAACACTTTTATATCTACTTCTCAATGCAGTGCTATAATGTGCCTATAAGTATCAAAGCTTCTTTGTTAAAGAAATAGACCTTTTTGAATTTTGAAGGGACTTTATCATATTTTCATTAAATAGCATGTAAGCCCATCCTTGGCTGTGTGTGGCTGTTCATCAGTGGCACGTGAAGTAACAGTAGATGTTGTAACACCCAGGTTTATGTGCTGTCTGGCTAAATACTTATAAGGTCCCAAAGGCGAGACCTATTGGCTATGCCAATAGTTGTTTGTATTTTTGTCCCGTTACATTGGCCCCAGGCCCAAATGGATATAGCCTTTGTGCCTTAATTTGGGCCTAAGAAGATATTCAACTGCCCAAAGGACCCTTACTTCTTCCCCCCAAGGAGTGTTGTGTTCTCTGTTAACAAAATTGTTTTCAGCAAGGATCCAACGTTTCAGATTCTCCTAAACCTGTTGCTGCTGTACCTTATGCACTTTCTCTGTAATTACTGGGTAATTGTCTTTTCCCATTGCACTCTGATTATGATTGTATGTTACAGTTGCTTACTGAGTAAGACTATGCTTAAGGAGCCCAGTTGCCTATTAAGTGAGCACATTTATTCTTGAGGAGCCTAGGTTTTCGAATAGAAAATAGAACCTTTTAGCAAGATTTACATTCCCCTAAGAACCTAAATTGTGTTGTGTTACTCTAGCATGTATCTTACTCGCCTTACTTGGGTATTTATTTTTGCTTTTTAGTCCTAGAGATTATGTTTATGTCAACCAGCTTTTTGCCAATTGCTAATCTTCAAGGCTCCAACTGTTGAATATTGTTTACTTCTGACATTTCGCACATGGTGCTTTCATTCCTTTAGGATGTGTCCCACATTGGTTAGGTTCTAGAGAATCAGAAATCTGCATTCTTTTATGGTGACAACATCTTGCTGCTAATACATTTTTCTGTACAGTATTCTTAACACCCAGACATGGAATGTATTTTTATTATATGTGTTAAAGACTTTAGATTATGTATTTTAACTATGTCCTTTAATGTGCGAATGGTTGAAATAAAGTGTATTACTATCACTCCTATAACAAGCATTTGCAATGCAATAGGTCTCTCATTAGGAAAGTTTGAGCTATTGGTATTGTAAATGACACATTTTTTATTTATCTGTTGTTTTTGAAAATAGCGAAATAAATAGCTTTGTCATTTACAATGCCAATAGTTTGAACTTTCGCAAATGTGACACCTATAGCATTTGTAATGCAATATGTGTTGTATTTACATGACTTAGATGTCTTGATATTACAAATAACAATGGCTTTAAATTTTTTTAATAATTAATACTTAAATAAAAGCTATTGTAATTTATAATGGCAATAGCTTAAACTTTTGTAAATAACTTTTGTGAAGATTATGTTCAGTGTATTTATTGTGATGAAAATAGAAGAACAGAAGAGAAATATTAACATCTTTTTGTGACATTTGTAATAAAGCTTGAAACATTGAGAGAACATATTTGAACCAGTTGTTGTTGAATGGTTGCACAGATTGATGCTGTGATGGCGCTGAGTGATGTTGTGGTGGCAACGAGTGATGCTGTGGCGTTCAGTGATGCTGTGGTAGCGCATAGTGATGTTGTGGTGCCCCTGAGTGATGCTGTGGTGGTGCTGAGTGTTGCTGTGGTGTTGCAATAGATAGAGTGAGTGTGAT
This sequence comes from Lissotriton vulgaris, assembly GCF_964263255.1. Taxonomy (NCBI): domain Eukaryota; kingdom Metazoa; phylum Chordata; class Amphibia; order Caudata; family Salamandridae; genus Lissotriton; species Lissotriton vulgaris. The sequence continues at coordinate 272,313,428 of NC_141694.1, read as the reverse complement.
AGATAGATAGAGTGAGGGGGATAGATAGATAGAGGGAGGGTGATAGATAGAGGGAGGGCGATAGATAGATAGAGTGAGGGTGATAGATAGATACAGTGAGGGCGATAGATAGATAGAGTGAGGGCGATATATAGATAGATAGAGTTAGGGTGATCGATAGATAGATAGATAGATAGATAGATAGATAGATAGATAGATAGATAGATAGATAGATAGATAGATAGATAGATAGATAGATAGATAGATAGATAGATAGATAGATTGATGGCAATAGATAGACAGATAGAGTGAGGGCGATAAATAGATAGATAGAGTGAGGGCAATAGATGAATAGAGTGAGGGCAATAGATAGATAAAGTGAGGGCAATAGATAGATAGAGTGAGGGCAATAGATAGATAAAGGGGGGCAACAGATAGATAGAGTGAGGGCGATAGATAGATAGAGTGAGGGCGATATATAGATAGATAGAGTGAGGGCGATAAATAGATAGATAGAGTGAGGGCAATAGATGAATAGAGTGAGGGCAATGGATAGATAAAGTGAGGGCAATAGATAGATAGAGTGAGGGCAATAGATAGATAAAGGGGGGCAACAGATAGATAGAGTGAGGGCGATAGATAGATAGAGTGAGGGCGATATATAGATAGATAGAGTGAGGGCGATAAATAGATAGATAGAGTGAGGGCAATAGATGAATAGAGTGAGGGCAATAGATAGATAAAGTGAGGGCAATAGATAGATAGAGTGAGGGCAATAGATAGATAAAGGGGGGCAACAGATAGATAGAGTGAGGGCGATAGATAGATAGAGTGAGGGCGATAGATAGATAGATAGATAGATAGATAGATAGATAGATAGATAGATAGATAGATAGATAGATAGATAGATAGATAGATAGATAGAGTGAGGGCGATAGATAGATAGAGTGAGGGCGATAGATAGACAGATTGAGGGCGATAGATAGAGTGAGGGCGACAGATAGAGTGAGGGCGACAGATAGATAGAGTAAGGGCGACAGATATAGTGTGTGCGACAGATAGAGTGAGGGAGATAGAAAGAGAGAGTGAGGGCGATAGATAGAGTGAGGGTGATAGATAGATAGATTGAGTGAGGTGGCCTCGTGGTGGACATGGTGGTGGCCGTCGTGGTGGTGGTGGATGTGGTGGTGGTGGATGTGGTGGTGGTGGATGTGGTGGTGGTGGATGTGGTGGTGGTGGGCGTCGTGGTGGTGGACGTTGTGGTGGTGGAGGTGGGTGTGGTGGTGGTGGTGGTGGGGGACATGGTGGTGGTGGACGTAGTGGTGGTGGACGTAGTGGTGGTGGATGTAGTGGTGGTGGACGTGGTGGTGGTGGACATGGTGGTGGTTGTGGAGGTGGTGGTGGAGGTGGTGGTGGGTGTGGTGATGGATGTGGTGGTGTTGGTGGTGGACGCAGTGGTGGACGCAGTGGTGGTGGACGCGGTGATGGTGGATGTGGTGGTGGTGGTGGACGTGGTAGTGGATGTGGTGGTGGTGGTGGACGTGGTGGTGTTGGACGTGGTGGTGGTGGAAGTGGTGGATGTTGTGGTGGTGGACGTGGTGGTGGTGGTGGACGTGGTGGTGGTGGTGGATGTAGTGGACTTGGTGATGGACGTAGTGGTGGTAGTGGATGTGGTGGTGGAGGTAGACGTGTTAGTGGTTATGGACGTGGTAGTTCCCTCATGGGTGACGTGGTGTTGGTGGTGGTGGACATGGTGGTGGTGGACGTGGTGGTGGATGTGGTGGACATGGTGGTGGTGGACGTGGTGGTGGACGTGGTGGTGGTGTAGGTGGATGTGGTGGACGTGGTGGTGGTGGATGGTGTGGTGTTGGTCATGGACATGGTGGTGGTGGTGGATGTGGTGGTGGTGGACGCAGTGGTGGTGGACGCGGTGGTGGTGGACATGGTAGTGTGTGGTTGTGTGTGAGTGTGGTTGTGTGTGTGAGTAGGGTTGTGTGTGTGTGGTTGTGTGTGTGTGGTTGTTGGTGTGGTTGTGTGTGTGGTTGTGTGTGTGGTTGTGTGTGTGGTTGTGTGTGTGTGTGTGTGTGGTTGTGTGGTTGTGAGTGTGTGTGGTTGTGGGTGTGTGTGGTTGTGTGTGTGTGTTGTGTATTTAAGCGTTGCTCGTGAGGAAAGGCTAGGCAGGGAAGGGGGTTGCTACAGAGGAGGAGGGCTGTGTGGGAAGGGTTAGTGAGTGCTGCGTAGGAGGGGGTGGAGGAGTATGCTGTAAGGCTTACTGAACAAAAAATCAAGGGGGGGAGGTAGAGTGCTGATCCGTTCAGTCTCCTTTGTTTAACAGTAAATCATGGGGGAAGGATCACTTGTCCTGCATAACCAGGGTATGCAGGTTGGTACGTGGTGTATCACAAATTAAAAGACCCTCATACACATGTATCTTAGATGGTCATAGCGGTATATGTTGTCTCCCCGCTTTCATACACGTGTGTGCATAATCCTTGGGTCAGTATTTATGCAACCTCCGCCTGGTGGATTTACCCTTGGTTAAAAACAGTAGTGATCGTGGATAGAAGTGCTCGGGAAGTGAGTTAAAATACCCGGACAGCCAGAAGTAGGACTTTATTGGGTCTCGATTCGGGTAGCCCAAGTGAGGGTGGGTAATTGGATATTGTGCCGATTTGGAATAGTGAGGAATTCAAGCGCACTGCATATTGTGTTTTAAAACGGTCGACATGTTTCAGTCTTGTTGCCTGTATAGGTCGGTGGGCTTTCTTCAGGACCAGTGCAGAAAGATAGGGAAAGTGACAAATAAAATGGAAGAATGACCTGCTTTCAGTCAGTCCTTGGTCGCATTGTACCTGAAGATAAAAATGTTTACATACAAAAAAGACGGGGGTAAAGGGTAATAGGGAGACACAACACGTGCGTACAAACAATGAACAAGTTAAAAACTGTATAGATTCTAAACAGCTTTAAAATGGCAATACTTTCACTAAGGTTCACACTCCAAGATGGTGTCGACTCTTTCATTCTCATGCCTGGTGGAGGTGGTAGCATGCCGGCGGAGAGTTGTTATTAAATATTGTTGGCCTCGTGTGATAGATGGCTGTGAGCTATATACGTGCCGCATTAAGTGGTTGCGGGAGGCTAAGATTATAAATGCGCTTAATTATTAGGAATAGTGGGGTTGTTTGAGCACAACTGGGTTCATAACGACCTGGATGTAAGGCTTACTGAGCCATGAAAGAAAGGAACAAGCAACTTAATGTCCCGTGACTGAGGAGACAGATGGCGGCTGCTGCGCGTGCACGCTTGCGTGAACGACAGGCTGTAGCCAACCTGTAGCACTTTGAAAACTCACCTACTAAATGTCTCTCTGAGCAGCGCATTCGGTTTTAAAGTCTAAAAGTTAGTTATCTGGACCATTGGTCAACCAACAGTCCCAAACTCATGTTTACATAGTCCATGTGGCAGCTTTACAAATGTCTGTTATGGTAATTGCCCTGTTTGCAGGTGGAGTGAGGTTTGGATGCATTTAAACAATCCATCCCGTTAATCTCTGCCACAGAAATGGGATGACCTTTAGGAGACCGAGAAGGTAAAGAAAAGACAGAGCACGTGCATATAGGGGCTCGAAAGGAAAGGGGCTCCTTAGGCCTGGTGAGGACAATATTGAGGCCCCTGACTGGGGCTGGAGGTACCACTGGTGAAATGGCACATTTAAGGCCTTCCATAAAAACCATAATGCATACCTAACAATAGTGGCTAGGTGTAGCCGAATTGATGTGGAGACCTGGCCTAATTTTCGTAAATGTACATGGTTAAAGATATACCCTTGAACCGTAGGCATAAGAGGGTTTATGTGGTTTGGAGTATAATAGTGGACGAAATATTGCCAATTCGCAGTATAGCAGGTGCGTGTAGCAGGCCTATGAATGTCTCTAAGTTTGTCCATGCATTCTTGAGGTACATCAAGATAACCAAACCCTAGGACCACATGAGCCAAATCACCAGTTGAAAGCCGCTTGGAGCCTGGGTGTCTGACTTTGCTGTTTTTTGTGTGAAGACTCGACCTGGTGGGAAGCTTCTTGTGAGAGGCAATGGACATCTCCTGAACTGCAGAGAGCCATGGTGGTCTGTCCCACATTGGAGCCAACTGGATGAGTGTAAGGGATGTTTGCCTCAGCTTCCTGACCACATAAGGTATCACTGGGAGAGGAGGAAAAGTGCACACAAAGTTTCCTGAGCATATCATGCACAGAGCATTGCCCATGGACTGGGGGTGTGGAAACCGCATGGTGAAGGTTGGGGATTTTGTATTTTCGTTTATGTGGTGAAAAGGTCTATGCTTAGGGTGTCAAATCTCTAAAAGTAAGTGTGTAGGACTTGTGGGTGAAATTCCTATTTGTGGGCTTGTTGCTGCGTACTGCTGAGTAGGTCTGCCATGTCAATGTCTACTCCCAGAAGACTCTTTGGTTGGAGATGTACTGGAGGTGGATGTCCCAGCGCCAGATTCTCTGTGGTAGGACCGACAGCTGAGGGGAGTGTGTGCCTAGTTGCTTTTGTAGGTAGATGGCAGTCATGTTGTCTGGGCGCACAAGAACTACTTTGCCTCAAATCTGTTAAAGAAAGGGGTTAAAGGCTAGATAAACGGCTAACAGTTCCAAGTGGTTGATGTGGAGGTGGCTACAAACCTTGGACTGCCATGTTGATGAGATATCCTCCATGGCTGGCTAGGGATAAATCTGTGGTGATTGTCACCTGTGGAACTAGGCCTGCAAAAAGCCTGCCCTGCTTCAGATTATTGCTACTCACCACTGCAGAGCTTATGGGTGCTCGTCTTTATCAACACTAGATGTTGTAACTAACCATCCGCGTGTGACCACTGGCTTGATGGGCACTCCTAAAACAGGCACAGGTGGAGGCGATTGTGGGGCGCTATGGAAATGCATAAATCTATTCACAGGAGGCGCATTATCGTGCAACCTGGACTTGGAAGGAGCGGCTGAAAAAGTGTTGTGGTTTTCAGACAAGGTCTGAGCTAGACTGAGATAAATGAAACGTCCTTGTTCTTCCTTCTGGTTCTGAAATGCCAGAGCCGATGATCTCAGGTCTGGGTTGGTGGGCTTGATGGCCAGTTGAATCACCAGATTCTCTCTAGGCGCCAAGCGTGTCCACCGTACAGAAAATATCAGAAATTTCCGAAGAGGACTTTTACATCCTGCAGTGGGCCCGAAGTCAGTCTAATCTCAGATTCAGAGTTTGCTTGCTTCTGAAAGCAGAGTAAGAATAGCATCAGCTCTTGTTGTGCTCCAGTGAGATGCACAAGTTACAGACCGTGGGGGTATCGGCCCAGGGGGTAGTTGGAATGGCATTTCTGAGATCTTCTGAAGGTGTCCGTTTCATTACCTTATGCACGTCCACATTCTCCAAAGCTAGTCAGGAGAGCGCACTGCCTGAAGGGCAGAGTGGCTCAGTTGCTGGACGACAATGAACTTTAGGCGTGGAGTGGGCATCATAGAAATATGAAATGGCATCGAAAAGTTTTCTTGGTGATGGGAAGGAAGGCAACAGGCGCTATGGACATAACAGGAAAAATCATTCTCGTTGTGACTGGGTATAACCCCGATATATGTCTGTGCACATTCCTAGAGTCGTCATCACCAAGTTCCTGTGACCCGAAAGACTTCTTGAAAAAAATAAATTGCAACATTTCATGCCCAATACTAGATGGTGAGTATGCAAGAAAGTGTACCTACAGCCACACATGCTACAAGCACATACATATGTGGTGTGTATGTATATCGACATACATACATCTACATATATATACACACACACAGAAAGATAAAACATAACGGGTAACTGTGTTATATGATCCAATATTCCCATCAAGGGGTTAAACTACGAGTGTGAAGGCAGCGAGGTTTGTAAATTTAACCAGAACCAGGAGATGGCAACAAAGAACCATGGGGCATATTACCAAGGGCATTATCGCCGCATTAGCGGGACTTTTTCCCGCTAATGCGGCGATAATTTTATCGCCCTATTACCAAGCTGTCGCTAACACCAGTTAGCGACAGCATGTAGGTGATAGCGGGAATTTAGGGGCCCACTTTGCATGTCAGCGATAATTATCGCTAATGACATGCAAAGTGGGCGTGCCAAGATGTTAGCGACTGAAAACAGTCGCTAACATCTCTAACTCCTATTAACAACTTTTGGAAATATTCGCGCTAAGCGCGAATATCTCCAAAAGCTAACGCCTGCTAAAAGCAGTTCTTAGCTATGTTATCCAATGGAAGGTGGATAACATGGCTAAGAGCATTGTCACGATAATGCATGAATATCGCTGATTTTTCAGCGATATTCATGCATTTTGCAGGATTTTTACCACTTTTGAGATAAACCTTGATAATATCAAGGTATCTCAGCGGTAAAAATCCTCGGTGCTCGGCAATATTTTTTTCCCGCTAACCAAGCAATAGCGATAGTTATCGCTATTGCTTGGTAATATGCCCCCATATAACAACATAACCAGTGATTTAGGTTTATTTCTGGGTAGTTAGCTGCACTTTGAGGAGGACAGCCCTTTCACGCGAATATCTAAACATTTCAATTCCGATCAGCGCCAATTTTCAGCTGCATCTTGCAGAGAACTTCAACAACCGTTCCCTTCTGCAACAAGGCTGCGATTGTTAAAGCAAGATTTTTTTCTTCTAAAATTACACAATCTTAACAATGTAATTCAGCGCAAGTCTCTTTGTATTAGATAACCAAACTAGTTTAGTGTTTTACTTACTGTTCAAAAAACATTTCCATATTTTAAGGTAAAAAAATCTTCATGCTAACGTTCCCGAAATAAATATGTAATATAAATAAGTGCACAACAGACAACTTTGCGATTTAAGTTTCTGGTGAAACTTACAAACCTCTATCTTTGGCCTGGTGGTTTAGGATGCTACCAAATCATTTATTTGCAATATAGGGCCATACTACACTCTTAAACATAGTGACAAAATTAAACTCCATCCCTTAAAACTCGGCTAAATAAAATCACAAAATCTCTCATTCTTTACCATCAATAAATGCTGTTAAAATCACTCCATTTAAAAATGTTTTTAACACTATGAAAATCTCCACCGTTTCCACTGGAACACAAGATATGCAGAACTTTAAGTTCAAACTTGATGGAAAAAAGCAAAAATTCCTTACCACCAAAATTATTGTAACAAATAAAAACATACATTCGGTAGTGTCACTCTGCAGCTTATAACATGTACACGGTGTGTTGCTTTACCTGGTATATCCGGTAAATCAAGGTGAAATAGGAGCTTATTTGAATCGCAATTTGACACACTGATCTTTCCAGCGTGCCTTCCAAGGGGCAATAAAGATAATCATTGAAACAATAGAAGTGCTTCCCAAACTTGCGGCACCGTTTCAATTCTCCGACACAACTCACAACTCCGAAACGTAAATGTTGCGCGTTTATTTACTGAAAGCTAGGCTCACAAATTACTTTCTCCATCCTTCAGTACCGCAATAGGAGGGGTGTGGAGGGGTCAGGGAAGCCACAGGTGGCCTGGGGAGGGAGAAGTCAACGTGGGTGTTTTGGTAATCAATAGAGGCGCCCGAGAAGGGAATAGAAAAAAAATAAACAAACTAAAGCCAGGGTGCAAGAAGCATAGGCATAGATTGCCATAGGCTCATGTTGTTGGAAGTTTGGGGCATATTATCAAGGGGGTTTATCTCCGCTTTTTTGGCTTTAAAAGCCAAGAAAGCGGAGATAAAATTATCTCCCTATTACCTAGCTGTCGCTAACACCAGTTAGCGACAGCTAGTAGCAGATAGCGACCATCTTGGGCCCCACTTTGCATGTCAGTGATATTCATCACTAATGACATGCAAAGTGGGCGTGCCAAGATGCTAGCGACTGAAAACAGTCGCTAACATCGCTATCTCCTATTACCAACTTTTGGAGATATTCGCGTTAAGCGGGAATACCTCCAAAAGCTAACACCTGCCCTGAGCAGTTCTTAGCCATGTTATCCAATGGGAGGTGGATAACATGGCTAAGAGCATTAGCTCGGTAATGCATGAATATCGCTGACTTTTCAGCGATATTCATGTATTGTGGCGATTTTTATCGCATTTGCGATAAACCGTGGTAATACCAAGGTTTATTTGCGGTAAAAATCGCCGCAGCTCAGCTGTAAATTTTTTTCTCTAACCAAGCAATAGCGATATTTATTGCTATTGCTTGGTAATATGCCCCTTTATTCCTACATAAGGAAGTAAGAGTTGCAGTCAACCAATTAATCAGCATGAGTAATTCATTGATTCATAGCGAGCATGATTAGTACTTCACTCAATTTGATTGTTCACATGTCTACTTAACCATGTAGAAAGAAAGATGTGACTATGTGTTAATGATCTCCAGGTGCCCAGCAGCAGAAACTGGTGTCTTGTGTGTGGAAGGCAAGAATATACAGCTTATGAAAAATTTATTGGTTTCTTTATGAAAGTTTGTAAAAAGCTGATAGTATGTGTGAGGGAGTTTGGATGCACAGTCAGAGAAACATTGGTTTAAAGTACATTTATTATCACAACTTGGAGTTATGATACTCGAAAGACAAAGCTGAAAGGTAAGTGAGTACCAAGCAAACACAAGGAGATGATGGACATAGCGCTGAAACTTTTCAGACACTCACCCCCAGTCACAGATCTGGGTTGAAATCATCATCGTTCTTTAGCTCACTTCGCCACCCCAGTTTAAGCGCAGCCATATGCAAATCAGTCTTAACCCTGTTCCTCTTGGGACCAGTCCAGCCCAAACTACCAAGCAAGGTCTTCCCTGGACCAGAAACAAGTATCCTAGGATCGGTTTTGGGGTAGTACCCCATATCAGCCAGGCTAGCTTGAATCCAGTGGCAAAGTGAGCAAGGGACCCACGTCTTGACATACCCTGCCAACTTAGGGCGAACAAAGCAAACCCAAGGAGATGATAGGGGGAACGCTAAAACTTTTCAGACATTCACCTCTTGTCACAGAACTGTGTTGAATTCATCATCATTCTTTAGCTCACTTCGCCACCCCAGTTCAGACCCAGCCATATGCAAATCAGTCTTGACCCTGGTCATCGTGGAACAGTCCAGCCCAAACTACTTAATGAGTACCAAAACCAAGCTGGAGGAGCACAAATGTAACCAAAATATAAACAATCAAATTTTGGAGTCCATAAAAAATCCAATCCGAATGCAAGCTTCTTTGTTCATCGACCGTGTTCAGTCTCTTTATTGATATGTCTTTTTTCCTGTAAAGGATTACTTCGAATGAATACATCAAGAAATAAACCAGCAAATCAATACAGAAAAACTCCACAGCCTACGCGTTTCGTCCTCTGCGGGCCTCATATGGGCTGAAAGAAAAAAGAAGGAAAAACACAATAAACAAATGTCTTACTCCGAAATGTCTTAATGTTACCAATCAACTACATTCGGACATCAATCTTATTGAGTCCAAAAATCCAGAAGCCTGCCTATATACCATTCAGAAGCAAGTGATATTTACATACATATATGACATCATCCTGCCTATTTAACAATCTAATATTCATATGGTTATTCACCACCAACCTGAATACCTAAGAAAAATTAATAGATCACATTCCTGAAAACAGGGGATTGTCAGGTAAAAAACAAAAAATGTCCGCATCCCATGCTCAAGCGATGTTCTTCCCATTAATTTCAAGAGCTGGCGTAACACCAAATAACCTGTCCTATTATTATGTCCCTTCAAGTATATTGTAAGCCATCTTCAACTTACCCAAAATGATTATCGTTTAAAATCTTTAATAATGCGACATGGGTCTTTTTTTACCCCTACCATATGACCATATCTGCAATGGACCCCAAAGAGAGAGCAATTTTCCATACGCTATTACAGCCTATAATCTTATTGGCCAATAACACCACTATAACAAAAACTTCATCTCACCTTATTGTAAGAAATCATAAAATCTTCTTATAAATTCACCAATAGGTCCTGCATCAATGTGCCATCATGAATCTTCGAATTTCAAACAAAAGTTTCAATAATTAAATGCAAAATCCCTGAAAAGAAAATGAAAGGAAATAGTCCTTTTCCATCCCTTAAGTACCTCCAGTTGTCTGGTTCTTATTAGCTTGTGCCTAGTGGTCCGAGTGTATACACTTGTGTACAATACTTGCAGTTCAGTAGATGGCTCTACTTTTAATAGAAACCAAATTCAATGAATGTAGGACTGGGGTAATATAGTAGTAACATCCAGCCTAGAATTTCAGGTAGGCGTACCAGAGCTTGAATTATTGCCTTAATATCTTGTTGTGGAACGAAAAGTTTGACCCCCTGTTAAGTCTAAGCTGATGGGTCTAGAAATGGCTCTTATTTGTTTATGAAGATTATGCCTGTTGAGAAGAATGAAACCAAGTGAGTTGGCACTCTAATTATGAAATTCAGTCATTTTGGAATTGAGGAAGGGAATTGTGTGGTGAGATGAGTAGGAACTCAGCTGTATTGGATTTACATTTGAGGTGACACGCTGTCATCCAAGACTTTATATTACCAAGAGTCAACGTCAATCGGGAGATATTATGAGAGCGAACCATCACCTAGAGCTGAACATATTTATGATAAAATAGGCTATATTCCTTTATGGGATCACACAGACACATTGTTGTAGGAGGGAAAATATTTGTCCAACATTTAGACAACTTTAGACAATCTGCAAACATTCCTGGTGAAAGAGATAGATTACGCTGGTTCGCCTGTTGAAGGACAAGGTCAGCAGTTACCTCTATGGCTAATTTTGTTTGTAGTTGATCTTTAAAGTGATCAGAGGGTTTGTGTTTGCAAATCATGCTGAGGAGTTCAGTCTGGGAGATTTCTTTGAAGTAGACCAGTTGTTAAGTGACTAAACAAAAGAGATAAGAAGAATTTTATTAACATGAGGGGGCCACTTTAGTCTTTCAATTTTTTGCATCAAAGAAACAGGCAAATTCTTTAAGTTTTTATCAGTATCAACTAAGCTGCTTAAACTATATCAGGCATTTTCCTTCAAAACTGTTTTTTGTATTATCTTCTGAGTAAACATTTCAAATTAGATCTGGATAAGTTTTGTTGCTCCAAGTGTTTAGTCAATCTGATAAGTTATTTTCTTATTTAAGTTCCTTGGTACACAGAGAAGCAGCACTTTTGCTCTTCGTTCTTTAATCCTTGAATACAGGACAGTGGTTTGGGATCCTTACCAAGGTGTCACAGAAGTTGTTAGTCATTTAATTAACATCTTAATTATTCTTAGGATAAGGCAGAGGATGAAAATACTTGGAGTTAATCCTTGTATCTTATATTTTCGATAACTCTAGCCTGAGTTTTAGGTCATTTGTGTTTGCTACAAGTTGAAGTTTTGAAGAAGGACAAGTGGAAGTGAATTTAAAGATGATCAGACCAATCAGTTGGAAGAAGGTAATTTACTCTTAGAAAGTTCATTTTGTAGGGTTCAAGTCCACGTTAACATTTTTTAAATGGGTGGTGTTGAAAATTGGGTTAATGTTTGAGGAGAATATAACCCTATTCAAGGAGAAACCACAATTCTTGTCACTGGGAAGTCACATGCAAACCCAAATTAACCTCAGCTTAACCCTCTGGTAGCTTGGAACAGAGCAGTCATGCTTAACTTTAGAGGCAATGTCTAAAGTATTTATGCAGCACTCCAAACAGTAATATGGTGAAAACACAACAGAAGAAAAGTTCCATGCTAATTTCGAAAAGTGAAGCATAATTATTAAATTATTTGACACCAAAACGTCAAAAATTCAATTGGTAGAATCAAAGATATGCAATTTTGAAGATTTAAGTGAAAATAGCACCTAAAAGAATAAAGCGCCAATTTCAGGTTTTCTGATTGCACCAGACTGGGCCAAAGTCAAAAGGTCAGGCTGACTGTGATGGCACACAGGCCAGATATAGGGACCAAATTAGCCCTGCTGAAAAAAGTATGTGAAATCACGTTGTGCAGCGTTGTGAGATCCAACGTGGAGCATGGGTTGCACAGTGGCAGTCCCGATGGGCTGTGATGCAAGTTCCCACATCGAGAGAGGTGATAATAGGGAGCTGCAGGGCTGCGATGCAAGGTAATGCGTCATACAGAGGCCGTTCCGAGGATCTTCTGGGCTGCGATATGAGGTCCTGTGTTGAGGAGGCGTCACGCAGTGGCGGTTCTAAAAAGCTGAGGGATCCTGCATAGAGGATGCGTTGCCGCTGCGGCGGTTCTGATACGGAGCTTCGAGATGATATGTCACACTGCGTCGGTTCTGCTTGAAACACCATTGGGCTGGCAGAGCACTTCAGGCCCACTTCCAGGGCTCCAGAACCGGGGTGACTCTACTCAGGGTGACAGCTGACAAAGTCCTGGTGCTGGGTTCAAGGTGGTTGGAGACTTTTCTGTCCATGAGACTCTGAGCAGGAGGACAGCCATCTAGCACCTGGAGTCACTCTGGTGGTCCTGGGTTCAAGATGCAGGTCCAGTATTTTTCATGCAGGCAGCAGGAGAGCAGAGTATCAGGGCAGCGGAGTAGCAGTCCCTTTTGTAGCAAATCAGCACAGCAGCCCTTTTGAGCCTTCCACAGGTCCATAGGTGTACTGAAGAGTTAGGTGTAAGGGTTCAATAGTTATACTTAGTGCCAGCATTGAAGTAGGCGAAGGTTCTGGAGTCCCAACCCCCTAGGAGTGTTTCTAATTTCCTTCCTTCCTGCCCTGTTCCCCTAGGGGTGACTTGTATGTATTAAAATGAAAGGTGTAGGCCTGGCAAAATAAACATTTTGCCAGGCCTACACCTTTCATTTTAATTTTAGTTTCATACTGACGCACAGGCTACACTGTCAAGTCTGAGACATATTTGAAATGGCTACTTAAGTGCATGGCACAATCAGTGCTGTAGTCCCACGAGTAGCATTTAATTTACTGCCCCAGATACGGGCAGCACAACTTTATTAGGGACTTATAAATATAAATACATTAAATGTGCAGATTGGGTGTAAGTCAATGTTACCATGTTTCATGGAGTCAGCACAAAAACTTTAGCAGTTAGCAGTGGTTAAATGCATAGAGTCCTAAGGCCAACAAAAATGAGATCAGCAAAAATGGAGGAGTAGGGCAAAATGTTTGGGGGAAGACCACTCTAAGGATAACAGGTCTAACTGGTGGGTTTAGGGGATTTCATTCTCAAGCAAAAAAGAGGATGGCTACTGGTAAGGGTTTCCCGACTGCAGGTTGAAGTCACTGATAAACATTTGGTTGGCATTTTAATATATTGAGATGTTAGTGAAATGAGTAATAACTTCAAATACATGATGGCAAGGATCCTGAACCACTTTGCACTATTCAAGTAGGAAAGAACCTGAAGTAAAGGTCTGCTCCCTGGTATATCAGGAACATAATTAAGAAAAAAACGTTCTAGACTGACAAAATACTCTTGGGGCTGAAGATGACCCATTTGAGGTTCTTATTCCACTTAGCATGAAATTAAAGTGTAGCATTTACCACAAATGCAATTTGTGCATCATTCTGAATGCCCATCCTCAAAATGGTGGACAATGTGCTATGTGTAAATGCCTCCCTGTTCCAAGTTGAACAAACTCAGTTTTCATGGAGTCGTTCTGACTGACTTTACCATGTGAAATTCTTGCAGGTTAGTGCCTAAGTTAGCATCCTAATTTGTTCACAAAGCATGATGCACACAAACATATAAAGAAGAGTTCTAAGCTTAAACCTCTTTTGTACCTCATTCTTCCTTGAAAGAAATGTCTAAATGATGGGACCATTTCTCGACACCCTATTCTATATAGTTCTGTCTCTTCCTAGCTGCTTGATGATTGATAACTATTCTCTTTAAGGCACTCCATCACTTATCTCAGTTTCAGGTCCTACAGTTCTTGCCCTTTATCATGACCACTCTTCTGTTGTGATGAGCTCTGGCTAGTTTTCCTTTAAGCGACTCATAGCACTTTTGCTTTCATTGTACAAATACTTTGATCATTGGTCTTAGCCTTTGAAATTGGGGGACAGATTTACTAAGAATGTATGCAACACAGTGCAGCAAGGCAAGTTGCTATGCTGCCTTGAGTAAATGGAAGAGATATGGTGCTCTTCAGCTCTCTTCCAGCGCTGGCACAATTGTGGCTGCCTAGCACCAATGCAGGTACCGTTGGGCCATGCTGCAAGGGTTCCATATGTTATGAACAGGGTTGTTTTTGTGATGGGAGGTACCCCCTTCATGCGCAAAAACAATCCTTAGAGGTATATTTCTCTTTCTATGTGTGCTGCAGAATGCTGCAAACAAAGAAAGAGGAAGTAAAGAGGAGAAATTAAGATATTTCTCCTGGAACACCCATGCTCCACTCATGGAAATCCTACCACTAAGAAATATAAAGTGATACAGCGCAATCCCATGCAAATCAGGCCCTTTTCAATGCAAGGGCGAAGCAAAGGCTTAGTAAATGTGACCTCCTAGATAAAGCTTTCCCTAGCCTTGTTGTGCAGTATATTTGCAAATCATTCTGTGAAATCTCCGCCATTGGTGTTTCCTCGAGTTAATCATTCTTCCAATGGAAGGCCAAGCATTATTTTGAAACGTGTCTCACCAAAGTTCTCATTCTATTTTCCTCTTATACCTCTACAACTATTAGTACGAATTATTATGGTAGGATCTGTTCTCCTCTCGTCAGCGTTTGCCTTACATATTTTATATTTTTGCTATTAATGTTTGAACTTTTCGTTTCATTTGTAAAATCTATCTTTCCATTACTGAAATCTTTAATTCAGTCTTACTCACCCTTCCTACCACTTTGCACGGTTCTTGTCTTAATGTTTAAGGCATATATACCCCAGTGTTTATTTTGTAAGACAGAAAATATGTCGAGTCCTCACCTTAGATGTAAACCTAATAAAACTAGTGCAAATCAGCAAATATGTGTATCAGCCCAATGGTTTTCGTGGCAGACTGTTCCGTTTTCAGGAGGAGTAGAGTAGAGTACAAGTACAAGTAGAGGAGGCTGTTTCAGTCTTTTTGCTGAACACCCCTTGGACGCATGTTTATCAATGGCAGCTACCAGTGGTCTCCCCAATCCTCTGTCAGTGAGTTAAACTCACATTTTTGTCGCAATTTAAGTGCTGGACAAAAGCACCATGTGTCCTTCTTTACTCAACTTTACCCATCCAGAAAACTGCAGCTAAAACGGCGATAATGGGCTTTATAATATGCTCTATGGAATTCCAATTGAAGCCCATGTTAAATGTGAAGGACATCTAACATGGGCTTCAATTGGAGTTCTTAGAGCATATTATCAAGCCCATTATCGCCGTTTTAGCGGCCGTTTTCTGCCGCTAAAACTGCGATAATTTTATTGCCTGTCTTGATAATATGCCCCCAGGTTCCTAGCTTCCATGAGAGTCCATGGCAGCCTTACTATAGCATTTGGTTCCTCTAATCCTTGAGGTCGACATCTAACCCGCATTCCTGTATTCATGCCATGTCATCACCCTGAATACAGGCACAGCTTTTACAAATGTTAGTGTTATGTTCAGTTCTGAATGAGAGTCTTGTAAATTAGCCTGGGGATCAGTTCTCCTCCACGTGATGTGTGTTTATTCTGTAATCCTCTGGAGACCCCTGGTGGTGGGTGGCCATCTATGCAAGTCAGAATGTGTCCCCAAAATTCGTTTTTTCAGTGGGGACTGAGGGGGTTAAACCACTGGGAGCTAAAAACGGGACGTCCTACCATATTTAGGAACATTAATTGACATATGACTAAGTGTGATGAATGTAACACAATAAAACTGACTCTATTTCATGATTTTAAACCTATTGTGAACATATGAGTTGTATGTCACCTACAGCCAATATTCATCAGCTAGTGACGTCTCAAGGGCAGGGGGGAGATGGGGCTTGCGCCTCAGCTGTTTTTGGCCATGTCCCAAACCTGAAAGCACTGCACCTTGCTAACCATATTAATTTGTCAAACTATTTTCCCATGCAAAGAAGGATAGTTAGCTTAAAATGTTTTAATCTAATTTTGTGTGTGTATATATATATATATATATATATATATATATATATATATATATATATGTATATATATATATATATATATATACTCACACGTGCAAAGTCAAATTATCACATTGTAAGCAAGTGTGTGTGTGTGTTTGTGTATATCTGAATATATATATATCATTCTTTCTCTTTCTCTTTCTCTCTCTTTCTCTTTCTCTCTCTCTCTCTCTCTCTCTCTCTCTCTATATATATATATATATATATATATATATATATATATATATATATATATATATATAGATTTATTGCAAAAATCGTTCATAAAGCTCTTCATGTGCTCTCAGGAAGAAAGGAACAAACCACAAATGAAGTTCACAGGTTTAATCCAGTGTGTGGATTAAACCTGTGAACTTCATTTGTAGTTTGTTCCTTTCTTCCTGAGAGTATTACCGGCTTGCTCCTCCGGAATATGCGCCAACCCTCACGGGTCCCAGTATCTCAGAAGGAGCGTCTTGGGGACTGATATATATATATATATATATATATTACCTACTGGCGTTCGCCAGTAGGTATATATAGTTAGGATTTTTTGTCAATGGGATTTTTGAAAATTTTATGTCTAATAACTTTGGCGTTTGTGGACGGAATCGGCTGAAATTTTCAGGAAAATGGCACATTTTGTTTCTGAGCAGCCCCTGAAAATTTGGGGGGGTTTCGTCAAGGGGGGGCCGAGAAAAAAGGGGGGTCCCAAAACGCGTTTTTCCCATGTTAATTTCCATAGGGCCTTTGGCCTCACTTTTAGCTCGAACGGCTGAATGGATTTGCACGAAACTTGGCAAAATTGTAGGGACTGTTAGCCCGATGTGCCTTTGCTAGGTCTCAATATATGTGCTCCAGTGGATTTTGAGAAATTAACGTTCAAAACAAGATATATATCTGTAACAGCGCTCCGGGCTGCGCTCCGGTCCGCTTACTTTTCGCGAAACGGAACTTTGCGATGCGAAGCTGATTGGCTCCCCGGTGTCTGTCAACATTCTAAACAGTCCGGAGCGGCCGCCATCTTATCTCTCGGTAGGATCGAGAGAGAAGAAGAGGTGAAAAACGAAGGGGGAATTTAATGAAAGGGGGCAAGGTATACCCCTCTTGACCCCCTAGGAATGTTGTTGGGGTTATTAAAGGGTCCAGTGGGGAAAATAAAAAAAAAATAATTTTTCACGGTAGAAGCGCTTCACGGGCCGCGAACTGGGCCGCAAACTGGTAGCGAAACGGGAATTCGCCATTTTGTGCTTCGTTTTAATTAAATTACTAGGTATAAGGGGGTGCGGGAGACGTATCCTAATCCCTTATGTTTTCTGAGGGTGGCTGAGGAGGCTCATATATGTTGATACATGTCTTCCAGCGGCTGTGCGTGAGCTTTTTTTTTTTTTGCTGCGTGACGTATGTTAACGTTCGATTCGATGGAAATCAGGAAGTGTTGACCGCCAATTTGTCAGTGCGATAAAATATTTTGTTATAAATGAATCCTTATTGATAAACATTGTCTGCGCCATCTTGCCTTTTTTCCAATGCCACAATTTTGTCGTGCACGGCAGCCATTTTAGATGCCAGGCCGGTCCCAGGCTATCACCTAGCCCTGCGGATGTAGTTTATGGCCCCAGCTGTAGAGAATCGAGACATGCCAACCCTCCCGATTCAGGCGTGAGTCTACTGATTTCAGTGCTAGTCTCCCGCCTCCCGATTTCTGCAAGCAAAAACCCGGGGGCATATTACCAACAACTAGCGATAATTTTTGTCTCTAACTTGTTTAGAGACAAAAATTATCGCCGCACATCGGCGATTTTTATCGCAGATAAACCTTGCTATTAGCAAGGTTTATCGCAAATGCGATAAAAAACGGCCGCAATGCATGAATATCGCTGAAAAGTCAGCGATATTCATGCATTATCGAGCAAATGCTCTTAGCCATGTTATCCACCTCCCATTGGATAACATGGCTAAGAACTGCTCAGGGCAGGTGTTAGCTTTTTGAGATATTCGCGCTTAGCGCGAATATCTCCAAAAGTTGGTAATAGGAGATAGCGATGTTAGGGACTGTTTCCAGTTGCTAACATCTTGGCACGCCCACTTTGCATGTCATTAGTGATAAATATCACTGACATGCAAAGCGGGGCCCAAGATGGTCGCTATCTCCTTTTAGCTGTCACTAACTGGTGTTAGCGACAGCTTGGTAATAGGGAGATAATTTTATCTCCGCTTTCTTGGCTTTTAAAGCCAAAAAAGCGGAGATAAACCCCCTTGATAATATGCCCCACGATTCCTCGAGGGTTTCAGCTGACAAGGCTTGGTATTGTGTTACGTGGTAATTCTTCCAGGAAACGTCAGAGGGTCGATGCAGGGGTTCTAGAAGGGGTGATAAACCATTTAAGCCTCATGAACAAGCGCATGGTCTTTTAAAGATCTGTGAAGTACTCGGGGCGGCGGTGTGTGTGTGTCCTCTTTCAGGAGCAGGCGGAGGGGGGGGGGGGCACTGCCAGCAACTTGCCAGGCCAGGCAGTGTTCAACACTTGCATCACCCTTTCTCTGCCTGCTATTGCGCTCCATGCTTCGGAAAGGTAAGAAAAAGAACGTGCATTTGAGTTTGAAATGTCCGATCCTGTAGCAGTACACTTGCAAAGCCCACACATGACAATAACCCGATTCAAGGCCCAATTCACCCGATTTTTTAAAAATATATAGCACTCCAACAAAGTAGGATTATAAAACTTTATTAACTTTTAAATATAACGAACGGAACAAAAACTGTAACAAACATTTAAACATTTTTGACAAAAAAAAGCAACAATGGTCAGAAGCTGTCTTTTGTGCGAATAGTCCCAAGGCAGCACAACGTGCTGAGTTCTGGACGGCACCCAAGTGATGTCACCTGGGTGCCGCACTGGTTTTTGGGATCCTACAATGCAGCTCAGAAAAACAGCGTGGGGCGTCCCGGGTGGTGTGGGGGGAGGCCTCGTCAGTAGCGGTCTGTTGTGCGAATAGTCCCAAGGCAGCAGAACGCGCTGAGATGTGGGTGGCACCCAGGTGATGTCCAGTAAACTGCCGCACTGGTTTTGGTATCCTACAATGCTGCTCCGAAAATTGGCGTGGGGCGGCCCGGGGGGGGGCGTGGGGGAGGCGGCGTGAACGGGCCTCCCCAGGTGGCGGCCATCCAGCAGAGTTGCGCCCGCTCTTGCGGCTACAGCGTCTCGCTCACCATGTAGTTGAGTTGCTCCCACTCTTGCAGTGCAGCGATAGGCGGGTGCCACAGGACTCTTAAAATGGCGGACGGCTCTTCGGTTTTGGGCCTGGTCCACTAAAATGGCCCTGGGACACCTTGGAACTCGGACGCTTGCCTGCTAGGGCTTGGGCTCCATTCTCGAAAGCGTCCCCTCAGCCGTGAAGATTCTACAAAAGTCTTGGGGGCCCTCGACTCCTGCAGGCTTCCGGTGGGGAGCGGCTGCCATGATTGCTCGCGGAATGACCACGACGGAGCCACGAGATAGTGGTGCTCTCATGCTGACGCCAGCTTCAGTCTGAATCATCCAGAAACAAGGTGGGGCTTTCATCGTTTGGGAAAAAAAAATGTTCTAAACCAATGAAAAGTGTTATTTTTAGGTCATATGACCAAGCCTTCCATCTTTAGGAAACCAAAAAAAAAATGAACCAATGAAAAGTTTTATAAACAAGTCACATGACCTGTTATGCGGTATAGGGCTACAAAAAGCGTAGAAAATCCGTTGGCACGTGAGGCGGCGTCAGTAGCGGACCGGTGTGCGAATAGGCCGAAGGCAGCACAACGCGCCGAGATCCGGATGGCACCGAGTTAGTGTCCAGCAAGTTGCTGCACTGGTGTGGCTATCCTACAATGCTGCGCCGAAAGTCGGCGTGGGGCGCCCCATTGGCCTGTGAGGTCGCGTCAGTCAGTGGGGGCTGTGCGTCTCCCCCAAGATGGAGGCTCCTCGGCTGCAGTGCGGCGCCCCTTATCTTTTCACTCGCCGTCCAACTGAGTTGCGTCCGCACTTGCGGCTACAGTAGGCCGAAGGCAGCACAACGTGCCGAGATCCGGATGGCACCGAGGTGGTGTCCAGCAAATTGCCGTACTGGTGTGGCCATCCTACAATGCTGCGCCGAAAGACGGCGTGTCCAGCTGAGTTTCGGTCACTCTTGCGGTACAGTGACTCGAACGCGCCGAGATCCGGATGGCACCGAGGTTGTGTCCAGCAAGTTGCCGCACTGGTATGGCCATCCTACAATGCTTCGCCGAAAGTCGGCGTGGGGTGCCCCGTTGGCTTATGAGGTGATGTCAGTAGTGGACCGATGTGTGAATAGGTCGGAACCAGCACAAGGCGCCAAGATCCGAATGGCAAGTCCTGGATGTTGAGTGCCATAGTTGAGAGTTCTGAGCAGTGCTTGTAAGACTATCTGAAGCTTATTTGCACCTGCTGCAGCTTCACTATTGCCCGAGGTGGTGTCCAGCAAATTGCCGCACTGGTGTGGCCATCCTACAATGCTGCGCCGAATGACGGCGTGTTCAGCTGAGTTCCGGTCACTTTTGCGGTACAGTGACTCGAACGCGCCGAGATCCGGATGGCACCGAGGTTGTGTCCAGCAAGTTGCCGCACTGGTGTGGCCATCCTACAATGCTGCGCCGAAAGTCGGTGTGGGGTGCCCCGTTGGCTTATGAGGTGATGTCAGTAGTGGACCGATGTGTGAATAGGTCGGAACCAGCACAAGGCGCCAAGATCTGGATGGCAAGTCCTGGATGTTGAGTGCCATCGTTGAGAGTTCTGAGCAGTGCTTGTAAGACTGTCTGAAGCTTATTTGCACCTGCTGCAGCTTCACTATTGCCCTGGTGTGGCCAAAGATCGCCCATGACATAGGCGGCCGGCTCCCGAGGTCCGGCGGAACTTTTTTCCTTTTCCTTTCTGCTTCTTGTCCCACAATCCGTTTCACCTGAAGACACGACCAGGTCCCTGAATGTGTGCAGGGGGACGCTATTGATTGAATGAAAATGGCGGCTTGACACAAAGCTGACTCAAGCGTTGCTGTTGATGCTATACAGACAAAAATTGGTTTTCAGTTTGTACATTCTTCAGGATTTTTTTTTCCATCCAAGGCTGATTGAGAGTTTGTAGAAAAATGGCTTCAGATTTTCCACATATTACTCTTCAACATTCTTCCTAAATGTAACAATGTGAGACTCACTAGGAAAACGGCTGTTTATCTTTCCTTTCAAAATGCTGCCAACAATATTTTCTGAATGGAAGACACCATCTTGTAGCATAAAGGGGCGAAAGGGGTTCTGGTCTGGCCGATGGTTGGTGGAGACATTTTGACTATATCTTGGACCTGCCCGGCCTCGCCCAAAATGGCGCCGGTATAAATGGGACTCGTAACTCCTTGTTGTGTACTGGTTGAACAACCTTGATATCACGAGATATGAATGCAGTTTTGATGCTCATGGCGGGCGGGGACGAGAATTGATTGAATATTTCGACATCCCTATTGATATTAAGTTCTGATGTGTTATTTATTACTGTACTATTGAAAGTTCGAATTAACGTCACCCATGGTACTTGCACGCAAATGTATATCTAGATAACTTTTTTGTAAGTGGCCCTGTCGTATTTTAATTACAAAATGTACGTCCACCGATTCCGCAACTGTTAGACATCTTAGTTCTTGCAACCTAATGGCTCGCTCGTTACGTTCCTCTATAATGTAAATGTCTCCTCATCATATACGATTTCAGTTTGCTCCGTGGCCGGCCCACGTGGTTATAGGCCCGTATTTGTATACTGACATTTTCACAATAAAGATTTTTAAAACAAAACATGGTAGTAGTATTTACATTGGTAAAGTTTTTACTTTTAGTCACTGTTTTCGAATCAGTAAAAGGCAAGTGAAATAAAGCAGTCCAATTACATGACGGATAAAAGGTATAATATGTAGGAACGCAGTAAAGATAAATGGTCAAGGGCAGTTGTGTTTTCCACTCCTGCAACATAAAGTGATCGATAAGAATCTGATAATCAGGCGTATCGGCGACTAAGACAGCAGGCCGAGTCTCTTTTACTCAACGGCTCCGTCATGGAACGAAGAAACGCCCTTTTTCTCGAAAAAGGAATATATTTTACTTGCAGGACAGTTGTAAATTTTCCGGGAAAGTACATTAGCCTGGAATATTATAACATATATGTTTAAAAAAAAATAATGTTCGAAACCAATAAAAAGCGTAATTTTTAGGTCATATGACCAAGCTTTTCATCATTAAAATAACAAAAGTAAAATGAACCAATGAAAAGTTTTATTAACAAGTCACATGACCTGTTATGCTTACGTTACGCGCTGCGCGCCGCGCCCCGGATCACTTCCGGGTGCGCTAACGCGGCGTGTCATATAACGCATTACGCGACAATGTAGGTCAAGAATATAGTCAAAATGTCTCCACCAACCAGCGTTCGGAACACAACCCCTTTCAGCAGTCCAAAAAGTTCTGTTAAATGACAACAGAGGGGACAGGCAACAAGAACCATCAGTCAAAGAGGGGAGGGCAAGTTCTTCTCTACCGGGTCATGTTGGGGCGCTACCGGAACTGATCGAATTGGTAGTCTACAGTGTTTCTGGATGTGTCAGACTAAAGCTGGCGTCAGCATGAGAGCACTACCATCTCGTAGCTCCGTCGTGGCCATTCCACGAGCAGACATGGCAGCCGCTCCCCACCAGAAGCCTGCGGGAGTCGGGGGCCCCCAAGACTTTTGTAGAATCTTCACGGCTGAGGGGACGCTTTCGAGAATGGGACCCAAGCCCTATCAGGGAAGCGTCCGAGTTCCAAGGTGTCCCAGGGCCATTTTAGTGGACCAGGCCCAAAACGAAGAGCCGGCCGCCATTTTGAGAGTCCTGTGGCAGTCGCCTATCGCTGCACCGCAAGAGCGGGAGCAACTCAACTACATGGTGAGCGAGACGCTGTAGTCGCAAGAGCGGGCGGTAAACAGCTGAATGGCGGAAGAGGCACAGTGTAGCAAAAGTGGGCGGAATGGCAACTAAAACGGTAAAGGGGCGCCCCACTACAGCGTGTCTTCAGGTCAAACGGATTGTGGGACAAAGTCCAGAATAGAAGAGTCATCAAAAGGCAAAAAGTTCCGCCGGACCCCGGGAGCCGGCCGCCTATGTCGGGGGCAATCTCAGGCTACACCAGTGCTATAAGACTTGGGGAGGGTGTCGGAGCCAAGCGTCTTCTCCGAGTCCGTGCCATCACACCGCCCCTCGGGGTCCTCCGTCAAGCGGTTTAGGGAGGTACCATATAACATTGTTTTCAAATGCAGTCAGGTCCACAAACGACCCTGAGAATAGTGAAGCTGCAGTAGGTGGAAATAAGCTTCAGACAGTCTTACAAGCACTGCTTTTCTAAACATTTTTTGATTTTTTTGTATTTTTGCACAGTTTTATATATTTTTTTTGTTTTTGATGGAGGGGAAACAACAAAGCACAGGCATTGAAAAAGGCTCAAACTCAGAACTCTGAACTATGGCACCCAACATCCAGGACTTGCCATCCGGATCTTGGCGCCTTGTGCTGCTTCCGACCTATTCACACATCGGTCCACTACTGACATCATCTCATAAACCAACGTAATGTAAATAGTTATTTAATAAAATGTTTTACCCTGTTACTTTGCTGGTGTGTTGTCTATATTTTTAATATTTGCATAGGGTTTGTCGTTATTTTGGGCGGGGTGGGTGACGGAGCCGAGCTGTCTTGCAGCCCTCATGGTGTGGAGCTCAGTTCATCTCACTATTTTCGTATTTCTCATGAAGGGTTGTTCCTAATGTTTCTATTTTAGCGAGGTCAAAAAGAGATCCAATTAGTGGCCTACTGATTTTGCTCGATTACTTTTATTTTTTTACACGATTTTTCACGATTTTTCACTATCTGCAAAGACTAAACAGAGTATTGCGACTTTGTGCTTGTTTGTAAATAGAGAATGAACCAAAGAGAATCAATTGTAAAACAGTAAATTCTTGGATAACAATCAATCAAATGGAGAGACAAGCAGGCACGACGGATTACAACGGGGGTAAAGGCCTGCGTTAACTACTCTTCACTATCTGCAAAGAGAGAGTACTACTAAGAGAAAAGAGGGGAGGGGGGCAGCGTTCAAAGCACATCAGCGTGCATAAACACGAAAAAGTTTTTACCTATCACGTACTTGACATTTTACAGCTTTTGATATTTGCTATTAAAAAACCAATGAAATTCGCTGAAAAAACCATAGGTTATAGGCCATATATAGTTAGGAATTTGCATTTACAAAACCTTGAAAATTCACTGAAAAAACCATTGGTTATAGACCATATATAGTTAGGGATTAGCCTTTTCAAAACCTTATTTTACTCACACAAAACCATTGAAATTTCATATATAGTTAGTTCCACTATCTATATATCGCGCACCCGCAATCCACTGCTGATGATGTCACATATTACATCATTCATGACATGGTTAGTGACATCACTGATGACATCACTGATGACATCTCAAATGACATCACTGATGACATCTCAAATGACATCACTGATGACATCTCAAATGACATCACAGATAAAATCACTGATAACATCTCATTTGACATGACTGATCACATCACTGATGATATCATTCATGTGATAATACCATGAACGTCTTCAGACTCTAATATAACCTTAGATACAATCAGTGTAAACAGACAGTCACAGACTGTCACTCATCCATGGAGTTACTCACACACCTAGTCAGTTATGCAAAAAATCAATCACACCTCCATTTTCTCAACTATACAGTTATACACACCTTACTTATTCAAACATATACTAACACATATTTACTTTACTCTCTTATACAATCCCTGATACATGTTCACAATGATCCATACAGCCACTCACACATTCACTGGCTCTTATGCACAGTTATTTATATATGTCAACTCTCACATGTACTGTGTTTTACATTTGTACTTACTTTGACATGTAGCACTGAGATATCCATTCACTCACTAATACACTCATGCACAGTCAACCGCCCATACAGCTGTTTCCACATGCACTTTTGAACCCATACATATAGTGAATCAACTACTCACACATCTATGTACAGAGTCACACACCTCCCAGCCACCCATACACACACACTCAGTTTCCCATACAAATACTTGGACAACCAATGAATAACCCATACAGTTACTCATATAGCTACTGATCAACATATGCAGCAGTTTGTAGAACAACAGATATAATGATGCACAAATTAAAACAGTTTAGTCACTAACCCATGCACTCAGTGAGACACATTTAATCACTCACTCATACAGTCAGTCATGCACCTACTAAATCCTTCATCCAGACACTTATACATCCACTCATTCTTCAATATGTAAGACATATTTTAACTTTACAGAAACATACAGTCACTGGATGTTGTCATCAGTGATGTCATCAGTGATGTCATTTGAGATGTCATCAGTGATGTCATCAGTGATGTCACTAACCATGTCATGAATGATGTAATATGTGACATCATCAGCAGTGGATTGCGGGTGCGCGATATATAGTTAGTGGAACTAACTATATATGAAATTTCAATGGTTTTGTGTGAGTAAAATAAGGTTTTGAAAAGGCTAATCCCTAACTATATATGGTCTATAACCAATGGTTTTTTCAGTGAATTTTCAAGGTTTTGTAAATGCAAATTCCTAACTATATGTGGCCTATAACCTATGGTTTTTTCAGTGAATATATATATATATATATATATATATATATATATATATATATATATATATATATATATATATATATATATATATATATATATATATATATATTATATTATATTCCGAAACGTGTTGAGCTTCTGTTGTTGCACAGAATAATAAACCATGCACTGTGGGAGTGTGCTGATACTTTTCTTTCACCAGTGGAGGCAAATGATTAGATATTTATAGATGTATCTTATGTAGGTGGCCTCAACAGCTTTATCTGTCGGCCAAAGTGTGACCCAGGCCCATTCACCCACGATTCCCTTCTTGAGACACCTCTGATCAGAGCTAATGTATTACCAGAATATTTGCCTAATGACGCTGAATCCTCACCTCTTTGTCTCTTTCTTCCCAAGGCTATCTATAAAATGGTGGGCACGGTAATAATGATGAAAATGAACGAAGACGGCCTCACGCCCGAGCAGCGGGTGGACAAGATTTTCAGCAAGATGGATAAGAACAAAGACGACCAGATCACATTGGATGAATTCAAAGAGGCTGCCAAGAGCGACCCTTCCATTGTGCTACTGCTGCAGTGTGACATTCAGAAATGAGCCCGCAAAACATGCGTTATGGACTGCACAGAAGTTTCAATGTTCCATTCGGTTTGCAGCTATTTCCACGAAAACAACGACAAACAAACAAAAAAATGCTTGGACTACCTATAAATGGACTTGCTTCTTGTGTTTGAAACACTTGTGTGCATGAGAATGTCATTTGCTACAAAAATTTTAAAGTATATAATATATATATATAAATACATGACGTGTGCAATTTCTTTTCATGAGGACCCTAACCCTCCTGAGCTTGCGCATCAGAAATGTGCTGCATTTAATGATAATATTTATTGTACGGTTTACTGATGCTAGCTGTGTACCTCCTATGCTGTTTAGTGACACTGAATTCCTAAGGTGATGTAACTGTGCACACTAAGCCTCGTTTTCAATTCTGCTGTAAAGTAGTGCAGGACAGACCAGAGGGGATGTTCCTGAGTCTGCTCCCTCATGTGTGCTTGTGTCGTTGGTGAATCTTAAATGTACTTCATTTGCATGCCTTTTAGGTCTGCCTTAAATATTACCTCATTTGCATCCATTCAATCTGGAAAGTTTTATGTCAGAGGAATGCATTATGAACAAACGTCGCCTGTTTAGAAGTCCCTTTGAATCATGTATATACATATATACACTAAAGTACAATTTTATTGGCAGTGTATTGATGTCTGCCTGGATTTTCAAAGCTTCCAAAAAAAAGTTGCAATACAGTATATGTCCCAAAATAAATTATTTATAACATTTGACTTTTTTCCTCAGACAGTTTTATTTCTCATGTATTGCGTGGTGAAGACATGGCTGCGAGTGAATTGGGCAATCACATTAATGTTCCTTGTGCTAATATTTTAAATTATACTGGTGGAGCTTTTTATTAAACCTGCACTATTGAAGTTAGCTTTCTGTGCTATGTTTTAGTCTGGCTCTAGCTAGCTAGCATCAGCCAACAGAATACATCTTATCAACACACAAATATATATTGAGACGGGATTTAGGTTTAGACTCCTTTGGTCAATATTTTGTTTCAGACAATAACCTCCAGCCACTGCTTGATGACAGTGAGTGTTAGCATTTATTTGGTTCAGGCCATAGTAGTAGTTCTCTCTCACCATTATGTTATTGGCAATAATTAGTTTTAATAGACCACCTTAAGACTGATTCCATTTCACTGAGGTGGAGGTGCACTGTTCTTGGGAGCAGGGGGCTGTGGTTGCTAGCTGGGAGCGTGCTGCTAAAGCCGATACCTCCTACTGTGCAACCCATGGGAGTAACTTATCAGGAGGGTTTGAGCCCCCCTTTAATTTCCTGCTGACACAGGCAGTGCTTGGGTGTCAGAACATTTTGATTGGTTTCATGGTATGACATAAATAGCAACAAAACTTCTTCCTAAACAATAATTTGTATCAAGGTAGTACATCCAAAATAGAAACACAATTGTTCCACCAAAAAAATAATTTACAAATTTTATTATCAAAAGATATCAATCATTTTTATATATTAATTTATGTATTTTAATTCATACATATCTGTTATAAAGGAGCGCCACCAACATGATTTCAACCACATAACAAAAAGCAATCAATTAGAAAAAAACATGACACAAGCACAACAATAGAATAATTCACAAGGACAATAATGACACACAAATATATACACACAACAATTGTGATACAATATGAACTCAATATATAAGATATATAAATAAATCAGGTGGAAAAGCGCCGACGAGCCTTTCAGAGTGGAATGTTCACCAACAATCCCTTCATCAGGGCGCAGAGGATACAGCTCATTCAGTGGCCAAAAGGCCATCTGTGTACCATGCACATTTTCCATATATACTGCAGAGGGCTCTGTATCAATACACATTCATTATCATAAAACATTATTCTGGATCAAAAACAGGATGGGCTCAACAAGAGGAAGAATCCCAATGTAACAAGTGATGCACTTCATGTAAGCACACAGCATTATAGTTGATAATACAAAGATTCAATACAGGTGTATGGAATGGAAAGAATCACAGTGGAACTTTCAACAAGATCACATACAGCAGGGCTCACTAACAAGCCCCAACGTGGTCCGAAATTCAAATAAGGTATCTCAGTGTCAGGCTCAATTGTGCACACCTAAGGACCTACCTTCAATTCCCAAAGCTCTAAATTAAAGTTTGACATAAATTAAAATTAATCTAATACTAACAGAGCTCCAGACAGCCCTGAACCTCCTTGCGAAAGATAAACTTAGACTCGAATTTATCAACTTTGAATTGTATAAAAAATGTCCTTAGGTTCAGGATCCTTAGTAACTCTACTCAAAATAAAACTACTTAGTTGATTGATTGATTTCTTAATCAATTATAAGAAAATAACCATAAAATAACAAGCATGATGATACATAAAATCACAATACAGATTTGCATTTATTCATTTAAAGCATTTGCAGATAAAACATAAAATAAAATATGAGTTAAACCTAGCCCCTCCATATTGCTTCCCCCATAAAGATCTAACATGCTACCATGCTGTGGCCACGTTGCGCCCAGTGTAAAAATGCACAATATGTCTTGGGAATGCTCCAAAAATCGATTTGACCCACTGAGTGACATCATCATTTGCCAATAACATGCGAAGAAAATAGAAGGCCGGATTGTGCAGGCAGAAGCCCTAGTTTTTATGAATTGGGACTCGAAAGTTATGTCTGGGGGCTGTATAAAACTTGCAGAATAATAAAAACTGCTCCAAAGTTTGGGTGAAGATTCATCGCAGGGACACTATAAAATAGACTTAGGGTGAAATTGGCCAGTAAGGAAATATAAATAGTATTTTATGGTTCTCAGGCGGAAATGTCAAAAATGCCCTTTCTCAACTGTTTTTTGCGTTTGAGAGATATTGCTCGGTTACTACGACAGTTTGGAGGCATACGAGCTCTCTCCTGTTAGATTTCTTCACCTCCATGCCCTCTCTATTAACCATGGCTTTGCTTAGAGAGAGTTCTTCGATCTTCCATAAATCCCCTTTTCGGAGGGCTTGAGGTATGTTAAACAATTCAGACCTGCCCAAAGCTCCCGCTGTTTTCTTGATATCATTGAGCTAAGAGAGCTTAAGCCTAAAGTCACATACCAGACAATCTCCAATAACCTCTTGGTTGAAAATTGTACCGGAATGGTTTTATATGGAGGGCCTGAGTAGATCTGGGCAAGTCTCATCATGTCGGTCACGTAGGCAAGGTCCAGTTCTTTGTGCAAAAAAGCTGGGACCTGCCTGAGCCCAAACCTAACAGGCATCTGCAAAAACAATGCGCTTTCCCTGCTAGCTAATGCAATCTCAGAAACCCCATAGTCTGGCTCCATACGTGAGTACTGGTAGGCACTTCAGTTTGTAAATTTCCAGCAGCTGGGGTATGGGTTTGTTTCCAACTTTTACAGATACGCCAAACAGGATAACAACTGCGTGGTTGAATCCAAGCAAAACATTGGAAAGACAGGGCAGGTAACTATTTATGGGCATTGAATATTACTCTTAGGTAAGAGAAATCTTTGACTTGAATAATACCATTACAGTTGATAGCGATGAGTCTAACCTTACTACACTGCAACCGCATACCATGAAATGGGTCTTGGTGATGTTAGTGCGGGAGCCTGAGGATTATCCAAGGATGTTATTTAAGACTAAACACCCAACTTACAGACTTTGTCCTTTGAGAAATCCTGATGGCTCTTGAAAATTCAATGGACCTTTGCCACCATTTTAGAATGGAGCTAGAATGGAGATACAAACTAGGCCCACATCGTCAACAGTCAGATTATTAATTTTCAGTCAATGATGACAGGTTGATGAAGTTTTCAACATCTTATTTATCTAAAGGATTAGTATTGTTTTGTCATCTTTATTCAGATTAGTTGGTTTACAGAAATATCAATAAAATATTAGTTAGTGACTGCATAAATCAATTCTAAGTGTTCCATAAAGAAAAATTGTCACTAAGCTAGCTAAGGAACCTAACCTACCCTCAATAGAACCCATGAAGGGTTCTTGTCTGAAAAATAGCCAGATTTAGAATGCAAGAACAACCCATAGTCGCTCTTGAAACACAGCCACATTTCCTACAGCTGCAGTAGCAGCCATCAATGATAGAGTGATCTTTGTAGTAGCATTGATCAGGAAAAGGGTCTTTTGGATAATGAAAGAATAAAAGCACCTTAAGCATTAGCTGTTGGCAACAGAAGCAAAGGACCACAATCCAGTCGTAAGCCAGAGAAGAGAGATCTGAGTTTGAGACAGCCTATGAACACTCATTAATATAAAATCACACAATAATGTATTGAAACTTAATAGAGGTTAGCTCATTTCATCAAATGGAAACCTCTCATCCACTGGTGACGTCAACTTCCAATTCTTCTTCTCCCGATTCCCACAGTAAACATTCATGCCGATTATAGGGCCTCATTTATGAGGCCCCCTTGCGGCATTTTTGCGCCGCCGGAGTGTCACTTATTTGAAGCTCCAGTGAAGCAATATGCTGCAGCATATTTACAAAGCTACGTAAAGCCACTTTACATGGGTTTCATGGCCTTGTAAATATCTGCCACTCTCAGGCAGAACACTGCGTGAAAGGGGAATTCCATGAGTGTTGCTGTGGGTTTTTGCATGCAATGCCCATGGAATCTGAAGCATTCCCAGATTTACAAGGATTCATAAACCTGGGAATGCATCAGGATCTAATGCCACCCAGGGGTGGCGTAAGGGAGGCGCAACAAGGAGAAATGTTTTCATTTCTCCTCATATTTTCCTCTTTCTTTGTGTGCTGCATTATGCAGCACACATAGAAAGAAGAAATTGCCTGCATTTATTGATTTTGTGCAGAAAAGTTTCCCATCCTGCACAAAACGAATCATCCCCACAATGCAGGCTCCCTTGCACCATGGCACAAGGGTGCCGCATTGGCGCATGGCAGCACATTGTGAGCTAGAGCAGGGGAAAAGGACAGAAATGCACCATATCTCAGAAATACCACTCATTCATGCCCTTTTCTTGCAAGATTCCTTGAAGCGAAGCCCTGCACCAAAATCTCATAAATGATGCCCATAGTGAAAAACATTGTTGTCAGGACTTTGTTACATAGAGGAAAGTTCTCATGAGAGCCTTCTTACCTAAGCTAAAAGATGTGCTCTATGTCCACTGTGAATACAAAACAAGTCAGATACAAAGAGGCAATCTAGCAAAAATATTCTGTGAAGCATTCATAAAACATATCTTAATCATTATTTATTCAAGCAGTCAGAGCAAAGCTCATTGTATTAGGTAGATGATCTAATATGTTGTGATGAAGCTTAAGGAAACACAAGCTTGTAGTCAGCACATTTTTAAGCAAGTTGCTGGTGCAAGGCAATATGTTCTAAATAAATGTCTATTAAGCTATGAGCAAATGTCGAAAGAGAAGGCTTTCAGGCCTAACTAAAGAGGCACATTTAAGAATGATAGCTTCGTACCAAAACAATTATACATAATTTCGCATACACTTTGAAAAACACACTTTCCCCTATATATGAGTAAATAATATATTATTTTCAGCATTAAAAAGTTTCTCTTACGTTATAAATCATGTACAATTTTCTCTGGGTCATTTTCTTATGTGAAAACATTTATGAAGCAGTGTAAACGCATTCTAAGGTGCAATTCTAACATGGTCTGTAAGTCGAATGATCACGTTCAAAGTAATTTCCTCGATAAGTATCTAGATCCAGGGTGTCCATAAATTATACAAAGTTCCAAACCAGGGCACCAAGCCATTACTTGAGCCGGAGAGAAGAACTGCATCGTCTGTGCAGAGTAACGTGGGCACAGACTTATAGTTTACCGTAGGTAGGTCTTAACAATTAGCAATGAGAAATGGATTGAACTCATTTACGTACAACAATGTAATCTAAATGTGGTCTCCCTGTCATTCAAAAAGTCAATGTGGATGTGCGGCATGCCAAAAAAACTATGACCCGATAACACTTCTACCACTGCATGATGCAATCTTAGAAAAGCTGATAACTAAATGACTATCAGGGGCCCTCAAAGACGGCAAACTGTTGGACGATGGCCATATGGGTTTTGCCTTGGTTGAGGTACAGAGACTGCTCCAGCTACTGTGTCAGATATTATCAGAGCCTGTCTAGACAATGAAGCAGTGGAAGTGATAAATCACTTTGATGCATCTGATAAAGTAGTTAACCAGGTGCTGCTGAAATGATGCACAGAACCCAGTTTGAAGGATAGAGTAAGGATCTGCTTTGGGCTATTCTTGACTGGTTGATCTCAGTCATTAAGACGGGCTACCTTTTAGGTCAACTTGTGTCCCAATCAGCTGTGGCATGCCTCAGGGCTGCTCTTTATTCCCGATGATATTTAATCTCTATGTTCAACCTCTGATGCATACAATCCACCTATTTGAATGCCAGTCCTATTCATATTCGGATAATGCACAGTTTAAGTCCAACTAAGCAATCAGGCATGTACTTGGTAGTTAATCTACACAATGGCTTAGTTGCAGTACAGGAATGGATGGGTCACAGTTTTGTGAAGCTCTACGCTCAAGAGAGGGCACTCTTACATTTGGGAAGAGAGGAACCTATTTGGAAAAACTGGCTATGGGCTGTGACAAGGGATAATCCTCTAATCCCGATGAAAAATTTTAGATCATTCTGGAGTGATTTTTTGATGAAAACCTTGCTTTTGACCGTTATATTTCTTCTGTGTTTAGTACTTAGTTTAATTATTATAGTCACTTAAGAAAATTCTATCTTTCCTCCCCAATGAATACAGTGCAGCAGTAGTTTCAGTCTGTATCATGTGTAGGTTGAACTATTGTAATCCCTATATTTAGGCATGCCACTTGCACATGTTGCATTCAGAACTAGGCAGTGAGATCAAACTAAAGAAATATGATCAGGTATCAGTGTCAAGAAGGAGTCTATACTGGCTGTCCATTCATCAAATGCTACAATTTAAGATCCTCTGCTTGGCACAGTTACCATTGGAAGCATGATTGTCTTCAAAGACCTCTGTCAATTTGTTCCAGCCCTAGAGACATACAGACGTACAAAACAGTGAATTTTGCAAGTGTGGTGATCAGTGCAAAATTGGTAAAAGCAAAATAGAAAAAACAATAATGTACAGAAGAGTTGATCATTATTAGTTCTTCAAGGCTGTGATGCTCATATTTTAAGGCGAGTACTTGGATCTAGTCAATGCCCATGCCTTGGAGATGTAATGGGCCACCCTCTTGGGAAGAAGATCTAGCTCGGTTTGGAAACAGAATGATAACGCCTTGCCACACTTCCTAATATCATACGTTAAAAAGAAATGTCGAAATATCTGCCTTGTCTCCAGCTTGAGTGCATAATAGCATGCAATGGGGTACAGTCTCTTGGCCTCCCCTCTTACATGTGCATAGGTTCGCAATTATTGGACCATTTTTCAGTATAGCCCAGCACTGGGAAAGTAACCAATAAAAATGTCAAACACAGGGTTAGTTTCGTCTCTGAGACCAAGTTGCTAAGATCAAAGACCTCTAAGATCATGTGGTGAAATTCTTCTGCAGATACCCAGAATAAACAGATTTCATAGCAGGGAAAAGGCTTGCTGATACCTAGCCCCAAAGTTAATAAGAAAAGTCTAAAATGATGTGGCCTTCTGCAAAGCTATTGAATCTTTCCTGTGTAAATAACTTAGGCTCTTGTTACACCCGTGTTTCTTGAAATCATCTGTTCCTTTGCAAGTGTTTAAGGACCAAGAAGTCACTGAGTGGCGTATGTTGTGCTTTAGATCAATCAATTAGCTTTCTCACCACTGATGCGCGGGAATGGTTACTGAGAGCTCAAAATAAAATTCTCTCTTTGAAATCGGGATTTCCTGACTCCAAGTTGGCCTCCCAAGCATCCCATGAGATTTTCACTTTTGTTTGTGATCTCATTAGAATTAGGGTTAACCATCTTTGGATCAGGCCAAAAGATCTGCAAAGGAAAAAGAAATAATATGACTATCATAAAAAAATTTACAACCATATTAGATTCAGGCTAGCTACATGTCATCAAGTTCCAAGAAAACGTCTATGATGATCTGTGCGGTCAATAAGCAAAGGAACATCTTACTATGTTCTTTCACAGGAAATTTAAGCAGAAGATCAAACTCAGCATTCCTATAAGAGATATACCTGAGTTGTTTGAAAATGCAGCATAGCATTTGTAAACTTGCTATCATATTGACCACAAAGATCACTGTTAAAAACAAATGATTATCCATGCGGTAGGCGCTAGGAAACCCTTTTTGGGTAGCTGCGCGCATTACAAAACTAATTTAATAATAATAATAATAATGAGAACACAAAAAACAAACTGTTGAGAGAATTGTCAGGGATGTGTGAGGGTGCAGGTACCAGGCATCAAGGACTAAAAGGCTGCTGAGAGAGGTGTGTGATGGTAAAGTGTGATACCAAGGTATCAGGCTGTTGAGAGATGTCAGTGAGAGTAGGTGTGTGAGGGTTGTTAACACCCAGCCAACAGAAAACAGAAAGGTTGTTGAAAGAATATGTGGGTTATATGTGTGAGAGAGATGGAGACAGGACTCACTAGAAGTAGCTGAAGAGGCGTTTTTCATTTGGCACAGTTTCTAAACATTCAGGGATGATTAAAATACATACTGTGGGTACTATTAGATTTCCTTATCTCAATATTTAGGAAACATTACAATGAATTTTACTGTGGTTTCTACAGATTGTAACTTTTTCTAGAAGGGATAAGAACATATGAAAAGATTTGTAGAGAATGTCTTCTATCTTCCACAGATCTCCATTGAAGATCCATGCTGACAGGCCAATATGGTAACTTTTGACATAAGATCTGGCTGTGTTAAGGACGCTGCCTTGGGCTCTCTTGCTTCCTCCTGCCAGAGCTGTGTAGGGTCTCGGGAATGACCAGCTGTGGATGCTGCAAGTGAGGAGCTGGGGGCAATGGAGCTGCTAACTGTGTCAGAAATTAACAGCAATGTCCATTGCATGCTAGACTCCAGGTGCTGTGGTGCAGCTGTGCAGTGGAGCCTCAGTAATGTGCTGCAGTGGTCGCTGCCGATCAGAATCCGGGTGCATCTGCACAAAGGTCTCGGGGAAGGACAGCAGCAGTGGTTGCTGACCAGAAACTCTGTGTCAAGGGACAGCATTGTAAGGGTCTCAGAAATGAACAACATTGGTTGCTGCAGGGTAGGATCGAAGAGTGATATGTACAAACACATTTTCCTATAGATACAGAATGAGTAACACCCTTTGATACATCTGGCCCCACGTCCACTGAAACAGGTAAGCGTGTTGGAAATCAACAGGAGTAGTGGCTACCAGTCAAGAGACAGGTCCATGGTTAGGATCTCATAATGGACAGCAACGGATGCTGCAGGAGAAGATCCTGGAGCACTGGTGCCATTGTGGGACGACGGATTTTTTTAATTTTTTTTATTTAAATTTGTTTTTATTGTTGCAGTAAAGCATATTAGTACAGAGTAAACAATCCGCCGACGTGGCCTCAACATTCAGCCACGAACAGCTATGTGTGCAACGTTTTCTCGTTTTATAGAACTGGTACACATAAACATGACTTCGGTTATTTAGTGTATTATGATCGTGTAAAGGCGCTAGCAGGCTGGGAAGCGATGGAACTGTATCGCCGTGGGGGCGATGAATAAGAACAGACGGGTACTTCCCCGCCGTAACAGCGCAGGATCTGGGTCTGTACTGTGCATATAACGGTGTTACCAGTGAACAGAGGGGTAACAAAACTGTGGGAGGGAAGCATGTAGGCGCTAGCAGGGTCCAAACAGGGAGATATTGGCGGCGGGTGTCGAGGGGGGGGGGGGGAACCCACGGGTGGCCGGACACACGAGAGGTCGCTTAAGATGCAGGGGGTTATCGGGATTCGACCCTGGGGTGGCTCACATCAGGTGCAGGCTACCGGTCTTCTCGGGTGGGGAAAGGGGAAGGGTCAGGCGGGTCTCCTGCCTGCGTGGACTGTCGGAAGCTGTGTAGGAGCATGGCCCATTCCATGGAGATGGGAAATTTACGCGCGCCCTTGGCTTCTTCTTCCCTTAAGGCGTCTTCCTCCGCAGCCGCCCATTTACTAACCGCCCCCTTCCATTGTGCTATGGGGGGGCCCTCTGGGGATCGCCAGCGCATGGTTATACATCTATTGGCCAACAGGAGCGCTAAGGACACGAAGCGTCTATGCACCGGTTCTTGCTTAGAGGTGTGGAGGATGCCTAGCGCACTGGACTCCCAGGTGGCTAGTGTAGTGAGACCCGTGAGTTCCAGTAGTGTGTTGTGTACTGCCCGCCAGAAGGGTTGAAGGTTGGGACAGTCCCAAAACATATGACGGAAATTTGCAGCCGGGAAACAGCACCTGGGGCAGAGGAATGGCGTGGAGGGGTAGAACTTCTGTAAACGCGCTGGGGTGAGATATGCCCTGTGTAATAAATAGTATTGAATGTTTTTGAAGCGGGCGTTCTTAGAGACGCGTTTGGGGCCTCAAGCGCCTTAGTCCACTCCGAGTCGTGCAGAGCGCGGCCAATGTCCTCCTCCCAAGTGGCTCGTAGGGTCATCAGGGGAGCGTATGAGAGTTCCCGGATGGATTTATACAGCCATGTGACCAGGTGGCGACCCACCCCCATATGCAGGATAGTATGTATTACTGGATGCGTGTCTGGCTCGCCATTTTGGAGATTGAAGTGGGGTCGGTATCCATCAAGTAGTTGCCTATATCTAAGAAATTGGCCCGGGGGGAGCCCATATTCCGCGATCAAGCGGTCCAGCGGTTTCAGCTGACCCTCCTCGAAGAGCGATTCCAGGTCTGTGATGCCACAGTGGGACCAGTCGGCGAGCAGTGGAGCCGTGAAGTAGGAATCCTGCCTGGGGCTGCCTATTAAAGGTAGCAGCGGAGAGTATGGGGGTCTATCGGGGGACAGCCTGTGAACCCGCAGCATGCATCGGCGCGCTATCGTCACATGGAGGGGGTACGTGCGCCGTGGCTTGGTGCCCGGGAGGAGTAGATGAGTGAGCTCCGGAGTCGCGATTCTGCCAGTAGGGGTAACCGTCTCCTGAGGGTAACGGTCCGCCGTCCAGTAGGACAGCCACTGGAGCTGTGCCGCGAGGAAATAAGCCTCGAAGTATGGTGCTCCAAGTCCCCCCTGCGTCGTAGGGAGTTGGAGAGTTTTCAGGGCGACCCTGTGGCGGCCTGCTCCCCAGATGAGAGTTCCTAAGAGGGAATCAACGTCACGAAAGAAGGACCTGGGCGGTATCACCGGTAGGTTTGTGAAATGGTAAAGGAGCCGGGGAAGCATCACCATTTTAGCGAGGGCTATCCGCCCTATCGGGGCCAGCGGTAGTTTATTCCAGAAGGCGACCGTCGGGCGCAGGCTAGCTAGTACCTTGCGGTGATTGCCTTCAAAGATGTCTGCTGGAGAATGGTATAAGCGGACGCCGAGGTACCGGGGAGCTTCCGCGGACCATGAGAGCTTATGTGGTCCGAGTTCGATGTCTCGGGGGGGTAGGTCCGGGTGTAGTGGGTAGACTGTGGACTTGTCCCAGTTTACTTGTAGGCCCGAGGCAGCTGCAAATTCCGCCAATGTGGCCCCTATAGGGGTTAGGTCCGTTTCAATGTCACGGACATATATGAGAAGATCATCCGCGTACATGGACACACAATGGGTTCCGTCTGCAAGCGGTACGCCCCAGTCTACACCTTCCTGACGCAGTCGAACCGCCAGCGGCTCGACCGCCAGTGCGAACAAGAGGGGCGACAAGGGGCATCCTTGTCTTGTGCCTCGTCGAACTTCGAACGCCGGTGAGATACGTCTCCCGATACGAACTCGAGTGGTGAGGTCGGTGTATAGGAGGCGGGTATATGCCATGAGCGTCGGGCCGATATTGAGGCGTCGCAGGACCGAGAATAGGTAGGGCCAGGTGAGGGTGTTGAACGCCTTCTCCAGGTCCATAATGAGGCAGGCGGCGCGGGGAAATCTGCCGCGTACTTGATCTTGGATATGGAAGACTCGGCGGAGGTTCTGGGAGGTATTTCTCCCTGGGACGAAGCCGCATTGGTCGGGGTGGACCAGCGGGCGTATGATCTGTGCATATCTGTCAGCCAGGATCTTCCCTAGAATCTTACAATCAGCCGACAGGAGTGTGATGGGTCGGTATGACCCCATGTGGAGCGGATCTCTGTGAGGCTTGAGAAAGGTGACAATCACGGACGCCCGTAGCGACTGGGGCAACTTCCCTAAATGGAGTGACGCCCCGAACACCCGTGACAGACGGGGGACCACCAAGGGAGAGAATGTTGAGTAGTATTCTAGTGGGAAGACGTCCAGTCCCGGTGCTTTATTCCGGGACATGGCGCGTATCGCTTGGGTGATGTCAGAGGGAATTATCTTGGCATCCAGTATGCGCTTGTCGTCCTCTGATATCGTGGGCAGCGTCAGGGGGTCTAAAAATTGATCCGCGGGAAACGGGGAACAGTAGGCCGGGGCTTCGTACACTCGCGTATAATGGCGTTGGAATGCCAGGAGAATCTCGGCTTGTGATTGCACTAATACACCTTCCGGGTTGATAATGTCTGTGATCGGCTTGATTTCGGTGTCCTGCTTCGCCATCCAGGCCAGAAGCGCCCCGGTTTTGTCTCTGTCTTTGTGTACCCTAGAGGCGTATGCGCTGAAATTGTACTTTCGGAGGTCAGCGCAGGGAGTCTGATATTCCGTTTTAGCCTCTGCCGTGAGCACGGCGTGTTCCTCCGAGTCGTCAGGCCGTTTAGTGAGAGCAGCCAGAGCTTGCTCCGCTGTTAAGAGCGTCCGTTCTAAGGCGCGGCGGACCCCTACTATCTGTTTGATGCATTCTCCCCTCGCCACCACCTTATACGCGTCCCACTCCACTAGTACCGATGACGCTGTGTTCTCGTTGTGCGTAAAGTAATCGCGTATGCTGGTTTTGTGTGCGTCCCTGAAAACCGGGTCCGCCAGACAGTCTCTAGGGAGGCGCCAGGTGGGGACCGGTGGATGCGGGGGGCGCCAGGTAAGACGTATAATGTGGGCGTCGTGGTCTGAAAGGATCCGTCCCAGATAATCCGTAGATGTAATCTTAGGGAGGATCGGAGCAGAGCAGAGGAAACGGTCTAGGCGGACTCGAAGGTTGTGTGGAATCGAGTGGAAGGAGTAAATGCGAGCCAGTGGGTGTAGGTGTCGCCATGCGTCAGTGAGCGCCCAGTGTGTGGTCCATGTCCTGAAGAGGGCTGCCTGCCGGGGGGCCGGGGAGTGTGTGGGGGGAGGGTGTGAGCGGTCCAGCAAGGGGTCTAGTGTGCAGTTAAAGTCGCCTTCTAACACCCACGGGACTGTGGTGAACTGGGCTAGAACGCCCGTAAGGTGATCCCAGAACTGGTCCTGATCTGTATTAGGGGCGTAAATGCTGCCAAGGAGTGCCCCTTGTCCATCAAGAATTCCCTCCAGAAGCGGGTATCTGCCCTCTCTATCTACTACGCGCCGGAGCGCCCGGAAGGGAGTACCTGGCCTCACCCAGATTAATGCGCGGGCGCACGAACGCTGAATATTGTGTGGCACAAATGGTCCCTCGCCATTTGGCTTGTAGGCGAGTGGTGGGACGACGGATTAATGAACAGCAATGGTTGTTGCAGGCCAGGACCTGGGTCCAGCAAAGTACATATCTCAGAAATGAGTAGGAGTCGTTGCCATAGTCACGGTCCAGATGCGCTCCTGCAGCCGTGTGAACATGTCAGTAATGAATAGCAGAGGGTGCTGCAAGTAAAAGATCCGGCTACACTGATGCAGCGGTGGGACTGTCTCAGAACTGAACATCAGCAACTCTTCCAGGCCGATCTAAAGGTGCACTGGTTTCACTGTGTAAGGGTCTCAGAAATGAACATCAGTGGCTGATGCAGGGCAAGATCCAGGTACACTCGAAATGCTATACGTCTTGGAAACAGTGAACAATTAGAAGGGATGTTCAGGTTATGTTATGTCATCTTGTGTTATGTAATATGTTATGGTATGTTATGTCATGTTATGTTGTCATGCCAAGTTATGTTATGTTATACTGTGCTATGCTATGTTATTTCATGCCATGCCATGTCACGTCGTCATGCCATGCCATGTTATGCTATGTTATGTTAAGTTAGGTTATGCCTCGCTTTGCTATGCTACGCTATGTTATGTTATGTTTAAAAAGAAATAAAATGTTCTCTTTCACCCGAGGGTCTCAGGGTGGTGCAGGCGGCTACTAAATAAGGCAAAGCAAGACTATACCTTAACAAAAAGTAGTTTTTATTTTTTTTCTAAAAAGAAAGTGGGGACAGATTTATTTAACGTCTTTTGGCAATGTGTTCCTTAGTTTAGTGGCCAGAACTGAGAAAGCACAACCCCTTATGAGGATTTGTGAAAAAAAGCACTGAGAGGGGACATTGCTGACTTGGTTGTAAATTCCAGGAGGAATGACTTTGGGCCGTATGTATGAACACATTTTCCCATAGACACAGAATGGGTAAAACCCTTTGATACATATGGCCCTTTGTCATAGTATTACTGACTTAAAAACAGAGCAGGACCAGA
The DNA here is from genome assembly GCF_964263255.1 of Lissotriton vulgaris. NCBI lineage: Eukaryota > Metazoa > Chordata > Amphibia > Caudata > Salamandridae > Lissotriton > Lissotriton vulgaris. The sequence continues at coordinate 272,272,349 of NC_141694.1, read as the reverse complement.
TCTAAATGTATGAACCAGACAAAGAGTCCTAAAGCAGACTCTGGCCTCAATTGGAAGCCAATGAAGTTTTGCCAGAATAGGTATGGCTGAAGCAAATTATAGGCAGAGATTATTCACTATTGCTCCAATGAAGGCGGCACTTCTACCATCTTGTGTAAAAAGAGGAGAAGGAGTTTGATTTTGCGCGTTGGATGGGTGCATGAGGAGTCAACACTAGAGAGTCCTATTTTTACTCCTAAACATTCATATTTGCTTGATGGAACTGCCAATGAAATTAAGCCAAAACCCTGGTGACCATTGCAAAGAAGTTCCACTTACTACCAAGATTTCTGTTTTTTCAGGATTCTGAATCCCATCTGGGCATCCTCAAGAACTACGGGGCATATTATCAAGCCTGTGCGCTAAAATTATCGCCGCTTTATCGGCCGAAAACGGCCGATAAAGCGGCGATAATGGGCTTGATAATATGCTCTATGGAATTCCAATCGAAGCACATGTTAGATGTGAAGACATCTAACATGGGCTTCGATTGGAATTCCACAGAGCATATTATCAAGCCCATTATCGCCGCTTTATCGGCCGTTTTCGGCCGATAAAGCAGCGATAATTTTAGCGCACAGGCTTGATAATATGCCCCTTCATTCTTTTCCATGTATGTTGGTAACGGAGGTCCCACATACTTTTCTAATATTTCAGTTTATGGATGGTACAAGGAAGATAGGTCTATAGTTCCCTGGCACATGGGGATCTAGGCCCAGCTTTTCAGGAGAAACTTTATTGCTGTATCAAAGTTGTGTATGAGTCTTTAAATAGAGATAGTCGGAGCCTGTTTGCCAGAGTTGGTACTCACTGGAATTGAAGTGAACTATGATTATGACATTTGCGTACTATGTTAGTATGATGATTCCACTTAATTAGTATATTATGATTCGCAACACAAGCAAATTAGTATCCTACTTGTATTTGTGTATGTGCTTTCTATTCTATGTTGGTTAATTTCAAAACCATACAATTAATACATATTACAGTTATGGGAAAGAGATTTTTCACGAGGGGTATACAAAAATCTTTGTTTTTACCCTCGCTCCATCAAACACGTGTATAGAGATGGCCAGTACAACTTTGTAATTACTCAAGACAATCCTGCAAGCACACACGCTTGGTGAACTGCATTGACCACAATGCTCAGGGGCGGACCCGCTGGGAGGTGAAGCAGTGTGATCCCACATTGGTTTCCTAACATAATATGTGTATTTTCTAAAGTGCACTTTCACCCAGATGGGAATCTTGGCGCTGAATAACAGATGTTTATTGTTACCCAGCTCACTGGTACTCATTTTATAGACCTCAGAAGGATCAAAGGCTGAGTGTCCCACCGGGATTTGAACCTGTGAGCATGAGGTCGAAGACAGGCAATGGAATCAGGTTAAACATGAGTTGCACTTGTAGGCATCTGGTAGAGCATCTGGTAGAGTCCTAGTGCTAGTGCTGTAGGTCACAATGAGGGACATTGGTTGAAATATTTCTGTGGGACAGAGCTGGAATAATAGGCTGCGCTGAGTGCATTGCAGAGGTGTGTATATATCCCTGCTTCTTTAGCAGGGCATGGTGTAGGCCAAATACACTATCCCAGATGTGTTTTGCGCCTGCACTTGAGTGCAGATGGGGCAGAGAGCTAGGATGGGGGTTCATTGATGGAACTGCTTGAAAACCCACACTTCCAAATTAGTGTTCAGCTAAATTGCCAAACTTAATTGGGAATTCAGAAACACTCAACATTGTGTGCTTAAATCAGAATCTTCTCCATATCTTTAGTGAAAGTAATAGTGTTCATATAGTTTACAACACTAAGCTTCTGTTTTAAAAGCATTATAGAGGCATTGCCTTATTTACAAGGCAGCCTTAAGCCACTTAACGTGGCTTAATGCAGCCTTGGGGTAACTGCGCTCCAATCGCATCAACTGGAGTGTTCCCTCACTGGTGTCCTGGGGCCTCAGTACTAGTGAACCCACAACTGGATAACCAAGTACTCCTCTCCAGCACTTGACTCTCTCATGGTAGCAAGACAGAGCAGTCTAAGGCTTACTCAAGGAGGTGAGGTGGGGTTAGACATTCAGAATACAGTGTAAACCGTACCACCGGCTGATAAACTCAATGTCCAGTCAGTGCTTTACTTTTTATAAAAGAAAAGTACTTTAATACACACAAGATAATTATATTACACATAAAACTAGGATAAACAGTGAAAACCAGATGTCTCTACAATCCTCTGGGACAGAGTTCTGACCCCAAACAGTATTACAGCTCCTAGACGCCAAGCACTATAAAAACACAGTTAACATGAAAACACACAATAAACATTGCGTATTACAGACCATGTTACACAAGGCTGCTCTCATTCACTAGAGCCTTGATACCAATCTTTGGATTGAAAGGATATAGTTTCAGCATATGATGTGAAGTCAAATGTTCTGGATCAGCCCCATAACCCCCCACCAAAAGCAAAGGAAGTGCCCTCCCGTTGTGAGTGAGGACACCGCTCTAGTGGTGTCAGGGATCTGACCACTGATGTCTTGGCACAGTTTACTGGACTCCCACTAGTCCAGTAGCCACTGGCTAGCTGTAGGAGGGTATTGGCTGGACAGAGTGTCAGTTCACCCTGATGCCGTTTGAGATCACAAAAAGAAAGGTGGGTGCCTTTTTCCCTGGCCGCTATTCCCAGCTACTGCTTGTACAGGCTCCCACAGCACAATGGAGGAGCATAGAGGGGATTTGAGCTCACCTTCAAAGACTAGAATCAAGCTTCCTCCTCTCTGGCTCTCTTGATGTGCTGCAAGCTTCCTTCCACCAGCTTTTCTTGATGTGCTGCAAGCTTCCTTCCCACACCAAATCCTTTGATGTGCTGTAAGCTTCCTTTCCACACCTTGGGTAGCTGTCTGTAATTTCTTTGGTCAAAAGCGCACGCTCCCCCAAGCCTCACAGAAACAGCAGGTCTTTTCCCATGCTGCTGATGCCTTAGTTCAAGAAGCTGTGAACAGAGTCTTATCTCCTGCCTTCACACTGCGGGTCGTGCCTGGCTATCTTCAGACAGACCTGGTGTGGCTACCTCTTCAGTCATAGACCAGTCTTGAACAACAGCTGACCACTCAGGCCAGACTTCTATCACCTCTGATTGATAGGCTCATCCAATCGGAGGGTCTGCTACTTTTGCATCCTGAATACACCTCCAATCACAAACCATCCATGGCGTGTTCACTGCATGGGTAAAGCATGCACAAGTTCCCTTCCTGGTATCAGGCCGTGCAACTCCCTAAAGAGGAATTTTTATTAACTCCAGCCCAGGGGCCCTGACCAGTGGGGGAGGGTCCTCTTCGCAGAGTTAGTGCAGCTAAACCCAGATAAGAGCTGAGTGTCTGCCCCAGCCCACCAGGCCTTTCCAAGGAAATAGGGAGGAGCACAGGGGAGCTGGGATGTCCAGCAGAACAGCTCGCATTCCTCACACTGGCTCAAATCATCATTCTTCCCAGAACACCCACTGGCTCTCAAACACACATCGGGTAGACAAAGGCAACAGGCCCACAGGCATGGCAAACTGCACAGACTTGGTCAGGAGGGTGCCTAAGGACTCACCCTTCATGACTATAGATGTATTGCTGCCACCACTGTCAGTCTACCACAGCCTTAATAGAGAGTGCAGTAGCCACTCTCTGAAAAATAGGGGTGCACTAGGCATGTCTGCTCGACCTCAAAGCCAAGCTCTAGGGTCTTAATCCATGTAAACAAGGAGAACCTCAGTGGACATGTATGATTGTCATGCTCACTATGGTAGGGATCTAGAAACCATACAGTAGCTTTTGAGTGACTTGCCTGGAGATTAGCATAAGGCAGGGGAAGCACTCTCTCCAGAGACATGCAGGAGACTTCCCGTCCCAACACACTGCAACACCCATTGATTTTGATGCTTCCCCCTATTTACAAGGGCAGCGTAAATAGGAGGCAGCACCAAAACTAAGGGCTGGGAAAACCTGGTCTTAAGTTGGCAAAATGAGGAGAAATGCATTATTTCCCCTAGTTTTTTCTACCTTGTGCAGCACACATGGAAAAAGCAAAATGTCTTGGATTGTTTATGTACAGGAAGGTCCCCCTTCCTGTACATAACCAATCTTTAATAAAAAGCCATTTTGTGACTTCCATATGTGCTTCATTAAGCAGCAAAAATAGAAGTGACAAAATTGCATTCAAAGATTGTTTATGTACAGGAAGGGACACCTTCCTGTACATAAACAACCTTTCCCCTGCATGCAAATACCTTTGTACTATGTTGCAAGGGCGCCTGCATTGGCGCTACATTGCTAGGTGTAGGGCCTGCGCAGGGAGAAACGCAAGGCTGCACCATATCATTGTAAATATGGTGCAGCCTTGGGTTTCCGAAGTGGCGGAGCGTGTCGTTAAGCCCAGGAGACTAACGACATGCTCCACCACTTCATTGTACATATCCCCCATAGTGATTCAGACAGGCCTTTGCTTAGTCGCAGCCACAAGGAAGTGACTAGCTGATGCTTCAGAACCAACCTGAAGATCTTTCAGTAGCAAGTGGTCCATGCAGGTCCAAGATCTAAAGCAGATATGTAAGCTGTGTGCATCTTTAATTTATACAAAGAAAGGCGAGCAGCTGGCAGCATACCACTGCCTAATCAACACAGACTCTTTTCTACAATGCAGAGGTGCTAGCCAATTAGGAGGTGTGGGGGATGGGTTGTTCTCCTTGAGCAGAACTCCCATCTAGAAAATGTCATTCGTACATTATGACAAATGTTTTCAAACTTGGATGAATAATACTAACTCAGGCAAACAGATATTGTCTGCAATCCCTTCTCACAATTCACATACATTAATGTTCACAAAGGGTCACGCCGGAGGAAGCTGCAAGCTAATGTTTGAAAACATTATAGTTAATGAGCTAAATTTGATGAGTCTCTGCTGGACACTGGAGGGACTACCTTCTCCGAGAGCCCATGGACTATTACAGGGGACAATGGGCCTCTCTTCTGAGAGCAGTGGTCACTCCAAAACTCTTCCACCCAGCTGCAGACAGACACTACTAAATACAAAAAGAACAATTGATGGACAGAATGCAGAACAATGTCATACATTCACCCCAGTACATAGATCTGGGACTAAATCCATCGTTTTTTAAATCACCATGCCATTCCTGTTTGGACCCAAACATATGCAAATCAGTCTTGACCCAGTGCCTCATGGGAACAGTCCAGCCAGAACTGCCAAGCCAGGTCCTCCCTGGACTGGAAACAAGCATCCTAGGACCGGTTTTGGGCAGACACTGCTAGTCGAGGGGGCAGGGGATGCTCAGCAAGCACAAAGAGTAGGGAAACCAACAGTCGTCTCTCCTCTCAGGACCCACCCAACCGTTAGGCCCCAAGGAGCACCAGATCTGCATTTTTAGGTGTCCCTCAGAATTAGGAGCCTCACAAACTCTGTTAAAAATGAAAATTCTAGGGAACAGCTTGAGAGGGAAAAGATGGCCGGTACGGCAGAGCCACTGGGCTAATAGACTGATGTCTGTCTCCTCAGCAGAATGTATACCCTCTGCTTGGCACTGCGGGTCGGAGAAAATAGACCAATTTTCTTATCCCTCTCTTTTTTTGCTAAAAGGCTGCGTACTGTCTTTTCCTGCAATACTACAACCAAAATAAGATTTGCTTTTGCAAATCATATGTGTTTAAAAAAACAGACGTGTGCAGCTGGCCAAAGCCGATTTTCCTGGACCGCTTCTTTTTACTGCTCGTGGAAAAGAAAAGAAGGACAAAAAAACAGTGTCAGGTCAGACGTGCTGATGCGAACCTGTCACAGCAGCTCCACCTGAAATAACTTCAGCGGCCTCTGTCACCGAACCATACGGCTGACAGGCCAACAATTTCAGAAAATGGGCTGGGGTGGAAGATGTCTGGGAGCCTCGAGGCCGGGCCACGCGGGGGCCACGGTTCAGTGGCCATTAGTGGGTTTTTATTCTTGGCTGGTCTCTGAAGCATGCCTCAATTAAGAGAGAGTACTCTTCATATCTGACCTCTAAGTGACTGATCAGGGGCAGCGTCCCTCTATATTTATCGTTATCAAAACAGCGCTTGGAGCTCTCTCCGGCTCAGCCACGATAAGGGACTGACAGCAGACACTGCCCCTGTATTCCCCTGCTGGTTTCAATTCATCTAAGCATCCCCAAGGCCAGGGCCTGCTGCTCAAGGTCTCTCTAATATTAGCCTCAAACAGAAGGTTTCTAATTCGCTATGCGAGGCCAGTTTTGTGAAAATAACAGAGACAAAGAGGGCAAGAGTCCATTTTTGACTTCAAGGGTCCCCAAATTCAGTCACACATTATGTATTAACTAGTTCGTTTCGTAAGTTACTCCACAATACAATACCTTGGGGCAGATTCACTAGCCCCTTGTGCCACTTTTGCATCACTATTCCCATGTTAAAAATGACTCAAAAGTGGTGCAAGGGGCTTGTAAATCAACCCCCTTGTCTTTCTTTCTTGACCAGTAAACATTCTGTTAGGCCTGTAGCTTTGGTAGATGTATTTGAGCTGCAAGAAGAGGTCTCCCACTCCATAGCAATGTAGGCCAATTTACAGAAGGTTTGAAGCGGACATGGCAGCATGCTGCGATGCAATGGTGCCCAGCATTGGCCCAAGAAGGCCACATCAAATCCAGAATTCCACGATGTCTATGAGATATATTTGCATAAAATTGGTATATACTGGAAATCATTCAGTTGGCCAGTGATTATCCTGAAGTTCTGAAGCCCTCTTGGGCCCGCATTGGAAACCACTGTTCTATGTCAGGGCAAAGAGTTTGACTATTGGGAATCTAAGGTCACACTAAAGTGATTCTTTGGACACAAGCACTAGTTATATAATCTGTGCAATATAATATTGGAGCCTGTTTAATAACTCTCACTGATTAGGAGCTTTGCACCAATTACGATCAATCCCGTGTTGTGCTTGTACGAACCATCACCTTTTGCAGTTGATAAATGCTACTGCTAAACAGTAAAAAAAATAAGATAAAAAACAAACAAAAAGCGAATGCACTTTCTGCTTGTGCATCTTTAATATGCCCATTGCCCTACCTAGAGTGTGTTTATGACATTGCTTAATCTGTTTCGTGGTTTAAATTGCATTTGGAAAGTGTATTTAGGACTCATTTTTTGGGCTAGAAAAAGTTTTATTTAAGTGTGTGAAAAGCAGGATTTTAGTGGCTTTAGATATGGGCCTTACCTGCAGGGTTGAAAAGAAATGAAAAAGTCTGTATTGAGCCTATATGCATCCAAGGAGATTCTGACATCAAGAGCACCTCTTCGCCCCCTGCACACCAGATTGTGCTTTGGTGATTGGGCCTCAGACGTTTGAGCAGGCCCTCACACCTGCACAAGCCATTACGTTTGTAGAGAGAACCCCTAGCCAGCCACTTCCATTATGTAGCCCCATCTTCTCTGAGCCCTAAACAGTCCTGTGAGCAAGGACAAAGGTAAGAACACAGACGTTGCGCTGTGCGGTATGAAACTTTAAAACTGCTCTTGTCCTCTTCAACAGTACTTTACATCCAAATCCTTCACAGAAATGTACTACATCAATATCTCATCTCACTACTACACAAAAAATAAACATAACACACACACAAGCACATCAAAATCTCTCTCACACATACACACACACAATTTCATGCTACATTCTGACAAAATAGAAACCAACACCTACTCCCGCCCATATGACTAAACAAATAATACAAATCCCAAATCAATTTTAGTTCCAAACTTTCTATCTTTACCAACACCTACCACAAAAACCCCATCACAACACCACTCATTCACTGTCTCTCATCCGTTGCACATTTTAGAGCATTAAAACATGACCAGCGTGCTCCACCACCACCGCTAACTCATACACCTTTCACGCTAAACAGACACGAACAAAATAAATAACATAATTATCACTCTTCAGTGCTTTGCATTTCCTTGTCTATTACACAACAAGACTATTCTCCAAAAACTACACAGCCTACCAACTCACTCTCAGCCACCATCTCCAGCACGTGCACACAGACCAAACGAAATGTCTTCTAAGCCTGCTGGACGAGGATTACGATATAGACAAACAACACTTATGCTTTCCTTATACAGTTAATACCTACACTAACTATACACCTGCTACTAGTTCAAAGAATACCACTCACTCTTCTAGAAAAAAAGTCACACCACCACGAAAACACAGTCTCTAGACTGTCTGCTAATAAATGCTCGATCAGTATTAAAAACCAAGCACCACATCTACAACCTACTCACTGACACACAACCTGAATCATGGTTGGGAGATGACATGGCTCCAGTTTGCATTCAAACTTTCACACAAAATCACATAGGCAAAAAAGGAGGTGGATTAGCTATTATATTCAAAGAAACAATAAACCTCACCAATGTTGATGACGTTTCCATACAAGTTTGTCAGGCCCTCATCACCAGAAGCAACCCTATACCAACTTCCACTTGTAACTTCCTCCTTCTTTACAGACCACCACCAAGCAATGCACCATTTCCGGACACATTTCTAGATAAAATTTCACAGGTAAGGACTGTATTGTGGAAGACTTGGATACAGAGTAATGAAGATTACCGGTAAATAACCCGCACATTATCCAAAAATCCAGAAACCAGGATACCAAATACTCACAGTTGAGCACACAGGGCAGGGAACACAATTGTACACCATGCAGAGAGCATTTCCATCCCAGCACAACTCTTAACATGTACCCTTTTAACCAACAGTGAGGGACATTTTTCATTCATAACAAGTCAGCAAACTGAACATAAAATAGAACTTTTTTTGAAGGTGTAAACAAAAAGCTCTGTAGACTTACAAACACCAGTAGTAACGTATCCACATGTCCACCCTGCCCAACTATGAAAGGCTGATCAATCAGGGTTTCAAAAGTAATAAAGATTTGTCTCTTTCCAGGACTGTGGCTTTCCCATTATATCGATGATAAACAAAACTTCTGGTCTTGCGCAAGGGCTAGTAATTTAATTCCTGAGGGTGGAAATATCTATGAATAGGCTTCCAGGGGTTTGAGAGCAAAACTGTGGACTGATGTGTAAAGAACACTCCTAGGATCTAGAGCAAAAGTGGAATTTGGGCTGACCCCTGCCCACATCTCTCACAGTCATCACCAGCTTCATTTAGGTGTCCTCGAAATCTCATCACAGTTCTCGCCCCTTCCACCGGCTCCTCCCCCTGTGTCTCCTCCCTCTGTCCTCTATCCACTCATGCATGCCCACAGGGGGTAGCTCCCTGTAAATAACACTCTGTGGCTCGCCGGGTTATGTTAAATGTTAAATGAGTATTTGCAAAGCGCGCGGCTACTCAATAGAGTGTCCTGGCGCTGAAAACGTTGCGACGACGTTGGTCATGTGCTATTGAAACCAGGTTGAATATTATTGCCAGGTAGGTTTGCAATTTACAATTACCACAATTAACAAAATATACATATGAAACATACATAATTTATACATAACAAATAATGTATTACCCCTCCCCCAATGACATTCATCAAATATCCAATTCTCTATCATGCTTTTTTAATGTGATGCACATAGAAGGCCTGGAGATCTGGCAGCTACCATATCTTGCTCCACTCACAAGTGGTGGGGCAGCACAGGAAATATATAAGTTGCCTCATGCCAAAACAACTCTCCTTTGGGCCTATGCATGATATTGCCGACACTGTTTTTTTTCTTTTATAGATTCAACTATTAGTTAAAGAAAAAAAAGACATATTGATTGAGAATAGGTTAGGGTTGTTAAAACAATGGAATTGAATATCAAACTTAAGGAAGATGACATACCTATAAAACTCAAATTGAGAAGCGTTTCTTTAAGTGTTAGAGATGAGTGCCGGAGAGGCATCAGGGCCTGTCACGGTTACTTGGCGGCCTTCTCATCCACCACAAACACTGCTCTGCTGACGAGGGAAACTGTCCCGACACCCGGGCCATGTCTCGGGTCCAGAGAACTTGGGGATAATGAGTAACTACTCGCACCAACTGTGGTGAACTACTTTTTACTCGTCCATCTACATGCACTACATGTACCAGAGTGCCAAGGGGCGACCCGGAGGAGAGGCTAGTGGTGTGTGATCCATCTTGGTTGTACTTAGAGATGAGTTATTCAAAGCTTTAAAAATATTACAAAACAGGGTATTATTGAACCATTCGATAGCTCACCGTGGATTTCACCCTTTATTATAACTAAGATGTAAAACAAGGAATTACGCATTTGTATTGAACGTAGGTCATTAAATAAAAACATTTGGGTTGATCTTCACCCCCTACTTAACATCGAAGAATTGATGGTAAAGCTTAATGGTGCAAAAATATTCAACAAACTAGATGTAAAGTCTGCTTGCCATCAAATTGCTCTTGCTGAGTCCTCCAAGCATTTCACAGCTTCCAATTCAGGAGTATGCCCTTTGGTGTGGCATCTGCTGCTTTAGTTTTACAAAGGATGATGGATGAAATGTTGGGTGTTATGGAGGGAGTACTAGTTTTTCAAGATGATGTGTTAATAGAAAGCAAAGATCATTATCAGCATATTGACAAATTGAATGCAGTTTTCAAAAGGTTTAATGTCAGTAGACTGCGGTTAACGCAGGACAAATGTAATTTTGCTCAAAATCAATTGAAGTGTTTAGGAGTCATAGCTTGTACAAATGGTATTAGCCCTAAACCAGGTTTGGTTATAGCCATTAAAGATGCTCCAGAACCAAGTAATAGAGAACAGGTAATGTCTTTCATTGGGTGTGTGAATTTTATGCCAAACTAATTTTTCATCTGTAGCTGAACCGATTACCAGATTACTCAAGAAGAGGGTGATTTTCATTTGGGAACCTCAATTAACAGAAAACAAGACGTATTACAAGCTCCTCTAGTATAACCCTATGTTCCAGGCCTTCCTGCTTGCGTCATTGCAGATGCCAGTGACAGAGGTTTGGGATCTGTAATTGCTCAGAGGTTAAGAAATGTTGATCGTGCAGTTGCTTTTGTTTCTAGCGTTTTGAAGGATGCAGCAAAATCTTTTTCTGTGACTGAAAAACAAATGTTATCCTGTACTTGGGCTATACAGAAATCTGAAATCTGAAATGGGGAATACCTTGAGTATACATGTTGAACAGACCAGCTCATTATTCTGAAAATTTAACGACAAGGCGTGCTAGTCTTTTTAACAAAATTGTTAGAATAAAACTTTTCGGTAGTTTAAGTACCAGGTTTCTCTAACAAAAGTGCAAATTCCCTTTCTCGTTTTCCCATCTTGGATGAAGGTTTGAATGGTGAAAAAGATTTTGAGGAGTGTATAATTGCTTCCACTGATTTTGGAAATAAGTCATGTATTTGCAAACGTGATTGGATTGCAGTACTGTTATCTGGCTCTTTGTTGTGTAAGGTTTCCAAATTTATCATTGATAGTTAGCCCAAAGAAAGAAATCTTACAAGTGATTTGAAGATGTTTTTTAAAATGTCTCCAGAACTCTCCCTCAATTATGGGCTTGTTTACAGATGAGAAAAAAATAATTTTTCCCTGTGCTTTAAGAATCAAGTTATTGGATGTAGTTCACTAGAGGAATTTAGGAATGACTTAAACAAGAAAAAGGTTATGTGAAACTTATTGGTGGCCAAATTCTGCAGGAAGAGGTAAAGTCATCCGTAGAAACAACCCTTCCTAAGATGCTGGTTTGTTCAGAGAGCTCTGTTGGAGGTTCCAAATCCAAGAGGAAGCAGGAGACTTCCCTGTGATGTCAGTCCGTTTCACTTACACAGGAGCCAATTGCGATTGGAACATACATAACAATGCATTTGTTCCCTCTTTGTCGTCATATTCATCACCCATCTGTGCTCTTTTTCTGTCCTTGATTTTAGCTTCTTGCTTTTAGATTCCATTTGCATTCTTTTTTGTGGATTTTGTGCCCTGCACTTCTCGATTTCTGATGTCAGGGAAAGATTGGTGTCTGGGGTTTCTACTGCAACATAAATCTTCATCCCTAATCATGTAGTATCAGATTGCTAAGAAGGTTTCTTACCTTTGTGCATTTCTTCCTACAGAGTAGGCCTCTCTTAAGGAGACACCTTACACCTTTCACGTGTGTTAGTTTTACTGTTCAGGGTGACATAGTGGCTACTGGGAGGAGTCACCATGTCCTCATGAAATCCACAACAGAACAGACCTTCAATCCACCCAGTTCCTGAAATTATTACTCCCACAGTGGACTGCTTACAAACTTTTAACGTGTCACAGCTTACATCACAAATTACATCTTCGATAACATTAATTATGATATCATGTATCACATCACTATTGACATCTTTGATAACATCAACACTACGAAATCAGTTATGGCGCTGCTATCAGTAACTCATTGGCCTATACGTGCTTTAGCAATTTGGTATAATGTAGGTTTTGTTGTTCATTGCATGGTATTTTTCATTTTGCATGTTTTCACTCAGGTAAAACAATTCACCTATCCACGTTTATAATTATAGTTATAAATCCACAGCCACATAGTAATTTTACTTTCAGATTTGTGGCTGTCTAGTATGTACATTTGTTCGGATTTCCGTTCTAAACAAAAAAGTTGTCCACCATTGTATATTTTTACACCTAATCAAGATGCTAATTAGTACCATTAGACAGAAGGAAAGTCAGCAGTACTTATTCACTACTGATACGCTTGCAGGCAGAACAAAGTATGCTTGTAAAAAGTTACCTTTCGAATGGGAGTCATTTAAAAATGCCTTGTCAATTAAACTAGATTTCTGATCAACACTAAGGAAGAACTTTGAAACATTTCCCTAGCTGTTTCATAAATGAACTGATGAAAATATAGCTTTTCATCAAAACGCGGTTTCACCAGAGTAAAACGCTACCTTTCCCTATGGAGCCCAAAAAGCATTTTGTAGCTGCTCACTGTAAGTACACGGATTATGAAATATCTAGAATGCTCTGCTACTCTGCATTAAGCACCCAACCCCATAGGCTACAGGGTAGCTTATCTATTGTATAAAAGTAGGTTTCCACACATGGAGGAGCACTTGCTGGCATGTGTTACTGCTGTGTTTTAAAGGTGCAGCCTGCCAGGCAACAATCGTGAACCTGCAGTCATGCTTTTTCCGGTCATACATATTGGTGGTGTAAATGTACACAACATCCCACATGTAACTTTTAACTTCTATATCAGAAGAGCACATGCACTGTGATACTGAATCACGGTGTAACAGTGTCCAAATGGGGATTTGGGGGGGCAGCCGACCAGCGGGAGGCTTGCCCCCACGGGTAGTTTTGGGGCCGGTAGGAGGGGAGAGGAGCACACAAGACAACAGGAAAAGTTTTGGGCTGTTTGGGCTGTGGGAGGGCAGTTGGGCGCTTTCTGGGCCGTGTTTGGGCTGGTGGGAAATAAAGCCGGACATCTTGTGTCACTGTCCACCATTTTGGTGTGCAGTGACACAGCAGCCAGTAGCAGGCAGTGGGGATGTGTTTTTGCCCGCCCGCCCTGTTTTTTGGGGGTAGTTTGGGGGAGGGGAGGTTTAGGGGATTTTTAGGTGGCCGGAGGATGTTTTCTTGGATGATGGTGCACAGGCGGTTTTAGGATAGTGAAGGACAGCTGTGCTGTCGCTGGATCAGGTGCTGGTATACTGCATTCGTCATTGGCGCTTCTCCTAGTTAAGAAAGGGGGGTAGTTGGGGGTATCGGAAGAGGCCTGGGCTGGTTTTTGGTAGGCGGTGGGGGACACTGAGGTCTTTTACAGTTGATAGGCAGGGGGGTAGGTTGCGGATGCGATGTTCGATGATGTGGTAAGAGTTTGCAATGTTGGGGATCCATTTAGGGGTGAGGGGGGTTGTTAGGCATTCACTTATTTAGTGAGGCATAGTTTTGTTCGGCGCAGGCCAAGGTTGGGTGTAGGCAGGGTGCACCTGATTCCAATAAAGCGGCCTTCATCACACCATTCCTGTGTCTGTGGTCAGTGCCCCCCCTCCTCCTACTGGTGGGCCCCAAATCATAATCCTGGCCTAGAAAAACAGTCCATAAAAAGGCCAAAACATTGTGGGTGACCGCCTAGAATAAGAGCAAAGATCAGTTTATTATCTCCTCTCCTATGGGGTCAAATATTTCAAATGATGGCGGGCTGTCTTCTACTGCTAATGGTATTTCATAGGGCCACAAATGTGCACAGAAAACCAATTGTCTGATGTTTTCTATTGCACCTTTTATCTGAATCCGTATCTTGCATTTCTCCTAAGCTATTCACATGCCCATCTGGAGTTTTTACTTGTATGAGACATCTCATCATATTGATCTTTTAAAGGGACTTGAGACCTTTGAGAGCAATAGTGATTTTGGTTGCGTTGTTTAGAATCACTACTGACATTTTCCGTTAATTATAAGAACTAGCCTTTTGCAGGGAATTCTGGTTCTTATTTGCTACTTCCTTCTTCTTAAATTAAGGCTTTCCCCAGTGCCAGTGTATCAATTTTCAAGCAAATCCCAAGATCTGCTTTCAAGCTTGTACTGGTTCAGCCTTATGGGAGTCATGTGGCGAAATCACTCCATTTTGATGCACGTTAAAGCGAATTATCATAAAGGTTGGTATGTTTTTATTGAAAGTCTGTTTTCACTAACCTACTAAATTGTATGATTAAAATATTAACAGTAATAGAACGAAAGGTAATTCAGAAGTAAGCCATATGCACCAACATGCATCTTCCCTGCAGCATCCCTCCTCCCTTTTCGCTGCGAGGACATTGCAAGGACTTGCTTTGGATGTCATCCAAGGTTATTTTAGTCGTGGATGGCTGCCAAAGTCCTGGACCAGGGCATGTGCAGGAAGAATCTTCCGCATGAAAAGCATTCTATAATTCTGGGCTAAATAAGTGTATAATACAGGTTCAGCTAATGAATGAAGTCAAACAGCGGAAAAAAATGAGGTCACATCATGGTAAGTCATTAGTTTTAACTAGATTAAGTCACATACAGATCTCTTATCAGTCCAAGATAAATGTATACATTTAAGACATGCGTAAAAGAGAGGAATGAATGTCACCTTTATCTGATTTGCTCAGCTATCAATTGAGATCAGTGTAATGGGATTTGCCCATCCATAATTAAAGGGAGTGGGTAAGTGTCACATATCTAACCTTGCTTTTAAAAGCTCAACACAATGGCATGAGCTGAATGGGATGCTGCTGGACAGAAGCCAGAAGTACACAGGTGAAGCCTCTATGCTGCACTTGCATCTTCCACTTTAGTTGGATGTCCAAGCTTGGACCAGGAAATGTAGGAGCCCATCTCAAGAAAGTGATGCTGGCCCTCCTATCTTATGAGATGTGAAAAATATGAAATGTGAGACCATTGTGGGGGATATTTGCTTTCACTGAGGTAATTTTTAAAGGTATGCATTTGTTTGTGTATTTTAGTATTATTGTATTGGTTGGATAATATTACTATCAAATACCTAGAGCAGAGCCTAGTAAGTCTAGGATTTAGTGTTCTGGGATAAAATCACACATTAAATATATTTAATCTAATGGATGACAAATCCAATATCCTAATT
The DNA here is from genome assembly GCF_964263255.1 of Lissotriton vulgaris. Lineage (NCBI taxonomy): Eukaryota > Metazoa > Chordata > Amphibia > Caudata > Salamandridae > Lissotriton > Lissotriton vulgaris. The sequence goes on along the minus strand of NC_141694.1, from coordinate 272,256,682 downwards.
TCTATTTTTTGTAATATTCACTTTAACCTGAGGTATCATTTTTACCGGAGATCGATGTGAATACTGGGTGGTAGGACATTTGTGGAGCAGAAGAAATGTGAGGAAAATGTACTTGTTCCAGCTCAATTTGAGGTTTGCAGGGGATTCTGGTTAGGAAAACGTTGGGGAATCTACACACACCATACCTCCCTAGACTCCCTCACATGCCTAGTTTTCAGAAATGTATTGGTTTAATAGGTTTCGCTAGATGGCCGCCGAGCCCGGGCCAAAAACCTAGATGCCCCCCCCTTGTAAAACCAGTTAGTTTTCTGATAGGTAATTTTGATGTCTCCACAATATGTTTTGGGCCATTGCCTGTCATGGGTACTTGGCTTACCCACACAAATGAGTTACCACTTTTATCGGGAGACCTGTGGGAATACTGGGTGGTAGGAAATCTGTGTCAGCCCAGTGATCCCAGAACTTTCCCACACAGAAACATGAGAAAAAACTGCTTTTTGCAGCTACATCTGAGGTTTGCAGGGGATTCTGGGTAGGAAAACATTGGCGGATCCACAAGTCATCCCTCTCTGGACACCCCCAATTTTCAGAAATGTCTGGGTTTGGTAGGTTTCCATTGATGGCCGCCAAGCCCGGGGCCAAAAACCCGGGTGCCCCTCCCTTGCAAACCCACGTTGTTTTGTGATAGGTAATTTTGATGTCTCCACAATACGTTTTGTACCCTTTTTTTATTTTTATATCTTTTATAGATTTTTATGCAATTACACATACAATTACACACGCTTCGTAATATGTTAAAAGAGATGCTTCTGTTATCCTGCATACATAAAGACAGATATTACCATTACGCGATCTTTGGAATACGACTCGTTACTACGCAAACCAATAGTTTGCATGCTTTTAGTACAAAGTTTTAAAATCGCAAATACAATTACTACGCAAGTTTTTAGTGCGGATGTTTGCGTAGTAACGAGTCATATTAGTTGATAGCTCCCTGCTGGCCTCCCTCCTACCTCGTTCTGCTCATTCTCCTTTCAGGACCCCTGCCAGGAGATATCCAGTGACTGGTTCACAGAACAGCAAATGTTGGACAGACTCCACCGACACCTGTGCAGGGCCAATAAAGGGACTTTGAACACACACGCAGGTCTTGGCCCATCACGCCTTGCACAGGGCTCCACAACACGCTAAGGTGGGAAAGGGATGGGGCGACCTTCGGGATGCATGAGGACGCCAAGTGTAAGAGACATACACACCAATTGGCAGGGCTGCTAGGCACATCGCACGTAAAGCCGACTGCCCAAGAGAAGACAACAACCTTAAAAATCTATGAGCAGCGCTTAATTTGATCCGGTGTGGGCCACCTGCACTTTTGGGGACCGGCACTTATTTTTCCACTTCAGATATTTTCCAGATCAAGAAACGGAAAACTACACAAAGCGGAAAGACAGAGGAGAAAGATGGAGAGTGAAAAAAACCTTGGCAAAGGTAGAAACCTGAAACCTGCAGGAGTGAAATAAAGCGTAACTAAATAAATGACCTATTCTGGGTTCTGTAATCTCACCTCAACCTGACCCCACTAGACTATACTGTTCCATGTTTGAAATGCTGCTGCCAGAATAAGTAATTTATATACAATCGACAGCGCTTATGAGTAAGGTCTTCACTATATCATCAAATAAGCAGAAAAAGAAGGAAACATTTTAATTTTGCAACAGTGAACAACAATCACACGAAAGGTGTTGGCTGGGATCCTTGAATTAATTAAACCAACTCGCAAGCACTCAAAACCGCATTACCATCAAGTCCATGTTTTTCGCCTGCCGTGCCACTCTAGACAAAGGCCCGAGCGCTTGCTACAGGTTGGACTTGATTTACTGAACAATCCCAGCAATCAGAAACTATGTGCGAGCCAGTGCAAAATTCTGTGGGATGAGAAATAATGTAAGTCAGAAGCGTGACAGGAATGAAGTCTCTTATAAATAAAGCGTCAGGGATCATATTTTAAGAATTAAAGATTCAGGCTTTAAGTGGTATGAAAAAGTTGAGGGTGCCTAAAAGTTGTTGCCTATATCATTAAGGGCGTGGCTTAAACCTAAAAAACAACATTCAAATATCTGCCCCCGTACCCACACAACTGCATCTGGCATGCAATGACCACTGCTCCAAGAGCCCAAGGATGGGAAGAGCAAGCATTCGATTTCTGAACACCTACTTTGAGAAACTCGCAATGCTTTAAGCCAGGGGCCTGGGGCCTGTTTCACAGAGGTAAACGCATCACACTGTTTTGAGCACTGTTATGGAGCCAGGCATATTCACATTACACAGTCTCTCCATATTTACACGCAAAGAGCTGTTCGCCATTGGGCGATTGATCCCGGGTTGATAAAGTCATTAGAACACTACAAATTTGCTGAAGAGAGGAGACAGCATTACAGAAAACGTGCATCCCCAGCCTTTTATAGTCATCGCTCTGTGAGATAACATTACAATACATGCGATGTAACAACTTACGTAGTAAAGGCTGCACGTTGCTACATAGCAGGCGTTGTATAGCTTGCGAAGAAATGGTATGCAGTGTAATAGCCACGTACTAATATGTGTACACCAATCTTCGCAGTGGGTATAGCGATAACATGTGTGTCTGTATGCACATGCACAATATTACGTTCTACGTTCTCATGCGTATACGTTTTGTACCCTTGCCTGTTACAGGTACATGGTCCACCCACACAAATCAGGGACCATTTTCATCTGAAGACCTGGGAGAATGCTGGGTGGTGGGAAATTTGTGTCAGCCCCGTCATCCCAGAACTTTCTCACACAGAAACGTGAAAAAAATAAGCTTTTTTCAGCTACATTTGAGGTTTGCACGGGATTCTGGGTAGAAAAACATTGCGGGATCCACACAAGCCATACCTCGCGGGACTACCCTGGGTGTCTAGTTTTCAGAAATGTCTGGGATTGGTAGGTTTGCCTAGATGGCCACCGAGCCCTGGGCCAAAAACCCAGGTGACCCCCTTGCAAAACCAGGTCGTTTTGTGATGTATCATTTTGATGCCTCCACAATACGTTTTAGGACCTTCCATGTTGCAAGTACTTGGGCCACCCACACAAGCGAGGTACTATTTTTATCTGGAGATCTAGGTGAATGCTTGGTTGTAGGAGAATTTGGTTTTCTAACTATAGAAGATTATGGAGCAGTAATGAAAGGAAAATGTGTGACTATAGTCCCATTTTGATGTTTACATGGCGTTGTGGGTAAGAAAAGCTGTTGGGATCCATGAGCAGCACATCACCCAGCACTCCCCATTATTTTCAGTTCACAAAAATATCTAGAGTTCGTAGATTTTTCCTAGAGACAAACTACACCTTGGCAGAGAAAGACAGACAAGACAAATATTACTGTCTATGTATCTGTTCAAGTACACACATGTATTGGTTGGGTTTGGCACAAGGGTGAGTCAAAGGTTTCAAATTTATATTTTAATAACAAGAGATTTCACAAAAACGAAAAGCCCTGTTAAAAACCTGAACCAATGGCTCACAGTTTGGGAGCTGTAAAGCTGCATCAAGGCACCAACCTCTTTACAGGCCATTCGCACACCTTTCATACTTGACACACACGTTCACACCACCAGCCGCAACACTCACATCAACAGACAATGTACACCCTGGCAGGGAAAGACAGAAAAAACACTTACTTCACAACTAACTCTTCTTTAAGTACACACAAATACTGGTTGGATTTTGCACGAGGGTGAGTGAAGGTTCAGAGCGTAAAAGTTTATTAACAAGAGATTTCACAAAAAGGAAATGCACTGTTAATAATTAAAAGGTTAAAAACCTGAACCAATGACTCACAACTCATGAGCTGCAAAGCCACAGCAAGACAGCAACCCCTTTACAGGCCATTCACACACCTTTCGTGCGTGACACACACAAGACCATTCACACCACCAGCCATTGGCCCAGCACATTAAAACATACACATCAACAGACAGCTCCATTCGAGATCCCATCACTTTCAAACGCGATTATATGACTGGCACAGCAATCACACTGGCCGGCAGTTGACGTAGTGCGTGCAGTGGCATTTGGCTAGCAGTGTGTGTAATGACCAGCAGCAACTCACTACTCACACACCGCCAGCCAAGCGCCAGTCCATGCACACCGACAGCCAAGCTCCCGTCCATGCACACCGCCATGCCAAACGCCAGTCCACGCACAGCATCATTTATTATTTTTTTTACATGAAAGAAAACACAATCCAATTGGAACTAGATACAGAACTGTAACTACAAACACAAAAGCGGTAATTAAATACATCATACTAATGCCAATCGTGAAACAGAACTACAAATGTTAAACAATACAGACCAGGCAGTTCACTATTAGACTCTTGGTTGCACCCAAAAACTCTTTTGAGTGTGATACAATCTGAAACATGTTGGCACACACAGCCCCGGATTAGAAAGACAATCAGCACAGTGCATACGAGTCTCCTTCTGCATGCCTCTTTACAATCAGATTCTACATCTCCTACAGAGATTGTTTTTTTGGGCATGGTTGGAATTAAATCAGGAAAGTGGCGATCTTTCAATCTAGCGACATACTTCGCCAATCCATATCTAGGAAAATTTGTGTGTTCCACCAGGGGCGTAGCAAACGCCCCCGCAGCCCCTGCAGTGCGGGGGGGGCCTCACTCCCTTCATTAAATAAAGGGGGCCCCGGCCCCCCTCAGCTCTTCTGAGGGCTGTGAAGCAAGCCTCTCTCCGTCTCCTCTCGTCTGAAGCAGGTGCAGCCTGCAGCCTGCAGCCTGCTCGGATCCACTCGCCCCCTCCCTCTGACTGAAGAGAAACAAAGTATCAACAAACATTGTTTCTCTTCAGTCAGAGCGGCGAGGCCCGAAAGAGGATGGGGTGGGGGCCCCAGAGAGCAGGAGGCAGCTGGGTTGAAATTCCCTGTTCAGGCAGGGCCAAGGCTGATTTCTGTACACTAATCCTTGTGTGTTATGGCACAGATGGAGCTAAAAACGACAGAATAGAGTTATTACCAGTGTTTTTAGTGAGTCAGAAGACCATACCATAACTACATCTCTCATCAGCCAAACATATGCTACTCAAATACAATTTTATATAAAAAGATAGATATTCAACATAAGTGGAATGTACAGAATGTGCCAAAATTAAAACCCTTCTGCACAGATAGAATGAATGAAAGGCTTAAAGTGTCATCCCTTTAATAAACAGGATACACATTAAACAAATTTCACACATCGCCTGCTATAAGTTAATGTACTCATGTTAAATGTAAACTATTTTCCACTTTATACTTTGTGTCACACAGTGCCTTAAATGAAGTCTCTGAGTTCAGGCTTGGCCATAGCTTACTATTTCTCCATTAATATAAAAAAAAAAAAACTCAACTCTGAAAATGTTTATAGCCACAACCTTTCTAATGATAAAACAATTCCTCCATAATTACAAAAATTCTGAACTTCTCTACCCTTCCAAACTGTAAGAGCTTTCCAACTCTTCCTTCTTGAAAAATAAGTCTGGTCATTAACGAGCCACAGACAGGGGCGTAACAAACGCCCCCGCGGTGGGGGGTGGGGGGGCCACTCTCTTTGGTAAATGATGGGTGCAAGGCGGAGGGGAGAAGGGTGTAAGGTGGAGGGGAGAAGGGTGCAAGGCGGAGGGGTGAAGGGTGCAAGGCGGAGGGGAGAAGGGTGCAAGGCAGAGGGGAGAAGGGTGCAAGGCGGAGAGGAGAAGGGTGCAAGGGGGAGTGGAGAATGGGGCAAGGCAGAGGGGAGAAGGGTGCAAGGCAGAGGGGAGAAGGGGAGAAGGGTGCAAGGCAGAGGGGAGAAGGGTGCAAGGCAGAGGGGAGAAGGGGAGAAGGGTGCAAGGCAGAGGGGAGAAGGAGAGAAGGGTGCAAGGCAGAGAGGAGAAGGGTGCAAGGCAGAGAGGAGAAGGGTGTAAGGTGGAGGGGAGAAGGGTGCAAGGCAGAGGGGAGAAGGGTGCAAGGCAGAGGGGAGAAGGGTGCAAGGCGGAGGGGAGAAGGGTGCAAGGCAGAGGGGAGAAGGGTGCAAGGCGGAGAGGAGAAGGGTGCAAGGGGGAGTGGAGAATGGGGCAAGGCAGAGGGGTGAATGGTGCAAGGTAGAAAAGGGTGCAAGGCGGAGGTGGAATAAGGTGGAAGGCAGAGGGGAGAAGGGTGCAAGGCAGAGGGGAGAAGGGTGCAAGGCAGAGGGGAGAAGGGTGCAAGGCAGAGGGGAGAAGGGTGCAAGGTAGAGGGGAGAAGGGTACAAGGCGGAGGGGGAGAAGGGTACAAGGCGGAGGGGGAGAAGGGTACAAGGTGGAGGGGGAGAAGGGTGCAAGGCGGAGGGGGAGAAGGGGGCAAGGCAGAGGGGAGAAGGGTGCAAGGCAGAGTGGAGAAGGGTACAAGGTAGAGGGGAGAATGGTGCAAGGTAGAAAGGGGTGTGAGGGGGAGAAGGGTGCAAGGGGGAGGGCGAGAAGGGTGGAAGGCAGAGGGGAGAAGAGTGCAAGGGGGATGGTGATGAAGTTAAGAATGTGCCCCCCCCCCCCCCGAAACATTTCTGCGGATGCCAATGGCAACGCACACTACTTTGTGAGAGAGAGTGGAGTGTGAGAGAGAGTGGAGTGAGAGAGAGTGGAGTGAGAGAGAGTGGAGTGAGAGAGAGTGGAGTGAGAGGAGAGACAGTGGAGGGAGAGAGAGAGAGTACAGAGAGAGTAGAGAGAGAGAGAGTAGAGAGAGAGAGTAGAGAGAGAGAGTAGAGAGAGAGAGAGAGAGAGAGAGTAGAGAGAGAGAGTAGAGAGAGAGAGTGGAGAGAGAGACAGTGGAGAGCCATAGTGGAGAGCCATAGTGGAGAGCCATAGTGGAGAGCGGGAGAGAGTGGAGAGCGAGAGAGAGTGGAGAGCGAGAGAGAGTGGAGAGAGAGAGAGAGAGTGGAGAGAGAGAGTGGAGAGACTGTGATGGAATTGGGGTCAAAGTGTGTATGAAGCTATGCAAAGACTCTTAAGATTGCTATTGTCTACTAATAAAAATTTATTATCGAAATGTGCTCTTTGTAGTTACATCTGCTTTTGAAATACTGCATTGTCGCATTGTCTAATGTTTTAAAACAGAAAGGAGAAGGAGCAATGGATGCGCTTTTGTCAAAACTGAACGATGAGTGGGCTCGATGTTGTATATCATGACAGGAGTCTGCATCAGGATACCCACCTAAAATTGGGCAAACTTCCCCGGCGTACTGATGGCAGGGACCCTGTAATGAATGGACCACCACCTATGATAGCCTGCTGGCAGACTACGCCCAACCTTTAACTCCACCATCCAGTGTTACTTATAACGGCTGTATTGGTGACAGTGGCGTAACAATAGCCCCGCATCACCTGCAGTATGGCGGGTCGCTGGCCTGAGTGATCTAGACTGGCACGGAGGATGGGAGAGGGGCCCCCTCCATGTAGTTTGCAGGGGGGCCCCCTCAAGTTTCGTTACACCACTGTGTTCCACTACAACAAGGCTGCCTATCACAGATTGCTGAAACTGAAAAAAGTCATGTATGACACTGGAGAACACCCCTTGAACATAACAAAAGCATTAAAAGTTGCTAAGTTGAAGAGATGGATGGTCAACTACTTATACCAAATGTAAACCTTACGAACAGCAGTGTAAGGTTCCAACCTCTCATCTACACCACCCTTGTGCTTATTGTAGTCTTCAATGCACACAGGGTTGCACACTTCAGAAACCTGACCCCAAACAGTCACAGGTGAAGTACTTTTAACCATGGATGGTAGTCAGCAAGTACATCTCATTTAGTGCGCTGCTACACACGGGAAAAAGCCATTAGTCCCAGTAGTTTGAAAATTAAAACAACATTTCTACTAGGGGGCACTTAATTAGATGCAAGTGTCCCAGCTTTGTGTAAGGCCAAAGTGTTTCGATTCTTGGGGTGATTTGCGTGATTCTCTTTAGGGCATGGACTGGTTAATCTGAGGATAGAGGGGGTATACATTATAAATAAGAAACTCCCATAGGTTGAGGATTTGGGATAAAATCTCCTAAAAAGTACCTGATCAGACAGAGAAATGGTTTCAAATGTTGCTGGCCTGATGGGCCAAATTGGGATGTAGATGGCACAATTTAGAATGAAAATGAATCCACCATCAATTTTGTACTCGGAATGGTGTATGAGTTACATTGTAGCCAGTGAAACAAGAATGAACACTTACTTTCGCCGAGCCGGCATTGCTTTTATTATTGCATTTGAGTTGATTGCTGCCAATTTATTTGAAGCAGTGTCCTGTTAGTAATAAATCAGAATGTTGTCACTCTAAATGTGATAGACATTTTAATGTTAAAGATTGTCCAGTTGCAGCTACTGTTGTGACTTCAGACTGGTGTTGTATTGTCCATATAATGTTTTTGATCATTATCCTTTATTCATTGTATGTTTAGTCACATTACCGTATCACAAAGCTCTTATTTTTTGTCACATTTGTTGCCATAACATGTACTAATTGACACATATCCATAATTATCTGACCCATGAAAAAATGTGGATTAAGGATAAAAGAATGATTTAGCAAATAAATGCTTGAAGTTTATACCAATTGAATTGATGGTCTTTAGTCTGTTGAATTGCTTTAACAGCATCCGAATGCAGAGTGTGAGCATGAGCACGCCGGAGAATGTGCTGCTAACTGGCTTTTGGCTTCAGTTCTGGTTCTTTCCTACTGTGGCTGATGCTTGCAGGATGACCTGCCTGAGGGGAATGGGACTGTGCCCAGTCGCAAACCGCACCCAGACCTAGCTGCTGCTTCTGAAACTCAGGGCTCAACCAACTAGCAGTGGAAACTATCCATTCTGCCCCTCTTGCATTTGCAGGCTTCTCCGCTTAACTGAAGAAGGTAGGTAAGGCAAGTGAGTGTCATGGGCAAATTGCAGGAGGATGTCGGGGCTGCCAGGGAGACTAGAGGTGGATGCTCCTCAGCTAAGGGGGAATGCAAATTATAAAATGCAAAATAAAATGATAATAACTCATGTTATTGTCATTTTTATTTTCTCCTACTTCCGCCTACTTTGAGTTTGGCGGCGGGGCAGGGGAGGAGTGATAGAACCCTCCAAAAGTGCACAGTGACTGCTTGGCCGGCCTTCTCGGGCTGCCCAGTATAGTCTTGCACATTACAGCCTACATAGAGAACATGCCCAGACCCCCAGTCAGTGTCTGAGTGCCGAAACACGGCTAGCACAGCGTTGTGATTGGCTGACTGGTATCCTGGGTGTGCTTCCAGTAAGGCTGAGCGATCAAGGTCTACGGAGACAAGGAAGCATCGAGAAGGTACGTTTTTTGTTGTTTTTTATTCCCACTTCCCCCTGCGTCCTCCCGCTCCTACTCTTAACCCCGCCCTCTACCTACTGCATCCTCCCCCATCCCACCCCTGGCCCCCCTACCTCCGATCAGGGCCGACCGCTGCTGGAAACTTGGGCTTCATGCAGGCAAGGACCGGGGCTGTTAAAAAGAGGAGAACACAGAGAGGGACGGGGAGCAGCAGGCAGCAATGTAAATGTAAATGTATGTGTCTTGTAAAGCGCACTGCTGCCCTGAGGCGTTGTGGCGCTGTAGACCGCTGGGGAACCCGTCCTGACTATCCCTGTGAGATGGTCCCTACTGGGTATCTCCAAGGTGAAACCAGGCATCCCCGGTGAATGTGGAGGGCCGTTGTAGAGACGAGGCAAGCTAATGCCCAGAGTTGCAGAGTGTGATCCTCGGTTAGAGTAGGCACGAGGCGAGAATTATCGAGTCCACTGACCCTGGTCCACATCCCTGCCGCTTCGGGAATTGAACCCTGGTCCCAGGCCGTTCTCTGCTCCCGGGTCTGCCACCTCTAACCAGTGAGCCACACCACTCCATGTAAGAATGTGCAGAGGCACAGGGGCCAGACAACAACGTGGACCAGGCATCTGGCTGAGGGTACACACACTCCAGTGTGGCCCTTGTTATGAGCAACGGATGCTGTCTGGCTGGCCCATGCTGGGGCTGGTGCAGGTCACTGTGCACACTGGCCACCGCTCCAAACTGGCTCAAACTCTCTGACCCTCTGTTTGCATCCTGGGAGCAGATGTAGGGCTCTACGGTGCATACATTGTTAACTGTGGCACACCGAGACCCTGGTTAAGCACCCTTCCTTGTGCCCTTCCTTTTGATCACATTTTGTCCATGAGGCATGAGCACAATACCTTATCTGTCAAAACTAGGAACCCTTCGAAACTGGGCATGCACAGTATTTAAATAATATAAATACATATATAATAACAATCTTGATGTTTTGACGCACAAGCCATAGTGTCTTCAGCCCAGCATTCTCAGATGCAGTCAATCAGCTTTTGATTTCACTTCCTGATAGATTATTGGTCCCGCCGGGACCCAGGAGATTTGTCTGGGCACCTGCTTCTCGGTCCCAGGGACTCAGGTCCTTCCCTCTTATGAGAAAACGAGAGATCATAACAACACAATAGGTGGCTGCTGGCTGCCTGCCACCCCACTGCAACAACACCGGTGTGCTGCATGCCCGCTAAAATACGTGCTTTTGTAGGAGAGAATGACAGTCATTTCTTCAAGCTTAATACAGGAAATACTCCATTTTAATTAGCACTCACTATATATACAAAAAAGTTAAAGGGGAGGTATGGTTAGCTTAGTGAGAGCCCGTTTGCAAAATAAGCTTACAAATGTACTGAAAAAAAGCGAGTTAAAGGGAAGTTACAGCCTGATTCATCAAGCCGAAATTGGCTCGCAAAGGGCCAGATTCTGAGAATCCGGCCCTTTGCGCGCTCTATTTTTGCATTTGGGATTCATCATCCCAAATGCAAAAATCGGTAATAGCGATTTCGTTATTTTGCGATGAATTACATTTAAGGAATCTCAATTTGAGATCCCTTAAATTCAATTCATCATCCATTTTAAAATTGCGAATTCGCAATTTCGGCCCGCTATTTACCGCGAGGTCAAACCTCGTGGTAAATAGCGAAAACTTTTTTTTTTAAAAGCATTTTTCTGAGTTGCATGTTGCACACACACATGTCCTTTGGACATGTGTGTGCGCAACACCTGTTCGTATTTACTTTTAAGGGGTGCTACAGGGTGTCCTTTGGACACCCCTGGCGCCCTTTAAATCGCTATCTTATTTGCGATTAGCAAATTGCTAATCGCAAATAAGCAATACTCCCCATTCATTCCTATGGGCCTTTTGGCCCATAGGAATGAATGGGGAGTTATTCCTTATTTGCGATTAGCAATTTGCTAATCGCAAATAAGGAATATGTAGGAATTGCTTTTGTTTTTGCGATTCCTACATGAATGCCGTTTTGCGAGTCTGGAATAGCGATTCCTTATGATTCGCTATTTCAAACTCGCAAAACGGCACTATGATGAATCAGGCTATTAGTTTATTAACTAAAACACCCAAGGAGGAGGAGCTTAGCGGGCAACCAAGATGGCGGGTTAAGCTCGGAGCTCCGAAGACCCTCCGATCCTCCGAATTAATCCTGTCACATATCCTTATCAGTGTTCGTGGAATACTAAAGGTGAACCTACGCTGACACGGGACCCGTTGTCCGATTTCAAATCCGACGTTCCTGGGCACAGTTACACCGTGTGGAAGTTTGCGGACTGCAGTGGGACCAAGATCCAGGCCGGGGCTGGCGGATGCGACATAGCCAGACGGAGGTGACGAGGCACGGGCCTGGCCGCTCCGGCCCACAGCGGAGCTGGCGTAGTGGCGGAGTGAGCACGTATCAGACGGAGTGCGGGATAACTAATCCCTGACGTCGGTGAGCCGGTGAGGCCCGTTGTGTGGACGGACGAGATGGCCCAGTGACTAACTATGGCTGGCAAAGGTGGCCCCGATAAATCACAGCCTCGGGTCAGCAGAAAGACTATGTACTCGCAGTCCAACAACATGGAGCGATACGCTCAGCTTAAGGGCTCACCTGGTGCCTCCGCGAGACCCAAGGACCTACATCGGGAAGTGTCGCCCGAGGCTCAAGACCCCACGCTCCGCGACATAATGGGCGCCATTGAAGGCATGAAGGCCGAGATGCACCAGCAGCACGAGGTGATGGCGCACAAGGTGGACGTTAACCTGATCAGAGCGGACTTGGGCAAAACAAATGAGCTAGTCAAGACGCTAGACATCAAGACCTCGAGCCTCACCACGGACGTCTCGGACCTGCAAACCGAGGTCCGGAACTTGAAGTCGGCCAACGACCTTTTTGCGAGGAGGCTTGAGGATTATGAGGGTCGGGCCAGGCGGCAGAACGTCCGCATTATCGGTGTGCTGGAGGGGGCCGAGGATTCGGCTGTGGACCTTTTCGTTGAGGACCTGGTCCAGAACCATCTAGCCCCTAAGGGACTTAGTAAGTTTTTCTCCGTGGAACGGGTGCACAGGATGCCTGGGGGCCGGCCGAAGGAAGGTGCCTCTCCGAGACCTATCATCGCCCGCGTGTTTAACTTTAGGGACCCTGACGCCATTCTACAGGCCTCAAGGAGCGGTGGGCCTTTGAAGTTCCAGAACGCTGCCATTAATTTCTTTCCGGACTTCACAGTCCGTGCAGCGACGGAGACAAAGCTTCATGGGAGTGAAACGGCGTTTGCGGGACATGGGCATGAAGTATGCTATGCTGTTTCCTGCAAAACTAAGGATCGAACATGGCGGCCGGGCTTTGTTCTTCGACTTGCCGGAGGTGGTGTCAGACTGGCTTGACACCTTATCCCAGCGGCGTGAAGACACCGAGGATCGGTCAGAAGAAGCTACAGGCGGCCACGACCGGCAGGAGTGATGAATGGCTACAGGACTTTTTTCAGACAATGGGTCTACCCTCAGCTGTTTGGTTTGGTAATCCTGTACTCATGGGAGGGCTCCCCCTGTACTTTTCTATTTGGAGGATGGGGGGCATAGGGTTACCTCCTTTCTCCTCGGGGGCTTCAGTTAGATTCGTTTTTTCCAGGGGCGACAGGCACACTGCGAGTTGGGTGGGCTTTTTAGTCTAATGCAGGGGTGCAGGGTGGGGGGCGGACGGGTTCCTTGTTTTTGTTTTTGTTCTTGGGTTGAATTCTTTTTTTCTTTGTTCCCTTTTTGGCAAGGCAATTGGTGTTATGATTCTGTTCATGTAGCGGCAGTGGGATGGGTGTGGATTTCGATGATGGGGGGTAGGAAATTGAATGTTTTAAGCTGGAATGTCAATGGGCTGGGGGACCGTATCAAGAGGGGTATTGTACTACAAATGTTTAAGAGGTGTGTGCCGGATGTAATACTGTTGCAGGAAACGCATTTGGTAGGGAACACGTGCCACGCACTTAATAGAAAGGGTTTCAAAATGGTGGCACACTCGGGGTTCTCCTCGGGGTCCCTGGGGTGGGGATTATGGTGCGCTCGACCCTCCCCTTGGAGATTGACTCAAGAGTGGTCGATGAGCGAGGACGCTACGTCGCCGTCATGGGGAGATGGGAGGGGTGTACCCTGGCTCTAGTTTTGATCTATGTCCCCCCTGGGCTACAGACGGACACCTTCAAAGACCTTGGGGGCGCCATTTTAGGTCTTCCCGAGGGGCTGCTTCTTAGGGGGGGCGACTTCAACGCAGTAGGTTCAGGGACGTTGGATCGGTACCCATCCAGAGACCTCCGAGGTGCGCAGACCTGGCTTCCCGACTTTCTCGACACCCTAGGACTTGTTGACTGCTGGAGGCTTCTGCATCCTACCCAGCGCCAATACTCGTTTCACTCAGGGACTCACGGTAGCCTCTCCAGGATTGAATATGTCCTGACATTGGCGGCCCACGCATCGACGGTCTCTGAGGCCAGATTGATGGCGAGGGGCGTCTAAGACCACTCTCCGGTCTGGGTGTCCTTCGACTTTGATGTTGGGGTAGCCGAGAGGGTGGCGCCGATTAACCCGTGGTACTTTCGTGATCCCAAGACTCGTGGACTCCTGGCCAAAGTCATGGAGCTCTACTTCTCTGAAAACACGGGCTCGGTTACCTCCGCTGTCTCCTTATGGGAGGGCTTCAAGACCGTCCTGAGGGGGGAGGCGTTCTCCCTAATAGCTGAGGTACGGAGACGCAGAGACGTAGACGTGGTGACAATCGAGTCCGACATAGCGGTGCTAGACACTCAGTTGGGGGTCGGCCCGACGCCGGACCTCCTACACGCTCTCTCACTCAAACAGTCGGAATACCGAGCTACTGTTACGGAGGTGGCGAAGGCCATGGGTAGGGAGCAGCAGGGGCGAATCTAAGAGGTCGAAGACAAGGCCGGTAAGCTCATTGCCTGGCTTGATAAAAAGGCAAGGGCCAGCCGCAATGTCCCGGAGGTGCGGGGGGGGATGGCACGGCTGTCACCGACCCTAGCACTATTGCTCTGGCCTTCGCTAAATACTTTGCATCCGTTTACGCCTCGGCCTCCGAGATGTCGGAAAAGGACTCTGGCGCCTTGCTGCGAGACATAGAGGTGCTGTGTTTGTCGGAGACTGAGAAAGAGGACATGGATAGAGATATTGCGGTGGACGAGATCGCTCAGGCGATACGCTCCCTGCGATCTGGCAAGGCTCCCGGCCCCAACGGTATCCCAGTGGAGCTGTATAAGATTAAACCGGAACTCGTTGCATCGCCACTGCGGGCTATATTTCTTGAGGCACGGGAGTCGGGTGCATTTCCCCCCGACCAGAGGCTGGCCACCATTGTGGTCATTCATAAGGAAGGGAAGCCGAGAAATTTTGTCGGTCGTATCGCCCTATCTCGTTACTGAACGCCGAGCCCAAGATCTTGGCTAAATTGCTCGCCAACTGACTGGTTGGAGTGATTGGCGACTTGGTGCACCCGGACAAGTCTGGCTTTATCCCACACCGTAACACCGCCCTCAATTTGAGACAACTTCACGGAGCCCTCGCGAGGGTCCGCACCCTTCAGGAGCTGGCCATCTTGGCGTCCTTGGATGCCACGATGGCCTTTGACTCCCTTGAGTGGCCATATTTGTGGGCGGTGCTGGAGAAGTTTGGGTTTGGTCCGGGGTTCATAGGATGGGTCAAGCTCCTATACGCCAGCCCGCTTGCCAAAGTGGCGGTTAACGGCCGCGCATCGTCTCCATTTGCCCTCGGCAGGGGTACCAGGCAGGGATGCCCCCTGTCGCCCCTTTTGTTTGCACTGGCACTGGAACCACTGGCAGCGTGGTTGAGAGGGCATCCGGACATCAGGGGGATCAAGTGGTCCCCTGGCTTTGAGGATAGGGTGTCTCTGTACGCAGATGACATCCTCCTGTACCTCACCTCGCCGTGTATGTCCCTTATTGTTGTGTGTGATGTCCTGCGCACCTTCGGTAGACATTCTGGACTCGTCATTAATTGGTCGAAGTCTCATTTGTTTGTCCTGAGGGGTGAGGTCCCGAGACTCCCGCGAGACTGCGAGGCAGGGGTTTAAGTACCTGGGCATCTACATTTCTGCTGATCCCACGGTACGTTACGCAAACAACTTGCTTCCCCCTCCTGCACACCTTCGGCGTGATGTGGAGGGGTGGCGGAAGTTGCCGCTTTCCCTGCTTGGACGGGCGGCCTTGTTCAAGATGATGTCCCTGCCCCGGTTTCTATACGTGTTTCAGAACACCCAGGATCTGGTCCCGTCTGGATATTTTAGAGAGGTTGAGGGCCTCCAGCGGACCCTGCTCTGGGATTGTAGGCCGCGCATCGCCATCACTAAACTGACCCTCCCGTGGTACGACGGAGGGATTGCGCTGCCTGACATCCGCAGGTATTATTGGGCGTCTCAGCTGCCAGCCCTTAATCACGGCTTCTATGGACCAGCCATAAATCCGGGCTTTGCCATGGACCGGTGGCTCCTGGGTGATGGGAAATATTACAGGGCTCTGTACTCTAGGTCTCTGGATAGAAGAATGACAGGTTCCACCAAGACATCGGTCCACATCTGGAGAGCGGTGACGAAGGCGCAGGGATGGAAAGGCAAACTCACGATGGTGACTCCACTCTATGACTCCGATCTGCTGGGCAACTTGTGGCATACCAAGGGGTTTGACCGCTGGGACTTAATTGGTATCTCCAGGGTGGAAGACATGATTGCTAAGGGACAGGTCAAGCCCTTCGAGGTGCTGCAGAGAGAGTTTCATTTGGGAGAAAGGGAGTTCTTCAGATTTGCTCAGTTGAAACACGCCCTCCTGGCAGTTATGCCGGAGGGTGAAAAGATCCCTGAATCTTCCCCGCTGGAGGACAGGTTGCTGGACGGCTACATGCCCGACAGCGCTATCTCACTGACCTATAAGAAACTGATTAACGTTCGTACGGACCTTCTTCTGGGGGTGCGAGATCAGTGGACCCGTGATGGAATTGAATTGGACGACTAGGATTGGCAGTGTGAGGTCTCGACTGAAGGACTGGGCAAATTTAAGGCCCAGCGGTGCCAGGGGACAACACCTGAAACCTTCGTGGATATACCTGTTCCGGCGTACAAATTACAGAGACACGGGACACTTCCTTCGGCGTCAAAGATCAGCGTTTATTTACTGCAGGGACACAGAAATCGCTAGAAGTACAACAGAGTGTATGTTCAGAGAGTCTGCTTCGAACTGCAAAAGTGGATCGCTCCTTTTATACACATTTTCGCCATTGCACAACATAACGAACAAAAGGTTACAACTCAGTTCCCACAGTAAACTCCAAAAAGGATTGCATTCATGTTTTCAGAAGCCGGGAACATAATTACAAAAACATGTCGATTCCAACTATAAAAGCACGCTATCCCACCATTAGGCACATTCCATTCCAGTTGTAAATGACCTAAGAGAAGGGACAGAAACAGGTGCAGGAAAACAAAGACAGACAACAGATTGAAAAGAGTGTGGGGGCAATATCGGAAGCGTGATCGCAGGATCAAAGGATTCGAGCCTAACGTATGCAAGATTGAAACAATAGACCGGCACGGCAAGATGAGCCTCGAGCGGGGCCATCTGCTTTTGCCGTGTCATTCCCCTAGTTATAAAGGCACACTCAAAGGAATATGTATCTTCCGCAAGAGCTTGGGAAACCCAGGGTCATCGAGCGGACATTGCCCGTTCGCCGGCTACGTGAGGGCAAGAAACAAAATGGATGCCGTATCTAAAATGGAACCCGAAGGCTCAGATGGAAAAACCCGTAAATAAGACGAACCCTTCCAAGTAGTGTAGTGAAAACACGTACACCTACTAATCTCATCATTTGCGGTTCGTGGATACCAAACTCATCCATATCCGAACAAGCCCAAAACGTTGTTACGATTCTCACGGAACCTCAGACGCTCCTTTTGCCCTCATGTAGGCAAGCACTAGTCGATATCAGAATCAACATCGATATTCATCAGATCGTTCAGATGTTGCTGGAACATTATTCTATCCATTAATGTCTCTCTGGTAACAGATGGCCCTCTTATACACGTTGTAGCACAAAGGCTACATAAGGCTGGTCCACACTGTACACAAAGACAACACGTGAACAGAAACGTCACAACAACCCCTACAATCATCAGAATCTTCCAACCCCAAGTCGACATCAGACCCCAAAACCATCCTAGAAGCGTCCAATCACCTTCGTCCACGTGTATGGACTCGGAGATTTTATGCAACTTCGAGATGGCTTGATAAACAGTTGGAGCATTATCAGGTATGAAAATACAGCAGCTCGAATGGATCACCTTGCACACACCACCTCTATCTGCGAGTACAACATCTAGAACCATACGGTTCTGTAATGTCATCAGTCTATCCGCTTGAAGCTCTGCTGTCAGGTTACCAAGAGCACTTGCAGTTATGTTAGCAGTCGATTCTACCACACGAGTCAACTGTTAGTAGGTTAGTAGGTTCCTACTATTGACCATAGGTCCCCAAAACGGTAGGAAACCCTTAAAGAAGTCTCCTGCTTCTTGACCGGCAGTGTCCTCTTTGCTAATAACGCCTCTCACAACTCTCGTTTTGTGGTAGTCTGAGGCAACTGTGAAAGTCGGTGGCAAAAGATTTGCGATATAACATGTGCCCGAGAAGTCACGGGGCAACCACGTATAAGCGCGATCATAGCACACAAAATAGGTACCCTTGGCAGTCAGAAACACAGGGGAAGAGAGCATCGGTAAAACGTATGTCTCAGTACAAGCACTCTTCCCAAGCTGAGCTCTCGGATTTCGACCAAGACCTTGCAGACAGAAATGACCAAGGTGAGGTACGATCCAGATTGGAGACGAGCTCTTAAGCTGTCTATCACCCACTGACATACTATATTCGGCCTCACTCAGATCCTTGTAGGCTCACACCTCTTCCTCTGGGATAAGCGATGTATCAAAAATATCTCTATCCAAATCAGCAATCGCTATCGCCAAAGACTTGTGATACGGGCCAGAACCAAGATCTGTGGAGCGTGGCTCTCGACGGGGGTAGGAATCTAGTGCACTACGGAACATGGTTTGAAATGCCCAAGCTGATCCCTGGGAGCTGTAGGGAAGAACTAAATAAGGAATACCCTTATCCATGGTATGCGGCATCAGCCAACCACGCCCTCGCCGCCGTCCCCCGCATCCGAAGAGCGACTACAGGAGGAAGGTCCTTCTCCTACCTGGCCGCCAAGACCTGGAACTCCCTCCCGTCCGACCTGCGCCTGACCCAAGACCACCTCTCCTTCAGGAAGAAGCTGAAGACCTGGCTGTTCGAGCAGTAGCGGCACCCCCCTCCCCAGCGCCTTGAGACCCTACGGGTATGTAGCGCGCTTTATAAGTGTCACTGATTGATTGATTGATTGAACCCACACACCCAACAGTTTGTAGTGTTCATCACCAACTGATGCTGATGCAAAAGTTGGACAAAGGAATTGTTCATAAATTCCGCGCGTCTGACCTGTTCATGTTGGGGCAGAAGATGAAAGGAATGTGGAGAAATAGTGGGAACGAGAACAGAATTCAGATCATGAGAGGGGGAAGTAGGTGAAGTGGAAGGCAACAGTGACTGAATCCCAATATACACTCCACCCACCAATAACATAGACACAATTAGGAACAACATGAAAATCTGAAACAAAAAACACTTTGTTCGTAAAATCTTATGCAACTTAGATCTTTGCGCCGACCTCATCTCTATTTCCGACAGCTTAGAGAACTCCATCCTCTAAAGACCGTCCGTAACGTTCTTGACGCACCTGATTCTGAGTAGCGATTGTCAATTCCCAGGAGTTCCCAGAAACCAACAAAAGTAACCGACCTAGTGTCAGAAACCTGCTAAACAGAAGTAGGTACCCGCACGGCCCTACGGCCAACCCAGATGGTAGGTTTAATTAATTAAACATTTAATTTCATATAAGTCTCCTAGCTGCACAGAAAAGGAACACAAATGATATGTAAAACAAAATTAAAGAACTCAAAATCAGGAAAAAATGCAAATGGCCACAATATTGCTGATACTCGACCCCTGAGGCTTGAGCCGGGTGGTTGCTTTTTAAACTGCTTTTAAAAACTTTGATTCACCCCCCCTTTGTGTCCTTCCCACACCAGCTACAGCGCTCCACGCTGCTTGTTATTTCGGCGCTTTCACTCGCGCCTAAAATTTGAGTTTCAGGACTCGTTTTGGTCTCTTATTAATTGCAATTTTTGACTCTGCTCGGTTTTGGCAGATTACGTGCCTCCCCCTCACCCTCTGGCCGACTTAGGGCCGTCATTACAGAGGGACCGAGAGAAAAGCTCAGTGGCGGACATCTTGGAGTGGGCTTTCCCTCCTGTCACTCGGGTGCCTATAAAAACTGAAGAAGGACTCTGTTTCAGTAGATTGCTGATACTCGACCCCTGAGGCTTGAGCCGGGTGGTTGCTTTTTAAACTGCTTTTAAAAACTTTGATTCACCCCCCCTTTGTGTCCTTCCCACACCAGCTACAGCGCTCCACGCTGCTTGTTATTTCGGCGCTTTCACTCGCGCTTAAAATTTGAGTTTCAGGACTCGTTTTGGTCTCTTATTAATTGCAATTTTTGACTCTGCTCGGTTTTGGCAGATTACGTGCCTCCCCCTCACCCTCTGGCCGACTTAGGGCCGTCATTACCGAGGGACCGAGAGAAAAGCTCAGTGGCGGACATCTTGGAGTGGGCTTTCCCTCCTGTCACTCGGGTGCCTATAAAAACTGAAGAAGGACTCTGTTTCAGTAGATTGCTGATACTCGACCCCTGAGGCTTGAGCCGGGTGGTTGCTTTTTAAACTGCTTTTAAAAACTTTGATTCACCCCCCCTTTGTGTCCTTCCCACACCAGCTACAGCGCTCCACGCTGCTTGTTATTTCGGCGCTTTCACTCGCGCTTAAAATTTGAGTTTCAGGACTCGTTTTGGTCTCTTATTAATTGCAATTTTTGACTCTGCTCGGTTTTGGCAGATTACGTGCCTTCCCCTCACCCTCTGGCCGACTTAGGGCCGTCATTACCGAGGGACCGAGAGAAAAGCTCAGTGGCGGACATCTTGGAGTGGGCTTTCCCTCCTGTCACTCGGGCGCCTATAAAAACTGAAGAAGGACTCTGTTTCAGTAGATTGCTGATACTCGACCCCTGAGGCTTGAGCCGGGTGGTTGCTTTTTAAACTGCTTTTAAAAACTTTGATTCACCCCCCCCCCTCTTTGTGTCCTTCCCACACCAGCTACAGCGCTCCACGCTGCTTGTTATTTCGGCGCTTTCACTCGCGCTTAAAATTTGAGTTTCAGGACTCGTTTTGGTCTCTTATTAATTGCAATTTTTGACTCTGCTCGGTTTTGGCAGATTACGTGCCTCCCCCTCACCCTCTGGCCGACTTAGGGTCGTCATTACAGAGGGACCGAGAGAAAAGCTCAGTGGCGGACATCTTGGAGTGGGCTTTCCCTCCTGTCACTCGGGCGCCTATAAAATCATTCGCCCATGGCTCCGCGCAGCGGACGTGTTCAGCGGGCGCGCCGGGCGCGCGCCGGAGTCAAGCCAGAGTCCTGCCCGTCTGCGCCCGTCCGCGACCGAACGGGGCACGGGGCAGGACTCTATGCCCCCACAGAAATACCTAGGGAGATATCTCGAGAGGCAGCTAACCAGAGAATCCAATATTCAAAGTCAACATTATTTGAACTTGGTAAGACCTCTAATATATCCTGTTTGCACTCCTTAGACCCTAACATGATAATACCTGCGCACTGTAAAATATGTCTTAAATCACTCCCTACAGCAATGAACAACGCGGCCCCGATTACGAAATTAAAAACGATGCTACTTAACTGCAGATCGATGATAAAACATAAAACTGAAATACACGATCTGGTACAAGAAGGGGGTTTCGATGTAATGCTTCTCACCGAAACATGGCTGGAGGAATCCTCCGCCCCCGATATCTTAAAAATAGTGCCCCCGAACTATAGTCTTCTAAGAATCGATAGGCCAAAACAACGCAGCGGAGGACTTGCACTCATATGCAAAAAAGAGTTAGAATGCACCCTCACTAATAAAGCTATCATAAATAGTGAATGTGGTGCATTCTCTATAAAATTGAATCCATCTATGACCATTACTGGTCTTCTTATATACCGCCCCCCTGGCACTTCAACCCCTTTTTGCAACCAACTCATAGAAGCTTCCACCCAGTTAGCGATAAGACATAACAATCTTATGATTTTAGGTGACCTAAATTTGCACTTTGAAGACAAGAATGCAAAAGAGGCGCAAATGCTTAAGACAGCACTGCAATCATTGGGAATAAAATTACTTTCCACCATCTCCACTCACCAACAAGGTCACCTCCTTGACCCAATTTTTGCTACCTGGGAAGGAATTGAAGTTCACCACCCTATTCCAATAATCTGGTCCGACCATTATATGGTTACTTTTGATATACCGACTAACAGTACTAATAAAGTACCTAACAAACCATTGTCTCTGAAGCGCCGTAACTGGAAAAACTACACCCCGGAACGATTTATTAACGCACTAGAAGAACTTTCCCCCCCGCAGGTCAGTCCCTACATGACACGTGGAATAATTATGAATCATGGCTAGAGAAGGCTTTAGACAAAATCGCCCCGTGGACCTCAAAACCCCCTGTGAGAAGAACCAAATCAGAGCCATGGTAATCTGAAAAACTAAAAATCGCTAAGACTCAATGTAAAGCGATAGAACGCCAATGGAGAAAAAGTTATACGCCCGACCTTAAGGAAAAGTATAGATCTGAACAAAAAAAATACCAGAAAATGGTAAGAGAGGAAAAAAGCGCCTTTTTCAAAACTAGAATTGAGGAGGCAGACAATCCCACGAAAGAACTGTTTCGTATCTATAAAGAATTGACAGACACCACACGTTTAGATACTCAAGACACATATTCCAACGACATATGTGAACAAATATCAGATTTCTTCATCGAAAAAGTAGAGAAAATCCATGCCACCTTCCCCATAGTCAATAAATCAGGAAAGGAGGCAACGACTAAAGCCAGAACTACTCTTAACTCCACACTTACCAATTTTACTACACCTGGAAAAAAAGACCTCATTAATATCATTAATGGTATTCACTCAGGCTCTCCTAGTGATGTGTGTCCACTGGTTAAAAGCAAAGACATCATGGAACACCTTCTTATAGATCACATAAGAAACTTGGTAAATTTATCCTTCCAAGAATGTAATGTTCCTGAAGCCTGGAAAACAGCGCAAGTCATACCTCTAAAAAAAAAAACTAATATCCCTATCACTCAGTTCCAAAACCTTAGGCCCATTTCTCTCTTGCCGCAATGTGCCAAGATAATAGAAAAAATAGTAAACAAACAGCTCAGGGACTTCTTAGAAAAGGAAAATATCCTACACCCCTCTCAATCGGGTTTTAGACCTGGCTACTCCACAGAATCAGCGGTGCTGTATTCTACGGAATGTATCCGTGAGATGGTGGACGAGGGAGAGACAGCAGCGTTGGTCATGTTAGATCTAAGCGCAGCATTTGATACTGTGCTTCACGCCACGCTGCTGTCTCGACTCTCGGATATAGGAGTGAAAGACCAGGCACTACTGTGGCTCGAATCTTTTCTCACCAAAAGATCGTTTCAGTTGCACTGCCCACCCTTTAAATCATCCTCTCGCGACGTGAATCATGGGGTTCCACAGGGCTCTAGTTTGAGCCCCACCTTATTCAACATCTATATGGAGTCCCTGGCTCGCGTTGCAGAGAACTTTGGGGTGGGCATTGTAAGCTATGCCGACGACACCCAGTTGATGTTTAAACTTACCCCAGACACCGAGAAATTTGCCACCAATTTCTCCAGCTGCATGGCGGCTGTTGCCGCCTGGATGGACAGCAATTGCCTCCGCTTAAATGGAGACAAGACAGAGGTGCTGGTGGTGGGGAACAAAACATCAATATGGTCACAGGCATGGTGGCCTACGGCCCTGGGTGATTTGCCATGTCCTGTAGAAAAAGTCAAAAACTTAGGGATTATGATTGATTCAGACCTCTCGGGTAAATCCCAAGTTAGCAAAATAACAGGCAAATGCTTCGGCACGCTAAAAACCCTGCGGAAAATCATTGATCTTATTCCTATTGGAGCCAGAAAAATCATTGTTCACGCTCTAATAACGCCTCATCTAGACTACGGCAACGTTCTTCTCTTGGGCCTGAACCAGAACCTTTTCCACCATCTTCAATGTATTCAAAATATGGCCGTCCGCATGGTGGTGGGGCTTCCCAAAAGAACATCTTCCAAGACAGCTCTTTCCAAATTACATTGGCTCCCTGTTAGAGAAAGAATCAGATTTAAAAGCCTTTGTTATGCTCATCGAATTGCCCACAATAAAGGACCTACCTACCTTAGAAGTCTCCTAACTATTCATCGTCCGATTAGAGACTTAAGATCATCTGGCATGACACAATTCAAACTTCCCCGCATTTTCAGAGCTAAAATGGGGGGCAGATCCTTTCGCTACTTAGCAGTGAAGTATTGGGACGCCCTCCCAGTGCATCTGCGAATGGAACCCTCGGAAACTCTATTCAGAGCCAAACTAAAAACCCACCTTTTCCCACAAGAACTCTATTCTGATCTGTCTTTCCTGGTTCTTTTCCCATGAGAGTTGTCTGTCAGCAGTTAGCGCGGGGATACACAGTTTTGTGCAGCCATGCGCTTTATAAATAACCTATTATTAATATTATTATTCATAGCAACAGGGAAGGGGGTAATGTGTATTCAAAAGCAAAAAGGAATTTTTTTATTTGTCCTTAATCACGCGATCGAAGAAGATATCGACATTTTCCAGGTCGAGTTTGCTCTTCAAACAATTGTTCAGGTGGCAAAAGAGAGTTCGATTGTTCAGGTGACTGTTCAGAACTTTAATTCTCCAATGCTGAAGACAAAGGTACAGTTCCAGATAATTCAACAGATGTATCTGGCTGAGCTGGATCGATCTCTACAGGTTGAGCATCACTGAATGGTACATATTTTGGGACGACATCGGTTTCAGTCGGGGCAAACCCTTTCCTTATCCAATTATTTGCTGGCAATGGGAGCGGAACTCTCTTCGTATGGGTGGCGTGCACCCAGTGCTTTCTGCCGTCCAGCCGAACTGCAGTCCTCGTTGCCAACAAGACTTGGTAGGGTCCCACGAACCTTGGCTCCAGATTTCGTTTTCTCCCAAAATTGCGGATTAACACCCACTCTCCAGGTTGGAGTCGATGTCCAGGTCCTTCTGTTTGTGCCGGTAGAGCTTCAAAAACCTGTTGATGAATCAAACTCAATTTAGCAGTCAGATCGAAAAGATAGTCAATCAACATTGGATATTCAATTCTGCTAAATTCCTTAGGCCTCGGAACTCCCCAAACGTTCGCAGGACGGCCGAACACAATCTCATATGGGCTAAGCCCTACTCGAGAGTGCACAGTCGCCCTGGTTGACAGGAGAGCTAAAGGCAATGCATCAGGCCATGATAACCCAGTCGTTGCTTGGATTTTGGCAAGTTTCAGTTTCAGAGTACCATTGTACCCTTCCACCAAACCCGCCGATTGAGGATGGTTAGCACTATGAAATTTTTGGCGAATACCCAAACCCGCACACACACTCTTCATCACACTTCCCACAAACTCACTACCATTATCCGACCATACAATCCGTGGCATTCCATACCTGGGGAAATACTCTTTGAGTAGAACTTTTGCTGTGGACAGGGCAGTATTATCCTTAAGAGGGTAGGCCTCAATCCATCTGGAGAACGCACAAACCACAACCAATACATATTTCAAATTATTGCATCTCTCCATATGGATGAAGTCCAATTGGATAACTTCAAAGGGGCATGTAGGAGGAGCAAATTGACCAGGTGGAGTGGGGGTGCCCTTGCCAGGATTATTCATCAAACATACCATACAGTTCTTGACCACTCTCTCAGCATACTTAGCAATTCCATCATTCTTCCATACAGGGGACAACAATTTACATATACCTTTCGCGCTAATATGTGACATGCCGTGGGCCATAGTAACAACGGCAAGCACATACGCATCCGGTAACATCCATCTCTGATATTCCGACAAATCAACCCAACATCCATTCATGTCTAACTTCCCCGTGCTTTCTTTCCATTTAGCCTTTTCAGCTTCAGTGGCCTCATTCTGAATCGCTTTCACACTCTCAACTGTGTCCTCACACATACCTGTCTCCGCCGGCCATCCCACTGAACTCGTAACATACATTCGATTTTATCAGATTCTTGGCCGTTTCCTTAGCAATCTCATCTGCAAACGCGTTACCACGACCAACATCATCTGTAACCTTTCGATGCGCGCTGCATTTAATGATTGCCACCTGCTTAGGCAATGTAAGTGCATCCAAAAGATCGTTCACGAGCTGTCCGTGTTGAATCTTCGTGCCATGCGACGTCATGAATCCTCTCTCTCTCCACAATCGACCAAAACTATGCGCTACGCCAAACGCATACTGACTGTCGGTAAACACATTCACTTGCTTTCCTTTAGACAAAACACACGCTCTCGTTAAAGCAATCAACTCTGCCGCTTGTGCCGAATTCTGACTCAATCTCGCAGTTTCCACAACCGTACTCAACGTCACTACAGCATACGCAGTTATCACATCACCATTCGGCAACTTGAAGCATGAGCCATCAACATACAAAGTACCATCGGGATCTACCAATGGAGTGTTTTTCAGGTCAATACGACCCTTCGTCTCTTCTTCAGTTCTTAAGTAACAGTCATGTGGTGCTACATCACCTGATTCCATATTAATCGGCAACAATGTCGCTGGATTCAACACATTACAACGTTTTATCTGTATGTGACTTGCCAAAAGTGTCAACTCATAGCCGGACAACCTTGCACTCGTCAAATGTTGAGTCTTCGTTCGATTCAAGAGAGTGTCAACTGCATGCGGAACCATCACTGTAAGCATATTATCCATGACCAGACCTGTGGACTGTCGAATAGACACCGCAGCTGCCGCTGTCGCCCTTAGACAACTCGGCAATGCTCTAGGTACTGGGTCTAAAGTCAAAGAAAAATATGCACATGGACGCTGTTTACCGCCAAATTGTTGCGTCAAAACACTTAACGCACAACCTTCTCTCTCGTGAACATATAGTGTAAACGGCTTACTGTAATCAGGAGTACCTAACCCAGGAGCCGAACACAACGCATCACGCAATTCAGAAAAACTTTTCTGACAATCTTCAGTCCATGGCAAAGGAGTCGGAACATCCTTGCACGTGAGAGCTAACAATGGCTTCGCTAACAATGAGAAGTTTGGAATCCATTGCCTGCAGTATGACGTGATACCTAGAAAGGCACGTACGTCTCTCTGAGTTGTTGGCACAGTCATTCGAGCAATCACTGCAATTCTTTCTGGGGTCAACCTTCTTCCCTCCTTTGACAATAAGTGACCTAAATAGGTTACTTCTTGACAACAATACTGTAATTTAGAAGGCGACACCTTGTGATGTAAGTCACATAAATGCTTTAACAACGATACCGTAGCAGTTTTACAAATTTGCTCAGTGTCGGCAGCCACTAACAGATCATCGACATACTGAATAAAGGCCGCACCAGCAGGTAACACAAATGCATCAATTTGACTCTTAAGGGCTTGACTGTAGATCGATGGACTCTCACAGTAGCCTTGTGGTGCGCGTTTAAACCTAAAACTGCGACCACCTAATGAGAAACCGAATAGATCTCTGCTTTCCTCAGCAATCGGAATACTAAAGAAGGCATTCTTTAGGTCTATTACCGAAAACCAGGAGGCAGAGGCTGGAATCAGGGTCAGCAAAGCTGTAATGTCAGGCACCACTGGAAACTGTGGAATCACGATTTTATTCACTTCTCTCAAATCAATTACAAAACGGTACACAGGAGGCTTGGATGGGTCAGTTCTTTTCAAAATAGGTAACACAGGACTGTTACACACATTTCCCTGAGTTTCTTCAATAACATCCTTTTCGATCAAGTCATAAATGATCGCTAATAGCGCTCGCTCACCATCAAGAGAGATACGATACTGGGGGATACGTGGTAATCTCACATTTAATTTTAATTGGACTACATAAGGTGGTATGTCCAATAGGCCCGCATCATTGGGACCTGTTGCCCATAAAGACTCAGGAAGGGAACTCAATTCCGGTGGGAGCTTATCAGTTGACAGGTACATAGGAGAGATCACGCTCTGACCTAATGTAAGCTCCACTCCCGTAGGAGAGCAATACAGAGTCGCATATAACCGCTTCAACAAATCCAGACCCAAGAGATTCTCACCACAACCAGTAGTTAAAATCAAAGGAGGCTCTAGCTCACGCGGCCCGATCGTAAGGGACAAAGGGCTAGAAACTGGATTGCTAACCGGGGCGCCAGAGAATCCAACAGAAACATTAGTTAAGCCAGACAAAGGTGCACCAGGGAGTTTCGAATGCATGATGGAACTTTTTGCTGCAGCAGTGTCCAACAGAAAAGGCTCAACTACGCACGATGTGGCAACTGCGACGTAAGGCCCTCTCTGATCAACCGGAACTGATACGACTCCCTCTCTTTGTCTATGGCTGTCCTAATAATCGTAGTCTGCACCAATCTCATGTTCAACATAATAGTCATCCACATGATACTGTGCAGATCTACCAGACGATGTATTTCGCTGATCAAAACAATTGTTTGTGTCCGATGAAGGAGCAGAACGCTCATTTTGATTTCGAGAGGTGCCACGACCTCTACCTCGAGAGGCGTGCTGATGACCACCACGACCTCCTCGAACCGAGACACCATCCGTTCGGTCACGTAACACAGGGCAATTAAACTTATAATGGCCCTCACCCTTACAATATGCACACTGATTACTCCCAAGCATAGACCTGGATGCAGAGTATTCAGAGTGCGTTGCATCCTAGAAGGCTGCGCCTATGGTCGATACTGCACATGCTGCTGTTGCGAGTCATTCTGATTCGAGCGCGGAGGATACGCTTGCTGCAATAAGACCCTAGTTTTTAGTTCCTTCGTTTTCTTGTCTGCACGATCATTCTCCTCTTTTTCTCTATTCTCATAATATTGAGCCGTTG
This sequence comes from Lissotriton vulgaris, assembly GCF_964263255.1. Classification (NCBI taxonomy): domain Eukaryota; kingdom Metazoa; phylum Chordata; class Amphibia; order Caudata; family Salamandridae; genus Lissotriton; species Lissotriton vulgaris. The sequence goes on along the minus strand of NC_141694.1, from coordinate 272,228,074 downwards.
CTAATATTTGAGCTGTGGTGGAAACAGCCCATGCACTTTCAGAATTTTTCAATTTGTTGCATAACTCAGGCAACAGATTTAACACGAACTTATCGACAAACAACCGCTGACCTCCCTCAGTGCTCATATCCTGACCACTATGATCAATAAATGCCTCCTCAAACCTAGGAAAGAAATCGGAGACACTTTTGTCTTTCTTTTGCTTGCAAGCAGACAATTTATCCCAGTTCACCCTCATCGCTGGCATGAGTGTTTTCATGAGCGTAATGATTCTTTGGGGCAGATCCGTAATTAACTGTTCAGGCTTGGCCCCACCAACTTGCTGTCCGTCGGCCGCTACAATTGCAGCCCAATCACCACCTAACTCAGCTGCATGATTCTCATGACGAATCTTCGCCCAGATCGGTTGCGGTACTACGTTACCAAACAACATGTCGATATCAGCAAGGTTCATAATAGAAGCATCCACAAGTTGGGATAACTCCTTGTAATAACCTGCTGGATTCTTCGGGGGTCAGGCAAGGATTGTTTCACCTGCAAGACTTCTGATCGCTTCCATGGGAGGTGTATCCAAACTCTCTGGAAGTGTGGCAAAATTGCAGGATTGGCAGCAGCATCACCTGGCATCCACACTGGGGGAACCTCTCGCATGGGATACTGACCAGATTTCGCTTTCGGATCATCCGAGTCGTCGTCAAACGACACTCGTGAAGGCACGGTGGACCTAAAAGCTAACAAACGCTCTAATGCACGCCGTACATCACCACCTACGATCATACCATTCGAAAACTGACTCTGGGGTTCAGTCAAATCGGGCGGTACGATATCTAGCTCATCATTATCCCACTCTTCTCTCAATGATTCACACATCTCTTCGAACACGAATCTCTGTGTGGGCTCATTAAACTGAGAGAACGTATCGAAAACTATGCGCGAAGTGTACTTAGCAGGGTGTCTAATCCACCTACGCGCCATAGTTACTAACGTCTCACTCTCCCTTACACCAGGCATTTGACTTCGCCTCTGAGAGATTTCAGAGACATCGGATTCGAATAACGATCCGAAAAGCAGAGAATAGAAAGTAGCAACAGAATGAGGTATACGTTTACGGACAGAAGGAGAAGAAGAAAGAAGAACAGGAGCAACAATATTAGGACTAAACGTAGGAGCAGTGGAAGTAGCCAAGATAACAGGAGTAGTAGTAGCAGTAGGCTGAGAGGTTGCAAGCAGAGGAGCAGTAGGAAGGAGAGCTGGTAAAGGAGCAGGGCCCACTTGAGGAACAAGGAGATTTGGAGGAACAGGGCCAACTACAGGCTGACCAGCAGCCTCCGGAACGACAGGCGGAAGAACAGGAGGAACTATAGGGGCTACAGTACCCTGTACATAAGGGGGTGGTGACTTTAGTAAATAAGCTAACAAAGGATCCTCTTTCGATTCACCTTCCTTCTTGTCAGAACTCGACGGTAAAACCGGATAACATTTATCCACCGCCATGCTATGCTGTCTGATAGAAACTTCCTTTTCCTTCTCTGCCTTGTCTCGCTGGTGCTGTTCTGCACCTTGCATTATCGAAAGGACACCCTCCTTCTTATTTTTCTTAATCAGCTTGATTTCTTTCTCTCTGGCCTCTTTGCGCCATAACCGAAAGGAATCAAACATCGCTGGCCTAGCTTTCTTTTTGAACAATTTTGCTTCAAGATTATTTAAAAATCTCAGTTTCAAAGCTACCATGGGGTGGCCAACTAAGGACACCATCTTTTCTCGTATAACGAATCCAGAATGGGTTATATATAATAGGACCCACTCCATGCCGACTATAGAGCTCATAAATCGGAGTTCCAACTGGAGGTATCGGACACGAGTCCTCCAACCGGGAATCCGTGTTGCAACATCTAAGGAAACCAAACAAAATAGACGGCCAGGCATCGTGCACACTAACCGAGTTTCAAACTTCAAGGGTAATCAAATTACGATATCCTCGCAAAAATACGAGACCCTCGGTTTTTGGCAATTGCAATTGTCAAAGAACCCAAACAACAAAGAGACCAAAAATGCAATGGAACCATGCAACCAACCAAGTTTCAACAACAACAACCAAGTTTCAAAGTACGAAGCAAATGTCAAGCAAATGCCAAGTTTTCAAATTTGAAACAAATGTTCCAAAAAGGAACCAAAGAGCTAACCTAAGAACTGGGAGCGACCCACAAATACTTAACTGAAAGAACAATGGCGTCACCAGTAAGGCCCGTCTATCGTCTCGCTGTACAAAGAACTACGCCAGGCACCAAAACAGGTCGACAGTCAGGGCATCAGTCCGTCGCAGCCGTCAGGAAGCGGGAATCTTCGCGGGAAAAATCTTCGGACCACTTATTTCGACAACAGGATCGATGAAGCGGGGTGCACCTTCCCTCGGAGATTTCACACGAAGTTCCTCACGATCGTCAGGCTTTGGACCGGTACCGCATGACGTCGCCTCACGTTGGGCGCCAACTGAAGGACTGGGCAAATTTAAGGCCCAGCGGTGCCAGGGGACAACACCTGAAACCTTCGTGGATATACCTGTTCCGGCGTACAAATTACAGAGACACGGGACACTTCCTTCGGCGTCAAAGATCAGCGTTTATTTACTGCAGGGACACAGAAATCGCTAGAAGTACAACAGAGTGTATGTTCAGAGAGTCTGCTTCGAATTGCAAAAGTGGATCACTCCTTTTATACACATTTTCGCCATTACACAACATAACAAACAAAAGGTTACAACTCAGTTCCCACAGTAAACTCCAAAAAGGATTGCATTCATGTTTTCAGAAGCCCGGAACATAATTACAAAAACATGTCGATTCCCAACTGTAAAAGCACGCTATCCCACCATTAGGCACATTCCATTCCAGTTGTAAATGACCTAAGAGAAGGGGCAGAAACAGGTGCAGGAAAACAAAGACAGACAACAGATTGAAAAGAGTGTGGGGGCAATATCGGAAGCGTGATCGCAGGATCAAAGGATTCGAGCCTAACGTATGCAAGATTGAAACAAATGACCGGCACGGCAAGATGAGCCTCGAGCGGGGCCATCTGCTTTTGCCGTGTCATTCCCCTAGTTATAAAGGCACACTCAAAGGAATATGTATCTTCCGCAAGAGCTTGGGAAACCCAGGGTCATCGAGCGGACATTGCCCGTTCGCCGGCTACGTGAGGGCAAGAAACAAAATGGATGCCGTATCTAAAATGGAACCCGAAGGCTCAGATGGAAAAACCCGTAAATAAGACAAACCCTTCCAAGTAGTGTAGTGAAAACATGTACACCTACTAATCTCATCATTTGCGGTTCGTGGATACCAAACTCATCCATATCCGAACAAGCCCAAAACGTCGTTACGATTCTCACGGAACCTCACGTCTCCGAAGGAGGTGGCAATTCCGGCCAGACTGAGACTGGTACAACTGAAGATCCTACATAGGGTTTATGTCACTGGCCCCGACTGATCCACATGGGTCACTCGGAGAATGGTCTCTGTCGACGAGGGTGTGGTTCTCTAGCGACCTTTATACATATTATATGGGAATGTAGGGTGGTGGCTGCGTACTGGAGGCGTATACACGTAGTGATGGGTGAAGTGACTGGAGTTGACTTGCCCGCTGAAGCCCGGCGCTGTCTGTTAAATGTATGGGGCCCCACGGATTATACCAGTTCACAGACTCAATGGGTCACTCTAGGCAACATGGTGGCTAAAAGGGACATTGCACAGAAATGGGGAGTGGCTCCGCCCCCCACAGTAGAGATGTGGAAGGCTAACATGGACTGGTGCATGTTCCGGGAGAAGACTGTGTATGTTGCCAGAGGTAGACCCAAGAAATGGAATAAGATTTGGGGGCCCTGGAATGAGTATAGGGGTGATATCTGCCTCCCGCAGGACACAGCGCCCTTAGAGGAGCGACTGTCCCCTTAGCCCTTGAATCCAGCTGAATTACTGATACACAATGTCCTGTTTTCTTTCCCCCCGATATCCATGCATGTGACCTGTTCACGTATCCTATTCCGCATAAAGACGCATCCTGGCCCTGAAGTGGGGCGATGCCACATTCACGTTCCTTTGCCTTGCCCTCTTGCACCGTTGTGGGTGCCTTTCCGTTATCACACTGTTTCTTCTCTTTTTCATACCATAAAATAAACCTCAAGTGATTTTGTACTGTATTCTGTGTGCACCACTCATGCTACGTAACGACTTGCTGCCTAGCCTCCGGGATGTATGGCTGAATAGCTGTGTACTACTGTGTCGTAAATAAAGGTTTTCCCAAAAAAAAAAAAAACGAAAACACTTAAAATGCAGGAATTCGCAAGGTATGAATAGAACCACAATCCAAAAATCACACAAAAGATTTGCTAACCATAATTAGCAGATCAGATGCAATGCTCTTGACCACATCCTGGATGTGACAATTAAAAAAAATGCTGTAAATAACTTTATTGAAGAGATTCCGAATCATATTACCCTTAACTCTATGTAAGAGACAGCTATGAATGCAGTATTATTGATTGTTTTGCGTATATATTATTATTATTTATTGTTTTGAGTATATATTGGTATTTAATTACTTTGAGTTCATAGGCATTACATTTGCTGTGCACTTCATGGTTTGCATGGGTGTTGTACTAGTTATGGATTACAGTCCAAACCATAACCAGTACATTTTTCGGTTCCACCTTGTAACAATAAAATCACTTTAAACGTGTTTTTTTAAGTGACTGAAGTTGTTTTCATTAAACATGTGTTGATGTGTTGTAAGCAAGGTTACCTATAACTTCACTTTACCCTTTGCTTTTTTCAGTGCATTTGTTTTTTTTCTCATTTACCACAGGCAACATTTCCCTGCTTCCAAGCAACTATGGGCAGCCAGCCTTGTTGCACCCAACCTTTTGCTGTGCACAAGTTGGACCTAGGGGCTGGCCTGTAATCAAACCCCGCACCCAATCATTTGCAGGTGGTCAAACGACCCCCTGGGCATGACCTTTAGCAATGGATGTCGGAGATGTGACGCAATGCTTGATGTAGGGCCATGCCTGGCACACACACTCCATGAGAGGCCAACTTCTTCCACTCACTTCGTCAATGTGAAGCAGGTGTTTGCTGCAGGGAGGTCAGGCTCTGCACTCGCCCGCAGAATACAGCCAAACCGCGTTGCACAATGCCATCGACTCTGCACAGGAGGGCTCCATCTGTCCATAGATGACTAACCCCACTGAGCACTGTCTTTGTATAGCACCGGTAGGCAGGTCGGACAGGACTGCGGCATGATACATGATATGAAACATGATACATGATATAAAACATATTGCAAGTGAAAGTTGACTTGAAATTCATTAAAAAAATGTAGGTTCATATACATCTTAACGAGACAATGTTCCCGTTGTTTTACTGTTCGTCCTATCATATCTTGAGGGTGAGCAGCCATCACAACGCGGGCATTACCACCCGCTGCCATTACGATGCTGCTTTTACAACGCAAGTCATTTCAACAACTTGCGCTGGAGGGCGCTGTTGGAAAAGGAATAGTTCAATTTTCTATTCCAACACCTTCCCTACTGTAATGTGGGCTGGAGTTGGAATAGAAAATTAAACTATTCCACTATCCAGAGCTTACAGCGCAAGTCGTTGTAACGACTTGCATTGTAAAAACAGCGTCGTAATGACTCTGGATGACAAAATCAAATAAAGGAGGTCATGTCCTCTACTTTGCATCTAGGGCATTCACCTCCTCTGTCTGGAATCATTTTATGTAGCGTTTGGAGGTCAGATGGATCATTTCTAGATACTTAACTTGAGTTAGCTTGAACCTAGCATTACAGAAAACTAGCCTAACTAGACAGTAGGCATTCTCCCACTTCAAATCCTATATTCCATTCACTGTTTCATGAGTAAGCATAAGCTATCATCCACAGTGGCCTCCATCGAACGGTCATTATTACATGTCTGAGAGATGTAAACTCGAGTGGCCCCTAATGCCTTTGCTACTGTAGGCAGTTGAGGATATCCTGTTGACATCTGCCTGGCAACTCTGGTCAATCTTGAGAATACCAAGAACCTCCCCTCTGCTCACCAATCTGTTTCTGTGCGCTGAAAATGAATAAGCCTTCCTTTCCCTCCACAGCGACCTTCCCGGTGGGATTGGAAACATTCAGATGTCAGACCCCTCCTAAAAAAAACCTTCACTGACCCTAGCGATCTCAGAAATGACCGTCCAATCTCCCTGCTTTCCTACCCGGCCAAAGTTTTCCAGAAAGCCATCAACCAGCAGCTCATTGAATTCCTGGACTAAAACTACCTACTGGACATCTCTCAATAAGGATTCCAGGCCAACCACAGCACCTAGAACGCACTGATTGATGCCACAGACAACATCAGAACACTCCTCGACTGTGAAGAAACCGTGGTCCTGATCCTCCTCTACCTCTCTGCGGCGTTCAACACAGTCTCCCACAACACTCATCAACAGACTCCACAACAAAGGCATACAGCAAGACACCCTCAAGTAGATCGCCACCTTCCTCACAGGACACACACAGAGCATCCGACTGCCTCCCTTCACCTCTGCACCCAGAGACCTTACATGCACAAGGATCATCCCTGAGCTCCACCCTGTTCAACATCTACTTGAACCCCTCGCAAATGTCGTCAGATCCCACAGACTCAATATAATCTCCTGTGCAGATTGCACTCAACTGTTCCTCTCGCTCACTGAGGACGCCTCCAATGCCAAAACCAACTTCTGCAATGCCATGGTCAACTTAGCCATATGGATGAGAGACAACTCCCTCCAACTCAACTCTGACACTCTGAAGTACTGATCTTAGAGCACTTCTGCATGGGACCACAGCTGGTTGCCTGCAGAACTCAGACCTACACCGACCGACCAGGGCATGCAACTCTGCATCATCCTCAACAGCCAACTAACCATGAAACAACTAGTCAATGCAGCCGCCTCCTAGTGCTTCCACACACTTTGCATGCTCTGCAGAATCTTCAAATGGATCACAAACAACACCGGAGAGACCATCACTCAGGCCCTCGTCGCCAGCTGCACACCCTATACGCCAGCATCTAAACCCAGCTCCTCAGAAGATGAGTGATGTCACTGACCATGTCATGAGTGATGTAATATGTGACATCATCAGCAGTGCATTGCAGGCGCGCAAGTTATAGTGAGTCCAACTAAATATAACGTGGGAATTTCAATGGTTTTATGTCAGTAACATTTCCACCTAACTATAACTGGTGTCAAACCTATGGTTTTTTCAGTGAATTTAAAAGGTTTTTTAAATGCTCATTCCTAACTATAACTGGTGTGAAACCTATGGTTTTTCAGTGAATTTCATAGTTTTTTTAAATGCTAATTCCTAACTGTATAAGGCCTGAAACCTATGTTTTTTCAGTGAATTTCAAAGTTTTTTTTAATGCTAATTCCTAACTATATAAGACCTGAAAGCCCACCAAGAATCTCCAGTATGCGCCAGGGGACTGCATTGCAGAGAGGTGTAATGAAGCCACGCCCCTTTTTACACCTCTCTGCAATGCAGCCCCCGTGCATGTTTGAAGAGGGGGAACTAATTCCCCTTGCATACTGGGGGGCCACTGGGAACTAGCCCACCTGGAACCTCCAGTATGCGCCAGGGGGCTGCATTGCAGAGGTGTAATGAGGCTATGCCCCTTGTTACACCTCTCTGCAACGCAGCCCCCTGCCGCGTTTGTAGAGGGGGAACTAATTCCCCTTGCATACTGGGGGTCCCTGGGGGGCAACTAGCCCACCAGGAGCCTCCAGTATGCGCCAGGGGGCTGCATTGCAGAGAGGTGTAATGAGGCCATACCCTTTTTTATACCTCTCTGCAACGCAGCCCCTGTGCATGTTTGAAGAGGGAGAACTAATTCCCCTTGCATACTAGGGGTCCCTGGGGGCCAACTAGCCCACCTGGAACCTCCAGCATGCGCCAGGGGGCTGCATTGCACAGAGGTGTAATGAGGCTATGCCCCTTTGGACACCTTTCTGCAACCCAGGCCACTGGCGCGTTTGCAGAGGGGGGACTAATTCCCCTTGCATACTGGGGGTCCCTGGGTCATATCTGCCCAAACACCGATATTCCGAACGATTGAAAATGACTTTTCTTGAGAAACATTTGGATTATCATGTCCTATACTTTGGAATTTTTGAAAGACTGACTTTGAGGATGCTATAAATTACTCAAGTCTGCCCGAATTGCGTGGGTAAAATTGATACCTAGTCACTTTGAATAAGAATGTACTTACGTCTTGTCTAACATTTGGAAGAAATATCTAGTTATATGACAACAGGATACCGACATAACTTGAAGGACATAAGAACGCCCTGAAGACGTTCTGTTGTACAGAACAAAATGTTTCGGCTGGCTGTGGTACATAAACTTAAGGAAAATAAAAGCATTTGAATATACACCAAGATTCAGCGCTTCAATAAGGACTCTAAGTGATATGATTTGATTGGACTTATTGTGCAAGTGGTGCTGTGCCAAACTTTGGAATATTCTCCACTACTCTCTACTACTTACTCTCTCCTACTACACTACTCTTAAATACTCACTCTCTACTACTCATTCCCTACTACTCTACTACTCTCTCTCTACTACTCACGCCCTACTACTCAATATCTACTACTCTCTACTACTCACTCTCTACTACTCTCTCTACTACTCACTATTTACTACTCACTCTCTACTACTCTCTACTACTCACTCTACTTCTCACTCTCTACTACTCACTCTCTACTACTCTCTCTCTACTACTCACTCTCTACTACTCACTCTACTACTCACTCTACTACTCACTCTCTACTAGTCTCTATTACTCACTCTACTACTCACTCTCTACTACTCTCTACTATTCTCTCTCTCTGCTACTCACTCTCTACTACTCTCTACTACTCACTCTCTACTACTCACTCTCTACTACTCTCTACTACTCACTATCTACTACTCTCTACTACTCACTCTCTACTACTCTCTACTACTCACTCTACTTCTCACTCTCTACTACTCTCTACTACTCTCTCTCTACTACTCACTCTCTACTACTCACTCTACTACTCACTCTCTACTACTCACTCTCTACTACTCTCTACTACTCACTCTCTACTACTCTCTCTCTACTAGTCTCTACTACTCACTCTACTACTCACTCTCTACTACTCTCTACTATTCTCTCTCTCTGCTACTCACTCTCTACTACTCTCTACTACTCACTCTCTACTACTCACTCTCTACTACTCTCTACTACTCATTCTTTACTACTCTCTACTACTCACTCTCTACTGCTCTCTACTACGCACTCTACTACTTACTCTCTACTACTCTCTACTACCCACTCTCTACTACTCACTCTCTACTACTCTCTACTACTCACTCTACTATTCACTCTACTACTCTCTACTACTCACTCTCTGCTACTCTCTCTACTGCTCTCTACTACTCTCTACTACTCACTCTCTAATCTCTATTACTCACTCTCTACTCTCTATCTCTCTACCTCTCTCTACTTCTCTCTCTACTAGTCTCTGCCTCTCTCCCGCTAACTCTCTACCTCTACCTCTCTACCTCTACCTCTCTCTACACGCACACATATACACATATATATATGCATATATATATGCATATGCATTTATATATATGTATGTGCATCTATATATACATACATATATAAACATATATAATCTGTATATCTATATAAAAACAAATATAAATGCATGCATACATATACAAATATGCATACAGATGCATGTTATTTACATGAAAGTTTAAAAAACACTAATAAAAGCAAAGCTAAAAAGCCACCTCATTACAAACAGAATGGCTTTAACTTGAACAAGGGTGAGATCTATTGCAATTTCAATGCTTGTTTACTTTGGTTCCATCAAGAAGGCATTCAGATGTGTCACACATTTGCCATAAATTCTGAATGTTAGCACTCTAGTTGCTCATTAGATCACTGTAGTAAAGCTACTGCTCACCAGGGAAGTCTGCTGCTGTATTCAAAGTGCATGTTTCAGTCTGCATGTCAGAATTTTTTTAATGCAATAGAAGAGAATTTGAGAAGTCACTCAAAATGATCCCTAATTTTTCTTTCTGAAGCACTAATCATACTTTCTATGGCAAAATGAACCCCCTCATTTTGTTCCTTTTTAAATTAAATGTTTTCAGACTTACCACTTCATTCCAATCAAGATGGCTTCAGGTGTGCCATACTTTTGTCATAAGTAAGACTGTTAGCACTCTAGTTGTTCTTTAGAACACTCTGGGACATTCTGTCATTGGGCTATACTTGGGCTACATTTGGGTGATAGTTGGGCTACATTTGGGCTCTTTTGTCTCTGGTGGCCATCTTGGGAGACTGCATGTCAGAATTATTTAATGAAATAGAAGATGATTTGAGAAGTCACTCAAAATGTGCCCTAATTTTTCTTTCTGCAGCACTAATAATACTTTCTATGGGATAATATACCCCCTCATTTTGTTCCTTTTTAAATTAAATGTTTTAAGAGTTACCACTTTATTCCCATCACAATGGCTTCAGGTGTGCTATACCTTTGTAATAAGTAGGACTGTTAGCGCTCTAGTTGTTCTTTAGAGCACTCTAGGAGGCTGCAGTAGAACACAAAGGAATCAACTGACAGTCTCTGTCCTTGTTGGATGTACATGTTTTAGTGAGAATGTCAGACTTCATGCTCACATGACTGAGAAAAATAATGTGAATTTACAGAAAATATGCTTTCAGTTTAGCTTATAGATCCCCTTCCAAACCACTGTGGGAAAATCATGAGATATTAGTTTTCTTTCAAACATGATTCATGATATCACAGCAGAAGGCTTTTTCACATGGTAAAATCACCTTAGAACACACCATAATTCCTAAAATGAGTATGATATCATCAACAAATGATTTATAATGTAACTAAAGTCCTAAAACCCTCTATTAACTACATTGCTTTTTAATGAGGTGCTATCATGTATATTGGTCCCAAAATGGCTGCCAACACTTCTTGGATGAAGTGCTGACAGCCAATCAGATCAGATGTGTGGTTAGGCTCCGCCCAGATATATATATATTTTTTTTACCTAAATTACTCAAAATCCACTGGAGCACATATCTTCAGACATAGCAAAGGCAAATCGGGCTACCAGTCCCTACAATTTTGCCAAGTTTGGTGGAAATCCATTTAGCCGTTCGGGCTAAAAGTGAGTCCAACGGCCCTACGGAAATTAACATGGGAAAAACACGTTTCGGGATCCCCCTTTTATCTCGGCCCCGCTTGACAAATCCCCCCCAAACTTTCAAGGAAGGAGCGTAGCGCAGCGAGGCAAATTTAAGGAAAATTACAGGCAGATTCAACAACCGGCGCCAAAGTTATTCCCAATAGAATGTTGCGGATTTCCTATGGAAAACAATCCTAACTATAACTACCTACTGGCCACCGCCAGTAGGTAATATATATATATATATATATATATAAATATATATATATATATATATATATATATATATATATATATATATATATATATATATATATATATATATATATATATATACTATAGCTACCTACTGGCGACCGCCAGTAGGTAATATATATATGTATATATATATGTATATATATATATATATAAGAGGAAACTATTAGAAAGAGGCTGTGTTAGAACCTGGGATGTCAGGTCACCTAGGGTAGCCTGGCCTAGGGCAAGACATGCAATTCTAGAGGCACAAGTGTGAAGGTTGCAAACCACCCAGCAGTAAATCCACGCAATAACACATAAAAAGGACGCTACACCAATGTTGGAAAAATAAATAATGATTTATAAAAATAATATCTTTGTTCTTCTGTTTTCAGGATTCGCCACTACATACACTACAGGTTGTCTTGGAAATAGCAATTATACTTTTAAATTGCTAAGCAATTTGTCAACTAATTTCAACAGTACATTACATCTAGTCACGCACCATCACCATGTCTGGCAGGTAACACTTAACTTTTCATAGGCCAGTTAAGTATGCACTATACTCTACAGTTGGTCTTAGAAATAGCAATTATACTTTTAAACTGCTACGCAAATCATCAATTAATTTCAGCAGTACATTACATTTAGTCATGCACCATAACCCTGTCTGGCAGATAACTCTAATTCTTTCATAGGTTAATTACATATGTACTGTACACTCCAGCAGGGGGGCAAGCTGTCACAGATTTGTCAAAACCCTGGGGTTTAATGAGGCCTTTATACTTCTTGCACCCCTCAGATAAAATCAGACTTCTTGAATCAGTGAGTTGTGAAAGTTTTGCCACTCGTTTTTCAGGCCCTCCACCCCCTTCCTCTAAATCAATGTTGCCCAGTGCGGGGAAGAAGTCAGACGATCAGGAGGCCTAACCAGCTCTCCCTCGCCACCCCTCACTCTTCCCTGCTTACTTGCGAGGGTGGCCAGCAGGCGGTTCTTCCGCTCACCCCCTTTTCCTCAAGACGCTTCTCCTCCGGTGGTCGGCCTCCCCGCCCCCTTCACAGAGGAACGGAGGCCCTCCCAGGTGCAACCCGGGCCGCTGTTACGGTGATTCAGCCACTCGAGCGGCTGCTCCTCACCAGCAAGGATCTGTCCCTCGGCGCTCAGATCGGTCCTCAGCCACTCGATGACGACGCCTCCTCTCAGCTCCCCTCAGCTGTGAAAGACGTTGATTCTCACACACAAGGGTTCTTCCGCGCATGCGCGGAGGTATAGTGTCTCCGCACTGGGCCTGCTCGGTCCTAGGCCCCTCCTGCAAGGCAGTCCCCCATTCAGTGGGGAATTAGCGCGCTGGCGCCGGGCATGAACACTTCGCCCTCACTCTTCTGATCCCACCGGTGCACTGTCACAGAGCGCGGTAGGCGCCCCCGGGGTCCCGATCACGGCGATAGCCTACAAGACTTCCCAGGCTAAATGGGACCTTTCTCCACTCTCCACCACCTTGACAGTTAGAAGAGTGTTGGCTCACTACCAGTCCTGACACAGGTAAGAGGTGCCCAGCGCCACCAGGCCAAAAGCTTGCTTCTTGCCCTCAAAAGGGAGGGGGATCAAAGGGGCTTCCACAGGATTAAGCCACAGTGCACTTTTCCAGCACTAGACCACCAGCCCTCCTTACTGGACAGATAAAGGGGCACAGGAGACCTCTTAATTCAGTTCCTAGATCACGAAAGTTAACCCCTACCTAACTGTCCAGGGTCAGCAGGATGAACTAGCTTGGCTAGGACAACAGGAATGGGCGGTGGCAAAGCCTTGACAGAGGGCTACTCTTGTAGAGCAATCCACCCTTCAGGATCCTACCCCTACCAGACCTCAGCCTTCACTCTAACTGCTCCTCACTGACAGACAAAATGGCTGCCCAGCATTCCGCCTTTTATAGGCTGACCCTCAGAGGTCCAGAAGGGACCAGAAGGTTCTGGAACGCCCTATACTAGTCTATGGGCAAGTTCTGGGTTTGGCAGTTAGGGCAGTTGGTAGTCACCATTTTGTGGTTCCAACTTTTCCTGTCAGAACAGGCCTCTGGGCCTGTGGTGAAAAACTATGAGGGGAAAAAGAACACCTATCCCCTTGACCAACACCTAGAAAAAGTTAGTGGACAAAAATTATCAAGGGTATGAGGGGCAAAAAGGGGACAAAATAAATAATAAATTGGAGGGACTACGCAAAAAGCCAGACAGGTCTAACAGGCTGTAAAGAAAAAAACTTAAAAACTGCACTGCATAAAGTGTCACTCATTAAAAGAGAAACACGTTTACAACCTAAAGCAGTAGACATAGCTATTAGCTCAACACTCAGAAGAGTAACCAATGTTGAGTCAGAGGAGCCTAAGAAAAACTGTAGATTTATTACTACCTACAGTAGACAGTCTAAAATCATCAAGAAAATCATCAATAAAGAATGGCCTATTATTTTAACGGATGGGGTCTTGAATGAAGTTTATATCCAAAAGCCAACTTTTACATTTAGGAAGCCCCATTCTATGAAATCAGACTTGGTCAAAACCAGCCCTGAAATTGTCAATAAAAGCAATTAGCTCTCTGCCCGCAATGGATTTTTCAAATGTACATCTTGCAGGGCTTGTAAATTTGGCTCTAACACCACCACATATACGACGGCATTCTCAGATCGGCCCATTAAAATCAAAGGGCATTTTACATGTAAAACTGAGTTTGCCGTATACATTCTAACATGTATATGTGGACTGAGATATATTGGAAGCACAAAGCTTCCAGTTCAAGCCAGAATCCTGCAACACCTACGGGCGATAGTGAACTCAGACCCGAACTACCCCGTAGCAAGACATGTGAAAGTAGAACACGACAATAATCTGAATGTTCTCACATACTTTGTGATTGACCATGTCCCCAGCAGTAAGAGAGGGGGTGACCGAGAGAAAACACTTCGTAGGCTGGAAACCAGTTACATCCTAGAACTGGACAGTAAAAACCCTAGGGGCCTCAACACATGTGATGATCTACACCATTTCCTATAAATAATCCAAACGTCACAAGTCATTATAGTTATTTCTTTATTAAGGAACTAACCGCCAATACCCTAGGATTCAGAAGTGTAACACTAAGCACTCTATTTCCTATAATAATACGAAGAGTAGGACACCCTTATATATTTTATATTAGGGTTTTAAACTATTTATGTATTTATATATATATATATATATATATATATATATATATATATATATATATATATATATATATATATAAATATATATAAATATATATATATATATATATATATATATATATATATATATATATATATATATTACCTACTGGCGGTCGCCAGTAGGTATATATAGTTAGGATTTTTTCTCTATGGGATTTTTGAAAATTCTATGTCTAATAACTTTGGCGTTTGTGGACGGAATTGGCTGAAATTTTCAGGAAAATGGAACATTTTGTTTTTGAGCAGCCCCTGACAATTTGGGGGGGTTTCATCAAGGGGGGGCCGAGAAAAAAGGGGGGTCCCAAAACACATTTTTCCCATGTTAATTTCCATAGGGCGGTTGGCCTCACTTTTAGCTCGAACGGCTGAATGGATTTGCACGAAACTTGGCAAAATTGTAGGGACTGTTAGCCCGATGTGCCTTTGCTAGGTCTCAATATATGTGCTCCAGTGGATTTTGAGTAATTTAGGTTCAAAAAAAGATATATATCTGGGCGGAGCCTAACCACACATCTGATCTGATTGGCTGTCAGCACTTCATCCAAGAAGTGTTGGCAGCCATCTTGGGACCAATATACATGATAGCACCTCATTAAAAAGCATTGTAGTTAATAGAGGGTTTTAGGACTTTAGTTACATTATAAATCATTTGTTGATGGTACCATACTCGTTTTAGGAATTGTGGTGGGTTCTAAGGTGATTTTACCATGTGAAAAAACCTTCTGCTGTGATATCATGAATATTGTTTGAAAGAAAACTAATATCTCATGATTTTCCCACAGTGGTTTGGAAGGGGATCTATAAGCTAAACTGAAAGCATACTTTCTGTAAATTCACATTATCTTTCTCAGTCATGTGAAAATGAAGTCGGACATTCTCAGTAAAACATGTACATCCAACAAGGACAGAGACTGTCAGTTGATTCCTTTGTGTTCTACTGCAGCCTCCTAGAGTGTTCTAAAGAACAACTAGAGCGCTAACAGTCCTACTTATTACAAAGGTATGGCACACCTGAAGCCATCTTGATTGGAATAAAGTGGTAACTCTTAAAACATTTAATTTAAAAAGAAACAACATGAGGGGGTATATTTTGCCATAGAAAGTATGATTAGTGCTGCAGAATGAAAAATTAGCGCACATTTTGAGTGACTTCTCAAATCCTTTTCTATTTCATTAAAACATTCTGACATGCAGTCTCCCAAAATGGCCACCAGAGACAAAGGAGCCCAAATGTAGCCCAAATATCACCCAGATGTAGCCCAAGTATAGCCCAATGACAGAATGTCCCAGAGTGTTCTAAAGAACAACTAGAGCGCTAACAGTCCTACTTATTACAAAGGTATGGCACACCTGAAGCCATCTTGATTGGAATAAAGTGGTAACTCTTAAAACATTTAATTTAAAAAGAAACAACATGAGGGGGTATATTTTGCCATAGAAAGTATGATTAGTGCTGCAGAATGAAAAATTAGCGCACATTTTGAGTGACTTCTCAAATCCTTTTCTATTCCATTAAAACATTCTGACATGCAGTCTCCCAAAATGGCCACCAGAGACAAAAGAGCCCAAATGTAGCCCAAATATCACCCAGATGTAGCCCAAGTATAGCCCAATGACAGAATGTCCCAGAGTGTTCTAAAGAACAACTAGAGCGCTAACAGTCCTACTTATTACAAAGGTATAGCACACCTGGAGCCATCGTGATGGGAATAAAGTGGTAACTCTTAAAACATTTAATTTAAAAAGGAACAAAATGAGGGGTATATTATGAAATAGAAGGTATTATTAGTGCTGCAGAAAGAAAAATTGGGGCACATTTTGAGTGACTTTTCAAATCCTCTTCTATTTCAATAAAAAATTCTGACATGCAGTCTCCCAAAATGGCCACCAGAGACAAAAGAGCCCAAATGTAGCCCAAATATCACCCAGATGTAGCCCAAGTATAGCCCAATGACAGAATGTCCCAGAGTGTTCTAAAGAACAACTAGAGCGCTAACAGTCCTACTTATTACAAAGGTATGGCACACCTGAAGCCATCTTGATTGGAATAAAGTGGTAACTCTTAAAACATTTAATTTAAAAAGGAACAAAATGAGGGGGTATATTTTGCCATATGAATTATGATTAGTGCTGCAGAAAGAAAAATTAGGGCACATTTTGAGTGACTTCTCAAACCCTCTTCAATTTCATTAAAAAATTCTGACATACAGTCTCCCAAGATGGCCACCAGAGACAAAAGAGCCTAAATGTAGCCCAAATATCACCCAGATGTACCCCAAGTATAGCCCAATGACAGAATGTCCCAGAGTGTTCTAAAGAACAACTAGAGCGCTAACAGTCTTACTTATGACAAAAGTATGGCACACCAGAAGCCATCTTGATTGGAATGAAGTGGTAAGTCTGAAAACACTCAATTTAAAAAGGAACAACATGAGGGGGTTAATTTTGCCATAGAAAGTATGATTAGTGCTTCAGAAAGAAAAATTAGGGATCATTTTGAGTTACTTCTCAAATCCTCTTCTATTTCATTAAAAAAATTGACATGCAGACTGAA
This sequence comes from Lissotriton vulgaris, assembly GCF_964263255.1. Taxonomy (NCBI): domain Eukaryota; kingdom Metazoa; phylum Chordata; class Amphibia; order Caudata; family Salamandridae; genus Lissotriton; species Lissotriton vulgaris. The sequence continues at coordinate 272,210,770 of NC_141694.1, read as the reverse complement.
ACATGCACTTTGAATACCAGCAGCAGACGTCCCTGGTGAGCAGTAGCTTTACTACAGTGATCTAATGTGCAACTAGAGTGCTAACATTCAGAATTTATGGCAAATGTGTGACACATCTGAATGCCTTCTTGATGGAACCAAAGTAAACAAGCATTGAAAATGCAATAGATCTCGCCCCCGTTTAAGTTAAAGCCATTCTGTTTGTAATGAGGTGGCTTTTTAGCTTTGCTTTTATTAGTGTTTTTTCAACTTTCATGTAAATAACATGCATCTGTATGCATATAAGTATATGTATGCATGCATTTATGTTTGTATTTATATAGATATACAGATGATATATGTTTATATATGTATGTATATATATATATTCACTGAAAAAACCATAGGCTATAGACCATATATAGTTAGGAATTAGCATTTACAAAACCTTGAAAATTCACTGAAAAAACCATAGGTTATAGACCATATATAGTTAGGAATTAGCATTTACAAAACCTTGAAAATTCACTAAAAAAACCATAGGTTATAGACCATATATAGTTAGGAATTCGCATTTACAAAACCTTATTTTACTCACACAAAACCATTGAAATTCCATATATAGTTAGTTGCACTAACTATATATCGCGCACCCGCAATCCACTGCTGATGATGTCACATATTACATCATTCATGACATGGTCAGTGACATCACTGATGACATCACTGATGACATCTCAAATGACATCACTGATGACATCACTGATGACAACATCCAGTGACTGTATGTTTCTGTAAAGTTAAAATATGTCTTACATATTGAAGAATGAGTGGATGTATAAGTGTCTGGATGAAGGATTTAGTAGGTGCATGACTGACTGTATGAGTGAGTGATTAAATGTGTCTCACTGAGTGCATGGGTTAGTGACTAAACTGTCTTAATTTGTGCATCATTATGTCTGTTGTTCTGTAAACCGTTGCATGTGTTGATAAGTAGCTATATGAGTAACTATATGGGTTATTGATTGGTTGCCCAAGTATTTGTATGGGAGACTGAGTGTGTGTGTGGGTGGCTGGGAGGTGTATGACTCTGTGCATAGATGTGTGAGCAGTTGATTCACTAGATGTATGGTTTCAAAAGTGCATGTGGAAACAGCTGTATGGGCGGTTGACTGTGTGCATGAGTGTATTGGTGAGTGAATGGATATCTCAGTGCTACATGTCAAAGTAAGTACATATGTAAAACACAGTACATGTGAGAGTTGACATATATAAATAACTATGCATAAGAGCCAGTGAATGTGTGAGTGGCTGTATGGATCATTGTGAACTTGTATCAGGGATTGTATAAGAGAGTAAATATGTGTTAGTATATGTTTGAATAAGTAAAGTTTGTATAACTGTATAGCTGAGGAAATGGAGGTGTGATTGATTATTTGCATGACTGACTAGGTGTGTGAGTAACTCCATGGATGAGTGACAGTCTGTGAGTGTCTGTTTACACTGATTGTATCTAAGGTTATATTAGAGTCTGAAGAGGTTCATCGTATTATCACATGAATGATATCATCAGTGATGTGATCAGTAATGTCAAATGAGATGTCATCAGTGATGTCATCAGTGATGTCATTTGAGATGTCATCAGTGATGTCATTTGAGATGTCATCAGTGATGTCACTGACCATGTCATGAATGATGTAATATGTGACAATCAGCAGTGGATTGCGGGTGCGCGATATATAGTTAGTGCAACTAACTATATATGGAATTTCAATGGTTTTGTGTGAGTAAAATAAGGTTTTGTAAATGCGAATTCCTAACTATATATGGTCTATAACCTATGGTTTTTTCAGTGAATTTTCAAGGTTTTGTAAATGCTAATTCCTAACTATATATGGTCTATAACCTATGGTTTTTTCAGTGAATATATATATATATATATATATATATATATATATATATATATATATATATATATATTACCTACTGGCTATCGCCAGTAGGTATATATAGTTAGGATTAATTCCCTATGGGATTTCTGAAAATTCTATGTCTAATAACTTTGGCGTTTGTGGACGGAATCGGCTGAAATTTTCAGGAAAATGGCACATTTTGTTTCCGAGCAGCCCCTGAAAATTTGGGGGGGTTCCGTCTAGGAGGGGCCGAGAAAAAAGGGGGGTCCCAAAACGCGTTTTTCCCATTCATTTTTCCATAGGGCCTTTGGCCTCACTTTTAGCTCGAACGGCTGAATGGATTTGCACGAAACTTGGCAAAATTGTAGGGACTGTTAGCCCGATGTGCCTTTGCTAGGTCTCAATATATGTGCTTCAGTGGATTTTGAGAAATTAACGTTTAAATCAAGATATATATCTGTAACAGCGCTCCGGGCAGCGATCCGGTCCGCTTACTTTTAGCTTATCGGAACTTTGCGCGCAGAAAGCTGATTGGCTCTCCGGTGTCTGTCAACATTCTAAACAGTCCGGAGCGGCCGCCATCTTGTCTCTCGGTAGGATCGAGAGAGAAGAAGAGGTGAAAAACGAAAGGGGAATTTAATGAAAGGGGGTAAGGTATCCCCCTCTTGACCCCCTAGGAATGTTGTTGGGGTTATTAAAGGGTCCCGTGGGGGAAATAAAAAAAAAATGATTTTTCACGGTAGAAGCGCTTCACGGGCCGCGACTGGGCCGCAAACTGGTAGCGAAACGGGAATTCGCCATTTTGTGCTTCGTTAATTAAATTATTAGGTATAAGGGGGTGCGGGAGACGTATCCTAATCCCCTATGTTTCCTGAGGGTGGCTGAGGAGGCTGATATATGTTGATACATCTCTTCCAGCGGCTGTGCGTGAGCTTTTTTTTTTTTTGCTGCGTGACAGTCCGGAGCGGCCGCCATCTTGTCTCTCGGTAGGATCGAGAGAGAAGAAGAGGTGAAAAACGAAAGGGGAATTTAATGAAAGGGGGCAAGGTATCCCCCTCTTGACCCCCTAGGAATGTTGTTGGGGTTATTAAAGGGTCCCGTGGGGAAAAGAAAAAAAAATGATTTTTCACGGTAGAAGCGCTTCACGGGCCGCGAACTGGGCCGCAAACTGGTAGCGAAACGGGAATTCGCCATTTTGTGCTTCGTTTTAATTGTTTAGAGATAAAAATTATCGCCGCACATCGGCCACAATGCATGAGTATCGTTGAAAAGTCAGCGATATTCATGCATTATCCAGCAAATGCTCTTAGCCGTGTTATCCACCTTCCATTGGATAACATGGTTAAAAACTGCTCTGTGCGTGAGCTTTTTTTTTTTTTTTTTTTTTGCTGCGTGACGTTTGTTAACGTTCGATTCGATGGAAATCAGGAAGTGTTGACCACCATTTTGTCACTGCGAGTAAATATTTTGTTATAAATGAATCCTTATTGAAAAACATTGTCTGCGCCATCTTGCCTTTTTGTCCAATGCCACAATTTTGTCGTGCACGGCAGCCATTTTAGATGCCTTGACCAGGCCCACTCTCTGCACGCCGCCGATCCTCAGCATGGCTTCCCACCCTCGCAAGCATCTCCCCCACGCACTGGTCATCTCCGCTCTCTCTCTCATGCATGGGCCATATACTTCCCCCCATCTGCGCTGCTCTTCTCTGAGAATCACACCCTGTGCCCTCCCGACACCTCTCTTACACCCTATTCACTACCGCACCCTCTGACACTCCTCTTCCTCTGTGTCCGATTGTCCAGGCCGGACCTAGGCTATCACCTACCCCTGCGGATGTAGTTTATGGCCCCAGCTGTAGAGAATTCAGACATGCCAACCCTCCCGATTCAGGCGTGTGACTACTGATTTCAGTGCTAGTCTCCCGCCTCCCGATTTCTGCAAGCAAAAACTCGGGGGCATATTACGAACAGCTAGCGATAATTTTTGTCTCTAACTTGTTTAGAGACAAAAATTATCGCCGCACATCGGCGATTTTTATCGCAGATAAACCTTGCTATTATCGCAGAAAAGTCAGCGATATTCATGTATTATCGAGCAAATGCTCTTAGCCATGTTATCCACCTCCCATTGGATAACATGGCTAAGAACTGCTCAGGGCAGGTGTTAGATTTTGGAGATATTCGCGCTTTGCGCGAATATCTCCAAAAGTTGGTAATAGGAGATAGCGATGTTAGGGACTGTTTCCAGTCGCTAACATCTTGGCACGCCTGCTTTGCATGTCATTAGTGATAAGTATCACTGACATGCAAAGCGGGGCCCAAGATGGTCGCTATCTCCTTTTAGCTGTCACTAACTGGTGTTAGCGACAGCTTGGTAATAGGGAGATATTTTTATCTCCGCTTTCTTGGCTTTTAAAGCCAAAAAAGCGGAGATAAACCCCCTTGATAATATGCCCCACGATTCCTTGGGGGTTTCAGCTGACAGGGCTTGGTATTGTGTTACATGGTAATTTTTCCAGGAAACGTCAGAGGGTCGATGCAGGGGTTCTAGAAGAGGTGATAAACCATTTAAGCCTCATGAACAAGCGCATGGTCTTTTAAAGATTTGTGAAGTACTCGGGGCAGCAGTGTGTGTCCTCTTTCAGGAGCGGGCGGGGGGGGGCACTGCCAGCAACTTGCCAGGTCAGGTAGTGTTCAACACGTGCATCACCCTTTCTCTGCCTGCTATTGCGCTCCATGCTTCGGAAAGGTAAGAAAAAGAACGTGCATTTGAGTTTGTAATGTCCGATCCTGCAGCAGCACACTTCCAAAGCCCACACATGACAATAACCCGATTCAAGGCCCCATTCACCCGTTTTAAAAAAAATAGATAACACTCCAACAAAGTAAGATTATAAAACTTTATTAACTATTAACTATAACGAACGGAACAAAAACTAAAAACATTTAAACATTTTTCAACACAAAAAGCAACAATGGTTAGAAGCTGTCTTTTGTGCGAATAGTCCCAAGGCAGCACAACGTGCAGAGTTCTGGACGGCACCCAGGTGATGTCGCCTGGGTGCCGCTCTGGTTTTGGGATCCTACAATGCAGCACAGAAAAACAGCGTGGGGCGTCCCGGGTGGTGCGGGGGGAGGCCTCGTCAGTAGCGGTCTGTTGTGCGAATAGTCCCAAGGCAGCAGAACGCGTTGAGATGTTGATGGGACTGTGTCCAGTGTCACATGGCTGACACAACATGTACGACAGGCACCCAGGTGATGTCCAGTAAACTGCCGCACTGGTTTTCGTATCCTACAATGCTGCTCCGAAAATTGGCGTGCGGCGGCCCGGGGGTGGGGGAGGCGGCGTGAACGGGCCTCCCCAGGTGGCGGCCATCTAGCTGAGTTGCGCTCGCTTTTGCGGCTACAGCGTCTCGCTCACCATGTTGTTGAGTTGCTTCCACTCTTGCAGTGCAGCGATAGGCGGCTGCCACATGGCTCTTAAAATGGCGGACGGCTCCTCGGTTTTGGGCCTGGTCCACTGAAATGGCCCTGGGACACCTTGGAACTCGGACGCTTGCCTGCTAGGGCTTGGGCTCCATTCTCGAAAAGCGTCCCCTCAGCCGTGAAGATTCTACAAAAGTCTTGGGGGCCCCCGACTCCCGCAGGCTTCCGGTGGGGAGCGGCTGCCATGATTGCTCGCGGAATGACCACGACGGAGCCACGAGATGGTGGTGCTCTCATGCTGACGCCAGCTTCAGTCTGAATGATCCAGAAACAAGGTGGGGCTTTCATCGTTTGGGAAAAAAAAATGTTCTAAACCAATGAAAAGTGTTATTTTTAGGTCATATGACCAAGCCTTCCATCTTTAGGAAACCAAAAGTAAAATGAACCAATGAAAAGTTTTATAAACAAGTCACATGACCTGTTATGCGGCATAGGGCTACAAAAAGCGTAGAAAATCCGTTGGCACGTGAGGCGGCGTCAGTAGCGGACCGATGTGCGAATAGGCCGAAGGCAGCACAACGCGCCGAGATCCGGATGGCACCGAGGTGGTGTCCAGCAAATTGCCGCACTGGTGTGGCCATCCTACAATGCTGCGCCGAAAGACGGCGTGTCCAGCTGAGTTGCGGTCACTGTTGCGGTACAGTGACTCGAACGCGCCGAGATCTGGATGGCACCGAGGTGGTGTCCAGCAAATTGCCGCACTGGTGTGGCCATCCTACAATGCTGCGCCGAAAGACGGCGTGTCCAGCTGAGTTGCGGTCACTGTTGCGGTACAGTGAGTCGAACGCGCCGAGATCTGGATGGCCCCGATGTTGTGTCCAGCAAGTTGCCGCACTGGTGTGGCCATCCTACAATGCTGCGCCGAAAGTCGGCGTGGGGTGCCCCGTTGGCTTATGAGGTGATGTCAGTAGTGGACCGATGTGTGAATAGGTCGGAACCAGCACAAGGCGCCAAGATCCGAATGGCAAGTCCTGGATGTTGAGTGCCTCAGTTGAGAGTTCTGAGCAGTGCTTGTAAGACTATCTGAAGTTTATTATAAGAATCAGAGTAAGTTGAAGACTGTCTGAAGCTCATTTGCACCTTTTGCAGCTTCACTATTGCCCAAGGTGGTGTTCAGCGGAACTTTTTTCCTTTTCCTTTCTGCTTCTTTTCCTACAATCCGTTTCATCTGAAGACACGACCAGGTCCCTGAATGTGTGTAGGGGGACGCTATTGAGTGAATGAAAATGGCGGCTTGTCCAGCTGAATTGCGGTCACTGTTGCGGTACAGTGAGTCGAACGCGCCGAGATCCAGGACCGATGTGTGAATAGGTCGGAACCAGCACAAGGCGCCAAGATTCGAATGGCAAGTCCTGGATGTTGAGTGCCTCAGTTGAGATTTCTGAGCAGTGCTTGTAAGATTGTCTGAAGCTTATTTGCATCTGCTGCAGCTTCACTATTGCCCTTGTGTGGCCAAAGGTCGCACATGACATAGGCGGCCGGCTCCCGAGGTCCGGCGGAACTTTTTGCCTTTTCCTTTCTGCTTCTTTTCCTACAATCCGTTTCATCTGAAGACACGACCAGGTCCCTGAATGTGTGCAGGGGGACGCTATTGATTGAATGAAAATGGCGGCTTGACACAAAGCTGACTCAAGCGTTACTGTTGATGCTATACAGACAAAAATTGGTTTTCAGTTTGTACATTCTTCATGTTTTTTTTTTCCATCCAAGTCTGATTGAGAGTTTGTAGAAAAATGGCTTCAGATTTTCCACATACTACTCTTCAACATTCTTCCTAAATGTAACAATGTGAAACTCACTAGGAGAACGGCTGTTTCTGTTTCCTTTCAAAATGCTGCCAACAATATTTTCTGAATGGAAGACACCATCTTGTAGCATAAAGGGCCGAAAGGGGTTCTGGTCTGGCCGATGGTTGGTGGAGACATTTTGACTATATCTTGGACCTGCCCGGCCTCGCCCAAAATGGCGCCGGTATAAATGGGACTCGTAACTCCTTGCCCGCAAATGTATATCTAGAAAATGTTATTGTAAGTGGCCCTGTCCTATTTTAATTACAAAATGTATGTCCACCGATTCCGCAACTGTTAGACACCTTAGTTCTTGCAACCTAATGGCCCGCTCGTTACGTTCCTCTACAGTGTAAATGTCTCCTCATCATATACGATTTCAGTTTGCTCCGTGGCCGGCCCACGTGGTTATAGGCCCGTATTTGTATACTGACATTTTCACAATAAAGGTTTTTAAAACAAAACACGGTAGTAGTATTTACATTGGTAAAGTTTTTACTTTTAGTCACTGTTTTCGAATCAGTAAAAGGCAAGTGAAATAAAGCAGTCCAATTACATGACGGATAAAAGGTATAATATGTAGGAACGCAGTAAAGATAAATGGTCAAGGGCAGTTGTGTTTTTCATGTCTGCAACATAAAGTGATCGATAAGAATCTGATAATCAGGCGTATCGGCGACTAAGACAGCAGGCCGAATCTCTTTTACTCAACGGTTCCGTCATGGAAGGAAGAAACGCCCTTTTTCTCGAAAAAGGAATATATTTTACTTGCAAGTCAGTTGTAAATTTTCCGGGAAAGTACATTAGCCTGGAATATTATAACATATGTTTGAAAAAAAAATATTGTTCGAAAACAATAAAAAGCGTAATTTTTAGGTCATATGACCAAGCTTTTCATCATTAAATTAACAAAAGTAAAATGAACCAATGAAAAGTTTTATTAACAAGTCATATGACCTGTTATGCTTACGTTACGCGCTGCGCGCCGCGCCTCGGATCACTTCCGGGTGCGCTAACGCGGCGTGTCATATAACGCATTACGCGACAACGTTGGTCAAGAATATAGTCAAAATGTCTCCACCAACCAGCGTTCAGAATACAACCCCTTTCAGCAGTCCAAAAAGTTCTGTTAAATGACAACAGAGGTGACAGGCAACAAGAACCATCAGTCAAAGAGGGGAGGGCAAGTTCTTCTCTTCCGGGTCATGTTGGGGCGCTACCGGAACTGATCGAATTGGTAGTCTACAGTGTTTCTGGATGTTTCAGACTAAAGCTGGCGTCAGCATGAGACCACTACCATCTCGTAGCTCCGTCGTGGCCATTCCACGAGCAATCATGGCAGCCGCTCCCCACCAGAAGCCTGCGGGAGTCGGAGGCTCCCAAGACTTTTGTAGAATCTTCACGGCTGAGGGGACGCTTTTCGAGAATGGGACCCAAGCCCTATCAGGGAAGCGTCCGAGTTCCAAGGTGTCCCAGGGCCATTTTAGTGGACCAGGCCCAAAACCGAAGAGCCGGCCGCCATTTTGAGAGTCCTGTGGCAGCCGCCTATCGCTGCACCGCAAGAGCGGGAGAAACTCAACTACATGATGAGCGAGACGCTGTAGTCGCAAGAGCGGGCGGTAAACAGCTGAATGGCGGAAGAGGCACAGTGTAGCAAAAGCGGGCGGAATGGCAACTAAAACGGTAAAGGGGCGCCCCACTACAGCTTGTCTTCAGGTGAAACGGATTGTGGGACAAGGTCCAGAATTGAAGAGTCATCAAAAGGCAAAAAGTTCCGCCGGACCCCGGGAGCCGGCCGCCTATGTCGGGGGCGATCTCAGGCTACACCAGTGCTATAAGACTTGGGGAGGGTGTCGGAGCCAAGCGTCTTCTCCGAGTCCATGGCCATCACACCGCCCAAGTTTTCTAATGCAGTCAGGTCCACAAACGACACTCACATACTTTGAGAATAGTGAAGCTGCAGTAGGTGGAAATAAGCTTCAGACAGTGTTACAAGCGCTGCTCAGAACTCTGAACTATGGCACCCAACATCCAGAACTTATGCTATTTGAGAATGGCAGTGACATCGAAGCATCTCAGGGACCAAAACCATTAACGTACTTTCACGTATGAAAATCTTACTTGGGGAGGGGGCAGGAGCGAAGCGCCCCCTCCCAGTCAGCGCCACCACACCGTATGTTGAAAATTTGAAGCCATCGTTCTACAAAGTCAACCAAACTTGGATTGAAAAATCTAGAAAAATGTACAAACTGAAAACCAGTTTTGGTCTGCATAGCATCAGTAGCAACGCTTGAGTCAGCTTTGTGTCAAGCCGCCATTTTGATTCAACAAAGCACAGGCATTGAAAAAGGCTCAAATTCAGAACTCTAAACTATGGCACCCAACATCCAGGAGCTTGCCATCCGGATCTTGGAGCCTTGTGCTGCTTTCGATCTATTCACACATCGGTCCACTACTGATATCATCTTATAAACCAACGTTATGTAAATAGTTTTTTAATAAAATGTTTTACCCTGTTTCTTTGCTGGTGTGTTGTCTATATTTTTAATATTTGCATAGGGTTTGTCGTTATTTTGTGCGGGATGGGTGATGGAGCCGAGCTGTCTTGCAGCCCTCATGGTGTGGAGCTCAGTTCATCTCACTATTTTCGTATTTCTCATGTATGGTTGTTCCTAATATTTCTATTTTAGCGAGGTCAAAAAGAGATCCAATTAGTGGCCTACTGATTTTGCTCGATTACTTTTATTTTTTTTACACGATTTTTCACTATCTGCAAAGACTAAACAGAGTATTGCGACTTTGTGCTTGTTTGTAAATAGAGAATGATCCAAAGAGAACCAATTCTAAAACAGTAAATGCTTGGACAACAATCAATCAAATGGAGAGACAAGCAGGCACGACGGATTAAAAAGGGGGGAAAGGCTTGCGTTAACTACCGTTCACTATCTGCAAAGAGAGAGTACTACTAAGACAAAAGAGGGGAGGGGGGGGGGTGCAGCGTTCAAAGCACATCAGCGTGCATAAATACGAAAATGTTTTCATCTATCACGTACTTGACATTTTAAAGCTTTTCATATTTGCTATTAAAAAACCAATGAAATTCACAGAAAAAAACATAGGTTATAGTGGATATATAGTTAGGAATTTGCATTTACAAAACCTTGAAAATTCAATGAAAAAACCATTGGTTTTAGGCCATATATAGTTAGGGATTTGCATTTACAAAACCTTATTTTACTCGCATAAAACCATTGAAATTCCATATATAGTTATAAGCGCTAACTATATATCGCGCACCCGCAATCCACTGCTGATGATGTCACATATTACATCATTCATGACATGGTTAGTGACATCACTGATGACATCACTGATGACATCTCAAATGACATCACTGATGACATCACTGAAAACATCTCATTTGACATGACTGATAACATCACTGATGATATCATTCATGTGATAATACGATGAACCTCTTCAGACTCTAATATAACCTTAGATACAATCAGTGTAAACAGACACTCACAGACTGTCACTCATCCATGGAGTTACTCACACACCTAGTCAGTCATGCAAAGAATCAATCACACCTCCATTTCCTCAACTATACAGTTATACAAACTTTACTTATTCAAACATATACTAACACATATTTACTCTATTATACAATCCCTGATACAAGTTCACAATGATCCATACAGCCACTCACACATTCACTGGCTCTTATGCACAGTTATTTATATATGTCAACTCTCACATGTACTGTGTTTTACATATGTACTTACTTTGACATGTAGCACTGAGATATCCATTCACTCACCAATACACTCATGCACACAGTCAACCGCCCATACAGCTGCTTCCACATGCACTTTTGAAACCATACATCTAGTGAATCAACTGCTCACACATCTATGCACCGAGTCACACACCTCCCAGCCACCCACACACACACTCAGTATCCCATACAAATACTTGGGCAACCAATCAATAACCCATATAGTTACTCATATAGCTACTTATCAACACATGCAACAGTTTACAGAACAACAGACATAATGATGCACAAATTAAGACTCATACAGTCAGTCATGCACCTACTAAATCCTTCATCCAGACACTTATATATCCACTCATTCTTCAATATGTAAGAGATATTTTAACTTTACAGAAACATACAGTCACTGGATGTTGTCATCAGTGATGTCATCAGTGATGTCATTTGAGATGTCATCAGTGATGTCATCAGTGATGTCACTAACCATGTCATGAATGATGTAATATGTGACATCATCAGCAGTGGATTGCGGGTGCGCGATATATAGTTAGCGCGTATAACTATATATGGAATTTCAATGGTTTTATGCGAGTAAAATAAGGTTTTGTAAATGCAAATCCCTAACTATATATGGCCTAAAACCAATGGTTTTTTCATTGAATATATATATATATATATATATTTAGGTATTGTGTTTAAGGGATTCCATAAATTTAGGAATTATAGAGTGAGACGTCTATTTTATAACATCACCTAGGAGGGGCCAAGACACCTCCCTGAATAGGCTTTCACAAAAACGAATAATGTCTATGAGGAAGGAATCAAATCATACCTTCACAAACAATGAGGAAACTGTCTGCAATATAAACTTCACAGCACCCTAATCTCATTTAATTGTCATATTCTGCAACTTTGTATTTGTACAGGTATAAAAATTATCCATACGGACAACCGCCTCATTGTCCCTCGTAAACCCCTCCTTTTACTCATAAAAGTGAATTTTAATGCCAATGACAACAAGATACAATCTGTTGAAAATGAGACAATTGTCATTATTATGCATAAATTCACATATGTTCTTTTATTTTCAATTTATTTTTATTTATATTTCACTTCACAAAACACATATGCACATTAATGGGTGAAGTTAATGGTCTGCTAACGATGAACAATAAGCGCCAACTACCAGCATAATAGATAACAAAGAACTCGTAACATACGTTGAATTTTGTTACCAAAGTCACATTAAATACAACACAATATCGATTTTCTATTTTTTGATTAATAGTAATTGTGTATACCACTGTGGATGTGATTATTAGTTTATTAAATTTGTATTCCTAACTAAATGCGAAGGAAATTCACAATGTTAGAAATTAATATGTAAAGGATAAAAGTCACGTCTGTTCAATACTGTTACAATGGGGTCTTTAGTTCGCAACGTATAGTATGTTGTTTATGTTCATTGCATACATTTTGACCAATCACGATGCACTTTTGCTAGTCAAATAATGGAGGGAACCTCACATTTACTACCAGCGAGCAAGGCGTCAGGTACGCCGAAACGCGTTTGGGGAAGCACAGTAACGCACTTTGAAAAAATGAAAAAATAAAATATCTCAGCGGCTGCTGAAAATACGAAGAGTCCGTCTCTCTCATTGTTTGGGGACGCAGTGGTGCTATCGGCGTCGAGAGTGGAATCGGTATTAATATATATATATATATATATATATATATATATATATATATATCCTACTGGCGGTCGGCAGTAGGTAGTTATAGTTAGGATTTTTTTCAATGCAAAATCTCAAAATTCTATTGTGAATACCTTTGGCACCGGTTGACGAATCTGCCTGAAAATTTCCTTAAATTTGCCTCGCGGAGATTCGGTCCTTCCTTGAAAGTTTGGGGGGGATTCGTGAAGTGGGGGCCGAGACAAAAGGGGGGTCCCAAAACGTGTTTTCCCCATGTTAATTTCCATAGGGCGGGTGAACTCACTTTTAGCCCGAACGGCTGAATGGATTTCCACCAAACTTGGCAAAATTGTAGGGTCTGGTAGCCCGATGTGCCTTTGCTATGTCTCAAGATATGTGCTCCAGTGGATTTTAAGTAATTTAGGTTCAAAATAATATATATATCTATGGCCGTGCCCCGGTACGCACACTGGGGCGCGCTCCGGGCCCGCCACCCGAGGTGCGCACGGAAAGCTGATTTGCTCTCGGGTGTCTGTAAACATTCAAAACAGTCATGAGCGGCCGCCATCTTGTGTCTCGGTAGGATCGAGACACAAGAGGTGGCAAAAACAAAGGGGGAAATGACCATAAGGGGCAGAGTAGACCCCCCTGACCCCCTAGGATTTATGTGGGGGCTATAAAAGGGCCCCGCGGGGCAAAAAAATGTTTTTATTTTTTTTTATTTGCGCGGGGGGAGCGCCCTGTACGAGCACCGTGGAGCGTACCGGGGAGCATTCCATGGGAAAAAAGAATGATAGAGTTTTTAAAAAATGTAGCCTTTTTTTATAATTTGGAGGTAGTTCTAAAAAGAACTGTTTTTTTTCTTCTTTTTGTTCTTTATTTTTTTTATGTTTTTTGAACATTTTGTACTTTTTTTGGCTTTTATGAACTATTTTGTATTTTTATTTTTTATTTTTATGGGGAGAAACAAAAAACAGGGAATTGAAAATGGCTCAACTGGGGAAAAAAAAAAAGGAAAAAATTAGGGTTTTTTGGGGCAATTGTGGTTGTCACCAGCAAGGAGGATGAGCTTTAGGCTCTGCTCACCATAGGAGATGGTCTTACCACAAAAAATTCATGTTACCCTAAATTCTCCAAACCGTGGTTGTATGCAAGGGATTGTCTCCCTTGCCTCTGGTCCCGATGGAGTGGATGGTTTTCGTTTGGAGGTGCTGGGTGTAGATTGGGGAGGGTTGCTGGCCAGTTCTCTCATCTCTGCGGCAGCATAGTTGTTCGGATGCTTGCGCTGCATGTGTCTAATCATGGTATTATTCCCAAATGAATATTTTTTATTTGGGTTACCCCTTGAAAGTTCCATGTCACAGATAAGACAAGTCACCTTTGCCGCATTCACTTTCTTTTTTCCCTCAGGGATGGAAAAAACTCCCATACAATGTGTGGCTTGGGTTGGTATGGGGTATTGTGTTCTTCCAGCCACCTCCTCCTGCTCCCCTCCTCCTCTTCCTCCTCCTCCTCTTCTTCTTGACCACCAATGTGATGTTGTGGTGGTCCTCTTGGTTGTGGTGGTGGTGGTGGAGATGCTCCAGCTGATGCTGCTACTGTAGCCATTTCAAAGTACAAAATATACCTCAAAGATTTCAAAACAGGTCTTCCTCAGTCACAGGACAAAGTCAGAATAAGGAAAAAAGGTGGGGGCTTTCATCATTTGGAAAAAAAAAATGTCCTGAACCAATGAGAAGTGTTATTTTCAGGTCACAAGACCAGAGGTTTCATCATTATGAAACCAAAACTGTTCTGCACCAATTAAAAGTGTTATTTTCAGGTCACATGACCCGAAGCGCCCCCGGGCGCGCCCTAGGTCGTGTCGCCTAAGCGCGTCGGATGCTTACGTTGCGCGATCGCATGCGCTCGAGTGCTTCTGGGTGCGTTTATGCCATGCGTATCACGTGGACGCGGCTACTCGGTACGTCACAATGATGTTTTCGTCGCGCATTGTCGCTAACGGGACGCTCCCCGGTGCGCGACCCGGGGCGTTTCAAAAGACTACACTTTCCAGGGCGCTCACCGGGAGCGCTCCAGGGCAAAATATACATTAAAAAAATTGTTTTAAATACAAATATAATATAGGACTCATTCATTTTCAAAAATATTACATTTCATAGCTATAGACATTTGCTATTAACAACATTTTGAAATTCACTGAAAAAAACATTGGTTTGGGGCTTTATATATAGTTAGGAATTAGCATTTAAAAAACCTATGAAATTCACTGAAAAAACCATAGGTTTCACACCAGTTATAGTTAGGAATTAGCATTTAAAAAACCTATTAAATTCACTGAAAAAACCATAGGTTTCACATCAGTTATAGTTAGCTGGAAATTTTACTGACATAAAACCATTGAAATTCCCACGTTATAGTTAGTTGGACTCACTATAACTTTCGCGCCTGCAATGCACTGCTGATGACGTCACATATTATATCACTCATGACATGGTCAGTGACAACACTCATTTATCACTCAGGACATTTATCAAATTACTGAAACAAATTTAAGAAGAGTGTTCAAAGAGATATAGCTCAATTAATGAAAAATTGGATGCATCTCCCATTAACTATTCTAGGGAGAGTCAGCCTGGTAAAAATGAGTATTCTGCCAAAAATTACTTTTATATTTAATTCACTACCGTTACATTTTAATAAAGATACCATTCACAGTATCCAGAAAGCAATCAATTATTTTATTTGGGCTAACAAAGGGATTAGGATTTCTTGGAAGAAGCTACATAGAAGAAGGTAGAAGGGGGGTCTATCTTTACCCGACATTGAGCTGTATGCATGGGCCTTCCAATAAAAAAATTCTAGAGTTCTTATAAAGACCCCTGATGGATCCATAACAGCTTTCTTTTTAACTTTGGAGATCCTAAAGTCTTCAAAAACGTTAAATTGAGGGTACTGCACTCGATGTAATCCATGTGGTACCATATACGACGCTTGCTGAAAATAGATTATTATTATCATTTTGCTCCGATTTGGGATTCACCAGGGACCCCCGGTGTCTCTTAATGATAAATTGGCATTACCAATCAGAGAAGCCAATCTAAACATCTGGGGAGATCTGTCTAGAGATGGAGATTTGTTACCCTGGTACAATCTTATTAGTTTGATGATGGGCTCCCTCTCAAAATCTAAGTACCTTCAATTAAAAAGTTGGGCGCAAAGCAAGGCACCGTCATTGGGCAATAGCAACATCTTGGAAGACCAATTGATAAGTAAGCCACTGGGAAGTAAAGAAGTATCGCTTTGGTATTGGCACCTTCAAGACAGCATGGATGGAGAATTCACTTTGGAGGAGGAGCTGTGGAGAAAGTACTTGCCTGGTGACCAGTTGCAGAATATCTGGCAAGTATCTATGCACACTCTTTACAATACAGTTAAACCCGCTTTCTTAAGAAGGAACCACCTTTTCTCACTTCATAGGACTTACGTATCACCTGAGAAACTATCTAAGATGGGGAAAGGAAGCCGAACCAGTTGTGCGAAATGTGGGTTGGAAAAGGCAACCGATGTCCACATGTTCTTCCTATGTCCAGAAATCAGCGAGTTCTGGAGCAGAGTAGAAACAACAGGTATTTTTGGTCAGCTAATAAAGGTAAGCCTTTCTCTAGTTATCTTTGGGGTGGACGAAGAGCTAACAGGACTCCTTAGAGATTTGTTGTGTTATGCTGTATTACTGGCCAGAAGGTAAATTTGTCATAAATGGGTAAGCAACATAGCCCCACAGCACTCAGATTGGTTGGAATCCCTAATGTGTATGTCTAGAATGGATCTTTCAGGGAAGATGTCCAAAAATAAGAAAGCTTTTTGGAAACCATTAACTGCTTGGCTGGAAAGTATATGAAGTAACGGTTGAGGTTATATTTGTGATATTAGTATTAGCTCACGTCCAATGATTACACCGGCTAACACTCCAGCACTGCTTCAGGGCCTCCATAGTCTTCTCGAAAAGTAAAGCAGTGTCGGTATAATACCGGGTGTGAGACAAAGCCGCAGAAATGTTGGTGTTTATTGGAGTATGCCCGTTGGCTGTTGTTAACCCTCATAAACGATAAGGGCAGAAAAAATTGACATTTTTCTCTTTTTCTGAGGTGAATGAGGATAACAACAAAAAAAACACATAAAGTGGTTTAAAGGTGCCCTCCCCCATACGGTAGAAAATGTGTGAGTCAGTACGCTCAGTAAAGAAAGAGCGACTTCGCCTGTCTTATTTGCTTATACGCCACATCTTGATCTTTCTCATTTAAAGGCAGCAAAAATAAAAACACTATAGGAAGATCTAGTAAAAATGTACAGAAACCTCACGCAGTACATTATGCGAACACTCACAGTTAACTCTGCGCAGACGGCTTAGGCTGCACACCCACAATTGGCTTCAATGGGGATCAGCCCTCAAATGCTTAATGCCGTTATGGGAAAGTTTCCCACCAGTCTGGAGCAAATTCCGTTCAGGATAGCACAGAAAACAAGTCAGCTTGAAATGGGTTTTCCCATACGGGACAGCAGGACAAACACAGAATATTAACAATTTGCTTGCCAATTAGAATGGCTCCCCCGGTGGAAGATTGTGCCACTTGGGCCACAGTCTTCACTGCAGTTTACACCAGAACTCATGGTACCCTTTAAATAGTGTTTTTACTGGATGTACTGAAATAAGTACAGAATGAGTACTTGGCAGGACCTGCCCTTGACTTAGGGATAAAACTGATGGGCAACTTTGCTGCTGGCTCAACCATTATGTTAAATAACATAAAAGTGGAAGCAGAAGTATTGGCTATACACCAACCCATTAGAGAATCCATTTCTGCGCAGCAGGAGCAGGAACTACCTAAAATTATCGAAGAAACGCAAGCTACACTAGGCAGAGATAATTTGGGAGCAAAACCTGGGAAAGGATTACTCGAAACAAGCACTTGATTGTTCGAAGATGAAATGGGATAATAAACACAAATATAATGAACAAAATAAGACACACTCATGGGGTGGGTCCCTTCAGCAGGAATCCACTAATAAATAAATAAATGCAATGTAAGAAATCGTGACAATATTAGAAATACATTAATTAAATATATACAGTAAATATATAATATATATGTACTGAACAATACGTTGTAATAATTATTTTACTAATTTATAAATTAATAAAATATATTCTAAATTACAAATACATTTACAAACATAAAACAATAACATAAATAAAATGTAAAAAATATAAAACATTAAATATACTTTTAATATTTTTTAAATTAATTATATAAAACGTTGGATAGCGTAAGGGTAAAAATTACTATTCCCACTCCAGAGAGTGCAACAGTAGGGAAAGCGTTGGATAGCATAGGAGTATAAATTACTATTCCCACTCCAGAGAGTGCAACAGTAGGGAAAGCATTGGATAGCGTAAGAGTAAAAATTACTATTCCCACTACACAGAGTGCAACAGTAGGGAAAGCGTTGGATAGCGTAGGGGTAAAAATTACTATTCCCACTCCAGAGAGTGCAACAGTAGGGAAAGCGTTGGATAGCGTAGGAGTAAAAATTACTATTCCCACTCCAGAGAGTGCAACAGTAGGGAAAGCGTTGGATAGCGTAGGAGTAAAAATTACTATTCCCACTCCAGAGAGTGCAACAGTAGGGAAAGCGTTGGATAGCGTAGGGGTAAAAATTACTATTCCAACTCCAGAGAGTGCAACAGTAGGGAAAGCTTTGGATAGCGTAGGGGTAAAAATTACTCTTCCCACTCCAGAGAGTGCAACAGTAGGGAAAACGTTGGATAGCGTGGGAGTGTAAATTACTATTCCCACTCCAGTGAGTGGAACAGTAGGGAAAGCGTTGGATAGCGTAGGAGTAAAAATTACTATTCCCACTCCACAGAGTGCAACAGTAGGGAAAGCGTTGGATAGCGTAGGAGTAAAAATTACTATTCCCACTCCAGAGAGTGCAACAGTAGGGAAAGCGTTGGATAGCGTAGGGGTAAAAATTACTATTCCCACTCCAGAGTGCAACAGTAGGGAAAGAGTTGGATACCGTAGGGGTAAAAATTACTATTCCCACTCCAGAGAGTGCAACAGTAGGGAAAGCGTTGGATAGCCTAGGGGTAAAAATTACTATTCCCACTCCAGAGAGTGCAACAATAGGGAAAGCGTTGGATAGCGTAGGGGTAAAACTTACCATTCCCACTCCAGAGAGTGCAACAGTAGGGAAAGCGTTGGATAGCGTAGGAGTAAAAATTACTATTCCCACTCCAGAGAGTGCAACAGTAGGGAAAGCGTTGGATAGCGTAGGAGAAAAAATTACTATTCTCACTCCAAAGAGTGAAACAGTAGGGAAAGCGTTGGATAGCGTTGGGGTAAAAATTACTATTCCCACTCCAGAGAGTGCAACAGTTGGGAAAGCGTTGGATAGCGTAGGGGTAAAAATTACTATTCCCACTCCAGAGAGTGCAACAGTAGGGAAAGCGTTGGATAGCGTAGGAGTAAAAATTACTATTCCCACTCCAGAGAGTGCAACAGTTGGGAAAGCGATGGATAGCGTAGGGGTAACAATTACTATTCCCACTCCAGAGAGTGCAACAGTAGGGAAAGCGTTGGATAGCATAGGGGTAAAAATTACTATTCCCACTCCAGAGAGTGCAACAGTAGGGAAAGCGTTGGATAGCGTAGGGGTAACAGTTACTATTCCAACTCCAGAGAGTGCAAAAGTAGGGAAAGTGTTGGATAGCATAGGGGTTAAAATGACATACTTATAAATAAAAGCTTTTTTTAATAATAAAAATATAAACTATTAAATAAATATAAACCATATACAATACCTATACATAATCATAAAAAACATGATTGCTAAATATATTTAACCAAAAATAAATATTAAAAAATACCATTTTATAATATTTAATTACCAATTAATAATTAATTAACAATTATATTATTAACAAAACAAATATTTTAAAAACATTATAAATTAATCACATTTAAATTACTACCCACCATATTCCCCTATAAACCCACTACCCGCAACAGAACACATTTATCTATTTATGAATTAATTACAATTATTTACCAATTAATTAACATTATTTACCAATTAATTAAAATTAATTACCAATGAATTACAATTCCTTTATAATTCCTACTAATTAATAATTAATTAAACATAATTAAAATACTTCCCACCCTATTCCCCTATAAACCCACAACCCGCTACAGAACATATATATCAATTAATCAATTAATTAAAATGAAATACCAATTAATTAAATTTATTTACCAATTATTTAAAACTATTTAATAATAACTACTAATTAATAATTAATTTAGCATAATTAAATTACTTCCCACCCTATTCCCCTATAAACCCACAACCCACTACAGAACATATTTATCAATTAATCAATTAATTAAAATGAATTACCAATTATTTAAAATTAATAATAATAACTACTAATTATTAATTAATTTTACCTAATTATATTACTTCCCACCCTATTTCCCTATAAACCCATAACCCGCTACAGAACATATTTATCAATTAATCAATAATTAAAATTAATTTCCAATTAATTAAAAATAATTACCAATTAATTACAATTTAGTAAAAATCCTACTAATTAATAATCAATTTAACATAATTAAATTACTTCCCACCCTATTCCCCTATAAACCCACAACCCACTCCAGTACTAAAACATATATTTTACTTATAAATAAATGTATTAATAAATAAAATTAATACACATATAATATTAAATATTTTAAATACTTAAGTTAAACATATAACACATACATAATAAAAAACAAAAAAATTATACAAATATCGATATTAGTGTCATCGAAATTAGTGACATCGATATATATGCTATCGATATTACTAACTTCGATATTACTTACATCGATATAAAGAATTTCGATATTACTTACCTTAGGGTCGATATTCTGTCCAACGATATTCTTGACATCGATATTCTGCACCTTCGAAATTTCAAACACGATATTTTGGTAGGTCGATATTTAATACTCGATATTTTGACTGTGTACCATGATTTATAACATGACCAAGACCAAAGGGGCATGGACCAAGAAAACTGAGAATACAAATGGATTATTGCCTCCTGAAAAGTAAAGTTGTTTAGGAATTTGAAAGAGTTTAGTCTGTGATTTTACTGTTGTTGGTGCTCCTGTAAATACAATATAGACCTTTTCTCAGACTGAAGAGTGTCCGCTTGCATCAGTTCACTAAGGGTACCAGGGCTAAGCCCAGCATACCTCAGTAAAACCTACCGTTGCTGTTAGTCAATACATTTTTTAACTTTATGGGAGCTCAGGCACATCTGCTTTCAAAACTGCAGCCGTTTATTGTCCTATTTATCAATCCATTTTCCTCTAGCTGCATATCGAATTCAGTTTTTAAATTCACCCAACTGAACGTCAGAGCATCCACCTTCTGGGCCAGATTTACCAGTTTCTCACAAAACACCATGGAGTAGTCATAAATACTGTGCGAGAAGAAGAGAGCAGGAGTGTGCCATATTTACAGAAATATGACACTCTCCCTACCTTTTCCTAACACCAGTGCAGAAATGTGTGAATGAGTGGAACAGACACACATTTGCACTATAGTGGAAGGGTGTCTTTGTGAGTCTACCATAGGTTCTGTACTGGAAGGGAACCTTCCAGTACAAAATACTATACATAGACTAACTTTAAAGATTTTCACACTTTATTAGTGTGCTGTACAGTGCATCATACATGCAAAATCGAAAAATAAAGGAGCAAAAAAGCATTTTTCGCTGGAAAGTAAATAGGTAGCAAAAGATTCAGCATCATTTTGCGTCACTTTTGGGACACAAACATGGCATTACATCTTAGTAAATAGCCCCCGTGTCAAAGGAATGGATGGAACTTGTTGAGAAGTTTTCTTTAGCGAAATGATAAATTGGTGCTGGTGGGCTAAATGAACATGTTTTGAACATGTATTCTTTTGAACATTTGACAACACAGACCTGACCCTTGAAAGAGTTATCCTTCTAAGCATTATGTTAAAGTGTATCTCTTCAGGAGGCAATAATCTATTTGGTTTATCCTAGGCCTTCACATCATTTACTCTTTTAAAAGAGAGAAACAATAGTAATCTAGTAATCATTGCCAACGTTCGCCTTATTTAGGTGTCTGTCTTACCCGATTAGTCTAATATGTTTTTGCACCTTGTTCATCTCTGTAGCTCATAGTACAATGTTTTCAGTGATCTGTCTTAATTCTGATACTGTTCAGGAGCTTGCAGAACAATGCAGCCTTGCTGTTCAATATTCAATTTACAGAGAAATGTCCTGCTATTATTGTGCACCAGTATGTATTAATTTCTCTACACAATATTCAAGACTTGAACAAGGGGGATTCTCAGGATAGAACCTCTGTTGTATGTGATGAAGTGAGAGCCACACTTCGTGCCAAGCATCATCATATCCTGCAAGTCTAAATTTGCCCCATCATCAGCTTCAACTAACACATTACATGATAGTTTTACCTCAAAGTTCACTAGCACAGACATTTACACCAAAAATGCAGTGTAGAATTCCTATGAACTCCAACAGCATCATGAACCACACAACTACTTTCCTAACTAACACTAGAAAATATCTTTGTAATCCCTCACCCTTACTATATGGAATGGGATCACCAGAAAGGTGAGATTGGCACAGGGACACAAATCCTTCAAGTCATACAGTAAACTCTCCAGACTGCGGTTCCACTGGTTATGGTTAGGATGTAATTTTAGAATTTTTGCACATGCTCGTTTCATCTGAACAATGGGTATACATACAGAGGATGCCCAGAGAATCGCAAGACAAGCAATAGATGCAAAAAGACAGTCTTAAGTGACAAGAACAGGAAGCCCATTGTAGTGTCTTGTGATATTTTATGATGGATCTGGGAAAGTGAATTAATTAACTTGAAATAGTTAATCTAGTAGTTTAAGGTGCAATGAGAAATATAGAATGTGAAGCATAAAAAGAGATTTAGTTGAAGGTGTTGATTTATAATAGGCAGTCATAGTTACCCATGTAGGCCATAGAAAAGCTATGAAGCAATTTTCCTTTTAATAGAAGCAAACCTAATATTGCTGAAATGTGTACAATGTGAATTAGAAGCTTGACCTTAAATTGACAAGCTTAGAAATATTTTCATAACTGCAGAATGTTTAACAAATCAACACTTTATTAACTAAAGGCCATTAATTTCCCTACTTTCTTATGTTTCATATAAACTTAGAATAGAATAATATGTGCATTTTAAACAAATGATGCTTGATTTATAGTAAAAAGAATGTATTAGCTAACAGTGATTTTGCCTTCTAGTTAATAGTTAATTGTTCTTGCAGTGAAATAAACTTGGATGTGGAAGGGTGATCTGCTTTTTTTACGCCTTATGGGAACTAAGTCCAATGTTTCCAGAATATAACTATGCAAGACTGACTGTTGCTGACCTTGTGATAGACGTGTAGAAGCGGCATGTTTTTTCTTGGGAACAGAGGAACTGAATCAGCTTACCTAAGTACAGTGCCATCCTATTGGCTCATTGTAAAAGAAGCCTGATACAATGTTTTAAGATGTTTTCCTGACTTTTATATTAGTGCGTGTTCCTATGTAGAGGCATGGCATTGCATCTCATCGCATTCCCATCTCATTCATCCACTCGCAAAGCTTTTGCCCCAGTCCCTTGACGGTTGTAGCTACTGATGCTACTCTTTCTATTATTGCCTCACTTTGCTATTTGATTTTCAACAGATTGCTACTGCAGCTATTTGCTGATTTTCTTGAGTCTTATGATATATATATATATATATATATATGTACATATATTACCTACTGGCGATTGCCAGTAGGTAGTTATAGTTAGGACCTAGTTTCCATAGGAAATCCAGGACATTCCATTTGGAATAACTGTGGCGCTGGTTGACGAATCTTTGCGAAATTGTCCAAGAAGATGGGGCACTCCGCTCCGCTCCTATCCTGAAAGTTTCGGGGTGATTCGTGAAGTGGGGGCCGAGAAAAAAGAGGGGTCCCAAAACATGTTTTCCCCATGCAATTTTCCATAGGGACATTTAGCCACGGCTACAGCCCAACTGCTGAACGGAATTTCACCAAATTTTTCAACAAGGTGGAGTTTGGTTCACAGTTCATGCTTTTTGTTAAATGGTGTAAATCCGTGTAGTAGTTCCTGAGAAAATCAAAAGTAAAATCATAGATATATCTATGGACTAAGTGGGGTACGCGTATTCTCCGAGGATCATGCACCAGTGTATGTGAAGCGCTAGCGCTATACAAATCTTTTAAAATAAAATAAAAAATAAAGTACCCTTACGAGCACGAGCTGCATGCTAATTGGCTGTCAACTGTCTGTCAACACTCCAAACCAGGAAGTGTTGGCAGCCATCTTGTGTCTCGGTAGAACCGAGGCACAAGAAAACTGAAAAACAAGTGCTCAAAAGATGCAAAGGGGGCAGGGTAGAAACACCCTGACCCCCTAGGCCTGCTCAGGGGGTCCCACAAGGAACCCCAAGGCCCAACACCCGGGGGCAATGTATTTAATTATAATGGGGGCCCAGAGGGGCCCCCCCAGCCCCAGGGACCGCCACCCCCGGGGCTTTAATGTTACATATGCTGGTGGCACATAGTCCCCCCGCAGCCCCGGGGACCGCCACCCCGGGTCTTCTTTTTCTTATAATAATGGGTGGTCCAGATGGGCCTCCCTTCCCCGGGGACCGCCACCCCCGGGGCTTTAACATTATGTATGCGGGGGCTCACGGTCCCCCGCAACCTCGGGGACCACCACCCACCGGGCTTCTTTTTTAAAATTAAAAAACATGTGTGGGGGGGCTCAAGCCCCTCCACACGCTCTGGGGACCGCCACCTCCCCGGGGCACTAAATCTTTAAATTGGGGGGACCGTGATGGACCCTCCAGCCCAAGAATCACCACCCCCGGGGCTTTTAAATGTTGGAAGGGGGGGCATGCAGCCCCCCTCCACCCCCCCCCCAGGGCCAGCTCCTGCTGTGTCCCGGGGTGCCTACACCCGGGACACTGTAGTTTGCTATGGTAGGGCGGGAGCCTTGGGTCTCCCCCCTACCATAGCAAACTGCTTTGGTTTTTGGAAGAGAGAGCAGGAAGCCTGCTCTCTCTACCATAGCAAACTGCTATGGTTTTTGGAAGAGAGAGCAGGAAACCTGCTCTCTCTTCCAAAAACTAAAGACTATTGCTTTTCTACATGGGGAGCAGCATGTTAGCTGCTCCCCATGTAGAAAAGCAATGCCAGCTCCCGCAGGAGGGGTGAAAGGCTCCCCCAAACCCTGGGGTCCGTCACCTCCCGGGGCACTAAATATTTAAATTAAGGGCAGATTATTTTTTACGGTTAAATAAGGATACGCGTACCGAGCGGGGCGCTCAGCACAACCTCTGTTGTGCACGCGTTGGGTACGTGTATCGTA
The DNA here is from genome assembly GCF_964263255.1 of Lissotriton vulgaris. Lineage (NCBI taxonomy): Eukaryota > Metazoa > Chordata > Amphibia > Caudata > Salamandridae > Lissotriton > Lissotriton vulgaris. Next base: position 272,185,595 of record NC_141694.1, on the reverse strand, counting down.
CCACATATGCTGCCCGATTTCTAAGGCATCTGGTATGTGTATCCAAACAAGAAAAAGAAAAATATTTTTCAGATATTTATCAAGTTTATGTGTTTAGATGTTGGGTGGCTCTAAAAAGAGCCCTTGTGTTTATTCAGAGATTTTAGTACCTGCAAGTAAGTACTGATGAAGAGTCTAAAGTTCAAGAGGAAGACTCTGTTCTCCTCCTCTGTAAAATGTACACCATCTCTCCTATAGATGCCATGCATATTGAAACGCAGATTGTTGTGGTAAATGGACCCCATTCTATAGTCTCGGAGAGAAGCAGAAACAGATTTATTCACATGTTTCCTAGCTTTCTCAATCTGTGGACAATATTGGTTTGACCAGTTCCATTTCTGCCTTTGGCATATGTTAGAATAGACAAAGGCAGTTTGGGGGAAAACTGACATCAATTCTCCAAAGGTGTCCTTCATAAGCATTTCCAGACCTACCCCAGTCAATGTGCCTAGGTCATTGCCACCACAGTGCACAAATATGAGGTCAGGGTGTTGGAGATGTAAAAAGGATTTAACCAATGGCATCAATTGGTGCCACTTTAACCCTCTCTGTCCAATCCATTTAATGTCTACATTTGGTAAACGTAGGTGTTTGTGAATTCCTTTCTGTTCTGCGTACCTTTTGCTCCAGAAAATATAGCTGTGTTCCACAATCTACACTCTAAGCATCTTGAAGAAATGTCTGGATACACTCAGATGGTCTCTGTAAATGAAATGGCAGTTTGAAAACTAAGATTTTTCTCAAATGGTGGATAAGATGCAGTTTTGAAAAAAGAAAAGAAATGATTCGTTGTTTGACATCATTCTACAGTGAAAACTAGGGTGTATGTTTCTGTTTTTTAAAAGTATGATTCTTATTGGTTAAGAAAAACTGATAGAAAGGAACGGTACATAAGATAAGCTGATATGTTGAAAAGTCAAGCACCCTTGCTCTTTTGATTAGAAACATTGTGTGATGAACTTTTGACCTGTGTGCTCAGTTAAGTGTTCCATGAACTGTTTCTATGGTAACAGGCAGAAGGTAGATTGGGGGTAGGGTTCAAAGTTATGGCAGTTGGAAAGGTTTCAAATGTTCAAGCAATAGAAATGTGTGTTTGCTTTTGAATTAATATGGGAAGAAATGTGATTTGTTATTTACATGTATATGTGTATAGATTGAGTGTGTAGTTTGAGAGAGAAAGTTTGCTTGCTTTAGTTGTAATTATCTCCTGGGGGGGCCAAGTCCCGGGGGCAAAGTGTTTATTGTAGTGGGGGCCAGAGGGGCCCCCCCAGCCCTGGGGATCGCCACCCCCGAGGCTTCTTTTTTTTATAAAATAAAAAACCTGTGTGGGGTTTTTGCGCCCTCCCCACATGCCCCAGGGACCGCCACCTCCCCGGGGCACTAACATTTTAAATTAGGGGGTCTGTGACGTCCCCCCAGACCTGGTGATCAACACCTACCCGGGGCTTTTTTTTACGGCAATATCAGGGTGCGCATACCCAGCGCGGTGCTCAGCGCGACCTCTGGTGTGCACGCGTTGGGTACGCGTATCGTACCACGAATGCTGACGGAATTCTAAGGCGTCCGGTATGCCTATCCGAGCAAGAATTTTTTTTTAAAAAATATATATTTTTCAGATATCTATCAAGCTTATGTGTTTAGATGTTGGTTGGTTGTAAAAATAGGCTTTGAGTTTATTGGTACCTATAAGTAAGTTCCTATGCAGAGTCTGAAGTTGTTCAGGAGTGTTTTACAGTGTGCTGAACTTTTGACCTGTGTGGTCAGTTGAATTTTGCATGATCTGTTACTATGGTAACAGCAGAAAGCAAATTGGGGGTAGGGTTCAAAGTTATGTCAGTTGGAAAGCGTTCACATGTTTAACCAATAGAAATGTGTGTTTGCTTTTGAATTAATGTGGGAAGCAATTTGAGTTATTTACATGTATATATGTGTAGATTGAGAGGGAAAGTTTGCCATTTTTTGGTTTTGCTAAGAACAGTGAAGTACAGAGATCCTGTATAAGAAAATCTGGTGTGTGACTGACATTCTTCTTAATCTACAAATCTATTTGAAAGGTGAGTTGTTAACTTGTAAGGGGATGTATGTGGTGCATTTTGTTTTTAATATGAGCAATGTGTTTAGTTGTGTATAATCCCATTCTGAGTTTGTCTGCATTTGGATAACCATTGTGATAAAAGCATTTGGTAAGTTAATGTGTTTGGTGAGTCAGCTTTGTACAGTAAAGAGCAGTACTAAAAAATGTAGAATGTGTGCAGTCACTTTTCCTGTTCTAGCGTAGTTAATAGTGTTGCTTGCTTAGAATTAGACTTGTGTTTCAAATGTACAATTTTCCAGTCAGTATACATACACTACTGCAAACTCTCTGGGGCAGATTTACAAGCCCTTTGTGCCTCTTTGTGCTGCTATTGCGTCACTTTTTTGACGCAATGTTGGCGCAAATAATGCAGCAAATTGCTTATGTATTTGCAAAATGAGTCAGGGTTGTGCACTGAAATGTAGTAGTTATATACATGGAATGTGTGCAGTCTCGTTACCATTTCTATACTAGTAAATGTGTTTTAGTAAAATGCAAGGTCTAATATTTTTTGTCTAGAATCACACTGTGAGTGTGTGTGCATTTAGGAATCATTCTGAGAGAAGTATTTTTGTACGTTTTGTGTTTGCAGACACATAACTGGTTAAAAACCTATCCTTTTTTCAAGTTTTGATTGAATTAGAAACCAGTTATTGCTTTTGTATTTGCAAAATGAGTCATGGTTGTACACTAAAATGCAGTATGCACATTTTTGGAATGTGTGCATTAATTTTTTCCCTTCAATGGTAATTAATAGTGTTGATTGTCTAGAATCAGACTTGTGTTTCAAATCTATAATTCCCCACTCAGTATACATACACTGCTGCAAACACTTTGGGGCAGATTTACAAGCCCCTTGTGCCTCTTTGTGGTTGTATTGTGTCACTTTTTTGATGTAATGTTGGTGCAAATAGTGCAGGAAAGTGCTTATGTATTTGCAAAATGATTCAGGGTTGTAAACTAAAACGCAGTAGTTAGATATATAGAATGTGCTTAGTCACCTTACCGTTTCTAGATTAGTAAATGTGTTTTTGTAAATTGAAGGTGTAATCCAGAATCACACTGTGAGTCTGCATTTAGGAATCATTCTGAGAGAAGCATTTTTGTACGTTTTGTGTTTGCAGACACATAACTGCTTAAAAACCTATCCCTTTTCAAGTGTTGATAGAATTAGAAACCAGTTATTGCTTTTGTATTTGGAAAATGACTCATGGTTGTACACTAAAATGCAGTATTTATATTTCTGGAATGTGTGCAGTCATATTAGCCCTTCAAGAGTAATTAATAGTGTTGCTTGTCTAGAATCAGACTTGTTTTTCAAATCTACTATTCCCCAGTCAGTATATATACACTGCTGCATACACTCTGGGGCAGATTTACAAGCCCCTTGCGCCTCTTTGTTGTTCTATTGCGTCACTTTTTTGATGAAATGTTGGCGCCAATAATGCAGCAAATTACTTATGTATTTACAAAATGAGTCAGGATTGTATAGTAAAATGCAGAAGTCATATATACTGAATGTGATTAGTCACCTTACCATTTCTAGACTAGTAAACATGTTTTTGTAAAATGCAAGGTTTCATTTTTTTTGTCACACAGTGAGTCTTCTGTGCATTTAGGAATCACTCTGAGAGAAGCATTTTGGAAGTTCATGTGTTTCCCGACATGTAATTGGTTAAAAAGGTATTGTGTTCTCACATTTTGTTTGGCAGAATTAGAAAATAGTCATTGGTTCTGTGTTTCCAAAATGAGTTTAATATTAATAGTAAAATGCAGTTCTGAAATATATGGAATGCATGCTAGATGTTTTTGCAGACAAATACATGTAGTCGTGCAGTGACACTACCCCCAGTATGATTTCCTACACTACCCAAACACCACTGAACTACTGTAAACCTTTAATCTACCTCCAGCCTGACTACCTACATTACCTATTCAAACTGGGGCAGATTTACAAGCCCCTTGCGTCTCTTTGTGGTTCTATTGCATCACTTTTGCACTGTTGCGGTGACCCATTCAGCAGTATGTACTAATCCATTCACTGTGGTAAAACTGAAGCACATACATTCAGTGAGGCACTCTCCTTACAGAACTGTAATATTTCAGTCAGTACCCAAGTACTCATGCAGCGAAGTAGGCCTCAGGGCATGGACTGGTTCAAACCCTATGCACTATACATGCACTCTTCTATCCACCTGCACACTTGTCCTTCACATCTCCAATTCCCCAGTCTGTATCCTTACACTTTCACCAAACACTCTGACACTGCTGTTGCACTATTGTAGTGATTCATTCAGCGGTATGTCCTAATCATTCAGTGCGCAAAAATTAAGCACTCATAGATTCACTCAGACACTCTCCTTACAGTACTGTAATCATTCACTTAGTATCCAAGTACTCATGTAGCGAAGAAGGCCTTAGGACAAAGACTGCTTCAAACCCGAATGCTGTTTGCATGTAGTCTTCTATGCACATGCACACTTGTCTTTCACATCTTCAATTCTCTACTCTGTATCCTTACACTTTCACCAAACACTCTGTCAGTGCTATTTCAGCAGTATGTGCTAATCGACTCACTGTGCTAAAACTCAAGCACTTATAAGTTCAGCCAGGCACTGTCTTTGCAGAACTGTAATCATTCAGTCAGTACCCAAGTACTTATAGAGCGAAGTAGGCCTTAGAAATGAACTGCTTCAAAACCCTATATTCATGCAGTCTCTTATCCACTTGCACACTTGTATTTCACATCTTCAATTCCCCAGTCTGTATCCTTACAGTTCCACAATATACTCTGTCATTGCCCTTGTACTGTTGTAGTGACCCATTCAGCGGTATGTACTAATACATTTACTGCACTAAAACTCAAGCATTTATATATTCACTTGGACACTGTTTCAAACCCCTATGCACTATACATGCAGTCTTCAATCTATCTTCACACTTGTCTTTCACATCTTCAATTCTCTACTCTGTATCCTTACACTTCCACCAAACACTCTGTCACTGCTGTTGCACTATTGTAGTGACCCATTCAGCGGTATGTACTAATTATTCAGTGCGCTAAAACTCAAGGACTCACTCAGACACTCTCCTTACAGTACTGTAATCATTCACTCAGTACCCAAGTAGTCATGTAGTGAAGTAGGCCTTAGGACAAGGACTACTTCAAACCTGCATGCTGTATGCATGCAGTATTCTATCCACGTGCACACTTGTCTTTCACATCTTCAATTCTCCACTCTGTATCCTTACACTTCCATCAAACACTCTGTCACTGCTGTTGCACTATTGTGGTGACCCATTCATCAGTATGTACTAATCCATTCACTGCGTTAAAACAGAATCACTTATAAATTCACCCAGGTTGTTTCACTAGCAGTGCAGAGGGAAGCATAGACTTGTAACATATTTATGTACATATGTACATATGTTACATTCATGTGCTTTGGAAGTACTACACTACAGTGCAAGTAAACACTTTATAGAGTTATGCTGTAGCACCTCTTTATAGTTCTGCACTTTCACATTCACCATACACTACCAATGTATTCTTTCATTCAAATATGCACTACACATTCATTCAAAAAACTTTAACACACTATCATACTAATATAGCTCTTTTTTTGACCAGTGTTTTGTATTTTTTGGGAATTTTCTGAACAATTTTTGTTGTTGTTTTTTTTAAAAGGATAAAAAGGGAACTGCACAAACAAAATAGTCTGGAACAAATAAACAAAAACAAATTAAGGGCGGGAGCAATGGTGCTCTTGTTTGTGCCTGCAAATTAAATCTATGGATTGTTCTCCATAACATTAAGTCTCCTTAAAATATTTAAATCAGCAAAATCTGGAGGGATGTCCGGATGAGGACTTGATTGTCCTGCAGACGTGCTGGGTACAGCTGGTGGAGGGTCTACTTGAAGCCTGTTGCATGAAGCTCCAGCATAATTGCGGGGATGTAGTGTTTTGACATGTTTCACCATGCTGGCAGCTCCAAAAGAATAGTGCTTATTAGGATTGCCTCTGGGTAGCACTGTTGAACACACCTTACAGGTCACCTTTGCTGCATTTACTTTTTTTTCTCGGTCAGGTAACGAAAAGAACTTCCATATAAGTGCTTCTTTCCTTTTGGGGACTGGATCTTCTGCAACAAATTCTTCTCCAGAAGAGTGTTCTGAGAAATCTTCATCTTGCTGTGCAGGCATATTGAAGATCTCTTGGAAAAACAGCAGCTTCAGAAAAAGATGTTTCTTCAAGAAGGATTAAAATGGGTGGGGTCCTTCAACAGTTGGAATAGGAAGTATTATGAACTAATCAAATCTGTTGTTTTGAAGTCACATGGGGTACGCGTAGGCAGCTCTTATGGTGCGCGTACGTACGACATACCCTGCGAATCGCATAATTGGTTTTAAAAGCTATATACGCTTATTAAAACTATATGAATACTATTTTCATGGTTACCTCAGATAATGTATTGCCTTAATATTTAAATTAAATACATGAATATATGTTTTTAAACATTAAAAAAAATTTGCGGGGTAGAAATTAATTTTAATATATTAAAAAAAATATATAAACTAAAAAAATCTTTTTTTTATTTTTTATATTTTACATTAAAAATATGTAATGTAATTAAAAAAATAAAATAGCTAAAAATAATTATTATTAAAAATGTAGTAAATCAGTATTAAAAAAATAAATGTAACAATTAATACATTTAAAAATTGGCATTTACAAAACCTATGAAATTCACTGAAAAAACATAGGTTTCATCCACGTTATAGTTAGAAATTAGCATTTAAAAAACCTTAGAAATTCAATGAAAAAACCATAGGTTTCACACATGTTATAGTTAGCTGGACATATCACTCATACAAAACCATTGAAATTCCCAAGTTATAGTTAGTTCAGCTAACTATAACTTGCGAGCCCTCTATCCACTACTGATGACGTCACATATTACATCACTCATGACATGGTCAGTGACATCACTCATGACATCACTGATGACATCTCATTTAAATAAAATACTAGTGTCGTTGCTTTTGAGATTTTTTAAAATTGCATTTCTTCCCTTATGATTAAACACTGATGATACCAATTCTTAAGTTGCCCATTGTATAGATTGAAACTACTCTGCATTACTGCCTCATTTATTTTAACGTAGTTGGTTCGATTGTTAGGTTGCTTGTAGGCCTCATTTAAGTATTTCGATCTATCCCATAGGATAACATTCCCACCCTTGTCTGCGTTTCTTACTATACAATTTCCTTTAGCATTAATCTTAGTAATTAATGCAGAGTATTCTTTTTCATGGTGGGTGAAATTTTTATGTTTAACACTGGTGCTTTTTTTAAAGATTTTTCAGGTCATTTGGTACTAAAAAATGTCAACTGAGTCTCTTGCGGTCATAGGCATAAACCTAGAATTTTGCCAAAAATTAGTTGGTGCATTCCCTCCAATGTCCACTTCTTGTTCTCTTGCTACTTCAAATGCTTGACTACTCGAAATAGGTCTTGGTTCGTCTTGGCTGAGGTATGATGGTTCTCCCAAATTATCTGTGTTGTTCCCGGGTGGTTGATCTATCACTCTCAAATCCAGCATTAAGTCCATGTCCGCCACTGATAGAGTGTCTGCTTGTGCAGAAGCATTGCCCATCACTCTGTTTTCACCTCCTCCTTCATGCTGACTTTGTGCAAAGATTTTTTTCATTTTAACGACCGTACAAATTTGAAAGTGTCCACCCTGGTAGCAACATAGTTAAAATCTGCTGGAGGGCAATACGAGAGTCCAAGTTGTAAGATTTTTTCCTCCTTTTTTTAGTTAGTTCAACATCTGTTAGATTGATTATAGAACCTTCATTTTCAATGGTCTCGGTATTTACTCCGTCTTCCCTTTGGCAGTAAGTGCGCTGGCGTTGTTTGGCCCCTTTGCTCCTCTGTTGCCTAGGCCTCTTCCTCTTGGTTTTGTTTCATACGTTATTTGAAGTCTTGGTCTGAGGTTTAACCTCCTCTCTTGCTCTAAAAATGAATTTTGTCTATGACTGAGGGTTCGATTTTCGCAGTTTGCCTGTTTTGCCCTTCCTCTAGGTCCGTATCAATTTCGGAAGTCTGTAGGCTGCTTAGCTCCGATTGTGCCTCGGTTCTTTCCTGTGCCTTCGGATTCATTCTTTGCTTTCGCCATGTTTCAAACTTCTTAGCGAAGGTATAAATCTGCCCCTGGTTGTGGTCGTTCTTGTCTCGTATAAATTTTTGAGCTTTCCTTTCCTTAATCATTGCTTCCATCTTCTTAAGGCGATCCATCATCTCTTTTGTGAACTTAGTGATATATTCTTGATCTTCTTCTTTGGCAAGCATTTTGAAATCTGTGCTATTTCTGCCAAGATTTTCTGCCAGTCCAGATCAGCGTATTTAATCAGGATTGCGAGCATTGTCGTGGTGCAAAGTACGCAGAGTTAACCTCCTGTTGTGATTACTCGAAGATTAAATCAAGGGGGTCATTGACAAGTGTCATAGTAAAGGTGTACGAAATCAGTATATCATTGACAAGGGATAGAATACAAAAAAGCATATGTATAACTATCTTGTCCTTTGTCCAGACCTTCATAATAGTAGAAGGATAATATGTGCATCAAGAGAACTACTTGACGAGTGTCCATGTGAAAATTGTCCAAATGTCACATAAGGTGCAATCACTGGGATGTTTGCTCAATGGCTCCAAGACACAGCTGATCCTAGATTGTCCCTTGTCAATGATATACTGATTTCGTACACCTTTACTATGACACTTGTCAATGACCCCCTTGATTTAATCTTCGAGTAATCACAACAGGAGGTTAACTCTGCGTACTTTGCGGATGGTATACGACTATATACATGGGTATGCTTTTATTATTCAGGACACTTGTCAATAACCTTGATCCCTTGACGTTGTGACAGTCAGTATATGCAATATGTGATGGCACCATTACCCTCTTGCCTGACGGCTAACCTTGCAGAAATTCTGTATATATTTTGACTGTATATATTTTGTGTGCTTATATCACAAATATCATTTGTTTTTCTACGATGTTTTAATTGACATCACTATCCAAATGGTGTTCATTTGACATCACGACTACTAATGGGGTTATGGGCTCCTGGTGTACACTGGTACATCATCACTTTTTACGGCTGACAATGCAATAACTTTGCGATATTTAGATTGTATTTTCCGCACAACAGACAGTGCTGGTTATGAAAGTTCATTGATGAATACAATAATATATCAATTGTGTCTCTGACTTTTTGCACATCTGATCAGCCAAATGTGTGTATGAGACTTGTGTTATTATTACTTTTATGTTGATAACATCGTTACAAGATGGCCGACACTACTTTCAACTTATTACTGTAGTCCTTCCTCAGTTTTGATTGTGTAACTTTACTCATAATGGCACACTCACTCACACACTTTTATCACACGTGATCAAGGCAAGTCGCCGAAACGCGTTGTGTGAATAAACTGAAGACCTACGTTTACTCCTGGATTGTTGTGTGGTTCCTGAGAGCCTACTAGATACTGATATCTGTTTGGAATACTAAATTTCCGGTTGCTTCACCAGAGTGTACGCCACTTTTCTATGGGTCACAGCGTTGCAGCAGAAGCAGCTTCGTTTGGATATATATATATATATATATATATATATATACACACATATATATATTGCACTAAGTGAGTTCCATAAAGGAATAGATGAGCTATAAGATCAGAGTTTTAGATTTTAAGAACCCTTGTAGAGTACTTTTCAGCTGTCTAAATAAATTATATGGCCAGAACAGAGCGTCGTCAATCCTTACTTTTTGGAGTGGGACAAGCGCGATATATAATCAGTGGCGGCTCCCCCATTTTGGCGTGGGGGCATCGCCCCACTGCTTTCTCGCAGTGCGAGAAGCCAGAAACATAAACGGTAAAAACTACCATTTATTTTTCTGCCTTCTCGCATTGCGAGAAACCAGAAGTGCCTCTGTGCCTGGTTGGGGGCAGTCATGTGAGCGGTCCTGCTCGAGGGCATGGGGGTGTGGCTTGCCCACTGTTGTGGGTACTGACTGTTTAGTCAGCCCTGGAGCCAACCAAACAGTCAGTACCCACAACAGTGGGCAAGCCACTCCCCCCTGCCTTCGAGCAGGACCGCCCACTTTCCCTTGTTCTCTGCGGAGTAAATGTCCCGGCCGGGGCGCTGTCCTCCTGCGCCTACCTGCGTTGTAATTGCCCTATGTGCATTGCTTAGAAGAGGGAAATCACCAGTTCAGCATGGCCAGCTGTGGACTGGAGCGGAGGCGGTGCGGATGGTACCCCAGCACTCAGGTATGTTTTAAAGCTTCATTTGAACTGTTTTATTCTCCATACTGCGCTTTCTTCCCTACCTCGAGCATGCCGGCCGCCGCTGGTCCTATCTGTATCTTTGGTGTGCGGCGTGCGGGTAACAGACAGGGGTATCAGGGGGGCGTGGGGCCTGGTGGGATTACAGTGGAGTCAGCAGTGTCCTTATCATGGGTAATTCAGTGCTCATGGGGCATGGTGGGGTCAGGTAACTGAGGGCGTGTGGAACCTGCAGTGCCCCTATCACAGGAAACAAGGCTCATGGGAGAATGAGCTAGGGAGTGTAAATATGTTTGGCCTCTAAGGAATGGCGAATAAAATGCAGAAGTCGGTGATCCTGCAGTAATCATAAGTTTTTTTGTAATTTCAGATATTTTTCGTGGAATAAATTCCTTTAGGCGTCGCCTGGATGTGTTTATATTCCCAGAAAGAAGAGGAATCTTGGGAAGAGTCAATAATCATCCCTATTTTCAAGAAAGGAGATCGGGGGGATGCTAAAAATTACAAACCCATATCCTTATTGGATTCTTCAGTTAAAATTATGAGTAGGGTCCTCCTTGTAAGACTTGAAGAGTGGGCTGAATCAAACGAGATACTAAGTAACTGTCAGTTTGGCTTTAGGAAAGGCCGTGGTACCATAGAACAGTGTCTGAATTTAGAGCTATTAGTGGGAAAATATACCCAGGCGAAAAAAGGGTCGCTTTACCTTTGTTTTGCTGACCTTAGTAGTGCCTTTGATTTGGTAGACCACGCAATATTATGGGCCAAATTACTGGAAATGGGTGCCCCTGAAGGAATTATTTATTTCTTAGCCCGACTGTATGAAAAACTTCGCACCAGCGTCCGCTATGGACCCAACGGGGAATGTACTACTAAGTTTGGGATAGGTAGGGGTATCAGACAGGGGTGCGTTTTAGCACCCCTGCTTTTTACCCTTTTTATCAATGAGGTCGAATCTGCCCTGCAGGCAGTCGCTGCAGATGCCCCTAGAGTCAATAACTTTAACATACCTGTATTACTCTATGCGGATGACGCAGTGCTCCTGTCTAGGACTCCCTTGGGTCTCCAACGTTTAATGGACTGTTTTGTATCCTTTATTAAGAACAGGAAATTGGTGATTAATAAGGCTAAGACTTATGTAATGGAATGTTGTTCTGAAAAAGTCAAAAGAAGATGTAAAACCCACTACGTTATCGATGGGGAACCAGTGAAAAAGGTCGATAACTTTTGTTATTTGGGAATAACCTTTTCTAATAATGGGAGCTGGGACACTGAACATAAGGTGGTCAGAACTAAGATGATTAGGAGTGCCAATGGGGTATTTCTGTTTGCCAAGAAACTGGGGAATAGACGCATTAAAGACATGTTAAATATTTACCAAGCAAAATGTCTTTCTGCTGCCCTCTAAGGGGCAGGAGTTTGGGGTGTGTCATCTGCAAAGAGCCTGTAGGTAGAGGAGAACCTCCTCCTGAAAAGGCTCTTATGTTTACCCAAGTCTACTTCCAATTCCTTGGTCCACAACGAAACCGGGATCCAAGCGCTTAACGATCTGATCATGCTAAGGCCCATACTACTGTGGCGCTCTATCTGGCTCAGTGATGGTACCTCATTGAATAGAGCAATTATTAAGGACTGCCTTTTACTGGACCAACACTTGAAGATCCTGTGGATCAAATATATCATTGATTGTGTACAAAAATTATTCGGGATCAATGTATTAATGGACCCCTACAGTCTCTCGGAAATCCCCAAATCTGATGTGAAAACAATCTTTTTAAATCATTGTAATGAAAGGCATCTCTTAGAGGATTCTAAGCTAACTACTTGTGAATTATACAATAGCTTGAATGAATTCACTGGTTTCAGTCCATATTTATCACAGGTGACAAGAACCTCGCACCAGTTTGTACTAACCAGAATGAGGATGGGTACAGTACATCATCTGGTTGCGTGTCCTAACATTAAAATGCGCCCTGTTGGTCCCTGTAAATGTGACAATAGAACTGAACAAAGCACTAAGCACTTTTTGTTAACATGTAATTTGTACATTGAGCTACGGAAATTCTACTTGAAGCCATTATTCATTAGATTTGGAGTGAGAAACATAACGGAGGCTATGAAATTGATTTTTAATTTGAACCATCCGGACACTTGCTTTTTTACTGCATCCTTTTTGCTTAAAGCGATTAGCGCCAGGAAAAGTATGTGTTTTTAAAATACATGTATATTTTTAAATATTTATTCCATCCCCCTCTGGATGTTTTTGTAATATGTGGTTTTCTTTGAGGTCTGTACTGTATATATATATATAGTCTGTAATTGTCAATTCTTAATTTTTATATTTTATGTTCTTTTCTATGAAATTGTATGAAATGTCTGTATTATTTGTGCTTTTATGGACATGTTTTTTAAATGATCCGAATAAAGCTTTATGAAATGAAATGAGGAATCTTTACAAATAAACAGTAAGTCACCAAATTGCATCTGTTGGTTTACAAAGGAACACGCAGCCAATGACGTTGAAAGCTGCAGCTTATTCAGGTATAGTGAAGAGTATGTGCATCAGAAAGGTCACAACTTAAAGAAATAAAACCCACCATTGTACCTTCAATCATGTTTGCATGATTTATGCAGAAGTTGGGTTCAATTTGGAGGAGGGAGGCTGCCTACATCCCAGGATCAGCAGTTGCTGAGGTGGTGGCGCGGTCGTGGAGGAAGAAAGTAAGTGAAGTTTTTTATGTTATATAGATTTCTTTTCCACTTCCCTCCTCCCCCCTCCGCGAACCCACCTGCCCGTTTTGCCAGCCATGACTTCCTTGGCACCCTGAGCCTGGGCACACGTCACATCCTTGTTACTGGGGCAGCGTTTGTGAGGTGTCGATGTGGGCCCTGTGTTTCTGCTGTGCCTGCTCTACCCTTATTATTGGGACAGGGGGTGTGAGGTGGGATGTACAAGTCATTCTTTTTCGAGTGCCGGGTCTATCCTTAATACAGGCACCGCCTCTTTAAGGTTGTAATGCCCAGGAGCAGTACATATTCAGTGCCCATTCTGCCCTTGGTAATGGAGCGGTATTTGTGAGGTTGTGATGTCCGGGGTTTTTGTTCCTTTAGTGTCCGCTCTACCCTTGTTATTGGCGCAGTATGCAGTTGTGAAACTGCGATGCCCAGGCACTTGTTCCTCCAGTGCCTGCTGTGCGCTTGTTAATGGGGAAGTGTTTGTAAGGTTTTGATGCCCAGAGCTTGTCTTCCTCTAGTGCCCGCTGCGCCTTTGTTATTTGGACAGTGTTTGTGAGGTTGTGATGCCCAGACTTCGTAGTACTTTAGTGCCCTTGTTATTAGACAATGTATATGAGGGTGTGATTCTCAGGGATGGTGTTTCTCCAGTGCCTGCGGTGCCCTTGATATTGGGGCAGTATTTGCAAAGTTGTGCTGACCAGAGTTTGTGCTCCTTTAGTCCTCGGTCTACTCCTGCTATTAGGGCAGTGCTTATGTTGTAAGCAAGACAACATAGAAGGCAGGAGTTATATTTCAAGGATTTATTTTAGAATAAATCAGGATAAGAAAACCCACAAGAAGAGGCTAGGAAGAGCGATGCTGTCGTGTCAAGATAACGGAACAGAATGACACGACAGCAAACATCAATCATAGAACACAGAACATTATACATGTCATGAAGGAACATTATACATGTCATGAAGGAATAGGAAAGAAATTAAAGGTACAGATACAACATCTCCTTTCCATAAACAAAAGAAGAAAAGCAAATAAAAGTATAAACATTAATATAAATAATAATCTTTAAACCTAGAAGGAATAACGATATTTCTTTTTCCACTATTCTTATCAGAATCAGAATTAGTTTTAGAAGTTTCTTCTAACAAACCTTCTGCACAACCATCAGAATCAATCAAATTGTTCTCACCCTTTTCCTTACTAATACAAGATTGATAACTTGTCTCACCAACATGTGAATCATGTAGAGATTGTTCTACAACATCTGAATCTTGTAATGGTTGTTCCACAACATCTGAATCTTGTAATGGAGATTGTTCTACAACATCCGAATCATGTAATGGTTGTGCTATATTCAAGAAGTCTTTATAACACAAAAAGATGAATTGTCCAAAAGACCTTTAGCATCAACTTTTTTTTTAAATAATGTCTTTTTGAAAAGGTTCAATCTTTATAATAGCACTTTTGTTCCACCATCCTTTGTTTTTAATCATAACAGATGAATTTGAAGCTCTAACGACCTGTTGAGGCAAAGAATACTTAGATTCACCTTTAACAACTTTTTTGGGTTTTCTGATAATAACCCAATCACCGGTTGCAAACTCACAGTTATTTTGTGGAGAAATTATATTACCCAACTGGTATTTTTTCTCAAAGTTATCTCTTACACATTCATCAATAGAACTCGCAGTAGTAAGCCCATCTAATTTTTTTAAGGAAGACGAGCTTTTATCAAATACTGGTTTGATTATATAATTTGCATCTCTTCCCTTCAACAAGAAAAAGGGAGTAAAACCAGTAATTGAATGTGGAGTGTTCAAATAACTCCAAACCTTTTGTTTTATATGTTTCCTTACATCCATGCCTGATGATAAAGCTGTCTGTATACCTTCCTTGAAAAATGTATTCGCTCTCTCGACCAGTCCATTTGCAGCTGGAAAATACAAAGGACTCTTAACATGCTTTATATCATGCTTACTTAAAAAATCAACCATTTTTTAATACAAAATGTGTACCATTATCGGACACTAATTTCTTTGGAAATCCTTCAACATTAAAAATTCTTTTTAGAAAATCAATTACAACTTCTGTACTTGGAAATTTCACGAAATCATATGAAACCCATTTTGAATAATAGTCAGTCAAAACTATTAAATATTTCATATCATCACCCAAGATATTATATGGTCCTGAAAAAACTATTGCTAATTTTTCCTATGCTTGTTCTGGCAATAAATTAGTAGAAGTAACAGTTTTTTTACTCTTCCAATGCTTGTCAGACAGAAGGCATTCAGGACATTGGTTAACAAATTGATCAACAAAAGAATCCATGCTTGGCTACCAATAAAATTTTCTTAATATTTTCTTAGTACCAGACATACCTGGATGTCCAGAATGCGCTCTTTCTACAAGACCTTCTTTCAAAACATTGGGTGGAACAAAAAGTCCACATCTAGTTATAAATCCATTCTCCAGACTTAACTCAGAAGACACTTGTTGAAACGGTACCAAATCCCTACTAAGATTTCTTAAAGGAGGCCATCCTTTTCTGATGTATTCTTTGACTTTTAACAGAATTACATCCTTCTTGTAACCATCCAACCAATCATTTTCTGTAAAACAACCCAAAGAATTTTCACAAGCATCTAAAGCGGAAACAACAACACATTCATCATCATAGATGTCTGAAACACCAGTTTGATTGACAAGAGGAATCCTAGACAAACAGTCCGCCCTAAAATTTGCTCCTCCAGAGATGTGTTTCACTTCGAAATTATATTCCTGTAATTTCGAAATTAACCTTACTAATCTTGAAGTTGCTTGGCCAGTTCCATTTCCATTCATCAAGAATATAAGTGGCTTATGATCTGTAAATAGATCAAAACGAGTTCCCCATAAGTAACTCCTGAACTTTTCTACTGCCCATGAGCAGGCTAAAGCTTCACGCTCTATGGTGCTGTAATTAGATTCAGCTGTAGTTAAAGTTCTTGAAATGAAGGCAATAGTATTCTCTTTACCTTTCACAAATTGTGTTAATACACCACCGAGACCTACACAACTCGCATCTACAGTGACAATACACTTGACACCACAAGAAAAAGGTTTTAAAGCTGGAGCATTCTTGATCATTTCCTTCACTTTTTTTAAATGCTTCTTCATGAATCAAAGACCATTCATACTTCTCATTCTTTCTGGTTAAACATCTGAGTGGTTCACCCACAAATGCATATCCATGCACAAAACGTGCATAGTTCTCACTAAGTCCTAAAAAAGATCTTAGTGAGTCCTTATCAACAGGAGCTGGTGCAAGCATAATTGAATCAATAAGGTTCTATTTAGGTTTAATGCCTTCCTTAGTAATTGAGTGCCCTAAATATTCCAATTCTTGAACCAAATAATTTGCACTTTTCCTTAGATACAGTCATCCCTCTCTTGCTCAAGATGCTTAACACTTTTTCCAAAATTTTATTATGCTCATCTACTCCATTACCAAAAATGAGAATGTCGTCTTGAAATGCCTGCACCCCTTTGATGTCTCCAAATAACGAGTCCATTAGCTTCTGAAATACACTAGCTGCAGAAGCTAATCCAAAAGGGAGTCTCGTATATTTGAAGGCACCAAAGGGAGTAACAAATGTGGTAAGATCCTGTGACCTTTCTGACAAAACAACCTGATGGTAGGCTGACTTTAAGTCAATTAACGAGAAATGTGTAGAATTTCCAATTGCCATCAGCATCTCTTGAATTAAAGGCAAAGGGTGGCAATCCACCAAAATGTTTTTATACAGAGAGCGCAAATCAGCACACATGCGTAACTTACCATTTTTTCGTTTAGCTAAAACTACGGCTGAAACCCACTCAGATGAATTTGTAGGTTTAATTACTCCATCTTTACACAGGCTATCCAAGTGTTCTTTTAACTCTTCTCTGACACTTAATGGTACATTTCTGACCTTATGTATCACAGGTAACGCATTGTTTTTAAATTTAATGTCATGCTCAACACCTTTCACACAACCAATTCTGTCCTCGAATATTTCTTTATATTTACTAAGAATAGAATCTAAATCATTTGAACTCTTAGTTTCTTTGCAAACATCTATTGAATCAATTGGAATGCCACCAAGAATAATGGGTGTATCACTACCAGGTTTTAACATGATACCCATTTTTCCTAAATCACGCCAACCAATTATATCTCTTCCTTTCTTTACAACATAAACCTTAGTTGTTATTTACCTTCCTAGTAGCTCTACCAAACCAGTAAAATATCCTAACATGTTAATGTAATGTCCACCAATAGCTTTTGGATTAACATCAGTAACCAAAAGCTTGCTTGGAAAAGAATAATTAGCATAAGTCATTTCATCTAAAATGGTTATTGGCGATCCTGAATCTGCCATTACTTCCAATTTTACACCTTTAATAATTGCTTCACCTAAAGGTGCTTTGAAAGTAATCTCAGAATCAATCAAATTTACATTAATGACAAGATTACTAATTTCATCCTCCATGTCATCTAATGCATTTACACTAGTTTGTGAAACATTCCTATTCTTTAAATTAGTTTTGCATGCACTTTCAAGATGTCCAATTTTTTTACATTTTGCACATCTTTTCCCCTGTGCAGGACAATTTGGATTATTTCCGATGTGAGTCTTAGAACCACAACAATAACATATCAGATTCTTCTTTACAGAAATGGATCCTTTTTCTTTTCTATAGTCTTGTACTTGGTTACTGAACATACTGCTTCAGAATTATTAGTTCCTGTTATAACCTTAGTTGAAACTGAAGACCTCTCAATTCCGATTGCAATGTCAGTGACCTCACTTAAAGTTGGATTCCTGCATGCTAGAAGACGATCTTGTACTTTTTTTGAAAAGCAATGAAACACCAATTGGTCTCCTGAATAAATATCAAGCATGTCACCAAAGTCACACTTTGAAGCTAAGATGCGTAAATTCGAAACATAGTCTTCAATACTTTCCTCCGCCAACTGTTTTCTTTTATTAAAACCATGCCTCTCTACCATAATGTTAGGCTGTTCATGAAATCTTTTTTCTAACCTTTTAACTGCTTCTGTGTATTCATCCCATGGAATGAACTGTCCAGGTGGTCATTCACTTTCAGGTATGTTGTCAAAAATTTCCCTTCCTGCATCACCTAAAAGTCCATATAAAACAGCCTTTTTCCTTTCCTTAGAATAATCTTTACCATCTATTGCAACGAGATAGCTTTCAAAAGATTTATGTCATTGTTCCCACCTAACTGGCGGTTTACCTGCATTCTGTAGAAAAGGATTTATTTGGTAAGGTTGAATTTGATAAGCCATTGTCAAATTATTCCCTTTATGTATATAATATTTTTTATTTTGGCTTATTTGATAAAGAACTCTCTTTTATTAATAAATGTTTACTCTTATTAATAAATGTTTTCTTTTATAAAACAAAAACTTTAAAAGTATTCACCTTCCATTCCGATTTTTAAATAAATAAAGTTACCAGCAACGATCTTTTGTGTTCATAAAATATCTGCTCGATCCTTTCAAAATGCAGTTTCTTGCGATGTTTTCCACTTATTACAAATGGCCGCTGCGTGGGGTCACGTCTATTGACCTTGCGTGATGACGAGTGCTCAGCGCGTAGACATGCTCTGATGATGACGAGTGCTCAGCGCGTAGACACGCTCTGGTGATGACGAGTGCTCAGCACGTAAACACGCTCTGTTTTACTCGCGCATTCAGCTCTGCGCAACACGCTGAGAACACTCACGCGCTTCCTTCACAAGCTGCAGTCACGCGATGCACTGGAACACGGGGTCAATTTCAAATAGCGCAGTCAACCTCCTTCCGGCATCCAATGCATACAAATTAGGTAAAGTAATCTTACCAATAGTATGTAGTCGATGTCTGTAGAAGTTGTTCTTCTTTTTTTTTATTTTTTAAACAAAAGCCTTACTTTATTCTCGGTGGGTTATAATTAAACTCAACTGCCCCAAATTAAAAAAAATTGTTCATAAAATATTTTTCTGATCCCAATCCATCGTCGCCATATTTATGTTGTAAGCAAGACAACATAGAAGGCAGGAGTTATATTTAAAGGATTTATTTTAGAATAAATCAGGATAAGAAAACCCACAAGAAGAGGCTAGGAAGAGTGATGCTGTCGTGTCAAGATAACGGAACAGAATGACACGACAGCAAACATCAATCATAGAACACTGAACATTATACATGTCATGAAGGAACATTATACATGTCATGAAGGAATAGGAAAGAAATTAAAGGTACAGATACAACAGCTTATGATTTCCAGATCTCGTGATACTTTAGTGCTCTTGTTATTGGGACAGTACATATGAGGGTGTGGTTTTCAGGGCCCATGTTCCTCCAGTGCTTGCTGTGGCCTTGTTATAAGGGCTGTGTATGTGATGTTGTGATGCCCAGATCTCGTGGCACTTTAGTGTCCTTGCTATTGGGACAGGATATATGAAGGTGTGATTCTTTAGAGCCTGTGTTCCTCCAGTGCCCTCTGTGCCCATGTTATTGGGGCAGTATTTGTAAGGTTGTGATGCCCAGATCTCTTGGTCCTTTAGAGCCCCCCATGTCCTTGTTATTGGGGCAGTGTGTATGAGGGTGCGATGCGCATTCTTCTATGCCTGTGATGCGTGCAAGCGTTCCTCTCAATATCTAAATGTGTTTATTCTGTGGAGTTCAAGGTCCGCGTGTGGCAGGCAATGCCGAGGTATGCATTTAAGGACCTGCCTTGACGGGTAGCAGAGCAGGGATGCCAAGGGCCTTGGTGCATACAATGAAATACCACTGCCCCCTATCCGCTAATTGGATGGTGCCAAAACAGCCGTAATTAGGGTTCAGTGGGTCCCTAAATCCCAGAGGCCCCGGTTCGCACATGCTAAAGGCGTGCATTCCCTTCCTTACAGTAGCAGTAAAAGTCTCTGTTCGAATCTCTTATAACGTGC
The DNA here is from genome assembly GCF_964263255.1 of Lissotriton vulgaris. Lineage (NCBI taxonomy): Eukaryota > Metazoa > Chordata > Amphibia > Caudata > Salamandridae > Lissotriton > Lissotriton vulgaris. The sequence continues at coordinate 272,165,408 of NC_141694.1, read as the reverse complement.
ACCAGCGCTGCTCACCCGTTGCTCTGTTTACTTAATATAGATCTTTAATTGAGCCTGAGAGATTTGAGTGGAAATTATGGACAGCAGGGTAAATTTGCAACCCTGGTGCTCTTTTCACATATTCACAAATAAGAGTTAGAGTGACAGTGTAACATATTTGTCATGATTACTGCACCCTACCTGAAATATTAATGCATAGTTAGGTTGTGATTACTGAACCTTACTTGTATTGTCATTGCCAATGAATGTTCTTTATTTGGACACTCTGGAACTTTCATGTCACCTGCATCCTGTTTGTGCTGACCCCCTCTACCCATCACCAACATCCCCTGTATAAAGCATCTGTCTGCCTATCCTGACACCTTGACACCCGTTCTGTCCATCACTTACCTCATGCCTGTTCAGTCAGTCCCTCTAGCTACAACCCACAGTCTACGTGCCTGATACACTGTCTATTCCGACAAATACTGTACCTGCATCAACCATCTGTCTCTTCCTGTTCTAATACATGGCACGAGACCTGTACGTCACTTACCTACGTTATGTTAAGGATTACTTGTATAGCGCCTATCACCGCCGGTCTCTAAGCGCTTACCAGAAGGAACATAACACAGTAATGACCCTAGAACCTCAGTTGTTTCACCTCCTTGATGTCATGAAGGCCTTTCTGAAAAGATAAGTTTTTAATTTCTTTCTGAAAGGTAGAAGCTGCGATTCCTCTTTCAAGGTGGGTGGGAGCTCGTTCCACAATTGTGGAAGGAGCACAGACAAGGCCCTACCTCCTTTGGTCTTTAATTTGAACCTAGGTTGAAACAGGTTGGAGGTTGTTTCTGAGCGCAATGGCCTCCTGGGAATGTACCTCTTTAGACGTCGCTTAATGTACTTTGGGGCTTTCCCAAAGAGTGCCTTATGGGCCACACAGAGACATTTGAACTGCACTCGGAATTTCACTGGGAGCCAGTGCAGCTTCTGAAGCAGTGGGGTTACGTGCGAGTTTCTAGGCAAAGAATGGATCAGCCTGGCTGCATCATTTTGTATTACCTGTAGCTTCCTCAACAGCTTCTGTGGTAGGCCTAAGTATAAGGCATTGCCATAATCAAGTCTCGATATGACTGTGGCGGATACTTTCGATTGCAGGGTGGAGGCAGATAAGATGGGAACTAGCTTTCGCAGTTGCCTCAACACACCTATGCAGGATCCGACCACGGCAGAAACTTGAGGGGCCTGGTCACACTGTTGGTCCAGCACCCCTGCGCCTGCCTGTGTCCATCACACTGTTTCTTCAGTCCCTATTAGTAGATCTCAGACCTGACGCATTACCTGACCATCGCTTGCAGGCCTCACCCTGATCCCTTCTCTTTAGCTAATTTTATGTTTCCGTTATTTTCATCACCAATTCCGTCTGTTCTTCTCATTATTGCTTGAAAAAGCACCATTTGCCCACTCTTTTTTCAAAATGTTCTCGGGGAAGAAACCCCCCCCCCCAAATCCCCCGTAGGTGGTTCAGGGCCGCTCGCTAGCCACAGTGAGCTACGACAATTGTTTTCCGCCTCACCACTTTCAAATGTCACCAGCCAACACTGATATATGCGTGCAAGTTTGGGCAAAACTTGACTCACTATGTCAATCCTTTCTCTGGCGCCAAAATTGCAATCAGGGGCAATTCCAATTGCCGCACGGAGTTTGCTGTATATGTTCTGACATGCACTTGCGGCTTGTGCTATGTGGGAAGCAAGAGGTCGCAGGTGCACGTCAGAATTCTGCAGCATCTCTGTGCAGTCGTGAACCACGACTCAGCCTACCCCGTGGCACGACATTTTAATTCAACACATGATAGGGACCTGTTGTGTTTGATTTATTACGTTATAGATGCAGTGCCTTTGCAAAGACGGGGTGGTGACAGGGACAAAATGTTGAGAAAGTTGGAAACTCAGTACATCATCGCGTTAGACGGTAAACAGCTTTTTCGGCTAAACGAAACTGAGGATCTTCACAACTTTCTGTAAATATCATCTTCTTTTGTCCACTTGTCCACTTGTAGCCCATTTTTGTTTTTTTTTGTTTTTCTTTATAAGTCCTGATCCCATAGTTACTTTAGAGTCAAATCTGAACCTACCAATATTAACCCATCAAGCAACACATAGGTACATATGGAGGGTGCATTATGAACTCAACACACCTGATCATGTACTGTATGTGTCAATGTAATTTTATCTCTCTTCTTGTAAATTTTGTACATAGGTTGTAAAATATCTATTTTTATATCAGCATTCATTATTATTTATTCCAATTTATTTTTTCCCATATTTATTTCTCACTTATTATTATGCACATGTACAAAAATAGCACATATACTTTGAATTTTTTTTATAGTATATATAGTGTGAATAGGTCTCAATATTTATGATGTATATAAATTCAAGCAATTTGAATTTTTAATAAATATTTAGGACATGAGCTTGTGGGTATTAGGGTGGAGTGCCACCACACTTATATTAAATGTCACATGATTGGTTTGATTTAAGGCGATAACAATTTTATTAATCTGATTGCTATTCAACATCAACTAGTACTGGTTAATTTACATACCGAGTGGTATATGCATTCATGCAGTAAGGATATAGCACCAGTCACTTTATCAGCCTTTGGGCATTTTTGCATTTACGCAGTTACGAGATATGTGCAACAATTTTAAATGGAAATAATTTTTTAATGTAACATTTTATGCATTATAAAATTATAAAACAGATTGAAATTTTAAAACAGGATTAACTTGTTTCATAATTTGTATTGGTTTCAGGCAAAATGTACTTTTTAACTGAACACAAATGTTTAATACAGTCTGTTTTTTGTACTCCATTATGTAATTTGCACCTTTTCTATGCCTATGATGAAATTACCATGTCATGCACGTTAGGAGGTGTGGCCCATAGGAGGGGTCAGGGAAATCAAGCATTTAAAAATTACAGGCTGACCCATATATCGGTGTGTGATCAAGAGTACACGATACTCGAAACTCGTCGCCAGAAAGGTTACTAATAAAAGCAACATCTTGCCTGAAGCCGTGGGGTCTGTCTCCTTCTTTCGATACGCCGGACGGTGTGGAGGTTTGGGGATTTTCTTTGAATATATATATATATATATATATAGAGAGAGAGAGAGGTATATACCTTCTAGCGATCGCCAGTAGGTGTTTATAGTTAGGACCTTGTTTCTATTCAAAAAGCGGTTTTTTCCACAATAATTTTGGCGCCGGTTGACGAATCTTCGCAAAATTTCCAAAACTAGTGGGGTGCTCCGGTCAGCTCCTGTCTTGAAAGTTTCGGGGTGAATCGAGAAAAAAGGGGGGGTCCCAAAATGCGTTTTCCCCATGTTATTTTACATAGGAAACTTTAGACAAAGCTACAGCCCGAACTGCTGAACGGAATTACACCAAATTTGGCAGAAAGGTAGGTCTTGATTCAGAAAGATCGCTTTTTTTAAATGGTGTAAATCCATTCAGTAGTTTCTGAGAAATTAGAAAAAGGAAATGTTTTGATATCTATGGCCACAGTGGGTTCGCGAAATCTCCCGAGCACGAACTTCATTCTGATTGGCTGCCAACACTCCAAACCAGGAATTGTTGGCAGCCATCTTGTGACTCGGTAACCGAGTCACAAGATAACGGTGAAAAAGAGGTTAAAAACAAGAAAAGGGGGCAGAGTACAAACACTCTGGGCGTGGTCTGAGACCACGCCCTTTTTACACCTCTTTGCAACGCAGCTCTGTGGCGCTTACTGGAGGTACCTGGTGGGCTAGTTGGCCCCCAGGTAACCCACAGGATTCATGGGGATTTAATCCCCCAATTTTCAACATGCCATGAGGCCCGTTTGAATGGTGGTGCAAGGAGGGGGCGGGGCCTGAAATTTCAAGTGTGCAAACACACCTCTGTTGCTTTGTAAAATGAGGGATTAAGTCCCCTTGAATCCTTAGAGTCCGTGGGGCCAACTAGCCCACCAGGTACCACCAGTAAGTGCCACAGAGCTGCATTGCAGAGCGGTGGTCTGAGGCCGCTCCCCTTTTTACTCCTCTCTGCAACGCAGCTCAGTGGCGCTCAATGGAGGTACCTGGGGTCTCCCAAAGTAGAATGTGCCAGGGTGCATTTTTGCAGAGTGCTGCAGTGAAGGGGTGGAGCCTGACTTAAAAAGTTAGCAATCCTGCTGTGTGGGACTTACTGGAGGTAATAAAAGGGGTAGCTGGCCCCCAAGGTTGACGTTGGGGGCTAACTATCCCTCCTGTTACTTCCACTAAATCTTACACAGTGGGATTGCTAAAAGGTGTTTTAAGGCCACACTCACCTTTTTCCACCACTCTGCAAACGCAACTGCTATGTTATAGTTAGAAATTAGCATTTAAAAAACTTTTGAAATTCACTCGTACAAAACCATAGAAATTCCCCTGTTATAGTTAGTTCAGCTAACTATAACTCACGCACCCCCAATGCACTGCTGATGACGTCACATATTACTTCATTCATGACATTGCCAATGACATCACTGATGACATCTCAAATGACATTACTGAGGACATCATTGATGAAATCATCCACGTGAAAATCTGATGCACCTCCCCACACTCTAATATAACCTTTGATATACCCACTGTAAAATACAGACTACCATTTTCAAAACCATTGACGCACCAATACCAGTTACTACATATGCACTCACTGATTCCCAGGTCTACACACACATCCACTCCTTCACCCAACCAATCACTCATACATGCAGTCACTCATCAATACAACACTATCATAAGCACTCATACGCCTATAGAGACACTCACACACCAAGACTCACCCAGAGTTACTCACACACCTAGTCAGTCATGCAAAGAATCAATCACACTTCAATTTAGTGACCTATACAGTTAAACACACACCACATCACTTATTCAAACAGAAACAAATGCATACTTACTCGCTCATGCAATCACTGATACAAGTACACACTCATCCATACAGCCACAATCACTGACTCTCACGTATAGTCATTTATATACTTCAACTCTCACATACACTGCCTTTTACATATGTAGTTACTTGTACATGTACCATTGAGACATCCATTCACTCACCAACACACCCATACACGCACTCACCCACCCATACAGCTGTTTCCACATGCACTCTTGAACCCATACACACAGTGAATCAACCACTCAAACATCTATGAACAGAGTCACACACCTCCTACCCTCCACACATACACTCAGGCACCCATACAAATACTCAGGCAACCAATCGATAACCCATATAGACACTCATGTAGCTACTGACCAACCCATGCAGCAGCTTACACAACAACAGACAGACTGATACAGACATTCACACAGTTTAGTCACTAACCCATGCATTCAGTAAGACACATGTAATCACTCACTTAAACAGTCAGCACACACATACTAAATCCTCCATCCAGACACTTATACACCCACTCATTCTTTAATACACATTGGCATATATATAATACATTTTTAAACTTGAAAAAAAAACACAGTCACTGGGTGATGTAATCAGTGACGTCATTTGAGATGTCGTTTGAGATGTCATCAGTGTTGTCACTGACCATGTCATGAATGATGTAATATGTGACGTCATCAGCACTGCATTGCGGGTGCTTGAGTTATAGTTAGATGAACTAACTGTAACGGGGGAATTTCTATGGTTTTGTATGAGAGAAATGTCCAACTAACTATAATGTCCCTGAAACCTATGTTTTTTTCAGTGAATTTCTAAGGTTTTTTAAATGCTAATTTCTTACCATAACAACCCTGAAACCTATTTTTTTCAGTGAATATATATATATATATATATCAAAAATGAAAACAGCTCTTGCTGGGAACCGGAGACCTGAGGGGGAACGGGCGTCAGCCGCCAGAGCAACCGGCAAAGTAATCCCAAAATAACAGCAAAGTATGACGCGCTCTCAGGAACGACAGAGAGATATCCACAAAGAACAATTTATTCCTTCAGAAATCGCAAACGCCATCAAGCGGCCTGGATCACACACAGTGACACAGTGGGACAGAGCCATTACATGTACAAAATGTAAAACAAAGAAAGGACTAAACATTCAAGTGCAACATAAACATAAATAGAGGACTAACCCCCACATTGTGGCCACCAACTTGCAATGTTGAAAAGTAAACTAATGGATCAGAGTCACAGGGTCTTTATATCGTGTGCATAAATGTGTCTCCTTATTACTAGTGATCTATAGAGATTGATCGGTATATGCATCCAAAATATATCACCAATACCTAGGTCTATATATAATCAAACATGAATAATCATATAGTGTGTTGTTATTCCTGACATAGTGTAATTCCGGTGGTACCATTCCACAGGATGCTGCGGTATGCACCACATAGAATAAGTCCCATGTACATCAGTACCCTCTTAAAACCTGTTGTGCACAGACAATGATAACTGCATATCAGTAGTAGGTAACGATCTAGTGTCAAATTGTAACAGGGTCGGTGATCCCTAGATAATGTATAGTATTTTGCCCCCAGTGGGCTGAGTGAGTCAGAATTCCAGTAGGAAAAACATGATCACTATTGAGAACGCCACTGCTTAACATGTTGGAATCAGTGAAAACACATTGACAGTATTGTTATTCTATGCGTCCTTTTCTACAGGTGATGCGTGGTCTTTCGGAAATAGATGTATCAATGACGGGATCTTTTCTCAACATCTCCGAGTTCTTAGCTAGAATTTTCTGAATTTCATTCGAAATACCTTTGTAAGTTAATATGACTCGGTTGGTGGTGTCATCAACCTCACTGGATAACTTGCTCTTGTCTATGTTTGCTAAGGTCATAGGTCTATTGACCAGTTCAACTTTCTCAACTACCTTACGTAGCACCCCCCTGGGGTACCGTCCCCCCATGATTTTGGTAAGCATAATATTCTGGTCTGTTGAGAAAGATTCATCAGTACTGCAAATCCGTTTAGCCCTCAGGAGTTCCCCATAGGGGATGCTCCATGTGAGCTTTTCTGAACAGACCAGTTTGAATGGTGTTGTTGACACTTTCGACTTACACATCTAAAAACTCAACCGTGCTGTCACTAATATTGCTTGTAAGTTCAAGATTGAGGTTGCTGATATTCAATATATGTACAAAATCGTTGGCTTCACTGATTGTGCCATTCTAGATCACAAACAAGTCATCAATATACCTGAGCCATAGGATCGCTTTTTTGAAGTCATCACTAAACTTGATATCATTTCTGATTTCATCATCCCAGGCTCCAAGGAACAAGTTGTCAAAACTGGGAGCTAAGCATGTCCCTATTGTAGTGTTGAGGATCTGTTTGAAAAGGTTGCCATCAAACAGAAAAAAGTTGTTCTTGAGACAGTACCTGATCATTTCAATGATCATATTGGTATGTTCCATGTGTCTCACGGGTTTCCTAGATAGATATTTGGCGCATGCGGAAATGCCACATTCATTTTGTATGACCATATATAAAGAACTTACATCCATCGTGATAAGTAGAAAGTTATTCTGCCCCTTGACCCCTTGTGTTTTAATAAGGAAATCCTTGTTGTCTTTCACATACGAGGGTAGTGTGACCACCTGGTCACTCAGAAAATGGTCCACATATCTCATCACATTCTCCAAAGCACTGCCTTCGAAAGACACTATTGGCCGACCCGGGGGATTAGAAAAGTTCTTGTGGATTTTAGGAAGAAGATATAGGAGTGGGAGCTTGGGAAAGTCCTTCTAAAGGAAACACAATTCTTCCCATTCTAGGAGACTTTTGTCCCTCCAGTCATCTAGATTGTCCCAGATGCCCACTATGCTCTTGGTGTATTCATATTTATCAGTTCTAACATAGAATAGAGGATTACTGAGCTTTTGTGTGGCTTCCGCTATGTACGTGTACTTGAATACTTATGACATTTAGAAAAACAGCTCAGACGGAGGCTACGGAGTACCGACGGAGAGTGCGGTGCTTCCCTCGACCCCTGAGCCGTTGCCAGGCGGGGTGGAGCCTCCTACTCCAACTATCATGTGACGAATACACTTTCTACAATCCAAAGAATACACCTCACTTATCAGGTGATCTTTTTTCATGTTGTAAGAAATACAAGTATTAAGTCACGTTTAATTTAACTTTTACACTTCACTTCACTGTTTGCAGTAGCATCCATATGTCTTTCGGTCCTGATGAAAGCAATGGACTCATTAGTCCCCGTAAGTTTGCTGAAACATGTCGACCAATCTAATATCAGGGTAGATATTTGTTAAAACTACCTATGCTGCTTTTTAATGTTGGTGGAGCGAGCATATGACCTAATAAAGTTTTCTTATTTTTGCTCACTCACCCAATTTTATATATTTTCACTCACCCTATCCACACACCTTCTCTCACAGCACTGCAAATCAGTCACCCACCATACGAATTGATGGGTAGTTTGTGACACTCTACCACTATTTGGCTGCCACTTGGCTCTCAGGAGGTTATACCATCTGACCCCCCTCACCTGAGCCAGTGACGTACCAATGATTGTGAATAACAGGAATGCCAAATGATGAAGGGCGGTTCCGTGTGGTGACTGATGGATAACCTGTAAGTGATCACTGGTATCCAACAATTCTCTCTCTTTTCTGTTTTGGTTAGATGATCTGACACGGTTCTGTTAGGTTAATGACCCACACAAAGACAAACCAGACCCTCTGACACTCTTTTGTTTTTCTACATGTAGCTAGGGAATGTGTCTTGGTCTCTAAAATCCCTCAGGCCCTCCTCATACCTTTCTGTCAGAAAATGGTCCACATATCTCATCACATTCTCCAAAGCACTGCCTTCGAAAGACACTATTGGCCGACCCGGGGGATTAGAAAAGTTCTTGTGGATTTTAGGAAGAAGATATAGGAGTGGGAGCTTGGGAAAGTCCTTCTAAAGGAAACACAATTCTTCCCATTCTAGGAGACTTTTGTCCCTCCAGTCATCTAGATTGTCCCAGATGCCCACTATGCTCTTGGTGTATTCATATTTATCAGTTCTAACATAGAATAGAGGATTACTGAGCTTTTGTGTGGCTTCCGCTATGTACGTGTACTTGAATACTTATGACATTTAGAAAAACAGCTCAGACGGAGGCTACGGAGTACCGACGGAGAGTGCGGTGCTTCCCTCGACCCCTGAGCCGTTGCCAGGCGGGGTGGAGCCTCCTACTCCAACTATCATGTGACGAATACACTTTCTACAATCCAAAGAATACACCTCACTTATCAGGTGATCTTTTTTCATGTTGTAAGAAATACAAGTATTAAGTCACGTTTAATTTAACTTTTACACTTCACTTCACTGTTTGCAGTAGCATCCATATGTCTTTCGGTCCTGATGAAAGCAATGGACTCATTAGTCCCCGTAAGTTTGCTGAAACATGTCGACCAATCTAATATCAGGGTAGATATTTGTTAAAACTACCTATGCTGCTTTTTAATGTTGGTGGAGCGAGCATATGACCTAATAAAGTTTTCTTATTTTTGCTCACTCACCCAATTTTATATATTTTCACTCACCCTATCCACACACCTTCTCTCACAGCACTGCAAATCAGTCACCCACCATACGAATTGATGGGTAGTTTGTGACACTCTACCACTATTTGGCTGCCACTTGGCTCTCAGGAGGTTATACCATCTGACCCCCCTCACCTGAGCCAGTGACGTACCAATGATTGTGAATAACAGGAATGCCAAATGATGAAGGGCGGTTCCGTGTGGTGACTGATGGATAACCTGTAAGTGATCACTGGTATCCAACAATTCTCTCTCTTTTCTGTTTTGGTTAGATGATCTGACACGGTTCTGTTAGGTTAATGACCCACACAAAGACAAACCAGACCCTCTGACACTCTTTTGTTTTTCTACATGTAGCTAGGGAATGTGTCTTGGTCTCTAAAATCCCTCAGGCCCTCCTCATACCTTTCTGTGTTCGTCGTTTTTACTTATGACATTTACCATGCTATAGCCCATCAGGGCAGTATGTTATCACATGTGGTTTTACCTGCTGACACTATGTCATTACTGTTGATTATGATTACAATTGTGTCTTTGTATAGTAGGCCTTAACAATACTCTCAATGTGTTTTCAATGATTCCAACATGTTAAGCAGTGGCGTTCAATAGTGATCACGTTTTTCCTACTGGAATTCTAAATCATTCAGCCCACTGGGGGCAAAATACTGTACATTATCTAGGGATCATCGACCCTGTTACAATTTGACACTAGGTCATTACCTACTACTGATATGCAGCTATCAGTGTTTGTGCACAACAGGTTTCGAGAGCGTACTGACGTGCATGGGGCTTATCCTATGTCCATACTGCAACATCCTGTGGAATGATGTCACCGGAATTGCTCTGACACTGTGTCGGAAATAACAACATACTACATGATTGTTCACGTTTGATTATGTATAGATGCCAGTATTGGTGATGTATTTTGGATGCATAGACCGATCAATCTCTATAGACCACTAGAAATAAGGACACACATTTATGCACATGATGTAAAGACCCTGTGACTCTGATCCATTGTGATTAGTTTACTTTTCAACATTACAAGATGGCGGCCACAATGTAGGTGTTAGTCCTCTGTTTATGTGGCACTTGAATGTGTAGTCCTATCTTTGTCTTACATTTTGTACATGTAATGGGTTCTGTCTCACTGTGTCACTGTGTGTGATCACTCCGCTTGACGGCTGAAACGCACCACATTTGCGATTTATTTAGGAATAAATTGTTCTTTGTGCGTATCTCTGTGTCGTTCCTGAGATTGCGTCCTACTTCGCTGTTATTTTGGGATATATATATATATATATATATATATATATATATATATATATATATATATACCAGCGAGAGACCATCACTGTTGCCGGGTGCCGGGGGTTCTGTGGAAGCCGCCACCGCCAGGAGTCAAACTACATCTCCCAGCGTTGTTTGCGGCGTGTGTCACTCTACCGCGCCAGGACGCCACAGTAGGCAGTCAAAAGTCAGCGAGAGCCCCAGCAGGAGCAGGAGACTTACCGGAGAGAGACCATCACTGTTGCCGGGTGCAGGGAGTTCGGTGGAAGCCGCCACCGCCAGGAATCAAACTACATTTCCCAGCGTTCCTTGCGGCGTGTGTCACTCTACCGTGCCAGGACGCCACAGGAGGCAGTCAAAAGTCAGCGAGAGCCCCAGCAGGAGCGGGAGATTTTCCGGAGAGAGACCATCACTGTTGCCGGGTGCCGGTGGTTCGGTGGAAGCCGCCACCGCCAGGATTCAAACTACATTTCCCAGCGTTCCTTGCGGCGCGTGTCACGCTACCACGCCAGGACGCCACAGGAGGCAGTCAAAAGCCAGCGAGAGCCCCAACAGGAGCGGGAGACTTACCGGAGATAGACAATTACTGTTGCCGAAGGTTCGGTGGCAGCCGCCACTGCCAGGAGTCAAACTACATTTCCCAGCGTTCCTTGCGGCGCGTGTCATGCTACCGCGCCAGGACGCCACAGGAGGCAGTCAAAAGCCAGCGAGAGCCCCGCGTCGCGGGACGTGCGCGTGAAATGCCGGGCGAAGCCCGGGCAAAGGGCAGGCCGTCTGTGGCCGTCTGTGGCCATCAGTGGCCGGAGGAGGCCGGGCAGGGCACCCTCTCTGACATCTGCCCAGAGGAAAGGTACTGTGTCACTTTACTTGCTTCCCGACAATGGTAAGGAAGAAAACCACTGGATCAAAATCAAATGGAGGGGTAGGGGCCACCCTAGACTCTTATTTAGAGAGAGCAGCTAGCATGCTAACTGAGGAGATTGAAAGTACTGAAAGGCGTCTTTCCATGGACCCAGGTCATTCTATTACTGCTGTTGTACATGACATTCCAGAAGTCTCTGTCTCACAGCCATTAATTCTAACTCCAGGGGTACCACAGGATCTGATAGATTTGGAACCGACGCCTCCCCCCGCTACAGGCTGTTATGATCAGCGCCAAAAGGCTCCTCCATTAAGTCTTACTGAAGTCGCTTCATCTCGTGATTCCCCGCTGCCTGCTCCGATCTTGAAGAGATGTACTAGAGCTGGTGGTCTGGTACCCCCTATTAAAGCTAAGCAGCAGAAGGTGGCAAGGCACCCGAAATCAAAGCCCTAATTGGTTAAACAAACTGTCCCTAATAACCAGTCATCTATGGATGACATATATAATTCTTTTTGGGCAACTTTAATAGAGAAATTAGAATTCATTTTGGCTCCTATTATGAGCAGACTAACTACTATTGAGGAAAGGGTTACAATCCTCAAAAAAACTAGTGGCTCGGTTCTCTCGAATGATCATCCCTTAATTATAGCCCCAGCACAACAGGAGCACCCTGGACAGATAGCTATGCCGAAGGGCCAGGTTTCGCAGGTGTCGCCTCCCAAGGGTGTAGCTTATCTTCTCCTTGTTGTGGATAGTCCACCCATTCAGAATGTAGCCCCAAATAGCGTTATCCCAAATTCCATTATTATGCACGCAAATCAACAAAAAGGTGACTCCTCTTCCCCCCTTCCTATTCCCTCCTTAAAATCACAAAAACTCCAGCAAGAGAAAGAGTCCTTCCAGTTTATACCAGAGGCTACTCCATTAGTTCTCGTCCTGGCAAATGCTCCCCATCTGGGTCCAGGCCAAGTGGAATCATCAGCCACTTTAATTGATAAAGCATTGCATTGGTTGATTAATAACATGAAGATATCTGAAAGGGGTGGTCAGCAACTAGCTAGGGAAATCATTATGGCCAGAAGGGTGCCATGGGTGGGATTCCACGAGAAAAGATTTGGGGGAGATTGTATAGCTATCAATTTTTCAAGCCCTGAAGTATTATTTAATGTGTTGACAAACTTACTCCCTCCTCAACAAAAGGCTTCTGCAATAATACCACTAACACTAGTATTCTTCTATGATAGGACACGTTCCTTAAGGAGAACCATGAGTTCTAGGCCAAATTGTTTGATCGCACGCCTGCCATATGAGAGGGAGACTCCAACTTTGTTTGATTGCCTTGGTCTGAAAAATCGTTTTGGAGCCTTGTCTGATATGGAAGAATGCGACTGACTACAGGCTGACACTAGTAATCTACTGGGAAACACTTTATCTAACACACAAGTTTGTGAGTTCCCAGCTCCAAGATACTACTCTATCGGATTCCCTTTCGACCAGCTTACAGGTCAACGAAAGGGCCGCTCAGGAATCTAACATACCTCTATTGGCACATTCCAGTCCCACTATAGATCAAGGAGTCCTTATTAAGAATTCATTCTCTCTTATTATTCCAATCACTCAATTTATCACTGCCCAGCCGACACTAGAGAGAGTGGCTGACACTTCAGTTAGTATAGAGAGGCCTTTAAATGTAAGGGCAGCTTCTAAAACTATTGAAAATATGTCCTTGCTCTCATGGAATATTGCAGGCATTGGCCATAAACTATCGTCTCCGGATTGGTGTACATTTATTGATCAGAATGACATTTGCTTTTTTCAGGAGTCTTGGTCAGTGGTCCCTGTTTTTCGTGTGGGATTTCTTAATTTTTATATCCCTGCAATAAAAAAACCTAAAGGCCGTCCTGCAGGTGGTCTGGTGGTATGTGTTCACCAGAGTCTGCGTTGCATATTTGGTCCCCAGATAATGATATCTTGATGGTTACGCTTGGATGGAGCCATGATCGCTCTGTGGTCATTTTTAACGTTTATGCTAGGGGGCTAATTGGGGGGCATAGTTCTGAGGTAATATCCTCTCTTGACTCACAGTTAGATGCTTTACCTAGCCAAATTGTTCCTATGGTGGCCGGGGACTTTAACACCACTTTTGAACCACTCGGCCAAGAAGATCAGGAGCTATCTGCAGAACAGGATTCTAGATGGGGTATTCCCAAACTGAAGGGACCGGTTGTAAAAAGATGGTCAGCAGCTGCAATTCAATTAAAAGCTATGTGTCTGGAAAGAGGACTTAGAGCTGCAAATGGGCGTACCCTTTCTGACCAGCTGGGAGCTAATACTTTTGACAATGGACGTATTAGTAGCCGTTTAGACTACTTGTTGGTTGATATAAGACTTTGGTATAGTCTAATGGACATGGTTGTTAAGCCCCGACTGGAAAGTGACCATAACCCTCTTTGTTCTACATTTTCAATTCAAAAGGGGGATAGAGGTGAGCCACCTAGGGGAGGTGTATTAACACTTGACATTGTCACCTCCAATGATTTGCACCATGTCAGATGGAACACATTTATCGAAAATCCAGCCAAATTGGCTGCTCTTAAAGAAGAGGTTGTGAGTCAACTAGCCAATTTAAATACTCAAATTAATGATTTGGATTTTCCTCAAATTATGATAGTGGTCCACACCCGACTCTTCTCTAGCTTAAAAATCTACTTTTCAAAAGAGTTAAAAGCGGGTAATCAGGGTGTAATAACCAATGTGGCTAGGTGGTATAACAAGGAGCGTAGATTAGCCCACCATAAACTGAGTGTAGAATTAAGATCTAAGAACCACGCTAGAGTAAGAGATGCAAGGGACTCCTATAGGCTTACACGGAGGGCGGCAAAAAGGGAATGGGATCAAGACAGGTGGCGGGATTTGAAAGGTGCCTGTGAAGCTAAAGATTCCAAACAATTTTGAAATAATATTAAATGGGATATGGGAGGACGTGCAGAGCCTCCTCAAAACAATGTTGCTCAGTCCCAGTGGCTAGAATTTTTTAAGCCCCAGTATGCCTGCAGCCCATCAGAGGAAGATCACTCTCTACCTCCCTATATCTTTTATCAGGGCCAGGTGTTTTCCATCGAAGATGTTAGCTTAGCACTAGGTTGTGTGACGAATGGCAGAGCCCCAGGTATGGATGGTACCCCTGCAGATGTTTTCCTAAGCGATAGATTGACCTGGTGCCAGGACTTCGCACTATTGGCTAATTCAGTGGCTAAGGGTGCACCCATTCCTCCCTCATGTAAGGGAGCAGAAATAATTCCTGTTTTCAAAAAGGGAGACAAATTCCTCCCCAGCAACTATAGGCCTATTAGCCTAATAGATTCTGCAGAAAAGGTGATGGGCCGATTAGTTCAGAATAAAGTCAGTTGTAGGTTGAGGAATTTAATATACTATCCCCATTTCAAGCTGGCTTTCGCCCTTGCACCAGCTCTATAGATCAAATTTTTCACCTCATTACAATCTATTGGAGGAATCTGGTTTTGACTAAAGGGACACTTTATGCGGTATTTGTTGACCTGAAATCGGCCTTCGATTTGGTCCCTCGTTGTAAACTCTGGAGAGTCCTCGGGGAATTGGGGATGGCATCTGAGTTATTGACGCTCCTCGTCTGCTTACATGAGAACAACTTTGCAAGGATTAGATGGGGGG
The DNA here is from genome assembly GCF_964263255.1 of Lissotriton vulgaris. Classification (NCBI taxonomy): domain Eukaryota; kingdom Metazoa; phylum Chordata; class Amphibia; order Caudata; family Salamandridae; genus Lissotriton; species Lissotriton vulgaris. The sequence continues at coordinate 272,149,987 of NC_141694.1, read as the reverse complement.
CAAAGGGTGAGGTTACCAATTCATTTCCAGTCGAACGTGGTGTTCGACAGGGATGTGTATGGCACCCACCCTGTTTTCTTTATACATCAATGGGATAGTGGACCATCTCTGTAGATCCCCCACTGATGCCCCCGTGCTTGCTGGGGTTCGTGTACCTGTCCTCATGTTCGCGGACGACACTCTGATCGTCTCCAGGACCCCGAGTGGTCTACAGAAGGCTGTTAACGCATTTGGGGAATTTTGTCTTTCTCGTGGGCTTGAGGTCAACACTGCAAGAACAAAGTTTATGTTATTCAACCAGCATAAACCCTTTAAAGGCAGAATCCACTTGAACAATACCCCCCTAGAGCAGGTGGATGCTTTGACCTATCTAAGCATCACGGTTCAGAATAACATGGGTTGGAAAAGTCACATGGATATGACCATTTTAAAATACCATCAGCTTGTAGGTATATTATCTTCCAAACATAAATCCTCCTTTACTAAACCAATCACTCCAGTTCTGGAAATATATAACATCAAAGTGATAAGCTCGGCCCTCTATGGAGCAGAGTTATGGGGATTTAATAATTTGAGTCACCTTCTAAAAGCTGAAAATAAATTCCTGCGTGATTTAATTGGTGTCCCTCAAAGTACCCCCATGGCCCCGCTTTTATTAGACCTAGGCAGGAAAAATGTGATGGATATGGCAAGGCTACGCCCACTATTGTATTGGAGGCGAATCTGAACCACCCCGAACTCACATATTATGCCCAGGGTCTGAAGTACGTGATTCTTGTAGATCGCTTTCACAAAATACATTAGCTAAATGAACTAAGGTCTCTTTTGGTAAAGTTGGATTTAAAATTGTTGTGGGTCGAACCAGGTACTGTAGATTTTCCCACAAAAAAAATTTGAAACAAAAATATTGGGAAATGGTCCTGACATCATCCTACCTGTCCGGTATGAATACTAACCTGACAGGCCCATTTTTAGATCATAAATCCCGGCCGTCTTGTGAAGCATACTGGGATATAATTGAGAGGCCTTTTGATCGAAAATTGTATTTTCAATTTAGGATATGAACCCTACCAATCAAAGCTTTTACTTATAAATGGGCTCCTCTTTCAGATGAAAAATGTCATAACTGTTTAGCCACGGTAGAGACTAAGGGGTCCATTAGGATGGTGGGCGGAAACAGTCCGCCAGCCACCCTAACGGAGATCGGGACCGCCCGCCTAAAGGGCGGGGGTCCCGACATTGGCATTAGGATGCGCCCGCCACTGTGGCGGGCGCATTCCTCAAAGTAACATTGTGGCGGGCGGTGCTCACTGCACCGCCCGCCACAATGTTAAAAACAAAAGCACGCATTTGCATACTCGAAGCGGCAGGCACCGCGCGGTGCCTGCCGCTGCGATTATGCTAATGCAGGGGGGTACCACAGGTACCCCCCCGTGTGCCACCCCCCTTTGCCCATCACTCTGGGGGCCCACAGGGGCCCTCCAGAGTGAACACCGCATGCCTTTCCGTGGCGGCATTGCCGCCACGGAAAGGCATTGAGAAATGCCTACTCTAATATGGCTGGCGGTGTCTGATAGACACCGCCACCATGTTATCCCTTTTCCGCCCCGGCCGCTATACGACCGGGGCGGAAAACAGGCGGGCGGTCTTTCCGACCACTACGGTCCCCTCCGCCATCGTAATATGGCGGGGGGGAATCCAGGGAAGGATGGCGGGCGGATTGCCTCCGCCAGGGTGGCGGTGGCCACCGCTACCCTGGCGGAGGCAATCCGCCCGCCATCCTAATGGGCCCCTATATCTCATCTATTTTTTGTATGTCCTTTATATGCAGCCCCACGTCGTAAATGGTTGAGATCCATCTGCTCCTCCCTGGGCACTTGGAGGTGTACAGAAGCTTAAAGGATTTTAAGTTCTGATTGTTCTCCCCATTAAGCTATTGCATTAGCCAAATTTTTAAGTTGGGCATGGATCATCCACACACACACTTTATTGCCAATTGCTGCTAGTTAGCTATAAGGTCTTATTTGTATTCAAGAATTGTTTTTACTCATGAATTAATTTTAATATATCATAAATGAATGTTATTAGTTCTTTTTATACGACAGTAACTAAATGGAATTTAATACCTTTTTAACTATGTGTACTGTATATGTATTATTTATTGTGTATTGTGATAATTGTTAGTATTGTATGTGCTTTTATGACTTACTGTCGAATAAAGCTTTTTGAAAGTGATATATATATATATATATATATATATATATATATATATATATATATATATATATATATATATATATATATATATATATATATATATATATATATATAGATATAGATACATATATATATATTTGATGCAATGCTCTAGCCATTTCTTTGATGAGACTTCTGTAAACTTATTTGGTTTATGGACTAACTGAAATAAATACAAAATAAAGAAGAGAACCATTCTAATCTCCTTAATGGAAATAAACTCTAATCATTGACTGAACTTAAAACTGTTGAAACTATTTAAGTTTGAGATGTCAGATTTGCTCTAATACAACATTCCAAGGTCATTCCAAGGTCCATCAAGAAGAAGAAGAATGATTTAGCTTGGAAAACGGTGGTAGTACTATAATCAAGTACTGAGATTTCAAATATTGGGGCCCAGTCCAAGCTATCATAACCCTTTTGGCTCCTATATGACTTTGTAGAGCTGTGATGATGGTGTCAGAGTGCAATGACATGAAATCTTGCTTTAGAATGTTGAGTTCACAGTAATACACAGTAGAATAAAGACATGTAATGCTAAGCTCTGTGTGTGGCATTAGTGAGTACCCAGGTTGGGGAAGACTCTATAAATGGCAATGAGATAGGGGATAAGTAACCAGAAGAATGCCTTTGCTGTCCTGGAGAGTTTGCCTTGGTCCAAGCAAACTGCTCAAGCGGGCCACATCTGGTGCTGCCAAAGAACAAAATCGACCATTTATGCATGTAGAGTGAAAGCGCAACTCCAGTCACTGCAAAGCCAGTGAAGACAACAAAAGCATTGACAAGCATTTACACGTTGATGGCAGAGAACCTGCTGGTCAAGCCATCTATACATAAAGGAACCGCACTGCCACTCAAGATAAAGCTGTACATTATACAGAGCAATACTACAAAAGATGGTTACATACTGATACAGGAAAAGTGCTGGCTGACAGAATAAGTAAGAAAGAAGTAAGAAAGAAGTATATTATCATTGCGCTTACCAGAGTCTAGATAAGTGGATTGCTGGTGATCGTGTGAAAGAAGTCATAAAGAAAATGCCATGATCTGACGAAGAAATTACATATTGTCAGATTAAAGAAACGAATAATCTCAAATTCAATCCAGTAACAAACGTTGATTACGAAAAAAATATAATTTCAGTCAAGAACGCTAGAATATGGGTGAAACCATTGATGAATTTGTAGAGAGACTCAATACGCTCATCAAACACTGTAAGTTCAATGCATTTAAAGATGAGGAAACTATGCGACTTAGAGTTATTGATGGATGCTTGTCAGATTCATTCAGATGACGAATTCTGAGAGAAACTTTTAGTCTGGAGGGAGGGTTGATGGCTTCCAGAGCTGAGGAGCATGCTGAAAGACAAGCTACTGACATGGAGGCTAGTTGTGCCCAGAGTAAATCAGTCATGAGTGTAAAAAGTAAGTCTGGGCAAAAGACTGAAGGACACAAAGTGAAGTTTACCCGTACAAAGAAGTTATGTTTCAGATGTGGATTTTCGTTTCCAACCGAAGATAAATTTTCTGCCATTGGACAGATATGTAAATGCTGTGGAAAATAGAACTATTTTGTGACAGTTTGTAAAGTGAAGGAAAAAGTAAGTGCGTCACAGAGCTACGACAAAATGGCCACCAGAACATTCCAGAGGCAGCGTTCGATGCACCCCCACAAGGTTGAGCGGCGACATCAATTGAGGCAAATTAACACGGAACAAGGCTGATTGTCTTTTAAAGCCTCGTCAAACAGTTTGTCAGACTCCATGTCAAGTGAAAGTGAAGAAGATGGTTGTGCCATGTTGATGTTTACCTCATAGAAGCCTTGCGCATGTTGGACTGCCTGCACGTGAGGAAAGATGTCAGTCAAAGAAAAGTCAACATGCCAAAGCACCAAAGTCAAGCAAACATTGTCCGAAAATTACATTGAAAATAAATAAGTACTTGATACCTTATATCATCAACAGTGGTGCATTCATAAATCTAATGCCTGTAGTGAAATACAATGAATTAACTCCATTGACTCGATTCACACCTTCGAAAACCAAAGTGTGCATTTAGGCTGCGTCAACGCCAATAAAAAGTAAAGCTTCATTTGTAGCAACACTGAAAGACATGAAAATGAAGGTGCAAGCACCCATTCATGTGCTTCCACATACATGAATGCTCACCACAAAATATTAAGTCAGTTTCCTTTCTTGTTTCATGGCTTTGGAAAGGTTAAGACTATGAAAGTAAAATTGCATATTAATGACGATGTCCTTCCTGTCGCTCAGAGACATAGACGAGTTGCTTTTCATTTACAAGTAGATGTTGAAAAAGAACTTGAATCCTTACTTAAGCATGACATTATTGAGCATTCAACTGGTCCGATGCCATGGGTTTTTCCCATAGTGGTAGTGCCCCAAAAGCACAGTGAAGGAGTTGTACGCATATGCTTTGATATGCGCCAAGCAAACAATGCAAATAAATGAGAACGACAGGTCGACACATTGCTGACATGATAACGCAATTAAATGGTGCAAAGGTTCTCTCTCTCCTTGATTTAAATGAAGAATATCATCAGTTGGAACTCGACGAAAATTGTAGATATATTACAACCTTTTCTACACATGTTGGTCTGTTATGATACAAGAGGCTCAGTTTTAGTGTATCATTGGCTGAAGACCTTTTCCAAGACGTTATTCTACGTGTCATTCAGCCGGTTGTGAATGCATTCAATTATAGTGATGACATATTGATTTTCAGAGCTGCACAGAAGGAGCATTATAAAGATCTCACAAGTATGTCTTTACTTACTGATGGAGGCCTGACTTTGAATGCAGACAAGTGTGAGTTCCACAAAATTAATTTAAGATTCTTTGGCCATATCTTTTCAGATGGGGATATAAAACCTGATCCTGCCAAAGTACAAGCCCTGTCAAATGCTGACCCCCTCACAAGATGTTTCTATGACAAGTTAATTTCTTGCCTTGGCCAGTTAATGTCCAAGATACATATGAGACTTTGCTACCATAAATGCTCCCTTACGAGAGTTACCAATGAAGAATGTTTCATTCAACTTGTCACAAGAATGTGAGAGAAGTTTCAAGACAATCAAGCAAGTCACTGAAACTGCTACTGAAATGACCTATTTCAATTCAAAGCCTCATTGCAAGGTTGTTGTTGACAATAGCCCAGTTGGGTTAGGCATAGCAGACAACCCCATCCTCGAAGGCATATTATGGCATATGTGAACATTTCCATGTATTCCTGCATTGAAAACCTATTACACTGGTAACTGATCCTCAAGCTTTATGAACTATATATGGCAATCCAAAAGCCAAGATGCCTCCTCGCATTAAACAGTGGGTACTATGATTACAAGAGCATGATTATACCATTAAGCATCATCCAGTGAAGGATCAAAACACTGCTGACTTCTTTTCCAGAGTGTCTATACAAGGTCAAAATACTCCATCCATGATGGCTGAAGCCTACATTAATTTCATTGTAAAATTCAAACACGCCAGCTGCCATATTGTTAGTCCCGATCCTCACGGCCACAAGCTATGAAAGTGACATGCTGAAGTTGAAAGATATAATTGCACATCAGCGTGGAACCAACATGCTCGACCTTTCACCATTGATAGTGATTTCCAAATGTACAAAAATGTTAAAGATTAACTGTCCATAACTCAGGAAGGAGTTATACTGCAAGGGGCGAGAATCCAAATTCCGTAGAGTTTGAGGCAGAAAATAATTGAAGTGGCTCACTAAGGATATCCTGGTATTGTTGCCACCAAGAGAGCTCTCTGAGATTGAGTATGGTTTCCATTTTTAGATGTGAGGGTTGAAAAAGAACACAAAGCCTGTTATCTGTGTAGCTACCTTTCTACAAACATTACTAAACAGACACTTACCATGTCAGAACTCCCTAAGCATGCATGGGAGTGAATAGCCATCGATTTCTTTGGTCCTCTCAATATCATCTGACAGTAATTGTGGATGAGTACTCACGCTTTCCGTTATTAGAGGATCTCTGATCCATAAGTCATGAATGATTCAATGAGAAACTTGACGGTATCTTTGCAGCATGGGGTGTTCCAGCTTTTTTTTAAGTCTGATAATGGACCGCCGTTCAACAGTCGAGAATTCAAGGAGTTCCTGGAGCATCTGAACATAAAGCATCAGAAGAGTACACTTTTGTGACTGAAGCCCAACGGATTCATTGAGCAATTTATGAATATGCTAAAGAAAGCAGTATAGTGTGCAACTCTTGAGAGACTCAGTTTAAAAACAGTTTTTAATTCCGCTCTACGAGTCTATTGTTCAACACCTCACTCGACCACAGTCGAAAGTCCAGCGACTTTGATGTTTGGGAGAGCAATGACAACCAAGCTACCTCAATGGAACAACAAAAAAGTAGGAAGTGAGAATATAACTCTGATGAAGGACTTGGTTAATAAGAAAAAGATGAAAACCTATGCCGACAAGAGGAGGCGACCTGCAAAGAGCATTGAGTTTAAGACAGAAGATCTAGTGATCGCCAGACAAATGCGGAGGAGGAAATCCGATGCTCCACATGATGCTACACCTTTCCACGTTGTGTCCACTAAAGGACATATGGTGACCGCCCAGCATCCTAGAAAGTCTGTTGCCAGAGACTCTTCTCACTTTCGGCAAGATCGGCCTTCTGATCGAGATGGAGAAAGAAAGACTGAACCTGAAATCAGTGACTGCTGTTACTTCTTCATCAACTTTGAAAATCTCCGACAGTGAAGATTAAACTTCCCAGATCAGGTAGAATAATTAAAGCGCCAAGAAGGTTGATAGAAGAAATGTAATTGTGCGAGTGTGTGTGTGTTTGTATATACATACATACATACATACATACATACATATATATATATGTATATATATGATTATTCCATTAGGCGTACTATGATTAGTCCCTTAATATTCAATATGAACCCCGGAGTTTCATGGAATAGCATCACTAGACAATGAGTTAGAAACATGCTTTCCGCTGAGGTATTTTACTGTAACAGAATAAGTGATCCAAGTAAGAAGACTTCCATATTGATACACAACAGTGAACAAATACATCAATGCATTGATGATAATTGTTTTATATTGTTTTATATGGATACACCGAATATTGGCATTATGCACTCCACATATATATAGGAAGTCTGACCAGTAGTTGAGCAACACACACAAATGCACCAGCACTTTTATCACTGTATATATAATTGTTATTTTGCACGAGTAGAGCACTAATACATAGCGGTAATCATCAATAATCTGGACAGTAACAATAGTATATACATCAGAACTGCAGGAACATACCAGCAGCTACAGTTCACGAGATAAAATCATGTATTATAAGTAGATAATCCATAATAAGGATATTGCACACACTAGTTGACACAGGTGTAAACATGTATGCTCCTTATGATTACATATGTTTTGTAATGTTTTTATGTATTATATTTATATCCTGACAGTAGACCTGGTTTTAACTGTGGTGGAATCTATTAAATTGCGTACGTATTGGAAGTATGTTTGCTATGTCTAGTATGACGATGAGACCACGTGTTATGTATCACAGTGCACTGTCACTTTAAAAACAGGAAAAAAGCTGACCTCCGTGTCATGTAATCAAGGCTCATCCTGAACCGAAACGCGTCAGGACTGAAGCAGGCAATAAAATACTTTTAAAAGCACAATCTAGTGGTTCGTCTCCATCTGTGCAGCGAAGCCAGGAGCGATGGAGGCTTTACATATACATATATATATATATATATATATATATATATATATATATATATATATATATATATATATATATATATATATATATATATATATATATATATATATATATATATATATATATATATATATATATATATATATATATATATATTTTTTTTTTTTTTTGTCGAGACTGGGTTGATGATAACCTTAGATATTAACAAAGATATATAGTGTTATGAATAGCATTTATTTATTTGCCTTTTTAGTTGCCTTTTAGTCATATTGGGCACAATATATTACAACTGTACATATCCTTAGGATAGGTATCATTAATGCACAAAATGAGATGTTTATTATGCATTTGTAATAAGGAACTGATCAATTTTCTTCCTTCTTTTCTCTTCTCCACAAAAGGAATTATTCTTTGAATGACAACATTTTTTTTTTAACATTGCACTTTTTTATGACCATTTTTCGAATGAAAAAACCCAGTTAGAACACATTTTAAGATGGCCGCCATAGTGGTATTAATGCAAACAGTCCATTTTCACTGTTTACTGGTTGTTCGTGGAAATGTATGAAATAAAATGGTCAGTGCTTTTCAAACACACCAACACTGACGAAGCCGTGAGGCGAAACGCGTCTGTTGGAGGGGTAGGGTGTCTGCAATAAACACTTTTTGTAATCGGAGACCAGAGTGCTTTCCTTGTTTCAACATCGCAACGGATGCTGATTTGTTTTGGAATTCATCGTGGTACACCACCGCAGGATTGAAGCACCTAGGTGGTGCGACAGTGGTGAAAAGTTTGTGCGGGAAGTTGATATGGCCGATCGCCCCGAGGCATGCTGACTAGTGGACTGATGCAGTAATTGAAAGAAAATTAGTGGAGAAAACAAGCCGCTGCTTGACCGGACGGAGAAGACCCTCGTTATGCCTACGAAGGAGGACGTGAGCCTGGGGCGATTCCAGCATCGGTGAGTGTTGCGTGCACTTACTCCATTTAATTCATTTCCAGCTGAGCCGCTGTCCTGAAGTGTGGTCACATTCTGTGCAGACCCCCGTAAGTTTCCGCCATAAAAGTGTGTATGAAACAACAGGCACAACTGTGAGCATATCCAGTGTGGATGAGAGAGAGAGAGCCGCAGCGGATATGTTTAAAAACATTTCCGAAGCCCCGTTGAGAATTGAAGGGGCAGTATCATCAACTGCGACCAGCAGCAACTTGCAAATTTTATATCGACAACTAGAGAAAGCCCAGGAAAGGGAAATCCGCAAATAGTGGGAAGCAACTTCCGTCCAGCGCTATGTGGAATGTAATAGAATCCCTAGGTGGCTCCGAATATTTACAGTGCCATCATATGAGAACCCGGACCCACAACTGTTGAAAGATTGGGCTGCATACACAGCGGAGTCGGCAAGAAGAATGGTACTGATGTTAATCAAATATGCCTGGAGCGATAGAGATAAGGCTTTGGCAGAAATCCAGAGATTGGAAGATTTAATTAGCAAAAACAAAGACACGAAATCAAGCAACGTCTTGCGCAACACGATGATGAAGCGACTTAAGGAGTATGAATCTGGAATCAAAAAAAAAAACTAAGTTCCAAAGAGACGAACAAGATTATCGGACTGGAAGAATTTTAACATTTGCGCGAACATTTGACGCCTCAAGAAAAAGGATGGCGCAAGGTACTCAGAACACTGCAAATAGAGATACCTTGGAACCAGAGGCGGAAGCCTCAGAAGGGGAATCAACGAGCAGTAGAGAACAAGGGGGAGTAGATAAGGTATACCCTCTTTTTTTAGACAAGTACCAAGTAATGAAGGAAACTCGTCAGCGGCCATTGCAGAAACCACATCCCCCCTCAAAATCGGAGCAAAGCAAAAAAAGAAATGCAAAACGAGGAGAGGAAAAAGAGGGAAACGCAATGGCAGCTACCCCAATGGTCACTCGCAGCAAAGGCAGGAGGGGACGGTGGTAAATAATGCCAAAACGATCATCAACCTCTCTGAGAGAAAACTAACGCCTGACGAGGAAAGGCTTGACATTCTGCCCCACAGCCAAATTCGATCTAGTCCAAACAAGAATAGATTTATTCAAATATGTTCTTAAACTTAAACTCCAAAAAAGCTTCTCTTTGAACCCCATGAGTGCAGTAACAACTGATCGAGGAAACAATTACCAATATGACCAACCTGAATTAAGGGACAATGATCTTGATATTCTAATGACAGCACAGACACTGACTTGTATGGAAGACATTCCAAACTCAATTGAGGGCTTAAGAGTTGCAGGAATCCAACAACAAAGAAATCCAAGCAATCTAAAGAAAAAATTAAAGGTCTCACCTCAAAACCCCCACAATGCAGTGGATGTATTTAATGATGCAGTCTTAATGGACCTACAGAAACTGGCAATGAGAACAACTGAAATGGATATGGAAAACTCAAATATTACTAGGAAGGAATGGGAAGCCATCAAGTCTTTCAGGTCCGACCCAAATATCGAAATAAAACCTTCGGACAAAGGTGGAAATGTGGTGGTTTTCGATAAAGAAAAATACAAAGAAGAGGCAATGAAACAGCTAACGAATATGGACTGTTATGAAATCATTACCAAGGACAGACTATGTTAAATGTACCTTAAAATATCAGAGCCTGTTGGAAGGATGGAGGGATGAGGGGATGCTTAATAAAAATAAATTTGAATATCTAAATTGTGAGACACCAGTGATCCCCACTTTCTACCACCTCCGGAAGGTACATAAAGCTTAAAAAAAACCCAGGGAGACCCATAGTCTCCTCGATAGGCAGCCTCCTGGAAAATATGTCGAGGTTTATAAATACCTACCTTGCACCATTTGTGAAGGATCTCTCCTCATACATGAGAGATACCCAGGACTTCCTGAGATTAATTGACAACATCACAAGGGAGCCGGATATGCTTCTGATAACCATGGAGGTAGCCAATTTATACACCTGTATAGGCCACAAGGACTGTTACTTTAGTTGCCTTTTAGTCATATTGTGCAAAATATATTATAACTGTACATATCCTTAGAATAGGTATCATTAATGCACAAAATGAGATGTATATTATGCATTTGTAATAGGGAACTGATCAATTTTCTTCCTTCTTTTCTCTTCTCCACAAAATGAATTATTCTTTGAATGACAAAAAAATGCTTGTAACATTGCACTTGCACTTTTTTATGCCCATTTTTCTAATGAATTGACCCAGTTAAAACACGTTTTAAGATGGCCGCCATAGTGGTATTTATGCATACAGTCCACTTTCACTGTTTACTGGTTGTCCGTGGAAATGTATGAAATAAAATGGTTACTGTTTTTCACACACGCCAACACTGACGAAGCCATGAGGCGAAACGCTTCTGTTGGAGGGGCAGAGGGTCTGCAATAAACACTTTTTGTAATCGGAGACCAGAGTGCTTTCCTTGTTTGAACATCGCAACGGATGCTGATTTGTTTTGATAGTGTTAATTTCCTCGATACAAAGGTCTATATTCATAACAACAATCTTGAAACTACTTTATTTCGTAAGAAAACCGCAGGAAACTCGGTATTACATGCCACCAGCTCTCACCCCCGCCATTTAGTAAATAGTATTCCTTATGGCCAAATGTTAAGAATTAAGAGGGTGTGTAGCACAGAGGAGGAACTATCTAAAGCCCAACAACTGAGTAAAGAAAGGTTCATGAACAGAGGTTATTCCAAAAAAGTTATAGACAACGCCATCGCTAAAACAGACATATTAGCCAGAGAGGATTTACTGGTTAGTAAAAAACAGTCTGATCAGCCCCACAACCAAACTACTGTTGAGGATAAGAACTTTAGACTCATAATAGGATACAGCAAACAACATCAGGCAATCCAAAAAATCATTCAGGGAGAATGGTCCATAGTACTTAGTGACCCCGTATTAGGACTTCTGCTACCGCAGAGGGTGTCCATTACATATAGTAGAGCTCCCTCAATGAGAGACTTCCTAGTAGTATCAGATCCAGAAATAATAAGCAAACAAATCTGGTACCAAAACTAGAAGGGTTTTAAAAATGCTCAACATGCAAAGCATGTACACACGGGACCAACACAAAAACATATACAAGTCCATTTAAATCTAAACCCTATTCTATCAATAAGATGTTAAACTGTAAGAGTGAATACACAGTTTATGTTCTAACATGCCCATGTGGTTTGAACTACGTGGGTAGTACGAAATTACAGGCACATGTTAGAATCCTCCAACATCTCCGCGCCATAACAAATATGGACAATACCTATCCGGTGGCTTGCCACTTTAAAATATTTCATGGATCAAACAACAAAGGTCTGTCCTATTTTTTAATAGACGCAGTCCCTCCTAATAGGAGAGGTGGAGATAGAGAAAACAAATTAAGAAAGTTGGAAACAAGATACATCTTATCATTAGATTCAAAACATCCAAATGGATTGAATCTAACGGAAGATTTATATACTTGTTTGGAATAATGAGAACTATCAACAATCCCGTAAAACTCCTTCAAGCAATTGACAAATCTGTAGTCTCCTACATGACTAATCCCCATAATCAGTAAGTGTCAAATTGAATATAATGTACATATAGATGCATTTTTTAGATCTATTTAATCTCTAAACCTATATATATACAAGAAAAATATGATGAATTTATGAAAAGGTGTTTTATATAAATGTAAATATTTTAGGATGTTTTTAGATATTTTTGAAGACAAATATTTTTATAAGAACACTTTGTACATAGATCAATTTGACAAAGAATTTGATTATATTGTGATCAATGGTTGTGATTTATCAGAGAAAAGTATTAATGGATGTTTAAATATGGGTACAAGAATCTGATACCAAAATAGAGAACAATAAAAGAGGATAAGTATAATGATGAAAAAACAAACGGAAGGTGATATAAGAATGCTTTAAAAAAACAATGTAACTCAGTATATTGAGCCAATAGTGACAAAAGTAATTAATTAATTCATCGCAAGAGGTACTGTGATCAAATAGGAGAAAAATAGATAACATTGTGAAATGTATGGCATTGAACGAATATGGAGAAGTAAAATAACATGTTTTTTTAAAAATCACTTGCACTTTATATGCACAAGGTAAATGAATTTGTTATAGTCAATGACACAGCTCTCTTTCAACAATACAGAGAAACTGAAATTTTGTTATTGTATTTTACAATTAACTATGATGAATGACAATGCAGTCAATGTCCACTAATAAGTTTGGAAAATGCACTAATGTATTTTACATGTATTTTAACATTGTGCCTTAAATTTATTTAAACAAAATGTATGTCAGTTTAATCTGTTGAGAAAATGTAGCAAAATGATGCAAAGCGGAAAGTATTTCTTTCATGTCTATAACGAAATTACTCACGTGATTTCACAAAGCTATGCACTGTCACTTTAAAAGAGCCTTCAAGTGTAAAACAAACTGTCGAGTGAACAAGCGGCGTTCGCGCTGCGAAACGCGTCTCTGACAACTTGGGCGAATAAAATTTAAATAAGCACGAAAATTGGGTCCGTGTCCTGTTCTGCTGACTACCGCGTGATTGAAGATGCTGCGGCCGTGCAGGATTTGTATATGGATATATATATATATATATATATATATATATATATATATATATATATATATATATATATATATATATATATATATACACATATATATACACATATATATATATATATATATATATATATATATATATATATATATACTGATTTCTAAAAAAATATTTGACAGAGGGCTAGATGTATGGTCTTGCGATATTTTATGACGGAAACTTTCTATAGAACGTTGAGTTTGCAGTCACATGTAGCAGAATAAAGACATGTAATACTAACCTCTGAATGCGGCGTAGCCATTGGTGAGTGCCCAAGCTGAGGAAGACTCTACGCCCATTATTATTACCAGATTAATCTCTGTCAGAACTCTTTCAATTTCAAGATTCTCATTGTGTTGTGGCAGATGGCCATCATCTTCTCCACGTGATGCTTCGGTGCACAGACTGTATAAAAATATAGAGACAATATTCTCATCAGTCATTACCTGACAAATCCACTCCATGAGAGTTGGGAATGAGGTTACTTTGAAGTTATCAAAACGAAATTAGTGGATAGAAAGAATGCCACAGGATCTTTGCTCCAGTTTTTATACTCCTTAACACATTCAACTACACATAGTCTAACATTGTTGGGGGCATGGATAAAACATAGATGATAAGATAGTTCAATTTTTCTAATCAGACAGAATATACCAGTTAGAGCGGCATGACCCGTCATGGGACGGCCCAAATCAGATCCAGGCCCACACTGACCAGCCAATCACTGAGGAACCCAACAGCAATTAGTACCTAGTCCCAACACTCAAATTCTTAACTTGCCCATAGACAAGGCAAACCTGACCAGTGAGAACTTCTTCCATCAAAGTTTGATTATTTGATATTGCTGACATTTGCATACAGATCTTGCAAATCCCACTTGTCTCAGGATGTTAGCAATCACAGATATTGCAAACCCCATACCAAACACCATCTAATCCATCTCCAACCAGATCTGTTGGAATGTTTAGCTCCAGGGTCCCAGGCATCCCATATAAGGCCTCTCACAGTTTGATTGACAAGAGGATAGCTTAGAAACAGCCACACAGTCAGAATCAAGTTGATCGTGGGTCACCATCAGGATAACCTCCTGGACCTGGTCGAACCCCTACCCAGAACAACTTATATGGCGAATGAGCAGCGGCTAGCGTTGTCTGTCTCCTTAGACACAGACCTGCTGAAAGTGGAAACCATTGTGCAGTCAGCCTATTGGGTGAAACCAAACTGCTGAGTGCAGAGGTGCCATGCTTATTTGTATATGCCAATAGCCTGCAATAAGTGAATAAGAACGTTGTGTTTCACATAGTGCTTCATACTACCTGTTTGCTACATATAAGCACTGTCATTAATAGACATTAATGTCACCCAGTTAACAGAATTTAAGTAACTGATCTAGATAGTATGGAAGGATGAATTTTTCATGTCAGGATTTGACCTTGTGACGTCTAATCCAGAGTGTGCAAGCTGTAATTTGCCATTTGTCACACTAGAACCAGGACCAGGCTTCTCTGGGTCTCCCCTTCAGTCACTCCTCTATGAAAGGCTTGAAAAGTTTGCCTCCACCATCAAAGCACTGTAGCAATTAGTTTGCCCAGTCACAGCCTCCAGTTTCCATGTTTTCGTCTGGTCCAGAACATAACATAATGTGTATTTGTAAAGCGCACGTTCACCAAGAGGTATTTTAGCGCTGAATAACAGATGTTTATTGTTACCCAATGGTACTCATTTTATCAACCTCAGATGGATGAAAGGCTGAGTGGCTATCAACCTCAGATGGATGAAAGGCTGAGTGGACCCGCCAGGATTTGAACCTGTGACCATGAGGTCGAACATAGGCCTCTCTAGTGGATGGATTAGTCCTGTGAGCCACCAGACCCTGGAGGCGTAATCCAGGCTCTCCTGTGGTGGCACTGAGGAGAGAAAACGTGATGATGCTCGATTTGTCTGCAACGAAAGAGAATAAAACACACAGCAACGATAAAATCAATACACTAGAGTAGGTCAGATTTTAAAATAACTATTTAATATTTTTCAATATATTAGTAGCAGAAACTGTTAAGCGTGCGTCTTGCCACAGAAAACGATTTATATTAAGATTCACAGGGGATTGTTCCCTGATGTATGACGATGCTCAGTGGGATCATTATAGTGTACTTCTCAGACGCATTTAAAAAACAGTACTTTGCAGCACTGGAGAAAGGCTTCACAACAACAGACGCAAAAAATTACCAATTTCCTGCATGGCTGCTCCTTAATTAAAAACTGTAATTCAAATAAACCCTAGCTTTCAACAAACAAACAGCATAAATATTCCAGAACTGTGGAAGAAATAGAAAGGAGAAATGTTTATTAAATCTCATGCATGAAGACTCAAGCTGAAAGAATAATAAAACAAGCATTGGCAAAGATGTCTCACCACTACAAAGCGAATGGCGAAGCATTGGATTTTACAACGTTTTTTAACTGTTACAAAATGACAATAGGCCATGTTGGAACTGAAAAATAGAGAAAGCCAAAATGGACACTGGTGTGAACCAATGCATGTGCATCGGCTTTTTCCACCAATTAGTATACAGCACTCACAAAGGGCTACCAGACCAATAGTGTGCATCCTAGTGGTGGACACTTAGACTAAAGTTACATCCCTTAAAGGTTATCCCTTGCGAGCATAGTCCTAACATACTGTGATATTAAATAGGTATATGTGCTAGGACTTTTTTAAGAAAAAGAACTGGTGTACTGTTGTTATGTAATGGTATACATGTTTGTGTAAATGTACTCAATTGTTTGCAATTATTTTTCTCACATTTTGGTGGATATATATTGTTTTTGAAAAAGTGTTTATTGATTTGAATGATTTATAGTGTGTCAAACTTGGACATTTTGAAAATTACAAATGTGTATAAATATATGATGTAAATGCACAATGATGAAAAATATAAGTACCTAAGAATTAATTGGTTCAGGTACTCAGTCTGCCAAAATTAAAAAGCAGCAACGTAAAATCGAGACCAGGTCACTTGTTTTTGATTAGATTGATGATGTCCTGCCTGGTCATGTAAGGACAAGATCTCACTTTGGTTTAAAGTTGCAAGTACAGGGCAGCCATGTTGGAATTCTTTAATTTTAGCATGTCCATCGATGTGTCCGCTGGCTTGCGACTCATGCGACATGAAAGACTAGTGGCTGTTCTGTTTTTTTTAACTTTTACTGGTCCAACATGGCAGATGGTAATTTAGAAAAGTAAAATAAAAAAATGATATGCATTGGGGTGCAAAAATGTCAGTAAACAGCCCAGTTTCAATCAACAGCTGTCGGACCCATGAAAAGATATATAAAATAAAGAAAGGATAAAATATAACTGAGAGAGGAATTGGGATAGGTGGAAGAACACTGAGGAGCAATGGATAAGCAGGGGTGGCTAAGCATGTAGAAAGAGCACAAGGGGGCTCACATGACAAAGAAAAACAAAAACAGACACAAGAAGGATGTAATGCCATAGTGTGTGTGAACTACTTTTTTAGGTAGTTCATGTTTGCAAAATGCCATGGGCTGATAACAGCACTGATGGACAACCCTTAAAGCCAGTGCCTAAAGTTCGCAGAACCACAGTAGCCAATGGCTGATAGGGGCTGCCCAAAAGGAGCTTTCTGTATTTGCATATAAGTGTCTGTTGGTTATGAGGATGTTGTGTGAAGACATAAGCTCTTTCCAGACAGCTATAACTAAAGAATCTCATGAAGTGGTTGGTTTGATCTGGCCTGAATAGAATATGTAGTGGTAATCCAAAGGCCCAGTCCCTGGCGCTGTTAGGAGGAATGCTTGACTAAATATTCTCTAGGGATCACATTATTCTCATTCTCATTCTGTGAGCGGTATGGCAAGAAACTTAGGGCATCTGAATCAAAATCAATGGAGTCCAATTCACTGGAGCCTCCCCACCAACCAGTCCAAACATCTGCTCATTGGCTCCCCTTTGTCCTTCCCATTTATCCTCACCTGTCTTGGTTGCTACTCGCAGTGGCACTCCACATAGCAGACTGCCTCACATTTGGCAGCGATCCTTGTTAATAGGCTTTTTAATACAGTAAACACTGGCGCCATTACCAGAGCCCTGTGAGAAAGGTTAGAAGTAAGGAAACACACTGCACAGGGACCGGAAACCACGGAAGATGTTGTCCATGCCAGTAGAACACACTACGCTATGCTGGTGAGTGGGAAGAAAACAGCGTGCAGCCTACAGTTCCCAAGATTAAATTCCATTGAGAAGAACCACTCACCATCTAATGTATGGCTCTCACTGGGAACCACTAATGTGAATGCTGGATTCACTGCCATTTCTTAGCAATAGTTGTTAACAAGAGCTGTTACCCACTGCCGCTAAGTCCTAAAGGAAATCCAGCCTGCTCTGCCAGGGAGCTCTGAAAGCTTGTCAGAGCAGCACTGGAAATCTGGGAGCGCAGCTTCGGGGATAGATGTAAGGGTAGGCAGAGAGTGGGATGGGGTGGGTTGCAGGAGGCCGGGTATTTTTGTGCATTTGGGACAAGGAGGAGAGGCCATGTTATGTGTGTCTTCCTGGAATTAAGAACGAGACTTTCTTCGTGCAAAGTAACTGTATTCCAAGCCAGAAACACCAGAGCACCGACGAGGCTGTATACCTCTTCTTCTCTTCTGCCAGCAAAAAACTACCAACGATTCCAGCATTCACATCAAACAGTGTCAATTATGGAACCCTAGCAGCACAAGCAGAAGGTTAAAGCTACATGTCCAATACCTCCTCATTACCCTTCTGCCCCTGCGTAGTAGTTGAAACAGAGGGCAAGTATATGTGGGGCTTTGCTCTTGTCTGATTGATGTTACTCAGAACAATTCGGTGAAAAAGACCCCAGTAATTCATTGTTACCCATCTATAATTCTATACATCAACCTCTGAAAGCGCATGAGATGAGTGCCACAGGGTTGGGTTACTGCAGGGCCTAGGTCTCTCTGAGTGTTTAAACAGATATTGAGAAATGTGCCTATTACTCATTCCTAAATAACCTGATGTAATATCCTGGTTGCTAAGTATAATATAAAAATATGACAGGATATATATATATATATATATATATATATATATATATATATATATATATATTCGGTATGTAAACGTCCAAAAGACCAGCAGCTGGATAGACGAAGCAGGACCCATGGATAGTGCAGAATTTCTTTATTTAGAGACCCAACACCAGTCCTCCATGACGCGTTTCGGCTTCACCAAGCCTTGATCACATGACACTGACTTGGGGGCTGATGACCCATTTTAAAGTGCACAGTGTTAATTTACATAATGGATATGGAAGAAGTACTATCACAGTCTTAGTCGCGTACTGCACATCATACAGGCTTAACCCAATTCTAGCAATCTGAACCATGCATCAGCATAAAATGTTTATATGCAAATATTTAGTTCTAGATAGCTTATCCTCAAAGTTGCACAATATTATACAAATAAGAAGGTAGTTAGAGGCAATTACGAATAATGTTAAAAACACCTACGCTAGTAATCTGTTTTAAAACAATAAATATTCACAATCATTGCCCCAACTGCTAAAATGTGTATACAATTCTACTGTATGCTTAAGTATCTACAACAGTAAAAATCTAAAACCACAGATTAGCGCCAGAACATTTAAAAAACTATATAATAAATATTTTTAAAACTGGCAGAGATTCAGCCCAAGTGGGCATAAAGTGCAATAGATGGGTTAAGTCCATGTGCAAAATTGCATTTGTACACCAAAGAGAGCGGTACCGCCCAAGTGGGCAGAAACCACTGTGCAAAATACGCTATAATCCTTGTGCAAAGTTGCAAACGAAACTCCATTATACAATTCATATAAAGTGCTACCAGTGAATTTAAAATCATAGAACAGATGTTAAATATCATTTAATTACATTTGTGTGGAGGACTTATTAGTGGGGTAGTTCAAGGATATTTTATACTCTTTACTATATAGTAGGAACACAACACTGTTAATTGCTGTCTGAACAATACATGATCAGAAAATGTACTTAAAACTGACTGTTTATAAGTAAGTGTAGCAATCATCACTGGTGTTGAGCCCGTTAGGTATCTTGGTGTCTAGTAAGATGATGTGCCTAGTCTCCAATTTCCTTAGCAGGGCCTCCCTGTCACCACCTCTCCTTTGTGGGAGTACGGTATCCATTACAAAGTAGATTAAGAGTGAAACATTTCTAGCGTGGACCTTGTCAAAATGCCTCGCAACCGTATACGCTCGATCTGCATTAGTAATAGCTCTCAGGTGTTGTAGGATCCTTTTGTACACCTGTGGTCTGGTACTCCCCACATACCTCAGACCACAGGGACATTCTAGTACATAAACTGAGTATTCTGATCTACAGTTCAACTTCTCTTTAATCTTAAAGGGAGTAGGAAAAAGTGGAGACAGGTATTCTGATCTGCTGACCCCGTTTTTGCAGGCTTTATAAGTGGAGCAGCGCAAGAAGCCCCTACTGCCGGACAACCATGATCCCGTGGTTACTTCAGGGCTACTTAAAACTAGGCTGTCTTGCATGGACCTGGCCTTTCTGTAGGTGATGTTAGGGGACTTGTTGAACAGTTTTCCTATTATCGGATCACTTTTGATCAGAGACCAATGTTGTTTTATGGTTTTATGTATGGCCTGATGTTGATTAATGTATCCAATAATTAAGCAAACTTCATTGTGTGTTGTTTGTTTGTGGACTCTGACAGTGCTTGTTGTTGGGTCCAACAGAGTCTTCCTGTCGCAATTGTTCGCTCTTTTCATGGCACTATCAATGCAGGAGTTGGTATAGCCACTATCCAGGAACCTGACCTTACATGCATTTTGTGCTGTCTCACAGTCAGTACTATTGCTACAGATTCTCCTGATGCGGAGCATTTTCCCATAGGGGATGTCCTTATCAGGTGCGCAGGATGGTGACTACTGGCATGCAGTAAGGAGTTGCCTGCCGTGGGTTTACGGTAAAGCCTGCTTTCTAACTGACCTTTGTTGACAAAGAATTCATTCAACATCTAGGAGCACAACAGCTTCCTCACTCATGTTGCTTGTAAACTGTAAGTTTAGTGTATTGATAATGAGTTCCTCTATAAATGATGTTGCCTCCTCAATAGAGCCCTCCCAGATAAAAAAGAGGTCATCTATATATCTCCACCAGGTTTTGACCTTGGTGGTCATGGTCAGGTTGTAATCCACCATGAGGACCTGCTCCTCCCAGTAACCCATGTGGAGACATGCGTAACTGGGAGAGAAGCAGGCCCCCATAGCTACTCCCCTGGTTTGCAAGAACAACTGATTTGAGAAAAGGAACACATTATTTTCCAGACATATTGCAATCATAGCCAATAACATTTTGGAATGTTCCTGGTAACAGGGGGGTCTTCTCTTGAGGAAATGTTCAACTGCCCTAATACCATCCCTATGTACAATGCTAGTATATAGGGACGACACGTCCATTGCCACTAACAAATACCCCTGTTTCCATTTGAAGTTGGCCATTTTTTTTTAGCAAATCACCCGTATCTAGGACAAAAGATGGCAATGTTTTGACATGTTCCTGGAGAAAGAAGTCTATATACCTGCTCACATTTTCCAATATGTTATTTTGTGCAGATATAATACGACGCCCGGGTGGTCGTTGGAGGTCCTTGTAGATTTTCGGAATAAAATGTATAACAGGAGTGGTTGGACAATCAACTTTTACATATTTATATTCCTCCATGGTCACCAGGCCAATGCTTCTCCAAGCAATCAGTTTGGAGTAGATGTCCATATGTGCCTGCTGAACTTCCTTAACATCAATTCTCTTGTAACAATCCCGGTCTGTCAGTTGGCTCAACGCTGTTTCCATATACTGTTTTCTTGCCCAAAGGACAACATTGCCGCCATTGTCCGATTGGCATATGATCACATTCTTATTAGCCTTAAGTTTTTTGATAAGTTTGTGGTACTGCATGTCCTTATAGTTTCTTCTCCTAGTTGCATTAGACATCTTAATATGCACATTTTTTAATTCAGCAGACACCCTATCGTGGAAACTATCCAAATTGTCTTTCAACAGCAGTGGGCAGAATTTCGATTTGGGCTTGAATAGGGTTGGTTGTAATTATGGTGCCAGTCACCAGCCGGGAACTGGTTGCGTAGGCACTCCTTCCTCTTGTTGAAGTTCCATAAGTTCCTGCGTGAGGGCCACCGCCAGATAGCAGGACAATTAGATGCCGTGACTAACGGTGTCTCATTTGCATTGGGTTTTGACGTGGCATAGTATTTTTTCAGCTTCAATTTGCGAACGTACTTAAAAAGGTCGATTTTCGTGCTCGCATAATCAAAGTCCCAACGGCCACTGTAGGACAAACCTAAAGATAAAATAGAGGTTTCTCCAGGAGTAAGTACGATATCTGACAGAATGACAACTGTTTGTGCATCAGTTACTTTTGTGCCTGATTGCGCTGCCACTTCGCTCGTTGCCTTCTCTGCCTCCCTCCTGTGTTGCCGCCTGCGGCTGCATCTACGCCTTTCTGCGCGTTTCCTGTTGCAGATTTTTTTGTGGAGATTCCCTGGGTACCTGATCGGAGAGTCATTTTTCGGTCCATTTGCATTACCTCCAATTCTTGTCCCATGGTAAATTTTCGAAACCCTGACCTCTCTTTTCCTTTTTGTTCCGTGTCAGACTCACTATCTATTTGTGAGCTCTCCTCTGAGATATATAATGGTTCAGCCTGAATATATATATGAGGAATACACTTCCTGACTTATTTAAAAAAAATCTGATATAAGATTTAAGTTGTTTAGTAAAACATAAAATTTGGACAGAAAAAATATATGGAAAATAGATTTCCTCGCGGTACATATAACCAATCTGAGTTCATCCTAATAAGCACGACATTATATTAGCTTTACTGAAAGTGTGTTATATAGCTATTGTTGATGCTATCTTTAAGATAATCAGTTAAATCGCCTACGCAGAATTAGGGCTGGTGTAGCAACCTCATACACAGATGAGGCATTTTGTCCCGAAACTGATGAAATGCACACAGATATGAAATAATTAGCAGTTCCAGGAAAAGCCCTCTGGAGTCAGTAGTAAATTATAAACCATGAACGTTGTTTAAATTAATTCTAGAGGCAATATAGAAGACAAGAAATATAAGTTAATTAAAATGCACAGTAGTTCAATATAGGAAATTAACATACGGCTCAATTAAAAGCAGCAAAGAGAATGACATAAAGTCAAGGCAAAAACAATCTAAGTCCAAAGCATGAGACAAACCGACGAGGTTTAGTCTCTCGAATCAGGACAAAGCAGACGAGCTCACCTCCAAAATGTACCATGCTTTGTAGGAAAATTCCCTATAGAAGTCGTACAATCAGCATAGGGTGGGCAAAGTTAAACAAATCATAATACAGAATTATAAAACATCACCTATTGCACCATCCTAGAACTATCCCCTAAATAAATATTCGTTCATCCTATTCTAACCTAATGTCATTGGATGTGACAGTCCGAATGTAGCTACACAAAAAAGTGAAGGCCTCACAGTATGATTAAGCCTACATTACCTTAAATAAGAAATGCCTTGAATGTAGCGAAAGGTTTCCTTCATAGTTCTTGAGTACAAACATGTCAATACAAAGCATCAGTGCACATTTTAGGTACGCGCGGTGTCAGAAAGAGAAATGAAAACATGGTGGCCACAAATTCAAAATGGAAGATAGGCCTAATTCGCACCCAGTTTAATTAATTACAGGAAAATATAGTTCTCTTCAATGCAGTGTTTTCGTTTCAGTGCAGAATTGTCTATAATGGTTAGCTCACATTTTTATTGAACCAAAATTAACTTTCACACTATTCAGACCCAGTAGTGACATTTTCTACATACAGTAATACAGGGGTTAAGATATCAATCCAACTACAATGTAATGATAATTACATAAGTTATTAATGATGTTCATGTGTCTTGATGTCTGACTTGATTTTTTTCCACCTTAGTATGCCCTCTATGCCCGTTCCACGAGTGAATGCCTTTTCCACAAAGACTGATTAAAACATGTTGATGTGCATGATGTGTTACAAGAATCTCTCACTGTCATAGGCATGTTTCAAAAGCATGATCAAGACACTATCACATTTACCCACGTGTGCGTGTGCAGTGTCAGTTGCTCAACTGAAATGTTTTCTAAAGTAGAGCAATAGAAAACAATACTATTAACTTTGATTATTTTCTAACTTTAGTCCCAAATGTTGTACGATGGTACAACGCTGGTAGTGCATCGCATGCCTTTGCCTTGAATATTTTAGCACGCATGTTTTACCGTGACTATGCATTTACCTCGTATGCCAATACCACGTATTGTTTTTATATTTAAAAACAATATATTTGTGGGGGGAGACCCCCACCCCCAACTTACCTTATATGTGTGGTATTGGTAAGCGATGTAAATGCATAATCGCTGTAAAAAAATGTGTGCTAAAAAATGCGAGGCAAATGCACACAATGTATTTACCTCATTGTAAAGGCTGTTTCCCGTCCCAAGTTACCTACGGGGGCAACAGATGTGCCTATGGATCTGTTGGGTCAAGCATGAGGGCTTTTTACTTGTTCATCACACAGCCTACATAAGGCTTCTGATAGAGCGCCATGTTGTTTGGAAAATTGTAGGGGTGCATCATAATTGCCTGTAGTCAGCACCCGCATATTTACAGGACACTACTAATGTTTGAGTTAGAATGGTAGGACTAATCGAGAGTGTTGTAGTACATAGAATTATGCTCAATCGTTTACTGATCAATGTGGTGCTTAAGTCGAATGAATAATGCCTTAAGTAATTTAGGAATAATTGCTCTGTGTATGCAATGTGCATCGAGATTGAACGTGCCATATTAGAGTTGCACGTGTAGGCTGTTTAATGAAAATGTAATGCCTTAACATGAGAATAATGTTTGTTAACATAGAGTGTAATGTTACATTTTATTAATGAAATGTTTATGTTGTTGTATTAGAAATGCATTTAGAGAGTAAAGGCCTGAGAGAAGAAACACTAACAGAGGCCTAAATGTGGGTTTCTTAGCATGACTAGAGATGCTGTGTTGGGGCGTGCAGAGGGCATTTCTTTTGCAGGTGCAAGGCTGAGGAGCTCGTTAGGTAGCATAAGTCATTGTTTAGAAGTTAGATTAGTAGGAGTAAAGGCGAAAAGAATGTGCTGGCAGGTGCATTTGCAACATTTGGCGGAGAAGGTGCCTGGGATCCAGGGACACAGCAACGGTTTCTGGAAGAAGAAGGTTCGACACTGGAAAAGTACGAGGGGCTGTACCTGCTGAAGAAGGAGTGTCATGGGTGTACACCTTGTTTTGGGGATTTTGTATTAGGGAAAGTGCCCCGAGGGTGGAGAGTCAGTTCTTAGTTAGTTCGGTCTTGGTGAAGCTAGGGTTAAGGTCAGTTGGGTTTAGACTGGGTCCAATTGGATTTGCAGTTAGACATGGGTCTTAGTTTGGACTAGGCAGGAGAAACCAAGGAGCATCTTAGAACGAGCTCGGTAGTTTAGGCTACTTACCTGGAAAGTGAATGCGCTTCTTAGGGAGCCTTCACAGCTGACACCTTTTCTCTCTTGCCTGGGAAGTATGTTAAGTAGGGATGTCACTTTAGAATTAGTGTAGGGATAAGTTAATCTTTTCTTTCCCATCGGAACAGATGCTGTCCAGTTTTCCAGTAGGCACAGTGATTGCATGTCTAATGCTTCTAGAATTAACTCTGCTTTTTATTTTGAGTCGTCTGAGATTCCTACGTAGGATTATGTTTGTATTAGTGCCAGTTAATTTCTTGAACCTCTTGCTGAGGTGTTTATATGTTCAGTTATTTTTGGCTTTGTAATACATTTTCAAACTTTCTTTTGGAGTCAGTGGTCCTTCAGATTAAAATGTATTGATTCTGGGAATCAGTCAAAATATATTGAATTTAAAGAACTTCCTTCACACTTCCATGCAGACCAAAGAGATCCGTCAACCTGGGGATTCCTCGGAGTGGTATGTTAAAAATCAAGGTGGGAATCCCAGCGTCATTAGTTGGTTGCCAGAGGAAGGTTGGTCTCTGGAAGTAAGGGAGTCCTAGATTAGGATAAAGATTTCCCCAAGGCCCATAGAATTCAGGCGATGACCTTTCAGTGGATTACCGGAGGAAGACGGCGTTTCATGGAGACTGGCGGAGAGTGACGGTGCAGCGGAAAGCAGCAGTTCGTGGGAGAGTGAGTATGAAGAGGGGTTTTGTGTTGTTAGATTGCGGTTTTCTGTTGTGATGTTGGTGTTGTGATGTCTTGCGGAGTTGGAATGCCTGTTGTATGAAAGGAGATCAGGCTGTGAGCGCGTGCAGCCCGGGAAAAATCTTAGGCTCAAGGAGTAGCTTAAGTGGGTTGGGTGTACTGTACACCTAAACGTAATTGTCGACCATTGTTAAGAGGATCGTGAAGTACCAACGATCGCCCGATGGATCGAGATAGGGGGAATGAATGTGTGAGTAACTAACACGCTGGCCGTGGGTTGCTTAGTGTTTGTAACCTATCAGTTGAGGTGATTGTCCGGTCATTTCGTTGACGTACAGTCAGACTGTGGACGTACAGTCAGCGAAGTGATTTCTTGGTCATAAGTGGTCATTTCAGTGCATGCATGGGACGTATGCGTGAGTGAGAAGCTAAGTAAAAAGGAGGGGAACTGCTGCGAGAGGAGGGAAAAGTGACATCAAAAGGTGCCGCGCTGTGGTAGGGCAGTTAGTGTGAAGCACAGAAACGCTGGTTTCATCATGAAATGCTTTAAAGTGTTGCAAAATTTGTTCAAAAAGGAAGAAAAGAAATTCGAACTCTGGGGGGGGTGGAAGAGGCTCCGCCCGAGGACAGCCCAGCTCATTATATGGCTAAGAATGTGGGCTTGCACACTATATTGTGGCTTGAGAACTGGTGCAAAATGACTGACGGAAATGAGGAATTGACCTTTCCCAGCTATGGAACTTTTAGATTAGAGGTGTTATATCAATTGAAATCGATTATGGCTGCTCTTTGCCTAGACCAACACAGTTTGAGGCACTAAATGCATGGATTAGGGCGGTACACGAGAGAAACAGGGACAGGAGACAGGAAAGATTGAAGAGGTCAGTCAGGGCGTTTCAAGATGCAAGATGGGATGCACTGGAAAAGAAATGGAGAGTACAGACGATTGAGGGGGATAAGTTGTATCCATTGTTGGTCAAGTCAGGAGAGGCGCAGAAAAAGAAAGTTGAGGATGAAGACAGTGATACTGATTACAGTTTGTTAGAAAGGATGTTATCAGAGAGACCACCTCCGTACAATCCAGAGTCAGAGGGAGTTAGATCAGCTCCTTTGGAAGGAACTAGGGAACCACAAGCTCCACCGAGTTCTGAAGTAGTGGGAAAACTCTCAATGAGGGAAATGCAGAATACAGAAAGTGTCAATTCTCAGAGGTTACCAGATGCTCTTAGGGTGCTGGTTATTATTGGTCCCATAGTATCAGTGTACAACCCAGTGCAGGTGAGGAATGGAAGTCCGCACAGACAGGAATGGAAGGAAGTACCGGTTTTGGAGGGAACAGTGTAGTGAATGAGCTGGTACCATCCCCGAGGCGTAGAGTCGAGCACACCATTGCCGGCTACGGATGATTCATCAAGAGGGCCGATGGATCTGAGGGGTCCAAGACCAAAATTCCTGGGAGAACTGAGGTCAGACCTGAGATCATGGAAGTCAGTTGAAGGGACTCAAGGTGATCGGTCAAGAAAGGACTGGGATCATGGGAGTGCTGAGAACAGAGTGACTTTGAGGGACACCTTTGAAGTGAACAGGTAGACAGAGCAGGATAGTGACTGCGGAGAGTCGAGTAGTGCATCTAATTGAGGCGTCCTTAGAATAGCGACAAGGGGAAAGAGGTTATATGTGATGCGATTGAAAGCAGAAGTGAAAG
The DNA here is from genome assembly GCF_964263255.1 of Lissotriton vulgaris. Taxonomy (NCBI): domain Eukaryota; kingdom Metazoa; phylum Chordata; class Amphibia; order Caudata; family Salamandridae; genus Lissotriton; species Lissotriton vulgaris. The sequence continues at coordinate 272,122,338 of NC_141694.1, read as the reverse complement.
AGATTGTTGAAGGGAACCTGCCTATAGAAAGAGTGAAAATCTATGAGCCAGATGAGTTGTTGTTCGTAGCAAAGGATGTGGCTCGTAAAGCAAGGTCGGCACATGAGAAATTAACTGAAATGGCAAACAAATACAATGTGGATTTGTCTAAGACGAAGATGTTGCAGGGTGGTCATCGGGTACAGTATGCAGATCAGGATTTGGATGAAAAGAGGGTGATTGGGCTGAAGAGCCACATCAGAGAACTGATCATAGGGATACAAGCATGGAGTAGGCTTGACAAGTGGGAAGAAGGATGGTCCAAGAAAAAAGAGTGTTAAGAGGAATGCAGCGGAACCGCCTCCTCTGGGAGGGGGGATATCAGGAATTGGGAACTACCCTTTGCAAGAGGTAGCTAGTGGGGGGTATGTGCATGTGCCTTGGAGTAGAGGAGATTTGGCGGCATTTACAAATGACTTCCCAAAACTGAGAGAGAGCCCAGTTGAATGGTACAAGCAGATTGAGAGGGTTGTCAAGATTTCGAAGGTGTTGTGGATTGATCTGAACACACTGTTTGACATTGTAGTTCCGAGTGACTTATGGGTAGCCTGTAAGGCTGCCGTCGAATGGCCCACATCTGAACCATGCTCTCACGAATGGCCCATCACCTCTCGTTATGAAAAAATATGAGCAGGTGATCACGTGGTTGAAAGCTAAGGTACCGCAACAGGACATTGATTGGATGAAACCTTAAAAGCCAAAGGAGACAGTGCATGAGTATTATGAAAGGTTTTCAAACTGTACAGTGGGCTGTATGTGATGGATCCTAGGGTTATGGGACATTTTGTGTTGAAGTTTATCCTGGGATTGAGACCTGATATTTGTCTTATGATCCAGCAGCATTTAATTTGTTGGCAGAACAAGCCGCTGGACGACATATTGAGATATGCCAGATTCTGTAGTGATGAGATTGATTCGAAGCATAAGAAACTCAAGGATAAATTGATGTTGGTTCAGATGCAAGCTGCTCATAAGGGAGGCCAAGTTAATTCGGGAGGAGGCACTCTGGGAAGGAAGCAGAATGGTCAGGGTAAGCCAAAGGGAAGCATAGATGACTCTAGGCCAAGGGTGGATTTGGCAACTCTGAAAAAGACCACTTAGTGACATCAGTGTCATCAGATTGGACACTGGACATGTGAGTGTCCCTACAATCCTGCAAATCAGATACAGCAGGAGGAGGAAGTAGTCCAGGTACCTGAGCCTGAAGTGACAAAGACAGTGTCAAGGCCAAAGCTGACCAAGGGGGGATCTTCAGCTCCGCGAGCACAGGTTCCCCTGCCTCCGAAGATCCCGACAGGGACTCGTACTTACCAGCAGATGCCTCTTTTTTATGACAGTGACGATTATTACCTAGACCTGTTGGCATGACGGTGCCTGAGGAGGGAGGAAGACTGCACACTTGGGCAGTCTTGGAGGTAGACCAGAGGGGACCATTTGTGGAAGCTGATGTTGATGGTCACCGTACCACCTTTTTGGTTGATTCTACTGTAAGATCTGCAGTTGTCCCTAACCTACCCCTCTCGGGACATAGTATCCAAGTTGTAGGTGTTCTGAATAAGATAATAGCAAGCCCTTTGACAGAGCCGATTTCTGTCAAAATAGGAACGTTCCGAGATCGATACCAGTTCGTGGTGTGCGACTCGAGTCCTGTGTGTTTATTAGGGAGGGACCTCCTGTGTAAACTCAATTGTACCATCTATTGTACCCCTAAAGGAGTGGAACTGCAAACCATTGATGATGATGATGCTTTTAAGCTCACAAATCAGCATTTGTGTATTGAAATGTACCCTTTTGTGACAGTGGAAGAGCTTCCACTAGATTTGAGAGACTCAGTCTCACAGGAAGTGTGGGACTTCCCTGGTGAGGACATAAGTTTAATCAAAGGAGTTGAGCCTGTAAAAATTCAGGTTAAGCAGAACAGTGACTTCCAAGAACATCCCAGTTCAATTTGTCCACAGAGACGATTGCAGGGATAAAGCCTGTGATAGAGTCCATGATCGAGCAAGGGATCCTGAAGGAGATAATGGGCAGTCCATGTAATTTGCCTATTATGGGGTTGCAGAATCCGAGTGGGAAGTTCAGGATTGTGCAAGATTTGCGCCGGGTGAACAACATAGTTGTTCCCTGCTGTCCAGTGGTACCGAATCCATCTGTAATAGTGTTTCAGATTCCATGTCAAGAAGAATGGTTTACTGTGATTGACCTTTGTCAGGCTTTCTTCTCGATTCCATTGCATGAGGAGAGCCAATTTTTGTTCGCATTTAAGCTGGAAATTCGTGTTTTAACATGGTGTCGTATCCCACAGGGGTATACAGAGAGTCCATCGATTTTAATCAGATCCTGAAAAAGAATCTTGAGAGTCTTGTACTGCCGCAGAACTCTGTTCTCGTCCAATACATAGATGACCTCCTTGTGGCGTCAGATACTGAAGATGCGTGTAGGATTGATACCATTGCTTTACTGAATCATTTGGCAGAGAATGGACATAAAGTGTTGCCAAACAAGCTACCTGAATGAGGTGCAGTATTTGGGCCACCGGATAGAAAAAGTCAAGAAGAAGCAGTCACCAGACAGAATAGAGGCAATCATGTGACTGATGGTGACTTCTACTCAGAGGGGAGTCAGGATGTTCTTGGGTATGGTTGGCTACTGTCGCCAGTGGGTTGCCAACTTTTCATTGAAAGCGAAGCCTTTGCAGAAACTGACGCACAAGGATGTAAATGATCCGGTAAGAAAATTATACGTTCTATTCTGACCTATTTACTTTCCAGAGGTGAATTAATCTACATTTTACTAAGGATGCAACAATTAAGAAAAGTATTCAAACAGACATATTATTCATCGAGCACCTGTTTATCTATAACTAATAAATCTTATCTTGGAACCTACGTCGAATAGTGATTTATTACTACACAATGGCAACAACATAAATAGGTAATACAGCTGAAAATCTCACAATATCTATACAGCTATATGATCACATTTCTTTGTTTTGATGGTACAAAGTTTGTAGGTTGCTAATTCCTTTTATTCTTTTTTCTTTCTTATCCGTGGATCTCAGGTGTATAGGGCCTACGTACGTTTCGGTGAACTCATAATTTAAATAACCTTCCTCAGGGCCAACATAGACAAAGACAAGTACATGGACATGTTTAAAATCAGGGGGTTCTTCTCATCTGAAATTAAAAATATGACATATTGCATGTTTAATTTGATTTAACTATTTCTGTTGCATCCTATTTTACAATGTCAGTAACATGCGTCTTATCATTTACAAAGTGCTACTGCGGCGCATTACCTATTAACATAGACGTGCCTGTTAATAGAGACTATTGTGAAACAGTAGTTGTAGAGACCTGTCAGGTGAATCACATGGTTTCAATACATGCAACAGATGAAAAGAAAGCTGTGTAGTTAGTAAGAAAAACATGTAGTTAATAAGAAAAAGGGAAAGAGCCAAAGAGTTAGCCCTAGCGTGTCGTCTTATTATTTATATATTCAAAGTGATCAAACCCTCCACCTAGTCTTGTCTTTTAAATGTATACCTACAACAATAATGAAGAGGCAACTTCTAACATCAGTGATGAAAACGGCAACTTCTTTTAGAACGGTACTCAATAGTGCTCTATCAATTATATATGGACTGAGTTCTACAAAGAAGAAGAATTGTGTATATTAGATATAAGCATAGTTGTGCTCTCTTGTTCTACGACTAATTGATATAGTTTTTAAACCTTCTGCTATATGTTGATCTGACAAGTTGTTCTTTTATTCAATTTGCGTAGTCCCAGCTGGACTGAATATAGTGCTGTGGAGCTTCGTAGTCTGGATTGGTGTCAGTACAACGCGATGTTTTACAACGCGTTCCGTTACAACGCGATTTTTACATCGCAAATACCATTACAATGCATGCCATTACAACGCATGGCATTACATAGCAGATGGTATTACAACGCATACCATTACATCGTAAGTATTGGTAAGTATATCTTTTTTTAAAAAAATGTAATAAAGTTAATTAAATTAATTTAAAATAATAAAAATAATATAACATTTTTAAAACAGTAATTAATTTAATTATAGTAATTTAAAATAATATAATTAATGATATATTAAAAATTTATAAATAGAAAATAATATAATGTAATTAATTACAATAAATATAATTATAATTTAATTAAGTTATAAATAATACATAATATAATTATAATTAATCAAATTAAAAGAATTTTATTAATTAAACATTTTTAAATAATATAATTTAATTATAATCGTTTATTAATACAATTAAATTAATAATATATTAATTTAATATATTTAAAATAATATAATTAATGATATATAAAAAAAATTATAAATAGAAAATAATATAATGCAATTAATTACAATAAATATAATTATAATTTAATTAAGTTATAAATAATACATAATATAATTATATTTAATAAAATTGAAAGAATTTAATTAATTAAACTTTTTTAAATAATATAATTTAATTGTAATCGTAAATTAATACAATTAAATTAATATTTGTAAATATTGTTATTAATTTAATTAAATTAAATAAAATTAATTTAATTAATTTAATTTATATAAAGTCGTAATACCCCTGTACCCCAAAACCCAAACCCTGCCCTAAAACCTAAAAACACCCCTGTACCCCAAAACCCAAACCCTACCCTAAAACCTAAAAACACCCCTGTACCCCAAAACCCAAACCCTGCCCTAAAACCTAAAAACACCCCTGTACCCCAAAACCCAAACCCTGCCCTAAAACCTAAAAACACCCCTGTACCCCAAAACTCAAACACTGCCCTAAAACCTAAAAACACCCCTGTACCCCAAAACCCAAACCCTGCCCTAAAACCTAAAAACACCCTTGTACCCCAAAACCCAAACCCTGCCCTAAAACCTAAAAACACCCCTGTACCCCAAAACCCAAACCCTGCCCTAAAACCTAAAAACACCCCTGTACCCCAAAACCCAAACACTGCCCTAAAACCTAAAAACACCCCTGTACCCCAAAACCCAAACCCTGCCCTAAAACCTAAAAACACCCCTGTACCCCAAAACCCAAACCCTGCCCTAAAACCTAAAAACACCCCTGTACCCCAAAACCCAAACCCTGCCCTAAAACCTAAAAACACCCCTGTACCCCAAAACCCAAACACTGCCCTAAAACCTAAAAACACCCCTGTACCCCAAAACCCAAACACTGCCCTAAAACCTAAAAACACCCCTGTACCCCAAAACCCAAACCCTGCCCTAAAACCTAAAAACACCCAAACACCCCAAAACATATACATCAGTACCCCAAAACATATACTCCTATACTCATACTTATTTTAAAAAATACTTAAATTAATATATTTAATTTATAATATTTAAAAACGAAATAAATATTTTTTTATAATTAATAATAATTAAATCAATAATAACATATTAAATAAAATAAAAATAAAAATTAAATACTTACCAATACTTACGATGTAATGGTATGCGTTGTAATACCATCTGCTATGTAATGCCATGCGTTGTAATGGCATGCATTGTAATGGTATTTGCGATGTAAAAGCTGCGTTGTAACAGCATTACGTTGTAAAAGATGCGTTGTAGCGGTAACACACCTCGTAGTCTATATGTTGTCAGACCGACTTGTACAAAAGAAAAATAATAACTGAGCAGCTTTAAAACTGAGGGCTACTTTGATGTCTATCTTTCCCCTATATGATTTTACGAGCAGGGAAAAAGTCTCATTTTTTAATTTTTTTTTATTGCAGATATAAAAAACAAACAATGAATTATTGTGACCTCCACATCTCTGAACCTCATAATTCGCTGATCAGCAATGATACTTCACACAGCCATTTAGCCCACATCCCGGAGGCCGGGCGGCATTAGCTATCAATCTTACAGAGATATCAAAGAAACCATTGTGTACAGGCATCTGGTCAACAGTGCAATTGGTATCTGCTTTTCTATAACTCCCAACCCCCCCCACAACAATTAACCGATGACTGAGTCCCCCATATGACAAATACCAGCAATTCTAACTCGACTCATCGGGCCCGATTCACAGAATGAATTTAAGACTAAATCCTAAACTTACTACTATTTGGTATTCACAGAATGCACTTACTACTTTCGGGATTCACAGAGTGAACTTACTACTTTCGGGATTCACAGAATGAACTTACTACTTTCGGTATTCACAGAATAGACTTAAGACTACTAACTTTACGTCCGAACTCGGGCCGTAAATTACGGCCCGGGGCGGAATTTCCGGCTTGGGGGCGGAGCTTGCGGCCCGGAGGCGGAGCTTCCGGGCCGGAGGCGGAGCTTGCGGCCCAGAAGTGGGGATTTAGTTTAGGATTTAGTCTTAAGTTCATTCTGTGAATCGGGCCCATCCACACTTAGTCATCCTTAGGAAGCGTCCCTCACCGGGCTCTCTTGATAATCTGCCTCCTATCGACCTAATTTCACTGTTGGGAACCTGTTCCCTGATTATTCCGGTCATATACCCTTGCCTGAGTCTACCGTTCACTAAAGTCTCTCGTCTGTCAGTATCGGATACCAACTAACCCTCCCCTTATCCCACCCCATGTAACTGCTGCTGATGTGGGCCCTATCCATCTACACACAATCAAAACTTTGGCTACTTTGGCTGAGTGATCTATACATACATGTCTCTGTGTCCCATAGAACCTCCTATATTGGCCATCTCCTAATCCTCGTCCTCAGTTAAATAGTCCTTTAGGGCCTGCACTATTGCTTCCCAGGCCCTCGCCATTTCTAATCCCTTCACATTCGCTGTGCGAGTGGCTTGTCGAAGTCTGACCGCACTTTCACTCTGTGCCCATTTCTGCAATTTGTTCGTCCATCGCCTAGTTGCCGGACTCTCTTTCAATTTCCAATGCCAAGTAATTTCTCTCTGGGCCAGAATGAGGCCCAGGTCAATGAATTTGCTTGTTACTTTTGTCTTGGCCGTATGAGGGAACCAGAGCAACAGACATGTCGCCATATCGTACTCCACCTGTCGATCAGTGACCACATTAAGAAGCTCCACCACCTCCAACCAATATGACCCCAATTTTGGGCAGTCCCACAGCATGTGATCCAATTCCACATCGGGTGTCAGGCATCTAGGGCATGCTGCCTCCTGCACCCGGAAATGTCTCTGAATCTTTCCCGGAGTCAGGTAGGCTATGTGTATTACAGAAAAATGCACTTGCTGAAACCGGGCATTTCTGCACCCCTTCCACGTTCTCCTCAAAATATGGCCCCAGGTCGTATCCGGTATGGGTTTCCCTATACTTTCCTCCTATTTTTGCTTTAAGGCCGTGAGCGGACTCAGCCCCTCGTGAAGCATTCTAGTGTGGAGGCAGGTGACCGCCTTGAACGTACCTGCCGACATTACAACATATTGGCAGGCCATGGTTGTGCAGGGTTCAGATAACCCTGCTTTCCAATGTTTCTGTATAGCCCAGTCACCGCCGCGTGCAACAAGAAACTCCCATCAGGGAGGCCAAATTGGTCCTGGAGCACTCTGAAGGGCAATAATACCTCATCAATATATAGTTCCCCCACCATCTGAATGCCCAAGTCCTCCCAATCCAGTAATGGAGACCAATCTCCTCCATGTGGCTACGCCGTCAGGATCCCCAAAGGGATCTCCGGAGCATAGGGACGCGCCCCCCCTGCTCTTTTCAAGCTTCTATGCCAGCAGAGCCGCAGAGTTTTCTCCTCCATGGTCAGATGTCGCAATTCCAACCTCTGTTGCATGATAATATAGGATAGGATATGTCTCTGAATCCCTGTCCCCCTGTTTTGATCTGGGCCCCTAAATTCTCTTGTGACATTCTGTGTCAGAATCTGCAGCTGTGCCGCCAAATAATATAATTCGAAATCAGGAACCGCCATTCCCCCCTCAATCTTAGGTCTCATCATCGTTTTCAGTGCTACGCGGCACCTCCCATGTCCCCAAAGGAAGTGTGTCGTCAATGTCCTTAATTCCTTAAAAACCCGCTGAGGGATCCATACTGGCAACGTGCAGAAATAGTAGAGCAATCGGGGCAAAGCCACCATCTTAAGCAATGCTACCCTGCCTTGTACCGAGAGGGGGAGAGACGCCCAAAAGGCCATACATCCCTTCAGGGCCCTAATACAGCGACCTATGTTTCCCTCCAACAGGTCGTTGGCTTCATGATATATGCGGACCCCTAGGTAGGTGAAGCATGACCCCTCCCAAACCACGTCCATCGTCAGGGGTGGACAGGGCGCGTTCGCCCGTAACGGAAAGATGCATGTCTTGCTCCAGTTGACCCTAAGGCCCGATAGTCTCCCGAAACACGACAGCATCTGAACCGCTCCCTCCAGCGCCGCCGCTGAGTCCTCCAGAAACAGCAACAGGTAGTCCGCATATAATGAAATATAATGGTAGGCTCCGTCGCTCACAATCCCGCCGTATGCTACACCCGACCGCACCTGGGCTGCCAGGGGTTCTATTACCAGCACGAACAACAAAGGAGAGAGTGAGCAACCCTGCCTCGTCCCTCTGCGCACTGGCTATTCAGAGGAAATCACAGATCCCAGTCTCACCCTGGCTGTCGCGGAAGAGTAGAGAACTCTCGTCCAGCGTCTGAATTGTTTTCCTAGACCGAACTTCTCCAGTGCCCTGTCAAGGTACTCCCATTCCAGGCTATCGAAAGCTTTTTCGATATCCACAGATAGCACCGTCGGCATCTGACCTGGCTCCAGTTGACTCTCCAGTACCCGAACGAGGCAGCGGATATTAGTCGAGGTATTCCTGGTGGGAATAAAACCGGCTTGATCGGCATGGACCAGTGTGGTCATGTGTGGCAACAGTCTAGTGGCCAGAATGCGACTCAGGATTTTGTAGTCCACCGTCAGCATGGACAGCGGCCTATATGAGGTCACATCGTTGCCGTCCTTTCCGGGCTTCAACAACGGAACTATCAACGCCTCTCTCATCGACTGAGGCAGGTGCCCCATCTCCAAAGCTTCTGAATAGACCTCCAGCAACATGGGCGCCAAAATATCTATGTATTTCGCGTAAAATTCAACCGGTAGGCCATCAACCCCGGGCGTCTTGTTCCTAGCCATCTGTTTGACAGCCATTCTGATCTCCGGCATCGTTATGTCGCGGCCCAAGTCCTCTGCGCTATCCTCATCTAGCACCGGGAGCTGAACACTCGCCAGATAGTCCTCAATGTCAGAAGCCTCCACGTCTAACTGACTTCGATACAGAGATGTGTAGTAATGCAGGAAGTGTGACAGAACTGCGGTTTGAGAATAGACCGTCTCTCCTGTTACCTCCCGTATGCTCATAATTGGACTCCCCCTGGGTTCTGGATTCACCAACCTCGCCAATAATGTGCCTACCTTATCCCTGTCCTCGTGTACTTTAGTAGTGTATAACCTATAGTCAAAGCTGCACAGTCTTTCTGTTTCTGCCACGACCAGATCCTTCGCTTCCTGCAATCTAGCGTGCAGTGTTGGTCGCTCTGGTCTCTGCTGTTCCAGGTCTCTCAATGCATCCTCCGCCCTTCCGACATCAGCCAGGACCGTTGCTCGTTCACCCAAAAACCTACCCATGCATTGGCCCCTCACCACTACCTTGAATGCATCCCACTCCACTGATCTTGCAGTAGCGGTTCCCCTGTTCTCGTCAAAGTATTGTTCAATACCTCTGCGGATGGAATCGCTAAATACACTGTCCTCCAATGTGTTGGGCTGCAGCCTCCAGGTGGGGACCGCGGATCTCACTCTCTGCCACTGAACACAAGCCAACAGAGGGTTATGATCGGATATGGTCCTGGCTAGATATTCCGTATGCGTCACCATAGTAGCTATCGGACCACTACATAGTATAGTATCAATTCGCACATGCAGTTCGTGTATTGCTGAAAAAAAGGAGTAGTCCCTAATGTCAGGGTGGTGCTTCCGCCACACATCAGTGAGGTCCCATCTTTCCTGCCAGTCCGTTCTATGCCTCACAAGCCTGCGCACTGGGGAGTCAGTCAATGGTGGGTGCGATCTGTCATAGCATGTCAGTAATTGAATTGAAGTCCCCTTCCCAGCACTACCGGTCCTACCAAAAAATGTGCCAAAGAACCAGATGGTCCATCAAAAAGCGGGCTTGGTCTATATTTGGGGCATACACACTGCACACTACCACATCGCGGCCATACAACCTGCCCGCCACTGCCACAAATCTGCCTTCAGGGTCCACAATATGGTTTGTGGCCTGGAAAGGGATTCCTGCCCTCACCCAGATCAACACCCCTCTAGCAAATGCCGAATAGGTCTTGCCGAACACCTGACCACACCATCTCTTCTGCAGGGTGTTGCATTTCTGCTTGGTGAGATGTATCTCCTGCAACAACGCTATCTGAATCCCACGTCTCACCAAATACGCATGCACCTTATAACGCCTTGACATTGTTCGGAGGCCACGGACATTCCACGTGAGACATTTCAAATTAGGTAACGTCCCCATTGCAATCATCCCTCATCCTCCCCAACTGTGCATCACAAATGCCCACACCATTGCAGCCCCACCCCACACATAAAACTCCCTGTGAAACTCCCTCACCCCTCCAGAACAGGACCCAATAACCCAGTATCAGCCCCCATCCAAACTTCCACTACAACACACACAATGCTATTCTGTAGTCACCACTACAGAGAGCCTTAAGGGCAATAGGAGGGTAGGTCAGAGCTAACAGGAGGCAGGCCTCGCCACCACCCCGAGCCCAAGATCCCATACAATTGTCTGCCGCAGTACCTGCAGTTCTTTAGTTTATCGGTCATAACAGTCTCACCAAGGGCCAGCCAGCAAGAGCCCACTCCCGGAGGCGTCACTCGTTGATGATCCCATCTGCTGTCTGGGGGTGACCAACGGGCCCTGTGCACTGTCTGCATCTGAGAGTTCCGCACCCGACTTTCCTCCTCCATCTTCAGACTCCGATCCCAACGACTGCCCTTCCTGTTGAGATCCTGTCATCACTGCTGTCGCCACCAAAGCCCCTCTTTTGTCCGCCGCCATTTGGGCGCTCTGCAGCGTCTTCTGGGTTTTGTTACGTTTGCGGATACGTTGGGATTTGCGCACCTGGGTAGGTTTCTGCTTTCCGCGGTCACCCCTGCCTCTACGGTCCGTGCCAAGTCCATGCTTCTTCAGGAGTCTGGAAGAGGTGTGTTGACCCATCCAGGATCACTCACAGCTTGGCCGGGAAGAGCAAAGAATATTGTATCCCCTCATCTCACAGTTCCTTTTTCACAGACAGATAGGAGGCCCTGCGCTTTTGGACCTCCTGGGTGTAGTCCGGAAAAATCGTAACCACACTGTTCGCCACCTGGAACGGGCCCTCTAAGCGTGCCCATTGTATCAGCAAATCTCTGTCCTTGAAGTGCAGAACCTTGACCACCACCGGCCGAGGCGGACAACCCGGTAGGGGCGGCCGGGCCGGAACTCTATGCGCCCTTTCAAGGGAGAAGAATGGGGACAAGCCCTCCTGGGCGACGGCCGTCTTGAACCAGTTCTCCATATAAGCGACCATATCATCCCCCTCTGTCTTTTCGGGTAGACCCACTACAGGTACGTTATTTCTTCGATTGCGACTTTCGGAATCCTCCGCCCCCTTTTCCAGTGTCGCTAAGCGGTCCATCACATCATTCAACTTATGTTCCGCTGTCACCACCGCAGACTTGAGATCCTGGAACAACAGTTCATTTTCTTTCACCCTGTCCGCCAGTTTGGAGTGATCCGCTCTCAGGAGGCCCAATCCCGATGCGACTTGTGCGATATCTTGATGTAGGGACTCCTTGGTCGCCGTTATGGCCTCTAGTATTCCATCTAGGCGTTTGTTCAGTCTTTGTTCCTGTGCCGTCCTCTCGGGTCATTCTGGGCATCGTGATCTTCCTCTAGGCCTTTCGCCTTTTCCTGTCCTGGTTTCGGTTTCATCTCCCAGCCGTTTGCGGCCATCTCGGTCACCACAGTTGCCGCCTGTGCGACAAGTGATCGTGAGTCGTCCTTCCGGTTTTCCACGTCAAATCGGCACCTTCTCAGCCCGCTCTCCGCAGCGGCCTGATCTTCCCCTCTGCCCGCCTGCACCTTCCCAAGTTCCTGAGCCGCCCACAAAGCTCAACTGCTCCTGTCACTCCAATCTTCGTTGGGTGATCTTTCTTCGGGCATGCGGGGTACACGCAGATCAGTGGCCGCGACTCCAGTGCATCCTCTCCTCCTAAGCTGACACTGTCCACCTCTTAGCTGCGCTGTTTCGTGCCAATGGGACGCAGTCGTAGAATGACACTGCTCTCTTCCATCTAGGTAGATCCAATCTAAACCCCAGCACTTACACCCCAGAGGGCAGATCCCCCTCGCCGGCCTCGTGGTTCAGTAGTCAGTGTACCTTCTTAGGCGCTTTATCACCACACTTTCATAGGGGGTAGCTGTGTGTGATCATTCCCCTAGCCGGTGATCTACCTTGATATACAATCGGCACCTCCCAGGAGGCAATCGATGTATTGCAGGAGCCCAGCCCAGCGTGCCTCCCAAATTCGTGCCGTTATCCTAGGTGAGGGACACCAGTATTGTCCATGGCTGCCGGGACAAACACAATGCCCGCTAGTGTCTACCGTTCTGCCAAGCACGGCTCCGTGATGTGCTCCCTCAATGTTTTATCCCCCGCACGGCGTAGGCTTGATTGCTGCTCTCCCTGTGGGTCCACCGCACTCCAACACAGACCCGCCCCCCACCGACACTCCACCAGAACGGGTGCAGGTCCGCAGCACAGCGCTCACCAGGAGTACTCACAGAGTGTCTCAAGGCCCGCAGTCAGTCTACGATGTTTCCCACTGTTCGTTGCTCCCACAGCGCTCTGGAGCCCAGCTGGCAACTCGGTCGGGGGCCCGCCTCCCGCACCTGGCCTCGGAGCTGCAGCGGTAAGCGATCGCTCCCCTGACCTCTGCGGTGGCGGTGCTCCACACAATTCCAGCGCCACATTAACCAGCGATCGGCTCCTCTGCCCCAGTGATCGCCTTAGGCGCCAAACGGGTTCCGACATCGCCATCCGGCAGCCGCCATCTTGAAGTGCCGGTGCCGCGTCCGTGCTCGCTGATCCCTGAGGTCGCGGCGGCGGTCCGGTCTCGCCTCAGGCCCTCTGCTCAGCTCTCCCAGAGGGTGGCCCCCGCTCAGCAGGCTCACCGTACCTCCGCTCGTGCCACTCTGCACCGCTTCGCGGCGCCTCCCCTCTCCGTCCGTTCTCCTCAGCTTGGGGCCGCCGCCATCTTAGTCATGGCGCTAGGCTCTCCGCAACCCTCAATCGGCTCTCCTTGTGCCACTGGGTCCTCCGCTGCTCAAAAAGTTAGCCCAGCAGCCGTCCTCAGCGCTCAGCAAACTATGCCTGCAGTTTCCGCGGCTCTCGTCGGCGATGTACAGGATAACTTGCGGGAACGGGCGCGGAGCTACAGGCTCACGCCGCCATCCCTGTCGGCGTCCAAGCCACGCCCCCCAGGGAAAAAGTCTCATCTGACCAATTTTTCCATAATGGATTACGTCATGTATTTTGTTCTAGTTTCCGGACACTCTTTATGTAGTCTGCGATTCTACGGCGGCAGTATAAGCCTGTTATAAGAAATGCCAGCATGATATTTTTACCTGTTTACTCGGCAAATCATAAAGATAAAATTAGATAGTTGTTTAGCAATCTACTGTATCTAGGTAACACGATATTACCATTATTCAAATAATTTTAACGATAGGCTGCTACTAACGGTTAAGTGACTGGCTAGTCCGAATGTTATAAACGAGAAACCGCATATTAAGGCTAGTTTGTTATTGCCGATGTTTCTGTTAGTTGCAGGTGTGGTAAAACAGAGTTTCAAACAGGTAATGAAGTATATTCGGTTTTGCCTTACATCTAAAGCCACGTTAAGATCCCTTCAGAAAATCTTTATCTGTGGTCTGTCGATCACATACCTGTGAAATATCTTGTGGTGTTCTAACATCCGTGTGTCATGCACCCCGGGCTTCCGTAGCCGAATGTGCAGGTATCATTGCCGGTATTTGTACCACCCAGTCGCGCCATTGCTCCGGTGATACCACTTAGCAATCACATGCCTGGGCGAACTTCGTCGACATAGTTAGAAGACTGTTTCTACTGATCATATCACCTATTCAATGCTATAGCGACATAAAAAGGGGACTAAACGGCTCCGGTTGTACACTCTTCCAACATGGCGCTCATATTTCTCATATTGATAGCGTTAACGTACGCTCAGTGTAGTTTTGTGGCTGCTTAATCGCATGTCTTTCTTTGTGTGTTGGTATTGTTGATAGTGTGCAACCATCGGTGCCTTTACTTTTCCCGTTCTTATAACAGATTTGTGCTCAGAGAATCTGACCCAAAATTCTCTTGCTGTCTCATCATCTCTGATGTGAGAAGTTGCCTCTTCATTATTGATGTAGGTATACATTTAAAAGACAAGACTAGGTGGAGGGTCTGATCACTTTGAATATATAAATATATAAATAATAAGACGAGAAGCTAGGGCTAACTCTTTGGCTCTTTCCCTTTTTCTTATTAACTACACGTTTTTCTTACTAACTACGCGGCTTTCTGTTGCATGGATTGAAACCATGTGATTTGTCTGACAGGTCTCTACAACTACTGATTCACAATAGTCTCTATTAACAGGCACGTCTATGTTAATAGGTAATGCGCTGCAGTAGCACTTTGTAAATGATAAGACGCATGTTACTGACATTGTAAAATAGGATGCAACAGAAATAGTTAAATCAAATTAAATAAGCTATATGTCATATTTTTTATTTCAGATGAGAAGAACCCCCTAATTTTAAACATGTCCATGTACTTGTCTTTGTCTATGTTGGCCCTGAAGAAAGTGATTTAAATTATGAGTTCACTGAAAAGTACGTAGGCCCTATACACCTGAGATCCACGGATAAGAAAGAAAAAAGAATAAAATGAATTAGCAACCTACAAACTTTGTACCTTCAAAACAAAGAAATGTGATTATATAGCTGTATAGATATTGTGAGATTCTCAGCTGTATTACCTATTTATGTTGTTGCCATTGTCTTTTTGTCACTAGTATGTGTATGTATGTATTTGTGAGAGTGATGCAGAATGAATGATTGTGAGACTGTTAGCACTTTTTTATTCGATATGTGGGGTTCATACTAAGTTTTTCACTATACTTAATGAATTTCTAGCACTGACATATCTAAATTGTACTGTAGAAGATGTAAAAAAAATGTCATATATATAAAAAATGTTTGCTTACTTTAAGTCAAGAAAGTGAAAATAAATAGAAAAAAGTGATGAATAATATGTCTGTTTGAATATGTTGCATCCTTAGAAAAATGCAGATTAATTCACCTTTGGAAAGTAAATAGGTCAGATTAGAGGTATAATTTCCTTGCAGTTTTTGTCTTTTCTCCCTCCTCTAGACCTAAAATTAAATCTGGGAGATCCCTTGTTAAGCTTATTTGTAAATGATCCGGTACTGTGGGACGATGACTGTATCAATCAATCAATCAATCAATCAATCAATCAGAGCATTTATATAGCGCACTACTCACCCAGAGGGTCTCAAGGCACTAGGGGAGGGGGGTCCGCTACTGCTCGAACAGCCAGGTCTTGCGTTGCTTCCTGAAGGCGAGGTGGTCCTGGGTCAGGCGGAGGTGGATCGGGAGGGAGTTCCATGTCTTGGCGGCGAGGTAGGAGAAGGACCGTCCCCCGGTGGTGGCTCTTCGGATGCGGGGGACGGCGGCGAGGGCGTGGCCGGTCGATCGAAGCTGGCGTTTGGGAGCGTAGAAGTTGAGGCGTCTGTTGAGGTATCCTGGGCCTTGGTTGTGTAGGGCTTTGTGTGCGTGGGTGAGGAGTCGGAAGGTGATTCTCTTGTTGACCGGGAGCCAGTGCAGGTCTCTTAGGTGTTCGGAGATGTGGCTTTCTTAGAGTTGCGATAGGACCTTTGTCGTGCTCCGGCATTGGGATGCCTGACTACAACAAACCTTTTTCACTCTTTTGCTGTGAGCGAGAAGGTTGTGCATTAGCAGTTTTAGTCCAGGATCATGAAGGTGTCCGTAGACCAGTTGCCTACTTTTCAGCTACTTTAGATCCAGTAGCTTCAGCGTTGCCCAGATGTCTCAAATCCATTGCTGCAATGGGTGTCAGCATTGAAAGGTGTGAGAGTATTGTCATGGGTCACCCTTTGATTGTACATGTTCCACATTCCGTTGAACTGTTGATGACCAGAACCAAGACACAGCACCTAACCAATAATAGGCTCAAACGCTATAAGAAGGTTATACTTGCTGAGGAAAATGTGACCCGCAAGAGGTGTTCTGTTTTGAATCCTGCCACCTGGATGCCGTTGCCAACAGTAGCGGTCGGCAGTAGGTGTTTCTATAGGGCGGTGACGTGGGCAGGAGGAGGGGCAGGGTGGGGGGAAATAATGTATGGATTACGGAGTTTTACAGGTAAGTAAACATTTATATACATAAAACGAATTTCGTTGCGCGCACTGCATCACATTTGGTGATACAGTGTGCGCAACGAAATTCGTTTTATGTATTTAAATGTTTACTTACCTGTAAAACTCCGTAATCCATACATTATTTCCCCCCACCCTGCCCCTCCTCCTGCCCACGTCACCGCCCTATAGAAACACCTACTGCCGACCGCTACTGGTTGCCAAATACACTTGATGAAGATTGTGCGGACCATGACTGTCTTGATGTGACTGAGCTTTGCACCAAACAGAGACCTGACATTGTCGATGAACCATTGCTTGACCCTGATGAGATTTTCTTTGTCGATTAAACATGTTTAAGAGACAGTGTTGGTCGTTTGAGAGTAGCCTTTGCTGTATGTACTATTAGAGGACTAGTTGAACCTGAATGCCTGGAAGGAGTATATTCTGCTCAGGTGGCTGAGATCATTGCTTTGACTTGTGCTTGCATAGCAGCAGACCAAATTCGAATTACAATTTACACTGATAGCAAGTACGGGTTTGGTGTGGTTAATGACTTCGGACAGCTCCGGTCCCAAAGAGGTTGCATGACATCGTCTGGATCGACCATCCAAAATGGGGAGTTTGTGAGTTTGCTTTTAGAGGGCTTGTAGCTTCCCAGAGAAATTGCAGTTGTAAAGTGCATGGCTCATGGAAAGGGAACAGATTTTGTGTCACTTAGAAACCGCTATGCAGATAAAGTGGCACGATTCTGTGCCAAACAGGGTTGTTCATTCACTGAGAAACATGTGGATGAGAGTCAAGAAAGAACAGAGTTCAACACGATGTTGTCCTTGGCAGATACTTGTGATGAGCTCAAGTGCCTGCAGGATCAAATTTCTGATCAGGAAAAGAACGTGTGGATCAATGCAGGCTGCGTGAAAGAAGATGTGGATATTTGGGTCTCAAGTGATGGAAGGGCAGTGATGCCGGATGAGTTGCTGAGCCCAATGGCAAGACAGATCCATGGTGCAGTACATTTGGGAAGAGATGCTTTGGTGCGAGTGTTCAGACAAACGTGGTACAATCCACTATTTTGTGCTTTGGATGAAACTGTGTGTCAAAGATGTGTCACCTGTCAACAAATGAATGCTGGCAAGAAAACTGTGGTCACGATGGGTCACATTGGGAGTTCCAGGGGGCCTTTCAACAGAATGCAATTGGACTGCATCGAGAGCCCTAAGAGTAATGGGTTGAGGTACATTTTGGTTGTGGTGTGTGTATTCTCAAGGTGGGTGGAGGCGTACCCTACACATAGATGTGATACACTCACAGTAGCAAAGTTGTTATTGAGGGAACTTGTGCCTAGGTTCGGGATTCCGACCTCTTTGGAATCGGATAGAGGAATGCACTTTCGTAGTGAAATAATGAAGATGCTTTGTGCTGCATTGCAAATTGATCAAAGACTCCATTGTAGCTATCGCCCAGAGGCTTCTGGGATAGTGGAGCAAGTCAATGGGACTCTGAAAGCCCGAATGGGAAAAGTGTGTTCATCAACATCTCTGAAGTGGCTTAAAGCATTGCTGTTGGTGTTGACGAGTATGCGCAATACCCCAGACAGGAGAACAGGTCTTGCACCTGATGAGATACTGATGGGGAGGGCTATGAGGTTACCAGCGGTTCCAACGACAACCTTGCTTAGCATCACCGATGATCTGAACCTTGATTATTGCAAGGGACTAGCTGATGTCATCCGTTCTGTGTCCCATCAGGTGCAGGCTGCTGTGGTCCCGGCTGCAATCGACCTCTGCCGCGACCTGAGTCCTGGGGATTGGGTACTGGTTCAGAAGCATGTGAGAAAGAGCTGCTTGGATGTTCACTAGAGAGGTCCATACCAAGTCATCTTAGTATTGAACACTGCAGTGAAGTGTGGAGGTCTGCCGAACTGGGTGCATGCTTCACACACACGTCGAGTTTTAGCACCATTGAAAGAAACAGCTCCTCTCCCTAATGAAAATCCAGCTGAAGTGGCAGGGCCACAGGAGGGCACAAGTCAAGCTGTGAGGGTGTCTGAAGAAGCTGGTTGCTCACTTGACCGAGCTGAGGAGGGTCACGACAACAGTGACTCCGAAACTGCCTCTGAAAGGGGAAGTTGCTGTGAAAGTGGTCCAGAGTCAGACTCAGCTGACAGAAGTTGTGAGCAGAGTGAGCAAAGAGAAACCCGGAAAACAAGCAGAACTGAGGAGCAGTGGCCAGAGAGGTAGAGGCGCTTGAACTTGAGACTGGTCTCCGAGAGAGATCTTGCCCCTGTGTCTGAAGAGTCAGAGTCAGACGAAGGTGAGGGAGAGCAAGCCTGTGGAGGTCTGAAGAGATCAAGGAGAAAGAGAGTGCCTTGCAGGATGTACGCAGCTCCAGAGTGGACATATCCTGTGACTGATGCCAGGTGTGTTGAGATCGGGAAGGGTGAGGGCAGTCACAGTGATCAGTACCAGTCCTAACATCAAGCTGGATGTGTTGTTGTTGGTACCAGGACTTGAGATCGTAGGTGTACTGACCATCACTGTTATGAATCCCCCAATATTGGGCGGAGTTCACCATCTGATTCTGATTAGATTGATTTTTCCTCCGTTTGGTCCTGAAATACCATCTCATTAATCAATTGTCCTTCGTCTTGAACTTTTGGATTATGTGTTAGAAGCATTTGGAACAAATCTTATTATGGACTAAAAAGACTTTGTTGCAAATACATTGATTTTGATAACCTATGTCCTAGTGGAAGAAGAAGAAATTTAGGGACTTTCCACAGAGGACAGAGAAGTGTTAAGGTTGTCTTTTGCGTGCTGTAAATAAGGAACTGAAACAAAAAGGGGACTTCCAGCTTTCTGAGGTGTGGTTCGAGTTGATTTACAAGTGCCTGAAGAAAAAGAGAGACTTTGAGAGGTTCTTATTGAAACAGGAAACTGAAAATATTTTTTGAGACCATGGAGGCTGGAGACCCAAACCGTAGAGCTAGGTGCATAGTAGGCACTCTTGTAGGAGAAATGATACTCTTTATAATTTTGGTAGTTGCAGTCTCATATTTAGCACCACATAAGAAGGTAGTGGAGGTAGAAGAAACCCCTTCACCTACTACTCCTAGCAAAGAAGAGGTCAAGGTAAGAAACGAAAGAGCTTTGCTAGTAGAGGAGAGTCATAGGTTACATTCAGATCTGTCCAGAGGTAATTTCAAGCTTAATGTGTATGCAAAGTTGTTGTATGAGTATATTGATGCAATGGATGCGAAAGACTGTTAT
The DNA here is from genome assembly GCF_964263255.1 of Lissotriton vulgaris. NCBI lineage: Eukaryota > Metazoa > Chordata > Amphibia > Caudata > Salamandridae > Lissotriton > Lissotriton vulgaris. The sequence continues at coordinate 272,102,509 of NC_141694.1, read as the reverse complement.
GTGTGTATGCAGTTGCCAGCTTCAGTGGATGAGTGCATCAGATACCATCATCTTCCCTTGACATATGGCATTTCATGTAGTTTTCTGCTTAGCATTTTTTATGGACGAAATCACTTTGAGTATTTCTTTTTGAATTATGATGCTGTTCTTCCTGAAGTACCCGCTTACAAGCATTAGAATAAGTATGATTATTATAAATCTGAAGACAGACTTAGAACGTATTTCATTCCGACTCAAGAGTTGGATACAGCTCATGTTCATCGCCACAATCTGACGTGTCTGTTGTCAGAGACAGAGAAGAAATATGCAGATCCAGTAGACAATAAGTAATTCAGGGCAAGGTAAGGTAGATTGGACAGATGAGGAGAAGTTACACAAGTCAAAAGGGAGTTATGGTCCGATAGCTCTAGATGAGGTGCAAAAGGAGAAGTTGTGCATAAGCCGACCACAGACAGATCATGAGAATGTGTATGTGGGGCAGACTACAAGTGAGCATACCTTTACGATGGGGTATTATTCAAAGGAATTTTTGCAAGGCATAGTGCAGGTCATCCCAACTGTGTATTTTGTGTGTGCGAAGAAAGCTAATGTGCGTTTGCCTGAGAAATGGTATGGTACGTTCTATTTAGCGATAATCTTTCCTAAGATTTACCATACAGAAGATTTTGAGCTAATAGAAGGAGGACAACATGCTAGAGTGAAGCGAGGTGCAGCAGCTGTGGTTGGAGATATTTTTGCAGCAATTATACCAACTTTGGGAGTGATTCTGAATGATGTGAAGATCAGAAGGTTGGCAACTGTTGTGGATGAGTTGTCAATGAATACAGCTAAATCGTTGGTGTTGGTGGAGGGAGAGATGTTATCGATAAGGACAATGGTTTTGCAAAATCGTCTTGCTTTAGACGTCCATCTAGCTAAAGAGGGAGGAGTCTGTACATTTTTGAAGGTTCAAGAGAGCTGTACTTATATACCGGTTCTTACCCTAAACGATGATGTATTGTGTGATGACACAGGTCATCAATGGGGGGGGGGGGCTGATAGAGCGCCATGTTGTTTGGAAAATTGTAGGGGTGCATCATAATCTCCTGTAGTCAGCACCCGCATATTTAGAGGACCCTACTAATGTTTGCTTTAGAATTGTAGGACTAATCGAGAGTGTTGTAGTACATAGAACTATGCTAAATCGTTTACTGATCAATGTAGTGCTTAAGTTGAAAGAATAATGCCTTAAGTAACTTAGGATTAATTGCTCTGTGTATGCAATGTGCATCGAGATTGAACGTGCCATATTAGAGTTGCACGTGTAGGCTGTTTAATGAAAATGTAATGCTTTAACATGAGAATAATGTTCGTTAACATAGAGTGTAATGTTAGAATTTATTAATGAAATGTTTATGTTGTTGTATTAGAAATGCATTTAACCCCTTCGAGGCTAATGACGAGCTGGGCTCGTCATGGCGCTTACCTGCTGTGCGCTGATGACAAGGCCAGCTCGTCATGAAATAAAGTAAAACAGCAATTCCCAGCGCAGGACGGGAAAACGCCTAGCAGCCATGGGGTTAAAGAGTAAAGGCCTAAGAGAAGAAACGCTAGCAGAGGCCTAAATGTGGGTTTCTTAGCATGACTAGAGATGCTGGGTTGGGAAATGTGCTTTGGGAAAGAGGATCGTGTTGCAGTTGAATTTCGAATTGTAACTTGGGGCGTGTAGAGGGATCGTTCTCATGCATTTCTGTTGCAGGTGCAAGGCGAGGAGCTCGTTAGGTAGAATAATTCATTGTTTAGAAGTTAGATTAGTAGGAGTAAAGGCGAAAAGAATGTGCTGGCAGGTGCATTTGCAACATTTGGCGGAGAAGGTGCCTGGGATCCAAGGACACAGCAACAGTTTCTGGAAGAAGAAGGTTCGACACTGGAAAAGTACGAGGGGCTGTACCTGCTGAAGAATGAGTGTCATGGGCGTACAACTTGCTTTTGGAATTTTGTATTAGGGAAAGTGCCCCGAGGGTGGAGAGTCAGTTCTTAGTTAGTTCGGTCTTCGTGAAGCTAGGGTTAGGGTCAGTTGGGTTTAGACTGGGTCCTGTCTAAGGCAGTCCAATTGGATTTGCAGTTAGACATGGATCTTAGTTTGGACTAGGCAGGAGAAACCAAGGAGCATCTTAGAACGAGCTCGGTAGTTTAGGCTACTTACCTGGAAAGTGAATGCGCTTCTTAGGGAGCCTTCACAGCTGACACCTTTTCTCTCTTGCCTGGGAAGTATGTTAAGTAGGGATGTCACTTTAGAATTAGTGTAGGGATAAGTTAATCTTTTCTTTCCCATCGTAACAGATGCAGTCCAATTTTCCTGTAGGCACGGTGATTGCATGTCTAATGCTTCTAGAATTAACTCTGCTTTTTATTTTAAGTCGTCTGAGACTCCTGCCTAGGATTATGTTTGTATTAGTGCGGTAAGGTAAAAATCAAGGTGGGAATCCCAGCGTCATCACTTCACATAAAGAGAATTATGCTTTTGGGCCTGAAGAAAGCCCACAGCACTTCTTAGTAGGATAGGTCAGGGGCTGTAATATGGTGATCATACTTAGGAGTTGAATTATCCTCTCCTTTTCACTTTTAATTGTACTACAGGGGCACTTGAATAAATAATTTTTTGTCCACCATGAAGCACTTTTAAACGTTAGTTTTTTCTCTGTATCAGTGCTGTTAAAGATAACATCCTCTCTACCAACCTTCCTGGTTACTCCCATCACACCCTTACATAATAGTCCTTCTTTTTGAACTCCCTTCAGAGCTCCGCTGTCACACAGGGTTGCATCCTAAGATGGACATCATCCCCAGTACCCGTGTGAGGATGAAACTATGAGGAAGGATGCCACCACTCAGTGAGTGAGGGCTTTTGTCTTTAAAAGTAGGGCTTTCCACCTTTCAGATAGAAACTTAGGACAGTACCATTGCTTTTCCATTTCACTTGTGTTTAGGCACCCAGGAGTATGGCTCTTTAACCTTTCCATCAGTCTTCTGTTTCGTCACTTCCCAGTCCTGTCTTAACAAACCTCAGTAAGCTTTTCCTTTGAAGATGGCTGCTGTAGACCCCCTGGACTGAGAAATGCTTGTGAATGGAGAATTTGCCATAATCCTTCCTTTGTGTCTACAGTTAATGGCCCTCTCATAACTATGACACAGGGCCCTGTGGGACTGATGGCATATTCAGTATTAAATCATTTCAAGGATCTGGCTTGCTCCGCTCATACAGTAAGTACTCAATATTTCATAAACCCTTTCTCGTCTGCCTGATCCCTAGGTCCTGAAGTGAAGCTGCTGCAGAGAATGGTCTACAAGGTTTTGCTTGATAGTTGTGTACATAAAGAAGACACAACAGGGCTGCTCCATTTAACGTACAGAGCACTGCTGGTGGCCTGCTTATCTTGAGAGCAATAGCAGCTTAATGCTCCAGCAGGCGAGTATAGGGCTAAGCAAATTAATACAGACAGTAGTGGTTTCTACATGGGGGCGGGGGAGCGTTGCCTCAGCCTGCTGCTGCCGTACTAAACATGAAAAATAAAATTATGTAATTGCCATTTTATTTTTCATGCGGTACGCCGGAGCCTCCAGCCTGACCCAGCCGGGAGAAATAGGGGTGTGTCCTCCTCTGCTGCCAATTGCTAGCTGGACGCTCCTAAGTATGCATGTCAGTTTGGCTGGCTGTCTTATGACGGCCAACCTGACATGCGCACTTTGCAGCTCTCTACCCAGCTGTCCTAGACAGCTGGGTGGAGACCAAGCACAGGCCTCCAGGGCCAAAAGGAACATCCAGCAAGGCACTCCATCCAATCCTGGCACTTCCCTCATGCTGGTTACCAGCATGAGAGTAACGCCAAGATTGGTTGATAGAATTGGCTGGAGCACTCTGAGCTGAGGGACCGGAGCGAGGAGGACCCCGGATGTGCAACAAGCAAGGTAAGTGACTTTATTTTTTTTTTCGTAGCCACTCACTATGCCTGCATACATTCACCCTTCCACCTGCATACAGAGCCTGATCAATCAGTGTGAGCGACCACTGGTGTAGAGGAGAAAACAGTCACCCACTGGCCCACAAATAAATAAAAGACTGAAAAAAGAAATTCAATCATGCCAATCTCTGTGAATAATTTTTTTATAGTTTACATCTGTAAATAGGTGTAGACTCATACCAGTGCTGACGGCAAGAGCGGGTAAGAGAAGCGGTGTGGTGGGGTCGGGTGGGTGGGATTTCGACAGTCGACAAATTCATTATTTATTTCATTTTTCTCTCTTGGTTATCTATCAAAACCCCCCTCCTCCTCCTCCCCCCCACCCGCCAAGTCCCCACTGCTCTTGGTGGCTGACAGGTTACCCTTTCAGCCAATGCATGAACCGTGCAGAACCACTGAAGCCAATGGCTGTAAAGGGCTGCTTGGAACCCTTTTCTGTATCTGCTTTAATGTGGTTTCTGTATGTTTATGGGTTTGCTGAGTGATAACATGAGCTATTGCCAGACAGCTAAAGCGCTCTGTAAACAAGACCTAAAAAGATATGTAAATACATAAGAAGCCATCAAACTCCAGGGCACTGTGAAAGACACGACAAAAAAGGACAAGACAGACTTTGAATTGTGACTCTCCTACTATAATTTTCTATGTGGCGGTAGTCTTCAACATTTTTTATGTCGATCTCGCTTTAAGTAAAAATAAAAAATATCAGTTGTCTGGCCTCCTTTCTTCGCTCCCTCCAAGTGACATGTTCAGCCAAAATGTTTAGTGGTGAACGTGAACTGCTGCTACGCATTACAACTTGAGGGATGATAAGATTTGGTCAATAATTCACTTTCAATCCAGTTCAGCTAAATTTACACATACATTATACTTTGAATACTATATATTTTTGTAGAATGAACTTTCAAAGCAATCTTAATTAATTGGATATGTTCTATTGAGAAAGGGTATTATCTTGTACGTTATGTTACTGCCTTTAAGTACCTAATTGGAAGACATGGATCAAAATTATTAACATTTTAAAAGCCTTGACTCCTTTGTCCGTTTCTAATGTCGGCTCTCATTTAGAGTTTGGTGGATGGGATTCAGGGCGCGGGGGACACTGCAATAGTGACACCCCAAAATTTACCTCAATCAGAATGGCGAAAATTTGATGAATTGGAAACAGTATTAAACCTCAATTTCATGAGGCAATATGGCCTTGAGGTAAGGACCCTCTCAACACATCAGAATAGTCCAAAATGTAGTCAATTCATAAAAGTCCCAAGATCATAACTGATTTCTACTTCAGCTGAATAATTTAAAGCATTCATTTGAAAAATGTAAAGAACTGTGGTGCAGAGTCAATGACATGAAGGCTCTCTGCAGATAGATCATTACAGACAAGTACAAAATCAAAAACTATTTTAAGTCCCAAGTGGGCTGCAAAATCAAGTGAGAAACGGACAGCATCCCTAGCAGCATAGGAAAGTCCTCTGGAAAGTCTTCTCCCTCACCCCCAAAATCAAGCACTTATATACATTTTTCTTGCATATGAATTTAGTAAATCTGCAGAATTACGGTTCTGAGCTGGGAAATTCTCAGCAAATCAGAGCACAATTTTATTAAACATCATGTTGCCTTAGCACTATCCCACTACATGAGTATTGATTCTGCCCACTGTATACGAATGTCATACAGAGATGGTAGGACAAACTGGATACATGAAATAAGCAAGTTATTGTGAAGGAATAGGGTTCAGCGAAGTAGATGAAGAACCTTAGAAACAGATGCACTTTCATGACTGAGCCAGAGAAGACTTATCAAGAACAGCATAAACTTTTACTTTATCAATCTTTATTTCGAAGATGAACTTCATAAAAGATACATACAATACAAGTTTAAAACCTTGTTAAAAATGGACTTAAAAGTTTAAAATGCTAAAGGTTAAGACATCGGGAACACAAGAGTTCTAAGGTCAATCATGTACAAAGGGTCTTTCACCAGTCTAGTCGGAATTAGTGGACCAGTTTCAGACACTGTCTTCTGTAGTGCCAGACGGCATTTAGATACTTAGCTACAGCGAACACAATAAATTCCGACAGGTCAACTTTGAGTATTCTCAGGGCCTCCGTGTACTTTGTAAAGCCCAAGTTCCTACAAATTGGTATAATCCACTTTTTCCGTGCCTCTCTGTATGCTGGGCAAAAGAACATCAGATGCGGCTCTGTTTCATCTGTCACCCTGCATGCGGGGCATCGAGGGGATACCACCTCGTTCCATTTAGATGTAAAAGTACAGATTGGGAGAGATCCATGCCCCCATTGGAGGTACAGCTTGCTTAGTAGCACAGGGTAGATTTTGTCAAGTGCCAATTCCAAACTGTAGTTATACTTAATAGTTAAGAATGACTCCGTTAGTGTTCCCAAGTTGGGCCGGGCCAAAAGTGCTGCTCTTTTGTGTCCGTGATACACCTTGGCAATAGTCTTGTTCGAAGTCAAAGTACAAACAGACAATGGATCCGTCCAGAGGGTGTGTAGTCCCAAGTCCTCCAAGCTTTTCCTCACGAATTTCAGCCACAGAATGTTCCCTGAATGGGGAATGCTGAGCACCTCCTGAAGCTCCTGCCTATAACTAATCAGTTCTGGCAGCGCCCACAGCCTACGCCAGTAGATCAGGGGTCGCAGTGCCAGTTCTTCATCGAGTGGTCTAATTCCTAGATCAATTCTAAGTGGGACCAAGGGTGTACTGGGGGGTAGTCCTACTAAACACCTAATAAATCTATTCTCTTCCTTTAATATTCCATGGGATACAGCGTGCCCCCACAATTCGCTGCCATATGTGGCAGCACCTTTTGCCTGGGCCCTATAGATGTGTAGTGGGGGAACTACCGGTTTAAGGGATGACCTGTTTTTCCCCATCAGTGTTAGTATCCCCCCCGCATGTTGTGTCAGTTTCAGTATTGCTTTCTTCTGGTAGGGGCCCCACGTTAACTTTTCATTGAGTGTTATTCCCAGGTACTCAAACGTTTGGACCCTTTCCAGTGTGCTTGTCCCTATATGAGGGCTGGAGTTGAACCTCCGAGGAGGATTGAAAGCCATAAATTTCGTTTTTGAGGTATTAATTTCAAGGCCATGTTTCTTGCAGAACACCACGAAATCATCCAGGACGCGCTGGATCCCCTTGGGCGACTTGGAGAGCAACAGGGTATCATCAGCAAACATGATTGCTGGTACCCTGTTGCCTGCCAATTTTGGTGCGTCTGAGTTCTGTACCCCTTCCAGGTGGGCAATAACCCCGTTGACAAAGAGGCAAAACAGGGTTGGTGCGAGCACACAACCCTGCCTTACACCCCTGCCAACGGGGAACCTATTGGAGAGAGCTCCATCCTTCCCACATCTCACTTGGGCAAAGGTGTGAGTGTGCAGACGGATGATCATGTGTAGGAGCTCAGTTGGAACCCACAATCTTGACAAGACTTCCCACAGTTTCCCTCGGGGGACCAGGTCGAAGGCCGCCCTTAGATCCACGAAGACCGTGTAGAGGCTGCCACCCCCCAACTGTACGGTCTTCCAGTGGATAAGGGACAGCCGAAAGACCTGATCAACGGTAGAGACCTTTCTTCTGAACCCTGCTTGGAGAAGGCTCAGAATGCTGTTCTCCTCAATCCAATCCGACAGACGGTCCAGCACAAGCCTAGCAAAAAGCTTCTGCGGGACGTCTATCAGGCTGATTGGTCTATAATTGGCCGGGAGCAGAGGCGACCCCTTTTTAAAGATGGGGACTATCTCCGCCCCCAGCCAAGTGAGGGGAACTGGCATGCCGGCAAGGATGGCATTAAAGAGTACAAGAAAATATGGTGCCCATATGGTAGTTTCTTGCTTTAGGAGATCCCCTGGCAATTTATCTAGTCCGGGAGCTTTCCCAGAAGCCAGGCCTCCGATCGCCCTTGTCATTTCGCCCATACTGAAGTCCTCCATAATCTGTAGGGTTCCAGTTGGAGACTGCGATAGTTCTCCAGCCTCTGTACCTAGATAGTCTAGCCCAGCTATACTTTAGAGTGATGCAAAGTGTGCCTCCCACAGTTCAGGTGCTATGTTGGCCTTGATTGGGTTCGCAGGCTCAGCCGAGCCAACCTTAACGATCTGCCAGAACTTGCGGGAGTCTCTACGAGCAAGGGCAGTGGTCATTTTGGCCCAGTTCTCATGGTCCCATTCAATCTTTGCATTTTGAATAAGATGCTTATAGGCTGCCCTTTTTTCCCGGATCACCATAGGGGCTTCGTGTTTTTTAAGCGATTCTAGGAGTTCGGCCTTTGCCTCCCTGCAGGAGTTGTTAAACCAGGAGGCGCGCTCTTTCCTCGTTTTTTTACCTCGGATCACTGGATTCAGTACCTCAGCAAGAGCATCACATAGGCTCGCGTGATTGTCTCCTAGGGCACAACGACCATCTGGGGTAGTCAGCTGGGGCATGAGCTCTTGCACTTTCTCAAGGGCTGGGACCACCAGCGTGTAAATCCTCTGGATGTCTTTGGGGTTCTCTAAGAGTTTCGCCCATCTTATTCTGCGCCTGTTGGTACTTAGAATCAGGTCTGAGGGCTGGTCACGGTTCACTGGGACCTCGGCATTGTCCAATACCCCTGGAGTAAGGCAGAGAGAGAGGGCGTTGTGGTCGCTCTCAGTTCGCGTGACTATTTCGAAATCACAGACCACCGCCCAGTCCTTTGTCCTAGTCAGGATATAATCTATCCTTGACTCCTGCCCAGTTCTATTGAAGGTGGGTCTAGGCGGAATATTCCCCTTGAACCGCCCATTGCACGCTCTAGGTGAGCCTGCCAGAGTCAAAGAAGTTATTTGTGAGATAAGTGGAGAGAAGGATCCTAAAGGTGGTCCCCCTAGAATCGGGATCTCCCACAGGGCATCCTCCTCACTGCTAATCCCATCCAGATAAGCTGGGAGGGGCTCATACTGGGTGTTGAAGTCTCCCCCTAGCAAAAGTATCTGGGTGGTATCGACCGAGTCGAGAAATGTCGACAGATCATTTATCGTTCCCGAGGTACCAGTTACCCCGACCGGTCTAGAGTACAGGTTAATCAGTATCAGTCCCATCCCAGTAGGCCTGGCCAGTGAAACACACTGAATATCGGGTGAGTTTGTTTCCTTTATAGTTACTTTACAGCCCAGATGACATCCAACCCATATGGACAATCCACCCGAGGGGCGTCCCTTTCCTCCCCATTTGGCCGAGGGGCGTCCCTTTCCTCCCCATTTGGCCAGAATATTAAAGGTTGCAAACCCTGCGTGGGAATGGCTTTCTCTTGCCCAGGTCTCCTGGAAAATGCAAATATCGTAATTTGCGACAAATTCAGCCCAGTCCGGGGTGTCTAGTTTGTTTGGTAGCCCCGCCACATTCCATGATAAGATGTGAAGGGCACCAGGTTCAGCCCCCCTGGCGCTGTCATTCCGTCTTGAGGGATTCCCCATTCCCCCCTCTTGATGCGTTTCCTTACTACTCCCCACATTAGCAGGCATGCCACCCCTTAAGCTTGTAGGTGACACGGCTACTCTAATTGGAGGGCGCTCTATTAACTGTGGTGGGGTCTAGGAGCTAGTGTTGGGACATACCTTTGGGACTACCTCATTGTTTGTAGCCTGCCTCGGGAGTGAGAGGGCCAGTGACTTCCCTCTGGCAGTATATCTTCAGTCCACAGCATCCAAACAGTCAAACCTGTTGTAGTGGGTGAACTGGGCACCATGGGTAATTGGGGTGTTTTGTCTCCATCTACCCATCCCCCCATTTGCTAGAGGATTATGATCCCTTCTCCCCTGGTAATTTCTTCTAGGGGCCACCCAAGACCAACCCTCATCAGCTCCCTCCGCAAACCGCTCTAATTTGTCGGGGTAAAAGACCGATAAGGGCAGTGTTTGAATGGTCGTGTGAGGGGATCCACCCACCCAGTTGCAAATAAATGCTACTGTTCTCGGGTCTCTAAAGTTGACTAGGACACAATCCCCCGAGCCCCTTTTTGTTGTTTCCCCCACCCAGGGGACCCTCCTTGCTAGGATCACTTCATTATGCAGCCCTGGTGGCAAAGGTCTAAATTTATTTAGCCAATCCAAGACCTTATATTTTAGAGAAGAGGGAGACTCATTAATACCATCCGCAAGCTCGGGCACTCCACTGAGTACCACCACGTACGGGGCAGCTCCGGGTGGCAGGTGCGCCGGTCTTCTTATGACCCTGTTACCTTTGGGGTGAGGCCGATCGTTAGGTGTTCCAGAATTGATCATTGAAACAGCAACCTGTGGGGTTTTTTGTTATGTGGGGAGCCACTAAAGATTTACTTAAAGTCGGCAGTGGTGCCGGTATTATCGGGGGGTCCATAGGTGCGGGGGTTGGGGAACAATGTTGTGTAGTCACACTGAGGGCCTGGTCATTAATGATGGGTATTGGTGCCTGATGTGAGTTGGGGCGGAATGGGTTCGTAGGGTGGATGGCTAATGCCACAGGAGGTAAATGGCCTAAAGTTCCCATTGGGGTGCTCCCAGGGCCGTTGTCTTTGTTAATCTGCAGGGGGCCCCTAACCCTTGTGCTGGCAGCGATCTCTTTTAGGAGATCCTCCATCCTGGTTAGCCTTCCCTCCATTTTCCCTTGCCCGTGGATGTATTCCCTAACTGTTCTGTGTGAAGCGCTAAGAGCATCCTCAATGCAACTAAATCTAGATTCTAAGCGGGCCAGCCTTACTTCGAGAAGATCTATCAGGGTTTCAAGAATTGAACTCAAATCCTTACTGGTCACAGAGTCTTCGCCACCCCCTTCAGTGTTTGACGTGGTAGTCAGGCTGCATGACAGGAGGGGGGTGACTTCTGGCCTATGATTATCGTGGTAAGTTACTATTTTCTTACCTCCTCCCTTTTTTAGATTCGTAGGAGTATGCAGGTTGTCATGCTTTGGGACCTTTGTTTCCCCCCCCCCCCCACTGGTTCGTGGCCCTGCTTTCTCTTCCTGGTCGCCCCTCCCTGTGAGACCATCTCTATAACCTTAGCAACTGAGGTATCTCTCACTAAAGTTTGAGCAGAGGGTATGTTAGGGAGCAGTATATGGTCGCCCTGAATTTCTGGTGTATCAGTGGTAACCAATGGCATATCAGAGCCCTCATTAGCTGATGTTAGTGGGGTAGCAATTACTACATTGGTTATCAGCGGCGCATCTAACTGAACTGGCGATGGGGCACTTGCTATTGCCCCCAAGGACGAGCGCTTTGAGTTCGTTAGGCCTTGCGAGAGCCTTCTCTCTAAGGTTAGGATTTCTTTGTCTAAAACAGAGTTGGCCCTGATGATAAAGTTATCCATTGTCCCCAGGCTAGTCAGTGCCTGTGCTCCAGATTTTGCAAGGGTGCTCCTAGTTTCCCTGACCGCCATTTTTAAGTATGGGACCTCCGGCTGAGTGGCAATAATACAATGCTGTACACAGACCTGGTCGATGTCAAATCCTCTTCAAATGGTGGAGCCAAGGGGGATGGCCCGGTCCGGTCTCTTCCGGGTTCTAACGGGTTTCAACGGGCCCGCTCTTGGCCCGGTCTTCGCCCGCGCTTCGTCCGCGCGCGTCCCGCGTTGCGGGAAGGAAAGACTGATGTTATACCTCCAAGTCAGTGGACGTAGCCACGGGAGGGCGGGGCGGGAAGAGGACCCAGGTGTGGCCGGTGGAGATGTTGCTCGGCCCCCTGGTCCTCGCAGTCCCGCAAAACACCCAGGCAATCCTCGGTTCAGTAGTGGGGTTGGGAGGGTCCGTAAGCCTTTCCTAAGGCAAGTCCCGCAGTTGTGGCAGCAACAGCCCTCTTAGTAAACAGTAAACAGTTTGCAGCCTCGAGCGGCTCCCGTGGAGCGGGGGCCGCGAGGCGCTGTTATGGGCGGGAGGGCGGGGCGGGAAGAGGACCCAGGTGCGGCCGGTGGAGATGTTGCTCGGCCCTCAGCATAAACAATAACAATGGAAATAAGCAAATGTGCCTCTACTTGACTGTGTGCTGCAGAAATACCAAACAGTAAAATGTTCAGGGGGGAAGCACCCATCTTGAAAAAGATGTCTGTTAGGCTGTAAATGAGACCTAGTGAACTGGAGTTAGGAAAATACACTTCTTAATGTTGTAGGAAACATGTTTTAGAGAAATCAGTATAATATCAGTGTGTATATGTAGAATTGATTATAACATCAAATTTTGCACAAAACCAAATGTGTGTGGCTGTCTAGGAGGAACACACAATGTCCAACTGCCACCCAGACCCAGTCATGTGACCCAGAGATATGCTGCAGGCATCAAATGGCTAAGCCAGGAAAATGCCACTTTCTAAATGTGGCTTTTTCAGAATTGTAATTTAAAATCAGATTTTACCATAATTTAGGATTTTAAATTATTATTAATTTTTTTTATTTTATTTCTTTATTTTTCTATTTTCTTCTTTTTTTTTGTGTCCTCATATATGCCACCAGTAGATATTAGCTCTAGTCGGGCTTACTCCAGGCCACTGACACAAACCACCCTTTCCAGCCCTTAAGTTTGTGGATAGCCGAAGGAGATTGCCCAGAGGTAGGTCGTTTCCAGTCCAACTCCCATTAACGATGTTACTTGCCTCTTTGGGAGGACAGGATTACTTAACCTTTGGCATAATCATTGGACTGTGGTATTATTTCTCACACCATGTTTTTAATGCAGACCAAAGCTTTATAGAATTTTCCCCACCACACAGCATATCTAGAAGGGTTTTTATTTATTTATTTTTTTAACTTATATGGCGCAAACAGCTACCCAAAAAGGGTTTCCCGGCGCCTGAGAGCACAGCAGCATGGATGGAATAATATAACAGAGGTCATTCAAGGTTACTGATCGAACAACCAGGTCTTTATCGCTTTGCGGAACCTGCAGAGACTTCCCTCCTTACGTATGTAAAGTGGTAGTGAGTTCCAGATAGTGGGGCCCTGATGGGCAAAGGATCTTCCTCCCACCCTGGCGAGCTTGAATCTAGGTACACAGAACTTTTCTGCTGATTGGGACCGTAAGTTTCTTGTAGGGATATACGGATGAGCTAGTGTCTGAAGGTATTTATGAGCGGTGCCTGATTTGATTTTAAACAAGTAGTTTAAAGCCTTGAATCTGATACGATTTTCCACCCTCAGCCAGTGCAGTTCACGCAAGTAGGAGGGCACGCTGGTGTTTTTAGGTACATGGCAAAGAAGTCGGGCAGCCATGTTTTGTACCAGCTGCAATCTTTTTAAGACTGCCTTGTTTGCCCCCAAATACAAGATGTTCCCGTAGTCAAGCCGGGATGTAATTAAGGCATTGACTACTGTATTTTGCATATGGATGGGCAACATCCACAGGATCTTCTTGAGCCATTTTATGATAGTAAAGCAGAGACCCACTACTTTGCTTGCCTGTTGCTTCATGGACAATGTATTGTCCAAAATTACTCCCAAATTTCTTGCATGAGGCACTGATGTTGGCAGATCTCCCATCTGGGCAGGCCAGTGTGATGTACTCCAGAGCTGTGGCTGTTTGCCCAGAAGGAGGATCTACGTCTTGTCTCCGTTTAATTTCAACTGGTTGGTTGATATCCAGTTGAAGATGTTTAGGAGACCATCTTTAAGCGAGGACGAAGATGACGATTGGGATTCAGACAATGAGAAGACAATTTGTGAGTCGTCTGCATACGTCATAAAGGTCAGTCCCGCTTTTTCCACTAGATCTGCTAATGGTCTAGGATATAGATTGAAAAAAAGTGGGGTGAAGATGGAGCCTTGTGGTACTCCATGAGGGGAGTTGAAATGTCCAGAGCATGCAGAGGCCGATGCTATTTAATAAGTACGTTGACTCAAGAAGGATCTAATCCATTGCAAGGTAGTTCCACAGATTCCATTTTTTTCAAGCGTGGTGAGTAGCCTTACCGCTATGATGTTTCTAAGACAGTCTACGAATTTGGGTGGATTTTCCGATTTCCACTCTTTACAGATCTCCCTCCTAGCAATGACAACCACATAGAAAATAAACTGTGAGGTATAGCTATTTATATCATATTCAAAGGGAAGTCCAAAGAGAACTAATCTAGGACTGCAAGTTATTGGTGATGACAGAACCTCTCCCAAAAATCCACACACCTGCCTCCAGTAGCTAGCTATTTCAGGGCATCCTACAAACATATGTCCGTCATCTGCTGTTGGAAGCCTACATCTTGGGCATGAGTATTCCACTGTTCCAATCTTTGAAAGTTTCGCCGGAGTCCTGTAAGCCCTAAATGCTGTAAACAGGTGGTTTCTTCTCAAGTTTGAAGGTTTTATAAATTTTGGGGAGAGTGTGAAGGAGTCCGTCCAGATTTTTAATAGGTCTCCTGAGACCTGTACAGTGGAATTATCCCATACCTTGATAGTTTCAGCCTCTAGGTTGTCTTTAGTTCCCACCAAAGTCCTGTACCATAAAGCAACCTCACCTTTCCATCCCTTCTCCCTACTTATTGATTCAAAAATAGAGCTCTCCTCCTCATTGGTCCAATTCTGGCTCCCCCATCAAGCAGATAGCTGATAGATTTTAAATCTCGTGATGGTGCCTTCTGTTAAATTTGATAGGGATTCCCAAGTCAATAGTGCTGAGCTGCTACACAGATCTCCCCATTTCATAAAACCAGCTGTTCTCAACGGAAGGGCAAGTTGGTCCAATAAACATTCCGGAGTACCAGGAGAATCCCATATTGGAGCCTGAGGATGGTAGTAGGGGATATCTAAAATTCTTTGTATAGGTTGCCAATTATCTAGGGCTGTCCGTAAGAGCTTCAGACGAATTTTCTTAAAGAACTTCTGATCTCCAAACTTGTAGAGGAAAAAGTCTGCGCTATGTGGTAGGTCTGATAACATAGCCTGGAATAGTCTGCCATGTGAAGAGGAGTCCAACTTATTGGCTAAAAGTCTAAAATTTCAAAACTGAAAAGCATAGCAATAAAAAAGTCAATCAGGGAGCGCCAACCCGCTGAGTTTTAGTCCCCTTCTCAATTTCCTCCAGGCTATTCTAGGGGACTTGGTAGCCCATATAAAAGAGCCAATTCTCCCTTGCAAATTAGAAATATCTTTTTTATTGAAAGTCAAGGGGATAGAGTTAAATAAAAAGGTGACCTTTGGTAGTATTATCATTTTGACTAGGTTTACTCTGCCATAGATATTTAAAGGCAGAGTATTCCATCTAGTCAAAAGCTTCCTAACTTCCTTAACAACCATTGACCAACTTGTTTTGGGAATTTCTTCTAAATTGTGAATAAGATAAATCCCCAAATATCTAATTTTAGATTTTGCTTCTGGAATCTGGAAGGGATTGTTCCAGCTCATTATGTCCGTTTTTTCCCTATTGATACTATACCCCGATACTGTACCAAAATCTTCAGCCAATTCAAATAACCTGGGGATAGCCTCCACAGGGTTAGACGTATAAAGAAGAAGATCATCAGCGTAAAGAGCTGTCTTAAGCACTAGGTCTCCCATTATAAATGGTTTAATTAATGGGTCTTGTCTCAGGGAACAAACAAAAGGCTCAATATAAATATCAAAAAGGAGGGGGACAGGGGACAACCCTGCCTCGTTCCCCTAGAAATATTCAGCTATTCGGACAAACTACCATTAACTAAAACTTTCGCCCAGGGCCCCCTATAAAGTGTCTCGATCCCTTTGATAAATACCTCTGGAAAACCGAATTTTGTCATAGTCTTCCATAAAAGCAACCAATTGACTTGATTGAATGCTTTTGCGGCGTCAATAGCCACGATGGTAAGCGGCATCTTCTTCTCAATTGCACTATCTATCGCCCCGATAACTTGGAATGTTAATTCATTTAATTGGCGACCGGGTATGAACCCCCTCTGATCAGGATGAATTATGGATTTGATTATTTTAGCTAATCTAGATGCAGGTATATCGGAATAAATTTTTGAGTCTGAATTTAGGAGAGAAATTGTTTGGTTTAGCTATGAGGGAGATTGTAGCTTCTGACCATGAAGCAGGGATATGCTCCCCCTGCAAGAATATTTTATTAAAGAGTCTCGATAGTGGGGCTAAAATTTCTTCTAAATTATCTTTATATATCTCGGTCGGCAGCCTGTCAGGGCCGGAGGCCTTATTTCTAGCCATCTTTTTCAACTGTAACCTAACCTCTCCCTCAGTGATCTCAGTGACTAGAAAGGTTTTATCCGACTAACTCAACTGAGGCAACTCTCTCAGAGCCCACCAGTTGTCCAACTCTTCCAACCCCAAACTATTTTTCTCCTGATATAATTCCTCCATAAAAGCTCTACCCTCTCTTTTGATCTCTATTTCTTCTACTAGAGGCAACCCAGTACCACGCTGTGTTAAAGAGTTAATATTATTCCTACTCCTCTCTGTCCTTGCCTTCCAGGCTAACAGGGAAGAACACTTCTCACCATACTCGAAGTTATGAAGCTTGCTTACCTCCCAATTTTCTTTGATTGTCTTATCAGCTCGAGCTTTAAAATCTGTCTGTAGCTCTAATATTTCCCTTTCAAGACCTGGAATGCTAGCTCTATCTTCCATGGTGGCCAACTGTAGTTGTTGTTCCTTTATTTTGATTAAGTTGAGATCATGGATATCCTTTTCTTTCTTAAGTTTCCTATTTAAAATCATATGTGAACCGCAAACTCCTCTTAAATAAGACTTAAGTGTGTCCCATACAATTTGATCTGAAGCCGTTCCTTCATTAAACAAGAAAAACTCCAACAGACTCTCATTAATTTTATTTTTGATCTCATCATTTAGCAGAATGGTCCTATCAAGTGTCTACCTATGTTCTGAAGGGCTATTACTAAAGATTATTTTTAACTCAACCACCGAATGATCTGACAGTCCTACTGGGATACGTGAGATTGAAACAATATTGGGCAAAAGCGATTGATCTAACAAAAAAAAAATGAAATTAGGATTCCAGAGACACCAAGCATGAACTGGTTATCTCTTCCGCTATAAATCGGGTCTCTGGTTGGTAGAGTTGTGCACCTTTCCAGGTACGGACCGCAATCCCAGTCAGGATAAGTCAGTTACACACCGTAAATTAACCTGTGCTTACCCTGTGGTATCTTGGCACAGAGCAGGCAGGTTTACCTTAGGAGGCAATTTGTAAAGTATTTGTGCAACACACAGTAAGACAATGAAAACACCAGAAAAAATAGTACACCTTATGCAACAAAGAGGGTCATAGATATCAATTTTATAGAAAAAAACAAGACCAAAATGACAAAAATCCATTGAGTAGAAGTCGAGATAAGAATTTTTAAAGAATAAAAGTAGAAATAGAGCTGAGAAGCAATAAGCGCCTATCAGGGTTATCTGTACATGCTAGATTGGGGAAAAGTCAAGAGTTCAAGCCAACCGTGATGGTGTGTGGACAGGATACAGGAGCCATGCAGGCCCGCTGAATACAGTACCTTGATCCTGGTCACAACAGCGAATAGCGGGGTGCAGCTGAGAGATATATCGGTGTCGATCCCGCAGTCGAGGTGATGCATTGATTTTCTTCACGAAGTGCCGGTCAAGCGTCGGTTTCAAAGGCGATGCGCTGAGCTATGAGGCGTTGGTTCCATAGACAATGCGCCGGGTTTCTCCATGCATTAGAGGGGATGAGTCCCTCTTCCCCCACTGTAGTGGTGGCCATGCGTTAGTTATAATGTGTCTGTTCTTTAAGGCTTTGCACTGGTCTTGACAGTGATGCGCCGATTCTGCTCCAGCAACAGGGACAGTTCTACTACACAAGCAGACCGGAGATGCGCCGATTTCACTGGGGCAAGTACCTGGATCCACTTTCAATGGACCAGGCACAGGAGCAAGGGGTAAAACTTTGATATCCCTGAGTCTCAAGCAACAGGAGGCAAGTCAACAAGCTCTTGGAGAAACTCTGGGTTCAACGCAGAGTCCAGCTCTCGCTCAGCAGGGTGAGAGAGCAGCAAGCAACAGGGCAGCACAGGAGAAAAGCAGTCCTTCTAAACCAGCAGTCCAGCAGAGTGACACTCCTTGTAGCAGCACAGCAGTTCTCCTGACAGAGGTTCTTTACAGGTCCTGAAGTATCTGATTTAATGGAGTCAGAGACGCAGAACTTATACCCAGTTGTGCTTCTGAAGTGGTGGTGAGTTTAAAGAAGGGTCTTTAAAGTGCACAGAGATCCTTCCTTTCTAGCCCTGACTCCAGACTCACTACAGGGGGATAATCAAACCCTTTGTGTGGGGACAGAACACTGCCTATTCAGGTGTGTCACCTCTTCCGTCCCATCCTGCCCAGGATAAGCTACCAGGATGCATATGGGCACTCAGACATCCCCAACCTTTCTTTGTGTTTGGCTGTCTAGAGGGAGTGCATTCACCCCAGACGTGTATTGGAGACAGGCTGCAGGCACACAGAGCTTCAATAGCAGAGAGATGCCCACTTTCTTAAAGTGCCATTTCTAACATAGTAATGTTCAATACAACTTTACCAGTAAAGAAGGTTTATCATTATCATTCCAAATATATAAAACATGGCAGAACTACTCCTTTCTAATCAGGAATTATAGCTTAAAAGTGTAATAAGGAAACCTCAATGTTAACCTATGAGAGGAGTAGGCCTCACAGTGGTGAAAATGAATGAATGTATTTTTCACTACCAGGACATATAAAACAGAACTTAAAAGTGCATGTCCTACCTTTTACTTACACAGCACCCTGCCCATGGGCTACCTAGAGCCTACCTTAGGGGTGACATGTCTAATAAAAGACGAGTCTAAGGCTTGGCAAATGGTTTTAAATGTAACGTTGAAATGGCAGTTTAAACTGCCCACACAATCTCTGCAATGGCAGGCCTGAACCATGTTTATAGTGCTATTTAAGTGGGTGGCACACCCAATGCTGCAGGTCCCCTGGTAGCATTTAACTTATAGGCCCTGGGCACACAAAGTGCCACTTTACTAGGGACCTATAAGTAAATTAAGCATGCCAATTTGATATAAGCCAAGCCATGTCATGTTTAGAGGAGAGAGCACAAGCACTTTAGCACTGGTTAAAGTGCACAGAGTCCTAGAGGGCATCAAAACCAAATTCAGCCAAAAAGTGGGGGGCAAAGACAAAAGGTTTGGGGATGACCCTGTAGAAATCGCCAAGTCCACCAGTGTCAATATCCATGAGTGGATTCATGGGAACACCCATGCTCCACTTATGAAACTCCTTGTTGATGCAGAGTAACGCTAAGAAGTCCTATAAGTTGTGGTCTGTTACTTTGTAATTACTAAATCACGCAGAGCCACATGAAGTGGCTTTGCGCAGCTTAGTAAGTCCCAGCTAAGGACTTGGGTTGCCTTGCAACAACTTGCATCATGCAAGTCTTTAGGAAATATGGGCCTTAGCTTGTAAAAGAAATAGGACTCGTTTGATGTTATCTCCTTAATGGCCACTCTGATATCTATGGTCCTTAAAAGACAAATAGGTTGTATTTTCCCATATTGCATACAAAATATAATGGAGCATATTGCAAAGTATACATTTTGAAAATCAGGCTATATACATGATAGTGCAAATGACATTCAGTAACAATGGGGAAAAAACAGATGGTCCATAATTAGATATAGAACACCGAAAGCGCTAATAATAACTGTTGCTTATTGCCAAAGACACAGGAATCCAGCTATTTTGCGGCCACAGTTTTTTCTTTATTATGGATTTGTCACATAATCCATCATCTGCTATATAATTTGCAGATTTTACTAAACGAATAAAACGTTACTAAATGCAGAATCATGTGTTGCCTCTCAATTGACTGGTTACCTTTCAGTTGCTTTTTGCAGTGGTTCTTAACCTTTAGACTTCTGTGGATCCCCACTTCATAATTACTGGAACCCAGGGGCCCACACTGAATAACTATTGGAATCTGGAGACCTCCCCAATGACAGTCAAAGTAAACCCAAGGTATTGGGTTTAGAGACCCAGTCCAAAAGAGGTGGCTCCTAACCGGTGTGGTCAGGAAAAGGTCTGGAAGAAAGAACATTTTTTTTTTTTTCTTGAGTCCCCTCACTCACCAGGGTTTCCCCACGGTGACATGCTTCATCATTGGGGCCATCCCAGTCCTCTATGAACTGGGGCGTGCTACGTTTGTGGTGCAGTGGTTGGAAAGTGATTAAAAATACCTTGCTAGTTTTTGGCAGGATTGTTTCATAGGGAGACACCCCCCTTCCCGAGTCCATGGAGCGAAAATTTGCACATAAAAAGTAACGATTTGGAAAACCTTGTTCACTTGTCTGCATAAAAAAGTTTGTTTCCTGTGTGTCACAGCTAGAGTTGTGTATGACTGTTTATACATGTGTGCAAACAATTCACGCTGCGCGTCTGACAAGCATGTTTTATACCTTTCTAGGCACAACCACGATCGCCTTGAAAGCCTGCACGCGCCATTATGGAGCAAATCACCCATATGGAGCACTGCAGCATGGAAGAATAAAATGTGTATCCCCACTTGAGTGAGGGGGGGCTCTGTTTTCTAACGCATTTTTTCCATTTGTACCATTTCAGATATACAACGTGACTTAGGGAACGTATGTATCGACTACGCATGCTTTATTAGCAGCAGCGTTCACTTTATTTTCTTTACTTCACTATTTTCTAATTTCCTATTTAGGTGTATTAGGAGTGGCAAACACAGGGCTGGTCCCTGTGTGGTCCTAAAGAAGAGCTAGGGGAACTCGAAACATGTTGATCATACACTGCATTCCTACTCATTATAGTTAAGTTCTCCAGCGCACCCCACATTATTAGACATACCAACCTAGGAGCAAGAATAAAAGTTGTTTAGGCCCACTAGCAAGGTATTTGTAATCACTTTCCAACCACTCCACCACAAACTGCACCACACATAGACTTCCTTTACAAGTGCTCCTACGTACCTCCGCAAGACGTAGCACGCCCCAGTTCGTAGAGGACTGGGATGACCCCAATGATGAAGCATGTCACCGTGCGGAAACCCTGGTGAGTTAGGGAACTCAAGAAAGAAAAACATTTTCCTTTCTTCCAGGCCTTTTTCCCTTCCACACCGGTTAGGAGCCACCTCTTTTGGACTAGGTCTCTAAACCCAATACCTTGGGTTTACTTTGACTGTATATGTTAGGAGGACAACCTAGTCCTGACTCCTCCAGCTCCACCCCACCTTGTGTTATGACCTTCCTAATGAGTCATTACTGGATGCCGGGGAAACCGGCCTAGGCATTTTTGATGATTCAAACTGCAAAACAATACACTTATAACACACAAATAAGCATTAATCAAACAAATATACAAATTATGAAATCTTCACAAACAAAGATAAAAGAATATATATATATATATATATATATATATATATATATATATATATATATATATTTTAATGGGAAGGTAGGAGCTTTCCTAAATTCAATTGATGCCACTCATTGTCGATACTATATTCTACTTGCGCAGTTCCTGCAAATCAATCCGAGGAAACTAACTTCATTTTTATCCTCCAATATCAAATTCCTTCACATTTACAGACCATTTTAAAATTGTAATGTTTACATTATGTTTCTTTATTTATATATTCTTTATTAATCTGTTAATAATATTTCATTATCTAAGCAGTCTCGGATCCCCATGAGTTCCTGGATCACAGGTTATGAACCGCTGACCTACTGCTGTATTTGAGTGCTAAACTGTTACTAATGAGGTGGAACCTTTGCCCAGACAGTGTCAATATGTGTAAAAAAGAACAACGGTCACAAAATGTGCCGTATTACGCCACATAGGGCCAGATGTAGGTAAATGCATGTTTGCAATTCCTTAATAGCGATTTTTAGGGAATCGCTATTAAGGAATCGCAAAATGCCATGTAGGTAGGAATCACAATATTTTTTGCGATTCCATAATATATCCTTAATTGTAAATCGCAAATTGCGATTCGTAATTAAGGAATACCTTCCCATTCATTCCTATGGGCCAAGAGCCCCATAGGAATGATGAGGAATTGCTCCCGCAATTTGCGAGTCACCAACAGGCACTCGCAAAAAACCCTTTTGCACCCCTGAAATGTGCATGTGTGCACATGTGGCACACATACATGCCCTAAGGGCATGAATGTGTGCCACATGGCATTTAAAAAAGTGCTTTTTTAAAGGAAATTGCTAATTACCACTAACTTGAAGTTGGTGGTAATTAGCGATTCCTTAAAGCTAAAGTGCACTGTCTTTTGTGCTACTTACATTGCATTTAAGGAATCGCAATTTGCGATTCCTTAAATGCAAGAGCAAAATAAGGAATCGCAATTTTGCGATTCCTTATTTTGCTGGTAGGTTTCAACTTACCTACATTGCTCAATGCCAAATAGCAATCGCAAACGCTGAAATTCTGTGAATTTCAGCATTAGCACTTGCTATTTGGCCACCTACATCTGGCCCATTGTCTTTTATTGGTGCTTAATTAAGTAAATCCTCCTATATAATTTGAGCCTCCTCTGTCATAAAATTCCAGTGGCCATGTTTTGTCATGAGTTAGCAGATGATTAGTTTTTTTTTACTTTCTAGTTCTTGGACGTTCTCATATTTTAGTGGTAAGGCCATTGGGGTAGGTGGATACGTTCTTTTAATTTGCCCTGATTATTAAGTGGAAGTGGTAAATAGGGGTGGGGTACAATGACCTTTCAGTATATAGTTCAGCGAGCTCGCTTTTTCTATAAACAAGGGTGGTTAGTAATATCAAATTTCACTTCTCATATTTTTTCTATTGCTGCTCTGTTGTTTTATGACTTGAAAGTGTTCAGTAACATAGTTTACTCTGGTCTGTATTAGTTCATGGCTGCAACAAGCATCCTTATTTGTGAGAAGGCTGAATCGTTTTGGAGCAAACAAAGAAGGTCTGTATGGACTACCCGGAATCATATCCATTTCCTTCTGAAGGTTCTGTCCAATATGTCAGAGTTTGGAACACAGCTAAAATTGTGCCCCTGAGCACTCATCTGTCAGAGCCCCACAATACTTGTCACCAAAACAACCCCTTCAATAAGCTGGCAATCTAAAGTATCTAAGGACCTCCAGCCGCTGATTTTCTGCCTGAGGGTGAGTATATCACCTCAATGGCTTACTGAATCCTTCTGGATTTGACTTTTCCACTGAATTCTGATTATTGGTGTGATCTTTACACATATCATTTTATAATACCTCAAGACTGAGGGTCTACTCAGACTTTACATCACAAAACAGATGAAACCCCGTCACAAAATGTTTCTTTGGAAATATATGTTCCTGCGCAAAACGTTTTGTGGTGGAAAGATGCAGGAAAGCAAAGCTTTACATTACTTTGTATGAGGGGGGCATTCAATGAGAAGTGCATGGGCATTACTATGCAACCACCCATGATTTTTGACATAGAGCCCCATCTACTACAATAGTACACAGGAATAAGAACTTGGAAATAAAATCTCTTGGAAGCAGGATTTAAAAAGGAGAAATAATTTTATTCCTCCAAGCTTTTCCAACTTTGCATGTTGGCTGCAGTGTATAGCAGCTATCCAAAGTATGAAATGTTTAAATATTTGTCTGTGCATAGTATTTTGTTCTGGAATTGTACCCTTCCAGTACTAAACCTATGTTAGACTCACGTAAACACCTTTGCACTATGGTTCAAATGTGTGTGGATGGCTCTGGGCAACCTGATTGTGCACCATGGGCTAATGAAGAGAGCAGTAGACATCGTATTCTCATGATCTTTCCAACTCAAGTAGTGCAACAACTTTACATTGCATGACAAATTTGTAAATATGTCCCTGAATGTCTTGTGATGTTATCCTTTTGAGTTGACTGCCATCCTTCATTTATCAAAGTGTATGATATGAGTCAGTTGTTCCTCTGTCTATATTGTACACTAAGTTTATGCAAGTATATTAGGTTCCCTCATCAAAGTCGGCTGAGAGACAGAAAACAGTGTTAGTCCATTTGGACTTACTCCTTACAGTAACCACTTGCAAAGACAATAAAACTGGTTTCTTTCTCTGTATCTTTCTACCCCAATCCCCTGTTCAATTAATTATTATACTGGAAGGTTTCCCTGATTCTTGTGTTGCATCCTCCCTAGATAAACACACTAATATGATTTTTAAATTAGGCTTCATCTCATGAGGAAAGGGAGATTTGGATTATCGAGGTCTGGATGACAGATTCCTCCTTTCCGTCTCAAATCTGCCTCTAAAATTAGAGGGATAATAAACCATCTAGAGAGATAATTCCTTAGAGCTTTGTGGGTGGGTGATAACTTTGGTTCATATAGTGCCTTAGTGTCTTCAGTTATATGAACTTATAGATATTTAAAAGGGTAATTTAGGGTTAGATGATAATGGCCATCTACAAGAAATTGACAAATGCCTCATTTGTCCAACTGCTGCATACCTTGCCTCAGCTGACGTGCGGGAGGGCCTAATTGTTCTGAAGGTAGAACTGCGACTGGCTCTACACCCTGGAAATGCCTCACCACAGGCAGCACCTTCAGTGCTCTTCTCAGGTCACAGACAAAAGCCCCAGTCTTCCACAGGTCCAGAAAATGTTCTAAAATACATATCTATAGATGCCACATTTATGCCTGGCATGAGCTAGTAGGTGGGAATGACCACGGGATACCCTAAGCAATAGGGTAAAAGTTCCCGGGATTAACCGGTAACTAGTCAAAATTTCGAGCTTTTAATTTCGACTAGACATAATATCGAGTCAAAAATATAGAATAGACATAATATCGACTAGACATAATATAGACTACACAAATATCGACTAGAAAAAATTAATATCGACTAGAATAGCAATAATATCGAATCAAAAATATAGAATGGACATAATATTGACTAGACAGAATATAGACAACAAAAATATTGAATTAATGTTTAATTTTTGTGTAATATAATTCTGTAGCGGGTTGTGGGTTTATAGGGGAATAGGGTGGGAAGTAATTTAATTATAATTAATTAAATATGTTAATTTATTTATTGGTATTTAAAGGGCCTCATTAGGATCGCGGACGGACTTGCGTCCGTCTGCGACCCCAGAGCAGGAGGGAACCTCCGCATGGCAAGCGGAGTTCCCTCCTGTGCAATTAGGATGTGACCGCCACCCTGGCGGTCACATCCTCTATTTTTAACATTGCGGCGGGTGCAGCTTCATGCTGCACCCGCGGCAATGTTAAAAATGCAGGTGTTGCATTTGTATGCAGAAAGAGGCAGGCACCGCGCTGTGCCTGCCACTTTCCGCATACAAATGCAGGGGGTACCATCGGTACCCCCCATGTGCACCCCCCAACCCCCCTTCACCTAGGGGGCCCGCAACGGGCCCCCGCAGTGAAGTTACACATGCTTTTCCACGGCGGAAAACAAGCCGCGGAAAAGCATCTGAAACAGGCCATCCTAATATGGCAGATGGTGTCTGACAGACACCGTCACCATATTAGACCTTTTCCACCGCGGTTGTAAGCCAGCCGCGGCAGAAAAGCTGCGGACGGAAACCAGGACCCACCAGCCATCCTAATGTGGAGGTGGGTCCGCTGCGGATTTTCCGCATCCTCCGGGCCGGCGGTGGCTTCCGCCGGCCCAGAGGATGCGGAAAATCCACAATCCTAATAACCCCCTTAGTTAGTATTAATTGTTAAATTATTATTAATTGGTAATTAATTAAAATATAATTTCTAATTAATTTTAATTGATTCATTGATTAATATTTTATTTTTTGTAATTTATTTTCTGTAGTGGGTTGTGGGTTTATAGGGGAATAGGGTGGGAAGTAATTTAAGTATAATAAATTAAATATGTTATTTTAGTTATTGGTATTTATTTAGAATTATTTGTTAATTAATTGAAAATTGGCAATTAATTAAAATATAATTGGTAATTAATTGTAATTGATTAATTGATAAATATGTTAATGTTATTAATTTTTTTATGTAGTGGGGTGTGGTTTATAGGGGAATAGGGTGGAAATTCATTTTATTATAATTAATTAAATATGTAATTTAATTTTGGGGTATTTATTTTGAATTAATTGTTAATTAATTATTAACTGGCAATTAATTAAAATATAATTGGTAATTACATTTATGTGATTAATTGATAAATATGTTGATTTTAGTAATGTATTTTCTGTAGCAGATGGGGGTTTATAGGGGAATAGGGTGGGAAGTAATTTATTTATAATTATTTAAATATGTTATTTTAATTATTGGTATTTATTTAGAATTAATTGTATCTAGAAACACAGCTGCGACAGGATCTCCTGAAACGCTTGCAGCATCTAGTAATGTTATCATTTGCTTGGTATGCTGCGTGGTCCCTTTCCCGGGGATGAAGCCATGTTGTGTGCTACTGACCAAGCTCTCAATAACCCTCCCTAATCTCTGTGCCGAAGCTTTAGCAAACACTTTCGCGTCCGCATTCAATAATGTAATTGGTCTGTAGGACCTGGGTTCTAAGGGTGGCTTGTCTTTCTTTAATATCACAATAATGTCTGCCCCTGCCCATGAGTGAGGAACTGAGCACCCTACTTGAGCCTGACTAAAGGTCTCCTGCAAATCTTTACCCAACGTGCCCCAGAACGTTTTATAGAATTCTACTGGTATTTGATCTGGACCCGTGGCTTTCCCCGACGGTAATTTATTTACTGCCATGCCAAGTTCCTGAACGGTGAAGGGGAGATCTAGCTCCTCTCTCCCTTCTTCTTCTAGCACTGGGTGTGGTATTCTTTCCAGATATTCCACCCTCACGGATTCTGCTGCCATAATATCCTGGTTATACAGTGATGCATAGAATCCTCTAAACACCTCTCTAACATCTTCAACCTTATTTACTAACCCTCCCTTTCCATCTGATATTTCCTTTATTTCTCCAGCGGCCAAGTTTTGCCTTGTGCGAATCGCCAGGAGATGACCTACCTGCTCGCTATACTCATAACATTTCTGTTTTTTAGCTAGGTAGTTACTAGCTGATTTCCTTACTATGAACCCACTTATCTCTACCTTCGTTACCTCAATTTTTAGTATGATGTCCTGCAATGGTTCCTGTGTAGCTATAGTCGATATTAGTAGAGCTTCTAGCGCTGCCAATTCTCTAATCATGCTATCCGTTTTGCCCCGTTCCTGTCTAGTTCTATGTAGCGTATAGGGTTTCCCCTCTTATCCCTGCCTTGAATGCATCCCAGAAAGTACCTGGTGGGGCTGTTCCCCTATTTGTCTCCCAAAAAAAAGCTATCCACCCGTGCACATATTTAATGTAATCCTTATCCCTTAGTAGCCCTCTTTCAAAGGTCCGAGAGGCCTCCTTCCTCCTTGTAGCCCCTAGTGAGATTCTTAAGACTAGCGGGTTATGACCCGACAAAATCCTTGGCAACCTTTCCAACTGGCTACTGGATACTAGGGAGCTTTAAATAAAAAAAGTAGTCCAATCTGGCCATGCATTTATGTGGTGCTGAGTAGTATGTACTACCTGTCCCTGCTGGATTGCCCTGGGCCCACAAGTCCACTAGTGCTTTATGTTGTGCTAAATTACAAATAGCCTGACGTGTTCTCTTCTTCCTTCCAGTGTATGCCCGCCCCCTTATTGTACCTAATCCTTTCAATCAGTTAATATTAAAGTCCCCATAACATATTATCGGTTCTGGCCACAAAGATAGCTCAGTATCTAGAAACTCAAAAATGTCTGGGTTGTCGTTTGTAGAGCCTTAAACAGAGACAATTGTGTAAGAACCGACTGACCCTTCCGCCTCCACCATCACCCACCTACCCCACTGGTCCTCCTTTTTCCTTTTAACCTTCACCTCTCCTTTCCTAGCTAAAATGGCCACCCCTCTCGTTTTAGTCCCTTGCCTTGTGTGACCTAAAACTTCAAAACCTAGTTGTTCCAGCAAATACTTATTTTTCCCTTCAATATGTGTTTCCTGAAGAAATATTATGTCCAGTTTTAACAATCTCAGCAAGGCTGCAACCTTCTTCATTTACCTCCATCATTAAGGCCACAAATATTAAGAGAGGCAAATTTTAATGCCATTTCCTATTATTATTAACCCTAATTTCCACACCATCTTTCCGCTCTTCCTTTACTCCTTCCCCCAGTGTGCCTGAAAAACCCAAAAAAGTGTGAGAAGAAGCGATACCCCGGCTCTGTTCTGTGCCGGGGTATCGCTTCTTTCCTTTCTTAGATCCAGGCTCGACATACTGCCCCAATTCACTGTCTCCTCCTGAGCACTACACAGGCCTGCTTCTACCTGGAGTATGGCATCCAACATTTCCGAGTTAAGTGGCCTCCCCGTGACTCCCCTGGCAGCCCCCACCGCATCAGTCTTTAGTCCCAAGCCCCCGCTCACCTCCAGCTCGTCTTCCTGTAGCTTCTTCGATAGCGATAGCGGGGCTGCCTGGGCTTCCTTCGGAGCCTGTTGTTGCTTAGCAACCGCGCTGCTAGCGTCCTCGAGGATGGCATCTGTCGACTCAACGAGCTCCTGCTCTGGTCGCTGTAGCTGTAAACCGGTTGTCTCTGCTGTCTCTGCTGTGATTGGGGGCTCCGGGTTTTTAGCATTGAAGGCTTCGACCAAGGTAGGCTGCCGAAGAAGATTCTCCTTGTTTGCAGATTTTTCTTTATTATTACGGTGCTGTCTTTGCCCTGTCATGCTGCGCAGCTCTTCTGCTGTGCTAGTGTCCGAAGGCTTAGACCGTATTTCCATTTTCTTTTCCCTTTCTGCTTTTCTTTGTTGCGCTTTGATTGTCGCATTCGATATTGGAGCCGGCCTCTTAATCACTCTCGGCGTCTTCTGAGTCAGACTCGCAGCCAGACTCGCGGCCGGTCCAGTGTCCCGTATCATGCTTGTGTTGTCTGCCGGGTGCTTCTCCTTGTCTTTGTCCTGTTTAGCGCTTTGACTCATCCTGCAAGATACCTTGTAAGTCACAAAGCCACTCAAAACCTTTAGACTTCGTTTAACACCCTGCAGTGCAGATACTACTGCTCGAAGAATTCTCTGTTTAGCGTTTAGGGGTTTTATATCCAGATCCTGAAGGTACATCAGAGCCCACAGCATTCCCAGCTTTTTTTATCTGCTCATCTGTGTCTTGGCTAGGAGAGGGAGTAGATGCGACTGCACTCTACAACCCTGTAGCGGCCATCTTGCCCCTCCGCATTTAGAACTAATTATAAATTAATTATTAATTTGTAATTAATTAAAATATATTATGAGATTTATTTTAATTGATTAATTGATAATTATGTTACTTTTATTAAATTAATTTCTGTAGTGGGTTGTGTGTTTTTAGGGGAATAGCTTGTGAAGTAATTTAATTGTAAGTAATTACATTTTTTAATAAAAAATGTATTGAGTTAATTTTTAAAAATACTTTTAAATTGTTAACTATTTTATTATTAATAGGTAAATAGTTACTATTAGTAGGTAAATGTTATTATTAAATAATTTTTTTTGTATTTTAAATTGATTATTTAATATATTTTACACAATTGTAAAATATTGTAATTAATTTGAAATTGGTGTTACTGTTTATATTATTTATATTTAAATAAGAAGTATTTACTTGCCCTACTATTGCACTCACTGTAGTTGGTATAGTAATTTTACCCCTACGCTATCCAACGCTTTCCATACTGTTGCACTCACTGGAGTGGGAATAGTAAATTTTACCTCTACGCTATCCAATGCTTTCCCTACTGTTGCACTCACTGGAGTTGGAATAGTAATTTTTACCCCTACGCTATCCAACGCTTTCCCTACTGTTGCACTCACTGGAGTTGGAATAGTAATTTTAACCCCTACGCTATCCAACGTTTTCCCTACTGTTGCACGCTCTGGAGTGGGAATAGTAATGTTTACCCCTACGCTATCCGACGCTTTCCCTACTGTTGCACTCTCTGGAGTGGGAATAGTACTTTTTACCCCTACGCTATCCAACGCTTTCACTACTGTTGCACTCTCTGGAGTGGGAATAGTAATTTTAACCCCTACGCTATCCAATGCTTTCCCTACTGTTGCACTCACTGGAGTTGTTACAGTAAATGTAACCCTTTCGCTATCCTACGGTAAAAATATATGTTTTGTAAATAATATGTATATATATATATATATATATGTATTAAAAAGATATATTTTTTAAAGTTACATACATTTTTTAAACATTTTACGTTTATTTAAGTATTTTAAATATGTTTAAATTAACTTAATTTTATTATCATATTACTTTTAATTTACTTTTAAGACATTTAATAAATTCGATATTTTGACAGTCTATATTTTTTACACTCGATATTTTGGAGTCGATATTTTTGTACTTACCTGTTTGAAGATAGGAAGTCGATATTTTTGCAGTCGATATTTTGACCTCAATATTTTGTCCTCTCGATATTTTGTCTGTCGATGTTCTGTCAGTGCTCCGGATTAACCATATCCACTGTGGACATTTTCAAGATGACGAAAGCCTTCAGCTACACTGAACTTGGGCTCGAATGGTCTAGTGAACTTCCACTTCTAAGACTAAAATCCATTTTGAGGGAGTAACTATATCCACAACAACCCCGGAGACAGAGGTCTGCTGAAACAAAAGCTGAATGTTCAGACAGTGCACACACAAGACCTGTTTTAGCATCCTATTTCCCTCCTTTGAAGTGTACCCCAAGGGTCATATGGAAAACCCCAGCAGATCTGTCAAATAAGTTTTGACACTTCAGCAGGACTTGACACTGTGATGCCAACAAGAGGTCTACTGTAATTGGGACCAGTCCGGCTGGGCGGGAAAGGGGGAGGACAAATGAAGGCCTTGGTGCCAGCTCCATCTGCTTGTGACAAGGTAGGCCCGTCTGAAGTTAAGCAAGTTCCTGGGCCTAGCCCACAGGCCATCCTGTCAATGGCACAACAATATTTCCTTACACCCAAGGCCTTTTATCCCTGTCTTAGAAGAAGGTTTACATCTTATTCACAACTATTTAAATGCTAATTACTGGCTGGCAGAAGTGGGAGGGCAAAATGCAGATTAGATTAGTTCCTAGGTATTTCCCTGAAGATTTCAGGCAGGGCAAAGGTAACATTTTAAAAGTACATTTTCCTCATTAGTTATCGAAAATGTGTTTTCCCAATAAATTGGATTTTTAATAACTATTAAAAAATGTTTCTAAATTAGATTTCTAGATGCATCCAACCCAAAATTAGCATTATTAAATGTAATAATATAATCCGGTGTTTTCCTATGGAGCAGCCAGCCTTGCTACCCATTACCCCAAACAGCACAAATCATTTGAGAGGAGGCGCTCAATTAATCCCATCCAAAAGACATTGCTTTTCTATAAATCCCAACTAAGTGCAGCATGGAAATATATATCCTTATTAGTAAAACGTTCACTCAAAAACAATACAGTCCTATCTATTGTAGTGTAGTTCCTAGTTTCCCACTAGGCCCTGCGCATTGGAATAACATAAACAGTAGTATCGACGTGGAACTGCGGATATTCCAGGCCTCCACTGACTATGCTAAACTTAATTGGGTGTGTTACCAACTAACTCAGAGGTCACTGGAAACTTTCTTCTCTGCATGGGAAGTAATCAGCTTCCCTGGCACAGACAAGAAGGGATTCAGCTTTCCAACAACCATGCAACATGACAACTTTGCTCCTCAGATCAAGAGTCAATCTCTAGGGTCGTGTGAAACAATAGACATGTATTTCACTCAGTCAGATTAGTGCAGTTTACTTTCACGAGATGTAGAGAATAGAGAGACGGGCGTTTGTCAATAAAGGGTTAACATTTATTGAACAGTCTTTCTTCTCGTACAAGAGAAATGTATTGCCACAATTGCAAGACTTGTTATTATAAAAAGTACGTACAGTAAGATAAGGATTGCGAAATAATACTGTAAAAACATTGATATGGTTTCTTAGCCATACAATGGTTTAAAAGTAATAAAACATATATACAGTCATATATACATTAGGCTAAAATACTCAACTGGTGCTTCTAACTAAGCCTACCCCAGTGTGCCTGACCTAAGCCTAACACTTGGAAGGGGAGTAAGTAAGTAGCTTTAAGTTAAGTTGGTTTTGCCAAGGTTTGCTTCAAGAATTCTCATCTAAGGGTTTAGTCAACACCATACCTCTGAATAGAATGATGGAAGTCTGGTATTTCCTTCAGGGGACACTCAATATCCCAGTCACCCGCGAGGGCAGACCGGAAACGCTGGAGCTGGATTTCTCTGCAGGAGAAAGGCAGCGGCTCTCTTCTCAGCGCGTCGGGAGGAGGAGGCGGGGGACAGCGTCCGCGGGCAGCTGGAATCTGCTGGGCTCTTCGCAGAGGGACGGCTGTTCAGCTCCTAAGCGTACCGCACCATAGTTCGCGCTTTAGCAGCGATAATGGTATCAGTAGCTTCACCACCAAGGGGACAGCAGGCTGCAGGGACAGGGTGCTAGCTTCACCAACACGGGGTCTTACAGACAGCTAACAAAGGCAACGAGCTATTGCTTAAGGCAACGTTGGTAATATTTATACCTGACAGGTGCCGGGTTTGACGCAAGTTTGCTGGACATAAGACGTCAATTAAAGATGTCACTAGGAAGTGATAGCTATCAGTTGCTCATTAGAGTTCCATTACTAATCAAAACACAGCAAGCGGGGATTTCCAGGTTTGCTGAGTTTTTATCTTGTTGAAGAACTCGGAGTGTTAATCTAGGAATATCAGATAGTGACTCCTGCTCTGTCATTGCACTAATTGGTCGCAAAGGAAGTGGCAGAGAACTATGCTGGAATGTGGCTCTGTTCGTGTGAGGCCAGAGATGACTTTCTGAATATCGCACTTGAACGGTTATGCCAATATAGGGAATAAATGGATTTATAGCCGAATAGGGGCATAAGGTCACAGTATCGATCAGGAACCTAGATAAACACGCAACACCCACTCCACGTTTTCATGTCCATCAAATTACTAAAACTAGAGCAATAGGATGCATGTGTAACATTGCCCACCCCAAAATACATAAATGCATTCGAAATAGGCGTATTTGTCATACGTGAAAATTTAGGTACTGTACGTTTTTGAAGCATAGAAATCATTCAAAAAATTATTGCATATGAAATCAATGAACGATTATGCAAAAAGAATTACACATGAAGTATCTCTGACAGAAGAAGGGCGAGATAAATCATCACATATAAATGCATTGCAATAACATGTGCTAGAGGCTGATGTAATGTTGTTAGGTCTCTAGATGTGTTTAGAAATAGAAGTTTGAAGCTTCTGTTCTCTAAGAATAGTTTTTACGTTAAGCAAAGAATTGTTTGTGCCAAAAAGGGGTGAATATTAAAAAAATTGTCCAATTCAAAAGAATTAATGCTTGAACGGGGAAATAGAGTTCCAAAGCTTTTTGCAGTTTCTGTTGATCAAAACTGAAGGCCGAATTCAGAGTTCATGGGAACGCTGTGTGTCGGAAAGCTTCTCCAAAGTTATTATTTTTGTACGGGTGAGAACATCGTATCAGACAGGCTCTCAAAGAATTGGTCTACAAAATCAGGTGACAGTTCAACCAAATTTGATAGTGCTGTAACTTG
The DNA here is from genome assembly GCF_964263255.1 of Lissotriton vulgaris. Lineage (NCBI taxonomy): Eukaryota > Metazoa > Chordata > Amphibia > Caudata > Salamandridae > Lissotriton > Lissotriton vulgaris. The sequence continues at coordinate 272,068,921 of NC_141694.1, read as the reverse complement.
GCAGGTGCGAGAATGATTGCTGTCATCGTAGTCAGGAGCAGCAATGCTCACAGAAGGCCGTACCTGGGTGATGTTGCTTTTGTCACTCGCTCCACTGTTACCACCTAGTCGTAGTACAGGAGTCTCAACGAATGCCGTCATCAGGATTGGTAGCCGCTGGGGACAACACAATGCGTGAGCCGTTATTGGACTGAGCAAAGTATCGACATCCGTTGGTACTGCTGATGGAAGTGAAAGACAGATGTCCAACACGCATTCATCTCCGCATAGCATACATCTTAGTACCGGTAAGATACAGTTCTGCCATATAGGTCTGAATGAAAGGAACTAGGTCATGTTTAGATCTCTCAGCCTGGCCAATCCTAGGACGTTAGTTATCCTGTCCCGGTAGCGCATTGCTAGGATTGTCTCTTCCATTCCCATGAGAGCTATGTCTGAGTTTCGGCTTGCCATAACGAAGCAGGAGGGTCAAAAATTAAATCCCTGCGACGAGTCCCAAAAATAATGGTATGCCGCTAAAAACAGAGTGGACAAAATTAGGAACGATTCCCAAAATTGCCTGAAAAGGTGTTAGCAGTCCCGTAAAGACTGACTTAAATATGCCTGGGATGCTTGTGGCACTAGACATGTTAAGGAGTTGGCTCAACATTTCTACGAAATGCACGGGGCAATTTGTTGATAAAAGGTCATGAACTTCAGTAGCTGTCCTTGCAACTAGAAGATCATACGTCTCTTTTGATGACGTTATAGGCACTGTTGTCTGTAAAAGTACAGATTTCATTTTGCTTAAAGTATCAATTCGTATAGAATAGAGATTCAGACGAGTCCAGATGGGAGTCACTGTGTCTGCAGGCCCACTCGGGAACAATGCTTGCATACAGCATTTGACCATGGATGTTACGCTTACTAGATAACTTTTCCCTGGCACTAGGCCACAACATCTGTGATCCGTTCTAAGAATGTAACTCCCGTTTGAAAGTTGCATAAAGAAGGGCTCTATCTGAGTTGCAGGTGTGACTAGCTGGTGGCATGAAAGGTTGTTAGAATTTCCATCACATGCGCCGTGTAAATTAATACCCTGACACAAAAGTATACCGCTTAGTGAATGTTTACAGTTGTCACCACTAAGAAATACATTTTTGTCGCTGTCACTATAGCAAGAATGTGTGTATGGTAATTTCCATTCTGATTTTACATATCCTTTACCCAATTGTTCATACTGGCCAGCAGGTATGTACTCAAGGCACTTTTTAAATCGGAAAGTTGTTATCGGAATAGTGATAATTCCGTGTATTATCCATTCAATGACAGGACTCTCTGACATTGTCAATGGTAATCTCTCAAGTTTTTCGATGCTCAGGATTGTATAGTCTGCTCCTTTCTGTGCCAAACTGATCTGTTTATCAGTAAGGTTAAAAATGGAAAATAATGACGTTGTGTTGATTAAACGCCAAGGCACATAGCCTGAACGAAGATTTTGCAGCGTCCAGCCTAATTCAATAATAGAACGTAATTGAGACTGGCCATGTTGTAACATTAGCAAGTCTCTGTCTATCACATCAAAGGCAGAGGATACAATATTGTCCAACGAATATATTCTGGAAGACAGAGTCATTAACCCATTGTCTACTACAGAAAGTGATTTCTCCAGATTAATACGATCAATTTCTCGTATTTTTTCAGCTGTTTCAATTTGTTTGACTTTCCAAGCCTCGTTGTACGCAGCATAGATACTGGTCGCTATGAAACGCTTTTGACTCTGTTTGCGTGGTCCAAGAATGAAATCGCGCAAATCAGCACCATCTTTTAGTAAAGACAAGTGTTGCTTAATTTCAGCCAGTGTGGATGATGTTAGCCATTCAAGGCAGAGTTTCCCTACACTGTATGTTGTTATTATCCCTGGATGTTGTCTCTGGGAGTATCTCGAGTCTAATCTGGTCAACTTTAACCCCTGTGTTCTATTCAGGAATCTATCTTGACAGCTGTTTGTGTCAGTAGGCCAGATTAACCACTTTTTCCAATCAGGATTTGTTCTGTTGAAATGTAGAATTTGTGACACGTCTAACTCAATATCTGCAGTTGTATTCTCAGGTATTGGCTTTGGTATAGACGGTTTTTTAAGGTCTTTGATCTTAGCTAGGCCAAGACAGGATGTTTGGTGTATTGTGTCATTTAAAAACAACATTTGTTCTGGTATCATGCAGGTTCTAAATAGTACTTCTATGCCTTGCACCTGCCAATCTTTTGTACCCCAAATTGTTTTCGTTTCAATATTATTTTTCCAATAATCAAAACCAAATGTCATCATTTTGTCATAAAATGCTTCTGAATATATCAATTTAGAATTTGTCAGCATTGTTTTCATTCCTGTTTTATCTAACAGTTTGTAATAAAACGTTTCTGCATTACTGGTGTTAAACCCTGAGAGGTATTTGAATTTCTCAAAAAATGCTTTAGAACTGCTTTTAGGTGGTGTAGCACAATGTTCCCATTGATTATACATAAAAACATTTCTAGGCTGTGCAGATTTGTGCAAATAATGATCACCATAGTGTGTGTAACAGAATAGCTGCTCGTAACTAGATGAACCTTGTAAATAATCATGATCTGTGAATCTAGCTGACATTACTAAATCAGACATCATGTCATTAATACTGTTAAAGTCCCAATCATCAGAGAATGTACTAGGTTTTACAAAGTCACTTAAGGAAACCTTCAGTTGATGAGGATACTTCAGGATTTCGACCGGACCATAGATCTCATAGTCTGTTTTCTCCCATACTACCCCACCAGGTATTGGAATTGCTGTGACATTTACTGTTGACAGTTCTCTTTTCTTCACGTGGGATGATCTGTGTGGTTTCAGGACTAGGTTGATGTTCTGACTTGCTGTGTCCATTGTAATATATTTTCCCTCAATGAATCTTCCCAAACACAGTACCATGATGAGCCAAAGCAGGAGGAAAAATACACCTAGACCGAACCAGAACTCTAGCCAAGGGGAAACAAGATAGATTTTCTTCAATTGATGAAAGAGTTCCGTTGCTTTTTCTTTAAAAGTCTTTTTTGTTTCTGGCATCACTTCGGTGTCGTTTTGCTCTTCAGAGAAGTTGTCGAAGTTGATGAAATAACCAGAGGCAGTTCTGTCAATTGATGGGATTGTTCTTTCAATCTGTCTTTCGGTAGCACTTTCTGATGCCACATTATTGTAGACTGGTGTTGTTTCTTGACGAACTGTTTCAATCTGTGTCTCAAGAGGCACAAGTTCCATGGCATTATTGCATAGTCCTTCATTGTGCACTGCAGGCTGATCGAATGTGATGAGTCTTTCAGTTTGAACCTCTTGGATTGTTGCAAGTTTGGGTATTCTGTTGTTTCTTGGGAGTCCACTGGGCCTACTGTTGATTATAGGCCACATGCTTGTGGTTTTACCAGATCGATGGACACAACTCTGTTCTCCTATTTACCAGCAAGGGGTGGTAGTACTACTGATCTTGTTCCGGTGACTGCCAAGACAGGTACTGCTTTTCTGTAAGAAGGCCCAAATTCCTTCTTCACCGCGATCTTTTCTCTGACTAGATCCCCAATCTTTGGAATCCAGACAGGCCTTGCTGGGGCTGTTGCTGGTAGTGCCTCGTCAGTGGTACCTGGCTGTTGCTTTAACTTTATGTTGCTTAAGGATTTTCTTGTTTCGTTCAGTTCCTGTAAAACAGCCAAACGATCCTTTACATCAAAGTGCGTTGTTTCTTCTTGTACCACTGACATCTGGCTATCGAGGTCCTGAATACGCATTCTAATTCCGAACAATAGTTCGTATGGGCTGAAACCTTTTAGAGAATTTCTTGGCATGTTATTAAGACTAGTCTGGACACTTATTAAATGTTTGACCCACCCAGCGCCTGAACCTAATACCTTCGCTGTTATAGATTGCTTTATGTCACGGTTTTTTCTTTCTACCACACTTGTGCGACGGACAAGAATACCGCAACCCAATTCCCATGCTAGCCATGGCCTCCTTATAGGCTCGAGAGCTGAAAGCAGGACCCTGATCAGAATGGAACGTGGTAATTGCGTATGTGCCGATAAAGACTCGCAAATCTTTTATAACCGTTCTAGCGTCAGCCGAGCGCTGGGGCCACATCCATATGAACCTTGTACAGGAATCCACTGCTACCATGATATAGCTATAGTTGCCGTCCCTTTGTAGGGGACCACAGCGGTCCAGGTAAACACATGCAAATGGTTTATCCGAGATAAGAAGGGGTGTCTGCGCTGGTCGTTTTACTGTTGATACTTTTATCCTTTGGCATATGTCGCATTCTAATACATACTTTTTAGTTTGTATTCTCAAGCGAGGCCACCAATATCTTTGTTTTAATAGTGATATTGTTGCGGAAACGCCAGCGTGTGCAGAGGCAAGCCCTTCGTGTGCCGCTTTGATTAGTCCCAACCTGTGTTCCCTGTTTGGAATTACTCTATCCCCCACTCCAGGGATTCGAGCAAAAGGAACATTATTCGTATCTGTTAAGTACAAGTACTTTTCAGGAAAGCCTTTTGGGAGTGTTTTCTTATCATTTTTTACTGACGCACTGACAGCTTGTAGAATATCGCTGTCCATTTTTGTTTGTGACCGAGTTATCGCAGCTACGGAAGCCGTTTGCACAGCTGCCTTTGCGGCTTCATCAGCCAATGAATTCCCTGCAACGTGAACGCCATCACGTTGATGACTCAGTGTATGTATCACGTGAGTCTTTTGTAGTTCTTTCTGTAAAAGAACTACCTGTTCCCAAAGCATTTTATGCTTTATTGTGCCACCTTTTGCATCTTTGAAACCATTTTCCACCCAATTCTGCAAGTATTCATTATAAGATTGTACGCAATAAAAAGAATCGCACACTATTAGTGTGGGGAATTCGCGATCGGTATTTTCTAGCGCCATCGTAAATGCTACTAATTCAGCTCGTTGAGCCGAGCAATCTCCTAGAGATTGTGTTTTAGTGACCAGTGGTCTGAATTTTCCTTTGTGCCAGTGACCTTTTACAATCGCGCACGCAGCACTGTAAGCTTGCTTACCCCCAACTGCGGGTTGTGCTGATCCGTCAGTATATATAATACTTCCGTATTCTTCGAGAGGCAGGATTTCAATTGGCAGAGGACATTCATATTCATATTGTAAAAATTCCTGTGTTTTTAAGTTAGGATCAAATTCGTAAACTACGTCTGTTGCAGCAAGAGAATTAACCCACTGAATCCATCTCGGATGCAAAGCTTTAGCATTAGGAATGCTTGCTTTAGTTACCGCTTCTAAAGCCGGTATAGGTGTTACGATTATTATTCGTTTACCTTGTGCTAGGGGCCTTTCTTTCGCTACAGCAGTCTGAACAGCAGTTAAAATTTTCTCAGTTGAACTGAATTTTATCTCAGCCATTGTGTACAAATGTGATTTGTAAGCTATTGGTACCTTTTCTCCCTCATTAGAGGTTAGGTACGTGAATCCGCATCTTCCTGGGATGACTCGGATTACAAGATCACGTGTGTTGTCACGTGTATCTAATTTTGTTTTTGCTAACATGTCTGTTTGCAGTGATCTCAAAATTTCTGTGTGTTTTTGAGTCCAATTGATTTGTTTAAAATCGGGTTTAATTAGTTCGTAGAGAGGTTTAACCCTCTCTGCGTAATTTAGAATGTAAGTTCTTCCGAAATTCAGAAAACCTAGAATGGATTGTAAATTCTTCAGCGTTTTTGGAGCTTGGAGTACAGCGCACTTCTCTAAGAAGTTGTCCGCTAGGCTTTTCCCTTCACTTGATAATTCGTACCCTAAAAATAGTACTGTCAGATGGGCAATTCAGGACTTTTTAAAGTTGAATTTGTAACCCTCTGCTGCGAACCCAAGTATAATGGTGTTCACTCTTTTCAAGTGAGTATCCAAGTCGTCGTCTGTGAGATAGATATCATCTACGTAAGATAATGCCTCATCATCATAGATTTGTAGTAACTCTGTTACCCTAGTTGAGAATAGTCCTGGGCTGTTCTTGAACCCCTGTGGGAGTCGACAGAATTTTTCTGCGACCCAAATGCGGAGAAAGCGGTCAAAAATCTGCTTTCCGGTGCAATGTTTTGACAAAAGAAACCATTAGGTATGTCTAATGTTGTTTTATATTTTTTCCTAACTATGTTATTCATTAGGGCTGCACTATGCGAGTTTTGTACTGCAAAAGTTTTACAACATGTATTAAGATGTCTGTAGTCCAAAACTAGATGATATGAATTGTCTGGCTTGGAGACAGGAAACAAAGGATTGTTCATTTGAGAGGTGCATGTTTCAATCACCCCCTGGTACTCAAGTTGATCTAAGATCTCCCTGACCTGTTTTTTAGCTTCTTGCTTAATGGGATACTGCCGTTGGGCAGTTGGTTCACTTTTTAACTGGATTTTGTGAGGAGGTGAATCCTCATCCCATCCTACATGATTTTTATACAATGCAGGTGCCTGGGCTACTGCCCATTTCCTTGCATATGTAGATTTTTTGTGAATCGGAATGTGATTCGAGAAGGCAGGCATAATCACTTCTTCGCCACGAGGGCACTCCCTGACAAACTCTGGGGGCCAATCTTTTTCAGCTAACAGAATATCGTAGCCTTTTGAGAGCTTATCCCAAAATAGACCCCTTATTTTCCTAGTCTTATCACCCTCTATACGCAATGTTATTTCGTATATTTTATGGGGCTCGCTAAGTCTGGTGTCGGCAGTTTCAACCTGAATGTATTCATTCGTGTCCACTGTCTCCAGATGACTCATCAAGATCTTGCGCGCTATACTGATTTCTGCTGCACTGTCCAACATTGTCAATGCCCACTCCCCATTTTTCAACTGTGTCCTCAGTATTCTTGGCATGGCTGATTACTCTAATACTGGCTACCTTCTTTTTTCTGAAATTGAGATTTTTTACTCTGAGCAGGTTCCTTGTCTTTGGACTTGGTGTGCTCTCCTGGGTCTGACCGTCCTCTTCTTTCCGATTTCTGTGGAAAAGATCGAGAGGGACGTGTATCAATACTTTGATATCTATCAGGTTTTTTCAGATTATCCCTATTTCTAAGGTTATATCTTTTCTCAGAGGGCTCCCTCTGGGGAGACTGGCGTTCTCGAGTCGGAGTTCTTTCCCTCCGTCGAGGAGACCTTCCTCTGGACTGGAAAACTTTTTCCTTGGGACTGGACTGTTTATTTCCATCCCAGCTCTTTTTAGGAGTGTTTGAATTATTTGTAATAAATAATTTTTCAGGATTTTCGAGCAGTTGGGGCTTTACCGGTTTCCCACCCAAGCTGTCTCTACCTAATTCTTCATAGCATTTTTCTATGATTTTTGCAAGCTCAACAGGATCTTTTATATCTGTTTCCCTCAACTTCTGGCGAATCGCCACAGATGCTGCTTCTCCTTTTATGTTGGCTAATAATATAGCCGAGACCTGCTTGAAGTCTTTCAGTAATTTCATACCTAGATTTAAAGCGGGCTCTGGACCGTATTCATTTTGAATCTGTTTTAGCACTTCTGGTATTACCGCCATAGACGGAACACCGTGTGTTTTTGTGTAAATGGAAGCAAAGACTGTACCCCAAGTGTCGCAGTCCTCCACGTGAGGTGCGATTCCCATAGGAAGGCAGATGGTCAAGATTCTGTGTTTCTCTATAGGGGTAGTATCAGGAAATACTGCCTCTATTTGAGTGATTTTCTGTGCTAACCAGAAAGGAATTTGTTCCCGTTTAACGGGTGTTTTATCAAGACATGACTGTATGTTCTGTGGTGTGATTTTATTAGTGTTCCCCTGATGAGGGGTCAGCTGTGGTACATTAACAGCTGGCTGGACTGTTGCAGTCCGCATTACATATTGGACTAATTGCCTATGTATTTTTATTAATGTTTTTAGCTGTACTAACAGCTCTTCTCTTGACATTTTTACAATGTCAGGATGTGGTGTGTAGCTGGCTAGAACCGGCCACGTTGCTCCTGGTCTACCTAGTGGACCGAGCCTGGTAATGTGATCATTGTGTTTTAGGGCGCCATTAAACCAGAGCAGGTGCTCTTGAAATTTAAGTGGAATTTCAATCTCCGCGAAAGAAGCGTACTCTTCCGGAGGTTTCTCTATTTTGTAATAGTGAAACTCTTGTGTTGTAGCGTTTGCCGCTGGAAAGTTTATCCATGAATAGAATACCTCTGTCTGCCGATATTCGTGAGCCTCTATCACGAAAATTACTGTACCACTTTGTGGTGTCAGTCCGTTCTCTATAAGTTTTAACGTTATAGATTTTCTTAATTGGACCGGGATGATAATAGCATCCGGGTCTGTGTATTCGGGACCTTGCTGAGTCGCATCTACTGCGGCCCCAGTGGTTCCGTTTTCTCCTGGCATTGTATAAATGCAAGGTTTGCAGAGTAGGTCTCCAAGGAGACAAAGATTAGGTGCACAATATTTTGGAACACTGTATCCTTCAACGTTGAATAAACCAGAGCTTTACATAGGAATCTCTTCCTACTGAGTTCGGGCGGATTTTAACCTTTCACCCACTCCAGACGTCTATTGGAGTATTTACGGGAGAAAGGGGTCTGTGAAATATGCATGACTGAGTTACTCTAACGTCTTGCGTTAGTTTATCGCCTTACCAAACGTTGGGCGCCATGTAGTGTAGTTCCTAGTTTCCCACTAGGCCCTGCGCATTGGAATAACATAAACAGTAGTATCGACGTGGAACTGCGGATATTCCAGGCCTCCACTGACTATGCTAAACTTAATTGGGTGTGTTACCAACTAGCTCAGAGGTCACTGGAAACTTTCTTCTCTGCATGGGAAGTGATCAGCTTCCCTGGCACAGACAAGAAGGGATTCAGCTTTCCAACAACCGTGCAACATGACAACTTTGCTCCTCAGATCAAGAGTCAATCTCTAGGGTCGTGTGAAACAATAGACATGTATTTCACTCAGTCAGATTAGTGCAGTTTACTTTCACGAGATGTAGAGAATAGAGAGACGGGCGTTTGTCAATAAAGGGTTAACATTTATTGAACAGTCTTTCTTCTCGTACAAGAGAAATGTATTGCCACAATTGCAAGACTTGTTATTATAAAAAGTACGTACAGTAAGATAAGGATTGCAAAATAATACTGTAAAAGCATTGATATGGTTTAAAAGTAATAAAACATATATACAGTCATATATACATTAGGCTAAAATACTCAACTGGTGCTTCTAACTAAGCCTACCCCAGTGTGCCTGACCTAAGCCTAACACTTGGAAGGGGAGTAAGTAAGTAGCTTTAAGTTAAGTTGGTTTTGCCAAGGTTTGCTTCAAGAATTCTCATCTAAGGGTTTAGTCAACACCATACCTCTGAATAGAATGATGGAAGTCTGGTATTTCCTTCAGGGGACACTCAATATCTCAGTCACCCGCGAGGGCAGACCGGAAACGCTGGAGCTGGATTTCTCTGCAGGAGAAAGGCAGCGGCTCTCTTCTCAGCGCGTCGGGAGGAGGAGGCGGGGGACAGCGTCCGCGGGCAGCTGGAATCTGCTGGGCTCTTCGCAGAGGGACGGCTGTTCAGCTCCTAAGCGTACCGCACCATAGTTCGCGCTTTAGCAGCGATAATGGTATCAGTAGCTTCACCACCAAGAGGACAGCAGGCTGCAGCGACAGGGTGCTAGCTTCACCAACACGGGGTCTTGCAGACAGCTAACAACAGGCAACGAGCTATTGCTTAAGGCAACGTTGGTAATATTTATACCTGACAGGTGCCAGGTTTGACGCAAGTTTGCTGGACATAAGACGTCAATTAAAGATGTCACTAGGAAGGGATAGCTATCAGTTGCTCATTAGAGTTCCATTACTAATCAAAACACAGCAAGCGGGGATTTCCAGGTTTGCTGAGTTTTTATCTTGTTGAAGAACTCGGAGTGTTAATCTAGGAATATCAGATAGTGACTCCTGCTCTGTCATTGCACTAATTGGTCGCAAAGGAAGTGGCAGAGAACTATGCTGGAATGTGGCTCTGTTCGTGTGAGGCCAGAGATGACTTTCTGAATATCGCACTTGAACGGTTATGCCAATATAGGGAATAAATGGATTTATAGCCGAATAGGGGCATAAGGTCACAGTATCGGTCAGGAACCTAGATAAACACGCAACACTATATACACACTTCCTCATGTTGATCCTACTGGAGAGAAGCTTCATATACATTATAGCATCCAAATGATGTGGGATCCACTGCCAGTCCAAATTTCATATTAATCTTCTTCTTTGCATATCCAAAATGTACTCCTGGCCCAATTGGGGGCTATCAAAATCACTTGGGCGCGATACGTCTTGACCTTCCGCAGAACTCAAGGTAGCAGAGGCAGCAGTGTAAATGTGTACAGAAGTGCTGTGCTCCACTGCGTGTTGAATGCATGCAAAAGGGACCCTCTTGATATGAACTCCAGCATGGAGTAATCTCAACACTGCACATTCTTGACAGTGCCAAAACGCTCCAGTCAGGCCATGTCTCACTATGCAGAGATATCCTGAGCCACTCCAGAATGAAAAAGGCATTAATTCTCTGGCATATGACCTTAGCTGAGATCATCCATCTTAGGTTTTACAGACTCCGTCTGATGATTGTCTACCAGGGTGATCCTTTGATGGTCCAAATATTTCCAGAGACAAAGTGGCTCCAGGCACAAGAGTCGGGGACCCGACGCCACATGATTGCCTGTTGTCCATTATAATGTACAAAGACCCTGGATGGGAGAAAGGCTTTCAGAGCCAAATATATGACTGTCACCCACCCAAGGATAATGCTTCAATCAGTAGTGTGATCTCTGGATGAAGTAGGTAGAAAGACCCACCACGTGAGAATTTGGTGTTCACGTACCACCACCGACAGTCTGGAGCTGTCATAGCAAGGCCTGCATGTGACCACAAATAACCAGGGGGATACAGGAGACCTGGAGTCCATGAAACCTCAGAACCAACTTCACAGAAATCCATGACTGAGCCTGAAACACGAGGATCCCAAGCTCAATGTTTTGGGACGATTTTGGGGGCCAGAAGGGAATAATCTGTGTTAATGTTAGACTGGACTTCGGTTCCCTGATAGAAAATACCAGGAGTAAAAGAAGAGTGATTGTCATTCAGAGATAGTTCACAACCTACTTTAGCAATCCCATTTTTAGCAGCCTGTCACTTAGGAATAGATGTATCATGACATGCACAGGTGGTCAGTGTCCACTGCCATCACCTTTATAATTATTCTAGGGGCAGAGGTGATTAGAATAGACGAGAACATTTGAAAATGCTTTGACTCCCACCACAGACCGAAGGCAGCATATGTGGGACTGCATGATGGCAAATGAAAGCATGCATCCTGCAAATTCAGGAATATGATCAAATGCCATGGGTACAGAAAGAAACTGGAAAAGAATAAGTATTTCTAAATTGTCCCCCCTTTGGGAAGGCATTCAGGATGCAAAGATCTAAAATCAATACAAGCCCTCCACCCTTATTGGACACCAGAGAGTTATGAGAGTAACAACCCTTTTTCTTTTTTGATTCCAGCACCCCCTTGATGGGTCTCTAGGATAACAGTGACTTGACTTCCTGCAAAAGGGTGGTGCAATGAGCTGCTGAAACTTGAAAAGCAACAGGTGAGAAACAAAGAAAGGTGATAGGAATGGTAGGACCTTTTTGAGCAATTTACCACACCCAATGATCAAAAGTGATGGAGTCCGAACCAGGTAGGGATAATCAAATCCTGCCCTCTACCAGCTATGCATGGAACTAGAAGTAAAAATAAAAGTGGCTTGGAAACTATTAAGCGGGTGAGGAGGAGGTGGAAGATCTATGATGCCACCAACTACCATGCCCTCTGGCGGGATGAAAACTCTGGCCCGGCTGCTACACGGGTTGTGATGGTTGTCATTGCAATACGTTAGACCCCACGAATAGACTTTGAGTACTCCGTGTTATTGGTGAAATTGGTGGGCTGATGAAATCAAGCCTTGGGAACAGGCTATAACCTTCCAGCCTTTGAAATGTGTTAGTACAGAATGAGCCCTTTTGCCTAAGAATCCAGATCAATTAATGGGCATATCCATTAAGGATGCCTGAATCTCACTGAAAAACTCAGTAACTCAGTACCAGGCAGGACGCCTTATCAAGACACTGGTGCCAATGGCACGGTCTATACAGTTCATGATGTCAAGGATGGCCGTCAAAACATATTTAACAGTGTCCTGTCCATTTTGAATTGTTTGGGCAAAGGTTGTCCTGAATTCATTAGAGAGAGCAGGCAAGATTGTGCTTGCTATGTCCAAAAGGGCATGCATATGATGGCCCAGTAGATAACCCCATTTAGGGACCGAAAAAATTGGTAGAGGAAAATATTATTTTGCACGATGCGTCAATACACTTCAATTCCTTATCTTATGGTGTCGAATGGAACACGTTCAGGTTGACCTTTCTCATGGACACCTGCACCACTAATCTATCCAGGTTTGGATGTTCAGGAGGAAGGCCAGGTCACCAAGGGCTGACTTATATTGTCTAGCCACTGGATGACCGACTGATTTGATTTGATTTTGCGTTTTATAGACCGCGACGTATGCCCTAGGGTGTCTTGGCGCTAACCTTATCTAAAGAAAACTCAGTAACCGACTGGAGAGCCAAGCATGGCCTCATCCTAGCAGCCATTAAAGTATCTGTTAGGGCCTCATTGAAAGGCAACAAGGGCTCTGACATTGCCCAGACTATAACATTTCTATAAACAAGTTTGCTTTAGTTTCAACAGTAGATAGTTGTAAATCAAGTATTTCAGCTACCCTACAGGCAACCATGCAAAGGAGGGATTCTAATTCAGTCTCAAGAGGAATGCCCAAATTGCTTGCTTTTCGTAAGGCCATGTACCATTCATTATCGTTACAGTGTGGTAGAGCCAGTTGTCTGGTTCCCCTTCATCATGATGTGGTATCTTGTGGCACACATGAACTGTGTCTAAATTGGTGCTGAACAGGGCCTTTAACCTCCTATAGCACTTGCATTGAGGGTAAGGCTGCAGAGCATCCAATGTGGGTGGGTTCGCTTTGGTGATTTTATAGTGAGATGGTGATCTATGGTATGGTGTGACGTGAGCACCAGGGTGGAGATCGGAGTAAGAGCCAAATCAAGACTATCGCCAACAAAGTCAGGGTCATTGCTGGTGGGGACAAGCGTGCTGTCAAGAGACAGGGTGTTGAACTATGGTATGGAGCAAGCAAGGTCCGGGAGGAGGCCCAGTGGGGTCATTCAGCACAATGGAAGGACTCACTGGCAAAGGTCAGATGGGTGGCCTCAACAGCTCTGTGGGGTCCAAAGGTGCTCCAAAGAGAACCAGCGCTGTCCTTGATCTGCAGCACGGCTTCTTTAAAGGCTTTGGTTTGCTGTGGGATTGACACCAGTGCGGGGATTTCAGGTGCATTAGTCCCAGAATGGGCTCAGAATGGGAGGACGCCCGAGGAGTTGTGCCCTTGGAATGCTAACTGTGTGGCTTCTCTCCTGTTCTGAGATACAAAAGTGGCTCCAATAAAGCTAAAATCCAAAGACTTCAAGTGGTGCAGAATGTGGCTGCTAGACTACTGGGTCAAGTGCCTAAATCTTCATCAGTCACCGGCTTCCTCCGTAGCCTTCATTGGCTGACGGTGTAGAGCCAGATAAAATTTAAAGCCCTATGTTACATGTTTAAAATTAAAACTGGAGTGGCCCCCAAATAGTTGCAAAAGCTTGTTCAATACTCCCAATCCTCTTTTCTTCTGCGCTCTGCCCACGAGATGAGGTTCTCTGTCCCAAAATTCAAACTTTCTCGCATGTGTGGCTGGTTCTTTTCTTATTTGGGACCAACCCTGTGGAACTCCTTACCTATCTCACTACGTTAGGAAACCATTTATGGTGTACTCCGCAGAAGCTTGAAGACTTTTTTCTTCAATTCTTAGACACCTACTTGCTAGACCTCAGCTTTCCTACCGGGCCGGGAAACAAATTTAAGTTCAATTCAAATAAAAGTGGGACAAATCCTGCTTTGCCTTCTTGCCCCTATGCACGAGTTGAACTTAGTGTAACCCAATGAAGTGAAAAGAGGTCAGGGCTTGGTGAGGGAACGGCCCTGCAACTTGGAGCAGGATTGCTTTCTCAAGCGCTACCTCTTCTTATATCCTGCGCCCAGATTGCTTTCGGTGTATCAGGGTGAATTTGTCACACAACTTCAAATCATGCCCTGAACCAGGCACCATAAACAAATGTTGGTGGGAGCAACACAGTTTGAAACCCGCCGTTTTGGAGGCAAGGAAGGTGACATTTTTCCAGGCACACCGTCTATTGTTGAAATTTGCCATCAGTATGATGGAGCAAGGTTTCATACGCACAGAAACTTGCTTGGATTCAACCCTGTCTAAATAACCTGTAATTAATTAATCAACATGTTTTGTCTATTAATATTTACATTACACAACATATTTAGTAAGAAGGGGAAGCTTGACTATGTGCTTTCACTAACATTAACCAGAGTGTCCTAAAAATGGCCACCAAATACGCAGGAACTTTTCTGCGCATGCGTCTGTCACATCTACGTGGCATGACGTCCTATGCTTGTGGTGGGAACTTCTTGCTTCTGCGCACTAGTGCCAGAAATGGCTGCTTCAAACTTCACATGCTAATGCTTATGCTGCTGCTTGTACTAAATTTTGTTCGTTCTGCTTAACTATTAATGCAAAAGTTAAAATAAAGTAATGGGGTTAGAGTAGAGATAAGTGGTATATAGTACATTCATTTATTTTTGTATTTTAATACGTTTCTCTTTGACTTTGTTATCAGCTCGTATTTGGGCCTGAAAGAGACGCAAAACTCCATATTGAAAAAGCTGCCCCTGCGCAGAAAATCCTTGAAATAATGAGGCCACTGTCATTGAACAGCTGCCAGCACCCTTCTTACCCATAATGTTCCTGGGAACCTGCTCATCCGACCTCTAGAGAGGAAGCTATAAAAAGCAATGTATTCAATATGTATACCAATATTGCTGGGTGGAAAAAAATCATAAGAAAATAAATTATGGGCGGGAACGTAATCAATATAAGTCTACGAAAAATGATCTCATCTTAGTATAGTGTGATGACCTCTCCTCATCTTTCTGACAAATTGCTGAAGGGGAACACATAGATTTGCAACATTTAGAGGGTGGTACATTGCCTGATAATAGTATAACTAACGTAGGCTTAGTTAGATAAATTGTCCGACTTGTCCCAATAGCTGACCTGTCACTGCCCCAACGCATGCTATAGGAGATCGAGAGCAGAGATGCTGGCGGAGCACTCTGTCAGAAGAATCGGGGTGTTGCTGGAGGAGAATTATCGATTACCCAGCAGGGGTATCTAGATTGACTTAAGAGAGGGGTGTGACGCTGACGTTGCACTTAGCTGAGGTCACCTGTCCTGTTCTGCACCTGTCCTGTTGGCACCTGATCAGTCGGGAGCCCTATCTTTGCCCCAGTCGGTGGCCAGGGTTGGTCTTCACACCATTCTGGGTAAATATAATCCACGTGGTATGTCCTTGTGCTATTTTCTTTTCTCACCCTTCCCAGGTACCAATGTTTAAAGGTGTTACTATAGTTTTCTTGCAAACTTATGTCTTATTAATTGTTTTCTTATTTGTAAAACTTATGGTCACTGTTTTGTGGCCTGACTCTACAAAATTTGCTTAGAAAAAACTTTTAAAACTTTCCCAGAGTCTGCGGTTTATTACAGAAAAGGTAAATTGTTTACATGCTACTTATTAAAATGTAACACCCTTTTCGATCCCTAGGACTTATAACATAGGTGACAAGGATTGGTAATTCATGGTTTACAGGTATAAGTCCTAAAAGGAATCGAAGTACTGATAGACAGTAAGTAGTAAAAAGCAGGATTACTTGTTCAAAGTGTGAAAGTTATGGGCCGAGGTGAGTATGTTAAATTGACCTAGTTGTCCAGCGCTCTATCAAGTACAACCAACGAAGTTGGGTGCTGAACTCCGGATCTGGGTTGATTGGCATGGAAAGAAATAAACTGACATCTGCATGAAGGATGATGCCTATATGGAGTCCCATTCTGTCATTCCCAGAGCCGCGTGAGGCAGTTGCAGATTCCGCCTGCTCCACAAACCGCCATGCTGGAGCAATGGTTGTTGATCCAGTTTGGCGCATGAGAATATTTTAAAGATGAGAAATTTTCAGTTAGAAGTATCCATCAGAAATGGAAAGTTTGAATATAATTGCGTAGATGTGAAAGATTGCACAATATGAAAGATTCATATTGTGAACCAATTAGTTTAAATAATTTGAGCCTGATTCACAAAGCTGCACATGGGACTTTGGCTTATGGGCACAAATACCATTTTCTTTTACAAGTTGTTTTTGGTTTTACACTTGTAAAACTGTTGCTCACACACTCCCAGTGTGAGTGAATCTACTGCCCACGAGATATAGTGGGTATTAACTCTCATCGTTTGTGTACACCCACAAACATACTTATTTATTTATTTATTTATTTTATTTGGCGATTTTTAGAGCGCGCAAATACCCAAGGGTGTCTCGGCGCTATAGTTGCAGAACTCTCTGGCGGATAGGGGGGGAATTAGGCTGGGAACAATCAAGTTTTCAGTTTTCAGTTTTGTCTTTGGGTCAGCTCAACATTTTCCTGGCCTGTCGTTGATGGGCAGAGTGGCATTTACAAGATGATGTCCCTGCAGCGTCTCTTATATATCATGCAGAATTCCCCCTATCCAATCCCTTTGGCGATCTTCGGGTAAATAGCGCAGGATGTCTGGACATTGTTGTGGCAGGGAGGCACATCTAGAATAGCTTTGAGCAAGCTGCAGAGAGGAGTCTACAACTGTGGGCTCCCTGTTCCGGATATAAAGTTATACTATTTAGCCTCACAACTATTGGTCGTAAACGACTAGGTGTTCGCAGATAGAAACAAGCCTGCCTATAGAGTGGACAGAGAAGCAATGGTGGGGGGAGCTGCGAGTCACTTATCTACGCGGGGAAGGAGTGCTCCACATTGCCTAGACACACCGCAACAGTGGTAGCATGTTGGAAGGAAGCAAATAAAATACTGGGATGGCGGGGCAGGTTAACAAGCATGACACCTCTGTGGGTAGGGGACCAGTTGAAAGAAGTAGTGGCATTCAGTCACCTCAAAAGCTGGTAGACAATAGGAATAGAAAGGTTAGGAGGTGTATGGTGGGAAGGAGCCCCTTTACAGTTCGTAGACCTGCAACAGGAATACAGCCTAAACCCCGGCTCAAAGATTCTCTTACTTGAGACTTATGCATGCCTTGCAAAGCAATATACAGCGATGCGAAATCCTTCTAGACTATTCCCCCCTGAAGGACAGACTTATGGCAGACCATATCCTCGAGAAAGCCACATCCACAATTTACTGTAAGCTTATAAACAACAAGCCATACTGATAAAAGCTCTTAAGCAGGATAGGTTGGAAGAGCAGGTTTATTAGTACAACCATCAACAGCAGGTTACAGCAACTGACTCTCTATTCAGAAACATAACATTCTAACAATGATGTAAGGTTCACAGAGCTCCTTTAAAGAGACAGTAACCACAACACATCCCCTAACCATAATAAAAAGAAAAGAAAGGGATAATTAGGACAGAACAGCATCAAAAGAAACTTTCTAAAGCAAGTTAAAACAGAACATAATCCTTAAACTTCCTAGGAACCTGTCTTGTCCTAGGAACTGATCTTGAACTACCAAGAACATTTTCTTGGCCAAAGCTAGGAGAAGTGCAAGTATGACTGGAATTACCAATAGACACAGAACCACTATTGGAATGACTTTTAGACTCACTACACTTGGCCAATCTAGACATGTTCCAAGTGCACCCATTGTCCAAAGTCACAACATTTTTCCTAATAGCAGTAATGATGAAAGGACCACTGAAATTGGAAGTACCCTTGTGTCCATATTTTGGTTTCTTCACAAGAACACAATCCCCAACATTCAATTTCCCAAACTTGACAGCCATCCTATCATCATAACGTTGTTTATACTTCCCTGATATTCAGCTAGCGCATTCCTCCTTCTCAACTCATCTTCAACACTATCATTACAAACCCTCTCTGGAAGCCAAGCAGGATTAAGCTTGGAATTAGCCAATCTCCCCCTCAATGCTTCAAAAGGAGACTTTTGCATGATAGCATTGGGAACTGTGCGATGTGCCTACCAGGTCTCCCTCAACACACTACTGAAAGAAACCTTGAACTGCAAAGCCCTCTGCGCACAACTCTTTACAACCCTATTCATTCGCTCAGTAAGACCGTTCGCCTGAGGCGAATAAAGAGCTGTCTTCCGGTGAACAATCCCAAGATCTTTGAGAAAACAGTCCATCTCATTGGAGGTAAATTGTACTCCATTGTCAGTAAGTACATACTTAGACACCCCTTCTGACACAAACACATCCTTAAGAAATTCGATAATGGCTTTAGAATTCACCATGCCCATGCATTTAGAAATCACCCACTTTGAAGTGTAATCCACCAGCAATACTACAAACCTCTCATGTGAAGGCATGAGCTCAAAAGGAACCGCTATGTCTAGCCCCACCTTTGTCCAAACCGTAGCAGGAACTTCAACTGGAGAAAGAGGAGAATGACTAGTGGTGTGTGATTTGTCATTAGCAGCACACAAGTGGCAATCCTTAACAACAACTTCCACCATCCGATCCATACTAGGCCACCAGTATCTCTCTCTGATGCGAGCCATGGTGAGATTCCTCCCCAGATGGCCCTCATGAGCCAAATTGACAACTTTCTCACGCAAATCATGTGGAGGTACTAATCTGTCCCCTCTCAACAAGTTTCCTTGACAAAACGTCAAATCATCTCTAACCGTCCAATAAGGCTTCAAATCACTATCCAGTTGATCATACCTAGGCCAACCATTTCTGATAATATCCTTCAAAGATTGAAAAACAACATCATTAGCAACACAGCTTGACCATTCATCCTTAGACAAGGAAGGTTCCAGTACCCAATTTAAACACTCAGAACTTCCAGAAAAAACATCCCCTTCAATCGGCAATCTGGGTAAAAAATCTGCAGGCTTGTTGTTTTGGCAAGAAATATATTGTACAATGAAATTAAACTCTTGTAAACCTTCACTCCATCTCTTCAATCTAGGTGTCATATGATCACTCTGATGACAAGAAAATATCTGAACCAGAGGACGATGGTCCGATCTCACAACAAAGGGGAATTCCCCATAAAAAGAATTTAAAATGATGTATTGACCAAAATACAGCCAACGCTTCTCTCTCAATGCAGGAGTAATTCAATTCTGCATCCTTCAAAGCTCTTGAAGCAAAAGCCACCACAACTTCCTCCCCATTCACAATCTGAGAAAGTACTGCGCCAAGCCCTTTAAGGCTGGCATCGGTAGTAACAATGGTTTTTAGTTTAGAGTCAAAATGACCCAAAGTGGGCATTTTGCCAATCTCAGTTTTAATCAAACAAAATGCTTCCTCACAGTCACTAGACCAAGTGAACCGTACACCCTTTTTTAAAACAGATCCTATAGGCTCAACAATGCTTGCAAAACCTTTAACAAATTTGGAATAAAATTCCGCCATGCCCAAAAAAGACTTGGTCTAGTCTTTATCTTCTGGAGTAGGTGCCTTGACAATGCTCTCCGCCAATTCTAATTTAGGTTGTATCCCTTTTCCAAAAATTACATGCCCAAGGTAAGTAACAGAGTCTAAACCAATTCTGCATTTCTCTTTTTTAACAGTGAGTCCCCTGTCAGATAATCTGCCTAACACCGATCTCAAAACAACATCATGCTCTCCTGCATCCACTCCATAAATCAAAATATCATCTTGGAAGAACATTACTTTCCGAAGATCACCAAGAACCATCTTCATCACCCTTTGAAAGAAAGCAGCAGCCGAGGCTAACCCAAAGGGCATTCTCAAGAACTGATAAGCACCAAGGGGTGTGATAGAGCGAGCTTTAGAAAATATTTTATTCTAGCTCGTGATGTCATACTCTCATAATTTGAAATAATATATTAATGAGTGTTTGCATGATTTGTTTGATTAACACAACCTAGATTAAGTTTGCACCACACATGAACACGCGGGAAACTAATTACATGTGCTCTTGTTGCATTTGCAAGTCTGTTTTTGTAACACATTATTAATATTGTCCTGTTTGTTATGTCTGTCCTATTGTCTTTGTCACTATTAATATGCGGCTGATCATTCATGGCATGTGCTTTTATATGTGCTTACATGTATGTCCTATGTTGTGTTTGTCTATCTGTGTATCATTTAATCATCTTTTTACTCTTTCAGAAACATAAAGCTGGATTACATGAAGAATGGTAGTTATTATATGTGTTGCTTTATTTGTTTGCTTCTGCTAGTTGTCATTTATTAGTGGGTTAATTAATAATTAGCAAGGGCTGGGTGGTACAGAAGGGTTTGTTTTACCTGAATTAATTATTCTTTTGTGTTTGTTTAAATAATAGTTTTCTGAAAAAGTGATGCAAGCTGAAAGTGGCGCAGTGACGCAAGCAAAAAGTGCCGCAGAAAATTGACGCCTTCTAAAAGAGGCCTGCTGATGCTAAGCCACAGGAGAAAGTTTATTTTGAAAAAAGATGACAAGCCTACAAACTTTTATTCTGAAATCATTAAAAAATGAACTGCTAAAGACAACTCTGTGGAGTGGGTTTGGATGTGCCATGGAGAGCTCAGAACCGACAGGCTCAAGGTTGAAAGGAAGAGACGTGACAGATTTCATATTGCTTGAACATTTTTGCTACAAAATGTAGCAGACTAAGGAACTGTCGCCAGGATTCTGTGCATGAACAATGGCTCTGTGTAAAGCCTGGTCTCGTGGTGGAAGATGTCACAGTTTACTGTGGCGTGAGGTGATTCAACCAATGGAGAGTCACAATTCAGCTGTTGGAATGTGAAAAATAGTTAGCTCAGCTTAATTTAGTGTATAAAAATAGGCTTTAGCTGCAAACTTTTGGCTTACGCTCTTGATTCCAGAAGGACGTGTTCTGCTGTCCGATGATTACACGTAAGAAATGTAACTTTTAAGACTTTGTTTTCAGGCGATGAGGGTAGTGACAGAGAGATAGTTAGGTTTTGGAAATGCTCTTCCTTTTCACTTATTTCTGCTAATGAATAATATTATCTTGAATTAAGCTCTCTTTATAAAATGCTGAATAAAACTTACTTATGACTTTTTCTAATGCTTGCTTAATAAAGTTCCAAACCTAAGTTTTCTTAAATATGTTTTAATAAACTTTTTAAAATGACAAGCTGGTCTTGTTTATTATGAATGTCTTAAACAAACATATAGTATCCATTCACCTCATGATTTCTTATGGGCCTGGTATTGATTGGTAAGTGTAGGTGTGATAGTGGATTATGACATCATTTATAAAGGATTTTAGTTTTTGGGCTTCATCAATTTGGTAGCATCAGAAGGTTTATATGTTGTTTTTGACATGCATGTTACATATATGTTGGTATAGTCATAGGATTGATGTTTAACAAATGTTAAGTTTTTGATTTTGTCAGAGTGTTATATGTAGTCTTAAGGAATTTTTCCAGCAGTGTGAAAGATTCCTGGTTAATTGCCGGCAAGGTAGTGTGACTAGAAGAGTTACACAGTGCATTTGTCTGTTTCAAAATTGTGGCATAGAATATATCACGTGTTGTGGATGTACAACACAAGTTTAGGGACCTTAGATTGCATGGTTGAATGTATAGTGAGGATTGCCTATGAAATTGTAGCATTAAGCAGAGGGACCTGGTGAGCCTGTTTTAAAACTTTCTGTGAAAAGAGTAGTAGGATTTATCCAAGCTTGTGTGAGGGGTAAGAGTTTTTTTTCTTCTAGGGTTTGAGTCCAAAGAAGGAAGGTAGGCGTTGTTTCTTTCCTAAGGTTAGAGTCCTAAGGAAGAGATAGCGTTGTTTTCTTACTGGCGATTCTGGATTACTACGGTTGGTTAGAGTCCTACTGAAGTTTTCATGTATGTATGATCAGGGTTTTCTTGTTTGAAAGTGTGTGAATGGTCTGTAAAACTGAAGGGTAGGGTAAGAATTACTCTATTGGCAATTGAGACTATTCTGTGTGAATAGCGTCGTCTATTCCACGCTGAGAATACTTGAATGAATGTGTAAAACTATCTCTTTGTTTAGAGAAGCAGACAAATGGTTTCCTTTATGTTGTTATTAATTGCGTTTTAAAAAGATAATAGGAAAGCGTTTTTAAGCCTTCATGGTAAAGAATGCGCTATTTTAAAATATTGTAAAGCGCTCTGAAGCCTTTAGGTAAAGTCTGTGCTGTTTAAAAACATTAAAATGTGTTTTGCGCCATTTAAATACATTTAGAAGCATTGTGCGCTGTTTAAATCTATTGAAAAGTGCCCCGATCGAAAATTCTAAAGGGAGGGGCTGTTTTAGGAGTAAAGCGTGTGGGGAGAGAGCCTGCAGCTGCAGCCTGCTGTATACGTCAGAGCCTGTTGCGCTCTGATTGGTTCAGGTTTCCTAGAATGTCTGGGCAAAGCAGCGCTCTCATTGGCTGAGGCGCGATTGAATGGTCGAAATTTGTTTACGAGTTGCAAGTATTCCTGTATTGGTTTTTGTCCTCCTCGCAGATCGCGCTATTTTTAGAAAGTACTGGCTTGATTGCATGTCATATTACAGCTGACTTATGTGCTGGCGAGCGTTGCACTAAGTGAAGGGTACGTTGTGAGCTTGTTCAGTCAGTTGCACTTGTGAACATCCCCGTTTTAAATTCACCAATGTTAAAGCGTATAGCTTAACTAATCTGTGTGCCGAGCATTTGGGTAACAGAGCATTTTGTAAAGGAGGGGGGCGTAAGGGGAGAGCTGCCTGCAGTGGCTGGCTACGTCAGCCGCCGCGCTCCCATTGGTAGAAAGGCCGTCGCATCATAAGAAAGCCGCGCTGTGGTTGGGCGAGGCTCTCTCAGCCGCGCTCTGGTTGGTTCAGGCGTCTGGAGTGTTTTCTAGCCAAGCCGCTCTCTGATAGGTTCACGCACAGTAAAGCAGCGCTGTAATTCGCTGACAGTGTTTCTGTATCTAAAGTGGTTGCGCGATGACTGGCTGATGCATACTGAATAAATTATTCTAAATAAATATCCCCGTTTTTGTTCCCTTCCTCGCCGCGCTAGATAAAAAGAGAGTCTAACAGCTGATGTGAGCGTTCGACCGTCCGTCTCGTGAAAGGAAAAGGGGGGGTGTTTGGAGCGCGAGGAGAAAGCTAGGAGCGGCCGCGCTCGGATTGGTTGGAGCGCCGTGCTCTGATTGGCCGAGGCATTTGTAGCCGCGCACCAGCACTGTGATTGGCTGAGGCGCGTTGTTGCTTAAAAATAATTATTTACAATTTAACAATGTCCCCGATTTGATTTCCTTCTTCATTGCGCTGTTGTTTGAAAAAGGAAAAGCGTGTTACAGCTGATATGGGCTGGGCGAGAGATTGTGCGCTGTATTAAAATAATATCTCCAAAAGCAGAGGCCTGAGCGCACGAAGGGAGAGAGACTGAAGCAGTGGAGCATACGTCACAGCAAACAGCCGCGCTGTGATTGGCCGAGCGTTTCAGTTGCTGTGTTGTGATTGGCTGAAGTGCTGCGCTTGCTGTCGGCCGAGAATGTTTACATTTTTTTTTTTTTCTTAAGCTAGTTGCTGTTTTCAGGGACGTAATATATATACTACCTGCTTGTTTGGGGGCAGGACACTCGGAGCTCATCGGCTAATGTTGATGTGCTGTTTAATTTAAGCACAACGCGCGCTGCGAGCATCAAAACGTGCAGTGATTGGCTGATACGCTTTACTAGTCTTGAGTTGAGTGTTTGGGTTTACATTTACGAATGCTTTGTTTTTCTTTATTATAAATGCCCAAAACTTACTTAGCCCAAGACTTACTGCTGGAAAATAGTGGATACCACAGCAGCAGGGACAGCAGTGATATCTACTGTCACATGGTAACAGGGTGTGCAGAGCAGGAACAGCAGTGATATCAGCTGTCACAAAATAAGGTCAAAGCATTAGTAGCTGCCACCAGAGCTGTAGCAGTAGTAGGACAGGAACCACAGTAACAGTCATAGCTTTTGACCCCAGCTACCTTCACAATAGCATCAGCAATGTTTGTGATTTGAAATTTCAAACAAGGGGAGAACAAAGATTGTGTAAGGTAATTAAATAAATAAATATTTCCAAGGATTTTGCTAGTTACTGTAATTACTGGTGTAATTAGGAAGGTTGCGCTGTGTTCAAGTTTCAAGGTGGCAGCAAGACATTATATTTAAATTAAAGGCAAACACATTAAGTTTTCTTTTTCCACAGCTGATGATGCAGAAAGGTGTGTAAGTGCAAATAATGTATTAAAAATATACCAAGTCACATTTAAGTGTTGAATAAATGTTTTATATTGCTGTTTTGTAAATACATATTTCTTTCCAGGTTTATTAAAAATAAAAGATACAGGTAAATTAGGAGTTGTATTAAATTATTAACCCCTTCCACACTCATGACGAGCTGGGCTCGTCATGGTGTAGCCTCCTCGTACACTCATGACGAGCCCAGCTCGTCATAAAACAATGTAAAACAACAATTTGCAGCACAGATGGGGAAAACGCATAGCAGCCATGGAGTTAAGGTTATAAAGTTTTACTTCACCTGACCTTGTCAAATTAATTAATTAATTGATCAGCAAACGCTATTAGGCCAATTAAGTGAACGCATTTACTAATTGAGATTAATTATTATTAAAGGTGAGTATTTTAAAACATGGATAATTATTATTTAAAGACGAAGAAAATGTTTTTCTGCTATCAGAAAATGGAAAATATATTCAAACAGGTTAAAAGGGTTGTTTGTACATGTGAGAGCAAATTAATGAATACACAGGTGAGTAATGAAGTAACTAGTAAGCATAATAAAAATACAGATGCTACCACAAAAGAAATAATTTTTAATGAAAATCCAATTACTGAATTAGCAAATGTAAATAATGAACCTGTCAGAGAAGAATTAATTGATCATTGTAAAAATGATGTTGTAAATACAGATCAGGATAGAAATTCAAGCAAACGCCCAGAGCAGATTAATGTGTCGCCAAGAGTCCCAGTCCAGACCCCTTCTCAAGGTGTCACAACAGATAGATATGATGAGATGCCTAGTACTTCTGAAATTAATATTCCTGATCATGTAAGTTCTACAAATGATTTATTGGAGCAGTTAAAGTCAGACATGGAAGCAGTGACAGTTCCTGTGACAATTGAACATGTTCCCCCAGTGCTTAGAAAAGATGAAACTAGTTCCACAGCTTTAACGGTCCTAATTCAAAAGTTTGCTGAAAAACTTTATTCTAATGTACCTGAAAATGAGCTAGTAATGATTCCAACTCAGCAAGAGAGAGTGATGACTCTAGTTTCACCTAGTGAAAACACTGACGTTGACCTGACACAGCCTGGTGAGTATAAATTACTGGATAATGCAATCAGTACAGACAGATTACAAAGATTGCAGGATGATGAGGACATTGAAGAATTGAACAATACAGGTAGGTTTGCCTCTGCCCATATAAAAGATTTAATTTGGGCTTTGAGAAAAAGGGGTAGTCTGAATAAATGGAAAACAAAATGGACAAAGAAAAAGGAGAAGGAAAAAGCGATTTTAACTGTTGTAGGAGAGTGTAAAAATCCACAGATGCAGGATGAGATAAATCAGCAGCAACAGTTACTGAATGAACAGCTACAAATTCAGCGACAGGTGGTGATTCAGCAGAATGGGATACCTTTGCCGCCATTTCTAAATTATGTTAATGAGCAGAAATACAATACAGATACAGGATTCAGTGGAGTCCAGGAAAACAGACCTGATCCAGTTAAAATTGCAAACAAGCAGGTAAACTCATTTCCTAATATTTCACAGTACAAGATGAAGTCAGAAAGAATTAAAGGAGTTAATCCTGATATTGAAAAATTTATTGAGCAGGGTGTCTTAAAAGAGATTGAGAATAGTCTTTGTGACTCACCAGATATGGGAATTAGAAAGCCAGATGAAAGGTACAAAATAGTACAGGACCTGAGAAAGGTTAATGAGATAGTTATCCCTTGTTGGCTTATTGTGGCCAAACTAGTAGAGATCCTTTATCAGATACCACATGATACTGAGTGGTATTGGGTCCGAATGCACCCAGAGAGTCAAATAATTTTTGCTTTCAGGTTCCAAGAGAGAATTCCCAGACAGGTAACTATTGAGAGAATTAAAATGATTGAAGCAATGGAATTCCCAGAGACGCAAAAACAGGTAAGAATGCTCCTAGGCATGGTTGCATACTGTTGCCAATGGATTTGTGCTTTCTCAGTGTTTGCAAAACAATTGCGGAGACTGACAAAAGCAGATATAAAAGACCCAATTGTCCTGACAGAAATAAAGCTCAAAGCCATTGAGCAATTTAAAAAGAGTTTGTGTGAAGCTCCTGTTCAGGGCATGCCAGACTTCAACAAAGAATCTGGGCTTCTAGACCAAATAACAGAGATAAAATGTGCTGGAGAGAAAAATGATCATGTCTTAAAAGGTAATGAGCACACAGGTACCATTGTTAAGTTCTGTGCTCAGGAGAGGGTTGCAATCAATGGGGAAAAATTCAATGAACATGTTTCATGCATCCTCATACTAATCTTTGCAATTCAGACATGGCAAGAGTTAAAACAATTACAAGATGAGGCATATGATGAGGAGAAAAACACATGGCTCAAAGAAGGTTGCAAACAGCGAGAAGAGGATGAAATTTGGTTTTACAGAGATGGCGGACCTGTTATGTCCAATTGCATGATTGCTGACATGGCACAGATGTACCATGGTCCAGGTCATTTAGCAAGAGACACAATGATTCAACTGTTCAGGGAAACATGTCTGACATGTCAGGAAAACACATGCCAGAAAAACAACACAGATCAAAAGACAATTGAGAATTTGGGAACCATAGACCGAGAGGGTGGTTCATTTGCAAAAATTCAAACAGATCTTTTTGAGTTGCCCCAACATAACAAACTGAGATATGTCCTAGTCATCATTTGTTTACTTTCAAAATGGTTAGAAGCTTTTCCAACAAGAAAGAATGATACATATTCTGTATTCCATCAGTTGGGAACAGATGTGGAAAAGGAGCAGGCTCATGATTTATTGCCAAGAGACTTGGTCAGAACAAAGGTTCATCGGAGGAAAAACTGTCTAGTACCCAGGTGGCAGAAAGCAAGTCAGGTGACAACAGATACTGGATGGATGCATATCAGTAATACCCTTTGTGTACCTGAACCTGATAACACTGATGAAGTTAGTAAAGACACTGCAACTGATTAAGACTCTGAAAAAGAAATTCCTGAAAAAAATCCAGATCTTGAAGATCGACAAGGTGGTCGACATCTGGATGATGATGTCAATGTGAATGAAACATTGAATGAAGAAGATCTAGAGATTGTAATTCTAGATTCAGAAAATGATGAAAATCTGCTAGAAAAAGAATGTCAAGAAAAAGAAGAAGATTCGGAAGCAGAAAATTCTGAGCAAGAAGATAATCAAGTCAAGGAGTAGCTCTGTATGCAGGAACAAGAATCCTGAAACTGGGAAGTTGAAGGTGATCCCTGAAGAAGAGGAAGAATTACCAAGTACCAGCTGTAAGGATGATGTTTCTAACGGAGTGAAGCTGCCGAGTAAAGAAGTTCCTAGGTACAGATTTAAAGTCTCAGAAAATGATACAGACGGGAGTGATGAAGAGTCTGAAATAAGAAAATTCAGAAAAAAGGCTTGGAAAGCTGAATGTAAAGAAAGCAAGCCTAAGAAGAAACTCTTGAGAAAAGGTGATGTCTGGCCTAAATATTTAAAGTTCAAATATGAAGTGTCAAGTCAGAAAAGTGATTCAGACAAAAAAGAGCAAGCTGGAGAAAACATTGAAATGATTACCAAGAAAAGCAAAAGACCACTGAGACCAAATGTAAAATACAAGTCTCCAGAGTGGGCCTACATAACTATCACTCCAATAGTTGAGGAGTGCAGTAGCAGTCAAAATGGTGACAATGACTAGGTTTAGTTTTCTTTAAGTTGAGGTTTATTTTTGGCATAAGGCTGAAGAAATTGTGTTAGGGTGACACAAGGTCGAAGAAATTGTGTTAGCTGGAAACACTTTTATGTAAGACGCAAGGTCGAAGAAAACATGTTTAGATTTTGGAAAAAAAAAAAAAAAAAACAGGGGGTATATACTATGTACTAATTTTCAAAAAATTTCAAAAATTTACTTTTTTGGTTTTTTTGTTTTGTTTTATACTACTCAGATTGATATTTGTTTTGTTGGTGCAATTCAAAATGTAGTTATGCAATTTAAAACTTAGTTACCTAAATTCATTGGGGGTTGGGGATTCAAAGGTGGAAAGGATCCAACTTAGCTGAATAAAGAAAGGGTAAAGGATACAGAATTAGTAAGATGTAAGACTCAATACTAATTATGAGTAGATGAAATTAGAGCTTAAATACTAATCCAGAGTAAGCCTGAAACATGTTCAATAGATAAAATTTTTAATTAACATTTTTTGGGTGTTGTTTGGTGATTTTGAAATCACCAGATGAGGGAGTTGATAGAGCGAGCTTTAGAAAATATTTTATTCTAGCTCGTGATGTCATACTCTCATAATTTGAAATAATATATTAATGAGTGTTTGCATGATTTGTTTGATTAACACAACCTAGGTTAAGTTTGCACCACACATGAACACGCGGGAAACTAATTACATGTGCTCTTGTTGCATTTGCAAGTCTGTTTTTGTAACACATTTTTAATATTGTCCTGTTTGTTATGTCTGTCCTATTGTCTTTGTCACTATTAATATGCGGCTGATCATTCATGGCATGTGCTTTTATATGTGCTTACATGTATGTCCTATGTTGTGTTTGTCTATCTGTGTATCATTTAATCATCTTTTTACTCTTTCAGAAACATAAAGCTGGATTACATGAAGAATGGTAGTTATTATATGTGTTGCTTTATTTGTTTGCTTCTGCTAGTTGTCATTTATTATTGGGTTAATTGATAATTAGCAAGGGCTGGGTGGTACAGAAGGGTTTGTTTTACCTGAATTAATTATTCTTTTGTGTTTGTTTAAATAATAGTTTTCTGAAAAAGTGATGCAAGCTGAAAGTGGCGCAGTGACGCAAGCAAAAAGTGCCGCAGAAAATTGACGCCTTCTAAAAGAGGCCTGCTGATGCTAAGCCACAGGAGAACGTTTATTTTGAAAAAAGATGACAAGCCTACAAACTTTTATTCTGAAATCATTAAAAAATGAACTGCTAAAGACAACTCTGTGGAGTGGGTTTGGATGTGCCATGGAGAGCTCAGAACCGACAGGCTCAAGGTTGAAAGGAAGAGACGTGACAGATTTCATATTGCTTGAACATTTTTGCTACAAAATGTAGCAGACTAAGGAACTGTCGCCAGGATTCTGTGCATGAACAATGGCTCTGTGTAAAGCCTGGTCTCGTGGTGGAAGATGTCACAGTTTACTGTGGCGTGAGGTGATTCAACCAATGGAGAGTCAGAATTCAGCTGTTGGAATGTGAAAAATAGTTAGCTCAGCTTAATTTAGTGTATAAAAATAGGCTTTAGCTGCAAACTTTTGGCTTACGCTCTTGATTCCAGAAGGACGTGTTCTGCTGTCCGATGATTACACGTAAGAAATGTAACTTTTAAGACTTTGTTTTCAGGCGATGAGGGTAGTGACAGAGAGTTAGTTAGGTTTTGGAAATGCTCTTCCTTTTCACTTATTTCTGCTAATGAATAATATTATCTTGAATTAAGCTCTCTTTATAAAATGCTGAATAAAACTTACTTATGACTTTTTCTAATGCTTGCTTAATAAAGTTCCAAACCTAAGTTTTCTTAAATATGTTTTAATAAACTTTTTAAAATGACAAGCTGGTATTGTTTATTATGAATGTCTTAAACAAACATATAGTATCCATTCACCTCATGATTTCTTATGGGCCTGGTATTGATTGGTAAGTGTAAGTGTGATAGTGGATTATGACATCATTTATGAAGGATTTTAGTTTTTGGGCTTCATCAGGTGTAACAAAGGATGTTAAGTGTCTGGACTCCTGATGTAAAACAATTTGATGGTACGCAGAAGAGAGATCCAGAACACTAAACATGTTTGCTCCTTTCAAGATACTAATTGACTCAGATATATTCGGCAAAGGTTGCTGATCAACCCAAATACATTCATTCAGTCCACGCAAATCCACACACATTCTTACCGCTTTACCACCATCCTTGGGTGCCAAAACTATCGGACTTAACCATTCTGAAGACTCTATTTCCTCTATTACTCCCAATCTCAAAAGTTTCTCAATCTCCAGTTTCAAAGGCTCAACCATCATATTCGGAACTTTCCAAACTTCATGTACACATGGTTTAGCTGATTTTTTAAGAATAATCCTGTGTTCAAATCCTTTTAAACATCCTAGTGTATCTGAGAATACTTTAGGAAATTCAGAAAAAATATTCTTGGATTCAGACACAGTGCTAACTCCCTGAGGAAGAGTAGAAGAAATTAAGTCTTCCATAAAGACGACTTGATCCTGAGGATTTTTAGCACGAGGATTAAGAATTATACCAAAATCATGTTGATGTTTCCATCCAAGAAGATTATCTCCTCTCACTGCCACATAAACTTTGCCAGTGATTTCTTCACCTCTGAAAGAAATCTTAGCCACTGTATATCCCAAAATGTCTATTTTCGAACGACCATAACTTAAAGAAGCAATGTCTGGAGGCAACAATGGAACATTTTATAGACCGACAACTTCATCCCAGATTTTGTTTCCTATCAAGGTAAAAGGAGATCCTGAGTCTGCCATAAGTTTAAATACATACTTGTCAATACCAATATCACAGAAAGGCATAGTAATACGTTCAGAATCAACATTTTCTCCGGTATCTTTTACATTTGATACAACAACAGTACGTACAATGTCAGATACATTTTCATTAGAATCTTTCTTTTTGTTAGACTTACAAACATGAGCATAGTGACCTTTACCTCCACAATTGTTAAAAATACTATCTCTTGCAAAACAATTTGGAAAATTAGAAGTGTGAGAAAAACTGCCACATCTGAAACAACGCATTTTTTGGTTAGAAAATGAGCGTTGTTGTCGTAAATCACGTTCTTTGGGTAAGGAAGTCTCTCTATTAAAGAAAGGACGAGTCTCTTGAGAACCCTTCTGAGTTGATAAGTTCTTTTGAGGCAATTTGTTTCTTGCATTAGTTGAAACTTTAGCAATAGTATCAGGTGATTCTTCTAAAAAAATCATCTTCTTCTAGTCTATGCACAACATCTTGATTTTTCTTTTTAACCTCAACAGAAGTGTGAATAGCTTCCTCTTTATTTTTTCTTATCTCTTTCACCCAAGTAGAAGTATTCTCCATGCCTTCTACAATAGCCATAGCCTCTTTTAAAGAAGGATTCTTTGATAACAACTTTTCTTTGACACTGGTGCTGTTCGTACATCTCACAAGCTGATCTCTTACAAGTGATTCAGCTAAATCTCCAAAATCACACGTGCGTGCAAGAGTTTTTAAAATAGCTAGATATGTACCAACACGTTCAACAGGACCTTGTACACGAGTGAAGAATCTGTGGCGTTCTAAGACAACATTAATTCTTGGACCAAAATAATTTTCTAACATGGACATAGACATTTCAAAAATATCAGAAGGTTCACCATCAGCACCACCCATTGGTATAGTGTCCATGTTATCATAAGTTTGCCTACCATGAACCCCTAAATTATGCAATAAAATTGCCTGTTTTCTGGCAGCTGAAAACTTTTCCCCACCAATTGCCACCAAATAAGAATCAAAAAGATACCGCCACCTTTTCCAAGGAAGAATAGGTTCTCCCTCTTCAGAAAGGAATGGTGTAGGTTGTGACATGCTGGAAGTAGTTGCCATGTTGTGGGTTGATATCCAATACAAGGAAAGAGAAAAAAAATAAAAATAAGGGTCTAACTCACTTCTAAATAAAACCAATGTAAAAGTCAATGTGCTGTCGTGCACATAGATGATGTAAAGATGGTAATTCTAAGAAATGTAACTTACTTCCAAAGAAAATCATAGAAAGTCAATGTGCACATCGAAGTTGTAAATAAACGGTAATCTTAAAGATGCACTGCCGTGTGCATCGGCGTGAAGAGTTGCTATAGTCATTAAAAATGCGCTGCCGTGTGCATCGGCGTGAAGAATTACAAGAAAATGGCCGCTGTGACGTTACTTGCGTGATGACGCTGTACGTTGTGAGTGTCAGGGTCAAAGTTCGCGTTGCGTTGCCAGGGAAAGCCGATGCCGAAGATGTCAGCGGGAGAACGCGCAGATGAGCGTGCAGGCTACTCGCGATGTCACACGCGGCCCAGTTACACACAATGCATCAGTCGACTTCATTCAAGGAGAAACAAAGCGCAACGGTCAAAGTTGAACAGGTGAACAAGCCAAATAGAAGTTACCTGTTTGCTGAAGTTTGTTGAAAGTTTTCCAAAGATCTGCGCAATCAGTACATCCAAATATGATCAATAAATACAGTATTATCCATGGACACTGCGTTAAATAGTAAGAAAGTCAATTTTAAACGATGAGAAATTCCAAATTTTCCTGAAAAGAAGTGGAGAATCCAAATAATGTAGAAATAAATCCAAATATCGATGTCTGTACAGTACTGTAAGGTATCCAGTGTTTAATGTCCAATATTAGTCCAATATTAGTACAAGTACAGTATCCAAAATATAAGTTTGTCCAAACCAAGTCCAAATCCAAATCCAAATTTAAATTTCAATTGTAGGGGAGTTGATGGTTGTAGATGCTTGTCCCCAATCAAGCCTTGACCCTCGTCACCAGTGATAAAAGCTCTTAAGCAGGATAGGTTGGAAGAGCAGGTTTATTAGTACAACCATCAACAGCAGGTTACAGCAACTGACTCTCTATTCAGAAACATAACATTCTAACAATGATGTAAGGTACACAGAGCTCAATTAAAGAGACAGTAACCACAACACATACCCTCAGATAGCCCTTAGAGCAGTCTGGGTAGAGGACTTGGGCAATATAGATGATGAGGAGTGGACGGAGGCGCTCCGGGGCCCTAGAGAAATAGCTATACCGTCAAGATTCCGACTGGTACAGCTTAACCCTTTCGGTGCTAATGACGGCTCCCAGTCGTCATGAGTCACGGTGGGCGTGTGCTGATGAGGGCTGGGAGTCGTCATGACCACGCCCGCGATCGGATTGTCCAGCGCTGGCGCGGATTTCCAGCCACAGCCAAGGTGTTAAAGTGCTGCATCGTACATACAATCCTCGCACAAGCTGTTTAAATGGGGGATAGCGCTGACGCCGCTATGCGCCAGGGGCTGCGAGCGAGAAGGTTCATTCTTCCGTATCCTATGGGAATGTCCCAAGATTGTGCCCTTTTGGAGGGAGATTATGGAAGTAATGGCAAAAGTAACAAATATGGAGGTCACACTCGATGAAAAGGAGCTGCTCCTGTTGATTAAGGGGAAATCGGAAAGACCCAAGTATATTAATATCTGGTCGACATTGGCGGCGGGCTTGCAAAGCGAAATATTGCTAGACTGTGGGGAGCACCCCAGCCACCATTAGCGGAAGACTGGGAAACAGATTTCGATTGGTGCCAGCGAGCAGGAGAAACTGTGTACAAAAGCAGGGACTGTATCAAGAAGTGGGAGAAGGTCTGGTCACAATGGTGCAAATACAGAGGGAGTTGAGGCGCCTACAAGTGTGTGATACACGAATGTGTTTATTAGCGCTTTTGCCTGTTTTATATATATGTAAAGTTAGCACTAAGATCATAAGCCCTTGTAGGGGACCCTCAGGTGGCTCTGGGAGTGTGGGCGAATGTTTATGCATCCAACAAATGTTTCACAAACTTGACAACTGTATTGACAAGCATGACTAAGCAAGAAAAGTATGTATTTATCTTGAGCTTGTTTATTTAAAAAGATTTTAAAAAAACAAAACATTTTCCTGGCCTTTTCCCACCCTGGAAATGTCCAGAAACTAACAAGGGTAATTCCCCTTTTATGGTTGGAGTGAATGCTAAACACTCCCAAAATTAATGGTGATGTAAAAGAAGTTTCTCCAAGAGGGAAAATATTTTCCATATGAATTCGCACTTTGCATAAATGCAAGTAGGAATTCCAGGAGCAGCCTTGGTGACGTATCAAGAGCCCGTGGGACCTCATGTCAGGAAGGGAAATGGGCTCGCAATCCAACGTGGGAAGCAGAATACAGCAATAATTGGGGTCCAGGATCCCCTCAAACTTCTGGGCACCAATGTCACTGCCTCTGATGTCTGCGGCAGTTGTAGGTTTGCAGGACTACTCTTGAAAACCCTTGTGGCTGGTTAACATTATGCAATGTGTACCCGTGCGAGGTAGTGCACCGGCAGATGCAGACTTCTGATTTGTTTTTTTAAAATGTCTCAATATAATTTGAATAAAGCACCCTGCTTCCACACAGTGAGTAAATAAACTTGTTAATGCAAAGCTTACATAAAGCAGTTTTGAAAAAGTGGCGTTACTAACATGAACGCAGTGTAATTACTAGCATGGTTAAAGAAACCCGTCAGATTAATTAAAACATGTATAATTAGATATGTGCAAGTAAGGTTGAATTCATTTTTTGATTAAGCCGACACGGGTTCCTTTGGGTAAGTGGCTGGAGCTGCACACACGTCGGATGTTTACCTTCATAATAGTAGTGCCTCGCACTCTATTACAGATTGCTGCACCTACTAAATAGGGGGACTCAAAGTTTTCTAATTAAGCAGAACTAGGTTGAACAGCTGTATAGGGGTGTCTAGGCCTGGTAACTGACTAGAAAGAATAATATTAGGATTGGTGCATGGACAAGCATGGAAGGCTGGGGATGGGGGAGGTTAGAGCTTTTAGGTGTTTATTGATTCGGGGAGTAATTCTCTGACAAGTGAGTGAGTAAAGAACTTTCTGCTGAGGTCTCGATTTAGAGCAGAGGCGACTCAACTCTTCATCCTTCCAAGGTCAATGTATTGGGTACTGTAGGGCTGGGTGTTAGTGACATCTTTTATGGCATTACCATGCCAAACCCATCAGATCTAACTGGGCCCGTACAGGTGACCTTCTAAGTACAGGCCTAGAAGTCTATCCTCCAAC
This sequence comes from Lissotriton vulgaris, assembly GCF_964263255.1. NCBI lineage: Eukaryota > Metazoa > Chordata > Amphibia > Caudata > Salamandridae > Lissotriton > Lissotriton vulgaris. The sequence goes on along the minus strand of NC_141694.1, from coordinate 272,033,586 downwards.
TTCAACATCCAGAAAAACCAAAAAGGTTGAAAGTGTCAACATGAGAACTTTGCCAGTAACGGTCTTTGCTGATTAATACGCAAGCAAGAACTGACGTCACCAACAGTGACGAAGCCCAACGTCTGACGTTGCAGAAGGAACTCACTGTAGTGAAAGGTTCAGTCTCAAGAGGTTATAGACTTGATGTGCTGCTCATTGACACTTCCTACAGAAATCTTAAAATGTATATCGACCCTGGTGCAACACTCATGCTCAAAATCAACTGTAAAAAAAAGAAAAAGTTATAGCCCACAAAATTCTTACTACGAACTCAGAAGACTTTAAAATGACCATTGATGTTGGCGGTCCAGTGTGCTGCAACCACAACCGCAGGCATATCACTCCGGTGGTCATCCAACCCTCAAATCAAATCACATTAAGGCCCAGCCAGCAAAGCATCACCTCGCTTCAGAATAGCACCATAAGAGGGTGGACATGATGCACTACTGTACACCGTGTGTATAGTGCACTCTTATGCTCTTGCACTATACTGGAAAGTTTGAGCACAACTTGTGGAGCCACTACCTCGACAAGGGCCGTCCACAAGGGGTCACATGACGCACAGCTGGAGATCAGCTTTCCATCCACAAGGGGTCACATCACGCACAGCTGGAGATAGACTGTCTACAAGGAGTCACATCACGCACAGCTGGAGATAGGCTGTCCATCCACAAGGGGTCACATGATGCACAGTTGGAGATAGGCTGTGTTTACAATGAGTTACTGCACTCTACCATAATACTGCGAAGTCAGTGCTTTATTTCATCTGATTAGATAGTGCAGCTGTCTGCAAGACCCACAGTTACCAATTCTTTAGCATACACATAGTGTATGAGTATTTCCCTCTGACGACATGCTATTGGCTATTTGGTATATCATTCCACCTCCATGGAGTGTTTGAGTTGCAATGCTTGGGAAACAATTTTATACCAATTTCATATCTTAAAAGTACACATATCCATTGTACATCAAGTTTTTTAATCTCATATATGCATTGGAAAGAAACGTGTTTGTGTTCTTTTTTCACCAAAGCCGGTTTAAAAAAATTAATTTTAGGCCGGAATCAAAATGCAGGTCAGAACAACTGGGTTTACCAATGCTTGTTTGCAGTACAACCACATCAAAAAGAACTAGACAAGCAGCAGAGAAAAATACTTCCCTTTATGGATGTTTAAACCGTCCCACGACAAGAGAGCAGATCCAAGCAGCTCACAACATAAGCCAGCAAGACAGGGGGCACCCCACAGCAGACCTGTGACAGGAGACAAAGACGTGAGTAAACTTGGAAATTCAAGGCATTACCATAAAACTTGAAAAGAAAGTGGATGCGATCAGTTTGAAAATGGACCCTATATAAAACATACCATGAGTAAAAGCTCCCGTACCTTCTTCCATATGTCAGGTGGCCACTATTGACACCTTCTGGGCTTGAACTGGCTGTTTCAGCTCTCCAAGTCACTTTGAAGTGCAGCTGTGGTAAAACAAGACTCTAGTTTACTTATAACCGAATGACTGCATAAACCATTGGGCCAGATAGGGTTCTTATAGACTGGGTCAACTTTTTACCTGAGCTCTAGTCCTCTCTTTTATAAGATGTGATGAATGCTGGTTGGTGTCCTGTTTACTAGTGCAAGGCTCAGCTAGGTCCCATCTTCAGGAAGACAACGAGTGAAGCCACCAGTTTGTTATTTTTTAAGTTCTCATCTTGATTGAACCATCAAAGGAAAGCGGATCATAGATGCTGTTAAATTTGACTAAGGGCTTGGATATCTTCTTGCAAAGTTTACACTTTACTACTGGTCTCTAAAACATGTCTTACTGACTGAAATTCACATGTAAGGCTGGACAGGACTGATGGGGCCCACCCGTGGGATAATGACAGCTCTAGCTTCATGGTGGTCATTCCCAGCGAAGTGTGGTCATCCATTGCACGATGGTGGTTACACCTAGTAAAGTGTTTGTCATAAAGGTGCCAAATCTTGTTATATAGTGGTAACCCATGGCATGATGGCGCCACCCCTGGTACTGAGCTAGCCCAGTACCAGGCATTCATGACATGATGATGCCCTCACCTTGATATAAGGCTTGCCCTGGGATAATGGTGGTAATTCATGACACATTGTTTGCATCTATGGCTTAATATGGGGATATGTTGGCATGCAAGGCAGAATCTCACCATTTTGTTCAACAGTGTAAGTGAAAACTTGTTGTGAATGACAAATAGAGAAGCAGGCTGCAAGCATGCAGTTACTAAAATGAAAAGCTAACCTATATAAGGACAAAACTGTCGTTTTCCATAAAAAGTTTCACTTTTTGCGGCGTTGAATTTATTTTTACGAAATGAAATTTATTTGTTAGTAAAATGTATGACTTTTGATAAATTGAAAACGGGTGATTGAGAACATGATAGAATGTTTACAAATATTTAAATTTAAAATTTAATATTTGAATAATATTCTCCACTGCTGTCTGAAACCTGAGTCTGTATGATCAGTGCAAAATCTCTGCCCTCCAATCCAATGTGCCTGCGTAACCTGAGCAATATCACTTATGTCTGAGCCTACTCTACTCTCTATAGCGTGAGATTCTGAAATATGTTTTTTAAACTTTTCAACCCTGTCCCTTCTTAGGAGATTTTCAGTCATAACATATGACTGGGAATCTACTGGAAGAGGCAGATTGGAAAACTGAAAGGAGGTAAAATGCAGAACTTGAGAAAGATAATGTAAAAAATTAAAGTCAATGAAAATTGCCTTTTCTAAACTGCCTGTAACTGTAAAGACTTTTTAGGGAAACTTTGCTGAAAAATACACCATATTCTAAATATTTTCATAGAATGGGTGATCCACCAATGCCACTGGGGAAAACATCCAAGCTTGGCACAATTACATTGGAATATGATCTCAATAGTTCCCAATCATGTCTGCGCATTACGAACATACATATGTGCAAATAATGTTCATTCATTTATCTCTTTTGCCCCATTTGTTCCATGGGTTAGACCTCTCTCATATTCACATGGTGGAAGTCTGGCTTGGTTACTCACTGCAATTCTGGGTTGAGATCTACTTTCAAAGATCTTTAGCCAGTGTTTAACAACCCCCTCTGACTCACTAATTATGTTACTGCTTTGCCTCGCAGACATTTCCCATCAAGGCTTCCCTTGGACCTCAACTGTGGGAATGCTTCAAAGGTGTCAAAAAGACCTGTAAGATTGTTGCTCTCATTCAGCACCTCACACATAGAGCATGGTATGTCTGGTGTCTTGGACAGTACTGCAAGGGGCAGTTACATACCTGTAATGCTCTGGTGTCGGATCACACACTGGTGCTATGCTCTTACTTTAAATTGTCTTTTTTTCTTCACAAGTCAAGTATCTCAAACATGGAAGTGGTCATGGTCAAAGGCATGGGCAACATGGTTTCTATTCTCAATGCCACAGTTTCTTTTGTAATGTAATGTAAAAATTACTTATAAAGCGCGGCATACACCGGACGGTTTCTTGGCGCTGGCTTTTAAACCTTCTGAGACTAGAGCGTGAAATTACACATTGTTCAATTGCTGACTTTTATGCAATGCTGCAGTGACTACATTTCCAATCACCACAGCAAAAGTTTAAGCGCACAGTACTCATTTGTGCTAATACACATCTTAGATACTTCAAACAAGCAATGGTTGAAGAGGGATGGCACACCATGAGTCGGGCTGTTTGTGTTGGTGACTTTTGGTCTTGCATCCAACTAAAGCTGTCCGTCAAAGGTCCGAAAAGGGATCTTATGTCATGGTACAAGGCTGCACTTGTGTGTTGGTGTTAGTAGTATAGCATTAGGGCTTGAGATGTTGTAGCACCTGATCACAGCAAGAGAATTGCAACCTTTTATGGACCCGTTCTAAAGTCTGAGATATTGCAAAAGTTAGCAAATCTGCATCCATGAAAAGATTACAGGTGTATCTTGTTGATTTGCTTCTATTGCTTTGAGTTGCCATTTTTTATTTAAGCAGTCGACGTTCCTGCTGTGAATATGTACTTAAATGCCCAAAACTCAAAATACAACAACAGAATCCAGTAGAAACCATTTGAACCTGGTTAGATGGAATTTATGCTAGTGGTAACTGACCATACTGGCATGCTATCTTTCCACTGTCAGAACTCTGCATTGTATACTAACTGTCCACTGCTGTTGGCCCTTCCAATGTACACCTTTATGATTTCTCTATTTAAATTGTGTGGAGGTTAATCCATCAACGTTATTCATGTTACACTTAAATGACATTAAAATAACAGGAAATTAACATCATCTTTTATGATATCTACATGTTTATGTGAACAAGAAGGACTAATTAGTTGTGTGGATTCATCAGAACCCCTTACTAAATTAGTTTGAAGACAACTGGATTGGCCATCTAAGCAAGTCGTGTCACAGGAGACTTCCACTTTACAAAACTTAATGGTGTAACTGTTACTTACACAGCTTAGAGGGTATAAAAGAATAACAATTACAGAATGATATGTTATGTTATGGTACATGAATTTGTAACGCGCACAGCTACTCAAGAGTGTCCTGGCGCGATGCCTAGCAGGGTCTGGAAAGTGAGGTTCAAGCAAAAAAAAGTGTTTTTGATTTCCTCTTAAAGGCCACTGGGTCCTGAATAGTACGCAGGGCAAGAGGAAGGGTATTCCAGGCAACAGCAGCCTTCACAGCAAAGGAGCTGCCCCCTAGCCTCTGAAACTTGACTTGAAGCGAGGAACCTGAAAAAAGAGTAGGGACGAGGATCGCTGATATCGCGCAGGAACATAAAAGGAAAAACATTTCTGCAGATAAAGAGGACCGCGACCGTGAAGAGCACGATGGGCCAGAACCAGTGATTTAAATTTAACTCTATCCACCATGGGGAGCCATTGGAGAGATCGCAACTAATGGTGAACGATGTTCCTAGCTGAAATTCCCAATAGGAGTCTGGCTGCTGTATTTTGAACCACCTGTTACTTTTTCAACAGGTAGCCCGGAATACCAACATAAAGGGCGTTGGCAGAATCCAACCACGACAGAATCAATGCACAAGTGACCGTTTTCCTCGCCGCCTGAGATAAGAGAAAAAAAATCTTCTGAGCATTTTAAGAAGGCCAAAATAGCAGCCAGCCAGCTTTTTAATATGTGTCGAAAAGGAGAGGCACTCATTGAACCATACCCTCAGATTTTTAGCGGGCTTCTCTGTGGAGGTAGGCAATGGGAACTCAGGAGACCAGAGCTGCTCTCGAAAGTTAGGTGCAAATTTACCAAATAACAAGATCTCTCGCTTCTCTTCATTGCAATAGAAGATAAGCAATGATGAACCAATCAAACAGAGTCCGCATCTTTGTCCCAGGTGTAAAGCAACTGGGTGTCAGCAGCCGGTACTTCCCTGGGTTAAGGGGGTCCAATAACTGTTTGTTTTTAAGTGGCAAGGTCTTAGCCTGCTTCCAAGCCTGTGGTACAAGAGCTTTCTGAAAAAACATGTTAATGATGGTATTCACTTCTGTGTTCATGACCACTGCTGTCGCTGCCAATAGCCTAGCAGGACGGGGGTCCGTGGGCGAACCAGAGTTTAGACTCTTGAGAATTTTAAGGGATTCCAGTGGATCGACTGGCCTAAATACAGACAAAGAATGAGCAGGGTCAGCTGATTGAAACTCCAATGATGCCCCAATGCTGATATCACAGGGAGTGAACGCCGCCTGAATGATCCGGATCTTATCCCTAATGAAGCAGGAAAGAGTGTTGTACCAGGTAGGTGAAGATGGCGACACGCTAGCTTGGGCCTGAGGGGCCTGAGGGGCCTGAGGGGACATGAATCTCTAAATGATAACAAAGATTTCTTTAGAGTTGTTACTGGCTGATTCAATACGGGCTGAGTAAAATTGCCCTTCGGCTAGAGTAATAGATTCATAGTATATTTTTTGCTTATCTCTGTGCTTCTGCTTAGCTACCTGGTAATATCCACCCCTGCGCCAGGTCCGCTCATCTGTCTTACATTCATGCTTCAAGGCTTTAAGGGACGAATAATACCAGGGTTTGAAAGGGGATTCCCTAGCCAGCCTGGTGGGCCGTTGTGGGACCATTGTGACTACTGCCTTTGAAACCCAACTAGTGAACCCAACCAGGCGCTCCTAAAGTTTCCTTGCCAGAATAGGCCTAGAAGTTTCCAAGGCCAGACTGAGTTCAAGTGGGTTGATTTTCCCAACGGCTGGTTTTTGGCATGAGCGCTGTAAAGGCTCAACATTGGACACTTACCATGAGAAATAGGTTAAACTGGTGTTTTGCACATATTTTACCTTGTTCCCTATCGCCTTGTACGGATGCTGCTTGTCGGTATTGCACACTTCCTGGTTACCCGTGGTGCCACGAAGAGCAGTCATTTTCTGTAGTTTGCTCTCTAGATCTTCTGGCACATGTGGATATTTAAATGCAAGCTGTGCGGAGGTGAGCGCCTTCGGGGTTCTTTGCTTGTCGTTCGGTATTTTACTGATTTCGTTGCTGCTATTCTGCTAAGTTTGCACAGACCACAGACCACAGTTCTCATACCCGCATTTTAAAATTTTAAACTGGTGTTTTGCACATATTTTACCTTGGCTTGGCATAACTCATTTGCATGTGCAATTGGAAACTCCCATCCGACCATCCATCATTTCATGGAAACTTTAATAAAAGGACAAGGTTTCCAAGAAATGAGACAAGCTCAAGCTTTCTCTTTTGGTCCACAACCGAAAAAAAGCGATCAAAAAACAATGAAGTAAATGCACAGTTACTTTCACAAGTGCAACAATTCAGCACATTTTTGGGGAAAGTCTACCACAAACGAATTTCAAGACATTCACAAATAATGCTCTGCACACTTGTCATTAAATTACCAATTTAAATTTCAAATAAACCCACAACCCATCCTAATACCCCCATAAAAAACAGCAAAAAAATTCACTTTATGTACCAAATAAAATAAATTGGGAAAACGTTTTTAGAAACTTACATTAATAAGTCATCAATCTTCAATAAAGAGAGAGAAGACCCCCTCCCACCCAAATAAAATCGGTGCTCCTAGACTCCATCCAGCTCCCTTCTCCATTGCCCATACCATCCAAAACTTGAAAACACGTAAAAAAACGAAAGAACTGCTGCAGGAACACCAAAAATTAAAGATAGTAAGGTGCTTTTGTTGAGAAAGAGCATGACATCCCAATCTTTTGAAAAAAAAGTGCCTTACCTCTACCCATTTCCTCAGTGAGGGGTCCAAACCATCCAAAACCTGAAAACAGAAAACTGGAGAACCACTCTTAGAAAAGCAAGAAATACATGTAGTACGGTGTACTTGTCAGGAGAGACCCACGTTAGTACCCCTTTCAGAAGGCCATGGCGCAACCAAGAACTGCTGGGCCCAACCACGGGGGCTTCGGACTTTTACTCTTTTTGTTCCGGTCCTGGCTTATTATGGGTCTTCAGCAACTGGGCCAAGCACCCATTCAGCACTTGACTCTCAGTGGTAATGCTGGTCGATCAGTCAAGGCTTCTTGGGGGAGAACATAGATTCACGGGAGTGAATACAAGGTCACAATTCAATAGCAGCAATAAATGATTGTCCTGTCAAATACATGGTTTTATGAAAAAAAGGAGTATTTACATATGAACACAAAGTAGAATACGGCATACACAAATAATACACACAGTCCCCTGAGGTTCTCTAGTGTTCGATAGGCAAGTCCCTAAATCCCACTTCCCCCTCACTAATGGTAGTGGTTATTCCCCATTTACGATAGGTGACATTCAAGTTGGTTCCCACTAGTAGTCTGAGTCTCAGGAGTCGATCTCAGAGTCTTCCAAAGTCAAGACTGTTCCAGCGCCTACAGTGCTATCAGGCAGAACAAGTTCCTCTGGGCCCTTCAGCCCTGCGATCAGTCTTACTTTCTTCTGCAGAATTCTGTGACACCAGTTTGTGGAACGCTCCCGGGGACTCCAGTAGTGTATTCTTGACTTTGCAGCGACTGGTCTTCCACAGCATTTCCTCCAATGACAGTGTAAGTTCCTCTGATCCTTCTCCGTGTAGGGGGTGACCTCTCTGGTTTCCTATACTTAAATCGTGGCTTGGGCACCCACAGGTTACCACAGCGTCCTTTACTCTGTATGTTGGCAAAACTAGGCAACGATCCCTCTTCTTCACAGCAGCCCTGTCTGGCATACGGTGTCGCTGACTATATCAGCACACAGGCAACCGCCTGATTGGCACGTTAGTAATGCAATTTTCACGGTGACCCTCTCTGGAATACAGGGTTCTTACTTGAATCCGCACACAGATGATGGCCCGATCAGCACAGCTGTAATGCAATCTTCACAGTGGCCCCCTCTGGCATATGGGTTCGCTGACTTTTGCCTGCACACATGCTACGGCCCGATTGGTACAGAATGTCTAGCTTCACGGTGGCCGCCCTCTGGCATGTAGCATTGGACTTCAGTCTGCACATGGGCGATGGTCCAAACGGTGCAGCAGCCGCCTAATCATACCTCGTGATGTGGGTCCACGAGCCACAGTTCCCCACTGGACCTCACTCCCTTCAAGCACTCTCTTCTTCCTCACAGGGCACACTGGTCTTGGCAAGAAGGCAGGCACTGGTGCACAAGGCTCCAGGGAAGCTGGTCATAGATTTCTTTGGGAGATGTTCCTTCACCCAGCTGGGAGACTGGCAGACCTTAATCCCCAGTCCTGGTTACAGCTACTAGTCTTTCATAGCTTCTCCTTCATCAACATAGAGCCCAACAGGCTACTTGACAGTTTTAGAGGCCTTGCTCTCCCCTGCTTATTGTCCATTTCTAAACACAAAATGTGATTTTCTGCATGGAACTTTGAAGTTTGTGTTCAGGGGTTAGCTTCCTTTTGAAGTGCTCACTCTTCAGACTTTCCCTTCCTACAGAGAGTAGTCTGTCAAAGCAGAAGCACCTCCAAATCTTATAACCTCACAACACAGGCTATGGGAGAGACTAGAGTTTACACCTGAATGTCAGCCACAGTGATAGGAGCATCATGAAGGGTTATATAATGGCTGCAGCACTCCTCTTTATGATTATCTTATCATCCCAATATCCTCTCTCAGATGTGCCCAGGCCCCTTTCCTGTGACCTCTCTCCAAATCAAAAGGCTCCCTTTGAAATGTATTGAAGAGCCTGGCTCTTCCTTCCTCCAGTGTACATCCCACCCAGCTCTCAGGAATGCAGAAATTTGAAACCTATCAGAGGGATTCCTCTATTCCAGTCAGCCGTGGGTCTGCCAAAGTGGCACCCAGCTGGGAGACTGGCAGACCTTAATCCCCAGTCCTGGTTACAGCTACAAGTCTTGCAGAGCTTCTCCTTCCTGAACATAGAGCCCAACAGGCTACTTGACAGTTTTAGAGGCCTTGCTCTCCCCTGCTTATTGTCCATTTCTAAACACAAAATGTGATTTTCTGCGTGGAACTTTGAAGTTTGTGTTCAGGGGTTAGCTTCCTTTTGAAGTGCTCACTCTTCAGACTTTCCCTTCCTCCAGAGAGTAGTCTGTCAAAGCAGAAGCACCTCCACATTTTATAACCCCACAACACAGGCTATGGGAGAGACTAGAGTTTACACCTGAATGCAGAAATTTGAAAACCTATCAGAGGGATTCCTCTATTCCAGTCAGCCGTGGGTCTGCCAAAGTGGCACCCAGAGCCTTTCATGGATTGTACCACCCACGGGCACACATACACCCAGCACATGCATGCAACCGCACGTGTTCTGTGCAGCACTACATACTAACTTAATGTAGGCCAAGGGTGAGTTAAGCACACAATAGCCAAACTTTACATCAGTGGGCCTTTAGGGCTTACTCTAGTGTCGCAGGTAAAAAGTCCTGTTCATTCCTACTGATTATCCAGAATATGCTGCCACCACCATGCTTGAACTACTTAACTCCAGGTAAAGGCGGTAGCCTTTCACTAGCATGAGGGTAACGCTTTGGGTGCTCCTCCCGGTCCAACATCCCAATCCGTAAGACAAACTATATCATGCCGCACATGCATGATCCTTGTTTGCCCATGACAAGAATCAGCTGCCTGGATTCAGTTATATTTGCAGCTGGGGCATTCAGGGCAGGCATTCACGTCCGTCGCCATGCAAGGGACTTTTCCATGCCAACACACCCCCGATGACCTCATTTCCTTTTAACAAAGCACCTCAAACCCACCGAGCTCCAAAATCCAAATTCAAAAGCCTCTAAAATCAAAAACACAAACAAAATCAGAAAAAATCACCCCAGGAAAACTGACAAATAAAGGTGGCTGGTGTGTTTTCGGGGGAACCCCAACTACCATCAACATTCACTTCCTATAAAATCCAAGCACCTCAACTCTATCCATCTACTTGGTCCAAGTTCAAAACCATCCACAGCCAAAAAACACACCCAAAAATATATATAAAGCTCCAGTAAAACTGAAAATTACAGATAGAATAGTACATTTGCCAAGGGGAACCCCAAACACCCCTTAACCCTTGAATACAAATACAAAACAACCTCAAATCCTTTATGTAAGCCCTTTTAACTACCCCTTACCCACGCTTACCTGCAATAAACATACCTCAAAATACTGCGAAAAGTTCAACAATCAAGTTTCAACGTGCCATAGGAGTGGCACAAGTCTTGTCTTGTCTCGACTGCGACTCTCCACTGACTGAAGAAAGAGATGTAAAACTGTCTGCGTAAGAAAATAAAGGCAGTAACAAAAACTATAAGTTCCATTGAAATCAAAGAAAATCTTTTTTTTAAAGAATTGAAATGAAAGAAAATCTATAAATGAGAAAAAAGAAAAAGTTAACTAATAACAAAATGTTTATGTTGAAAAAAATATAATAAAAATCATTACTTGAAAATAAATATATACATTTGTACAATTTTTTTCTAAAATGTGTAATGTTTATTATATGACATACACAAATGTAAGCATAAATAGTAACCTCCTGGATTTATATATTTTTATCAAATATATTTGTACAATAATACAATTCTGCTTTATTTAGGATATATGTTCAAACCAAATTTAGACTACTTAAAAATTATATTTATGTTTTCACATCTGTATTTATATGTAATATATTTAAAAAATATATTCATATGTATATAATAAATTCCGATGGAACACTTACCACGTGTTAAAAAAATGTGTGCTACGTGTATTGTGAAGTAAAGGCAATGATGTAAAGGTAGTACACTAGTTTTATGTAAAAAAGCTGGCTAATGTCCACCAACAGTATATGCCGGGTCCATGGGGTAGGCAAGTAAAAGAGAGGTATGCCATATGCTTCAGGTCAGCAACTTGCAATACAGATGGCATTGACTTAGGGTGCTATAGTTGGAGGACACAGGCCTGCCTCACCTAAATTGTTTTTTTAATTTAGGTTTTTATGTGAAGTGCTACTAACTAGCATGAGCTTACTTCAGAGCGCTTTGGAGGTGGATAAGGATATGAGGGAGCAGTTGGAGAAGCAGTCAATCATCCTGAAGTGTTATACAATGTCAGGAGATAGGCTGACATCAAATATCACCCAAAGGATGAGTAGAAGTCCAGCTGGCCTGGGTGGAAGGGTGGTCGTCTTAGGTGTGTCTCTCAGACTTTGGTAGGTTGATGTTATTCACAGGCTGTTTGTTATGATGAATGCAACTGACCAATCAGGTTTAATTGCCCACAGAAATACATTGATGCTATGATCTGAGATTTCTTAGCAAACACAAGGAGATGATGGACGGAGCGCTGAAACTTTTCAGATACTCACCCCCAGTCACAGATCTGGGTTCAATCCATCATCATTCTTTAGCTCACTTCGCCACCCCAGCTCAGACATAGCTATAGCAAATCAGTTTAGACCCTGTGCCTCATGGGAACAGTCCAGTCCGAACTGCCAAGCCATGTGTGGTAATGGACTAATTACTCAATGCACTCTCCCTACATAGGTTCTCTGCCTTGCTGCTCAGCCTTTGATGAGGTCATATAGAATGTTAGTGTGTTTGTATTGGAAGGGAGAATCAGTTGGTGTGGAAGGGCTGAGCAGTGAGGAGGCTGCTCCTGGTGGGGTACTTTAAAGGATCTGACTGACATCTTGTGACCTGTAACCAGGAAGTGATCTTATGAATAAAGCTGTGATCCTGTTCTATACCACTTGGCCTAAGTATTTCTCTACCCTGTAACACCATGCCTTCCCTGGACCAGAAACAAGCATCCTGGGACCGGTTTCGGGCTAACAACCCTCATCAGCCAGGCTAGCTTGAACCCAGTAGCAAAGTGAGCAAGGGATCCACGGCTGGGCATACTCTGCCAACATAGGGCGAACAAAGCAAACATGAGGAGATGATGGACGGATCGCTGAAACTTTTCAGACACTCACCCCTCAGTCACAGATATGGGTTCAATCCATCATCATTCTTTAGCTCACTTCGCCACCCTGTTCAGACATAGCTATATGCAAATCAGTCTTGACCCTGTGCCTCATGGGAACAGTCCAGCCCAAACTGCCAAGCCATGTCTTCCCTGGACCGGAAACAAGCATCCTGGGACCGGTTTCAGACTAAAAGCCCTCATCAGCCAGGCTAGCTTGAATCCAGTGGCAAGGTGAGCAAGGGATCCACGTCTGGGCATACCCTGCCAACTTAGAGTGAACAAAGAAAACACAAGGAGATGATGGACGGAGCACTGAAACTTTTCAGATTCTCACCCCCAGCCTGAAACCGGTCCTAGGATGCTTGTTTCCTGTCTAAGGAGGTCCTGGCCTGGCAGTTCGGTCTGGACTTTTCCCATTGGGCGCAGGGTCAAGACTAATTTGCATATGGCTGTGTCCAAACTGGAAAGGCATGGTGAGCAAAAACAATGGATTTAGTCCCAAATCTCTGTACTGGGGTGAATGTATGACATTGTTCTGCATTCTTTCCATAAATTGTTCTTTTTGCTGAGATTTTCTTATCCCGGTTTTAAGTTTGACCGAGAGACAGCTTTAGCTCTCTCGTCAGCCTCATGTATTATAAAAAAAATCTAAGATTAAAATACATACAAAGATCCATGCGCACAAGGGTTTTAAGTCAGCACTTATCATTTTGTCTGTTCAATTGTCATTCACATTTTACTTCCACCTGCCAAAGCATTCGTTTTCAGCAATGGCCCTCTTACACAGTGAATTATGGCATTTTCCCCTGATAACACATGCACATCTGCTGAAAAAGAAGTGCACTTTTGTCCCAAGATTGGTGGGTCAATCCTTTACTTTCCCAATGGTGTTTCCATTCCATTTCATAGCATTTTTTGTATTTGTTTTAGCACTCTACGGTACAGTAATTCAGAGTCAACAGTAACATTTCTTTTTGCCAGTAGGAGTCATATTTTTCTATGATGTGCACTTAAACTAAAAATACCTATTATACCTACACATGCACACAAGGGAGCACACATATTTTCTAATAAAATTATATGCAAAGTATTTTTTCATTAAATTTATTCACATTGTGAGCATATATCTACCATGTCTAGGCAGCTGTGTGTTTCCTTTTAGGTCTCCTGGCGTTGAACCGCGCAAAAGTGCGGTCTCGCCAGAGACCTATTGTGAGCGACTCTGCTTCCCAGGAGAGGGGACAGGAGCTGGCCACGCGCAGGGAATGGAGCGGGCCACGCGCACGCAAACGCGCTCGCTGTGGCCAGCTCCTGTCTCCTCTCCTGGAAAGCTGCCACACAACCACACCTCCCCCTGCATGCATGCGCAGAAACAGAGACACACACACACACGAGTTCTACTACACACACGCACGCACATACATACAGACCCGCCGCCGCTGCACACACACACACAGAAGCGCATCCCCCCTCCCCCCTCCAACTAAGCCCCACTTACCGTCTTTGTTGAGTTCTGCAGACTCTGCGGGGCTCTCCCTCGGGCATGGGAGCCCCGCGTCACCAGCACTACTTCTCTGGCCATCCGTGGGCGAGTGCGTTGGCTTCCGGAGTGCGAACTACAAACGTCTACGCTATGACATCATTTTGTAGTTCATCACACGTCAGGACATTGCGGCGGATGTGCGTTGTTACAACGCATGCTTTTAGCACGCATGCTGTAACAACGCGGTTTTTATAACGCATTATTTTACAATGCATAATACAAAGAGGTGTTGGATAGTGAATATTTTAATTTACTATTCCAACACCAGTTCCCGTTGACACTAGGGAAGGTGTTGGATAGTAAATTAAAAGTATTCCCTATCCTTGAGCGCCCCCCAGAGTCATGCGTTGTAATAGAATGCGATTTAAAAACCGCGTTGTAATAGCACTGCGTGCTAAAAGTTGTGTCGTAAACAACGTTCCCCCATTGCGGCGCATCTGGGGAGCATTCGGATTTTAAATGGTGATGCTGCAGCACTTCTCACATCCCTAGTCCCAGGGCCAGAGCAGTTGGCAGCTTCCTATGGGACCAGCTGTTCCCCGGAGTGAGCGGCTAATGGATCCTTAAATAGAAAATAATACGTGCATGATTTTAAAAGTACATCCCGGGACTACAACAAGACAGTGTATGCATTACTGCTAAATTACAAGAATCAGCACGAGATCGATAGACAGACCTCGGCACCATCACTGGACCAAGAGCGATCTCTTCTGCAGACGCAGTTCATCATTTCTTGACAGACACGAACTTCCAGTCAGGGCGGGGAGGTGCCCCTTTAATTCGTGCGGCGGAGGCGCCCTGCTCGGCTCGTCTCTTGGCAGCACAAACATTAGGGTCGGTGACTCAGAGCTCCCACTTTCCTGCACAGTTGGCAGACGAACAAGAACGCATCGAGGCGGAGCAGCCCGTTCCAGTGTGCAGAGGCAGGCGGAGAGGAGAACACTGCTTCGCCCAGGGATCCAGCAAAGTCCTTCGGCGACCCCTCAGAGACGGCCTTACGACCACCACCAACCCAGTCAAAATGTTCCTCATGAAACAGGCACTCGGGGTAATATGAAAAGGTGGCCAGGCAGGTGGCATCATGAACGTAATTGGAGGGTTGATACCCAGCCAGGGTGGCAGCAGTGGTGGAGGTGGTGGCGGCAGCAGTGCTGGTGGGAGCCGTGGAGGTGGAGGTGGTTTTAGTGGTGCCGGTGGCATTCTCAGAGGAATTATTAACATCATCAGTGAAGCAGCAGCAAGCTACAACCCTGAGCCCCCACCTCCTCCCTGCAGCAATTTTACCAATGTGGAAGCCAATGAAAGCCCAGAAGTCCGCCAATTCCGCCGCTTCTTCCTGCAGCTGGCCGGGGGGGACATGGAGGTTTGCCCAACGGAGCTGATGAACATCCTGAACAAGGTCGTTACTCGACACCAAGACCTGAGGACCGAAGGCTTTAGCCTGGACTCATGCCGTAGCATGCTGGCTGTCATGGACAGTGATGGCACGGGGAAGCTGGGCTTTGACCAGTTCAAGTACCTATGTAACAACATCAAGAAGTGGCAGTGCGTGTTCAAAAGTTTCGACCGCAATCAGGAAGCTTCATCAGGAGTTCCGAAATACCAGAAGCCCTGCAGGCTGCTGGGTTTCAGCTCAATGAGCAGCTGCAACAAATGCTGGTAATTTAGCAATGCCAAAAGCTCAAACTTAATTACTGGGAGACCTATTGCATTGCAAATGCTTGTTTTTGTTTTTGTGGCATATCCCTGCAACAAAAAACATAGAAAATGTGACCATTGCACCAGGTTGCCCAATCTGAGGTATGCCAATGCTTATTTTAAATGTTGTGTGAGGTGGGAGGAAGCGTAAAAGCTGGTTTTGCTTTTACACGACTCACACACCGAATTACGACAATGAGAATAAATGTGCACTTTGCTCACGTTTAGAAAAACGACACCGAAACTTAGTAAAACTGATGAGCCAGCACCATAAAAGCTTGCTTGACTAGGTAGAAAGAGCAAAATTAATCAATAACTGGATTTAAGATGTTTAAGTAACCAATTACCTCATATTATTAACAAGAAATGTTATGAAAGTTGATAACTTAGCATTCCTATTTGACTTCATTGCAGAGTGTCCTAACAAACTCAACTTTGGTGCAATTCCTCAATTAAACATAGTAGATGTCTGAAATTTTCTGTAGCAGTGCTTAACAGTATATAGATCATTTGTATTCAAGATCGATTTTATTTTAATGACTTTTAGAATTAATTACCATGTTGCTACTTTCCTAATGTCAGTAGGCCATACTTGAAGCTGAACTTTTCTATGTAAAAATTACTAACAACACTACAAAATGCTCATATATGTGTGATTTATTTCAGTATGCTTAAACTTAATTAGGAGTTTGTAATACTAAAAGATGAAATGTTGAATTTAAAATGTTGAGATGTCTTTTTCTCCTTAGGCTGCATTATTTCATATACATTTATCAAAAGAGGAGTGGAGAGAATAGTGGATTCGGGGGCAGATGTATCAAGCCTTTTGCGACTCTCAAAGGCCGAAATGCGCCGAATTTCGGCCTTTGCAAATCGCAAAAGGTATTTTTGCATGTTTTGGCATGCATCAAAAATTCTCAAAATAAGAAATAGCAAAAATTTGCGATTCCTTATTTTGCCATAGCATTTAAGGAATCGCAATTTTGCGATTCCTTAAATGCTATGTATGTAGCATTTTTGAATTGCGATTTTTGTTGAAGAATTCGCAAATTACGACCAAGTTGTAGTTGATGGTAATTTGCGAAGTCTTTAAAAAATGCACAATTTAGCATTTTTGATGGTGGCATGTGACGCACACACATGCCCGTAGGGCATGTATGTGTGCCATATGCACACACATGTACATTTCAGGGGTGCAGCAGGGTGTCTTTGAGACACCCCTGCACCCTTGAAATAATTCTCAAATTGCAATTAGCAAATTGCGAATTCGCAAATAAGGAAGATTAAGGAATCGCAAAAAAATAGCGATTTTTTTCATACATTCCATTTTGCGAATTCTAAATAGCGATTCCTTAAAAATCGCTATTTAGGAATCGCAAAATGGAATCTTGATACATCTGCCCCTCGGTCTCCCCGGCCACAATATAAATAAACAAGAGGAATCCACAGAAAGGCGATTGGTATGGTCCCTACAATGGTGGGGAGCACACTGTGTTCTTTAAATACCCCTCACACACCAAAAGGACCCTTGGTGTCATGCTTCATCATAGGGATCTTTGCATCCCTCTACGGAATGCGGCATGCTACTACCCAGCGACTACGCGGGAGCACTGATGTAAATACTATGTTTGGTGCGTGAGGGTATCGAATAATCAGTGATTGGTGGGGTCAGGAGTGAGTTAGTGCGTGGATTTCTATAAAATACCTGGCACGTGAGGTCTAAAAAAGTTTTTATTGGGCCTCCGTGCTGGTATTGTTAAAAGGGGCGTGGTGGAGGTATTTTTGTATTTAATGTACAATACCTCTCATGTGCGTCAACATGTTTCGAAGCAAAGGCTTCTTCTTCAGGACGGGTTGCACAGACCCCCACCTTACTCACGTCAGGAAGTGTACTGGCCTTAAATTACCAATACTATATGTCTAATTAGTGCAAGCGATAGACTAAGTGTGCCTATTTGTTTTAATCCTATTTATAAGTACCTGCAATGAGGACCATTAGTTGAATGGCACCATGAGCCTGAATAAAGAGGGATCATGTGCTTATTAGCAATTAATCAGGAGGTTCTCCCTGTCCAAACTGTCCCGTCCGTGGCTCCGTGGATGCACACTAAGTCTATCTCTTGCACTAATTAGGCATATAGTATTGGTAATTTAAGGCCATTGAAAGACCAGTACCGGACACATACAAAACCACACACACAACCACACACACACAAACACACCCAACCACACACACAACCATACACACAACTACTCACACACAACCACACACACAACTACACACGCACACACACAACTACACACACACAAACACACACACACACAAACACACACAACCACACACACCCAACCACAACCACACATACAACCACACACACAGCCACAACCACACACACACAACCACACACACAACCAAACACACACAACCACAATAACACAACCACAACCACACCACACACACAGCCACAACCACACTACACTCAACCACACATACAACCACACACACAACCACACCACCACACATACAAACACACACACACACACACACAACCACACATACAACCACAACCACACACACAACCACACACATGCACACACACAACCACATACAACCACAAACAACCACAACCACACACACAACCACACACACACACAACCACACTCAACCACACACACACACAACCAGACACACAACCACACACACAACCACAAACACAACACACAACCACACTCAACCACACACAACCACACACACAATCACACATAGACAACCACACACACACAGCCACACAACACACAACCACACACACAATTGCACACACACACAACCACACACACAACCACACCATCAGTGCACTTTTTCACCAGGCACAGACACCATCAGTCGTCAGTGCACGCTTTCATCAGGCACAAAGACCACCAGCCGTCAGTGCATGCTTTCACCGGGCACAAACACCACCAGCTGTCAGTGCATGCTTCCACCAGGCACACACACACACACCACCAGCCACCAGTGCACACTTTAACCAGGCTCACACACACCACCAGCCGTCAGTGCACGCTTTCACCAGGCACACACACACCACCAGCCGTCAGTGCACGCTTTCACCAGGCATACACACCACTAGCCGTCAGTGCACGCTTCCACCAGACACACACAACACCAGCCGGCAGTGCACACTTCCACCAGGCACACACACCACCAGTGCACACATCAATTGTTAACGCATCCACAATTAACTATGGTAGCAAGCGCAGTATGGCGCACTTTACTTTCAAATATATTCATCTAAAGCGCAGCATGCCATCATTGCTACAAAAATAAATGCACATTTTTTTGACCTACAATTTATAGACTTTTGTTGCAATTGATGTTGCAATATTTAGCAATGCCAATAGCTCAAACTTAATTAATGCAAGACCTATTGCATTGCAAATGCTTGTTTCTGTGTAGCCAAAGCAGAGCTTTTGGTTTGCATGATTCTTGTTCGACTAAACATCTAAAGGTTTGGTCTACCAATTGCAATACTTTATTTCTATGGCATGGTCTTGAGAGTAATTTATCTAAACCAGATTATATCCTGTGGGTTAGCTAAAAATTAATGGTGCTCATTGGGTAGCTGACTGTTGGACATCCAGTTTCTTCACCCCTCACTACGACAGAGAACGGGCCATTAGAGGACCATTGACTGGGGTGAAGTATTGAACATGAGTAAAATACTACCCGTATGGGCCCAGTAGTTGAGTGTTGAAATTATGTTCTTAAGTGTATTAGGCTTCAGCTGCAACAGGTTCATGTGAGTAAAATTGATGATCTAAACAAAGTTTTAACAGACTGATCCTGTGGGTGCACACTGGAAGGATTAACAGCAGTGAATGGTCATCATCACTTGGTAGTGTTCTAGAAGAGGACAAGCAGCACATGAGTGAGACCATCTGACATAATAAGATGGTAGGAGACGTTGTACACTAAAAGACCCATATTTATGGCAAAGTCATGCAGCAAGTCGGCTAGCTGTGCTGAGCTGCATGATAGTTGAAGGGCAGGAATGCACCATATTTAAAAGAATACAGCGTATTCTTGCCTTTGTCCCTGTGCTGATGCCGTTTTGGCTGCCTAGCGCCAAAGCAGGAACCCTTGCACCAGGGTGCAAGAGTGTCTGCGTTGTAATGAGGATTGTTTTGTGCAGGAAGGGGTACCTTCCTGCGCATAAACAATCCCCTGAGGCATTTTCTTCTTTCTATGTGTGCTGCAGAATGCAACGCACATAGAAAAAGAAAGTAGCGAGGCAAAATAAAGTATTTCTCCTCTTTCCGCCTCACCTTGAAGGCGTAGCAATTTGGCACATTCCCAGGTCTACCAGCAATGATAAATCTGGGAGCGCGACAAAACCCATTGGAGTTGTGTGGGAACAACTACACAATGCCCATGGAACGCCTTCACATGGCAGAGTAACGTAAAGCAGCGATTTGCGCTGCATTACTCTGGATTTATGAAGCCACTCAGGGCCACGCAAAGTGGTCTTGCGTGGCTTCATAAACCGCACTTTGGGTTTGCATGGTGAGTGCACCACTTTGCGTGGTGCAAGCGTGACACAACCCACTCATAAATATCCCTCAGTATCCTAATTTGTCCCTGCTATGTTTCTTTTCCCGTGAGCACAACATAGCTAGCGTGCCTATTGTCTATATTGTTGCAAAATACAACTCAATTTCGTAGGTTCTTTGAATGACACTGGGCCTTGTGAGGTTTATTTTGTTAGCACTCGGTACGGTTAGGTGAGGACCCACCATTGGTCTGTCAGAGATCTGCTGTGTTATAAGACTGGTGAGGTATATAGGTTGGTGGTTAATAAGGCTATCTTGCGAATTATGTCACAATAGGCTTTACTACTCAACCAGATATTTCGGATTCTATGTCGTGCTGGAAATGATTTTAGACTATTAGAATTGTATATTATGGTTTTAATGTTGCAAAGGTTTTAATTAACCGTGAAAATATAAAAAACTTGAATCCCCTCAACCACACGTCATCAAAGAGATATTCCAGAACCCTTCTTTTGGTGATTGCTGATGTCATGATTGGCTGACAGGACAAGGTCTTTACTTTACACCGCCTGGTTCCCCTTTAATGTACAAAGAAGATGCTTTTTGCGTTTCCTCGTTTTCACGCGGTTGCAGGGAAAATTGTGATTGGGCGAGAAAGAGGCAGCATTCACTCAAGGGTAGGTATCCCTCGGTCTTCTCCTAGCTGGAATACAGACAGGATTTTCAGGGGAGACGTGCAGGGTCATGCGTGCAGGGTCATGCGCACTGGTAATTCCCGCACAATCCACGCATTAAGGATTTGCAAAAAATGGCTACATATAAAAAAGTGTGCGGGAGGTCACCGCTGACCGACCCTGACATGAGGGATGATAAAGTATAAACATTTACAATTTCGTTAAACCTTTTGCCCCAAAATAATGCTGGAAAGGAAGCATATGGTTAAAGCATATAACAAAGTGTGCACTGTAAACCGTCCCCGAGAGACTGCATATCATTCAAAGGATTAAACGCTCCTGCTGTTGTAAACAAGCTGTGCTTCTTTCTGTTTCATCCAGACCCAGATTATCTCAGCACAGCAGTTTTTACTAATTTTAGCACAGCAGACAAATAAACAGATCAAAGACAAGGGGAGTCAATAATGCTTGTCAGAATCCCTTTATTTCACAAGATTATATTAAAAAAATACATTACAATCTCGTGGAACCGTAGCACATCTGCCTCTGAAACATATTAAGCACATTTGGCGAAATCTTTTCTTTCTCTTTTTTGGAATGCGGGACTTATTTTTTCAGCGTGTAATTGAACACTGCTCTGCATATACTTCTATGGATAATTCTGAAAAATAACAAGTCGGGTACGCAAAGCATTGTATGGGCCCACTACGGGGCATATTTACAAAAATATAGCATAGCACTGTACTGCAAGCAACTTTACTGCACCCAGCTGTCTTCTTCTAGGGCAGGAATGTGTTGTATTTACAACAATATGGCGCTTTCCTGTACTCACGCGGGCGAAAGAAAGCAGCCTTGCACTAGCCTAGGCCCCCCTGCACCATTGTGCAAGGGTGCCTGCATTGCAGGGATGACTGTTGTTGTGCAGGAAGGAGAACTTTCCTGCACAAAAACAATCATCAATGGAGATTGGCTCCTTCCATGTATGCAGCACACATAGAGAGAGCAAAAAACAAGGAGAAATAAAAGTGTTTCTCCTTCCTGCACCACTTATGCGCCTCGCCTGGGGGAGGGGAAGAGGTAGGTTTTTGGCACTGCCTCAGGTTTACAGATCCTTGCAAATATGGAGCAGTCAACAACAACAAAAGAGTGTTCCTGTTCTGATTTGGATAGAAAAAATGCACAGAGCACAAGGAACCAACAAAGCCCATTTGGTTTGTTAAGAAAGCCCTCACTCACCGACCTGGTCGGTGACTTGCTTCATCATCGGGCCCCACCGGGTGTGACCAAATGCCACCCCGGTGTGCTGCGACGCCAGAATTACTGCGGAGCTGGTCTTGTGAGGGTGGGAGGGCTATGTGAAAGATTATGTGGATAGTGTGAAGTGGTGGATTAAAATTGCCTTGTATGTATCAAAAAATTCTTTTAATCAGAGATCATCAAGGACAAGGTTAAAAAATGTGATGGTAAGTAAGGCCAACTAATTGGATGGTCTACTACCACTAGCATTAAGTGACAACGTGAATGGTCAACATGAACATGTTTCAGCCGGTGTGGTATAATTAACCTGGCATTCGTCAGGACCTAGAGTGTAAACCTCGGCGGTATGGGCACTCTAAGGCCCACCCAACCAGAGGACTTGAAAGTGAAAAAAGTCTGTGAAGTGCAAAAAGCGAGGGGGCATCACCACCCGAGGGCAGGACGCACACAACCTCAGGTCTCTAAATTTTAGAGACAAAAAGTAAAAAGCACCTGTGAGGAATAAAAAGATACAGACAAACATAAAAAGACAAACAGACAATTAGAATTTTTGTCGATAGGCTAGTCAATTCAAGCCAGTTACTTGTGCTCAAAGTGCCAGGGTGCACAACTCATACCTAATAGCAGAGGTGCGTGGCTCCGCCTGTGGCTGAGACTAAATGGTAAGTAGTATAGCCTTAAACAGTGAAGAGACACTCTCATGGTAGATTGCCAATTGCAAGATCTATCTGTGCGAGTGCGCAGGGAGGGAGATAAGTGAAAAAGGAGGCGAATGGTAGTGAGAACATTCAGACACAACTAAATCACTCTGCGATCAATGGGCCAAATGGCCAGTGACCATTCAGCACAAAAGAGAACAAAACGGGGTGAGAGAGGTAAGTTCTCACTTCACAAGGGATGAAAATCCACCCCATAGACCGCGGGAGGGAGGGGACGGCGCATTTGGCACATCCTGAAATGAAAGCAAAAATGGGAAAGAAAGGGACAAACACTGTCAGCAAGCAGCGTCAGTACTTAGCTCAAATGGTCCTTTGCAGCCAGGAAGGTACTCACGCCCACGGCACCTGTCTCCTGTAGGTACACCTAATCGGCCCTCGGAACTGGGTCTCGCCGATCCGGGCTTGTGGGATATGGTCGGTTTTATGAGCCTTAGGTGAATGTTGCCGCGTCCGCGCTTCCGGGATGGGAAGCGGACGTTCTGCGCATGCGCGAGAATAGCGGAAAAAGGATAGAGCGTGAACTGCTTTGGGTAGAAGATACTCACTTCAGAGAGGGAAGGACTACCTATTGCGCATGCGTGCCGGTTCGACTGTCACAGTAGTGGCAGTGTTTGTCCCTTTCTTTCCCATTTTTGCTTTCATTTCAGGATGTGCCAAATGCGCCATCCCCTCCCTCCCGCGGTCTATGGGGTGGATTTTCATCCCTTGTGAAGTGAGAACTTACCTCTCTCACCCCGTTTCGTTCTCTTTTGTGCTGAATGGTCACTGGCCATTCGGCCCATTGATCGCAGAGTGATTTAGTTGTGTCTGAATGTTCTCACTGCCATTCGCCTCCTTTTTCACTTATCTCCCTCCCTGCGCACTCGCACAGATAGATCTTGCAATTGGCAATCTACCATGAGAGTGTCTCTTCACTGTTTAAGGCTATACTACCTACCATTTAGTCTCAGCCACAGGCGGAGCCACGCACCTCTGCTATTAGGTATGAGTTGTGCACCCTGGCACTTTGAGCACAAGTAACTGGCTTGAATTGACTAGCCTATCGACAAAAATTCTAATTGTCTGTTTGTCTTTTTATGTTTGTCTGTATCTTTTTATTCCTCACAGGTGCTTTTTACTTTTTGTCTCTAAAATTTAGAGACCCGAGGTTGTGTGCGTCCTGCCCTCGGGTGGTGATGCCCCCTCGCTTTTTACACTTCACAGACTTTTTTCACTTTCAAGTCCTCTGGTTGGGTGGGCCTTAGAGTGCCCATACCGACGAGGTTTACACTCTAGGTCCTGACGAATGCCAGGTTAATTATACCACACCGGCTGAAACATGTTCATGTTGACCATTCACGTTGTCACTTAATGCTAGTGGTAGTAGACCATCCAATTAGTTGGCCTTACTTACCATCACATTTTTTAACCTTGTCCTTGATGATCTCTGATTAAAAGAATTTTTTGATACATACAAGGCAATTTTAATCCACCACTTCACACTATCCACATAATCTTTCACATAGCCCTCCCACCCTCACAAGACCAGCTCCGCAGTAATTCTGGCGTCGCAGCACACCGGGGTGGCATTCGGTCACACCCGGTGGGGCCCGATGATGAAGCAAGTCACCGACCAGGTCGGTGAGTGAGGGCTTTCTTAACAAACCAAATGGGCTTTGTTGGTTCCTTGTGCTCTGTGCATTTTTTCTATCCAAATCAGAACAGGAACACTCTTTTGTTGTTGTTGTCGAAATATAGTTTGGGGACTAAGAGTGTTCGTGACTCTCCCTATCTCTCTTGTTGTTGATCAATAAATATGGAGCAGTGTCAAAAAGCAATGGGTATTGCGTGGGAACATCCACAGCAACACCCATTGCATGCCTCTTTGCCGCAGAAAACTGCGTGGAGGAGGACCATATTTACAAGGCAGCGTTAAGCCATGCAAAGTGGCTTAGCGATGCCTTGTACATATGCAGCAGGGCACAGCGCCACCAGAGCGTCGCAAAAAGTGCTGCTCCGGTAGCGCAATCTTCTTGTAAATATGCCCCTAATTGAAAAGGGTATGCCCAACATGAAAAGGAGTTACCAGTTTCATTAAAAATTAAGCTTGGGTCCTCAAAACCAACTTATGCGGGAAGAAGGTGGTTTACAGTGGATTCACAGAAAGAATATTAGGCTCGCTCATGAGAAAGACTGTCTTGAGGATCAGAAGTCTCATGGGACACCTGTGCAGTTGTTCAAAATGTGTGCACAGCATGAAAGTGCGGACTAAGTCCCACTGAGGCATCACAAATCATTTTTGTGGAGATAAATGTTGCAAAGGTTTAAAATCTCAACATAACAGGTGATTTGAAGTACAAAGGATGATCTGGTAACTGCAAAACATGCCCAAAAAGTTCATATGTAGCCCTTAACAGTGTACAAAGCAAGTCCTTGTTGGACTTGGGACATAAAAATCAATAAAACTTCAGATAACCTTGCCTGTACTGGGTCAATTTATCAGGTGCTGCACAAATCTACAAATTTGTTCCAACAACATTTTTACACTGATTTTGTGAAGGGATGCCTCGCTGCCAAGTTGACATCAATGACCTCAGGTGGCCAGTCACAGGGGGTGACCTGTTGCTGCTCAGTCTCCAAGCATGGAGAGGCAAATTGTGCAGGCCCAAGTGCACCGCCCTGCTGCTATAAGATTCTCCTGAAGCAGCTCAAGGTACCGCACGCTGCTGGCCCAATCGGGTGCCTCTTGGATGACTTGGGCCCAGTCATTCCTAATTTTCGTCAGAATTCGTGGAAAAAGAGAGGCAGTGGAGTAAAGGCATACAGGAGTCCTGAGCTTGTCCCTAGATAGAAGGGGTCTCTGAGATCTGCTTTTGAAGTTCTGTTGTGCAAAATTGCTTACATTGCACATTCTCGGCTGTGCAAAAGGTTCAAGCCAAGGTTCTCCCTATTGCTAGAAAGTAACCATGTGCTATCTCTGGGTGCAGCTGCCTTTCATGATATGCTAGGCAACAGTGGCTGAATTTATCTGCCGTGCCACCAGGTGGTTCAATACTAGAGAAATATCTGGTCAGTTCAGTTACTTCCAGAAGGATGTTGCCTCCCAACAATAGGGCCCAGACCCCACCCCGCTCTGCTGGCTGCAGTACCACATGGTGGTATTGGTGTCCATGAGCTCCTGCACCAGCCTTCCTTTGATGGTGGGAAGGAAGGTCTTCAAATCGAGTGAATCACTCTCAACTAACAAAAATTGATGTGAAGCCAACTTTCTGCCGGAGACCACAGGCCTCTGATGCCCATCTCTAACAGATGGCCTCCTCAACCCAGCAGTGATGTATCCGCGACCTCAGTCAGCTCTTGGTAGGATAAGGACCCAGTTGCAGTCTATTAACCACCATTGTAGATATTTTGAAGTCTCCTTCCAAATCTCTATACAATACAACTGATTTCCCTGATGTTGTGCCCACTGGGAAATGTGGTCCTATTGCAGAGCCAGCACAGGCTCGGAGTCATCCATACTGAGATCCAGGACCATGGCTGAAACACCGGAAGCATATCCTGAATGTCTTGGATTCTCTGCTCTGGGGAAAAGGCACAAAACCATACTGTATCCAGAACCGCTCAGATGAACAGGAGCCTCTGCAAAGGAGTCAGGTGTGACTTTGGCACATTCATTTTGAATCTCAATGATATTAGGAGGTTCCCCTAAACATGATTGATAACTGCCTGGGGCAAGCATGGATTCAGCATCCAGTTGTCAAGGTAGGGGAAGACTGGTACCCTCGACCTGCAAAGGTGTGCTGCGACCACTGCCATCATATCTGTGAACAACTAATGGGCACTGGCGAAGCTAAAGGGAAGAACTGTAAACTGAAAAGGCTCATGTCCCTCATACTGAACCACAGGTAGCACCATTGGGCCTGCAGCACAGGAATATGGAAGTAAACGTCTTGCTGGTCCATCACCACCATCCAGTCTCCAGGGTCTAGAGCAGACAGGACCTGGGCTAGGGTGAGCATCTTGAATGTGTCCTTCCACAAGAAGGCATTGAGAGGGTAAAGATCTAAAATAGGACGATGGCCTCTGTCAGTCTTCGTCACAAAGAAGTAGCAGGCATAACACCCAGTTCTTATTTCTGAGGCCAGAATCCTCTCTTTGTCCACTTTGGTCAAAAGGGCCTGCACTTCCTGGCATAAGACAGACAAATGTTCCTCCGTCAGCCACACTGAAGGTGGTGGAAGGTGCATGAGCTTTGAAAGGAATAGAAGGGCATGGCCTCCACGGACAATTTGGAAGGCCCACCTACCTATTGAGATGACCTGCCACCCTTTGAGAAAATATTGGACCCTGCCTCTGACTGGGTGGGTGTGTGCCGGGAAGGACGTACTAAATTGGTTTTGTAGCTGCAGCTGCATGGTGGTCGGGGGAGTGAGCTACACTTTATCCTTAGTGTCCTAGTTGCCTCCATGGAGAACTGTGGCCTCTGCAATGGAGGCGTTGTGATTGGTCGGGACTGCGCCCAGGAGGGCGCCTATGGGGAGGCCAATTTCTCTGTATAGCTGCATGTAGCCTACATAGAGAAAAGGCAGAGTGCGTATGACTGGTTTGGTCGGCCCCAGAGGGCCAACCAAATAGGGCCCACAGCAGTGGGAAAGCCACTCCTCCCCGACTTGTCCGCCCTTAATCAGGCATACCCTTTTGCTTTCTCGCAGGGCGAGAAGCAGAAACATAAAATTGCATGTAAAATACCATTTTATGTTTCTGCTTCTCGCACTGCGAGAAAGCAGTGGGGCGACACTCCTCTGCCCTAATGGAGGAGCCGCCCCTGCAAATGTTTCTATTCATTTTAACTCTCGATCAGGTGGATTGGTAGGGAAGGCATTGGAAGTGACTGCTCGTTGACTCCTCTACCACCAGACTCTCTGGCGTTGGGCGCTGTGTAAGAAAGGTTGGGCCAACAGATGTAGGGTGACGGGAGCAAGTAACCTGTCAGTTAACAGGTGGGCCTGAAAATGGCTTGGACCAAGTCCTAAAAGAGTGCTTATAAGGGTCTCATTTAATGGTAATAGTGACTCTGTAATAATAATCCATATTTGTAAAGACTCTTTAATGTTTCAAGGCACATGTGGCCGTCGGGTAGATTAGATGAGCTATTGCCCAGTTGCAGATGTAGCTGGCACAGGGGATCGAACCGCGAGCCCAGCCCTCCGGAATCATCCACTCTGACCGCTACGCCACGTCTCCCGCTCTGTGGGAGCTTGACCAGGTTGCAAGACTTCCGTTTGTACATTAGTTTTTACTTCCATGGTTGGTAAATGTAATTCCAAACCTTCTGTCACTATTCGCATTACCACAGCAAAAGAGGTGATTTCCTCTGAGGCAGGACCTGGGGAAGACACAAGGTCAGTATCAGGTGAAGTGTCCATTCCATTAGCAACCTGAAGTACTTCATACCAGCTATTCTCCTCATATTGAAGAACATTGTTATCTCCATTAACAAAGTATCATTGTATGAATTTATGGTGAAAAGATTGTGTAAAGTCTGGGTGTTATCAGGTGGTAAGTATTGGAGAGCATTGACGAGAGGCTGTGAGTCAGTTGCAACTTCAGTCGAGGTCATGGTTAATTTAGCTCGGCGTCATATAGCACTATGGATTGTGCATCCTTATAGGGTTTTGATGGCTATCACATTGGTGTCCATGAAAGAGGGACCCACACAGGGGATGGCACTGGAATTCAAGCCTGTACCGTGGCCGGTCATGAACCCGCTGTAGGTCCAAGGCGCACAGATGGTGCATAGAGCGAACTCGTTGGTGGAAGTCTAACTGGAGACTCTAGCTAATTCTTGGGGCCTGAACACGCACCAGAGGGAGCTGGTGAAGTGTCAATTATACACAGCATGGCTTCCCTAAAGGCCTCACTTTGCTGCAAAGTCGCTTACCTGAAAATTGAAACATTGTCAAACTCTGAATCGATTGGGACAGAGACCGGGAGGCACATTAATGCCCTTGCGCTCTCACTGGAGTTTAGGAGAGGTGGGAAGGGGGAAATTCCCTCTTCCAATTTCTTTTGTGCTTTTTATCTGACTTACCTGAAAACTTTGACCATGGCGTTGATCTGCTATGGGGAGAACTTCGGGAGTGGGAATAGGTCCTTCCTTTTGACTCTCTTGTTGCGGTGTGGAGTGTTCTTGTGTTGGTGACGTAGAATTTGGTCTCACAGTCTCGTATGGCCTTGGGATTTATCTGGGCGCAGTTGCTGCAGGCCCTGGAGTCGTGCTCCAACCCCAGGCATGAAAAACAGATCTCATGAGGGTCCGTCACAGATATCGGTTTGCAACAGTCACAGCACTGCTTGAACACTGTTGTCTGATGGGTGACATTTACCATTGCACCACTGGATTATATTTTAAATATAAGCAGATCTAAAGAGCAATGAGATACCCTGGATACAAGTCTCAAGGCACATAAAACAAGCATTTGCAGCCCAATAGGTCGCGCATTACTGAAAGTTTGAGCTATTGGCGTTGCAATATTATTTGCAATGCCAATAGCTTAACCCTTAAGTAATGCAAGACTGATTGCTCTATCTTTTCAATGTCATATGGTTTTAGTACCCAATGGAGCACAAGCGGCGTGCTGTGCTGCTTATGAAAAACATACAATGTTGAATAAATAGAGTTTGGCGCGGCTCGCCAACCTCTATTCTTTCAATATTCTAAGTTTTTCGTTAGCAGCACAGCACACCACCTGTGCCATACTGGTTACTAAAAGCATATAATATAGAAAAAATTAGAGTTTGGCGAGCTGTGCCAGAGGAAAGAAAGGCACAGCTCACCGAACTATTTTTTCAATATTGAAAGTTTTTCGTAAGCAGCGCAGTACGTTGCCAGTGCTGTGCAGCTAACTAAACGTATATAATATTAAAGCAATAGAGTCACAGTCCCCATTAATAAAGATTTAGGAGTTTCTCGCTACCTGTGCAAGGTGAAGCAGGAAAGCTTGTCAAAGTCATTAGTAAAATAGTGCTCACAGACTGCTAATTAAACGTACCAAGCTACAACACACGTTAAAAGGACAGTCCTCATGGAAAGTTATAAAAGGAGAAAAGAGGGTAATAAGGAGGGACTACTAAGCCTATTCATGAATCAAAAGCAAGCAACTATGAAGAAAGGACATTAACAGGGGCGAATTGAAACGATGGGTGGAAAATGGATGGAGCTTCAAGTCCATACCTGAATACAGCCTGCCTCGAACAGACAGCGCAAGCGATGCCTAGGCGAGACCTAGAAAGGAACTGACATCAGCATGCATGTGTGGCACATATATATGCTCCACTCATCACATCTGGAGTGGAACGACATTGGCACGGAGGAAAAGAGAACTGCACTGAAAGGTTCCAGATCCATCCTGACATCTGGGGAATATTCACAATGTGAGGAATCACAAGGTGAGAAAACTGCAGTTATATGTATCCATAAGATGCTCCTTTCACACATCTGGCACAGCCCTCCGTGCATAACACATAATCTGAACGAGCCTTCTGATCTGTTAATGTGTTGGTTCCCATAAACAATATGGATATAACGGTGTGGCTTGGTCATGTCATTTCTCCAATGCTTAAATATACAGGGCCTCATTTATGAAAAGTGACGCATCGCTGCGTGAAGACAGCGATGCGTCACTTTTCACTGCGCACTCCTAACGACATTCCTGATGCGTCATATTTAATGTATGATGCATCATGTCGCAAGGAGTTACAGATACGTCAGTATTTCTGACGTATCTGTAAGCGCAAAAGTGACACATTGCTGGAGTGTGTCACAAAAGTGACGCAACTCCAGCAATGCGTCCTTTCACATGGGGAGAGCCCCATGTGAAAGGGCTTGCGTCAGTCTTACGCCTGCTGTGAGGCAGGCGCAAGATTTTGACGCAACAGCGTCCTAAAAGTGACGCAGTGAAATCTCATAGCTTTCACTGCATCACTATTACGAGGCTTTTTGCGGGGGAACGCCCCCTCTGCATACATTATACCTGACGCAGGTATAATGTGGCGCAGGGGTTTAAAAAGTGACGCATCTACCTAGATGCGTCACTTTTTAAATATGGCGCAACTAGGCACATTTTTTACACCGCTGGTGTGTCACAAAAAGTGACGCACCGGCGGCGCAAAACTGACGCAAGGCCTTCATAAATAAGGCCCACAGGGTTTAGGGATTCACTCATAGGGAGACGCCATCTTTTTCAAAGTCTATACTGCTCCTTTCTCTCACCCGATATAGCACACGATCAGTGACTCCATATTGGATGTATAGCCCACTTGATTTCTTTTACCAAAAACACAATATACATGCAGAGAATTATATAGAGACTCTCTTGTTTAATCTATTAAATAAATATTTTCCTTTCTTAAATGGACTAATGTTTTTAATTCACTTTACTGAGTGTTTGACGTAGGTCAGCAAATCACATGGCTTCAAACAGAATAAAACAAAGAAAGCAGAAAACATGAACTATCAGCGCCGCATAGAGGGCAACTCATTGTGTAGTTATGTGAGACTATGGAGGTGATAGTTGGCTGTACATTTTGGCTGCCCAGCAGTCCTTTGGGTGCCTTCACCCCATTCAACAGGGTGACAGTGGGAGCCAGAGGTTTAGCTAGGTTTTCCCCTGTTATAGTGGCATACTTGTAAAGGGTCCCCTGGGGTCTCTGGTGCCCTGCTGATCATGTCTCCCCAGTTTCCTCACCACTTCGCTCCTCCACCTTGGAGCAGTGTACTGCACGCAAGTCCTGAGGGGGGTCGCCATGGAGTCCAGCATCCCCTGGTGGGTTGTGGCCAGTCTCGCTTGTGAGGGTGGTCAATTCATTGACCATTTCTATTCATCTATCTAGGTCTTGCTCCTCATTAGTATTCGTTCTTACTATGCGTATCCTCTGCTACTCCGCTATCGCCCATTCTCGCAAGTTTATGCATCATTTTGGAGTTTGCTGGTGTGTGGGGGCAGACCAATGTATTGTAATGTGTCAACTTGCCAGGAGGAGACCTAGCACTGCAAAGTGAGAGCAGGTTTCCCTGTTGGCTTTTGGGGGTGGGAGCAATCTCAGTGGGCAATGTCTGGGAGTAAGTTCAGTTTTTACCCCTGAGGTCTCCCCAAGCGTCTCCATCATCACTGAGAAATAATTAGCCAACCAAGGGAGTCCCATTTCATGTGTATGAAAGTCACTGGAGTGGCATCACATCTTTGGCACCCCCGTGATGCGCAAGAAATAGCCTGTGGAGCCTCAGCGGTGTGAAATATGTTCGGTGTAAGTAGTGGAATTGTGTCTGATGCTGCTTGCCAGCTCTTTCACCTGTACACAGGCTTGGCTCCATTCCCTGTCAGTGCACCCCCTAGGTCATCATACCATCGGTATTGCACTCCTGTCAGGCCGCTGGGGCAATCGTATTTTAGAGCTTTGTAGAGACGTGATATCATGTTCCTACTGGATCCAATGTCCAGCAGTAGCTGTAATGTTTGTGATACTAGAAGTTCTGCAGGAATGTTAGGTCAGAGCTTCCGGACCGCTCGGGTATGTTTACATATTGCAAAAATTGGCCTGAGCCTAGTTTAGATTGGTGTCTAGTTTAGATTGTTGCCTTGCTTCCACAAAGGAGATAAATTCTACCCCCTGATACAGGTCTCCCAGCAGCAGGCATTTCCCTTCCGTCCACTGCCTTACGTCCATAATGGTGTGTAGCCGCTGCAGCGGGCCCAATCACCATGGTCTGTGTCATGGAAGTGCCCTATGGGCACAACAGGTGCTTCCACCTGCTTTGCATGCCCCTGGGGTACTTTGGTATTACAGAAGGAGCCACAGACGCATGTGCAAACCCTTCTGTTATACCGATAGCGCTGGCACACATAAATCGCCAGCGCTATCTTAAGAGGGTGGTCCTTTATTTGAATAGGGGTATGGCCCCATCAAAATGTGGGAATCCATTTGCCTCTGCGCCTGCGCCATATTCTGGGCACAGAAGCTGTCAGGAGCCGCACTGACAGTGCGCCACCTAAAAGGTGGTGCGCTGTCAGTGCGCCCCCTCTGGAGGGGTGAAAGGGGGTCACTCCCGCCACCCACCTGTAAGGGGATCTCTAATCCTCTATTCCCCCTTCAAAGTGCAGGCAGGGTGCCGCCTGCTCAGTGAAACAAGGAGCAGATTCAAAGCAGCCACTCCATTTTTCACCTGAATGCGAGCAATTTTGTGTCTGCCGTTTGCGCCCGGCCCACCAGTTTTAAGGTGCGCCGGGTGCAAACAGGGAGAGTGTGCCCTTTACATAAGAGGGCCCCATGATGGTACTAGGTAGGCATATGTGAGGTGATGTAAAACTGTATTTGTCACCAGTTCCCTTGCCTCTACCACTTGCCTCATGATGTGGGACTAGTCTTTCAGGACTCGCAATGCCAGTATCAGGTATCTGAGGAGGTCGGCCTCTTCAAGTACTTTACTTATACACTTTTATCCCAGTTCGGACCCTCTTCCCCCATAGGGCTGCGTTTTGGATACGACCAGCTTTATAGTAAAAAACATAAGTGAGGGACTCCTAGTACCCCTTTGTCCATTTCCAGTTTCAGAACCGCCAGATTGATCCTGCGCCTCTTTCTTGCCCATACCAGCGAGGTTAAGAGGCTGTCTAGGTCAGCCAAAGCAGTGTGGGTATGGTGCACAAAGTGTTTTGTAGGATATAAACACATCTTGGGAGGAGCACCATTTTACTCAGCACAACCCTACCCAGGACCGATAGCGCCAGGGTATTCTAAAATGTGACTGAGTCCTTGAGACCAAGTATCACCCTACCCATGTTACGTTCATACGGCTGTTCTGGGGTGTTGGCCACCTAGAGACCCAAATATCGGAAGGCAAGAACTTCCCAGGGGATGCCGACGTCCAGAAGCTTCAAACACTACTAGTGCCCTTTCCATCCGGTCTCCTCTGATCATATGCATTATATGTGATAATTGTCAGGGGTTCATGTGTGGGCCTCTTCCTGGGATAAACCCACATTGGTCTTCGTGGGCCAAGTGTGTGACAGCATCGCGTAGTGTGGCAGGCAGGGCTTTTGACAGGATTTTCGTGTCCACTTCATCATGGACAAGGGTTGGTTGGACCGCAGCTCAGTATGATATTTATCAGGCTTCAGGGACCATCACATTCAAGGCCTCCCACATGGATCCAGGTAACATACAGATGCAATTCACTTCCTGGAACGTCTCCAGGGGCTTTGGAATCAATTCTGCCCAGTATTGCAGATACCATTCTACTGATAGGCCGTCAGGCCCTGGGGCTTTGTACCTGGGCATATCCCTTACAGGCTCCACCTGTTCCTCTCCTCAGACGTCTGCTTCAAGCTGTGCCAAGTGTTCACCTGTTATTCTGAGCATCACCACTTGATTGAGAAAGTCTACTATTCAAGATGTGGTAGCAGGTGTGGGTTCCTGGTAATTGCTTGTCATATGTTTATGGAGCATCGGTTTATTATTATTGAGGTGTATGATTGTATGTTGGAACGTTCCCTTTTAGGTGGCCAGGCCAGCAATTTGCCTGGCTTCTCTCCCTGTCGATGTCATTTCTGCCTAAAGTCTTTACATATAAATCTGTCTTGCCTGTCCCAGGTGGCTTTTATTATCTGTTTGACCTCCTGAATTTGGGTGTCCCCTCTCGCTGTGCTGGGGCACCATGCTGCAGAGCCCATATTCATTCCCCCTCCCCTAAGTCCAATTTTAGTAGCGTCTGGTTCCACAGATTTTACAGAGTCACTCTGCCCCATGTCACCACCTCGAGGGTGTCCCATTCTGTTCTACATGTGACTGCGGTGTTCAAGTTTGCCTCACAGTACCCAATGATTATCTTCCCTAAGCTTTCCTGAAACACTTTGTCTCGAAGCACATCAGCTCGAAGTCTCCAAAGAGTGACTGTAGTCATGGCATGCTCTCTCTCCACTCCAGCAATAGTGTAGTGTGGTCTGAGAGAAATCTTATCTCTCCCACATCTTGCACCATCTCCTTCGTCACAAGGTAACCTGTCAAGTCTGCTGTATGAGTCATTTACCTCCTTGTGACATGGGATGGGGTGCCTATCCTATCCATCTGGGATGCAATTGAAGTCTTGTGACTAAAGTGCGCCTATAAAGGGTAGTAACAGGGTTTTAATTTATCATAGAACTCTCTATCATCGTTATTGGGGGCATAAATGTTCAGCATGCAGATTTTGCTATAATCCAGTGTCCTCTGGAGTAGGACATACCTCAGCCTTGCAATAAGTCATCTTACTCGGGGAGTCTAGGGCTATCCGGATGGCCACCCCCTCACATAACTTGAATAGGTAGAGGCATACATTTTACCCCTTGCCATTTTTCCCCCAGTTTTGGGGATTCCCCATCTAACAGATGTGTCTCCTGTAGGAAGGCAATGCGTAGGTTTTGGCGGCAAAGGAAAGTATGTATTCAGTATCTCTTTACAGTTGTGTTGAGGCCCCGTACATTCCAGGTGACCATTCTTGGTGGATTTGCCATGTTACATTATACCTTAATCATCCATTCCCCATCAGTGTCGGTGGGGGCAGCCTCCTACTGCCTAACATCCCCCTGAACAAATGAAGAGTTGCATGTGCCCTTTTCTAAACTATTGTGGTCCTATGTAGGGGGTGCATGCTCGGTTCAGCCCCCTGCAGCTGAAGAGCTTGCAGCAGCAGCGTCTGAAGCCACCCCCAGAAACCACTGTAACTAACCCCCAACCCCATCAGCCCTGCAATGTGCTGTGTGTTTGGAAAACTGAAAACCGTGTAACAATAGGAAAAAGAGGCATACAAGTCAATTAGTCCTGTAGAAGTGCTACAGCGAAGAAAGTGGAGTCTGAAACAAGTACAACAAGAACAAGCTTGGTAATGCAAATAGAAAAGGGGCTCCTGGTCATTGTCCATGCCCCCTTCAGCATCTGTGCCACTGGCCATGTAGCAAGTAGACGCCACAGAGCTCCTGGCTTCGTTAGTCCCCTTGTCACCAGTGCACCACATGTTTCCAACCAGCGGAGTGTCCGACTGGTCCACCAGATTGCCCAAGTACTTCTTGGCGCTACTGATCGTAGGTGTCCAAGAGGTGCCTCTATTACGCACTGTCAGAGATCCATCTCCTGGTGGGGTCGAGCCTCCTGTGTCCCCACCGTAACTAGGGCCCTGGCCTCCTGACTTTCCGTAGTCTGATGTTTGATATCCAGTGTTCCATCTTGATTTACAATGATTCGCTCAGCAGCCTGTGGGCCTCTGTCGGTCCTTCGAATCCGCTGCCCCCATGATGTGGGCTGCACCTCCTCAGTGTCCACGTCAAGAATGCACCATCAGGGGCAGGGAAGGTGTGTGCCCCTGAGTCCTCCTCCAACCAGTGCTACTTCTCCTCAAGCGTATTGAAGAAGTAGGCATACCCCCCATGGATGATGTTCAGCTTGGTTTAGAACAGTAACCTATAGCACAGTCCCTGGGTTCTCAAATGCAGGTTTACTGTTTACAGTGGAGAAGTGTGGCTCAATGACTAGAGTGGCAGACCCTGATGCAGAGGTGTAGCCTGGGACCAGGGTTCAATTCCCTGCCTCGGCGGGTCTTGGGCTCAATATTCCACGGACCTGATAATTCTCGCCTCGGTGCCTATTCCAATCATGGAGTCCCACTCTGCAACTCTGGGCAATAGCTTGCTTAATCTCCACAACGGCCCCCACAACGCTAAGGATGCCTGGCCTCCACCTTGGGGGTGCCCGGGAGTGGACGCCTCACAGGGAAAGCCAGGATGGGTTCCACAGCGGTATTCGTACAAGCGCCTTGAGACCTTGCGGGTGAGTAGTGCGCTATACAAGTATCAATGTACAATTTTATTTACTGTTGTGAATGACTACCGGAGCCGCTGCACCTTCTGGGTGTAATCTGGGAAGATTTGGATGATGTTAATTTC
Organism: Lissotriton vulgaris; assembly: GCF_964263255.1. Taxonomy (NCBI): domain Eukaryota; kingdom Metazoa; phylum Chordata; class Amphibia; order Caudata; family Salamandridae; genus Lissotriton; species Lissotriton vulgaris. The sequence goes on along the minus strand of NC_141694.1, from coordinate 271,996,750 downwards.
AGATCTGTGGTCCCGTCTTCCGGACTGCTTGTAGGATAGCACCCCAATAGTTGAAGATCTTTGCAATCATCACCCTCAGATGTGACCCGGGCGGTGGGCAATTATGGGAACATTTAGATGCAGGTGGACTTGTCACACATGCCATACATCCTGTCTGCAGGGCACGTCTTTCTAAAGGGAAACCATGCAGTGTTCAGGGAAACAAGAGCAGAACACGGGCTGTCATGGACCCGTAAGACCGCTCCATACCAGCCGACATGAATTCATCTGCACATTCATGTAAACGGAGAATTCAAAACATCTGTAAGGCTCTATACAGTGTACTCAGTTTCAGACTGTCACAATAAACCTACAGTTTTTTCGGTATCTGGGACTGATGCCTTTTGCTTTAAGTACATATTCTTTCTTAGAGATGTAATGTATGAAAGACAAATCTTTGATTTCTCTGCCCCTTTACATTGTCTTCCAGTCCCCCCCCCTTTGAAAATACTTTCATGACATATCAAGGCAGCACTCTTTAATGGGATTAACTTTATCACTCGGGAAAATCGGCTAATTCCAAAGTCACAGAAGGAAAGAATGCAAATACATTTCAACCATGAAATATGATTAGAATAATTAACATTTAAACATTTTGCTGCAAACGGTCAGATTTCCTTGACAAAAAATGAATGACTAATTTGCACATCTGAAGGTTTTTCTTTATCACAAAAAAACCTCCCGATTCTTTGGCTAGTATTTTTACGTTTCCATTTGTATTTAGCTTTCTTTATTTAGCTCTTAGTTTAGTCATATTTATGTACCTTTATGTTTTGTTTTGTGAAAAAATAATATTGCAGTTCGTAGTTTTGCCAAATGTATTTATATAAAATATACCCAGGCACTTGGATGTCCGTGGTTATCTAGTTGTGTGAAGCAGCTTTATACATATTTTAATTACAGTTTTGTTATAAAAGCCTCATGCGGTATATTACATTTCCATAACACTTGAACCCCAATGTTTTCAAGCGCTGTAAACGATAGCACTTGTTTGAATCTAGTGCCCTGAAGAGCATTATTAAAACAAAGCCCTCCCCAGGCTGACCCAGCTTGCAGCGAATCTGCTTCTGAGGTGAGAATGGAGTTAATTCAGCAGAAACGTTTGCTCCATTCTGTCCCGGATAGAATCATAGGCAGACAGACTGTTTGGAAGATGCATTCTATTCAATAGCTTTTAATCAACCCTCCATTAAAAACGCCATATTAGAACATGTTAAGGGGAGGCAGATGTTAGAGTGTTGTTGATCGTCATAACTACGACATAGGTAAAAGGGACTTCAGTTGTATATATCTTTGATTTATGTTGCACGTGGAACTGCCTTCTGCACACAAGCAATGGACATGATGCATATGAACTGTGATGTTAATATTAAAGACATTACAATTAGTATTATATACATTGCAATTAAACGAATGCAACGAAAAAATGGACCTCTATTTCTTACCAAAGAGAAGCATATACTAAAGACTTAGTTATAACAATATTCATTAAATTTAAAAACAGTAGGCACTCCTAGTCCTAATAAATCACTGTATATGAATAGTGTACTTTGTTTTATTTCACAGTTTTAGTGTTTGATTTATAGCGCGCACTGTTCTTCATATGGTTTTAAGTCTCGACTATTATATCCCGCAGGCATAAATAGACGAGAGTATAGTAGGCAAACCAAGCTCTGAAACCATTGCGGATTTCGTACAGTTTATGTGGTGCACTCGTGCGAAACATCAAACCGATCAGCCTCCCTCCCATAGGCATCTGAAGCTTCACCAGCGGGCTCTCGGCCTCAGGCATTCACCCCAGCGCGCGCTCGGCCTAACTTCTCCTCCCCCCTAATTCACCCCTGCAGTTTCACTTTCACGGCCGCGAGGCCGTGCTCTCACTTCAAAGGAATGCGCACCCCGCCCCCGCAATGCTGAGAGCATTTCCCGGCCGCTTTTAATTATATTCCCCCAAGCCACGCCTTGTTCCTCGCACACTCAATGGTGAACGTGCATGTTGCGTCTCTCTTGCCCCATCCTGATTTCCGCGTCAAAAAGTAAGTGCCTTTAACTTGTGTTTTTTTTTATCCATTTCACTCTAGTCTCTTGCCCCCCCGTTCACTATCCCTCCTACATTTCCCCATTCTACCCCATCTCTGCCCTCCCAGTCTCCCATCCAATCCTCTTTCTCACCCACCCGATTTTCTTCTCCTAAGCCCCGCCCACGTTTCTTCGGCCCCTCTCTCTCCTCCTCCCTACCTCACCACCCCGTTACTCCCCTGCCCCTCTTTCTTTCTTTCTATCAGCATTTCCCCCAATAGCTTTTTAGTGGCAGGCTGTTGTATCTTATGCCGCTTTTACTTTGCCAATCCGCCAGGCTCCGGTTTTGGTTTGTGGTTTCTAAACGTTTAAAATGCTTTTGTTTTACCAGCAGCAGCTTTTGTCGCAAGTTCACTCATGCTACTGCTCTTGATTTAGAATTGAAGATGTTGGGTTGACTTTTTGTGAGATTCATGGAGTGGTGGTAAATGTAAGAACTTTTGGAAAGGCTATACGACTGTTGACTTGTATGGCAAAGAAGTGATCTTTGGACAAGACTTCTAGGTTGTCACATATTTCCAGGAAGCTTCTAGAGGAGGCAACAGACCTTGGGCCAGATGTAGGTAAAATAGATTTACCGATTATTAATTACCGAAAATTACCGAATTTTACAGGTTCGGTAATTAATAATCGGTAAATCTGAGGGGTGAAATGTAAGTATTCCAGATGTGCTGGAATAACGAATCGGGAAAATTCGGTATTTACCGAATCGGTAATGCCCATTCATTCCTATGGGCTTTGAAGCCCATAGGAATGAATGGGCATTAGCGATTCGGTATTTACCGAATCGGTAAATACCGATTTTCACAAGGGTGCAGGGGGTGTCACTTTGACACCCTCTGGCACCCCCAAAACAGGCTCGGGTGCCATGTGGCAGGCATATATGCCCTAAGGGCAGGTCTGCCTGTCACATGGCATAGGTGTGCATGCACACATGCGCATGCCCACCCGAATCGGTATTTTACCATCAAATTGGATTTGATGGTAAAATACCGATTGGGTAAGGCCTCTGTGACTCAGAAGAGTCCCACCTACATCTGGATGCCTCAGATTCAGTAAATTTACCGATTTTATTTTTTACCGATTCGGTAAAATTACCAAATCGGTAATTTTACGATTCGGTAAAAAAATGCCCCCTACATACCTGTCACCCATTTACTGATCGGTAACGGCCGAAAATACCGATTTTCGGCCGTTACCGACCAACCTACATCTGGCCCTTATTCTCCAACGGGACTTTGAAGTCCTAAATTACTAGGAGGAGTTTGTGGTGAAGGGCAGGCATCTGAAGCTTCCCCGAGCATGCGCTCGGCCTCAGGCATTGAAGCGTGAAGCTTCCCCAGCGCGCGCTGTGCCTCACTTCTCCTCCAGCACCACCACATTATCACTCAGCACCACCACATTATCACTCAGCACCACCTCAGCACCACCACAGCACCACCTCAGCACCACCACAGCATCACTCAGCACCACCACAACACCACTCAGCACCAGTATAGCATCACTCAGCACCACCACAGCACCACCCAGAAACCACCACAGCACCACTCAGCACCACCACAGCCCCACTCAGCACCACCACAGCCCCACTCAGCACCACCACAGCACCACTCACCACCACCACAGCACCACTCAGCACCACCACATTATCACTCAGCACCACCACATTATCACTCAGCACCACTCAGCACCACCACAGCATCACTCAGCACCACTCAGCACCACCACAGCACCACTCAGCACCACCACAGCACCACTCAGCACCACCAGAGCACCACTCAGCACCACCACAGCACCACTCAGCACCACCACAGCACCACTCAGCACCACCACTGCATCACTCAGCACCACCACAGCACCACCACAGCATCACTCAGCACCACAACAGCACCACCACAGCATCACTCAGCAACACCACAGCACCACTCAGCATCACCCCATTATCACTCAGCACCACCACATTATCACTCAGCACCACCACAGCACCACTCATCACCACCACAGCACCACTCAGCAGCACCACTCAGCAGCACCACTCAGCACCACCACTCAGCACCACCACAGCACCACTCAGCACCACCACAGCACCACTCAGCACCACCACAGCACCACCACAGCACCACCACAGCACCACTCAGCAGCACCACAGCACCACTCAGCACCACCACAGCACCACTCAGCACCACCACAGCACCACTCAGCACCACTCAGCACCACCACAGCACCACTCAGCACCACTACAGGATCACTCAGCACCACCACACCACTCAGCACCACCACATTATCACTCACAACCACCACAGCACCACTCAGCACCACCACAGCACCACTCAGCATCACCACAGCACCACTCAGCACCACCACAGCATCACTCAGCACCACCACAGCATCACTCAGCACCACCACAGCATCACTCAGCACCACCACAGCACCACTCAGCACCAGCACAGCACCACTCAGCACCACCAGAGCACCACTCAGCACCACCACAGCACCACTCAGCACCACCACACCATCACTCAGCATGACCACAGCATCACTCAGCACCACTAAGCACCATTCAACACCACCACGTTATCACTCAACACCACCAGAGCACCACTCAGCACCACCACAGCACCACACAGCACCCCCACATTATCACTCAGCACCACCACAGCACCACTCAGCACCACCACAGCACAGCTCAGCACTACCACAGCAGCACACAGCAAGACCACAGCACCAGCATAGCATCACTCAGCACCACCACAGCACCACTCAGCACCACCACAGCATCACTCAGAACCACCACAGCACCACTCAGCACCACCACAGCACCACTCAGCACCACCACAGCACCACTCAGCACCACTACAGGATCACTCAGCACCACCACACCACTCAGCACCACCACATTATCACTCAGAACCACCACAGCACCACTCAGCACCACCACAGCACCACTCAGCATCACCACAGCACCACTCAGCATCACCACAGCACCACTCAGCACCACCACAGCATCACGCAGCACCACCACAGCATCACTCAGCACCACCACAGCACCACTCAGCACCAGCACAGCACCACTCAGCACCACCACATCATCACTCAGCACGACCACAGCATCACTCAGCACCACTAAGCACCATTCAACACCACCACGTTATCACTCAACACCACCACATTATCATTCAGCACCCCCACATTATCACTCAGCACCACCACAGCACCACTCAGCACCACCACAGCACCACTCAGCACCACCACAGCACCACTCAGCACCACCACAGCACAGCTCAGCACTACCACAGCAGCACACAGCAAGACCACAGCACCACCATAGCATCACTCAGCACCACCACAGCATCACTCAGCACCACGACAGCATCACTCAGCACCACCACAGCACCAGTCAGCACCACCACAGCATCACTCAGCACCACCACAGCATCACTCAGCACCACCACAGCATCACTCTGGAACACTACAACATCTCTCTGGAACACCACAGCACCACTCAGCACCAGCACAGCACCACTTAGCACCACTCAGCACCACCACAGCACCACTCAGCACCACTACAGGATCACTCAGCACCACCACACCACTCAGCACCACCACATTATCACTCAGAACCACCACAGCACCACTCAGCACCACCACAGCACCACTCAGCCTCACCACAGCACCACTCAGCACCACCACAGCATCACTCAGCACCACCACAGCATCACTCAGCACCACCACAGCATCACTCAGCACCACCACAGCACCACTCAGCACCAGCACAGCACCACTCAGCACCACCAGAGCACCACTCAGCACCACCACAGCACCACTCAGCACCACCACACCATCACTCAGCACGACCACAGCATCACTCAGCACCACTAAGCACCATTCAACACCACCACGTTATCACTCAACACCACCAGAGCACCACCCAGCACCACCACAGCACCACACAGCACCCCCACATTATCACTCAGCACCACCACAGCACCACTCAGCACCACCACAGCACAGCTCAGCACTACCACAGCAGCACACAGCAAGACCACAGCACCAGCATAGCATCACTCAGCACCACCACAGCACCACTCAGCACCACCACAGCATCACTCAGAACCACCACAGCACCACTCAGCACCACCACAGCACCACTCAGCACCACCACAGCACCACTCAGCACCACTACAGGATCACTCAGCACCACCACACCACTCAGCACCACCACATTATCACTCAGAACCACCACAGCACCACTCAGCACCACCACAGCACCACTCGGCATCACCACAGCACCACTCAGCATCACCACAGCACCACTCAGCACCACCACAGCATCACGCAGCACCACCACAGCATCACTCAGCACCACCACAGCATCACTCAGCACCACCACAGCACCACTCAGCACCAGCACAGCACCACTCAGCACCACCACATCATCACTCAGCACGACCACAGCATCACTCAGCACCACTAAGCACCATTCAACACCACCACGTTATCACTCAACACCACCACATTATCATTCAGCACCCCCACATTATCACTCAGCACCACCACAGCACCACTCAGCACCACCACAGCACCACTCAGCACCACCACAGCACCACTCAGCACCACCACAGCACAGCTCAGCACTACCACAGCAGCACACAGCAAGACCACAGCACCACCATAGCATCACTCAGCACCACCACAGCATCACTCAGCACCACGACAGCATCACTCAGCACCACCACAGCACCAGTCAGCACCACCACAGCATCACTCAGCACCACCACAGCATCACTCAGCACCACCACAGCATCACTCTGGAACACTACAACATCTCTCTGGAACACCACAGCATCACTATGCGCTACCACAGCATCATTATGCGCCACAACAGCATCACTCAGGCCCTCCACAGCATCACTCAGGGCCTCCACCGCATCACTCAGGGCCTCCACAGCATCACTCAGGGGCTCCACAGCATCACTATGCGCTACCACAGCATCACTGAACACCACAGCATCACTCGTCGCCACCACAACATCACTCCGCGCCATCACAGCATCAATCTGTGCAACCATTCAACAACAACTGGTTCAAATATGTTCTCTCAATGTTTCAATCTTTATTACAAATGTCACAAAAAGATGTTAATATTTCACTTCTGTTCTTGGATTTTCGTCACAATAAAATACACTGAACATAATGTTCACAAAAGTTATTTACAAACGTTTAAGCTAGTGCCATTATAAATTACAATCACTTTCATTAAAGTATTAATTATTTAAAAAAATTAAAAGCCATTGTTATTTGTAATATCAATACATCTAAGTCACGTAAATATAAAATATGTTGCATTACAAATGCGATAGGTGTCACATTTGAGAAACTTATAACTATTGGCATTGTAAATGACAACGCTAATAATTTAGCTATTTACAAAACCTACACATTAATAAAAAAATGGTCATTTACAAGACCAATAGCTCAAAGTTTCCTAATGCGAGACCTATTGCATTGCAAATGCTTGTTAGTTTGTGCTTTGTAAATAATAGTGGTTCCTCTACTATTACGGTATTCACATTTTGTACATTAGTAACTTCTTTTGATCCGAATGCACATACCAATCAATTTGAGAAGCAGTCTGCTTCTCTAATCAATACATAACATCTGTTCAAATAGTTCCTATGCAGACAGCAAATAGTGATCCATGCTGTTAATGAATGCCCAATGCTTCTTAAAACGTGTACATTAAAAAAAGCGTTTGAGCAAAGGGCAGACATTTGGAAGACTAATATAGGGTGATCACAGCATTCTAAAAATGTTTTTATAAACTATTTTCCTCAGTTCAAATATAAATGTCTATAACATTTTGACCCTGGGGCAAGTCAACGAGTCAGAATGGGGCTATTTCAATCTTCATAATATAGAGTGGCTGTTCTGTGCTCGAAAGCTTCTCTCAGACAACCAGGCAGTGATGTTTGTACTGCCAAGCTCCTACATTATTAGTTATATTGACATTTATCATTTTCACTTAGATTTAAATACAAAAACAGTGAATCACAACCTCAACCCTAATAAATATTATATAGTTATATTAATTACATTATCATTCCATTCCATTCTATAACTTTATTTCGGTCCCATGGACCATAAAAGTACATAAACAGACAAAAAATGTTTTCCTCCCGAAGGAGTAAACACAAGTGAACCATAGATAATACATAAGCATAAAATTAGTTCATATAAAAAGTATGGCTAAAAAGTGTCCCAGTGAATAACTGTACAGTATGACAAATTTAACAATAATAAAGTGCATTTTAGAATTTTACAGGAAATAAGCATAGGCAAGTCAAAACTCAACCCTTCCAAAATCAAACTGCCTGGGAATCACTTAAAACAAAAACGTGTGTAATACAGTACGATCCGAGGTTAAAAACGTATTTCATCAAAGGATATTATAATAAAAACTTTAAAAACTAATGAATAAGTACAAAGAGTAAAAAACAAAATACAAACAATACAATTTTCTACGGCCGTGGTAACTTGTTTAAGAAAGTCCAACGAACACGCCACATAAGAGTTAAAAAACACGATACAGGAAAAACAATAGCGGCATGATGGCATACTTTAGGACTCTAAATGCCTCTGCACAATGTACAAAAACTAAATTCCTGCAGAGTTGAATGAACCAACGATGTCTGTGTAGTTTATAACCAGGACAGACAAAAAGACATGCAACTCTGACTCTTCCTTGTTGTTACATCAGGGCACCCTCCAGGTTGAGTTTTAGACCTTTTATTCAAGAAGGCACAGAGCGGTAGAGTCCCAAATCTAAATTGTGCATATCATTTCCTTGCCAGGGTTGGTTAAATATCATCCAGGAAGGATTCTATAATGTACTCATCCTTCATTTTTTTAAATCGACTGTCAAGTGAACGGAGGACGAGCTTTCCTGGATGTCGGCAAGTTTGTGCCTCATATAAGATTTGACCAATTCTGGCTGGGAAAGTAGAGGACATGATTCTTCAGGTTTGCTCCATAAGCCTGCTTTGCCCAACCTATGACAGACATCCTTTATGTATACAAACCAAGGTATTTTACTGATTGATACCTGGCAGACTCAATAGCTCTTTAAGCTCAGTCCGATAGACAACCAGGTGCGGGGTCACCCACCATTTTCAACAGAAAGTTATGGGTCTAAGGCTGATCTCTTCCCCTATGGGCCTAATGCCCAGATCCAGGGGTAGAGGGGTGAGGGGAGTACTGGGGGGAGGCCTAACAACTGCCTCATGAAGTTGTTCTCTACCTTAATCAGGCTTCTAGCTGTACAATGCCCCCATCATTCTGCCCTGTATAATGTGGCACCGCTGGCTTGTACTTTATAAATCTCAGCTATTGGCCCGACTGGTTTGTGGGTGAAAGTTCTATACATTTTTGCAATTCCTCCAACAATCTGCGTAAGCTTAAGGCTTGCTTTGGCCATTTGCGGCCCCCACTCCAGGTTTTCGGTCAAGGTGACAACTAAATAGTCAAAAAACGACACTCTTTCAAGCATGGTGCCATTCAAACAGGGGTTAGAGCGGGACTTGTTGGCAGGATTGAAGACCATACATTTGGTCTTCTGTGTATTAATCTCCAACCCCCTGGTTCTACAGAAGGCAACAAAGCTATCAAGGATCCGCTGGATTCCCATAGGCGACTTGGAAAGTAAAAGAGTGTTGTCTGCAAACATCATAGCTGGGACCTTACTACATGCTAACTAGGGGGCATCATTGTCCTTCAACTTTCTGAGTTAGTCGACCAATGCATTGATGATTAAACAGAATAGAGAAGGTGCGAGCACACACCCCTGCCGTACCCCTTTATTTACTGAAAAGTGGGGGTTAATTCACCACATTTTCCATACCTCACTTGCGCAAAGTTGGCTTTGTGCAGTCTCATCAAAATGCTAAGGAGGTATGGAGGGATCCCCAGGTCTCTCAATACACCCCATAGTTTGGCCCTGGGTACAAGATCAGAAGACAATTTCAGATCCACAAATATTAGGAAGCGGCTGCCGCCCTCTACTGTCACAGTTTTCTAGGACAGAAGTTGGAGTCTAAATATCTGGTCAATGGTGGAGGTGTTTTTTCTGAACCCGGCTTGATAAGTGGAGTGGTGTGGCTCACTGGTTAGAGGCGGCAGACCCGGAAGCAGAGAACGGCCCGGGACCAGGGTTCAATTCCCGACGCGGCAGGGTCGTGGACCAGGGTCAGCGGACTCGATAATTCTTGCCTCGGTGCCTACTCTAACCAGGGATCACACTCGGCAACTCTGGGCATTAGCTTGCCTCATCTCTACAATGGCCCCCCACATTCGCCGGGGATGCCTGGTTTCACCTTGGAGATACCCAGTAGGGACCATCTCACAGGGATAGCCAGGACGGGTTCCCCAGCGGTCTACAGCGCCACGACACCTCAGGGCAGCAGTGCGCTTTACAAGACCACATACATACAAGACCACATACATACATAAGGGCTCAAGATCTCCTGTTCTTCCATCCATGCCTGGAGACGGTCAAGGAGGGCCTGTGCAAACAATTTCTGGGTGGCATCGATCAGGCTGATCAGCCTATAATTAGTTGTTAGAAGAGGTGAGCCCTTTTTAAGGACTGGGACAATTGCTGCCCCTAGCCAGGTGTCAGGGAGTGCCATGCCATTCATGATAGCATTAAATAAAGCCCATGAGTAGGGTCCTTATATTTTTGGTTCTCCCCAAAAGTGGTCCCCCGGTAGTTTATCTAGACCCGGCGCTTCATCAAAGGGAAGCTTGCTAATTGCATTTAACTCTTCAGACATGGTAATCCCTGGGACCTCCTCCTGGGTGAGCCCTAGGGGAATTATGGAGACCTCATCCATTTGGCCCATGGCTTCCTTGGTGGTATATAGAGCCTGGAAATGTGTCTTCCATACTTCAGATGCTATATTCGGCTCAATGGCTGTCTTCCCTTCACTGGCACCTGTACTAACTATAGTCCAAAAAGCCTTCATATCTTTGCTGGATAAGGCAGATTTAAGCACCTCCCATCTGTCCAATCCCAGTCCTTTTTCACTTGCTGGATGCTGTCTTTATACAGCACCCGATTCAATTTAGTTTGATGCTTATCCTTCGCTTTTATGGCAACTAGAAGAGTCCTTTTAGCCTTCCGGCATTTAGCATCAAACCGGGATTATTTGGGCCATCCTTCTGCCCTGTGAGGTACCTCTGGATAGAATACATCTGCCAGATTATCAATTAATTCTGCATGCAGTTTGGCAACTCTCTCAGTGGTAAGTGAAATACCATCTGTAAGTGTGGCCTCTAAAATTACTAATAAAATCGGAATGACTGGTTGGTATACTATGTCCATCTTATCAGGTGACTGTTGTATTTGCCCCCACCTTATTTTCCTTCTGTAATTTGAGAGTAGTAATCGGCTGCCATGGGGTGTTCAGGTGGCCTTAGAATTCGAGCAACCCAGATTCAGCTTATCCAATTCCATGGTCAAGGCATTATGGTCGCTCTCATTCTGCATCAGGACAGTAAAATCACGAACCCTTTGCCATAACCTGGTCTCCACTAAGATGTAATCCAACAGGGACGATTGACCTATTCTGCTGAATGATAACTTCCGAGGAATGTCCGATTTTGTGTGGCCATTGCACGCTCCTAGGGAGTGAGTTAATGTAAATGAATTGATCTGAAGTGCCAGTGGGGACTAGGCTTTGAAGGGGTGAATTTGTGGATCTGGGATTAGCCACTGCAGCTTCTCCTGTCTCGGAATGGTATTACTAGGATCAAGGAGGGGTTCAAATTGGCAGTTGAAATCACCCCTTACAATCAACCATGTGCCGGAATCAACTGTGGGAACAAAGAGGATCAATTGGTCTAATGTCGCAGATTCCTGTCTAAGGCTAAGAGGCTGGGAGTAAACATTAATAAAGGCAATTTTTATCTTTGAGGAAAAAGAGAGTACTACACACTGAATGTCACAGGACGGGGTAGCCAACTATTTGGCTCTCAGCCAAAATCCAAACCCACCCAAATGGTTAAACCCCCAGATGGTCTAGCTCTTCCCCGCGAAGTAGCAAGGACATTAAATGAGGCAAAACCGATCCTCAGAGGTTCTTCCCGTGCCCAGGTTTCATGAAACAGTCATACATCGTATCGGTCCACAAAGAGCCCCCAGTCTGGGCAGGACAGTTTGTTTTTGATTTCATTACACTAAAATAAGGTACCATAATTCCAACCATAACCTACCAAAAGTTAAATATTTTAATACTATTAATTAGGTTAAATGGCTTTATTTGAAATAAAGAAAGATGGTAATTATACCCTTTCTATATTAATATAACATTTTAGTTACTTTTACACTAGTTATTTGCTCATTCCAAGTAATGGTGTTGATTTAATAGTAGGACACAAGTGGTAATGACTATAGAGCCAGCTTACAAACGAGAGCATAGCTTGATCTTTTTATGTCTGGCGTTAATCAAGACTTTTTGTTTTTAATACATAGTCAGCCCTCTTCATCTATTGGTCTGCCGCAGTGTCATTCATATGTCGCTTCTGCACAGCACAAAACATGGGGCAACGATTTCCTACACTTCAGCCATTGGCAAGCCAGACGGAGTAATGGTATTCTGCTCTGGCACAATGTGCACACCTGCACAAGTCGTCCTCTGCAGTGCCAATGACTGCTGATGCAATGTGCGCTTTTACATGATAAAATATCGATATCTTGGCTTTTAGATAGCACATGTTTTCATACAATGTGTGCCTTCATACAAAAATTATTCACAAACAAAGTAAGCATTGGCGAAGTCATAAGGTCAACATCCAACGCCAGCCATAATGGCTTTGTCTATGCTTGTTTAAAACCTATTTTTTTCATTCTGCACTGCTATTAGATTGGAAGGCTTAATGCAACCAAAATACACATTTTCCAGGGAAGCAGATGAAATGCAAAACTAAGTTAGTCAGAAATAGTACATACCAACTTCAGGGCAGTAAAGACCATTTCTGAACCGTCACATCTATAAATCTCCACATATTCGCTGCAGTAGCAGCATCAGAGAGGTAAGTTCCGCCAGCAGCATCCCGGCATCTTATTATAAAGTCTTGAATGTGCGAATAACTCCCATCTGGTTAAAGGGCATTAACACACTGACAGGCGCATTAACTGCCCAGGATTGGTGCACATTTAAACATCGCTTCCTAACAAAGTAACAGTTCAAGGACACATAAAAGTTGATAGATTTCACCAATCACACACTTTCACGGCAATTGCCGAGTTGTTTAAAAACAGATCGCTGTGTACACACGAGCAATGTCAGTGCTGACGTAAACAATCAGCATTGCCTCTTTGAATGTCTAAACATCATTAACTTGCGGCTAGTGTCAGCAGCTGTGTGTACAGTCCTGCTTTCAACAGTTTACTGCAGGCGAAGTGCATACGGGTATTTTATAAAACTCATTAATTTTCAAAGCAATCACTAAACCCTACTGTAGAAGTAATGCATCTAAAGACATCCTCTTATCACCGCACACACTTTATTCAAACGCTTCACACTTGGAGCATTCTATTGCTAGGGGGCAGTCACTGAGCCTCACACCTCACCGCATGATTCACAAAGAACGTCGCAGGTGTGTGCCCGCAGAACTACTCCTAAGCATCATGGATGTAAACACACAACTTTTGCAATGCACAGACATTGGCAATAGCGCTCCAGGAGATCTTCACCAGTCACAGCTTTCCAGGCACGGTGTCGAGTGTGTGTATATCCTACCTATCTTAAGTGGTTCCCCACCCTGCCCCCCTTCTTCCTTGCCCAGTGGTTGCTTCCTTCCCCTGATGATGTAATGCCCTCTCATCTGAAGAATTCCAACTGTCACCGCGTGCCACTCAGCTGACTGGAAGTTGTGGCGGTGTAAATAATCTCCTGGATTAGATTCACTTCTTTACAACAAGTTGCTGTCATTAAATGCAGCTGGACGCTCAAAAGCACCAGTAGTCTCAATATGGGAATCCTGCTTCCCCTGGAGAAATTCCTGTTCTACACACCCATGAAATCGGTGAGTGTTCCCTGTCCCTTCCTACCTTGGAAGCGGAGTTTTACAGTCCATTTTTAGAGTAAATCTTTGAATGTTTCTAGGTTTTAAGGGGTCGGAGAGGAATTTGTGAATGCCCAAAAAAGCACACGTTTTGGGCATTCACAAACGCCCAAGAAAAACCCTGCCTGGAACCTCACACTCCGCATGGAATATATTCCTATTTAACTGTATGGAGTCCTCAGGTGAGCGTCAGATTTCCCTACAATCACCTTGGGATATCTTGTTAAATCACAATGTATGAGAAGCAAGACATGAAGGGGGGTGGGGAGGGGGGGAGGGGTATGGGGCAGTGGAAGAGAGGTTGGTGGAACTTTAACCCAACATTTTTCAAACGAATCAACATTATTTAAGGCCTTCAAAACAGATAAGAGAGTGTGTGTGGGTATAGTTTTGTCTGTGAGGGAATGTATAAATCCCATGTGAAATCCGACAGACACTACGCCATACCCGACGGAAAGCACTTGTATCCAATTATTAACTACAGAATACATTTGGTGGGGGTGGGGGGAGGAGAAGGAGGTGCAGCACCCCAAACCTCCCCCTGAAGTTACACACCCGGCAGACAGGGCACACAATTACACAATATTAAAACGGGCATAATTTTGTGGATAGATATCGGGTAATCATAACATGAGGCAGAAACACGGTACAACATCGAGTATTTATTGAGGTACTGCAACACAGCGTCAGCGCGCCCGCCGCCTTCAGCCAGCAGCTGTTTTCTGACAGCTCGTGCGCCTCTTGTCATCGAACGTCATGACATAAACATTACACTGTGGCGCGAGGAGCGCAGCCCCAGTGTAATCAACATTGTAACATACCCCCCCCTTTCCTCTACACGCAGGTAGGGAATTAGGTAGATGGAAGAAAGAAAACAAGGTAAGTTAGAGGCATGAACATAGAACAAAGCAATGAATCATCCTACCATGAAGTCATGTAAATGTTGAGGGACTTTCCTGGCCCGCAAGGGTCTCTGGTAAGGTCGAGCTCCTTGAGGATCGTGAGACTCCGCATTTGGGGTAGTTGCCCTTTGACCAGTGCTCAAGTTATCCCCACCGGGGCCTGGTGCCCTCACCTCTGTACCTGTGTGAGCATTGTCAAGCAATTGGCGATCATGGTCCAACATGTAACCTGAACATGAATTCTTGGTGACAGCATTACTAACCAAGGTTTTAGGAGGATGGTCGCCTGAGCTGGACTTTGCTAACCTGCGTAGGTTCCATTTCTCCCCATTTTCCAACACAACATAGAAAGGGTACACTTCCTTTACCTTGAAGGGTCCACAAAACTTATATAGACCTCTGACCCATCGCCCGGAACGGACTTTGACCCAGTCACCTACAAGTATATTAGACGGGTTATTTCCCTTGTCATGTACTCTCCTGGAAGCATGTACAGGGCTGCTCAAATCACAACCAGCATCATTCTTTCCTTCAACCAATTCTCTCTGATCCAAGGAGGCACCTGTTTTGAAGCTGGTTTTCTGCCCAGCATGGCAATAAAGGGTACCACTCCAGTAGTGGAATTCTCAGTGGTGCGATAGGCCCATACCAATTCATTCAAAGTCTCTTCGATGTCAAGATTATTGGTGAGCACTAAACTTATCACGCCTTTAATCATGCGATTGGCTCTCTCGACAATCCCATTGCATTGTGGGTTGTACAAAGTGGTGAACGAATGTTTAATGCCACACTGACTCAGAAATTCCCTCATCTCATTGGAAGTCAACTGGGTCTCATTGTCCGTGATAAGGACTCTTTGAAAATCATGTGCAATACTTTAATGGTAACTCGAGTGGTTATTTCCGGGAGTAGGTAAACAATGAGCCACCGAGTATGGACGTCCATAACCACTAAACCAAATCTTTTACTGGGGTGAACACCCGGCATAGGTCCGATAAAGTCGAGGCATATGCTGTGCCACACTACGCCAGGGTCATGGATGGAAGAAGGGATGGACTGGGGTCCCACCTTGAGTCTCTTCTCACTTTCACAGCACTCACTGCACCTTTCCACCCAATTAACCACATCACCATCCATTCCGGGCCACCAAAATTCGTTTCTCAGCCGTTTCTTTGTAATGGTTTGGCCCAAGTGCTCTTCATGCGCCAAATCAAAGAGTATCTTATGAATGTCAAATGGGGAAATTATCTTATCACCACGCATGATGACTTGATTAGCAACAATAGACAACTCGTCAATGACTGCTTTGAAAGGTCTAATGCTAATTGGCAAGGTGCTTTCCCTACGTCTACCCTTAGAGATGAGGTTCATAATGTTCTTTAGAACTTCATCCTGAGACATAGCTTCTGCCCAGTCTTTTTTACTGACTGCGCCACAACTCCACTGAATTACATCCTCAACACTAGAGATAGCTCCTTCTCTCTCTTTTTTTGACACTCCTGTCTTGTCTACATCCTCCCATTTCAAGGATAGTTGTGACATACAATCGGCCTGTACATTACGCCAGCCAGAAATGAATTCAACATCAAAATTGTACTCCTGTAGTCTGGAGGCTAGCCTAGCCAGTCTGGCTGACCCCTTTCCTGTTCCACCTGGTGAGAGTATTTTCAACAAAGGCTATGGTCAGTGCGAAGTTTAAACCTACGCTCCCACACATACATCCTGAAATACTCCACACCCCAAGCGGCTGCCAAGGTTTCCTTTTCTATAACAGAATAACAGCGCTCAGTAGTAGTCAAAGTACGAGATGAAAATGCCACTGTTTTCTCACTAGTGCCATCACTCTGTGATAACACAGCTCCTATGCCAGTATCACTTGCATCCACACTGATAATAGTCTTCCCATGCACATCAAAAGGAACCAAAATACCAGCATTGCATATTCCCATCTTAATGTCATCAAAGCACTTCTCCTGGTCGTCCCCCCAACAGAACCTGACTCCTTTCCTCAAGAGCACCTTCAGGGGTTCTGTCTCACTCGGAAAGTTCTTCACAAATTTTGAGTAATACTCTATTAGCCCAATAAATGAGCGTACTTGGTCTCTATTTGTGGGAACGGGAGCCAATTTTAAGGATGCCAGTAAGTCTCTCTTTGGTTTTACACCATCGGACGAGATGGAATGCCCCAGATATTCCACCTCGGTTGCCAAAAACGAACATTTTTCCCTGCGCAATGTCAAACCAGATTCCAAAATCCTCGCAAGAGCTTCTTTCAAGGCAGAGTTATGGTCACTCACACTGTCACCAAATACCAAAATATCGTCCTGGAAATAAATACCATTCTTCACACCTTTGAAAATCTCTGTGACCATCCTTTGAAACACACTTGCAGCTGAACATAACCCGAAGGGCATCCTCGTAAATTGGAATATCCCTTCATTGGTGTTGAAGGCTGCCAAGTGTTTCGAAGATTCATGCAAGCGTATCTGATGGTAAGCATGACGAAGGTCAAGTTTCGAAAAGTATTTTGCCCCTTTAAGCAATACCATCATTTCGTTTATGTTAGGTAGGGGAAAAGTGTCAAGGATTACATTCTGGTTCAAACTCCTACGATCAACACAGAAATGAAAATTTCCATCAGTTTTCTGTGAAATTACAACAGGGGAAATCCACGATGAACATTCAATAGGTTCTATGACTCCATTGGATAGCATCTCATCCAACATTTTCTTCACCTCCCCCTTACCTTGATGGGAACCTTTCTCAGTTTGTGTTGCACAGGGACAGCATTACTTTTGAGCTTTATCTTGTGTACATATCCCTCTAGATTGCCCAGCTCATCTCTGAAAACACCTTTACCTCCCTCAAAGATGTCTTCCACTGAGAGGTCTCCACCACCATAACTTGTTCAATAGCGTGTGGGTCAATTCTGATACTGAGGTCAAATTGGTGATACCATCCTAAAATAGGGGGTCCTGATTCTGCTACATACACTTTACCCCTCACAGATCTTCCTTTGAAAACAATATCAGTTGCCATGTAACCTAGTATGTCTATCTGCTCACCTTGATACCCGCCGGGGTTTATATCTTTGGGCATCAGCTTTTTGTTAGGCCACTACTGTTTGAAATTTTTTTTTGGTATGTGTTAGACCTTTGCACCTTGGCGTGAGTCTCCCTTCCACTTTTTGCTGATGTGCCTCAGATGTTTTGCTGGTGTTCGATGCTCAGGGCACTGCGTCACGGCCGATCCGTGCCACAGTGCAAGTGCTCCCAATGTAAGATGTATGTGTAATTGATTTCCACGATTGGAATATTTGGTTTACTGTCAGTCCCCAGTAACGTGCACAAGGCGTGCCGGGGCTTGTAGATACAAATGCCGCTAGTGGGTCTGCAGCGCTGGTTGCGCCACCCACAGAAGCGGCCTCGTGAGATATGTCTCGGGTATGCCATTGCTGACCCGGCATACAGTCCCGTACTGTTACGCTGACTATGCAAGTGCCCACACTTGCCCGTCCCAGAACCTTCCCTCACCTTCATATCAGTCACCCCTATGGTAGGCCTACGGGCAGGGTGCATTGTAAGCGTAAGGTAGGACAAGCCTAGAGCGTGGCATGTCCTAGTAGTGAATTACCGCCCTTTCTCGTTCTTCACTATTGAAGGGATACCTGTTCTCTTAGGCCAGATGAGCTGTCGGAGCTATTACACGCTATAGTCCCGGCAGGCTCAGGGAACACGGTAGCAGGTCGAGTTTAGTATGCCTGAACTCAGAATAATAAAATACTTCCTTTAGTAAGGTTATATTAATATCCTGTGTTTGCAAATGCTACTTTTAGAAAGATAGCCTTTGCTCGCCTAACT
Source organism: Lissotriton vulgaris (assembly GCF_964263255.1). Taxonomy (NCBI): domain Eukaryota; kingdom Metazoa; phylum Chordata; class Amphibia; order Caudata; family Salamandridae; genus Lissotriton; species Lissotriton vulgaris. The sequence continues at coordinate 271,977,747 of NC_141694.1, read as the reverse complement.
GTTCAGCCCGCCTCTGCCAGGATGTGTATCTGCTGTCTGGGTTTGTGTGAGTGACAGGGCTGGTAGATTCCCGGGGGATAGTCGGGTGCTCAGGAGGGTGAATGAGATGCTTGCACCAGGATGGGTGGGCGGAGTAGTCCTTGCTCGGAATAGGGTTGTGCTCCACCACCACAATGCTGGCTCCACCTCCTGCGGAGCGTCTGATGTCTCTGCCCTGCTCCCTGAAAGAACAGGGCACACAAAGTACTTCAGAACCGGGTTGAACCAGGCTCAGGCCCCCTGGCCTGCAAAGACCAAAGAAATGCAGTATAAATAAAGGAGCTCTGCTCCTTACAAATCAGATCCAGTTTTGACCACGACAAACCTCTGCCTGACTAGAAGGACCAAGAGAAGCTGAAGGACGGAAACCAGTCTGTATCCTGTAAGACTGGCCTGCAGTGGTGCCTTGCTGAGAACGGAGAGGAAAGGACCAGAGAGGACTTTGTAGACTTGTGCCTGAAACGATCTCCAAGGGCTTGATCGAGAGCTTGCCCCCTGAACGGAACCCCAGGACCATTGGGTTCTATCTGCTTGTGCCCGTTTGCTGTTGGGCCTCAGTTCTTATTCCCTCGCCAAAGTTGTGACTCGGGTGCCTTCGCCCTCTCCCAGGTGGTGACAGCTCGGAGCCTGGTCGCCTCGCCGTAGAGAGCCCGCTCATCCCTGAGCCGCTCTCCGCTTCAGTGCCGGGCCGCCTGCTCTCCAGTCACCTCGCCGCTTACGGAGAGAGCTTCGTACCCCTCATCTTCTCCAGCCGAAATCTGCACGGAGAGCATCTCATAGCCTCGGACGGTCCGTACGTCGTAACGTACCCGACTGTCTCGCTTTGCGCTCCTGCATACCAAGACTCGTGTCGCACCTCAAGAAAGGCCTCCCCGTACCGTGGTACCGGAAGCCTGGTGCTGCACCCGTCTGCCCGAGAACTCAAAGCCCCTCACAGATCCACGAGTCAGACCCGGTGTGCTAAGAAGTAGTACGCCCCGCAGGCCTGAACGGCGCCTCGTCCTGTGAGCTGCACCAATCCCGGATCGCCGCAACCCTCCACAGTCTAGCTCCTTCACCTCGCTCCTCGAGGGGGATTGAGCCGGCGAGACCCTCTGGAGAACCGTCGGCCTCGTTCGGGGTCCGCCCTCACAAGTAGCCGCACCTGAAACGCCTCGGACTTCCACCCGCAAGGTACACTTGAACTCCGTCCCGAGTTCATATCGGATCCAGGGTCCGCAACGTTCTTATTTCCCTGTCATCATACCTTGCTAAACAACGAACACTGAAAGACTAGGTTTGCCTATTGTAATCTGGTGACCTCAACTTACTAAACGTTATTCTGGTCTTGTGATAATCCTGCTTGAATCTATCTTTTATATAAAGTATACGTATTTTTGATACAACCATACGACTGGTGTCCATTTGTGGTGGGTCAGTGGGTTTACTGTGTGTGATCATGAATGCTTAACTTACTATCGCCCTGAGGATAAGCCTTGTCTGCTCGCGCCACACTACCTAGAGGGTGAGCAGGGGTTATTCGAAGGAGTAGTTCCCTTGTCCTGATGTGGAGCTGAGGGTCCTTGCTTGTCACAAGTGCATACCTGTGCCAACCAGAGACCTCCGGGTCTAACAGTATGATAGTATATAGTGACCCCGAGTCAACCATCAAATCTACACTTTTGTCACCAATGACAAACCCTGCTTTTGGCCTGTGTTTCCTCCTGTCGTCTAAATTGTGAGGTTCAGTGAGAAGGTTTTCTCCATTCTCACCACTGTCATATAATGAAGGTTCAACGCACAAGATCCTATCAGGTCTGTAAGAGTATTCATATACGGCAGACTCTTCAGATAACATTGCCACCTTTCCTTTGTTAGCATCCCTACACGTTCTTGCAAAATGACCCTTGCGTCCACACCTCCTACATTCTTTCCCAATGGCCCAACACTGCTTTGAGTCAGACGTGTGATAGGCGCTGCCACACTTTCCACAAGTTTTGTTTCCAAACCTACTGGTATATGTTCTACCCCCTGAAGTATTCTTCACATCTTTAAACCTGGTAGAGGCAGCTACCTCCTCTTCACACCCCTCTACAACAGAAGTTTCGCTCTCACTAGGCATGTTACCCTTTGAATCCCTGCAATCCATTTCTTTCATGCACAAATCTGACTCCTCTATTATTTTGGCAATATCAATTGCATCTTTAAGAGAGGGGTCCTTAGCAGCCCATAAGCGTTCTTTGGTTTTTCTGCTTCTATATTGAACAATGAGTTGGTCCCGGATCATTTCTTTGGTCATAGGGCCAAATTTACACTTTAGTGAGAGTTCACAAAGTCTTGTGACAAAGTCATCAATAGACTCCCCAACTTTCTGTGGCTGGGTATAAAGCTTGTATCTCCTCAACGCAATGTTTGTTTCTTTTGCAAATCTCAATTCCAATCTTTTACGTGCCTCCTCAAAAACATCCTGAATGGGTTGACCTCGTCCGTTATTTGCAACTTAAAAATATGTTGTCCTTCTTTACCTACATTTGTAAGTAAAATTGCTCTTTTCCTATTGCTACTGTAGTCCTGCGCATCTAAGGCCTCCAAATAATTATCAAACATCTCAATCCACTCATCCCATTCTATACTGGGATTTCCTGGCTGGTTGAGGAAGTGAGGAGGAGTAGACACAGCAGATACATCAAGGGTACTTACATCCATTTTAACTTAAATGTATGCTCTAAACCAATTAACTGGTAAAAATGCTTGGAATATATGCTTATATCCACTTCCTATTTATGTGTTACATAAAATGAAATTTGAGATTGCATAGCTATATAGCCTGAAGTCTTATCTTGTCAAAGTACACCTCTCAAGAATACCAGTTTACACACCTCCTTCATATACAAGATAGTCTTTTTGGTAGATGTGCTTTAAATGACATGTATGTACCGCTTTATTCCATTGAGTGGCAGTGTTTCTCTTTGAGCAGCTGCAGTTTCCTTGAAAATAATATTTTTTTCAATTTCCTTTAATCTGACCTTGTTGGTCCTGAAGACGATGACTCCCCTTTCCAATTCGCCTTAACAACGTCTTTATACATATGATTCTGCTCTCACCCCCGGACTGCAATTACCCACGATGTGGCTCCTTACAATCTCAGCATATGCATTGTTCAATTCGCGCTCTCACCATTTCTGTCACAAAGCTCAGACTTCAGATCGTCACTATAAACCGCTTGACAGTTTCAGTCAGGAGATAACTCTTTTCCCCTCACGGTTTCCGTTATCCCCACTCCGCAGATCTTGACACATGACGGCAGGATATTTGCCACAACGCCTCTATCTGTGCGATCTTGCCCTTGCACTTGCACAGTACTTTCTTTGTCGCCCGTCACGTTCGCGCAATAACCACTCCACGCATCAGTTTGCGTAAAAGGCCATTTATTAGGACAGGCATGACATTTACAATAAACATAACATCATTAACTTAACAATCCCCCCAACATCCTGCCTTTCAACCGTCATCCACTCACGTGCTCCACCAGCCACTCCCAAATCACACCACGACCTCTTTGCATCTCATTCACTTGCCCTTTTCACTTTCCAACTCCTCGGTCATTTCCATCCATCGCACTCCCGTCTACCACTCTCTCCCATCCTGCACCTGTAACCCCCTCCCTGGAAGGGTGATTCTGCCCGTCATGGACTCCCCACCCCTCCCAGTTCCCGGAAAAACCCCGTATCGTGCCATCCTGTCCTAAACTGGCATGTTGCCCAACATGGCAACTTCAACAACACCCAGCTTCCCCTTTCAACCATGTAGGGTGGGTGGGTGGCAAAACTGACTTCTCCCTGAGGCACCGGGGACAGGAAAAGGAAGTTGTTCCCCTCCTGTCCCCCTAAATAGCCTCCTACCTAACCCCTCCCACCCCTGACCTAACCCTAATTACTTCCTGCCTGTCCCTATCTCGCGCAAACTCCCCGGGGAAAAGACTGGTCTGCCGACCTGCTTTCCCCTGGGGGCTGCATCGCGCAATAACCACTCCACGCATCAGTTTGCGTAAAAGGCCATTTATTAGGACAGGCATGACATTTACAATAAACATAACATCATTAACTTAACAATCCCCCCAACATCCTGTCTTTCAACTGTCATCCACGCACGTGCTCCACCAGCCACTCCCAAATCACACCACGACCTCTTTGCATCTCATTCACTTCCCCTTTTCACTTTCCAACTCCTCGATCATTTCCATTCATCGTACTCCCGTCTACCACTCTCTCCCATCCTGCACCTGTAAACCCCTCCCTGGAAGGGTGATTCTGCCCGTCATGGACTCCCCACCCCTCCCAGTTCCCGCCACACAGGGAACCCCCGGAGGGCGGTTACCTGCCCCACCAAGTGTGCACCTTTCGAACTCAGTCCCTCTTACACCAGATCGATTCATTCCATAAAAAGCTAATCAAATCCCGCAGCTCCATCAGGTAAAATGCGTTTCCCATTGAGAAAGGTGCACGCCGTCGTCCCTGAAAAGAAGTGGCTTTTCCAGCTGAAGCCCGACATGAGCCAGCACTTTGATACCCCGATCCACACAAAAGAGTCTCATCGCCCTGTTCAATTTCCTGCGGGCCCTTTCAACGGCCGCAGGCTTGAGTGCACCCCTCCAGATCCTCCGTGGAACAAATTCAGGCCACACAATACAGGCGCCAGCCAGATTACGTTTCCTCCGCATCAAATGCAACAGTGACACCCCTGATTGCTTCACCAAGTCATTTTCCCCAAGGTGGACGATAAGCATGTCCGGGCAGCCCAGCTGCGACACTTTCCTTGTTAGCCACGGCAACAGTTCACCCCATCGCATTCCACTCTTACCCCACCATTGTACTTCGTGATGGCTGCTCCTCAGGCGCAGGCTACGGCCGTACACCTGCCTTTTAGCATATTTTGAAGCCCAGTGTACAAAAGAATGCCCAACAACCCAAGTGACTGTCTTGGCCCCCGGTCCACGAACACAACCTACGAAGAGAAAGAGATTAGTACCAAAGCATAACAAGAAAAACGCCAAGCAGCGCAGCCGTCCAAGCAGTGCACCCCGCGCCCTCACTTGCGCACATAGCGCTCACAGCACCGTGACCGCCAGCGACCAATCCTCCTGATCTCCTCCCACGACCAACCCAAGCCCGCCCTCGCCCTGGCTGCCCCAATCCGAAACGAATGTGTGCCAAAGCGAGCCGGATCCCTGCCCAGCCTCTTCAAAGCCATCCGCAAGACCGCCAACAACTGGAATGACGTCAAAAGCTTCCGCGACGCGTGCACAAAAATTTCCCCCTCTGACCTCCGCACTCGACCACCAAAACTCAGCCACTCTCGCACCGGGCACACGCTCGCACACCCACTCTCCGACAACCAAACCCACTTGCCCTGCCCCAGCTGGTCCGTCTTGGAACGTCCCAACCAAATGCCCAATCGCGCCCCATCCCCAAGCACATCAGCAAACATCCGACCCGGCGCCCCACGGGTTCCCAGCAACTCTGACACACGAAATGCTCCGAAAAACATCCAGATCGTACACAGCGCCACCTCCTCCCCGTCATAACAACAGAAATGCAATTCCTGCAAAACCTTCTCCAACAAGTCAAACGTGACAGCCTCCCTTGGCAACTCCCCCCCACCCAACTCCACCCGAACCCGCCCCCAACCCTTCAACATTCGGCTCAGCAGATCCGATCTAGCCGGATCAAAACCCATATACACCATGCTATAGAAAGAAACTCCCGCCAACTTGCCAGCTATCGTCGTCTGCGACAACCCCCTATCCATGCAGTCCAACACAAAGCGCACCACCCTTTGCTCACACTCCTCTTTCGACAACGTCCCCACATCCTTCCCCAAACCCGCAGAGTCCCCAAACTCAGTCCAAGCCAATCTGTATGCCCGTCTAGTAGACTCCGCCAAAGACCTCTCAACCAAACCAACCAGCTCCCTGAAGCGCTGCCACTGCGAACGAGATAACGCATCCGCAATTTCGTTACTTGCGCCAGCTACATGTTGCGCGCGAAACAGCACATTGAAACGCAGACACAGCAGCATGAAACTTCGCAGCAAGCGCAGCACTCGCAGGTCCCTTGCTTTCTGGTTGTTCACTAAGTCCACCACCGTCATGTTGTCCACATGAAACAACACCGACCTGTTCTTGAATTCTGGGCCCACACCAGCAGCGCAACCAACAAGGGAAAAAACTCCAAAACCGCAATGCTCCTGCCCTGGCGCAGCCAGTGAGCCGGCCACTGCTCCGCACACCAGCGACCGTCCCAGAAGATCCCGAAACCTGCCACTCCCGCCGCGTCCGAGTAGAGTGGAACCTGCCACACCATCCTGTCCCGCGCAAAATCCAAGGACACACCGTTGAAGGCTTCCAGGAACACCAGCCACACTCGCAAGTCTGACCGGACTCCCAGCGTGATCCTGACCCTGTGATGTGGGAGCGCCATGCCCGACATGGCCATGCCGAGCCGCCTACAAAACGTCCTCCCAGCCCTCACCACTCTGCAGGCAAAGTTCAACAATCCTAACAAACGCTGCACCAACCTCAAATCCAGCTTCCGAACCTCCAGCGCGCCTTTCAAAGCATCCTGCATCTCAGCCACCTTCGTCACTGGTAAAAGCGCCTGCCAAGTTACCGAATCCAATTCAATACCAAGGAATGTCAAGCAACAACTGGGCCCTTCCGTCTTCTCCGGTGCCAATGGCACCCCAAAATCCTGTGCTAACAACTGAAACTGCCGCAGAGCCGTTCCACATTCGCCAGAGCGCCCCGTTCCCCCAAACAGAAAGTCATCCAAGTAGTGAGACACCAGCCGGTGCCCACTGCGGTCCACGAAGGCCCACTGCAAAAAGGAGCTGAAAGTCTCGAAGAGCGCGCAGGAAATCCCACAACCCATCGGCAACACCATGTCCACAAAAATGGCCCCGTCATATTGCATGCCCAACAAAGGAAAATCCGCCTGATGAATGGGGAGAAGGCGAAAGGCCGACTTGATGTCACACTTGGCCAACTCTGCCCCCCTCCCGCAGGACCGCATCAGACCAATGGCATCATCCACTGACGCGTACAACACTCTGGAGTCCTCCTCCGCAATGAAATCATTCGCAGACCCACCTTCCGGCCAAGACAAGTGGTGAATCAATCTGAATTCCCCTTGCTCTTTCTTGGGCACCACCACCAAAGGTGAGACAATGAGATCCGACATCGGCCAATCAGAAAAAGGACCCGCAATCCTGCCCTCCGAAACCTCCTTCTCCAGTTTACGCCCCACAACTTCCGGCAATTCCTTGGCGGACCGCAAATTCTCAGCCCAACGCCTCTCCCTGGGCCCCTGATGTCCAATCCGAGAACCTTCCACAAAACCCCAGTACAAACGCAACGCCGCCTCCTTATCAGGGTACCGGGAGAGCCAAGGAACCATGGCCTCCACCTTAACCGGAGTATGGGCCCTTCGGCCCAGGCTGCCCCCTACCCTTGGCAAATTTCCACTGCTCTGACGGAGTAGCCAAGGTGAGGCACTGGGTGACTGGGTGACGCCCCCGCACTTCAAACACTCATGTTTAAATTTACAGGAGGGGCGGTTGCAGAAACCTTTATTGAACCCCCAGCAGGCCCCGGAAACGACTGGCTTGTACTGCTTCCCTGCTGATCCAGACCACACAGCCTGGTTCTCTTGTCCACCTGCAGTTCCCTGGTTACCCGCCCCAGACTGGGCGGGGCGCGGCGCGGCTGAAAAGACCGATACGTGACCGGAAGACCACTGGCCGTATGCGTAGACGCCGCCGCCTGCGTCGAAGACATCCACTGAATCCAAAGTTCCTGGTCTACGTCCCCCCACGGTTTGTCGGGATTAACACTGACCCTGGCCCGAAACTCCTCGTCGTAGCTCAACCATGCAAAACCCCCAAAATGAAGCTGCGCCTTCCTTATCACATCCATATACTTGAACAATGCAATAGCCCGATCCTCATACTTCTCACAATAAATACTCGCATAAATCAAGAAGGCCGATGTCGAATTCTCCATCGTGACCGGCACCCTCTGAAGGACTGGGCTATTCTAAGGCCCAGCGGTGCCAGGGGACAACACCTGAAACCTTCGTAGGTTACCTGTTCCGGCGTACAAATGACAGAGACACGGGACACTTCCTTCGGCGTCAAAGATCGAAGTTTATTTACTGCAGGGAACACAGAAGTCACAAGAAGTAAGACGCATGTAGGTTCAAGGAGACTGCTTCAAATTGCAACTGTGGATCGCTCCTTTATACATATTTCTGTCATAGCACAACATGGCGAACAAAAGGTTACAGCTTAGTTCCCACAGTAAATTTCAAAAGGGTCGCTTTCATGTATTCAGAGTCCCGGAACATAATTACAGTGGCATCGCCGGTTCCCAACTGTAAAAGTACATCATCCTGCCATTTGGTACATTCCATTCCGGCTGTAAACGAGTTAAGGACGAAACAGAAACAGGTGCAGTGGAAGACAAAGATAGTCAACAGATTGAAAAGAGTGTAAGGAGGGTAATATCGAAAACACGATTACAGGATCAAAGGAGACATGCCTAATGAATGCACGGCTGAAACAATAGACCGGCACGGCAAGATGAGCCTCAAGCGGGGCCATCTGCCTTTGCAGTGTCATCCCCCTCGTCATAAAGACACTCTCAAAAGAACACGTGTCTTCCGCAAGAGCTTGGGAATCCCAGGGTCACGAAGCGGACAATGTCCGTTCGCTGGCTACTTGAGGGCAAGAGGCAAAATGGCTGCTGTATCTAAAATGGAACCCGTTGGCTCAGATGAAGAAACCCACGAATCGAACGAACGGTTCAGGTCAGCGTAGCGAAAACGCGTACACCCACTAAACTCGTCATTTGCGGTTCATAGATACCAAACTCGTCCATATTCGAACGAGTCGAAAACACCACTTTAATCGTCACGGAACCTCAGACGCTCCTTTTGCCCTCATGTAGGCAAGCACTAGTCGTTATCAGAATCGATCTCGATATTCATCAGAACATTCAGATGCTGCTGCAACATCATTCTATCCAACAATGTTTCCTTGGTAACAGATGGCCGTCTTATACACGTCGTAGCACAGAGGCCACATAAGGCAGGACCACACTGTACACAAAGACAACACGTGAACAGAAATGCTGCAACAACCCCAATGATCATCAGAATCTTCCAACCCCACGTCGACATCAGGCCCCAAAACAATCCTAGCAGCGTCCAATCACCTACGTCCACGTGTATGGACTCGGAGATCTTATGCAACTTCGAGATGGCTTGATAGACAGTTGGAGCGTTATCAGGGATGAAAATGCAGCAACTCGAATGGATCACCTTACATACTCCACCTCTATCTGCAAGAACAACGTCTAAAACCATACGGTTTTGTAACGTCATAAGCCTGTCCGCCTGAAGCTCTGCCGTCAGATTACCAAGGGCACTTGCAGTGATATTAGCAGTCGATTCCACCACTCGAGTCAACTGTCTCAGGTTCCTACTATTGATCATAGGTTCCCAAAACGGCAAGAAACCCTTAAAGAAGTCTCCTGCTTCTTGACCGGCAGTGTCTTCTTCGCTAATCACGCCTCTCACAACTCTAGTCTTGTGATAGTCCGACCCAACCGTAAAGGTCGGCGGCAACAGATTCGCAATATAACAGGTGCCTGAGAAGTCACGAGGCAACCATGTATATGCGCGGTCGTAACATACAAAGTATGTACCCTTGGCAGTCAAAAGAACAGGGGAAGAGGCTGTTGGTAAAACATACGTTTCAGTACAAGTACTCCTCCCAAGCTGAGCTCGCGGACTTCGGCCAAGACCTTTCAAACAGAAGTTACCGAGATGGGGTACGATCCAGATCAGAGACGAGCTTTTAAGCTGCTGATCACCCACTGACATGCTATACTCAGCCTCACTCAGATCTCTGTATGCTCGCACCTCTTCCTCTGGGATGAGCGATGCGTCAAAAATATCTCTATCTAAATTGGCAATCGCTCTCGCCAAAGGCTTATGGTACGGGCCAGGACCATGAACTGCAGTGCGTGGCTCTCGATGGGGGTAGGAATCTAGTGCGCTACGAAACATAGTTTGGAATGCTCGAGCTGACCCCTGGGAACTATAAGGAAGAACCAAGTACGGAATTCCCCTATCCATGGTATGTGGCATTAAACCACACACCCAACAGTTGGTAGTATTCATCACCAACTGATGTTGATGAAGAAGCTGAACGAAGGAATTATTCATGAATTCCGCACGTCTAACCTGTTCGTGTTGGGGTAGAGGGTGAAAAGAATGTGGAGAAACAGTGGGAGTAGGTTTTGGTTCAGAAGAAGAAGTAGGTAAGGCAGAAGGCAATAACGACTGTAATCCAAAATATACTCCACCCACCAATAACATGGAAACAGTTAAGAACAGCAGGAACACCTGAAACAGAAAGCATTTAGTTCGTACAACCCTATGTAGTGTAGATCTTTGCGCTAGAGTCTTCTCCACTTCCGACAACTTTGAGAATTCCATCCTCTAAAAACCGTCCGCAACGTTCTTGACGCACTTCGTTCTGAGTAGCGATTATCAATTCCCAGGAGTTCCTAGGAATCGACAAAAGTACCGACCTAGTGTCAGGAACCTGCTAAACAGAAGGAAGTACCCGCACGGCCCTATGGTCAACCCGGATGTAAGGTTCTGTAATCAAACATTCAAACAAAATACAAAATCTCCTAGCTGTGGAAAAACACACGTGGAAAAGAACTCAAAAATCAATGGAAGATGCAATTGTTCATAATGTTCAAAATGACAATGAGGGGTAATGTGAATTTCAAAATGGGGAGAAAAAAACAAAAAGACACTTTATTAGTCTTTGTTATGAGAACGAAGAAAATATCTGCTTCTTCCAGGACGAGTCTGCTCTTCAAATAATTGTTCAGGTTGCAAAACAGAGTCCTGTCGATCAGATGATATTTCAGGTCTTGAGTTTTCCAATGACAAAGGTTCAACTGATGGGTCTGACTGTACTGAAATGTCTCCTACAGGCTGGGCATCACTAAAGGGCACGAATTCCACCGGAGTTTCTGTTTCTGTTGCAGCGATGCCAGTCCTCACCCACAAATCTGCTGGTAAAGGTATTGGCACCTTTTTGGTGAGGGTGGCATGCACCCAATTTTTCCGGCCCTCTAGACGAACTGCAGTTCTCGTTGCGAGGAGGACTTGATAAGGGCCCACAAACCTCGGCTCCAAGTTCCTCTTCCGGCCAAAATTTCTGGTGACAACCCAGTCACCTGGTTGGAGCCGATGTCCAGGACCCTCTGTCTGTGCCGGCAGTGCTTCAAAGACCTGTTGATGAATTAACCTCAGTTTAGCAGTCAGATCATGAAGATAATCAATTAACATTGGGTACTCAAGACTATCGAAGGACCTAGGCCTAGGGACTCCCCAAACATTCGCAGGACGGCCAACCACAATCTCATATGGGCTAAGCCCTACTCGAGAGTGTACAGTCGCCCTGGTTGACAAGTGAGCCAGAGGCAAGGCATCAGGCCATGATAAACCAGTCGTAGCTTGGATTTTAGCAAGTTTCAGTTTTAGAGTACCATTGTACCCTTCAACTAAACCTGCTGACTGGGGATGGTTGGCACTGTGGAATTTTTGTCTAATTCCAAGGCCCTTACACACACTCTTCATCACACTCCCCACAAACTCACTTCCGTTATCTGACCATACATTCCGTGGCATTCCATACCGAGGAAAGTATTCCTTCAGTAGGACTTTCGCAGTGGACAGGGCAGTATTGTCTTTAAGAGGATAGGCTTCAATCCATCTGGAGAATGCACAAACCACAACTAAAACGTACTTCAGATTATTGCATCTCTCCATATGGATGAAGTCCAGTTGGATAACTTCAAAGGGACATGTAGGAGGAGCAAAATGGCCAGGCGGGGTTGGAGTGCCCTTTCCTGGATTGTACATCACGCACACCATACAATTCTTAACCACTCTCTCCGCACATTTAGCAGTACCATCATTCTTCCATACAGGGGACAGCAACTTACAGATACCTTTCGCACTAATATGTGACAAGCCGTGTGCCATAGTCACAACAGCTAGCACATATGCATCCGGCAACATCCATCTCTGATTTTCAGACCAATCAACCCAACATCCGTGTGCGTCTAACTTTCCTGTACTTTCTTTCCACTTAGTCTTTTCAGTTTCGGTGGCCTCATTCTGAATCGCTTTCACACTCTCAACAGTGTCCTCACACATACCAGTCTCTGCAGGCCACCTTACTGAACTCGTCACGTACATTCTAGTTGCAAGATTTCTAGCTGTCTCTTTAGCAATCTCATCCGCAAACGCATTACCACGACCAACATCATCCGTCACCTTACGGTGCGCACTGCACTTAATAATTGCCACCTGCTTGGAAATGTCAGTGCGTGCAAAAGATCGTTCACGAGCTGTCCGTGTTGGATCTTCGTGCCATGCTATGTCATAAAGCCTCTCTCTCGCCACAATCGACCAAAACTATGTGCAACGCCAAAAGCATATTGACTATCAGTAAACACATTCACCCGCTTTCCCTTTGACAAAACACACGCTCTCGTCAACGCAATCAACTGTGCCGCCCGCGCGGAATTCTGACTCAATCTCGCAGTTTCCACAACCGTACTCAACGTCACCACAGCATACGCAGTTGTTACATCGCCATTCGGCAACTTAAAACACGAACCATCAACATACAAGGTACCATCGGGATCTGCCAATGGAGTGTTTTTTAGGTCAACACGACCCTTCGTTTCTTCCTCAGTTCGCAAATAACAATCATGTGGTGGTACATCATCTGATTCCATATTAGTCGGCAACAACGTCGCCGGGTTTAAGACATTACAGCTCTTTATTTGTATATGACTTGCCAAAAGCGTCAACTCATAACCAGACAACCTTGCGCTCGTCAAATGTTGAGTCTTTGTACGATTTAAGAGAGTGTCAACTGCATGCGGAACCATTACCGTAAGCATATTATCCATGACCAATCCTGCAGATTGTCGAATGGACACCGCAGCCGCCGCTGTCGCTCTTAGCAACTCGGCAATGCTCTAGCTACTGGGTCCAAGGTCGAGGAAAAATATGCACATGGACGCTGCTTGCCACCAAATTGCTGCGTCAAGACACTCAACGCACAACCCTCTCTCTCGTGAACGTATAGTGTAAACGGCTTGCTGTAGTCAGGAGTACCTAACACAGGAGCCGAACACAACGCATCACGCAATTCAGAAAAACTTTTCTGACACTCTTCAGTCCATGGTAAAGGAGTTGGAACATCCTTGCAGGTGAGGGCTACCAATGGTTTAGCTAGCAATGAAAAATTTGGAATCCATTGCCTGCAGTATGACGTGATACCTAAAAAGGCACGCACATCTCTCTGAGTTGTTGGCACAGTCATTCGAGCGATCGCTGCAATTCTCTCTGGGGTCAACCTTCTTCCCTCCTTTGACAATAAGTGACCTAGATAGGTTACTTCTTGACAACAATATTGCAGTTTAGAAGGTGATACCTTGTGATGTAAGTCACAGAGATGCTGTAACAGTGACACCGTAGCAATTTTGCAGATCTCTTTCGTGTCAGCAGCCCCCAATAAGTCATCAACATATTGGATCAAGGCCGCACCAGCCGGTAACACAAACGCATCAAGTTGACTCTTCAGGGCTTGGCTATATATCGATGGACTCTCACAGTAACCCTGAGGAGCACGTTTAAACCTAAAGCTGCGACCACCTAATGAGAAACCGAATAGATCTCTGCTTTCCTCAGCAATCAGAATGCTAAAGAAAGCATTCTTCAGATCGATCACTGAGAACCAGGAAGCGGAGGCTGGAATCAGAGTCAGTAAAGCCGTAATGTCAGGCACCACAGGAAATTGTGGAATCACAATTTTGTTCACCTCCTGCAAATCAATGACAAAACGATAAACAGGAGGCTTGGATGGATCAGTGCGTTTCAAGATAGGTAACACAGGACTATTGCACACATTTCCCCGAGTCTCCTCGATAACATCTTTCTCGATCAAGTCATAGATAATCGCCAACAACGCTCGTTCACCGTCAAGAGAGATACGATACTGGGGAATACGCGGTAATCGCACATTAGATTTCAATTGAACAACATAAGGCGATATGTCCAGCAGGCCCACATCATTGGGACCTGTAGCCCACAAAGACTTAGGAAGAGAACACAATTCCGGTGGGAGCTTATCAGTTGACAAGTACATAGGAGATATCACTCTCTGACCCAAAGTAAGCTCCACTCCCGCAGGAGAACAATACAGAGTCGCATATAACCGTTTCAGCAAATCCAGGCCCAAAAGATTCTCACCACAGCCAGTAGTCAAAATCAAAGGAGCTTTCAGCTCACAAGGCCCAATTGTGAGGGGCAAAGGGCTAGAAACCGGATTGCTAACAGGAGCGCCAGAGAATCCAATGGAAACATTCGTTAAGCCAGACAAAGGTGCGCCAGGGAGTTTCGAATGCATGATGGAACTTTTCGCTGCACCAGTGTCCAACAGAAAAGGCTCAACTACGCCCGATGTGGTAACTGCGACGTAAGGCCCTCTCTGATCAACCGGAACTGATACTATTCCCTCTCTTTGTCTATGGCTGTCCTAGTAAGTACCATCATCTATATCATGCTCAACGTAACAGTCGTCCACATGATACTGTGCAGATCTACCTGATGAGGAACCACGCTGGTCAAAGCAATTATTAGAGTCTGATGAATTGTTGGAACGATCGTTTTGATTTTGAGTAACACCACGACCTCTACCATGTGAAGCCTGTTGAGGACCACTACGACCTCCTCGAGCTGAACCACCACTATTTCGGTCGCGTAAAACCGGACAATCAAACTTCAAATGACCCTCACCTCTACAGTATGCGCATTGATTATATCCGAGCATAGATCTCTGCGTGGAGGAGTCATTACGCGCCTGCGACCTAAAAGATTGCGATTGTGATCTATTCCGCTGTTGAGAATCATTTTGATTTGAGCGCGGAGGATACGCTTGCTGTAACAGAACTTTTGTTTTGAGATCCTTCGTTTTCTTATCTGCACGATCATTTTCCTCCTTCTCCCTATTTTCGTAATATTGAGCCGTAGCTAATAGCTGAGCAGAAGTAGAAACAGCCCACAAACTCTCAGAATTCTTTAGTTTGTTGCTAAGATCAGGCAACACATTCGATACAAATTTATCTACAAACAACCTCTGACCTCCCTCAGTGCTCTTATCCTGACCACTGTGATCGATGCACGCCTCCTCAAATCTCGTAAAGAAATCGGAGACACTCTTGTCCTTCTTTTGCTTACACGCAGACAGTTTATCCCAATTGACTCTCATTGCTGGCATAAGTGTTTTCATCAACGTAATAATCCTCTGGGGCAGATTCTCAATAATCTGTTCAGGCTTGGCCCCACCAACTTGTCGCCCGTCTGCTGCCGCAAGAGCAGCACAATCACCGCCCAACTCGGCGATGTGATTCTCTTGACGGATTTTCACCCAAATCGGTTGAGGTACTACGTTACCGAACAACATATCGATGTCGGCAAGATTCATGATAGTAGCATCCACTAACTGGGACAACTCTTTATAGTAACCTGCAGGATTTTTGCGGGGGTCAGGCAAAGTTTGTTTCACCTGCAGGACTTCCGATCGCTTCCATGGGAGGTGTATCCAAACTCTCTGAAAGTGTGGCGGAATAGCGGGATTAGCAGCAGGGTCACCTGGCATCCACACTGGGGGAACTTCTCGCATGGGATACTGACCAGGCGTTGCCATCCATTCCTCAGTTTCATCTTTAAACAATGCTCGAGGTATTACAGTGGGACGAAAGGATAGAAGATGTTCTACAGCACGTCGAACATTGCTACCCACAATCATACCGCTTGAAAACTGTAGCTGAAGTTCAGTTACGTCGAGCGGTACATCGTTTACCTCATCATTTGCTATCGCTTCACGTAAATATTTGCACATTTCCTCAAACACAAATCTCTGTGTGGGCTCATTGAATTGAGAGAAGGTCTCAAAAATTATGCGCGGGGTGTTTTTAAGGGGATACCTGATCCAATTACGCGCCATCTTAATTAACGCATCACGTTCCCTACCACCAGGAAGCTGACTCCGTCGTTGGGGAACATCAGAAACATCGGACCCAAGAAGCGGTCCAAAAGGAGAATAGAGATTAGCAACAGCATTAAGTATACGACGACGAAAGGACGGAGAAGGGGAGAGAAGAGCGGGGGCAACAACATGGGGACTAAACACAGGGGCAGTAGGAGCAGTAGGAGTAGCCAAAAGAGCAGAAGTAGCGGGAACAGCAGACTGAGAAGGTATATGCAGTGGAGCAGTAGGAACAGGAGCAGGTAAAGGGATAGGGACAAAAGGATTCGCAAGAACAAGACCAGCGGCAGGCTGACCAGCAGCTGCCGGAACAACAGGTTGAGGAACAGGAGGAACCACAGGGGCTATAGTATCCTGTGCATATGGAGGTGGCGACTTCAGTAGGTAGGACAACAAAGGGTCCTCTACCGCTTCCTCTCCCTTCTTATGAGTACTCGACGGTAAAACGGGATAACACTTATCCACCGCCATACGTTGTAATCTATCAAAAACTTCCTTTTCCTTCTCTTCTTTGTCTCGCTGAAACTGTTCTGCATTTCTCATCGTCGTAACGATACCTTCCATCTTATTACGTTTAAGCTGTTTGATTTCTTTCTGCTTGGCTTCTTTACGCCATAACCGAAAGGAATCAAACATGGCCGGCCTACATTTCTTTTTAAACAATTTTGCTTCAAGATTATCCAAAATTGGTGTTTCAAAACTACCATGAGGTGGCCAACTAAGGACACCGTCATCTTTAGTGTAGCGGACCCAGCAATCATTATATGCAATAGGACCCACACCATGTCGACTATATAACTCATAGACTGGAGTTCCAACTGGAGGTATCGGACATGAGTCCTCCAATCGGGAATCGAACCACAACTTTTAAAACAACTAAACAAAGTACTACAGCCAGGCATCGTGCACACTAACCGAGTTTCACAAACGTCAAGGGTTATCAGATTACGATGTCCTCGCAAAAAAATGCAAAACCTCGGTTTTTGGCAATTGCAATCGTCAAATAAAACAACTAAGAACCAAGTACTAAGAACCACAAATGCAATGGAACCGTGCAACAACCAAGCACCAACAACAACAAAGGACTCTGGGAGCGACCCACAAATACTTAACTGAAAGAACAATGGCGTCACCAGGAAGGCCCGTCTATCGTCTCGCTGTACAAAGGTCTACGCCAGGCGCCAAAACAGGTCGACAGTCAGGGCATCAGTCCGTCGCAGCCGTCAGGAGGTGGGAATCTTCGCGGGAAAAGTCTTCGGGCCACTTGTTTCGACAACAGGATCGATGAAGCGGGGTGCACCTTCCCTCGGAGATTTCAAACGAAGTTCCTCACGATCGTCGGGCTTTGGACCGGTACCACTGATGTCGCCCAACGTTGGGCGCCAACTGAAGGACTGGGCTATTCTAAGTCCCAGCGGTGCCAGGGGACAACACCTGAAACCTTCGTAGGTTACCTGTTCCGGCGTACAAATGACAGAGACACAGGACACTTCCTTCGGCGTCAAAGATCGAAGTTTATTTACTGCAGGGAAGTCACAAGAAGTACAACGCATGTAGGTTCAAGGAGACTGCTTCAAATTGCAACTGTGGATCGCTCCTTTTATACATATTTCTGTCATAGCACAACATGGCGAACAAAAGGTTACAGCTTAGTTCCCACAGTAAATTTCAAAAGGGTCGCTTTCATGTATTCAGAGTCCCGGCACATAATTACAGTGGCATCGCCGGTTCCCAACTGTAAAAGTATATCATCCCGCCATTTGGTACATTCCATTCCGGCTGTAAACGAGTTAAGGACGAAACAGAAACAGGTGCAGTGGAAGACAAAGATAGTCAACAGATTGAAAAGAGTGTAAGGAGGGTAATATCGAAAACACGATTACAGGATCAAAGGAGACATGCCTAATGAATGCACGGCTGAAACAATAGACCGGCACTGCAAGATGAGCCTCAAGCGGGGCCATCTGCCTTTGCAGTGTCATCCCCCTCGCCATAAAGACACTCTCAAAAGAACACGTGTCTTCCGCAAGAGCTTGGGAATCCCAGGGTCACGAAGCGGACAATGTCCGTTCGCTGGCTACTTGAGGGCAAGAGACAAAATGGCTGCTGTATCTAAAATGGAACCCGTGGGCTCAGATGAAGAAACCCACGAATCGGACGAACGGTTCAGGTCAGCGTAGCGAAAACGCGTACACCCACTAAACACGTCATTTGCGGTTCATAGATACCAAACTCGTCCATATTCGAACGAGTCGAAAACACCACTTTAATCGTCACGGAACCTCACCTCGGCCGCCTGGTAAATTCCCACTACTCCTCTTTAGACCCTTCCTTCGCCTGAATCTCCCTATGTAAGAGCTTAAACACATCAACATATTCATGCCTCCAGATCCTCGCCTTCGTCTTGTCCGACAAATGTGACCCCAGGGGCATCGCCAGCCCCATGTACGGCAATTTCTTCCGAAGCTTCTCCACCCTTTCATCCTTCCCCTCCAAGTCCTCCGCCTTGTCAGTCTGCGCGCTGGCCGTTGCGACCTGCTTACCCCCATCAGCCTTCACAGGCACCACCCCACCTGGGGTCCCAGACCGCACAGACCCATCCCCCACCCCCACCGACCGGCAGGGCTTTTTCCTTCCCCCGCTCCCCCTTTCCATCCAGGCGTCCCACCAAGCGCCCTCACCTGACAAAGTTGCAGGAGCGTCCCGCTCCTGTCGCCGTGCGTCCGCCGGCTTCGACATCCCTCTGCTGGCCCGACTGGCGCCGTCCCGTGCCTCGTGGAAAGCACCAACCCTGGCCGCTGCCACCCTAGCCTTGCACACACTTCCAGGTTCACGCAACTCACCCTCTTCCAAATCATCCTCCTCATCCTCATAGTCCAACCACTCATCCTGCACATCCAGCGGCACCACTTCAGTCAGAACTCTCTTTGCACTTTTCCCTTTCACTCCAGACGTAAATTCACACTCCAACATCGACAGTGCCCGCTCCCTCGTTGGAGGGCAGGCCGCCGCGGACCCCCCAGCTTCTTCGTCCCGGCGTTTGGAGGCCGTTTTGCGCCGCGCCGGCCCACCCGGCCTCTGCCAGCTGCCCCTGCTGGCCTGGTCCCCCCCCCGAGCCGTATGCGCTCGGGGAGGGCCCGGTGCCACCAGGTCTCTGATCCGTCAAGGCAGTCCCTGAACTTTCCACCCAGACCCACTGCCCTTGAGCCCCTGGGACCCCCTTTCCTCGACCCCCAGCCACGCCCCGGTGCCTGGGCCCCATCGCCCCTGGGCACCCCACCCGCCTTCACCTCCCTGGCGATTCAGAAAAGGGGGTGGTGATGAACAGAGTGTCTGAATTAAGCAGACCACTCTTACCCAGTCCAAAGATCAGGGCTTGATCCATCACCGTTATTTATCTCACTGCACCATCCCAGCTCAGAACCTGGCTATATGCAAATCAGTCTGTCCCTGGCCCAGTGCATCATGGGAACAGGGCAGACTAAACTACCAAGCCAATTCTTCACCAGAAAGGAAACAAGCTACCGGGGACCGGTTTCTGGCATTTCAGCCGTCTTCAGCCCGGCTTGCTTGAATCCTGATGGTGCAGTGAGAAAGGGACTCATGGAAGGGTATACTCAGATGTGAGTCCCTTGCTCATTGCACCTTCAGGATTCAAGCAAGCCGGGCCGAAGACGGCTGTAATGCCAGAAACCGGTCCCCGGAAGCTTGTTTCCTTCCCAGTGAAAGAATTGGCTTGGTAGTTTGGTTTGCCCTGTTCCCATTATGCACTGGGACAGGAACAGACTAATTTGCATATAGCCAGGTTCTGAGCTGGGATGGTGCAGTGAGCTACAAAACGGTGTTGGATCTAGCCCTGATCTCTTGCCTGGGTGAGAGTATTCTGCTTAATTCAGAAACTCTGTCCATCACCACCCCATGTTGTTTAATTTCACCTCCCTGGCGGCACATAAGCGTTGCCACTCCCTCTCATATTCCGCAATGACGCGGCGCTGGTCGCGGGCCCTCTCCTCCTCGGTCATGTGGGCCCACCTGTTGAACATGGAAGACTGCCCTGGCTCCCCCAGGCCTCCCTTCCCGGGCACGGGTGCCGCAGCACTCCCCGCCACTTGCCCTGCCCCCACCTGCTGCTGTGCCTTCAGAGGGCCCTTGCCCTTGGAACCCTGGGACTTCACAACCCCTTTCCGGCCCCCCGAAAGGTCGACCAGTTGCTCAAGGACGGCGAACCCCTCCTCTCCCCCGGACTCCGCCCCGGACATCGTGAGGGCAAACTCCTCTCCAGCCGCCTCCTCCCAGGCATTCGAGTCCTCCCCCCACTGCCTTCACTGCTCTCGCCATACCCTACCAACTGACCCAAGCTCCTAGACAACCTGGCCTGCAATGCCAGTGGAGCCTGGCCCTGCCCGGGCTCCCCAACTGCAAACTTGGGGCCCTCAGACCCCTCCCCTCCGGCCCCCTCCTCCTCCTCCGGGACCACATCCCCTGCCCCCACCTTGGCAGGGAGGCTCAGCCTCCTCCCCCCTTTCTTGGGGGCCTCCTGCGGTTTCTTGCCCTTCCCTTTCTTGAGCTCCCCCTCACGAGCCCCAGAGGGCTCATCCATACAGGCTGCAACAACTGCAGCCACCCCCGCAGATGCTGACCTGGTCGGGCGGGTCATGCCGACCCATGCCCGGTCCAGGACACCGGGCTGGAGATCTCCCCTCCCAGCCCGGCCAAGCACGAGCAGGGCAGCCCGCACAGCCTCTGCATCAGGTGTAGCCATGCCTAAAATCAACCGTTCGCACCCTCCGTTGAGGTTTGGCACCCGCGCTCTGCCCGTCCGCGAGATGCGTGAGGTTTGGCACCTATGCGAACCGCACCGGAGCACCTGCGATGATAATTCGGAATTAGGTCTAAATAGCACCCCACCCAACTGTAAATGCTGCAAACTGGCCTAATCGTCGCACTGGGACACCAGTTACGACGTCCAAACCAACCAATTAGTACTCCGCCTACCTAATTCAGACTCCGCCTTCGCTCAAAACTGACTTCTCCCTGAGGCACCGGGGACAGGAAAGGAAGTTGTTCCCCTCCTGCCCCCCTAAATAGCCTCCTACCTAACCCCTCCCACCCCTGACCTAACCCTAACTACTTCCTGCCTGTCCCTATCTCGCCCGAACTCCCCGGGGAAAAGACTGGTTTGCCGACCTGCTTTCCCCCGGGGGCCGCAGCCCTGCGCACATTTCTCTCTGTCACATTTCTTTCTCCATTCACATCGGGCAAACCTTACAGTGCGTCCTCAAACTGTTTCCCTCCACGAGTCACCTCACGCTCCTGTTAAATTCCAGGCTTCACTAGTCAGCTGACGCACCTGTCACATCTAATACGCCCGTTTTCTCTGTAAATGCTGTTACCTCGCCTCTTCGCACAGCTGACACTCCAGGCACTGATACCTCTTCTACACCTTGCTACGATTATTTTAATGTGATCCAACTTTCGCTGTCAAATTTTTTTCCCCATCAATCTCACTCCATTGACACTCACGTCCCGCGTAGCAAATTCTCTCCCATTTTCCTCACTCTTTCCTTATTATTTCTTGTTACTCACAGTCGTCTCCTTCACTTTTCTTTTACTGCGCGGGAACACCTTTCTCCAGCTACACGTCACGGTGAACTCCAATGACAGGTTCTCTTCACCCTTTCACCAGAGGACTTCACTCGCCTCTCAACTTTACATGTCGCCTTTCCACTGTACGCTGTATTGCTCGCCGACTGAAGACCACCCTCGTCGCCAAGAACATATTATAATCATAACATGAGGTGGAAACACGGTACAACATTGAGTATTTATTGAGGTACTGCAACACAGCGTCAGCGCACCCGCCGCCTTCAGCCAGCAGCTGTTTTCTGACAGCTCGGCGTGCGCCTCTCGTCATCGAACGTCATGACATAAACATTACACTGTGGCGCTAGGAGCGCAGCCCCAGTGTAATCAACATTATAACAATATCGGGTATACAAAGAGCCATTTTAAGCTGTAAACATAGGTTTATCACCATGAATGGTTTTGGGAATCACACCTCGAAAAATGAAAGGTAGTGAGGAGACTGCTGCTATTTTAAGAAACTCACCAATGTAGCTGAATCTCATAGTAGTTGTATCGGTACACCTCTGCCCACAACCTCCCCCAACCAAATGACACACAGACAAGTATGTTGGGATGAAGAAGTTGCAGGTTTATTTGTAGTACAAATAACAGAATGGGTTAACTGACAGGCGACCCCCTACACCCCGCAACCCCTTGTTGCAGGGCGCCTGAAGTTGAGCCAAAGAAGCGGACACCAGTGGCCATAGCCCGGTGTGGTACTTGGGAGGAAATCCTCCCACCGGCGGACCTATCGTCCACCCGCCCCACCCTCCGGACAAGGGAGAGTCAACTCACACCTTGTCCATCCAGGCGGGGCGTTATCGGCAAGCCCCCGGTTGCTCAGGCTTACAACCGCCCTAAGGACTAACGGGGTGCCGTCGAAACCAAGTCCCCAAGAAGGGCCCCTTTGATTACGTATGACTCAGCACGGTGCGTTTCGCACTGGGGCTTCAGGTCCTGTTCCTGCGCCTGTCCTGTATGGGGATCGCCTTGTAACTCCTCCTGCAACCTAGAAAATATAAATACATCGTTAATATTCCCCCCTCCCCACTTCCCCCCTTTCAGCGGGTGAGCGGCACGGAGGGGAGCTGAAGAGAGCGGGCCTCGCGTCCGTCGGGGGGGAGGAGTGAGAGGGGGGCTGGGAGGCCTAGGGACCCTAAGGCTGGCGAGGAGCAGCCTAAGGCACGACCGACTAGGGAGGGGGGCAGCAGCAAAGAGGGCGCGAGGAGGGAGGGGCTTGTGAGGGATGTGGAGGCAGAAAGAGGTTGGCAAAGCAATGGTCTGCCCGATGTGAAAGGCAGTGATAACCTTTGGCAGAAAAGATGGACAAGTCACCCGGAACAACTTTGTCCGGATGGACTGAAAGACATGGAGGCTTAGAAGAAGCCTGGAGCTCACTCACTCTTCTGTCAGAGGTAATGGCCACCAGGAAGGCAGTATTTACAGTGAGAAGACAAAGAGGACAGTTGTGAAGTGGCTCAAAGGGAGCACACATCAGATAAGTTAGAACGATGTTCACGTCCCACTGATGCATTATGAAAGGAATAGGGGCCCGATGTAGGTAAATCCCATTTACCGATTTTGAAATACCGAATTTTACCGATTCGGTATTTCAAAATCGGTAAATGGGATGTAGGTCCCAACATCTGGAATCGTTACCGATTCCTTACAAATTCGGTAATTACCGATTCGGTAAATACCGAATCGGTATTTGCTATTGAATCCTATGGGCCTTTGAAGTCCATAGGATTAAAGTCAAATACCGAATCGGTATTTACCGAATCGGTAAATACCGAATTTGGCAAGGGTGCAGGGGGTGTCACTTTGACACCCTCTAGCACCCCCAAAACGGGCATGTGTGCAATGTGGCACACAGACATGCCCTAAGGGCACGTCTGTCTGTCACATGGCACATGTGTACATGCACAGATGTGCATGTACACAGGAATCGGTATTTTACCATGGATTTGTATTCCATGGTAAAATACCGATTCTGTAAGCCATGTGCTGATGGAACATTGGCTACCTACATTGCATTTTCGGTAATTTTACCGATTCGTTATCATTACCGAATCGGTAAATATTACCGATTCGGTAAATTTACCGATTCGGTAATGATAACGATTCGGTAAAATTACCGAAAATGTGCCCCTACATCTCAATAGCCCTTTATCGATCGGAAACGGCCGAAAATCGGTATTTTCGGCCGATTCCGATCGGTAAAGGGCTACCTACATCGGGCCCTAGGAGGGAAAAGATGAGTAATGCCTTTTAAGAATCTATTTACATCAGGGGACTTGAAAAGGGAAGGCTGATCCGGAAGCCGTAAAAAGACTGAAATGGCCGAGAGATAGCCCCTGATAGTGCTCAGAGCAGAGCCATGCTGGACCAAAGAAAGTAGAAAGAGGAGGACCTCTGAAAGAGGGGCAGAAAGGGGATCCACAGCCTTTGCTGTGCACCATGCCACAAATGTATTCCACCTGCAGGCGTATACCATTTTAGTGGATCATTTTCCTAGTGGAAAACGTAGGTTGCAGTGATTGGTAAGGTGGATCCAAACAGGTGGAAAGGGAGTCCATGACAGATGGAGGTATTTTGGCGAGGTAAAGAGGAGAAATCACAAGTCAGCGTGCAGAGCAGAGAAAAGGAGGGGCCACAAAGTGCAGTATTTTTTATCAGCGAGGAATGCAGACATCTAAACATTGTACCAGAAAAACAGGTACACCACAAGAGAAATGGTGGAAACTCCATTAGTCCATCAATCAATCAGGGGAATTGTAAGCGTGCTACTCCCCTATGAGGGTCTCAAGGGGCTGAAGAGGTATGGTGATGGGGGGGGGGGGGAGGGTCAGCAGATCTGTTTAGCCGAAGAGCCAGGTCTTGAGAGTCTTCCTGATGGTGTTTAGGGAGGGGGTGCATCTGATGCCTGCCGGTAGCTCGTCCCAGGTCTTGGCTGCAATGTGAGAGAAGGATCTCCTGCCTGCTCAGGCCCTGAGGATGCGTGGGGTTTTGGCCAGTCTTTCTTGAGTCCGGGCGGATCCATTTCAAGGTCTTGCGAAGGATGCGGAGGGTGTTGAAGCAGCTGGAGTTGACAGCGTTGATCTGTCGGTTCATGGTGAGTGATGAGTAGAGTAGGATCCTGAGGTTTTCGGCGTGGTCTGAGGGGGAAGGTGGGCTTCAGAGGGCGGTCGGCCCCAGGGGTTGTCCCATCCTGAAGGGGTGGTTCCAAGGATGAGGATTTCTGTCTTCTCGGCTTTGAGCTTCAGGCAGCTAGCAGCATGCCTCACAGTATCAACGCATGCCGCAATCTGCATGAGCGTATTTTAACAGTCACTGTAGTGGCCTTCCACGAGGACAACTACATAGCTTTAATACAACCAATAAGATTGCATTTTTTGTTGCAAAACTTTATATGTTGTGTCTTGTCTTCTTGCTTCCCACAGGAATTTTTTGCTTATTTGAAGTGTCAGTGAGTACGCCGACACTTTTTTGACACGTTTTACCACATACCTTAGCGCATGTGGAGGTACCACATTGGTTTTCTCACGTGGCTTCATTCACCTTTGGCCACTCACTTATCACCTTCTTGTCCTGAAGAAAGCCCCGTTAATTACTCAGCGGGGGATGAAACATGTAGACAGCCACACATAGTCAACTGATAGGTAATTAATCCTCACACATTTTAAACATATCCTGAGCCGCCAATAATTCAATCAATCATCGCATTTGTATAGCGAGCTACTCACCCGGAGGGGTCTCAAGGTGCTGGGGGGGGTCTGCTACTGCTGGAAGAGCCCGGTCTTGAGTTGCTTCCTGAAGGAAAGGTGGTCCTGGGTCAGCCGGAGCTGGATGGGGAGGGTGTTCCAGGTCTTGGCTGCCAGGTAGGAGAAGGATCTTCCTCCGGTGGTGGCTCTGCGGATGCGTGGAAAGGCGGCGAGGGCGAGGCTGGTGGATCGTAGCTGGCAGGTGGGAGTGTAGAAGGTCAGGTGGTTGTTGAGGTACCTGGGGCCCAGGTCGTGGAGAGCCTTGTGTGTGAGGAGTCTGAACGTGATCCTCTTGCTGAGGGGGAGCCAGTGCAGGTCTCTTAGGTGTCCGGAAATGTGGCTGTGTCGGGGGATGTCCAGGATGAGTCGTGTGGAGGCGTTCTGGATGCCTTGGAGTCTTTTCTGAAGTTTGGCTGTGTTTCTGGCGTAGAGGGTGTTTCCGTAGTCCAGTTGGTTGGTGATGAGTGCTTGGGTGACAGTCTTCCTGGTCTCGGTGGGGATCCACCGGAAGATCTTTCGGAGCATACACAGGGTGTTGAAGCACGACGACGAGACGGCGTTGACTTGTCTGGTCATCGAGAGGGAGGAGTCCAGGATGAAGCCCAGGTTGCGTGCGTGGTCCGTTGGCTTGGGGGTGGTGCCCAGGGCAGGGGGCCACCAGGAGTCGTCCCAGGCGGAGGGCGATGAACCCAGGATGAGGACTTCCGTCTTGTCTGAGTTCAGTTTCAGGCGGCTGTTCTTCATCCACTCGGCGACGTCTTTCATCCCTTCGTGTAGGCTGGTTCTGGCAGTGGCGGGGTCGTTTGTGAGGGAGAGGATCAGCTGGGTGTCGTCGGCGTAGGAGATGATGTTGAGGTTATGTTGGCGTGCAATGGCTATGAGGGGGCTCATGTAGACATTGAAGAGGGTGGGGCTGAGTGATGATCCTTGTGGTACGCCGCAGATGACTTCGGTGGCCTTGGATCTGAACGGGGAAAGGCGGACCCTATGGGTTCTTCCGGTGAGGAACGAGATGATCCATTCCAGTGCCTTCTCTTGGATTCCGATGCTGTTGAGGCGCTGCACTAGGGTGCGGTGGCAGACCGTGTCGAACGCTGCGGAGAGGTCCAGGAGGATGAGGGCCGCTGTTTCCCCGTTGTCGAGCAGGCATCTGATGTCATCTGTGGCTGCGATGAGGGCGGTCTTGGTGCTGTGGTTGGCTAAGAAGCCGGACTGCGAGTGGTCAAGGGATCAGTTCGTCTCGAGGAAGGTGGCAAGCTGTCTGTTGACTGTCTTCTCGATGACCTTGGCAGGAAAAGGGAGGAGCGAGTTGGGACGGTAGTTCTTGAGGTCGGTGGGGTCCGTTGTTGGTTTCTTCAGGAGGGCGCTGAGCTCGGCGTGCTTCCAGCTCTCCGGGAAGGTGGCGGTGTTGAAGGAGGTGTTGATGATGTCCCGGAGTTGTGGTGCGATGATGGAGTCGGCTTTGTTGAAGACGTGGTGGGGGCAGGGGTCGGTTGGTGATCCGGAGTGGATGGTGTTCATCACGCGGGTGGTGTCTTCGGTGCTGACCGGAGTCCAGGCGCGGAGGGTGGTGGTGGGGGCGTTGGCTTGGTGGTTGGGTGCGTGGTCTGTGCGCCGAAGCGGTTGTGTATGTCGGCGATCTTGTTGTGGAAGAACGAGGCGAGTGAATCACAGAGGTCTTGCGAGGGGGTGATATCGTTGTTTCCGGCGCTGGGGTTGGAGAGCTCTTTGACGATGCTGAAGAGTTCCTTGCTGTTGTGAGCGTTGTTGTCCAGTCGTTCCTTGAAAGCGGTCTTCTTGGTGGAGCGGATCAGCTGGTGGTGTTTGCGGTGGCGTGCTTGAGGGCAGTCATGTTGTCTGTGGTCTGGTTGTTGCTCCAGGCTTTCTCGAGGGTACGGCAGTTCTTCTTGGAGTTCTTGAGTTTGTCGGTGAACCAGGAGGCTTTCTTGCTGCCGGGTCTGCTGGGAGGGGTCTTCAGTGGTGCGAGGTTGTCTGCGCAGTTGGTGATCCACTGTGTGAGGTTGCTGGCTGCTTCATTGGGGTCCGTTGTGCTGGCGGGAGGTTTCTGGCTGAGGGAGGTGGTGATCTGGTCGACGGTGATCTTGTTCCAGGCAAGGATTCTCAGAGGTATTTTTAACTGTAGAACTTCACATCACACTTACACACACCATCACCAGCTCCACTGTAGTCAGGCGTCGTAGCACAACCGGGGGGCATTCGGCCACCCAGTTGGGACCCCAATGATGAAGCATGACACCAACTACGTCTTTAAACAACACCCAATGGGTCCCAGCTCATGCCACAAACAGTGATTACAAGTAATTACATGCACACAGAAAACAATTACCAGGCTGCACTATGAGTACAAAATAAACAGTTACAACGGGGCACGATGAGCACAAAATAAACAGTTACAAGGTGGCACGATGAGCACAGAAACAATTACAAGGGGGCACGATGAGCACAAAACAATTACAAGGGGGCATGAAATATTGGTCACACAGCAGGCAACCACGGAGCGGATAGCGGCCTCGTAACCATCCTGGGAGAAGGTTGGGGCTCAGCAGAGAGGTAGATGCGTTTGAAGAGCAGGCCAGTGACCAGGGGTCAGAGGCCTCACTCGCGCTCCCCCACAGTGGCCATCATTAAGTAGGGGAGAGGGAGGGGAGGGACGGTCAGCTGGGAGGCGGGAACGTGGGTGGGCCAGAGGGAGGGGCCGCAGGGGCAGCAGCGGCAGGAAGTGGGAAGCAGGATCAGGGGCACAGAATAACAATATTACAAGGGAACACGATCAGAACCAGGTGGGCACAGGAAAATAATTACCAGGGGGCACGATGAGCACGAAATAAACAGTTGCAAGGGGGCATGATGAGCGCAGCAACAATTCCAAGGGTGCACGATGAGCACAAAACAATTACCAGGGGTCACAAAATACCGGTCACACAGCGGGAAACCACAAAGCAGATAGCGGCCTCAAACCCCTCTTGGGAGGAGGTTGGGGCTCAGCGGCAAGATAGATGGCGTGGAGCTGTGGGGGGAAGAGCAGGCCAGTGACCGAGGGTTCATTGTGAGGGTAAGAAGGTGCTCACAGGGTTTGTAGGAGGTGGAGCCTAAAAGTGCAGGAACTCATAGGAACAAGAGAGAGGAGACAAAGTGAGAAACAGGATGTTGTGCGCAGTGGATACTTGGTAAGATGAGTAGGGGACCTGTGGTGTTCAGCATATTTAGCATAGTAATGATGTTTTGTTATGTGTAATGTAAGTCCATGTTTCATGGACTGTGTTAGCATTTAGAATGCTTTGATGTAATCAAAAGGAACCTGGGGGTTCAGTTGGAGCTGATCTCCAGGGCCCTTCGAACCTGTATCCTGTTTCTCTTCAGCTTTCAATAATTTGCTGGTCATAAACCTTAGCGTCTACAAGAACGTGATTTCTACAATTTTGTCAACCCGGATGGGATCCTGATTTAGTTTAATCACATCACCATGGAATCTACATTTGAATGTTAAGAAAGTTATCGCTTCATGAAAGTCCTGTTTTATCATCTCATTACCGGGCCCAGGTGGTAGCTTTGAGGTTGTCCTTGAGTTTATTTGGGTAGATTTTATCCAGCATTTATTGTCAGAGTACTGTGGGGCAGTTAATGAGAGCGCTATTTAAATTCTGAGGGGCAAGGAACTGCAAGGAAGCGTTCGGTGGCTCCACTCTGAATGGATTATTTAAGTTATCAAGGCGCGAGAAAGATGCCTGGTGCTGTTCATTACCTTCATTCTTGAAACATTTTCAGCGGTGTCATGTCGGAGCAGTGCCATTTTAAGTCAGCCAAATTGAGTATCGGGTGCTGCTCACAATGCACTACTCAGCAAGATTCAGTGTGGTATACAGTATACAGCATGTTAAATCAGTGACACACACACTTCAAATACAAACTCAACAAGACATATTTGCGGAGGTCACATTTAGAAGGGGATGTTTTGGACGACTGTTCACAGTATGTTAAATCAGTAGCACACTGTAAATTTCTACAGCATGTCACAATAGTGATGTGTACACTACATGGTATACATCATCTATACAGTATATGGAGCTTATTGTTGCCATCTTTAAAAATATATATATTTGTTTTTATGTCTGTACTATTGCCCAGTTCTCTTGTATTTACATTCATTCAGCAATATTTTATTTGTTGTGTGGTTTCATTGTCAATTTGTAATTCTTTTGAAAATGATGCAAATTATTACTACTCCAAGTCCCTTTTCCCTGGAACCATGTGAACCTCCGGTGAGATGGAGATTGTGGTAATGGATCGTTCAATGCATATTTTGGGGGCCATAGATGGATTGAAATTTTAAGCGGATAGAAAACAAAGTCTTCTGTATTATTATCTGGGAATTGAAGGTCAGAATGTGTTTGACAACTTACTGGATTATACAAGTGCAGACAGTGAAGATATGGATGAATTTCAACTTGCAGTTAAGCAATGCATATATTTTGAGGGGCTGGTTAATCTTGTACTACATAGACACATTTCTTTTACAAGGGTTAAAGGTCCAAATGAATCAATTGACTCTTATGTAATGGCTTTAAAATGCTGGCTACATACTCTGAGTTTGACATTTTTACTTCTCAATTGATTCATGATCAAATAGTTTGTAGATGTTATTCGAAGAAAATACAGCGAAAATTATTATCGTGCAAAAATACATGATTGGGTGAAGCAATTGATTTAGCCAAAAGTATAGAGAGCTTGTAATTAGATGCTAAACAGCTTGAAACAGAAAATCCACACATATCAGTTGAGAGTAGAAATATTCAAAATAAAGCGGTGCATCCAGTTAAAGACAGTAGAAATGTTGGGAGAGGTAAAAGTTCAACAGATAGTAAAAAAAAGGATGAAAAGAATATGAATGTTGGTCGCGATCAATTCAAATTGTTTCGTTTTAGATGTGGTTCTTCTTCATATGTGTCCAGTTTAAAAGACTGTCCTGCAGTAAATCAAGAGTGCTGGAGGTGTAAAAAAATTGGACATGTTGGCAAAGTATGTAGGGGTGGTAGACATATTGGTATTATCTGTAGAGTGTGTGGATATTAACAGTGTAATATGAAAGAAAGATGGAGTTTCTTTGGTTTCAGTGAGAATTGATAACTGCCCCATATCCCTTCTTAAGAATGTTTGGATGCAAAAGAAACTGCTGCCTCTGGATGTCATAGTAACTGCATTTGAAGGCAGCAGAATTAATCTACTTTAAGTGAAGGGGTATTTTTGGAGGGATATTTCATTTTAAAACAAAACCATTCATGGCAAAATCTATGTGGCACATAAAGGTATAAACGTTTTGGGAGGGTGGCATCAGGCGGAGTGTGAAATGATAAACACGCAAATAAGAATCCTTTGTCTATTGTAAATTCTGTCTTAGATGGAGCACACTGGAAGCAAATATTTACTAGCATTTCTTAAAAGAAAATGGGTTGTATGCAAATATTTTCTTACAGTATTAAGGTAAACGAGGGAGCTATTCCGTGAAGCATAACATTTGGAATGTAGCACATAGCATTAGAAGTAAACTGTCTCAATTGTTAAGACCTATGCAGGAGGAAGGGATCATTGAGAGAGTTGATGCTACACTATGGCTATCATCTATTGTTCTTGCGAAAATGAAAACAGGCGATCTGAGCATGTGCGTGGATTTAAGATCACTAAATAATGCTATATGGGTTGAGAAATATCCCCTACCACGCATAAATGATTTGATCATGTTGGTAGGTCAGTCCAAATAGTTTTCATAGTTGGATGTGCAAGCAGCATACCATCAGGTGGTTTTAGATTAATATTCACATAATTTAACAGCATTTGTCACCGCTGATGGTACTTTCCAATTATTTTGCATGCCATTTTCACTGGTCTCAGTGGCATATGTATTTCAAAAAGTACTGAGCGTGATTTTGAAAGAAATACCTAATGTAGTGCTCTTCCAAGAAGACATCCTTGTACACACTGACACTGAGGATAAAGACAATGAGGTGGTTGAAAATGTTTTATTACAATTGAGAAATAACAACCTAGGTAATTTAAAGATTGGAATACCGTAATGGCAAGGATTGATGAAGAGATGACTACAGCTGGCTAAAAAAACAATTTTATTTATCAATTGACACAGTAAAAAAGGTTCATTCATATAACACAGAATCAAGATTAAAAATTCATAGTACACATATAACATAAACATCAATACATAAAAGTTAATAAACCATAAAAGAAGGTAAGTGGCATGAAAATAGGGTCTCTACGCGCGTTTCGGCTTGCAGCGCCTTCTTCCTGGAGCAGCCACGTAATATCTTTAGAGTAAAAATGCATACAGGGTACAAAATTATATCGTTTCACAATTACATATTAATAAACACAAGTTCTAACAATGAGAAAGATCTAATTTTTAGCAGCTATAGTTCAACTGAAAACAACTTAATTTACATTTATTTGTTGTTGTCATTTCCTTGCGGTATTCTGTTCAAGCAACAGAGGATTTTAAATAGTAAATAACGGGGGTAAGCAGCAAAGGGGAAAATGCCATGAATGGGCATATGCGCAGAAAATTTATGATAAAGTATTTATGGCAAAGTCTTTTGGCTTCAGGGTATCTGTACGAGGGACGCTTTATTGGATTTTTCTAAGCGTCCAGAGACTGCGTAGATGATAAGACAACCATAGCGGTTAGCATAGTAATTTGCTGTGAATGATACATAATATGCATGGTATTCCTATTTATGGGTATATGATGTGGAGAGTTTATGACAGAGTCTTATTTTCTGAGGTCTACTCTCAAGTATTTTTAATTGGAAATGGTATGATATGGAGAATTTTTATTTATTGAAATTTATTGTATAAGTTGAGAGATACTTACTAGTAGAAAAGTTTTTTTCTAAGAAGCTGTTCAAGATAAATTTTCAGTTTCTTATTGTGATTCTTTCCAGTGTGGGTGAAACTTAATAAAGAAGGAAAGCGAATTTAGACAGACTATTAATTTTTAGGAGTAATCAGATAAGCGTCGTTTATAAAGGACGAGCATATTACGATGTTTTTACCTGGTTAATTTGGTAATCAAATAGTTACTGCCCGCCAACCGGAACCCTTTATATGATTTCGTAATGGATGATTTTCATAGTAGGTTCTTCCAGGAGTATTTTCGGTTTCTAATATTATGGAGTATAAAGAGAGAAACTGGATATTTACTTTTTGTTTTACCAAGTTAAAGTTGTTTGGAAGGTATCATTAGATGGCAATTATCTTA
Organism: Lissotriton vulgaris; assembly: GCF_964263255.1. NCBI lineage: Eukaryota > Metazoa > Chordata > Amphibia > Caudata > Salamandridae > Lissotriton > Lissotriton vulgaris. The sequence goes on along the minus strand of NC_141694.1, from coordinate 271,944,846 downwards.
CCTATGAAGTTTGTCAATATTTATTCGAGATCTTGAAATGTTCTATTAATGGAGTATTGGTTTCGATAGCACCTTATTTGCCTAGAGAAAATATATAAACACAAATTGGAGTAAGTTGCTTATTCTTTTGTTTTCTGATGTTTGAAACCTTAAACTTTCTTGTGACACGTCTTATTTAAACGATTTGTCTTACCTAAAGGATTTGATACTCGTATTTCCCAGGTCTCAAGGATAGAAGGATTACTCGATTCTTGTAAATGCAGGATTAAAGTTAAAAGATCTCCCTGCCTGTAAATATAAAGGAGTATATAAGGAAAAGGGAATGTTGTATCTTACTGCAGATAATCTAGTTTTACCGATTCTAGCGATTCTAGTCTGGAATCTCACCCGAAGATAGACGGCAGGGCTCCCAATGTCCGGTGGCGGGTAGGTACGTCTCACAGCGACAGCAAGCGCGGGAAAATGATGGCTGATTACCTTCTTGTTGAGCTTGTATTTATACCCAAGTTAATTGGTATAGATCATTAACACCTGTTTGTTATCTTTTGTTTGCCTCATTTTCCGTGCGTAGTGTCATGGTTACAAGTTGAATACCAACGATTGGCGGTTGATTTATGCGGAGTTTTTTAAGAGCTTTAATGATTGGCGGTTGACTTATACGGAGTTTTGTATAAGCTTCACTGATTGGAGGTTTGTGGAATTGGTTCTAACAATTGTGAGTTTAGCGTATGTGGAATCTAGCAAGGTGTCATATGGTTATTACGTTTCCATAGATTGTGTTAAGTTAGCATGTGCTTATTAAATGTTTAAACGCCATATTTTCTTTCTGCTTCGGTTTGCACACAACACCTAGTTCTTATTACAGCTTTTAGCCTAGACGAAAGATGTGATTTATTTGAGAATAATATGTTATTGCACTGGTATCAGTCGTGCCTGGAACACTTGGTACAACTGTCTGCACACTGAGAACTGCACACTCTCCGAATAACCTAACACAAGGTTGCTGCAGGTCTGATCCTCGCACCACATTAGTCATAACACAAATAATGTTTGTGCCAACATTTGGCTCTACGTGAGTTTAAGATAGAATTACAGGGAAGGAATCAACACACTTGATGCTTCGCATGCTGAGAGCTGGTAGCGGTTGATGTGATCTCCTCCTACTGAGAATTAGAGGTATGGGTCCGCCCTGCTAAGAGCCCAGATGAGACCTTCTTAGATATAATATAATATGCTAATTAGGGTGCGCGAAATATAGATGATACAGAATTCTATAGATTTTGCATCATAACATGTTATCACCTTTTGCTCACTATGGATTAGTGACTATGCTGCTGACTCTGATTTTTATAATATGTATGTTGATATTATACAAGATACTGCGTTTGAGAATGCTGCATTGAAAAATAAACATTTCAAACTTGCACGTGTTTTCATTGACTCCCAGTTTCGGTTTGGAATGATAATATAACGAAAGAGTGTTCATGTGTTCCACGATACCTGAGGTACTCTAAGTTCATGTTCTGGATTGTCTAAGACATTGGGAAGTATTTACTGCCGATGCGACACTGTAGCTAGCTTGGTAAGGGGATTTCTGAAACAAAGGTGAGTTGTGGGTCACCCTAACTCACCTAGGTTCTAGGTCTCTGTGCACAGTTCTGTGAGAGAACGGAAACCCTGCGACATGGCGCCCATACGTTGGTTGGCCTTATAACATGACACTCGAGTAGTATATCATTCAAACCTTAACGCCTACATTCCCGTTTCCGGAAAACGGCAGTGTCGGAAAAACCTACCTATTTTTGAAATAGGTCCTTTTCAAGCTTGAATCTATCTAAAACGGTTTCTTTGAATTACTACCCAGTTGTGCTACAAAGTATAATTTGTTTTTTCTAGTTCCTGTGCTAACATGGCTCAAGCCGTGGACATCCCGCAGCATAGTCGCATTGCGGTGCGTGACCATTTGCGGATGTATGATGTTCCTTTGGAAGGCTTGGCTGTGGTTCTGGTGGTGAGCGCGGAACATGCTTACCCGTACGAACTGTTTTATTCGTGGGTGACAATTCCGGCGGTGGACGCTAATTCTGGTGTGTTCCACTCATACACTGCTTCGGACGTACCGGCTGCGTACGTTCCGTACAGAGCACTGGAAGTTCCTATTGACGCTTGGCAGCATGGAGTTTGGTTTGGTGGCGCCCTACCGCACGCTTTAACCGCTCCGAGGTTAGGCCCATTGTCCATTCCGGGCACTCCTTGGCCCGCTTTGGCTGGCTTTACTCCTCACCCCCGACGTGCCACTTGTAACGTGGGAGAACTGCGGCGGCTTCATGAAGTCGCGGTGGAAGTGATTAGAGCGCTTGTTCATTACACTAGCCGTAATGTTCAGGACGCGGCCCCTAGAGGCGCACAGCTTCGAGCAGAACATGCTGGTCTGAAAATCAACCCGGTCATGGTTAATTCCGTGATGGGTAAGAAGCCCCAGGAAAAGGACGATTTTCCGTTCTGGCTTGCTGAGAAATTCGGCCAGCTGGAAGCTGTGTTTCCCAATACGAGTCCGGGTGATAAACACCGGATTCTCACACTGAGTTTGCCGAAAGATCTGGCTCCTGACCTTGCTGACTGTGAGACCTGGGGAAAAACTTTTACAGCGGTCTATTCGAGGTGCTATGGCTCCCCGTCTGTGACCAATCTAGGTGGGGTTCTTAAACGTGTTCAAGACGAACACGGACCGGAGGCGGCTGTTGAATTGGGCATGCGCCTGTGTGGCTCCTTTGATGTGGTTTGCGATCTGATCCTTGCGAATGTCAAGGGGGATGCAGTGAACTTTCAAGTTGCTAACGCATTAGCGTTGGTTCCCGAGGCCGACCGACCCCGACAGTTGGCAAAGATTATTGTGACTGCTTACAAAATGGTGGGTCGCAATGCGAAGGGGGTTAAATCTTTTCCTGAAAAGGAGAAGAAACAGCCCCAGGGTCAGACATCGGAAACTAGTGGTCAACAAAAGTCCAAAAAGCAAAATTGGCCTAAAAACAGAATCAGGGTAAGCAACAACAACAACAAACACAGGTTTCTGCTCCTGCGTCTCCGTTGCCTGAGCAGTCGGATCGTGTTTATGATTTGCGCGACCGCGCGATGAATAAATCGCCTGAAAGATTTCAGGTTTCTGACCAACGCTCTCCTCGTTCCTTTCAGGACTCATCGGCTCCGTCAACCGGTGGTGGAGGGGGCAGCAGGGGCCGGCAAGGACGTGGTCAGCCCCGCCCGCGTGCCAGCGGAGATCAGCAGGAGGGCTCTACGCCCAAGAGACCACAGTTTACCACGAAGAAAGTCGCTGCCCTGACCGCGCATCGTTATGCCGAAGATAGTGAGAACGCGGCTTCGGAATCTGACGTGGGCTCTGACCTTGCTAGACAGCGCAGCAGAGATTACCATAGTGAGAGAGGCCCTCCGTCCACTGTTGAAGGTGACAGCGACTGATTCTTATGTTGTGATTGAAACAGCTGATACGCATGTTGCTCCCCCTGAACGACTTTTTGAAATTGTCCTGTTAATTGAAGGTGACATGCAGCGAACTGTAAAAGGGGTATTTTGGGAAAATCTCTCGTCTACGTATGACATTTTGCTTTCGGAGGCTGACTGGCCCCCACCTTTTGTTCTCGCAGCTCCGCGAGGGGAGGAGGTAATCCTACCCAGCTTCGCGCACACAGTGCCGAGGGTGGAGGCGCTGCATTTTGCAGAAGAGTGGGCTCTGGCGCTTGCGCCGGCTGTGTACCGCAATCAATGTGGCTGGGATAAATTGTCACCAAGCCATGAGATTCCTTTACGGTCACAGCCACAGCCTCAACCTCAATATCCCATACGGCGTGAAGCGAAGGCTTCAGTCGCAGCTATCCTTGAACAATTGGAATATCAAGGTGTAATTGAAACTGTGTGTCACCGATGAATAACCCCCTTTTTACTGTGAACAAGCCGGACGGCTCATATCGTTTGGTTTTGGATTATAGGCATTTGAACTCGCATTGCCGTAACTGTGCAGTACAGAATACGCACGGCTCTGCGTTAGTGAATAGTCTTGAGCGTAAACGGTTCAAAACCACGCTTGACATTTCCAATGGTTTTTATGCCCACAGATTAGACGGTCTAAGTTCCCAATGGACCAGTTTTACATGCGCCGGTGTGCAAAAAATGTTTAAACGACTCCCAATGGGCTACAAAAACAGTCCTGGAGTTTTTTCCGCACGCATTGTCTCTCTTTTGGAGAGCTTCGACCCAGTTGCTTGTTCGTATGTGGATGACATTTATCTCACAGACGACGATCTTTGGGAGCATCTGTGTCGAGTAAATAGCATAATTTGTAACTTTGCTGACATGGGTTACAAGTTTAACTTTGCAAAATCGCACATTGCAGAGTACACGGTGTTGTTTCTAGGTTACGAGCTTAACCATGAAGGGAAGGGTTTAGCACCCCATTTCCTGGAGAAATACGCACATTTGTGCTCTCCGACAACACTGAAAAAATTACAATCTCTTCTGGGCTTTCTGAATTTCGGGAGGACATACATTCCGGAATATGCCCAGCGTATCAAGCTTTGTATGCTTTGATACAACCTTCTTTTTCCAAATCATGCTGGCTGCCTGAGCATTCGGCCATTCTGCAGTCATTGCAGGCTGATTTGCTCGCTTCTGAATACTTACAGACTCGTGATAACCAGACCAACCTGGTGATAAGAATTATCCCTGGGGCGGTGGGTTTCACGTACTTGACTTTTAATGAAGGAGATACAGTACCTATTGCTTACAAGTCACACTTGAATTGCGGTTTTCCACTGTGGAGAAAGTTTTAACGGCTGTGCAGATGGCAATTCTTAAGGAACGTGCCCTGTCACAAGGAAAGCGCATGTTGGTTGTTACCCCGTGTCCTGCCTTAGAGGCGGTTACGAAAGCCAGTGTACCTAATTCCAAAGCTTTGCACCCTCGGTGGATTCAATGGGCTGCATCCTTGACGTCCCAGGATGTCACGTTTATTTTTGACGCCACTTTACGGTCACAGGAGTATTTACAGTATGAATTTGTTCATCCTGCTCCATTAGCAATGCGGCCGTTGGAGGATTTCCATTGCATCATTTACACTGATGGTTCGGCGCAGGTTGCGCATGGCTCTAAACATGCCTACGTTTCCGCTTGCGCCATTGTGGTCGGTGCCATGGTGAACGATGAGTTCAAGTCCAGTGTCGTGCACACGCAGACGCTTGGGGACTGCACCGCACAATTGGCAGAGCTTCGTGCTCTAATGCTTGCATTAGAGTACGCTGATCCTAGTGTGACGACTTTGATCATAAGTGATTCTTACTACTGTGTCCAGTCTTACAATGAAAACTTGTTCTTTTGGATTCAGAATGATTTTCGTGACTCCAAAGGTAGCACAATAAAACATAAAACGATCTGGGTCCGAGTGGCGGAACTTAAAGAGAAGTTGCCACTCGTCTTTGTGATTCATACTCTCGGTCATCAGAGCGTGGGGGTCCACGCTGTTGGCAACTCGCTTGCTGATGAAGCTGCGAAGTCGGCAGTATCGAAATACTTAGTTGCAGCGGTCACGAGGTCCAAAAGCAAAATAGATGATGACATCTTGGCAGCTATAGCTGCAACGGAGAAGGGAAGTAAATATCCTGCGGGATTCTCTTCTAAATACACATACCACTTAAGTCCCGATAAGGTCCCTTATGTGAAAATCCCTGAAGTTGGCGAGCGTCTAGTTCCCAACTCGGATCGCAGAGCTGCTTTGATTACAGCGGCACATGAAGGTGTGGCGTCTGCGCATGCGGGCGTCTCGGCCACTGTAACACAGCTACAACAGAGATTCTGGTGGCGGGGACTGTACAAACAGACGCGTGAATATGTTCTTCAATGTGACATTTGCCAGCAGATTAAGCCTTCGACTGCTGGGCGTCCGCCTCAGACACAGTTGTACATCTCGAATAAACCACTTGGATGTGTTTATTTGGATCACTGCGGTCCATTTTCTTCTGATACTGCGTATAAGTACATCCTAGTCGCAGTTGATTCATGCACACGCTTTGTGTGGGTATGGCCGCATCGAAGCGCTGATTCACGTACTGTCATTAAGGATTTGCGAGTCTTTGTGGGAATTTTTGCCTGTGGTACCTTCCATTCGGATCAGGGTCCGGCGTTTGCCTCTAAGGCGTATAAGGATGCTATGATTTCGATGGGGGTCCAAGTCAAATTTTCGAGTCCCTACAGACCCGAGGGTAACAGTGTAGTTGAACGAATGAACCGCGACTTAAAGCAATCTTTGACAGCTCGAGTTATAGGCACTGGCAGTAACTGGTTAGCCCACCTCATAGGCGTGCAGCGTGCGCTTAATAATCTCCCTAGAAGGTCTCTGGGTGGGCGGACCCCATACGAAATGCTCTTTGGAATCAAGATGTATGTACCTGACCTTGATGGGCTGGACTACAAGGCCCAGGCCAGGGCCTTTGACGTAGATGAACATTGCAATGTTTTACAGAATCTACAAAAGACCAGAGACAGTCTTGCAAAGGAACATTTGCCCTCCACATCGGATGATGCGCTGCAGATCCCGGTGGTTGGCTGGCTACCCCAAGTTGGAGAACTGGTTCGAGAGAAGATCGATAACAAGAAAGAGTTTGGTCCCTCGTATCGAGTACCGGTTCGAGTTCTTGGAGTGAAGGGCACAAGAACAGTCATTTTACCACCACTTCCAGGTCGTAAGGAAAACAGATTTATTTCTATTGACAATGTCAAAACACACAGGGTGGCCGATTCTTCATAGCATGACACCGGCTGTATCCTGTCCTTCCATGGTGAGGCACTCTGTGCTGGCTATTACATCTGGTGCAGAACAGGAGGTGTCCCTTGAGATGCCTGCCATATCCAGTCCTTTATTAAATACAGTTCCTGATACTAACATTGATGAGCTAAACTACACTTATCCTGCTGATTTGTCGATGCCTGATTTACAGACCCGTTTGGCAGGCCAGTCCAGATTCTCTTTTGACTCTGTTTCGGAAACTTCAAAGAAACCCACAAACATTGCAAGATATGCCACGTTGTTTAAAAAACATTTTTTAATTCCGCCTTGGACATACATTTGGTTGATCCTATTTTCATTCTATCTTTTTATGTCAATTGGTTTTGTGTTTTATTTTTTCCGCCTGATTGATGGTCACTACGTTAAAGAAAGAACAGGAATTCGGTACCTTAATGGAACATTGGCCCCTCTTTCCTCTTCACATTCTGCGCACAGACTGAAACGAAACTTAAATACAGTTAACATTACTGCTTGGCCTGTCCTTGATGGGATTGTGTGGGATGCGGTTAGGTTTCAGATACATGGGCCTACTGAAGTGATTAATGTTCCGAATGTGCTTAGAGTAAACATGGGAGATGTAATTAGACAAAATATACGTTCTGATGATTGGGATATTCAGGCCGTAGAAGCATTGTTCTCTGACTTAAAGTATTATGCTGCCTTCGATGCTGAGGATCTGTATACAGATTCTATTAATTATGGTGATTTGTTTTGTTTTCAACACTATGGTAATCATTTTTTACATAAGACAAATTCCAGAAGGGTTGCTGTAAATTATACACAATGGGAACATTGCCCTGCTCCATTCAGTGGCAGTTCCAATACATTTCTGAAAAAATATACCTATTTTACAGACTTTGATCAGTCTAATCCCGAGTCATTTTATTTTAAAATGACACAAAAGCCCATTTCCAAAGTTAGACTTACCGATACAAAATTGCTGTATTCGATGTCCTTTTTAGACAGGTTGGCTGTAGATGGCTACGAGTTCTGGAAAGGAACAATTGACCTTAAATCGGTTTGGGGTACCAAAGATTGGCAGGTACAAGGCACTGAGGCTTTGCACCGTGCGTGTCTCATCCCGAATCACATGTTGTTTTTAAATTCGACCATTTTCCAGACAACATGCTTTGGATTGGCTACTGCTAAAAAATTAAATACACCGACCATCCCAGATTTAGATGAATATACAGGTTGTGGTAATTTCACTGATTCCTCCATTCAGGAGTTGCAAACTCTTTTACACAATTCGTCCTTTAACATTTCCAGTTTGGATTCCAAGGGTTGGCTGGTATGGCAAAAGAGTGCTGATTCTTGCCAACGCCGTTTTTTGGGTTTGGCTGAGGGGTTCACAAAACTCAGGCCCGATCCACGTTTTGAAGACGACTATACTGTCACGACTTATTCTGTGGGGAAGCTGTGTCAGAATTGGTTACAACATTCCACTTTAGCTGCAGTTAAACTACATCTGTCTCAATTAAATGATAATGTGGATTTGAACGATTTTATAAAAGGCCCGGCTAAAGGTAGATCTAAACGATGGCTGTATGCGATTTACAATGAAATTTGGAAAGTTACCCAGGTTGAGGCTGCTAAACGCCTGAGAGCTATTGATCAAGCTAATTTAGAGAAAGTGCTTGCAGTTGTTGATAACAGCATTAACACGCTTTCTTCCCGAATTTACACGTTAAATAATATTGTGTCTTCTGTTGTTGACATTGTACATGATGAAGTGTCCGTGTTATATCATGGTCAAAATCAATTGCGTTCTGTGATGCAGTTTGCGTGGACACTACAGACTCTTAAGTCTGGTCAAGTGCCATGGACTTTTATGAACGTCTCATCATTATTTGCCCCGTTTAATCTGACTGAAAAACAGCGCATGTTGTCAATGAGAGATGCAACATTTTCTATGTTACATATTGAAAAATTAGAATCCCTGCCATTTTCGGTGGCTGAAGTGACTGCAGCAACATGGCTTATTCATGGTGTTATAACATTACCTTTTGCTTTGTATAAATTTACAAATTGTATGAAATATATAGCCATTGGGCGATATGAACCATTAGGGAGCGCATTCCTCCATGAGACATGGTCTTTACCATACACTTACAGATGCCTTAAGGAGGGAAATGAAGTGAATCTGAATGGTGAAGAATGTACACAGTCGCCTGACCGCTCACTAATTTGCAGACACATCCAGTTGCATGGTTCTTGTAATCAGGACAAACCTAATTTGGCCTGTGTTTTGAAAGGGACACCGGTTCCTGCAATAGTTCCCACGTTCACGTTGTTGTCCAACAGTAGTTATTTACTTTTGAATAACGAGTTTTGTTGTGGGTTAGAGGCCGGTATCGCATATGTGGTTACCGTGTCAGAAAGGGTGGTTTGCTGCAAGAATGTGTTCTATCCACCCACGCATGGGAATTCAGAAGTTTTAATTTGGCCAATAATACCAACCTTGATAGCGGAGTTCAATGGTTTAGGCCGTATAAGAGCCCTTTTGTCTCAAAAACAGGTGGCCCTGAGCTCTGCCCGCGAAACTTATGTCCTTCTCATAGCAAACACACGCACAGAAGTACAAGCACTTTTAAGTACTGATTTGCCGTTTCATTTTTGCGAGCTGGTTCATCAAATCTTCAATGCCTCCTCCACAACGAGCCTGGCTCATTTTTTTAAAATGGTTAGCAGTGGTCTCGTGACTACATTTGAAAAAGTATTTGGTATTATCCCTGCGTTCTTTCATTCTATATTCGCTAGCCTGTTTGGCGGATTTCCTGTTTTGCTGGCTTTGGCTGCAGGCGTTCTGGTGATATTTTATTTTATAAAACATGGATGCCCATCCTGCGCAAGGAAACGCACAGCCCCTACTGTTGCAGTTTCGCAACCGGATGCTTGATTATTATGGATCCCTGCCGCTTGCGACCCTAAGCACGGCTTTTGGATTATCCTTCAGATTTTCCTATTTCACATGTGTCCAGCCTGTGTTTCATTGCCTGAGCTGTTATTTCGACTGGGCCATTAATTTGTGTCTCTGTTTACCGACTTCTCCTGACGTCAACTTTGATCAGCTGATGTACCCCGTAGTGGCTCACGAGTTGGTCTGTTCTGGCGAAAGGGTTATGGCTGTAGCAGCGATGCATGGACTAATGGGTCAGTGGAACATATTCACAGCGGCGCATGACTTTCTGGCACAGAGCGTTCTCGAGAACCCACTGAGTTGTCCTCTGATGTTGCTAGAGGATTCGGTGTTGGAGGAGCACGTATGTTCTTTCCCATTGCTTAATTGGATGGCTGAACTGTTTTCGGATGATGGCAGTGATTTCATGTTGGAAGCTGTTGCTACCTATTTTGCATATTCATTCAACGAGGAATGACTCTGAATACTTCCATCATTATGGCACGTGACTTTTTAGTAATTCTGAATGGTGCCAATTTCAATACGAACATTCTTTTTTTCATATGTTCTAGGCCTGTTATTATAGTCAGGCCTCGAGTTCGACTTTTTATATTTTGTGTGGCCACTTTAGGCATTCATACATGTTTTTTGAATTTTTAAATTTTACATACATTTACATACATTTAGCTTGGCTCAATATCATTGAACTCTGCTTTCATGTCTTGCCTCTCATAGAGTATTGGCTTATATTTTTGTCTTTTGACCGTCCTCGGATCATTGGGGGGGGTGTCATATGGTTATTACGTTTCCATAGATTGTGTTAAGTTAGCATGTGCTTATTAAATGTTTAAACGCCATATTTTCTTTCTGCTTCGGTTTGCACACGACACCTAGTTCTTATTACAGCTTTTAGCCTAGACGAAAGATGTGATTTATTTGAGAATAATATGTTATTGCACTGGTATCAGTCGTGCCTGGAACACTTGGTACAACTGTCTGCACACTGAGAACTGCACACTCTCCGAATAACCTAACACAAGGTTGCTGCAGGCCTGATCCTCGCACCACGTTAGTCATAACACAAATAATGTTTTTGCCAACATTTGGCTCTACGTGAGTTTAAGATAGAATTACAGGGAAGGAATCAACACACTTGATGCTTCGCATGCTGAGAGCTGGTAGCGGTTGATGTGATCTCCTCCTACTGAGAATTAGAGGTATGGGTCCGCCCTGCTAAGAGCCCAGATGAGACCTTCTTAGATATAATATAATATGCTAATTAGGGTGCGCGAAATATAGATGATACAGAATTCTATAGATTTTGCATCATAACATGTTATCACCTTTTGCTTACTATGGATTAGTGACTATGCTGCTGACTCTGCGTTTGAGAATGCTGCATTGAAAAATAAACATTTCAAACTTGCACGTGTTTTCATTGCCTCCCAGTTTCGGTTTGGAATGATAATATAACGAAAGAGTGTTCATGTGTTCCACGATACCTGAGGTACTCTAAGTTCATGTTCTGGATTGTCTAAGACATTGGGAAGTATTTACTGCCGATGCGACACTGTAGCTAGCTTGGTAAGGGGATTTCTGAAACAAAGGTGAGTTGTGGGTCACCCTAACTCACCTAGGTTCTAGGTCTCTGTGCACAGTTCTGTGAGAGAACGGAAACCCTGCGACAAAGGGCTTCAACAATTGGCGATCTAAAGCTCGCGGAGTCTAGAGTCGGTCTCATGATTAGATTTCTCACATTTGCTAGGTTCGATTTAAAGGTAGAAGAAAGACTTTCCGTCTATAACTTCACAAAACCTGGAAAAAAGCCGATTACTGGTAAGTATGTTGTAGAAAATAGATCGGTGAAATTAAAAGATAAATATACTATGAGGAAAGTGTTTCTTTATAAGACAGAAGGAGGACTTTCCGTCTATTGTACCAAAACATCACGAAGCAAGGGATTCACTGGTCCTTATTGTATCAGGAATGGGTAGATAAAAAATAATATATAAATAAAAAGTAAAATAGAAGAAAGATGTTTCCCTTTGCGTTTCAGACCATTATTTCTATATTTTAATTTGTCTTTGTTTAAGTTTAAGCAAGAAGGCTTATGGGGATCATAGTCATCTATAAAAATCTATAGACAGAACTGAATACATGAAAATTAGGAATTTTAATTATATATGATGTTGGAATTATTTTTATTTCGTTTCTAGTAGATTTATTCTCTTAGCAGATTGCATGTTCCCACGGAATTTCGCTGTTTAAACCTTGGCGAAAGGTATTAAAAACGAAAAGTAAACTGTCTCAATTGTTAAGACCTATGCAGGAGGAAGGGATCATTGAGAGAGTTGATGCTACACTATGGCTATCATCTATTGTTCTTGCGAAAATGAAAACAGGCGATCTGAGCATGTGCGTGGATTTAAGATCACTAAATAATGCTATATGGGTTGAGAAATATCCCCTACCACGCATAAATGATTTGATCATGTTGGTAGGTCAGTCCAAATAGTTTTCGTAGTTTGATGTGTGCATAAGCATACCATCAGGTGGTTTTAGATTAATATTCACATAATTTAACAGCATTTGTCACCGCTGATGATACTTTCCAATTATTTTGCATGCCATTTTCACTGGTCTCAGTGGCATATGTATTTCAAAAAGTACTGAGCGTGATTTTGAAAGAAATACCTAATGTAGTGCTCTTCCAAGAAGACATCCTTGTACACACTGACACTGAGGATAAAGACAATGAGGTGGTTGAAAATGTTTTATTGACATGACAGGAGAATGTAGTAAGTCTCAAAGAAGATAAATGCATATTTGTAGTAAAATAAATCGAATACTTACGACATATCCTTTCTAAAGATGGAGGTAAACCAAACCTAGCATTGCAGAAGGAATCTTAATGCTCCTTGTCTCAATGACAAAGAACAGCTTTGTTTGCTCATTGGAACGTGTGAATTCTAAGCAAAGTTTATCAGAAACCTTATGTATTTAACAGAATGTTTCAGGAGTCTTTTGAAAAAGGGGACTGATTTCATTTAGACTTCAACATGTCAAGAGAATTTTCAGTTGAATAAACAGTGTATAGTCACAGCTACTGCACTTCAAGCATATGTTGAGGGTACAGTCACATACGTTACAGTTGATGCAAATTCAAATGGAATGGGAGCAGTTTTGTCACAAATGGTTGGAGATGAAGACGTTACTATCAGATTTGCCTCAAGAAGGATAAGGAGGTGGAACGGAGGTATTCTGTAATAGAGAAGAAAATCCTGGCCTGTGTTTGGGGTGTAGACAAGTTTAGGCACTATTTGTGAGAAAGAATATTTTGGCTTAGAATGGACCACAAACCTCTGGTTGACATATTATCTGAAAATAAGATAAATAAAAAGCTACGGCCAGATTAGCAAGATTATCTACAAAATGTTTGGAATAAATTTTTTCAGTTGGCCATATTGCAGGGGGAATAATGGGAAACAGGATGTTCTATCTAGATAGCCAATTAAGAATAGTGAGTTAGACTCTAGAGAACAAGAGGAAATATAGGAATGCATTATTGCCAGTGTTGAAGATCTGGTAATTTGTCCAAATATGGAAGAATGGCATGGTGCTGTGAAAGCTGATGCAGTGCTTAAGCAGGTAGTGAATGTGGTGATGTCAGGCTGGCCTAAAGGAAAATCTTTAGACATGGAGTTGCAACCATTTTGGAAGGTGTCCAATGACATTTGTTTAGAAAACAGCATGTTGGTGAGGGATGGTAAGTTGATTCCTCCGAGGTGTTTGATACAGAGAATATTAGAGACAGCTCATTCTGGTCATTTGTGGATTTCTGCGACGAAACGCAGGGTTAGAAATTATTTTTGGAGCCCCTGCATGGACAGAGAAGTGGATATGTTAATAAGAGATTGTGTGCAATGCTCCTTCAGCGATAAACATTTGACAACTACACACTTATTTAAAAACCTGTGACCAGTCCCAATAAGGTGTGGCAAAGAGTAGCAGTGGATTTCTTAGGTCCATTCCATGATTTGCAAAACAACATGAAATATTTTGTTGTGTTGATTGACCATCTTTCTAAGTAAGAGGTATCAAAGCCCAATACGAAATCTAATGTTAGTTTTCTGCAAGATGTATTTTGCGGATAAGGTGTTCCTGAAGAACTCCTAACAGATAATGGAGTACAATTCACTTTGGATGCCATGGTAGAGTTTTTAAACAAAACTGGGGTGAAATTTTACATACACCACTGTATCACCCTCAGGCCAATGGGAAAAATGAAAGGTTCAATAGAGTGCTTGTGGAATGCATAGAGTGCTATAAAAGCAAAGGTTGATTGTGAAAAGGCCATCAGGATGTAGTGTGGGCTTACAGAGCTACTTCACATTCTGTTAGAGGCAGTATCCCTTTTGTTTTGAGTTGATGAGGGACAGGAAAGTTATTTCAACATTAAATCCATTTTGGAAATCTGCAATATTTAATAATGACATTGATGTTTTAAATTAATCATACTAAGCAAAAAGTACCAGTGAATAATTCAATAAAAGAAAATGTAAAAAAATACAATTGCAGAAGAAGAGACATATTATTCATTTTTCTGTAGGGGATGTTGTTACAGTCAAAGGTCAGTTGTTATTACAAAAAGGAAAATCAAAATTCAGGGAACCAACTACTTTAATGGAAGTCTGGGTCAAGTGGTGAAAGCCAGTAACAGCCAATGGTGGAACATGGCATGCGTTGCTAAAATAAATAGGAGTAAAAATGTATGTTAACAATAAAAGGGCACTGGAAAATCAGGACGCACTGCTGCTATGGAAAAGCACATGAATAAGAAAATTACCAAGAAATTTGTATGATTAGTTGTTTTTAATTGATTACATTTTTAATTTTAGAGCATTAGGATGAGTTATACTTTTTTTTCTTTCTTTTTTTATTATTTATTATTATGGAAAGGGGAGATACGTGGTGCTCAGCATATTTAACACAGTGCAGATATTTTATTATGTTTAATGAAAGTCCATGTTTCATGGACTGTGTTAGAATGTAGAATGCTTTGCTGTAATCAAAAGGAACCTGGGGAATCAGTTGGTGCTGATCTCCTGGACCCTTTGGACCTGTATCCTGTTTCTCTTCAGCTTTCAAAAAGGTATTCTTTATAAACCACCACGTCTACGAGAATGTGATTTCTACAGGACCCCAATTCCTATAAAACCCAGGGAGGAATCAGTCAGGTAGGGCTGCAGAATAGGAAGTGTACCAATCCTTATCTGGTAAACCGCAGTGTTTCAGACAAGTGTGGAGAATGGATAGTGAGGATGCAGAATGGGAACAGCATCAATCCTTACCTGGGACACCTCTATATTTCAGGTGAAGGAATTCCCTGCCCACTTCGAGAGAAAGCGGTACAAAAGCGGGTGGTATTTGCATATAGCCATGTCTGAACTGGGGTGGCAGAGTGGGCTAAAGTACGGTGATGGATTAAACCCAGATCTTTTGACTGGGTGTGAGTGTTTGATTGATTCAGATGCTCCGTCCATCACCACCCACTTTTGTACCGCTTTTGGCCGCCATAAGTGTGGCAGGGTATGCTCAGACGTGAGTCCCTTGCTCACTTTGCCACTGGATTCAAGCAAGCCGGGCTGAAGACGGCTGGAATGCCAGAAACCGGTCCTCGGAAGCTTGTTTCCGGTCCAGGGAAGATATGGCTTGGCAGTTCGGGCTGGACTGTTCCCATGAGGCACAGGGTCAGACTGATTTGCATATAGCCATGTCTGAACTGGGGTGGCAGAGTGGGCTAAAGAACGGTGATGGATTAAACCCAGATCTTTTGACTGGGTGTGAGTGTTTGATTGATTCAGATGCTCCGTTCACCACCACCCCCTTTTGTACCACTTCGAGAGAAAGGCCACATGTGACACTTGGGTCTAGTTGAACTGTTGGACGAGGGGGTCAGAGACTGAAAGGGGGAATATGTACCCTTAAAGGCTGGAGATATAACCCTTAATGACTGGGGTAACCTTTTGAGGCAGGATTCTATTTTCAATGCATATACTTTAATAGTGAATAAGATACAATATGAGTGTTGGGATACTCCGACAACAGATGTGGATAAATATTTGAAATATTGAATAAAATAGTATTCAATTGGAAAAGGCCCTTTGTGTACCGGATAATTGCTTTTAAGGCTATTGACCGAAAAATAGAATCTTGGCATGTTTTAACATATTCTGAGCCACAGAATTGTAAGCATTACTAATGGCTTTTAGGCGTGTTTAATTTCTCAGTACATATTTTTGCTTTTTATTTTTGTTGCCTGCAATGAACATGAAAGAGCAAGAGATTTAAGGATTAAAGCATTTTTTGGCAAGGGCGATGGTATGACCATGACAAATAGGGAATAAAATAGCCTCTGCCATACACCAAATGGATTTTGCAAGTCTGATGAATAGAAAGTATAATTGCTCACTTAATAATTCCATCTTAGAAGTAGTAAATTCCTACACTTATCTTGGCAGAATAATGTTGGCAAACTTGAGTGACACTGAGCATATTGTACATGTATCAAATAAAGTGCTGGCACATGGAAATGCAGTAAATTTATGGAGCATCAGGGCATAGGCATTTTAATCACCTTTTACCAGTATATAAAATGAAGATTCCCCCATCACTTTTATATGCTACAGGGAAAATACCTATTATCAATGGCTTTTTATGCATAAGGTAGATGGTACTATCTGCACCTTAAACTCAATGGCCTCCATAGAAGCCCCAAGGTTGGAATTTTGGACAGGAGGAAACAATTGTAAGAGGGCTGGCTGCTATATGACGTTGTTACCATTGTTTAATACATGCTAAAGCAAAGTTCTTAAGGAGTATTATGGCTTCAGAATGTTTTGCATCTACCATGGGGACTGGAACATTTTTAGCTAACAGTTTAAATGCACTCCAGCACTTTTCTTTAACTAACTCAGATATTCAGGCTACATGTTGCGTATTTTAAAGATTACTTGAAACATACTATGAAAAATTGGTCCATGGAAAAAGATATAGAGGTATGTAGAACAAAATGTTGATTTAAAAACATATTCCAATCCTGTAGGGCAGCAGTTCCTCAAATGTATATGACTTGGAATCTGGAACACAAAGTGAAAATTTGTATAATGAAATTAAGACTGAATTATTTTCCGTTAAGAAACTGTGACGGGTGCATAGATGAATGTAATCTGGGAGGAGGGAACATGTACCCTGTGTTATAATGATGTACAGTCTATTGAACATGTTATATTTAACTGTCCTACTTTGAAAATGTATCAACAGAGAGTTTTAAAACCATCTGTTAAAAATAATGGTATTGCAACTGCAAGTGCTGCAACGGAAAGGATAAACTAGTCATTGAATGAATTGATGTGCAGAAAAATGTTGATTTTTTTTAGCTCCTTTCTAGATTTGTATTAAAGAATGTAATTTTGAAAACGTAAGCTCTAAATCTTTAATAATCTTGAAACTTGATATTGGAAGTCATCTTGGAGTTCCATGACCTTATGAAGGAGCTCAGCCTTTGCCGTCATTCCTCTAAATAGTAGTGGAACTCCTCAGTGACTTAGAATAGCCTTATAATATACTATGGTGGTACTTTCTCCAATATATTAATAATACAGTCAAAGAATGTAAAAGGTGGCTCTTTGACCGGTCCTCCTTATTGTGGTCTTCCGCCAAACCTTTTGTCTCCTCCCCTCCTGTTTTGCAGAGTTCGCTGTTGTTGACCGTGCATTTTACCACTGCTATGTTGCTTGTGCTCACACGCTAAAATATGGAAAAATTGACTTTCACCTGGTTGGCATATTCAATTTACTGATAAGTCCCTTGTAAATTGGTATACCATATACTCAGGGCTGGTAAATTAAATGCCACCATTGGACTTGTAGCATTTACTATACCACCCTCTTAAGTAGCCCCTTAAAACATGTCTCAGGCCTGCCATTGCAGCCTGTGTGCAGTTTTATACTGCCAATAAGAGCTGGCAAATTACTCCTTGCCAGTCCTAAAACTCTATCACTAATGCACAAGTTACTACTTGTGCAACCATATGTCTGTAAGAGACATTAGTTAGTGATAGTTTCCTTACCTTAGAATATCCCCAGACGTCCGACTGGATCCGGAAAATTTTGCGTAGCAATACCCTTGTGCGTCGGTAGGCGTTGTCCGCGGCTCCGCATCCGTCGTCGGTGTCGTTAGCGCCGGAATGACATCGCCGGAGTACTTAGACACAGCCCTCGTGCGCTGACGTCAGTTTTCATACACAGCTTTTCAGCGCCAGATACGCAGAGCCATGATAGAACCAACACTGGTGCCATGAAACTAGGGCCCTGAAGGGGGGTGACCTTAACCCTAGATATATGGTTCGCAGAACGGGGAGGATGGGTGGGTCAGTAAGTAATCTATCACTAACTAATGTCTCTTACAGATATATCGTTACACAAGTAGTAGACACGTTAGTGATAGATTCCTTACCTTAGAATAGATATCCCATCAATACCAACCCCATTTGAGACCAGAAAAACGTCCAAAACAACGCCGGAACACGGAGGCAGCCCCACTACGCCGGCCCCGCCGGAGGATGATTGGAAAACCCTCTTGCTGGGCATGAAACAAAGCCTCTCAACCATGAACTCCAAGATCAACACCATTAATGCGCGTATGGACAGTGTGGTAGCGAAGCTGGAGCAACACGACACGCGCATCAAGGAAGCTGATGACCGGATTTCAACGCTTGAGGACGGGGCTGCATCCTCCTCTAAGCAGGTCACTCAGATGGACAGGCTGCTTAAAATAATTGCTGACAAGAATGAGGATTTGGAGGCGAGGTCTCGCCGCAATAACGTTCACATTTTGGGTCTGGCAGAAACAACCAGCACAAGGAAAATGGAGCCCTTTGTTGAAAAACTTGTCATCGATCTGTTCGGAAAAGACTCATTCTCCCCTCACCTCATAGTGGAAAGGGCCCACAGAACCTTGGCGGCTCGACCCCCTCCCGGATCCCAGCCAAGGCCCATCATCGCACGTTTTTTTAACTACCGGGACCGCGATGCGGTGTTGCGACGCGCTAGGGAGCTGGGAACCATACAACATGTCAATGCAGTACTGTCCTTCTTTCCTGACTTTACCCCTTCTGTCCAAGAGGCTCAACGCAAATTCGCCAGAGTTAAAAAGAAGCTGCAGGCTCAAGAGCTCCCTTATGCCATGCTATACCCTGCACAATTAAGTCTCCTATCAGGGCAAGCAACACCTGTTTCAGAACCCCCAACAGATGGAAAATTTCCTAAAACAGCACAAGAAGGACAGACATGCGGAGGAGTCTCCACGCCATCGCTCTAGGTCACCATCACCAATGTCACAGCAAGACTAACTCAATGCATTGATCTTCTGGGCCCTAAGAAAGCGTGGCCCCCTGACTACCAGGAATATGTAGCTTCCCCCATGTGCAACCGAGAGACCCTCCTGGTCTCTCCTAAAAACTCTGTGGGTCTCCTGGCTCACTATTTGCTCGGTCACCCACCTCCGTCCCACATGACCTGACTGGGGTAACTCGGTCCTACATGGGTGTAAGAAGGGAGGTGGTGGGCAGGTCTGGTGCCCCTAGTTCGGACCCCCAATGGGCGAACTCCTACATTTCACCTCCCCCCTAGGGGTAGAGATGTGTGTACTGCTTTTTACGTTAAGACGATGTTGTTTCTCAATGTTCTTGTTGGTGGGGGTGGATGCTACTTCCCCAGCGGGTTGGGGTGGCCGGTGTGGGTGGGGAGGAATTCCGACATTCAATACTCACGGTCATAAAGGCTCTGGCAGAAGTTTGGATTGTAATGGCTGGGCCGAGTGTTGAGGCTGCTAGGTCTGCTGCTGCCCTTGATTCTGGTATATACTGTACTGTCATGCTTGTGTATAGCACATTTTCACGTTGGTTGGGATGGGGGGAGTAGCGAATACGCAGTCAATTCAACAACTGCAGCTAGTTTCGTGGAAAGTAAGGGGACTAAATAACCCAAGGAAAAAGAGGCAGATTCTAGGCTACTTAGATAGACAGGGGATCTCCATTGCTATGCTACAGGAAACACATTTAAGTCCAGGTGGTTCCCCACTGTTTGCATCTCGCTGGGCAACTAGCAGAGTATTTTCATCATATTCCAATTATGCTAGGGGGGTCACCATCCTTGTCAAACGAGGTGTACAGTTTATCCCCGCGGGTACCGAGACCGATGCGGGAGACAGATATTGCTTTGTATGGGGCAGATTGTATTCCCACACTATACTTTTTGCGTGTTATTATGGGCCGAACATAGATGACCCCTCATCCCTCCTCATGCTGTGGGGTAAGTAAGATTCAGTCAATGGGGATTGCACATGTCATACTGGGTGCGGACTTCAATACTGCACTACGACCGTCAGCGGATAGATCTCCCCCTCAAGCTGTGCACTATACACGAACGCAGCGTACCCTATCAGACATAGTAGAGGAACATCGCCTGATAGATACCTGGAGACCTATTCACCCCTTGCAAGCGAAGGGCACACACCACTCAGCGGTGCACTCTACTTGGGCACGGTTGGACTACATCCTCTGCACGGCTGGGCTTTCCCCTTGGCTTGTTAAGGCTACCCACCTCACACGCACTTTCTCAGACCACTCCCCAGTGTTTGTGACCCTGCGCGTCCCCCTTGAAACCTCCCCCTACTTAAGCTGGTGCCCCAACCCGGCACATTTAACAGACTCGGCCTTCAGGGCGGAATTGGAACAGGACATAAAAGATTTCTTTGATCATAACATCTGTGTCCAGTATTACCACGGTATGGGAGGCCTTTAAGGTCACGGTGAGAGGCTGGTGTATAGCTAAGGGTGGTGGAGTCCTCCGATCCTTGTGCGATGAGCTGCGAAAATTGGAACTTGAACTGAAGCATCTAGAGAGAGATGTGGATGACCCTATGCAGGGACACTCGGTAAAAGCCACACTTCGAGAAAAACTTAATCAATATGCAGAACTTTCAGAAAAGGAATGCAGGTTCCGGGGGAAGCCCTTTGCTGTGCGTATTTATGGGGAAGGAGACAGGCCGGGCAGAGCGCTAGCTTCCGCTGTTAACCCCCCTAGATAACAAAATTACATCACTACCCTGCTGGACGAACACAGCGTTCCACACAGAAATCTGCCAGATTTACTCAAGGTCCTCACTGAACATTACTCTACATTGTACACCTCCCACAGATCCACTCCAATAAACCTGAACACGTACTTGGCAGACATGCGCTTGCTTGGTTAGGCCCCTCCCAGCAGAAATTTCTTCATCATATAATTGAGTTGGAAGAAATAACCGACGCCATAATGTCCATGAAATAGGGTAAGTCGCCGGGCTCGGACGAATTACCAATTGATTTTTATAAAGCATACATGCATATCTTAGCCCCAATCTTGCGACAGGTGTATTACGCTGCTCTGGAGGAAAACATTCTACCGACCACTATGCGGGAGGCCCTAATAACATCACTACTAAAGCCGGGCAAACCGCCTGAATCTTGCGATTCATACCGTCCCCTCTCTTTGTTAAACTCGGACGTTAAGATTCTGGCTAAGGTCCTGGCGTCGCGCCTAAATCTGTTAATGGAGAGACTGGTATTGCCGGACCAGGCGGGCTTTGTCCCGAACCATGCGACGTCCCATAATTTGCGAACCCTTCACGCGGTGATACAGGACATAACCCCCAACTGCGAGGCTGCCGCTATTTTTCTCGATGCCACGAAGGTGTTCGATTCGCTAGAGTGGGACTACCTGTTGGCGCTCCTGGAAAGAATGGGCTTTCCTTTCAGCTTCCTAGATTGGATTCGGTTATTATACCGACAACCTCAGGCCTCAGTGGTGCTAAATGGGTCGCGGCTCCCTTTGAAATCCATTGTGGCACACGACAGGGATGCCCATTGTCCCCAGTCCTATTCGCTATTGCCATCGAGCCACTAGCAGCCAAACTGCGCCAACACCACAATCACCGCTCTCTCATCTACCCGGACAGGCACTTACTCATAGCACTATATGCTGACGACATGACCCTTTATGTACATAAACCCCAAGAGAACTTGAATCCTCTGCTGCGTGAGATTACCAGATTTGGAGGTATTTCGGGCATACAAATCAACTGTTCGAAGTCTGCCCTATTCCCACTCACCGACAAGACCAAACAGTATCCCCTAGATTACCCCCTAGTCTGGGAGGCAGAGGAGATTAAATATTTAGGCATAACAATGACTAGAAAACGCGACACGCTCATCAGGGCCAATTATGGGACAGTCATTGACAAACTGACGGACAATGTCACTAGATGGATACACCACCCATTGTCCATGGCGGGTCGCATCTCACTTATTAAAATGGTAATTCAACCAAAATTACTATACCTCTTCACTAATATACCATATAACCCAGGCGCGAATTTTTTTCGTACATTAGACTCGCTACTGTCGCGACTCATCTGGGGCGGGAAACAAGCCCGAATGAGCTTACAGTCACTAATGCTCCCGTACCATCAGGGCGGTTTCGACGTCCCTAACTTCAGACGATATTATGACTGTGCGCAAGGCCACTTCGCCGCGTACTAGCTCCATCCCCCCCTTTCATGGCGCATCTGGCAGTCGAAGACGGCTACAGGAGACCGATGCAACCATCGGGTTACCTCTACTCAGAGGCTAAACTTACTGACCGCGACCCTTCTACAGTCAACTGTACGATAATGGCCTGGAGGCACAGGCTCTATTACACTCCGGCCAAACTGCACCGCTTTCACCTCCAGGACAATGACAGGTGTCTCCGCTGCAAGGCCGAAGGCGCGAACTTTCCCCACCTTGCATGGACATGCCTAGCGGTGGTTACGTTCTGGGAGGAAGCGTTTGGGGCCTTGTCTGATATGGTCGGCGTGCCTGTGTCACCTTGCCCGAAGATTGCGCTACTGGGGCAATCTTGCCCTGCACTGACCGCACATCGTAAATTTTTTGCGCTAGGCCTTCTCCTGGCTAAGTGCCATGTAGTGTGCCGCTGGGGCCCGAGGTCGAGCACCCAAGTTCAAGGAATGGCTTACCGTCATGACTACATGGCAAGACCAGCTACACAACTACAAGGAATTACTTCCACACAAGTCAAGGCCCAAGGACATCTGGGGTCCGCTTACTGCGTACCTTCAACGACTACAAGCCGACTCTCAGTCGGATGACGATGAGCCAGAACGTGCGACTATCCCTGCAACACCAGATACAGCACTTCACTCCTCAGTGGTCGTGTACGATGTTATCCTCTCCACTACAAGCACCGCACCGCATCTTCCATACACAACACCTCCTATGTCCCTGCACACTGTGACTCCTGTCCTGCGCTTCCAGAGTAGAGTAGCCTGCCCGCGCAATTTGGAACCTGCATTACACTATCACCTGCGAGTTGCACCCCCCCGGGGCAGTCCTAGTATTCAGAACCACCTTGCTGATTATACATGTGTACTGTGACCCACCTGACATGCACGTAGCACACAGTAGTACCCGCTGCACCTAACCCGTCCCCATACTCACACAGCAGTTTAGGATGCAGCTAATGGGATGGTTTATAGGCAGGAAAACAGCCTAATACAGGCCGCTGAGTTTGTCTGATTTTTTGGTTAAGGTTATGTTGATTTAGTTGGCATAGAAGGGAAGAAAAACTGAAAAAATTGTGAAACCTCAGGTACTCTATTTCATATATTCATTGTTGTTCTCAGTACTTTGCAAATGCTTCCTTATACAGCTCCCAATAGCCCTTTTCGCGGCCGGCCCAGAAGCGCCAAGAAACTAATCACTGTTAGTGCGCTTAATAAATAATTTAATAACATAACATAACATAACATAACGTAGGCGGCTTGCTGTGTTAGTCTAATATTCCCCGAAGATATAGTACACTCCCAGGATGATGCTGAGGCTGCCGGCCTGATCATGCAGGTTGTAGGCGACAAAGCTGTGTAACCCCTACTGATCATAATAAAGGCTTTAAAAAAAAAAATAGTTAGTCATCCAAAAGGAACTGGCGTGTGCGATTCAGATAGGAAGAGAGCGCACGTTTTGGGTCCAGACGGTGGAGCCTCTCTTCCTCTTTCGAGGGATGCGGAGGCGGAAAGAAGGTGGGCAAGGTGATGGACTGCCCGATGTGGAAGGCTGTGACTACCTTGGGCAGGAAAGAGGGTTGTGTCCGCAACACAACCTTGTCCGGATGGACAGAAAGGAAAGGAGGTTTAGAGCAAAGAGCCCGGAGCTCACTCACTCTCCTGGCAGAGGTGATGGCAACCAGGAAAGCAGTCTTAAGTGTAAGAAGACGGAGAGGACAGTTATGAAGCGGCTCAAAGGGAGCACACATCAAGTAAGTTAGAACCAGGTTCAAGTCCCACTGGGGCATCACGAAAGGAACAGGAGGAAATATATGAGTGATGCCCTTTAAGAATCAATTTACAATGGGGGATGTGAACAAAGAAGGCTGATCAGGTAGCCCTAAGAAGGCTGAAAGGGCAGAAAGGTAGCTCTTGATAGTGCCCAGAGCAGAGCCCTGCTGGGCAAGAGAAAGAAGGAAGAGGAGAACCTCAGAGAGAGAGGCTTTGCTGTGCACCATGTCACAAATCTGTTCCACCTGCAGGCGTATACCGACTTTGTGGAGGGACGCCTGGCTGCCAGAATGATATTACAGACTTCAGGAGGCAAGTCAAATGGCCTCCCCTGTCGCCGGTCAATCTCCAAGCATGGAGGTGGAGACTGGACAGGTTCGGTGGAGGACCGTCCCCTGCTGCTGCGACAGAAGGTCCTCCTGAAGAGGCAGACGAATCAGGGGGATTGACTGACATACTGAGTAGCTCGGGATACCAGTACCTTCGCGCCCAGTCTGGAGCCACAGGATGACGTGGGCCCGGTCGCGCTTGATTTTCTTCAGCACTCTGGGCAGAAGTGGTATAGGCGGAAAGGCTTACAACAGACCGCAGCTCCACTTGCGTCGAAAAGCGTCCCCGTGCATGTGCCGCCTTAGAAATTCCAACGCGCAGAACTGATGACATTGCACGTTCTGTTCGGTGGTGAATAGAACTACCAAGGCTCTCCCCACTGCAGAAAGAGACCTTGCGCCATGTCCGAGTTCAGACGCCATTCGTGATCCATCATGCACCTTCGGCTGAGCTCGTACGCCCTGGCGTTCAGAGAACCTGCCAGGTGTTGAACCACCAGGGTCACGCCCTGATGTTCCAGCCACTGCCAGAGGCACAGAGCCTCCTGGCATAGGGTCCACGACCCCACCCCGCCCTGTTTGTTTCAGTACCACATGGCGGTGGTGTTGTCCGTGAACACCTGCACTACACTCCCACGGACAGAGGGGAGGAATGCCTTCGGTGCTAGACGAATCGCCCGCAGCTCCAGAAGGTTGATATGGAGCCGGGACTCCGCCGGAGAACAGAGGCCTCTGATCTCCGCCTCTCCCATGTGGCCTCCCCAGCCCTGGAGGGACGCGTCCGTCACAACTACGTGCTCCGGATGGGGAAGGGAGAGGGACCTACCGCTGACCCAATCGTGGTCCGTGAGCCACCACTCCAGCTGTCTCGCAGCACCCTTCAAGATCACGATATGAAAGGACAGGTTGCCCGGATGCTGGGCCCACTGAAACTTCAGGTCCCACTGCAGAGCCCGC
This sequence comes from Lissotriton vulgaris, assembly GCF_964263255.1. NCBI lineage: Eukaryota > Metazoa > Chordata > Amphibia > Caudata > Salamandridae > Lissotriton > Lissotriton vulgaris. Next base: position 271,919,372 of record NC_141694.1, on the reverse strand, counting down.
ATCCGCCACCTGGCGTGATGCACCAGAAGGATGCAGAAGGCCATCAGCCCCAGCGTCAACCTGACCAAGACCCGGGATAAAGGCTGAAATATTGGAATCAGAGCCTTAATATTCCAGACCCGCTATCCGGGGGGATAAAACTGAAACTGCGCCGAGTCTAGGACTGTTCCGATGAAGAGGAGCTTCTGAGAGGGGCACAGGTGTGACTTCGGCACATTGATGGAAAACCCCAGTTGGTGCAGGAGGTCCGCCGTTGTCTGGAGGTGGCTGACGACTGTCTGGGGCGAGCCCGCCATCAACAACCAGTCGTCGAGGTAGGGGAAGACTGAAACCCCTAACCTGCGCAGATGAGCTGCAACAACCTCCATCACTTTCGTGAAAACCCGTGGGGCACTGGTAAAGTCGAAGGGGAGCACGGTAAACTGAAAGTGCTCGTGGCCTACTGTGAACCGCAGGTAGCGCAGGTGGGCCGGCAGGACGGGTATGTGGAATCAAGTGTCCTGCAAGTCCAATGCTACCATCCAGTCTCCTGGATCCAGGGCAGCTAAGACCTGAGCCAATGTCAGCATTTTGAACTTCTCCTTCCGGAAGAAGCCGTTGACGTTCCGTAGGTCCAAGATAAAGTGCAGGCCCCCTTTGCCCTTCTTGGTTACCAGAAAGTAGTGGGTGTAACAACCACACCCTACTTCTGGCCCAGGAACGCGCTTGATGGCCCCCTTGGCCAAGAGGGCAGTAACTTCCTCTTGCAGAAGTTGCAAGTGATCCCTTGACACGCAATGGTATTGCGGTGGCATGGCTGGAGGGGTCACCTCGAAGGGGAGGGAGTAGCCCCTTCAGAGGATTTGCAGCACCCACATGTCCGACGTGACAGTGCACCAGTGGAAGTGGTGATGGCGAACCCTGCCCCCCACTGGCGTCACATGGGCCTGAAAGCACGGACTAGGAGGGTTTTGAGGCAGATGCTGCAGGGGAAGGTGTGGACTGGCCTCGCCGTTGTCCCCGACCGCCGCCACGGCGGTTTCCACAGCGGTTTCCACGGCCGCCACCGTGTTGAGTATTAGTCTGCGGTGCATGGCTGGCAGCACGTATGGGAGCGCCCCTTCCTTGGCCACGAAAGAAGCGAAAGGCACCCGTTTGCTGGCGCTCAAGTGCATGGTCTGCCTTGTCGCCAAAGAGGCGACGGCCATCAAACGGTAGTCCAGAAGGGTGGCCTGGACATCAGCCGAAAAATTGGCGTTCCTCAACCAGGCGTGGCGTTGAACCGCCACCGTTGTTGCCATCGCTCTGCCCAGTGAGTCCGTGGTATCCAGCCCACACCGGATCACCGGATGGAATAGCGTGACGCATCTCGACCCTCCGCAAGGGCTTGGGCGAGTTTAGTCCGGGCCTCCTCCGGACATTGTGGCAGCACGCCCGCGACCGTGTCCCACAGAGTGTGGGTGTAGTGGCCCAAGAGGCATGGTGTATTGACTGACCGCAGTCCCAAACTCAGGGACGAGAACACCTTCTTACTGAATTGTTCGTAGGTCTTGGATTCCCGATCGGGCGGAGCAGTCGGGAATGCGGTCTGGGAAGTAGAGGCCTGGATAACCAGGCTCTTGGGGGTGGGGTAGGTGGACAAGAAGCAAGGGTCGCCCGGAGCCGGGCGGTAGCGTCTGGCCACGTTCCTATCTACAGGCTGACCTGTAGCGGGCTTGGACCACGTGCCCAAAAGAAAGTCACACAAGGCCTCATTAAACGGCAGCAGAGGCTCAGCCGAGCTTGCCTGAGGTTTAAGGACCTCAGTGAGGAGGTTAGTCCTCACGGCCGCGACGGGGAGCTCTAGGCCCAATGCCTTGGCCGCCGGCGTCAACACTACACTGTAGGCAGCCCCCTCCTCCGTAGCCTCGGTTGGAGGGGAGACAAAACCAGTGTCTGGCGAAGTGTCCAGGCCACTGGCATTCCCAAGCTCACAGTCCAGTCCTGTTGAGACTGGCACTCCTGTGCCAGAGGGTCCACAGACCCCTCCCAATCTCCCTCATCAACCATCACCTGAAATTCAGGTTCAAAGGATGGGGCCAGTTCGTGGAAGTAAAAGTCTCCATACGACGTCGAGAGCGGTGCCCAGCGGCGCCGCCCTGGCGCCGGAACCGAATCGAGAGTAGGATCGGGGACGGTGGCGCCCGTAGGCGGCGCCAGGGGAGACACCCTAGGGGCCGGCGTCGTTGAGGTCGACCGGCGATGACGCGGATCCGGAACTGGATCCAGTGGGGGCCTGCGGCGCCGGGACCGAAGTCGCACCCGACCCGCTAGGCCCCCCAGCCAGGAACGCTAGGCCCGAAGGCACCACTGAGCCCGGTGGAGGAGGGAGAGACCTCATGGCCATGAGATACCGCTCGATCTCCTCTGGCGTCGCATCGTGCCCAGGAACCAGAAGGTGTGGGGCAGGTTGCGACGCCCGCGACTCCGTCGGAGCCGCCTGGGTGGTGTCACCCGAACCCCCGGCCTCGTCACGCGAGCGTCGGGCTGGGTGGGAAGAGCAATGACGCCTTTCCGACCTCTCATGCCTCTTACCTGAGGACCTTGATCCCGAAGACCGATGCCGACTCTCGGAACTGCGAGGGCTTCGATCCCACGACCGGTTCCTCGACCGCCTTTGGGACCGGGACCTTGAACAGCGCGGGGCCAACTGCCGGAGCTCAAGTCGCTTGCGGGACCACTCCTGCCTAGCCTTAGAAGTCAGGGCCCGGCAGTCGGAGCAGGTTCGGTCGTTGTGGTTGAGGCCTAGACACTGAAGACAACGGCGATGGGGGTCAGTAACCGACATCAGTCGGGTGCACTTGGAGCAGGGTTTGAACCCAGGCATCCCTACCGGCACATGCATATTACGAGTTTCCTCGCCACCACAGTATTCATGGTGGTGGCCCCGCAATGAAACGTGCGGCGGTGAGGAAATTAAGGGGGGCCCAAGCCCCCTGCTGCCTCAGGGGATGCATGCATGGAGGAACATGTTGCACCCCTCTGCATGCATCCCCAGGTCCTGCATGGTATGGACTTTACAGTCCATGCGTATAGGAATGCACTTTGGAGGTCCCAAGGCGAAGCCTTGCTAAGGCTCACATATGAGCCTTAGCACGGCACCGCCATGGAACCACCAAAGCAGGACCACTCGACCTGGACTCCAGTCAGAATCCGGCAGGCAGTATCAGTACGGGTTTGGTGGTGTGGCAGCAGGGGGGTGGTGTGGCAGCCTGTTACCACACAGCCAAACTCGTAATCAGGCCCTAAATCTGAGTGCCAAAATCTTCACCACAACTTGTCTTGCGACTCACTGACAATGCTGCCTCCTCCTCAGAAACCGCCGGCTGCCTTCCACTGCTGAACTTTACCATCTTAGATATTTTTCTGCAAATTATCTTTTAAATCCGAAGGTAACGGAGGACCAGGCCCAACCCACCTTGTGTATCTGAACCACTCTCCATCGCAGTCGGCCATAACTTTCAACTTGTCCCCAGTCTCGCATTTTGTGGTATTTGGCCCATCCATTTGTGGCCCTCAGCCCAAATTCTAGTTTTATGGCATTTAATTGCAATGCCACCTGCAACCATTTTTTGAATGGGGGTAGGTCAAGGTGGGGGACTGACCACAGTTCGTCGTCCTCCTTCACATCACAGCCATCCTCCCTATTCAATGGCTCGAATGTCACATTGAAGTCGCCCGCTAGGATGAAGGGGTGCGAAGGATCCCTTTTATCCCGGAGCTCTTCAAGTTCTTGTAAGGTAGCTGATCTCCTACCACCCGCCCCCCAGTTCCTCTTGAGTAAACATTGTAAATGTCTAGGATAAAGCCTGATTGGCCCTAAAGTTATATACCTAAGATGTCTAGACTATCTGAGGGGAACTGGAGAATTTTGCAACAAAGTGTTATCCTGACCCATATCAGTAGTCCCCCAGCTGGACACCCTGTTTTATTTCTTAGAGACTGCAGGACAATAGTACGATACATAGCCCAGCATATGTACTGGTGTTACGCTCCAAGTTTCCTAGAGAATGCAAATATCGCAAGTTTCAATAAATGTATTCCAGTGTGGGAGACATTTTCCTCCTCACCCTTGCCACAGTCCATGAAACCATCAAAAGCTTGGACATGTCTTCAAGCGAGGATGGAGGTGGAAGGGTAGGGACTGCCTGTAGGGACTCCTTTTGGGGCACAAAAGTTAGGAAAATGTATGGATGGTTCTCCTACAGGAGACTCGCCTCTATTCCCTGATGGCTCCCTTTTTGCCAGGCCCGCTTGAGTGATGCCAGCCTTGGCAATATCCTTTTCTGACAGCCTATAATTCTGAGAAATACTCAGGCCTGTAGTTAGCGGGGCTAGATGAGGCTCTATAACTGGTGGAATGGCTCAGCTCTGGAGTCAATTGTACCCGGCTAGTATGGTGTTTTGGCCTAGGTGGGTGGCAGGGGGGTAAAGAATAGATGTTAATGGCCTTTGTACCAATTGGTGCACAAGTTACTACTTGTGTAACGATATATCTGTCAGAGACATTAGTTAGTGATAGATTCCTTACCTTAGAATATCCCCAGGCGTCAGACTGGATCTGGAAAGTTTTGCGTAGCAGTACCCTTGCGCGTCGGTAGGCGTCGTTTGCGGCTCCGCGTTCGTCGTCGGCGTCGTGGGCGCCGTGATGACGTCGTCAGAGTACTTAGACGCCGCCTCCGCATGCTGACGTCAGTTCTTAGCCACAGCTTTTCCGCGCCAGAAGCGCAGAGCCATGACAAAAACCGACACTGGTGCCAAGAAACTAGGGCCCTGAAAGGAGAAGACCTTAACCCTAGATATCGGTTCGCAGAACGGGGAGGATGGGTGGGTCGGTAAGGAATCTATCACTAACTAATGTCTCTTACAGATATATCGTTACACAAGTAGTAACTTGTGCATCTGAAAGAGACACGTTAGTGATAGATTCCTTACCTTAGAATAGATACCCCAGCAATACCATCCCCGTGGTGGTGGGTCTGCGAACCAATAATCACACCAGAAAGTCCTGGAGGACGGAACGGCCAAAGTAGCCGTCCCTCCGGACCCGACTGTCCAGGCAGTAGTGCCGTGCAAACGTGTGCAGCGAGGCCCACGTAGCTGCCTGGCAAATGTCCTGCAAGGGCACACCTCGGCCCAAGGCAGTAGTAGTGGCCGTGGCTCGAGTGGAATGAGCCCTCAGCCCAACAGGGGGTTCCTTCTTAGCCAAGGAGTAAAACGCCTGGATGCACAAGATAATCCACCGAGAGATGGTCCGTTTGTGCACCGCTTTCCCTTTCTTAGCACCCGCGTACCCAACAAAGAGTTGATCATCCACCCGGAACTGGCATGTGCGATCCAGATAGAACGAGAGCGCACATTTTGGGTCCAGACGGTGGAGCCTCTCCTCCTCTCTCGAGGGGTGCGGAGGCTGAAAGAAGGTGGGCAATGTGATGGACTGCCCAATGTGGAAGGCCGTGACCACCTTAGGCAAGAAGGAGGGCCTAGTCCTCAAAACAACCTTGTCCGGATGGACTGAAAGGAAAGGAGGCTTACAAGAGAGAGCCTGGAGCTCACTCACTCTCCTTGCAGAGGTGATGGCTACCAGGAAGGCAGTCTTCAAAGAAAGAAGGCGAAGAGGACAGTTGTGAAGTGGCTCAAAGGGAGCGCACATCAGAAATGTTAGAACCAGGTTCAAGTCCCACTGAGGCATCACGAAGGGAACAGGAGGAAAAGTATGGGTGATGCCCTTCAGGAATCGATTTACGATAGGGGACCTGAACAAAGAAGGTTGGTCAGGCAGCCTCAGAAAGGCTGAAAGAGCAGAAAGATAGCCCTTGATAGTGCCCAGAGCAGAGCCCTGCTGGGCAAGAGAAAGAAGGAAGAGAAGAACCTCAGAGAGAGGGGCATTGAGGGGATCCAAAGCCTTTGCTGTGCACCATGCCACAAATCTGTTCCACCTGCAGGCGTATACCGTCTTTGTGGAGGGACGCCTGGCTGCCAGAATGATGTTGCAAACTTCAGGAGGCAAGTCAAATGGCCTCAACTGTCGCCGCTCAATCTCCAATCATGGAGGTGGAGACTGGACAGGTTCGGGTGGAGGACCGCCCCCTGCTGCTGCGACAGAAGGTCCTACTGAAGAGGCAGACGAACCGGGGGATTGACTGACATACTGAGTAGCTCGGGATACCGGTACCTTCGTGCCCAGTCCGGAGCCACAAGGATGACTTGTGCCCGGTCGCGCTTGATCTTCTTCAGCACTCTGGGCAGAAGAGGTATAGGCGGAAAGGCGTACAACAGACCGCAGCTCCACTCGCGACGAAAAGCGTCTCCGAGCGAGTGCCGCCTTGGAAATTCCAACGCGCAGAACTGATGACATTGCACGTTCTCTTCGGTGGCGAATAGATCTAACCAAGGCTCTCCCCATCGCAGAAAGAGGCCTTGCGCCACGTCCGAGTTCAGATGCCATTCGTGATCCATCGAGCACCGACGGCTTAGTTTGTCCGCCCTGGCGTTCAGAGAACCTGCCAGGTGTTGAACCACCAGAGTCACGCCCTGATGTTCCAGCCATTGCCAGAGACGCAGCGCCTCCTGGCAAAGGGTCCACGACCCCACTCCGCCCTTTTTGTTGCAGTACCACATGGTGGTGGTGTTGTCCGTGAACACCTGCACTGCACTCCCTCGGACAGACGGGAGGAATGCTTTCAGTGCCAGACGAATCGCCCGCAACAGATTGATATGGAGCCGGGACTCCGCCGGAGACCAGAGTCCTCTGATCTCCGCCTCTCCCAAGTGGCCCCCCCAGCCCTGGAGGGACGCGTCCGTCAAAACTACGTGCTCCGGTTGGGGAAGGGAGAGGGATCTGCCGTTGACCCAATCGCGGTCCGTGAGCCACCACTGCAGCTGTCTCGCAGTGCCCTCCGAGATCAGGACATGGTCGGACAGGTTGCCCTGGTGCTGGGCCCACTGAAACTTCAGGTCCCACTGCAGAGCCCGCATCCGCCACCGTGCGTGATGCACCAGAAGGATGCAGGAGGCCATCAGCCCCAGAAGCCGCAGCGTCAACCTGACCGAAACCCGGGATAATGGCCCGAAGATCGGAATCAGAGCCTATATATCCCGAACCCGCTGTTCGGGCGGGTAAACCCGAAACTGCGCCGAGTCGAGAACCGCTCCGATGAAAAGGAGCTTCTGAGAGGGGCACAGGTGTGACTTCGGCACAGTGATGGAAAATCCCAGCAGGTGCAGGAGATCCGCCGTAGTCTGGAGGTGGCTGACGACTGCCTGGGGCGAGCCCGCCTTCAACAACCAGTCGTCTAGGTAGGGGAAGACTGAGACCCCTAACCTGCGCAGATGAGCTGCGACCACCGCCATCACCTTCGTGAACACCCGTGGGGCGCTGGTAAGACCGAAGGGGAGCACGGTAAACTGAAAGTGCTCGAGGCCTACCGTGAACCGCAGGTAACGCCGGTGGGCCGGCAGGACGGGGACGTGGAAATATGCGTCCTGCAAGTCCAACGCTACCATCCAGTCTCCTGGGTCTAGGGCAGCCAAGACCTGAGCCAGTGTCAGCATTTTGAACTTCTCCTTCCGGAGGAAGCCGTTGACGTTCCTCAGATCCAAGATAGGGCGTAGGCCCCCTTTGCCTTTCTTGGGTACCAGGAAGTAGTGGGAGTAGCAACCACGTCCTACTTCTGGCCCAGGAACGCGCTTGATGGCCCCCTTGGCCAAGAGGGCCGGAACTTCCTCTTGCAGGAGCCGCAAGTGATCCCCCGACACGCGGTGGTGTTGCGGTGGCATGGCTTGAGGGGTCGTCTCGAAGGGGAGGGAGTAGCCCCTTCGGACGATCTGCAGCACCCACCTGTCCGAAGTGACTGTGCGCCAGTGAGAGTGGTGATGGCGAACCCTGCCTCCCACTGGCGTCACATGGGCCGAAAAGCACGGACTAGGAGGGTTTAGAGGCGGATGCTGCGGGGGCAGGTGTGGACTGGCTCCGCTTGTTTCCCCGACCACCTCCACGGCGGTTTCCGCGGCCGCCGCCGCGCTGGACGACAGTCTGCGGCGAGTGGCTGGCGGCACGTGTGGGGGCGCCCCTTCCTTGGCCACGAAAGGAGCAAAAGGCACCCATTTGCTGGCGCGGGGCCGAGAGGCCCAAGGACTTGGCCGTAGCCCTGGAGTCCTTAAAGCACTCAAGCGCGTGGTCTGCCTTGTCGCCAAAGAGGCGACGGCCATCGAACGCCATGTCCATGAGTGTATTTTGGACGTCTGCCGAGAAGTTGGCGGATCTCAGCCAGGCGTGGCGTCGTATCGCCACCGTCGTAGCCATCGCTCTGCCCAGCGAGTCAGTAGTATCCAGTCCGCACCTGATTGAATACTTTGCTGCGTCCCGGCCCTCCACTAGGGCTTGGCCGAGTTTGGCCCGTACCTCCAACGGACACTCTGGCAGCACTTCCGCCACCGTTTCCCACAGAGAGTGGGTGTAACGGCCCAAGAGGCATGCGGTGTTGGAAGACCGCAGTCCCAAGCTAAGGGACGAGAATACCTTCTTGCCATAGGCCTCGTACCTCTTGGATTCCCGATCGGGGGGAGCCGTCGGGAATGCGGTCTGGGAGTTAGAGGCCTGGATAACCAGACTCTCGGGGTGGGGTGGGTGGACAGGAAACATGGGTCGCCCGGGGCCGGGCGGTGGCGTCTGGCCACGTTCCTATTTACAGGCGAACCTGTAGCGGGCCTGGACCAAGTGCCCAAAAGAACGTCCGTCAAGGCCTCATTAAACGGCAGCAGAGGCTCCATGGAGCATGACTGAAGCTTAAGGACCTCAGTGAGGAGGTTAGTCCTCACGGCCGCGACGGGGAGCCCAAGGCCTTAGCAGCCCTCATCAACACCACACCATAAGTAGCACCCTCCTCCGAAGCCACGGTAGGAGGAGAGACAAATCCAGTGTCTGGAGAGGTGTCCAGGCCACTGGTCTCCCCAAGGTCTCCTGTCCAGTCCATGTTAGACTAACACTCCCTGGTCAGAGGGTCCTCAGACCCCTCCCAATTCTCCTCTTCCCTCATCTCCTGATATTCAGGGTCTCAAGTGAATGCGGTCGATTCATAGAGACTAAACTCCCCCAACGGCGTCGTCCCGGCGTCGGAACCGATTGAGAGGAGGCATCGGGGACAGCGCCGCCCGAGGACGACGCCGGAGGGGACACCACACGGACCGACGCCGGGGGGGTCGTAAGGCCCACCGGTGACGATCCATCGCCTGAGGAGGGTCCAGCGGCGCCCGAGGACACCGGCGGTGTCAGGATCGTGGGGCCCCGCGGCGCTGGGCCCGAAGGCGCCGGCGGCGTCGAGGCCGAAGCACCCGACGGCGTCGGGTCGTAGCCCCTGACCCACTAGGGCCCCCAGACGGGTTCGCTGGGCCCGAAGGCGCCGCGGAACCCGTCAGAGGAGAAAGGGACCTCATGGCCATGAGGAAACGCTCGATCTCCTCCGGCGTCGCGTTCAGCCCAGGGACCAGGGCCGAACGCGGCGCCCGCGACTCCCGAGGAGCCGTGTGGGCGGTGTCACCCGAACCCCCGGCCGCATCGCGCGAGCGTCGGGGGGAGTCAGAAGAGCGATGATGTATCTTCGACTTCTTATGCTTCTTACCTGACGACTTGGACCCGGAGGAGTGGCGCCGACTCCCGGAGCTGTGACGGCTCCGTCCCCGCGACCTGTCCCTCGACCTCCCGTGGGACCGGGACCGGGACCTCACACGGCACGGGGCCGACTGGCGGATTTCGAGTCGCCTGCGGGACCGCTCCCGCCTGGCCTTCCTCGAAAGGGCCCGACAGTCGGAGCAGGCCTCGTCGTCATGGTCGACGCCCAAACACATCAGGCACAGGCGGTGGGGATCCGTGACCGACATGGTACGGTCGCACTCGTCGCAATGCTTGAATCCGGGCATCCCTAACGGCACCGTCGGAGTCGTAAAGACTTCGAAATGGATCAAAAGATCACAAAAGTTTAGTCAAAAAGTGACTAGGGAACTGCTCTTTCCAGATCTGCGCTGGCTGGCGCGGAAAAAAGAAGAACTGACGTTAGCACGCGGAGGCGGCGTCTAAGTACTCCAATGACGTCATCACGGCGCCCACGACGCTGACAACGGACGCGGAGCCGCAGACGAAGCCTACCGACGCGCAAGGGTACTGCTACGCAAAACTTTCCGGATCCAGTCTGACGCCTGGGGATATTCTAAGGTAAGGAATCTATCACTAACGTGTCTCTTTCAGATACTTGAATTGGATGTTAGACGTTGCAGGGGGCAAGACCTAGCGTCTAGAGCTATTAGATTGTGAACCAGCCTCCTGTCGATCAAGCACAGTTCAATACAGTCTGTGGGGCTATTGGTAAGGACGCATCTTCTGGACCTCAGGATATTTTCCCTAATCACTGAACTAGAGCCTCTCACATGGCAGATCCAATTAATTGTTTTGTTCCTGAGAGAATCCCCCCCTTTGTACTCCTGATGCTGGGCAATTTTGAGGACATTAATCATATTGACGTTACGGGTAGCCAATGGGGCTAGGCACTCCCAAACCATTGATTGCTGCCTTAGAATGTTTTTAGTTGGAGATTCCATGACATGGGATCTTCCATGTATTCCTAAGACACCATGTCTGCTTTCAATTGCTCATCATTTTTTACCAATGGTTTCCTGCAAGTAGCCACTTCAGCAAAGCTTCTCTGAACACTTGCATTATCGGCTCTTGTGGGGTGGGGCGCGACCCTGTGGGCATGGGAAATTTATGCCCATCAGGTAGATTGTTATTCCATGGGGGCAATTTGTATGATAGCCCCCGCCTCTTGCTAGCAGCTGGTTCACCTGCCCTGTGTGGTCTCCTATTGTTGAACTGAAAGTGTTAATTTACGCTTTTAGGTCACTAATGATCTTATAGACATCTATGTTGGAAGAAGGTTACCCCTTGGGCAGTGAAGAGTCTCCCCCACACCTTCCCGCTCCTCTATGAATATGGAGTTGTCAACCATGCTTTGGAGGGGTGTAAACCTGTTGCTGCAGATAATTTCTGGAACGGGCAGGCCTGGGACCAAGGAGGTATCTGAGGGTAATGTTTCTGGGTTAGCTGGCGTAAGTTGTTCAACCTTCGGCTTTGTGTTTTAGATTTCCTAAACATGTGTGGGATGCATGTGTGTGTTCTAGAGCCTGTTTATACTAAGGATTCCTTTGGGCTATAAATGGAATCCCAGCAGCCTAAGTCATCTGCCCTGAGTTCCAGGGCAATGGTTAAAACATTGGGATCAAACCAGAATGTCATGAACTCTCCACTCCGGGAAAAAGGTACAAAACAGTATCATATCTTCAATAGCTCTGATGAATGTGAACGCCTGCGAAGGGGTCCGGTGTGACTTTGTCATATTGCTAGTGAACCCCAACGTTGTTAGGAGGTTGCCTACTAAAGATGCAAGCCCACCTTCAGCAGCCAGTTATTGGGATAGGTGAAGACTGGAACACCCGAGTGGCACTGGTGAGGCCAAAATAGAGAGTTGCAAACTGAAAATGCTCCTAATCCACTATAAGCCACAAGTGGCGTGTGTGTACCACAGGACAGGGGATATAGAAATAAGCATCCTGCAGGTCCAATGACACCATCCAATCCCAAGGTTTAGGTCATATAGGACCAGGGCCAGCATGAGCATCTTGACTTTGTACTGTTCGCAGCAAGATGAGAGGGTGGAGATCTCAAACAGGACAAAATCCTTCATTATTCTTCACTACAAGCAAGTAGTGGGAATGACACCCAGTTCCCATTTCTGGTGCAGGAACCCTCTCTATGGCCAAAAGGGCATACACTTCCTGCTGCTACACCGACAAGTGGTCCTTCGCGAGTCACCCTAACGGCGGTGGAAGGTGAGTCGGGCAGAAAGAAATGGGGTGTGTATCCCTAATGTACAATCTAAAGGTCCACTTGTCTGAAGTGAAGGCCTGCCACCTTTGGACGTAATATCTGATCCTACTTTCAACAGGGTAGCTGTGTGCTGGATAGGGAACACTAAAGCAGTTTTGCGGCTGCTGATGCAACAGAGACTGCACATTGTCCCTGCTGTCCTGGATGTCATCTTGCATTACTGTAGCCTTGGCCATGAAAGGCCTGAAAGGCCTTCTGGGCTGGTAAAGGGGGTGTGGTGTTGGCAAAACTGAAAGCCCAAGCTTTTTCCGGTGGAGGCTCACAGCAAATATGACAAAAATCAAGGCCCGTGATCTGTGTGGTAAGTAGGAAGATCTTCTGAAGCAGCTAGGTGACCTCAAGGTCGAATTGTCGCAGCTCCGGGTTGCTAAAGTGACTGATGGAGCTGCATCCAAGCTGTCCAAGGTCCAGGTTGAAAGAAAATCCATTGCGAGAGTCCTCACAGACACAGAAGGAAAACCTGCAAAAATTTTACAAAGGCAAGAAGTAGACTCAACAAATACGAAGAGGGTTTGAAGACCAAAAAACAAGTCCGAAAAGAGTGTCTATACCCAAAGCGAAAATTTGCTGTGAAAGCTTAAATGTGTTGTACAAATAAAGAAAAGCCCAAGCATAGCCACAGAGCGGGCAAAATTGCTGGAGGAACTGTCAGGTGCGGAAAAAAGACCCAAGGAGTGTGCTGTGGCCCTGCTTTCTTTAAACCATTCCAAGGCTGAAACTGCCTTGTCGTCAAAGAGTCAAGAACCATGGAATGGCATGTCCATATGGGATGCTTGGACATATCTGCAGAAATTTGTGGACCTCATCCAGGCATGGCACTGAAGTGCCACCCTTGTACCCATCGCCTGACCTATGCAGTCGCTTGTGTCCAAGCCTGAGTGAATACCAGATTTGGCTGCATTGTAGATATCTTGGCTGATGGATGCCCGCAGTTAGTCCGGAACTGCAAGTAAAACGTGGGTCACCACGTTCCATGGGCATGAGAATAGGGGCCTAAAATTCAGCTGGTGTTGCTCATAGAGGAAAGCATACGCTTGCCAAAAGTTTCGATTCTATTTGACTCATAATCAGATGGGGTGGTATGAAAGGCATTGGGATTGACTTTACTTGTGGAAACTCTCTGACATAAGATGATGGGCAAGAAAGGATGGTCGCCAAGTGCTGGACAATGGAGTCTAGGGACCTCCTATAAACAGGTGAACCTGAACATGGTTTCGCCCAAGTGTGTAATTATGAGAGCTTCATTCAATGGCAATTGACATCCTGTAGGGGCTTTACCAGACTGAAGTACCTGTCAGAACATTGGTCTTCACCTTTATAGTTGGAAGATGTATGTAGGTAAGTAGGATCTGCTTTTATGGTTACCCCCACTTTTTGCCTGGTACTAAGCTGTTTTTGACTAGTCTGACTGGGATCCTGCTAATCAGGACCACATTCGCTCTGCTTTCTCCCTTAAAGAACAAGTTACTTACCTTCGCATAGGTCAATTATAGATTCCTTACCTTAGAATTACCCCCAGGCGTCAGACTGGGTCCGGAAAGTTTTTTTGTCAGCAGTACCTCTGCGTGTCGGAAGGTGGCGTCGGTCGGCTCCGCGTTCGTCGTTGGCGTCGTGGTCGCCAGGGTGACATCGCGTAGCTACTTAGACGCCACTCTCGCGCGCGGACGTCAGCCCTGTACACGACTTTCCGTGCCAGAAACGCAGAGCCATGCAAGACACTGACCACTGGTGCACAAAACTAGGGCCCTGAAGGAATGTGCTTAACCTTAGAAATCAGTTCACATAATGGGGAGGATGGGTGAGGCGGTAAGGAATCTATAACTAACCTATATTTCTTATAGATATATTGTTACCGAAGGTAAGTAACTTGTTCATCTGAAAGAAACAGTTAGTTACAGATTCCTTTCCTTAGAATAGATACCCCAGCAATACCAACCCAGGTGGTGGATCTGCGAAACAAGTTTGCACCAGAAAGTCCTGGAGAACAGAACTCATAAATTTGTGCACTGACGTCCACATTGCAGGCTGGCATATGTCCAGAACAGGCACTCTGCATGGCTAATGCAGAGGATTAGTCAACATGACAGAGTTCTTTTCTGTTCTGCCTTACCTTTCTTTGTCCTAAAGAACACAACAAAGAGCTATTCGTCCACCTGATGTTCCTTGTTACTTAAGGCTCAGGGCATCTGATCTCCTCCTCCACTAGATGACCGCCCATAACCAGTAATAATGCATCTGTCACCACTTTGAGCTCTGAGTGAGAAAAGGAAAACGGTCTGCTGCATCACAACTTAAGCTAGATCAACCGTCACCGCTGATATTAATGAGTCTCCTTCAAGACCTGGATAGTGTCAGAGAGGCAGTCTTGATGCTGGGGCTCACTGGGATTCCATGATCCATTCCAGAGCCTGCATGTGTCACCTGAAATTGCTGACATGAAGAATGAGAGAGGCCAAGAAACAAAGAAGCCTCAGAGCTATCCTCAACTAATCCAGGACTGATCCCGAAACATTAGGATCATAGTCAGAAAGACTCAGGCTTGCTGCGGTGGAGGTATGGCATTGAACCTCACTATTTCCAGGATTGCCCCAAAGAATGTAAATCTATGTGAGGGGTCATAGAGGGGGGACTGTCTCATTTACAGTGAACCCCAATCATGTTAGAAGTTCTGCTGTTGTCTGGAAGTGGTCTACGGCTGACTGCAGTGATCTCACCTTCAGCTGCCAGTTGTCGAGGTAGAGTATACTGCAACTCCTGACCTCAGACGATTGGCAGTGACCAACACCATCACATTCGAAAACACTTGAGGGGCCGAGGTGAGGCTGAAGGGGAGCACAGCAAATTAAAAGTGTTCCTGGCCCACCTACAAGCGCAGTTAATACATGTGGGATTAAGGACTGGTATATGAAAAAGTGCATTCTGCAAGACCACAGACAGGTGCAGTCTCCTAGGTGCAAGGCAGATAGAATCTGAACCAACTGGAGCCCTTTTAATTTGTCCTTAACGGAGATAGCATTTAGAGGCTGAAGTTCAAGTACAGGATTGAGTTGGAAGATTGGTACCCCTGTTGTCCAGTGCGATGTCTACCAACTACGTCTGAGGTCCTAAAGAGGTGAGCGGTATGCTGCATCACTGGCTGGGAATACAGTTGTCTAAAGGCTAACTCCCTGGTATATCCCCTAAATTTGCAAAGTACTGGAGAAAATGTTTTGCAGGAGTCAGTACCCCTAAGGAGTCCGTTGTAGCTCATCTGTCATTAAATCTTTTCAATACTGAGTCCGCATTCACTTCAAAGAGTCTAGACCCATCAAAGGATATGTCAGTGATGCTTGCACACTGCCAGTAAACCTGGTCAATCTCATGCAGAAGTGTACTAAAAATACAACACTTGTGCCATCAGCTCTGCAAATGCAGGCTGTGGTATCTAGGTGTATTCGGGTAACATATGCCACTGCATCCTACTCGTCAAGATCCCGCTGGTCATGTTCCATAAGGCATGCATATATCAGCTGAAGCGGCAGACTGTGTTTATGGACGTCAGTGCAAGCTGGCAGAAAAAAACATCTATTTGCCATAAGTATCAATCCGCTATACCCAGAGGTTTGTTGAAAAATAGTTAGGATTACCTTTACTGGTCACAACTTGAACAATAAAAATTTGTGGGGTAGAGTACTTGGTGAGAAAACCCTAGTGGCAGTAGCCTGACTGCAGTCCCTGCAGCTTCGTGGGGCCTGTACGTGTGTCATGGGGAGCTGAAAGAGCACTAAGAATTTGGAGCATGGCCTCCTTGAAAGCCTTGATTTAATGCAGGGTTTACAATGGCCTTGGGAACTTCAGGTGTGTCAGGACCCATCGATGTATTGTTTCCATAGCCAGAGACCTCAAAGGAGTGCTGCTTAGATGTTAACACCCTTGCTAAGCCTTCTCCTTGGAGAAACATTGGGGGATGGAATAAAGTCCTGCTGTACTTTCTTGTGCTCGTGTTTAAACTAAGACTTTCCTTTACACGAAGATTATTAAAGGGAAATAGAAAGGTCGTAGTAGCAGCCTCATAACTGGGACCAGGCTTGAGATTTGGACAGGGAACTGGAACTGTGCGATGTACCTGACTCCTTATGCTCAGTGGTATACAGCTTTGCCTCCCGGTCTTGGATCGCCTTCGGGTGCATTAGGGTACATTGGTCACATAACTTGAGTTGTGGTCAAAAGACACTTCATGGTGGGCAATGGCCGGCATCTGTTTGCTGCAGTCTTGACACAGCAGCTTTAAGCATCTCGTTTTTGATGGCAACAATTTCCTAGCACACTATCTTTTGAGAATTTCAAGTTCGTTTGAGGACTGACAAAGTTGGGAGCACAGCTCTAGACCAGCTTCTGAAAAAAGTGTAAAGGAAGACAATCATATCAATGAGTAGGGGTGGCGCTTATTATAAGTGGCTCCGATCAGTCACTTCCAGGGTGGGATGGAGCCTGCGTGAAGCCACACAAGGCAGCAAGCCACCCACCCACGCAGACATAGCCTCATTCCAACATGGTGTAGTAGCTTAGATGTTTACCTTTCATCCCCGAGACTGGAGAAACATACAATTCAAGGCAATGCCATTATCTCACAACGCAATGTATAAATGTGGCTGATACTGAAGACTGAACTGTCCAGGACTGTCCCAATACGTGCTGCTATTCCATCACCCCTTCAATATATTATGGTTTCTGAGGTAGAGTATCAGCTAGACAACATTTGTATACAATATTATTCTCTTCCAAGTACAGAATTTGATATGGTCCAACCACAATAAAATCTTTTTAGGAGCACACCTGCCCTTTTATCTAGTTTCATGCTTTATAAAATATCTAAAAATATTAAGTAAAAAAAATGTCAAAACACAGATTCGATAGAAATGTTTATTGCTTTGTTTTCATAATAGAAAAATATGTTAATTAGGCAGTTAAGTTTCTTCAAAAATATTCTGATTATGTAAACTTTGAATATTGAACATGTTGCCCCATTATAAATATAATCAATACCAGCATCGGCTGTCCATTGTTTCTAAAATGAGCATTAAGAATTAGATGTTTATGTATAAAATAAAAAAATCCA
Organism: Lissotriton vulgaris; assembly: GCF_964263255.1. Lineage (NCBI taxonomy): Eukaryota > Metazoa > Chordata > Amphibia > Caudata > Salamandridae > Lissotriton > Lissotriton vulgaris. The sequence continues at coordinate 271,902,318 of NC_141694.1, read as the reverse complement.
AAAACAAACGAAATATTTTCTACAAGGGAATATACAGCTTTTTTTTCACATCCCTCCAAATATCGCTTCTTGCAACAATATGAACAAAGTGAATAATTTAACCCCGCAGTCAACCCATAGGAGCTGGGTTACAGTTTTAATAACAAGTCTGTGATTAAGCTCTTCACTTAATAAGACTCGTTAATTTCCATTCTCTTCCTCTTGATTTCTAGAACGAAACGGTAATCTTGATTGTCCCCTCTCAGGGTCTTGCATTCGAAGAATTCGGATAAGGCTACTCGTAGGCAAAGAGCTGGACAAAATAAAAAAACATGTTTAAATAACACATTCATCACCAGTGAATTGCTGTCTACCTAATGTACAAATGAACTCCTCTGTACGTTTTAATAGAATCATGACAGCTGGATTAGGATAAAGCAATCATACAGTGCAGATCATGCAGCAACATTTAGCCTGAGTGAGATATGCCACACTAAAGATCAGTACATCTGTGATCAATCCCAACTCACATTGGAAATGCATTAAAAGCGGACTGAGGAAAACTATGAAGAGAGAAGACCAGCAATGCTCTTTCTGAAGGATTTTCTAACTGCAGATTCCTCACCTTAGAATTATATCCAGGTATCATGATGAATCTATAAACATTTTTCAGCATTGCTTCAGCTAACTGGTAGGTGGGGCTGTGAGGATCCACACTGCCCGAAAGTGAGGTAGCAGATCCGCATGTAAGCACAAACACCCTGCGTGCTGCTGTCAATTTGTTTCCCTCACACACATCTGTGAACAATGTATCTTACAAAGAAGCCACTCCTTGGTGGTGGGAGGACAGCAGTGGAAGGGCAGTGAGGAATCTGCGGTTTGATAAAGAGCATTAATGATGGGAAGAAAACTTTTCTTCTACTGGAAGCTTCTAACCACAGATTCCTCACCTGCAGACTAGATAGCAAGAAGTACCTCCCCAAGGTGGAGGGTTTGTGGAGTGGACTCAAACCTAAAACTCATGCAGAAGGAAATGGCCTTTAAGCTGGACCAGGCCATCAAGGCAGTAGTACTTGGTGAATGTATGCACTGATGCCTACCATCACAATATGGCAGATGTCAATGACAGGCACTGCGTGCCAACACAGTGTTAACAGATCTTAATGCAGAGGACTATCCACAAGATCGTCTGTTACACAATCTTCCCTTTCTTCACCTCAGAGAACCCCATAAAAAGCGGATTGCTCACACAGTGATCCTTGTGTAAATATGGAAATTGAGGAGTTCATCGATCAAATGAAATCTCATCCTTATTAATAGAATCGCCCCATATGAGCTCCACATCAACCTCGACTTGGAAATAAGTAGTCATGCAGGCTCTGAGACATAGGCCGGGGTTACTGATTAATAGGTCACAGGTGGGAGGGTGCGCAGCTGGCAGACAAACACTCGGGCAGGAAACCCTTGATCAATCCCACAGATAAGCTCAACATTACAATGGACAGGGGAGATTGTTCCAATAAAGCACCCATGGCTGGAGGAGGTACGCATGCTACTAAGAACATAATAAAGTCAGATGCCCCAAGTTAGGAACACATAGTTAATCAGATTCTAGCACATACAGTGATCATGCGCTCCCCATGCCGGTCAACTGGGCAAGGTATCCACTGGCCACACTGTCCACACAAGGTCGAGACCCACCTGTAATAACTATTTGACCATTAATTTATGACTCCAAAGGCAGCACCAAGATTCCTCACCATATAGCGTACGCCGGAAACTTTTATGACCTTTTGTGTTTTGCATAAAAGGACATACCCCAATTGTAAATATGGACAGTCCTCAGACCTCGTACCTTTAACTGTTCACCCGGCTGTAACAATTATTTAAACAAACTGTTCCTGTTTTGCCAAATGCCTCTAAGGATTTCTAACTTAAGCTACACTTGGTAAGACCAATGTAAAAGTTTAAAGCCCTTTTGGGGGTACAGCTGATGGAGCCTCTCCTCTTTTGAGTGGTGAGGTAGTGGGGCAAATAATGCTGCTAGGGGAATAGATTGCCCAACATGAAAGGGAGTCACGACTTTAGCTAAGAAGGCTCCTGTGAAAAAGTGGGTTGTTGGTTGTGGGGGAAAGGTGGGAAGATGAGACCCTACTGAAGCAACTGCCAAAATCCTTGTCCATTGAGCCACAAGAAGTGATTACATTTTTCTGAGCTTAAATCTCTGGTAGCCTGGCACACAAGCAGTCAGGCTTAACTTAGAGGCAATGTCTAAAGTATTTATGTCGCCCACAAACAGTAATTAAGTGAAAACGCAACACGAGAAAAATCCCACACCAACTCAGATTAAAATGTGATCAATTATTTCACACCAAAAGAAGAAAAATCCACTTAGAACCGGGTATATGAAATTTTAAAGGTTTTGAAGAAATGCAGCACTTAGACAACTCCAGTTACCTGGTCGCAGGGGACCAGTTCTCAGTTGCAAGTTCAGGCTGACCGCGATGGAGCACAGGCTAGATACAGGGCTTAGTTCAGTGCACTGTCAAAAGTACCTTGAGTGCTGGTGCGTCAAGATGTGAAGTCTGTGCTTGACCTCCACGGAATGGACGTCAAGGAGCAGTCAAATGGTAGTGCGAGTAGAGATGCACCGGTGCTGAACCAAGAGGCTGTGAACAGGACCTGTGTTGAGATCCAGCATGCTAGGTCGGTGCTTGCGAAGATGCTGATCAGAAGCTGCAATGTGCTGTCCGGTGCCGGGCTGGGTGATACCGTGGAGATGCTTTGTGCTGGGTCGGTGCTGAGAGGCTGCCGACCTGGATGTGCGATGCATGGTCCTGTGTTGAGATGCGCTGGAGCAGAGGAGACTTATGTTCCTGTACCTCAGAATAGGAGGCCATCTAACTAGCCCTTAAAGAGACTCTGATGGCCCTGGGTTCAAGCTGCAGATTCAGTCCTTCCTCAGGCAGTAGGGTAGCAGAGCAGAACCAATTGCAGCAGAGTCCTTTTTCCGCGTCTTCCAGAGTGACCTAAAGAGTTGAGTCTGAGGGTCCAATATTTATACCTAGTGAAATCCTTTACAAGTAAGCTGAACCAGCGCCTTTGAAGTTCAAGTGTGGTAGGTGACAACTCCACCCCAAATGAAGTCAGAGATGGCCCATTCTGCCTCCTCTGGGATACTGTCTAGGAGGAATACACAAAGGCCAACAGCACTTAGTAATGTTACCCAGGAACAGACTGCCAGCACTGGATGGTTAGGACACAAGAATGCTAATTTTCTAAAAGTGCCATTTCCAGAAATGTTACTTAAAGTCTGACTTTATCATAAATTTGGGATTTAAATTACACTTTCTCAGATACCAAACAGGTCTTTCCTACCTGCTCCCAATTAAAAGTGATCAATTATTAGATGCAATAAGGTAACCAAATGTTATCCTATGGGGGAGGTAGGCCTTAAAGTAGTGGACAACTAACTTAAGAGTTTTTCACTACCAGGACATGTGAAACATAAAAGCACATGTTTAACTTTTTACATACATTCTACCCTGCCCTAGTGCCTACCCTAGGGGTGACATACTTATTAAAATGGGAGGTTTAGGCCTGGCACACAAGTTACTACTTGTTTAACGATATATCTGTAAGAGACCTTAGTTAGTGATAGATTCCTTACCTTAGAATATCTCTAGGCGTCCGACTGGATCCGGAAAGTTTTTGCTAGCAGTCAGTAGGTGGCGTTGTGCGGCTCCGCATCAGTCGCTGGTGTCGTATGCGCTGAGATTACATCACGGACACTACTTAGGCCCCACGCATGCGCGCTGATGTCAGTTCTGCACACAACTTTCTGCGCCAGAAACGCAGAGCCATGCAAGAAACTGACCACTGGTGCCAAGAAACTAGGGCCCTGAAAGGGTTGTCCTTAACCCTAGAAATCAGTTCGCAGAACGGGGAGGATGGGCGGAGTGGTAAGGAATCTATCACTAACTAATGTCTCTTACAGATATATCGTTGCACAAGTAGTAACTTGTGCATCTGAAAGAGACACATTAGTGATAGACTCCTTACCTTAGAATAGATACCCCAGCAATACCAACCCCGGTGGTAAGTCTGCGAACAAGATTACACCAGATAGTCACGGAGAACAGAACGGCCAAGAAAGCTGCCTCGCCGGACTTGACTGTCAAGGCAGTAATGCTTGGTAAATGTGTGCAGGGAGGCCCACACAGCTCCCTGACAGATGCCCTGCAAGGGAACGCCGCATCCCAAGACAGTAGTGGCTGCTGTTGCCCTGGTATAATGGGCACGCAGCCCCACCGGAGGCTCCTTCTTAGCCAATGAGTAACAGGCTTTGATGCAGAGAACGACCCACCAAGAGATGGTCTGTTTGTGCACGGCCCCACCTTTTTTGGCAGATAGAGCAAGAGCGCACGTTTTGGGTCCAGACGGTGGAGCCTCTCTTCCGGCTTTGAAGGATGCGGAGGCAGAAAGAAGGTGGGCAAAGTGATGGTGTGCCCGATGTGGAAGGGTGTGACAACCTTTGGCAAGAAAGAAGGACGGGTCCTTAAAACCACCTTGTCCGGATGAACAGAAAGGAAAGGAGGTTTGTACGAAAGAGCCCGGAGATCACTCACTCTTCTGGCAGAGGTGATAGCTACCAGGAAAGTCGTCTTGAGAGTAAGAAGAAGCAAAAAACAGTTATGAAAAGGCTCGACGGGAGCGCACATCAAAGATGTCAAGACAAGGTTTAAGTTCCATTGGTGCATGATGAATGGCAAACGAGGAAACGTGTGCGTAATGCCTTTCAGAAAATGGTTAACAACCGGGGACTTAAAAACAGAAGGCTGATCTGGAAGCCGTAGAAAGGCGGAGATGGCCGAAAGATAACCTTTGATAGTCTCCAGAGCCGAGCCCTGCTAGGCTAAAGAAAAAAGGAACAGAAGGACTTGGGAAAGAGGGGCAGAAAGGGGATCCACAGACTTAGCAGTGCATCATGCCACAAACTTGTTCCATCTGCAGGCGTATACCGTTTTAGTGGAGGGATGCCTGGCTGCCAGAATGACATCCAAACCAAAAAGGAGAAGCGTAGAGGTACTGATAGAATCACCCTCCAAAGTAAGCTTTTATAACCACAGAGATTCTATCAAAAAAGTGAATGAGTGAAATTTTATAATTTTAACCGTTTATCGCAGGGTGCTAGGCTCTCTCTTATACATGGAAAGATGGGAGCACAATGTGCTTGTTAAAATACCCCTCACACTCTAAAAAACCAGGTAGAGTCATGCTTCATCATAGGGGTCTTCCCGCCCCTATAACGGGACGGGGCGTGCTACGACCAAACGAAATACGCGGGAGCACTAAGATGTGACAGAGGCTATGTGTAGGTGCATAGGTGTCAGTGAAGGTGTAGGGACCTAACACTAGTGGGTGTGCAAAAAGTGAGAAAATTGGAAAGAGTTAAAAATTCCCTGGCTTGGTAGAAAAAAAACAATTTTATTAGCTTCTCCAGCTGGGAACATTAAGAAGGGGTTGTGTGGTAGAGCATTAGCTACTACCTAGTCGACATGTTTCGTAAGCAGTCCCCTACTGCTTACTCATCAGGACCAAAAAACGATCCCTACTGTTATTACTCAGTTCTAACAAGTAGTGCCTACTGTCCTATAAACAACCAACAAAAATAAGTTGGCTGTTTTGGCTTCAGGGCATGAGTTGGCCCAGGTGAAGCAGAAAAAAATCGACCCATTGTGGTCTCTGTAAAGGAAAAAAGGAGAGAAAAACCAACATGAATGCATGAATAGGCATTGTTATCTGAATGGAAAAATACAAACAGACGGATTGTTCCATATTGTTGGAGGGGAACCGCATTTACAAAATCCTAAAGGCGGTAGGAATCCTACATGAAATTCAACACATAGTCATGTGTCTCTCGACATCAACTGCCCGTCAAGGGAGACACCAGTGGTACCGTTTTTTCGGGACCACTGTCATTGCATCACACACACACAACATTAGTAACTCAATGCACTTACAACAGACTAGCAAAAGAGAGGGGAGGGGGACCTCCTTAGTAACGTTTTTAGAGTTGTTAACGGTAACATACTTATCTCAATAGTAATCAATGCCCCATGAGTTTGCAGGCGAAGGGTATTCTGCGCAGTTTACTATAAAAGACAAAGTCTCGTTTTAGGTGGTTTTTCAAGACAGCGAGATATTTGTGCTTTTGTCTACCCCTGCGACCCGTTTTTTTAAAGACTCGAGGTCGGAGTCTATTACTTACATTTCTGCCAGAAAAAGAAAGCATTATTCCTACCCCCGTGCTCCTCCGAGGATAGCTGGGCTCGAGTGACTGGATGTTTATAAAAGCCTTTGCGCTTCCGCGTTTGTTGCACGCTGGGTGCCGCCCATTCCACAGTGCTAGAGCGTCAACCCACAAAGATGGCCGCCTGTTTGTGGCGCGGCGGGAGGGCAAAATGCGGAAGTCTTTTCACAGTGTCAACTGTACTGGCATTTAGGGGAAGCAACAATTGTTAACACAATGGTTCCGCATACATTAATATTTGTACATTATATCTATAGAGTATTTTGGAAAGAATTTTGTTGCTGGTAAAACCTCTTACTGGCAATGACTTTTTTTGGGGGGGTAGAAACAGATGCTGGGCTGGATACTATTACAATAATGGTTCCACCTGTATTAACGTTCATGCAGTGTATTATAGAGTATTTAGGAGAGAATTTTGCTGGTAAGACCTCGTGGTAGCAATAGCGGTTATTGGGGGATGGAATCAGATGCTGGGCTAGATGTCTATAGTTGGCTCCAGGGTATATCATCATTTAGTCCGTGTTTGTGTGATTGGATACGGAAAACCCATCGCTGTTCTTTTTCCAGCAAAAATCTTTCATTGCTTACCAGTTCTATTACCGTCCATCTGATTTCCTCTGGTTTATGATTCATTTCAAGGAAATAGTTAGTCAGTTTTGTGCTGGTTTTTCTGCATTTGATCGTGCTCTTATGTTCGCCTATCCTCACCTTGACTGCTCTGCTCGTCATGCCTACATATTCCAGGTGGCATGGGCAGGTGATCAGATATACAGCATTTGCACTGTTGCAGTTGCTAAAAGCTCTCTGTTCCCAGACGGTGCCATTATTGAAAGTTATTTCTTTGCTTTTTTTGGTTAGTCCACAAACCCTGCATCCACCACACGGATAGTGACCCTGAACAAAGTTGGGGTCTCTTTGTATATTGTTATTGGATTTCGGTCTTGTATGTACCAAGACATCCCTCAAGCTCTTTGCTCTTTTGTGTGCAAACATTGGTTTCGATATTTGTAATCCACCACTGTTCAGAATTCTCCAATTTTTGTTAATGATCTTGGTTACTAGGTTGGAGCTAGTGTTGTATGTTGTCACACAGATCGGGCGTTTCTCTTCCTCTTTGGCTGTTTTCTCTTCCAACAAGCTTTCATGGCAGTTATTTCTTGCTCGTGTATAGGCCTGGTTGATAACACGGTCAGGGTACATTCGTGCTTTTAGTTTCTTTTTGAGGTCATTTGACTGAGTCTTGAAGGTCTCAACCTCTGTACAGTTCCTGCGTAGGCGCAGGAACTGACCATATGGCAGATTGTCCCGCAGGTGCTTGGGGTGGAAGCTGTTGTACATAAGAAGGCAGTTCTTCGAGGTGCTCTTGAAATGGGTCGTGGGAAAAATGTTCAGATCTAGGAAAACCAAGTTGTTCCTGGAGACTGTGCTGGTAAACCTTAGGAATTCATCCTGCAGATTGAGCCAGGTTAGAAACTGTTCAGAGCCCTTTTCATCTCCATCCCAGATGATAAGGATATCATCGATGTATCGTTTCCATAGTTTTATCTTGGATCTGAATGGGTTATTGGGGTTCAGTATTTTTGTTACCTCTAGATGGTGTACGTACAGTCCAGCTATACTAGGGGCAAATGTACTTCCCATACTGGTCCCATGCTTTTGAATATACAGGGTGCCTTCGTACTCAAAGAAGTTCTCCTTCAAGGCCAGTGCGCAGCAGTTCATTACCACATTACGGGGTGTTTGGTATTCCCAAAAGTCCTCAAACAAAACATCCTCAATGATGTCTAGGGTAGCTTGATGGGGCAGGCTAGTGTATAGGCTTTCAACATCGCAGCTGATTAACAGCTGGGTTTTGGGATCAAACCGTACCTCTTCCAGAAGATTTAACACTTCCTTTGTGTCCTTCAGATACGTAGATGTTTTTTGGACCATTGGTCTCAGAAAAGCGTCTGCGAACCTAGAGACTGGTTCTAAAACTGACCCAATACCCGAGACGATCGGTCTCCCAGGAGGGTTCTGGAGGTTTTTGTGGATCTTTGGTAAGGTATAAAGGTAGGGGGTTCTTGGATTTTTTTGGTTCAGAAAATCCCCCTCCTTTTTAGTGATCCAATCGTGAGACAATGCCTCCTCCACCATGGTACCAATCTTTGTTTGTATACTGGTTGTGGGATCATTATGAAGAACTCCATAATTTCTTTCGTCCTGTAGCAGCCTTCTGCACTCCTTGTCATAGTCTTCTACATTCTGTATGACCGTTGCACCACCCTTATCGGCAGGTTTTATTATTAGTCTTTTGTTGTTGCTTAGATCGCGTAAAGCCTGTCTCTCTTCCCTTGTGGTGTTCTGGAATGCGCGCTTTTCATTTGGTTTTATGTTCTCCAAATCCATCATTACTGCCTTTTCAAAGGCAAGTAGTTCAACTGGAAGAGTGTTATCCATGGGTGTAAAATTGGATTTGGGTCTCAGATTTGTATCCCCATGCCAGAATGACATCACAGACTTCGGGAGGAAGATCGAAAGCCATCAACTGACGCCCCAAAATCTCAATGCATGGAGGTGGAGGCTGGACAGGTTCAGGTGGAGGACCGTCCCCTGCTGCTCCCGAAGAGGCAGCCGGATCGGGGGATCGATCGCCATGTTGAGTAGCTCGGGATACCAGTATCTTCGTGCCCAATCCGGAGCCACAAGAATGACTTGGGCCCGGTCGCGCATAATCTTCTTCAGCACTCTGGGCAGACCTGGTAAGGCGGAAAGGCATACAATAGACCGCAACTCCACTCGAGACGAAAAGTGTCGCCGAGCGAGTGCCGCCTTGGGTGGCGAAAAGATCTAACCAAGGTTCTCCCCACTGCTGAAAGAGACCTTGTGCCACGTCCGAGTTCAGATGCCATTCGTGATCCATCATGCACCAGCGGCTGAGAGAACATGCCAGGTGTTGAACCACCAAGGTAATGCCTCGATGTTCCAGCCATGTCCAGAGGCGCAGAGCCTCCCGACATAGGGTCCAGGTTTGTTGCAATACCACATGGCGGTGGTGTTGTGCGTGAATACCTGCACCATACTTCCCCAGACAGAGGGAAAAAATGCTTTCAGTGCAAGTCGGATCGCCCAAAGCTCCAAAAGGTTGATATGGAGCCGCGACTCCGCCGGAGACCAGAGGCCTCTGATCTCCGCCTCTCCAAAGTGGTCTCCCCATCCCAGGAGGGACGCATCCATTACCACTGTATGCTCCGGTTGGGGAAGGGAGAGAGATCTGCCATTGACCCAATCGCGATTCGTGAGCCACCACTGCAATTGTTGTGCAGTGCCCTCGGAGATCTGGACATGATCGGACAGGTTGCCCTGATGCTGTGCTCACTGGAACTTCAGGACTCACTGCAGAGCCCGCATATGCCATCTGGAATGTTGCACCAGCAGGATGCAGGAGGCCATCAGGCCCAGAAGCCGGAGGGTCATCCTGACTGAAACCCGGAATAGAGGCTGAAAGATCGGAATCATATCCTGAATATCCCGGACTCGCTGCCCGGGAGGATAAACCCGAAACCCTGTCGAATCCAGAACCGCTCTGATGAAGGGGAGCTTCTGAGAGGGCCTCAGGTGCGACTTCGGCACGTTGATGGAGAACCCAGCAAATGGAGGAGGTATGCTGTAGTCTGAAGGTGGGTGACAACTGCCTGGGACGAGCCTGCCTTCAACAACCAGTCATCGAGGTAGGGGAAGACTGACACCCCTGACTTGCGCAGGTGAGCTGCGACAACCTCCATCACTTTCGTGAACACCCGAGGGGCACTGGTAAGGCTGAAAGGGAGCACAGCAAACTGAAAATGCTCTTGGCCTACCGTGAACAATTCGACCACATATCCCCCGCACTCAAAGACTTAAAATGGCTCCCAATGGAATGGCCTGTCTTACACACAAAGCCTTGCACACAGGGAAACCGGAATACCTAGCCTCCAAGCTCAAGAAAGCAGGCCAATCCAGAAACCTCAGAAGTTCAAAATCCCTACTACTGATCCCCCTGAAAACCCGGAAACAAAAAAACGCAACTCGCTCGTTTGCCGGCAACGCCCCAAAAATCTGGAACTCCATCCCAGTGGACATCAGGACTACCCCTTCGTTTCCAGATTTCAAGAGACACCTGAAAATCCTCTACCTCAACCGTACATTCCCGAACTCTACCTCAGCAACCCACCCTGCAACTATGACTACCTCAAAGTCACTACCTCAAACACGCCCCTCAGGCGCCAAATAACAATGTTCATCCTTGAACTCGTATGAATCTTTTTCTTGATATACTGTTCTACACTTGTTCCCTCCAGTTCGATTGTAAAGCGCTCCGATACCCTCGGGTCTGGCCAGCGCTATAGAAAACTCCAAAAATAAATAAACTTCCTGCTGGAGAAGTGGGAAGTGATCCCCCGACATGCGGTGGAACGGAGGTAGCATGGGATAGCCTCGAAGGGGAAGGGTGTTGCAGCACCCACTTGTCGGAAGTGACAGAACACCAATGGGGAAGGTGATGCCGAATCCTGCCACCCACTGGCGTGGGGCACGTCCCGAAGCTCAGACTAGGAAGGCTTCGAGGCGGAAGTCACGGGCGGAGGTGGAATGACCCTCACGCCGGCCCCCGGAGCTGCCTCGGCGTCCTCCACACCCGCGGCCACACGGAGTTTGGTTCTGCGCAGGCTTTTGACTGAATGAGGGGGCAGGGGCATCCCTTCCAAAGCCATAAAAGGAGTGAAAAGTAGACGTGGCCGAGCGCGTGACGAAAAGGCCAAGGACTTGGCTGTAGCTCGAGAGTCCTTAAAACACTCCAGCGCACTGTAGGCCTTATCACCAAACAGGCAAGTTCCATCAAAAGGCATGTCCATGAGCGAGCTCTGGACGTCCGGGGAGAACCTGGTAGATCTCAACCAGGCGTGGCAACGAGGCGCCACAGTCATGGAAAGCGCCCTACTGAGGGAGTCCGCGGTGTCTAAGCCACAACGAATGGCTAATTTAGCCGCGTCCTTACCCTCGGCCAAAGCCTGGGACAGCACAGCCTGGACCTCCTCAGGGCACTGAGGTAACACCTGATCAACAGTACCCCACACTGCGTGGGAATAGGGACCCAACAGACATGTAGTGTTCACTGACCACAGCCCAAAGCTGGCCGAGGAGAACAACCGCTTGCTAAACTGCTCCAGCCTCTTAAGACTCCTTATCCGGCGGAGCCGTGGGAAAGGCACTCTGGGATGTCAATGCTTGAATGACTAGGCTCTTGGGCGTAGGATGAGTGGTCCGAAAGGCAGGATCACCCGGCGCAGGGCATAGACGCCTGGCGACATACTTATCCTCAGGGGCCCTTGTGGCCAGCCGTAACCAAGTGCCCAACAAGATGTCAGTGAGGGCATCATTAAATGGCAGCAGTGGCTCTGCTGAAGTGGACAACGACTGGAGCACCTCAGTGAGGAGATTGGTCTTTAGGGCCATCGTAGGGAGATCAAGGTTAAGGATCTCAGCTGCCCGATGGAGCACCTCCGTGTACGAGGCACCTTCCTCCATAGCGGTCGGGGGCGAGACAAATCCTGGGTCAGAGGAGATATTTCCACCCAATCCTCCTCAGAGTCACACTGACGAGCAAGAGGGCCCTCGGACCCCTCCCAGTCATTCTCTACCTCCGCTGTATGTGGCGCAGACCGCAGCGGCGGGGCAGGGACCAGGGAAGGAACAAACTGCTTCGGGGACGGCACCGGTCGGGGCCGAACCGGCGCCGTGTCCCAATTCAGATCCCAGGTGGGGACAAAACTGTCGGCGACGGGGGCAGAGGTGGAACCAACAGCATCCACTGTGGCGCTGCCGGCAGAGCCAAGGGTGGCGCTGGGGCCTGAGCCGGCAGCGTGGGACCTCGTGGCGCCATGGCCAGAGCCAGCAGCGCAGGATCCTCGGGCGCAAGAGCCAGATCTGCCAGCGGAGCCAACGGCCTGGCAGGATCCTGACACGGGCCCGGGGCCCCAGAGGCTCACCAGCGGGAGCCCGAGGCTTAAACAGGCGGTCCATGTGCGGGAGTCGCCAACGGATCCGGGTAGGACGGGTAGGCCGCGTGACTCCCAGGCTCCGAAGGAGCCGCAGGGGTGGAACCCCTCTCCCCCTCGTCCGCGTCCAGGGACCGACGGGGAGACATTGGAGAGCGACAATGCTTCTTCGATTTCTTTTTGTGTCGTCTCTTACCTGAATATGAGGGTGAATACTTGGAGCCCGAGGAGCGATGATTGAGGCCCCGCGAGCGCTCCCTAGAACGGACCCTGGACCGGGAGCGGTGCTGGGATGAGTGCCGAACCCCAAGCAACTTTTGGCGTCTCTCCCTCAAGGCCTTCGGGCCATTGCCTGATAGTCCAAACAGGACCGGAAGTCGTGGTCGCACTCCAGGCAGCAGAGACAAACGTCATGGGGGTCTGCCACGGACATATTGCGACAGCAGGCCCGCAGGACTTAAACCCAGGCAGCCCTACGTGCACCAGAGAAGAACCACAAGAGACAAAAGTCCCAAAAAAGGTAGTCAAAAAGTGACTAAGGTAAGTTCTCTAACCAGATCTGTGCTTACTGGCGCGGAAAAATAAAGAACTGACGTCAGCAGGCATGGGTGGCGCCTAAGTAGTCTCATACTGATGCGCAGAGGTACTGCTAGCGAAAACGTTCCGGATCAAGTCTGACGCCTGGGGATATTCGAAGGTAAGGAATCTATCACAAACGTGTCTCTTTCAGATAACTATTTTGCCAGGTCCAATGGAATTTTAAAATGGCATACACAGGCTCCAATTGTAGGCTTGGGATAGGTGTGAAGGGTTACCTAGGTTGGTGACACAATTGGTACTACAGGCCCACTTGTAGCATTTAATTCACAGACCCTGGATACTTGAAATACCACGTTACTAAGGACTTACAAGTTCATTACATATGCCAATTGAGCGAAAGCCAATTTTACTATGTTTAAGGCCACTGGTTAGCAGTGGCAAAGTGTGCAGAGTCCTACGGCCAACACAAATAAATTAAAAAAAACAGGAGTAGTAAAGGCAAGGAATTTGGGGGAAGTCGCCGAATTCCTTTGCATCAATTTGTCTGGGAAAAGGTGGGTGCATCAACAATGCCTGAAGCTCACTCCTGCGACAAGCAGAAGGAATCACCATAACTAAGATAGTCTTCAACGTCGAGAGACGCAGTAAACAGATATGCATAGACTTGAATGGTGTGAATATGAGAAACATTAAAACCAAATTAAGGTCTCACTGTGGCATCACAAATGGTTTGGGAGGAAATGTGTCTTAAACCTATAATAAATCTCATCACATCACGTGAATAAAGCATGGACAGTTGGTTCAGGCAATGTACAAAGGCTGAAAGGACCAATAAATAACATTTTATACACCCCCCGCAAGGTCTTGTAGGGCCAAAGACAAAACGATCAATAGAACATCCAACAGCTTGGCTTGCAATGGGTCAGTTTAGTACATAACACACCATGGCACAAATCTGTCCCAATGTACGGCATAAATGAACTTCAAGGAAGGTGCTTTGAGGTGAGGATGACATGTACCACTACAGACGGCAGACAAAAACGCAGTCAACTGCAGCCCAGCCACTCAATCTCCATGTACGGGTGTGTGGATTCTATAGGCTTGGTTGAAGTATTGTGCCCTTTTCCTATGATGATAGATCCTCTCAAAGTGGTAGCCTAATCGGAGGACAGATACTTATGCCCAGAAGTTACGAGTAACACCCTCCTGCCCCAATCCAGAGCCACCAGGATGATTCGGGCCTGGTCATTCCTGATTTTTTTCAGTACTTTGGGCAGAGGCAGGAAGGCATAGAGTAATTTTGTACTTCATTTCACCCAGACTGCATCTCCTAGTGAGAATTCTTGTAGGAACTCCAAACTCTCGATACGTTTGAATTTGCACATTCTCAACTTTAGTAACACGCTCTAGCCAGGTTTCTCCACACTGCTGGAAGGTACCTGGTGCCACCTTGGGTTTTAGATGTCATTCATGGTCTGCTAGATACTGACTGCTTAACTTGTACCCAGTGCTTTAAATGGGCCGGTACTCACCGGTACGGAGTACCGCCACTTTTTATTTTTCTCCCTTAGAGTACCGGCACTTTTTTCTTGGCCGAGGAGAGTACGGTTCTCTAAGGGGAAAGTCCGGCAGGGCGGGCTCGATGGCATTGGGGGCTGTGCTGCTGTGCCGAAAGTGCTCTGCTCAACTGCTGCAGATAAAGAGAAGGCAGAATATAGGGAGGGGCAGTGTATACATGTGAATGGAGTCGCTGATGTGAAATCCCGCAGCGGCCCATTTGCATCGCTTAAGCGCTGTTTAGGCGTTTGGGTGCCCTGCGGCTGACTGAAATGAAAGTGAAGGGTCCAACTAGACCCTGCCCAGTCAATCACACTCCGCGAGACAGCAGAGCTATTCAGGTTATACATGACCTGAGCAGTTTAATTTGTCCTAGGAAGTTTATGAACTTGTCTCTTCAATTATTGCAAACTCCTCGTCCTGCGCATTCAGAAAGCCCCATCCGCCCAGGTAACAGGCAAGTAGCAAAGCACATTCTGAGAAGGTAAGCTGCCACCCTGGGACCGGATACAACAGTACCTGGGCCACAGAGCGTGGGTATACTTTGTTTATGCAGCATTTCCTTCTAACTGAACTACGGCTTGGAACTTACAGGAGTGTTACTGTTAACTGACGTCATAGTGGCCATTTTATCTGGCACAGGCGGGTGAAAAATATATCTGTGACCTTCAGGCTTAACGACGACTTTTGCTGTGGTATCTTTTAGGATTGGCTCCTGTAACCTGCGCATCACAAGCAACGCTGTGCTGCCTTTCAGGATTTTATGTGGAGATGCAGTTGTCTGACACATTGCCCTCTTCTATATCAGCCTCACCTCTCCTGGGCCTCTGCTCTATGCTGCTGCCTACACCCGCCATTCTCCACTCTACAGCTCTCTCGTCAGTCACAGTCCCCAAATCCATCCACCTGTTCCTATTTCCATGTTACAGTTTCTTCCTTTTCTTATCGTTTCTCCCCTACTTTTTCCTGCCTCCTTCGCCAGTTTCCCCTCTTGCCGCCTGTCTCTCTTACGTTCCATCTGGTCTCCCTTGTTTTGAGTTCCACCCCTTCCCCATATAGTTTACACACGTTCCTCACCAGTTTAAGAATGCTCTCTCTCCTAATCACATAATCACTTCTTCCCACTGTCTCTTCAGTTCAACCCCCCCTCGGTGCTGAGGTCTACCCCCTCACTACGGGTTCCTATCCTCTCCTTGCCAGTTCTCCCCTCTCCCCCACAGTCCCACGCAGTGCTTTAAATGGGCCGGTACTCGCCAGTACGGAGTACCAACACTTTTTATTTTTCTCCATTTGAGTACCAGAACTTTTCCTTGGCCAAGGAGAGTACCGGTACTCTAAGGGGAAACTCAGGCAGGGCAGGCTTGATGGCATTTGGAACTGTGCTACTGAGCAGAAGTGCTGCAGATAAAGAGAAGGCAGTGGAGGAGGAAATGGCAGTGTACACCACTGAATGGATCCACTGCTGAGCATCCCACAGCGGCTCATTTGCTGTTTAGGGTATTGGGTGCCCTGCTGCTGTCTGTGAATGAAAGTCAAGGGTCCAGTTAGACACTGCCCAGTCAATCACGCTTTAGGTGTGTGTGTGTGTGAGAGACACTGGGCTTACCCCCTACCCCACAATGTACTTTTTTACAGCGTTACACCAGAGATGAGAATGCACCTGTCAGCACTAGTCTGCTGAGAGGGTGGATAGGAGTGTAATAACCACTGCCATATATAGGCCGATTAGCATTCATCTGGGCAGTCCACTGCAGGCAGCAGACAGTCCATCACTATGCACACTTCTGTCTCTACCCGTCCCAGCCCATCTGTGTCCAGTTGACAAGTTTCATGTACTCATCAGAATTTCAGTATTAATCTAGTTTATTGACATGCGCACTCCAATTGTTCCATTGACTTTTCAAGGGACAGAGGGCGCTAAAGCAAGCAACCTGCGAATCCACTACATATTTCTCTAATAGAACTTTGGGAATGAGCAATTTAGTCAGACTTGAGGTTTGAAGGAAAATCTGAATCTATAGTTGTGAGTTTAATCCTTTTTATGATAAAAAATATTTGAAAATACCAAAAGGCCGCCTTTGGGCAGTGAGTACTCTACAAACAATGAATGATATCGACCTACCAACAATTAATTAAATTCCCCTGCCCGTAAGATCAGGGTTGAATGTCTTTAGTTTAGTTGCCCATTAGAAATGAACTCCATCATCAGTTTTGTAATCTGCAACCTTGTCTCATGTTTGAATGCCTTTTTATTGTGTGCATGAATATCACTGTTTCTGACTTTTAAGAGATTATTATGGACAAGGGGTGTCCACCATAGTCCCAGAAGGGCCAGGTCGAGTCCAGGTTTTCTGGCTATTATCATGAGGTAAATGTGCAAGCTAATTATCTAATAAGTTGTGTGTGAGTGGTCCTGAATGTGTGTGAGTTTCTTAAGTGATGGGTGAGTAAGTGTGCATAAACATGTTTAGTCTGGGAAGACAAGCTCACAACCACCTGGTGGAATCCAGCAATGCCTGTGTGAACCAGATGCAGCATAAGTCAATACTACTGGGTTTCTCAAACAGGTGGTAAAAGGCAGAGGCCCCCCGGAACGCAAGATAAAGATCCTCTATGCATAGGAGAGCAGGCAGTTAATGAAGGTGAGAAAGCAAGAGGTTGAGGGTGGTGTTCAAGCATGGATGCCAGGCTTCAACAGACTGTGGATAATAAACAGGTTTCCAGGGAACTGAAAAAGATGTGTTAAATAAAAACTCATGGATTTAGAGATGCAGAAGTAGATGACCAAGAAAAACATAGGGAAACGAGTGTCTTGAAAAAGAATGGTCTTCAAAATAACACACACGCTCATGATACAAACTGATTTTGATCTTTATGACTAGTGTGATCGTGTCCAGGTGTAACTTGCTCACATTCTGTCGTCTTGTTCAGGCACTGCCTCAAAACCTTTTTAAAAAAAACATTGTCTTAACTGAGCCTCTCACAACATCGGTGATTTTGAAATGTAGTGATTATGAATTAAGTGCGGTGGTGTCCTATTTTTGAAAAAACTGGTGAACTCATACCCCTGAAAGGACTCTCCAGCCTAAGTAAAAACATAATTCTCTTAGCCCAGGCGAGCAGCTATTTAAAAAAAGATACCTTAGAATGCTTAATGATGTCAGGTGGGGTTTTAGGATCTAGTGTGACAGTATTCAATAGATGGCCTCTTTAAATTGTTTGTTTGTTTTTCAAGAGAGGTATTAAGACACAGAGGTGAGTTTGCCCGTGGTTCATATTGCAGCTAAGCTAAGCTTTAATTACATTTAGTGAAAAGCAACACAGTCTTTCCATTCTGGGCCAGAATTACAGCCAGAGGTTTTGTTTGGGGAAGTCAGGCGTGCACAAAGTCCATACTGCGCATAAAGTCCAGACCATGCATAAAGTCTTTTGTTGGTGGTCCATTATTTTAGAAAGAAGAGGCGCAAGGGTGGAACCATTTTTGTTTCTTGCACCTTCCATATGAAGCTCTTTCTGAAACCAAACTGTTTTTTCTCAATGTCTATGCATGTACTATTTTGAGGGATGTTGTAGGGAATACCCAAATGCTAGAAAATTGTAGTAACATCTTTTACATCTCTCCAATACCTAGGAGGCCTGGTCCATGCTACAAAAATGACTTAAAATCCCATTGTCTCCTGGCTTTCAGGTGCCCACTGTACCTATAATGTGCTGGATTTATCCAGCCTGTAGAAGCCTTGCATATCTTCTGTTTGCTTTATGTAAGCTGTACTTGCTTCTGTAACAGACCCAGATCATTTCCTTTACTCAACCGGTCATCATCTAGACCACCATGTGCTCACCTGTTCTTGACTCAACTACCATGTATTTTCCAGGCCAATCCTTGCTTAGATCATTTATGATGTGCTTGGCTCTTCCGCTCTGCACTGACGCACCATGTTTGATTTACTCAACCTGCCTTAACTGATTCATCCTTTCTCTCCTCACTTAATTCTCACCTGACCCAGCTAGTTCAAGACACATTTGCCCTGTGCTTGCCTTGTTTACCCTAGTGCCTCTGTTCATTTTATTCACTTTACGATGACATATGCTAGTTCAACTCATCCCATTGCGTTCATCTCAGCCATTTCTAGAAGCCCTTCATCACGTGTCACCACTCGAGTTCCCTGTAATCACTTCACTTGCCCACTGCTCACATTAGGTACCTCATGCCCCCATTGAAGGAGCTGTGGATGATTTTGATTGACCATAGTTGGTGTCTGCTGTATAATAGATGATGGCTGAGACAGTATTGTGTTGAAGACCAGATTGAAAATGTTACTGTTCGTTTGTGTTGGTTATGTGACTTCAGTTTTGAAGTTTACTGAGAAAAATCATGACTTTTATGTTTCATATGTGCATAGGCTCAGAGACAATCTGAATTGGTATGACATTCTCAAAATAATAAAGTTATCTTTTTGCACATGGGAGGAGAAAACATATACTCTACAAATAGCAGAAATAATTCTTTATTATCAAGCATAATCGCCACCAAGAAAATGTGGCTCCCATTAAATGCCTGCCTCCAAGCTCCGCCTCTAACTCCGCCCACAATTGCTCCGCCTTCATTCCTTGCATAAATTGATGAGTACCTGCACTTATTTTTTCCCATTTAAAGCACTGCTTGTACCCTCTCGCAAGGATCCTTCCATGTGGTTCGCGATCAGCGAAATACCCTAACACTCCAACCAATTCCAGGGGCACACAATCTCCTCGCACAGGACCTAGGACCCACCTCCACCATGTCTTTTGCATTACAAAATGGTGGTTGTGTTGTCTGTGAGACCGTGCACAAGCCTCCCCTTGATGAACAGCAAGATTACATTCTGCAACACCAATGGCTTACAACTCCAACAAACTGACATAGAACTGGGATTTATTCGAGACCCTAGCCCTCTAAACTCTGCCTCTGCCAGATGACCTCCTCAACTCAGCAGCGATGTACTGATCACAACCGACAGATCTGTGTGGGAAAGTGGCATGGAGTTTGCCGCTGGACCAAATGTGTTTGAGCAGGCATGACTGCAGATAGTCAGCGGTTTCTTCTGAAATCTATTTGGCATTGGCTAAGTTTCCTCTGTGGTAGGTCCTGTAACATTTCGGATTCCATAGCCAAGCTTGCATATGCCACTTGGGGTAGTCAACCAGAAAGTCGATGTAGGAGCCTGATCAAAAAGCGTCAGAGAAAGACCTAGGCTGAAGCATCGGAAACATAGCGCAAATGTCCTGGACTCGCTGCCATGGAACGAAAGCCTTGAAGGTCAAGTTACTTATTTTCAGTAACGCTCTAGCTGGTGCAGACTTTACCTACCTGCAGATTGCTCACCTTTCGAAATTGCTCCAAGTGTCAGACTGGGTGCCGAAATTTTTCTGAAGTACCTATTCATGCTGGTAGATAGCGCTGTGCGGCACCGCACTGACTCAATTAGACTCTGGAATTGGCATGCAGAGCCCATATAAGCTCCACTCCCCCCACACGGTCAGTTGCTTTCAAGGCTGTTCGCGCCCCCAAACGAAGAGTACCAAAAACAAACTAGTTGTGACCAGTGTGGCGATTGCTAGACTTGCTGAGTCTAATTCACAGAAAGGAAAGGATGGGTGGGTTGGTGAGGATTCTATAGTGAGGTAAGAGTCTCTACCAGAAAGAGCATTATCAAAGGTAAGTAACTTGTTCTTCTCATAGAAACTTCAAACCACAGAATACTCTCCTTTTGAACAGATAAGAAAGCTATACCATTTTTGGAGGTGGGTCTGTGATTCGACTCAAGCCAGAGAGTTCAGTAGAACTGGGTGGGCAAAATGCACCTCAGCGAATTTGGCTGTCAAGGCTGTAGTGCTTTGTGAAAGTATGGAGTGATGCGAATGTAACCACCTTGCAGATGTCCAGGAACGGAACTCCACGTGCCAATGCAGTGTTAGCAGTTTTGGCCCTTGTGGAATGAGCTCACAGTCCTTGCCATTTTTTGCTCCAGTAAACCCAACAAAGAGCTTATAGTCCACCCAGTGGTCTTTGGTACAATCAATTTGAAAGCTCAGTGCTCTTTTGAAGTCCAAACAGCAGTCTCTCCTCCTCTTTATAGGGGAAAGCCAATGAAAAGAATACCTGTGAGGCAATATGACCAACATGGAATGGCATCACAACTTTCAGCAAGACGGATGCTCGCATCTGCAGTACCAGTTTGTCTGGGAAGAAGGAGGTGTATGACGGGTTGACACAGAGAGCTTGAAGCTCACTTACTCCCTGCACAAATATTATGGTGATGAGGAGCACAGTCTTGAAGATGAGAAGCCTCAGGGGCAGCTGTCAAGCCGCTCAAAGAGAATGCACATCAAATATGTGAGGACCAATTTGAGGACCCACTGTGGTATAGAAAATGGAGGAGGAGGAAACAGATGAGGGCTGATTTGGCAAAAATATAACTAGTGCAAGAGCCGAAAGGTACTCTTTGACCATGCCCAGAGCAAAGGGGTACGTTAATCTATTATTAAAACTCTCCTTGGCACTGGGGATTAGCAAAAAGGATTTAGTTTACTTTCATGAAGCACAATTTCGAGAAGCTGCAGTCGCTAGTCATTAAAATGGAGGTACTATGACTTATGGCTTCATGTATATCTGACGAACAAGTCACTTTGTGCTTATAATAGAAGAAACATTAATTGTCAAACCCTGCAGTTTATTTTATTTTGATTTGCTTAGAACTAGTGGGTTATTGGGGGCGTGGTTTGGCGCCCAACGAGTATGGCGACACTGGGGTGAGCGCTCCGCCGACGCTGGTAAGAACCCGCGGTTTGAGTCGTTCCTTAGCCCCACGGACGCCGAATCCTGCTGTCGGAAAGTGGCGGGCATGACTTGAGCTCTATTCTGACGCCCGCTGAGGCTATCATGAATCCTTTTTCGACGGAGTAAGTTCGGTCGCGGCTCCTTGCGGCCGCCATTTTTTTTCTTCCTCTGACGCGATGCGCTGGATTGAACTCCTCGGCTCCCGGCTGTCTCATACCTTAGTTTGCTGGCTTCCCATGCCTCAAACAGTGAATCTTTTATTCTTGCTAGCCTATTCATGACATTTTACTCTTTTTCAACAACTGCTGCTCCTATATAATGCTTCCTGAACCATTACCTCCTTCCATATGAGGCAGCCATTTTGAGGTTTTCCACAGCCTTTTCTACCTCACATCAACATACTGCCTTTATACATCGCTCTCTGGGACCTAAATGTGAAGTCTTCTTTTCTTCAATGGCTGGAGCTTCATTCTTCCTTTTTCCAGTTAATTTATTAACTATTTTTCTCTACTCAATGCATTTGACCTGGCTCTTCACCCCACATGTCAGCTCTCCTATGCCCTGGCCTTGACCATAAGCTCTTGCCGCTTGTTTTTACTACGTTGAAAGGTCCATTCCTTTCTTCTACTCTCTTATTGACTATTACACTCGCCTACATCTGTGGTTTTTGAAAATATACTTACCTGTTCTGACTGCATTTGGACATTCTCCTCAACGTTTGTATTCTGTGGGCAAGAACAAGCAGCACTCTGACTCTACCACCCCGAAACATAGCCTCCTTAAAAATTCCAAGCTGTTTTCCGAATTTGCCAAGTTTGAGGCATCTCAACTTTCTCCCATTCAAGGCACACAATTCACGATGGAATCGTCTACATCAGCTTCAGGGAAAGTTACTTCCAAAAGACTGAAAAAGGACCCTCCCTCTCCACCCAAGTCTTTATCATCAGTTTCTGTAGAGCTTTTATTGGAGGAAATAAGGGCTCTTCGCCCTTTCATGGAGGAAATCCCCGCCAAACTACAAGTGCTAACAGATAATTGGTCGCAAATGGATGCAAGAGTCACCTCAGTGGAACAAAACGTCTCCTCTCTTCAAGAATCTTTCACCAAAGGTCTCTTCCCTTCAGCGACAAGTGGAGGAACTTCAAAACCGCAATTGACGCAACAATCTGCGCATTTACGGCCTGGTGGAAGGATGTGAGGGGAACGACCCTATCAGTTTCTTTAGGTCTTTTCTCCCAAAGCTCTTACACCTGCCAGAGGGTACTGTGCTTAATATTCAACGTGCCCACAGACTTGGCCGGCTCCCTTCTTCAACCTCCACTGCATCAAGGCCGAGAGGAGTCATTATGTATTTCTTAGAATACACAGATCTTTTGAAGGTCTTATCAGCGGCTAGAGCTTCTCCTCGGCTCACCTGGTCAGGAGTCTCTCTATTCTTCGTGCAGGATTACGCTAAGGCTACAGCAAATCGATGTAAAGCTTTCCTGGACATGCGAGCTGATCTCCAATCCATTGGGGCCAAATATGGACTCTTTCACCAATGTCTTTTTAAAGTCACATACAACAACAAAACAACAACGTATGATGACCCTGTACGCCTTCAAAGCTTCCTGAACTCCTGCAGAACAGCCGACATGGATGGTGGAGAAGTGTGGCTCAAGTGGTTGGAGCTTGGGTAAGTATCAGGGACCCCCTGTTAAGGATCTAGCTCCTGGGTCAGGGAAACAATAATTTTTGAAAAGGTATATACCCAGGCAGACTTTAGCTACAAGGAACTGGCTAAATCGCAACGCATCTTAATAACAACATATGATAAACACAAGGAATGATAAAAACCAGAAAAATCAACAGACTGTTATGATATCAAAAATACATTTTAATTTCCATTTGTTTTTTTAAAAAATTAATCTAATAAGAGGTTTAGTAAATATCACTGTGTGTACATAATGTGTATAGTCAAACAAATGATACATTGATTAGGAATGACATTTCTAATACATTGTTAAAATAAAAAAGAAAACGAATAAAAAGTGAGTTTTAAAATTGTTTCTCCAAATTTTTTTGTTAGACTTGGGCTGTGTCAACGCGTTTCGACAAATCTTTTGTCTTCATCAGGACTTTAGAATATGCAGCCACTTTTTTCTTCCACTGTAGTATTTTTTTGGGAAGACTGAACAGGAATGCAGTGCTTTCTCTATACTTTGACGTGGACGGTAAACGCTATCTGAGAGGGCAATAATAGCTGCGTACTTCTTACTTCTGTGGCTCTGGATCGGTTTCTTTAGCCGTCAGCAACAAAACGGTCCACTTAATTGTTTACAGGGGGTATGTTCCTCATCTAATGAACGCAGTTGTCCCAAACCAAAGGGTGTGTGATGTAGAGCTGTGGTTTTTCAAGTATGTTTTTCAGTTCTAGCCGCTCTCTGTGTCTAGCGATTAACGATGGTAAATAGTCAGAATACTATTCAGTATCGAGAAGTTAAAACCACCCTTTTGGATTCAGTACGATATGGCGACGGTTTTGTTCAATGCGGTTCCTCCATATGGGTATCGATTAAGTTAATCAGGGGTGCCCGGGACAGTGCAGCCTTGACTCGAAATCGATTTCTAGAAGCAAAAAGCGCCGTGCGTCTCCTTCCGTCAGGGGTTCAAGGATCTTCCATTTTTTCCCTTGAACCCCTGACGGAAGGAGACGCACGGCGCTTTTTGCTTCTAGAAATCGATTTCGAGTCAAGGCTGCACTGTCCCGGGCACCCCTGATTAACTTAATCGATACCCATATGGAGGAACCGCATTGAACAAAACCCCTGAGAAGCACAAAGATATGTAAACGGCTCCACCTTCCGTCGCCATATCGTACTGAATCCAAAAGGGTGGTTTTAACTTCTCGATACTGAATAGTATTCTGACTATTTACCATCGTTAATCGCTAGACACAGAGAGCGGCTAGAACTGAAAAACATACTTGAAAAACCACAGCTCTACATCACACACCCTTTGGTTTGGGACAACTGCGTTCATTAGATGAGGAACATACCCCCTGTAAACAATTAAGTGGACCGTTTTGTTGCTGACGGCTAAAGAAACCGATCCAGAGCCACAGAAGTAAGAAGTACGCAGCTATTATTGCCCTCTCAGATAGCGTTTACCGTCCACGTCAAAGTATAGAGAAAGCACTGCATTCCTGTTCAGTCTTCCCAAAAAAATACTACAGTGGAAGAAAAAAGTGGCTGCATATTCTAAAGTCCTGATGAAGACAAAAGATTTGTCGAAACGTGTTGACACAGCCCAAGTCTAACAAAAAAATTTGGAGAAACAATTTTAAAACTCACTTTTTATTCGTTTTCTTTTTTATTTTAACAATGTATTAGAAATGTCATTCCTAATCAATGTATCATTTGTTTGACTATACACATTATGTACACACAGTGATATTTACTAAACCTCTTATTAGATTAATTTTTTTAAAAAACAAATGGAAATTAAAATGTATTTTTGATATCATAACAGTCTGTTGATTTTTCTGGTTTTTATCATTCCTTGTGTTTATCATATGTTGTTATTAAGATGCGTTGCGATTTAGCCAGTTCCTTGTAGCTAAAGTCTGCCTGGGTATATACCTTTTCAAAAATTCAAGTGGTTGGAGCGGCAGACCCTGATGCAGAGGTCTGGCCCGGACCAGGGTTCAATTCCCCGCCTCGGCGGGTCTTGGCCTCAAAATTTCCCCGGACCTGACAATTCTCGCCTCGGTGCCTATTCCAATCATGGAGTCCCACTCTGTAACTCTGGGCAATAGCTTGCTTAATCTCCACAACGGCCCCTTGCAGCGGGATGCCTGGCTTTCACCTTGGGGATGCCCAGTAATGGGTTATCTCGCAGGGGAATACCAGGACGGGTTCCCTAAGCAAGCGCTGGGACGCTTCCGGGCAGCCATGCGCTCTACAAATCAAATTTCATTTCATTTCATTTCATTTCATGGATCTTTCTGGGCCTTCTTCCTCCTTCCCTACCTGAGCCCCTTCGTCTTCTTTTTCTATTATTGTGACTATCTTCCTCCTCGTTCCCTTTTCTGCATGCTTCTTAATTCTCATTGTTATTGCCTATTTTTTCGGTGTTTGTGAGTATTCTTGAAATGACTATGTTACAGTTATAGTTTTTCTTGTTTCCTCCTCACTTCTTAACTAGCTTTGACGCTGTTGGTTTCTTCTTTCCTTCTTTGGTATTTTCACTCAATGTTTTTCCTCATGTCTCTGTAGATTCTACATCTCGCTCCGTGGTGTTCTCCTGGTTGTGCGCTTTGCTGACCCTGGAAGTTTTGCCTGCTCAATGTGGCTTCACCCCCCCTCCTTTCACTCCTGGTTCGGTTCCTGGTTGTGCTCCCTCGCCTTCCCCCGTTTGTAGGTATGTTTTATCCTCCAATGGTTCACATCTCTTTTTTCTTGTATGTTACCCTTCTCTCCTCCTTTTCATTTTGCCCCTTCTTTTCATTGGGTGTCATTTTTCGTTTTATCTCTTCCTCTCTTCTATTGCTATCTTTCGTCTATCGTTTTGTCTATGCACTGGCGATACGGCTCCAATTTCTTTGCACTTTCTTTTCTAGTTCCGACATTTCTTCCTTTTTTTCTGCTTTTTACACTCCTCCTTACTTTGTAATGCGCTCTATTGAACCTCCTTTTTTATTTCTACTATCTCTTTGTTGTATATCTTCACTAGTTCTGGATTTATTTTCTCTTGTGGCTTTTTTCTGTGATTTTATCCACTTTGGTTATCATATTTTTTATCATACTTTATGTCATTAAGAATTATTTCATGGAACCTTAATGGTCTTAATTCTCCCATTAAAAGAAAGTATTTTATCCCATCTAGCCAAATTTAATGTAGATTTTGCATTTTTACAAGAAACTCATTTATCTGAGGTTGAATCTGTTTAACTTAAGAGGGGTTGGGTGGGTAAAGTTTTTTATGCTCCTGGTGATGGTAAAAGCAATGGTGTAGTAATTTTGTGCTGCAAATCCCTTTCTTACTCCTTAGTTGCTACAGAATCAGATACTGATGGCAGATGGCTATATGTCAAACTCTCTTTAAGGGGTCTTCCACTGTCTCTTAAATGTATATGCCCCTACAGGAGGCGACCCTACTTTTTGGCATACGATGGCTACTCGTATCACTAAATTTATGAATGACAATTTCATCTGACAGGAGATTGTCATCAACCTCTTGATCCCTTTCTTGACAGACGGTCCAAAGCCTCCTTCATCCCCAACAAGCCTCACAAACTCTTTGCTCAGGCAATTTCACAACACAAGCTTATTGATGCTTGGCGTTTGTGTAATCCGGCAACTAAAGAGTTTACTTTCTATTCACCCTCTTATCATTCTCAGTCACTGATCGATTATATTTTTGTTTCTCACCACATTTCTCAAACACTCACTAATGCAGAAATTGGTCCCATCTTATGGTCAGATCACGCTCCTGTCTCGAATAATATTGATACTTTACCAAAAATTACGGGACCTAGGAGGTGGCGTTTCAATAATACTCTTCCTTTAGACCCCAAATTCATCGCCTCTTTCACTATTTTTTTTTAACAAATTCTTTGAGATTAATGATACTTACTCTATTCCCAAGCATACTATTTGGGATGCCTTTAAAGCTCCAGCGAGGGATTTCATAATTGGGTTTGTCGCCAAAAAGCGGAAAAGTGCTTGCAAATTTACTGGAGATCTTCTCCAAAAAATTAAGAGACTGGAGCACTCCTATTATAATTCACATTCTCAAGACAGTTTGACAGCTCTTATTGATGCCAAGATGCAATTCAACAAAAAATCCATGGAAGATGCTTCTTTATATTTGTTAAAATCCAGTGCGAAATTTTATGGGGTTAAGAACAAAGCGGGGAAAATGTTGGCTAATTATTTGAAAGTTAAACATAATAAGTTAAATATTGAATCTGTTTTTGATGAGAATTCTGATCTTAAACATAAGGATGTTGACATTTTAACTGAATTTTCTCGCTTCGATAACACTCTTTACTCTTCGATACTCAACCCTCCGCCCAGTCCCTATCAACTTTTTTCTCCGGCATACATCAACCTCACCATTTACCTCTTGCTTTAACCTCTTTAGAATCTGACATATCCCAACAAGAATTATTCACTGCACTTCAACACCTTAAAAAAGATAAGGCTCCTGGACCAGATGGGTTCACAGTCGAATTTTACCTTAAATTCTCTAAACTACTCCTACCTAAATTACATTCCGTCATAGATGTATTTGTCACCTTGGGTAGCTCTTCGGGTACCTTTTCTGACGCTCACATCTGCCTCATACCTAAAGAAGGGAAGGACTCCAGATATTGTAAAAACTATAGACCCATTTCATTGGTTAACATTGATTTTAAAATATTTGCCAAGTCACTTGATGCAAGATTGGATCTCTTTTTACCAGACCTGTTGGGTCCGGAACAGTCTGGATTAGTCAAAGGGCGTTTTATCACTGATAACACTAGACTTTTGTTTAATGTTCCATCCAAATCCTCGCGTTTACAACACTCCCTTGGAGCGATTGCATTAGATGCTAAAAAAGCGTTTGACAGGGTTGAATGGACATATCTCTTATCTACCCTTAAATGGTTTGGTTTTGGCCCTAAATTTATTTCCTTAATTTCCTTTCTTTACTCCAACCCACAAGCGGCAGTTTGTGCCAATGGTTTAGTCTCCTCCTTTTTTTACTTAGAAAGAGGAGTTCGCCAAGGATGTACCCTCTCCCCGTTTCTCTTTAACTTAGTTTTAGAACCCTTCCTTTCCAAGCTGCGTCAAAATCCTACCATATATGGCTTTCATACGCCACATTCTCATATCAAACTTGCTGCAATACGCGAATTACACATTACTTTTTCTGTCCAACCCCAATGAATCTATACCCGCTTTCCTAGAAGAGGTGCGTGAATATTCCCTGATTTCCGGATATAAATTAAACAATGACAAATGCGAGATTCCACCTTTACCAAAATTTACTTTTAAACCTGATTTCAGTGCTTCTAATTTCACTTGGAGCCCCTCTCACATTAAATACTTAGGACTGCATGTTACCCCCTCAATCTCGGACACGATCTTGCTCTGTCTTAATAAATGCATTCAGAAACTTTCAGATCTGACCACTAGATGGCATCCTCTTTATCTATCATGGTGGGGCCGCCTCGATGCCATTAAGATGATGTTATCTCCCATAATTCTTTATACGATCTCTAATATCCCAGTCCCCATTCCCACAAAAATTTTCAGGAAAATTAACATAATTCTCTCTACCTTTCTTTGGAACGGTAAGAAGCCTCGGATGTCCATTCTCAGACTAATACATCCCAAGTCGGAAGGTGGAGTCAATTTCCCGGACTTCCCGGCTTACCAAAAGGCTTTCTTCTACAGCAAGCCTCCTTTTGGTTACAGGATCCTGATGACAATTGCCCTTCGTAGATAACAATTGAACGTCTCTCACTCTCCCCCTTCTCTTTTGCTGAATATCTTTCTTTCTCTCGTAAACCACATACGCTATCCACTCCCATACACAGATTTACTACCAAATTACTCTTATCTTCTGCCCTCGCTCCTCCCACTACAGCTGCTGATTTTCTAAACTCCACCATTTGGCACAATAAGAATTTGCTAATTAACAATAAACCCTTCTAATGGAAGTCCTGGAGGCAGAAGGGATTAATTTGGATATCTCAGCTATTCTCCAATTCTACCTTTCTCAACACTCAATCTTTTAATTGACCTGCTTCTTTTACCAGCAAATACCTTTTGCTTAAAGAGGTGGTATTGCTGCATTACACTCATTTTTCGCACTCTCACTCTCTTCCTACATCTCCTAATCCTATTTCACAGCTCCACTCTTTTTTACGTACCACATCCAAAGCCTCCACTATTTACAAATACCTCCACACTATAGACTCTATTCGGCCTAAATCTAAGGTGGAAGAGCAATGGGAATGTGATTTTGCGACTTCCTGGCCCGTATCTCTGTGGGATAAGCTATGGACCAAAATTCGTAAATCGCCCAGAGCAGCTACTATACGCAGTCCCTTTTCTTTATTTATAATAGACTTCTCTTTACACCACACGCTTTGAGTAAAACGTTTTCCACAGTTCCAGACCTTTGTTGGTCTTGCTCTTCCCCGCACGCCACTTTATTTCATATGTTATTTTCATGCAGTGTTGTTCATGATTTCTGGAAACAAATCTGGTCCGAAATCAATGCAATTTTTCACACTCAAATTGCTTTTTCTTTCACTCATATTTTTCTGGGAAATCTTTCTTCCGGCTGGGAAGACACTGCACTAAATGTTCAAATTATTGATCTACTGCTAGCTGTTGCATTCCAACAGATTACAGCTAATTGGAAAAACTCTTTGAATATCTCTTTTAGAGCATGGTGGTACAATGCCTGTCACAATCATAGACTGGATACTGCTTTAGTCTTTCCTATTCATATGGCAACGAAGCATATGGATTTATGGCTTCCTATTACGTTATACCTTGATGTATGTGCTAAGCGTTCATTTCATTTACATCCAGCCCAACAAAAAGTCTCAAAACACCCTTAACTGACGTGGACGGTCCTTCTTTCTCCACTTTTTTATTATGTCTCACTACTGTTTACACTATTCCACTTATATTTTATTTCATTTGTTTTTCTAGAGCCCATTTTAATTACTAGTATTGATGCATTGCTTTATTTGATTGTCATTACTTCTTTCTTGTATTGCTTTTATTTATTGTATTGACACCCTTCTCTTGATCAATAAAATTCTTTTTTGAATTGAAAAAAAAAAACTAGTAGGTTATTAGAGTGATGCTCAATACATAAGTATGACCAGGGTTGACAATTGCATTGTGCTTGTTTTTATAGTGTAAAGCACTAGCATTTTCATTACAACGTTAAAGTGTGGTTATATACACAATTTAGGGGGCCAGTATTGGTAATGTAAACAGGGCCAATCCGGTGCATTGCTATTTATGTAAGGCACGCCATAATTATAACATGAATGTAGTCCTAGCAGGTAACAAGGCATGGTTTGTGATTGACAGCCTGTGGAGAGGCAGCATGAAGGAAATTAAATAGGTTGATGGACTAGGTCTCACCTGCCTGAAATGGTAGCGTGAGATCACTAAAGGTATTGGAGTCAGAAGGCAATTGGAGGGAGAGAGTGCCATAGTCAAATACTTCTCGAATCACAGTCTAGTTTTAACCCTATCCAGAGGACCAGAAAGAAAGGAATTAGGATTCATTTTCGAGGAAGAAGTTTTCCTGCAATGGGTGCGATGACCTGATTTGTGGGTCATCTGTTACAGGTCTACATTGTCTGGAAATGTGTCTGTGAACTGCTGGATATGAAAAGTATTCTCCCAAATAGCAAGAACAGCTTTTAGGAGAGCCTCTCCGAAGGGGAGCAAAGGCGCTGAAACTATAAAGGATGGTAGCTATATTTTCATCAAAATGTTAAGATTTTGCCTCTGCAGGGGTGCAGGTACCGTTCTAAAAATTCTGATTTTCTTACTATTGGGGTGAAAAAATAGACCTCTTCGGACAAAGGACGAGAGGGTTAGAGATGTCAGCTTTTGCTGAGGTATCCATACCCACCTGTAACACTATTTCTTGTAGAGACTCAATGTAGCGCAGATTCTTCACCTTTTGAATATTCCCCAGGCATCAGACTTAATCTGGAAACTTGTCAACAGTACTTCTACAAGCCAGTAGGTGGTGCTGTGTGCACCAACACGATTCTGGTCCAGAAATGATATGTGGAGCCTATATAGGGACTGCACCTGTGCGCTGTCAGTTGTTTGAGAGTGTCAGCGCCCTAGTTGCAGAGCCTCAAGAGCAAATTGGTGTGATTACTGTGCCGATTCCTAGACTTGGGAGCTTATTAATAGATAGTGGCCAACCACAGAATGGGGAGGATCAGAAGCTCGGTGAGGAATCTGGACTAAAAAGAGTAACTGCCAGAAAGAGCGTTATTAAAGGTAACTTGATCATCTGAAAGAGCGTTCTAGCCACAGATGCATCAACCCTTTGTAACAACATCAGTACCTATTTGGAGGTAGGTCTGTGGATGAACTCAAATCAGAAAGTACTTCAGGAATGAGTGGGCAAAATTGCCCTCTTGGCGAAATGGACTGTTCAGATACTAGTGCTTCATGAACATATGGAGGGACGCCTACATAGCCGCCTGGCAGATGTCCAGGCGAGGGACTTGGTTTGTCAATGCAATAGTAGCAGCTTTTACCCTGATAGAAAAAGCGCATTCCTTTTTAGGGCTGATTTTTAGTCAGAGCTTAGCTGATCTTAATACAGAGCACTATCCAGCTGGATGTGTCTCTACTGCACAGCCCCGTCGTTTTTGCGCCAGAGAACCCCACAAAGAGTTGATCGTCAATCTGGTGCTCTCTGGTACGATCTAAGTAAAAGCTCAGTGTTCTCTCAGGCCCCATGTGATGGAGTCTCGCCTCATCCTTAGAGGGGTGAAGCTGTGTAGAACTCCAGCAAGGTTACGTTCTAACCAACGTGAAATGGTGCCACAAAGTTAGGCAAGAAAACTGCCCTTTTCCGCAAAACCAGCTTGTATGGAAAGGTGGTGGTGTATGACCAGTTCACACAGACAGCTTGAAGCTCACTCGTGCCACGACAATATTATGGCGATGAGGAGCACTGTTGAGGGTGAGAAGATAGAAGGAGCAGCTGGGAAGCAGCTCAAAGGGAGTGCATAGCAGAAACAGGACTAATTTAACACCTCCTGTGGTATGACAAAAGGAGAGTGAGGTAACAAAATGTCGTAAACTTTTCGAAAGCGCATAACAATTGGGTCTTAAACAATAAAGGTTGATCCCGCAACCTAAAAAAAGCCGAAAGGTACTCTTTATCTGTGCCCAGAGTAAACCCATGCCAGCCCAAGATCAAAACAAATAAAGCGTCAGATAACTTTGCCTGGACAGGGTCTATCAGCGGAGTACTGCACCAAGTCACAAATCAGTCCCAAAGGAAGGTGTATACAGTTTTTGTCAAGGGACACCATGATGCCAAGATGACATCAACCACCTCCAGAGGAAGGCCAAAGGTGTTCAGCTGTCGGTGCTCAATCTCCAAACATAAAGGTGGAGATTGCGAAGACCTTGATGCAACCCTGCCCCGTTGCTTCGGCAGCAGATCCCCCAGGATGGAGGACAGATGCTCATGCCCAGATTTCTGGATACCATATTCTCTGTGCCCTATCCAGATCCACGAGGATGACTCGGGCGGTCCTTGTCTTCTTCACATTTTGGGGCAGAGAGGTATTGATGGGAAGGTATACAGGGGTCCAAAGTTTAACTCTAGGCAGAACAAGTCCCCAAGTGAGCGATGCCTTGGAAACTTCAAGGCGCAGGACTACTAACTTTGCACATCTGCTGTGGCGAACAGATCGAGCAAATATTTTCCCCATTCACAGAAGAGACTCTGCACCAAGTTCATGCTTTGTGGTTACTTTATATGCTATGTTTTTTGGTTATGCCACGTGTTTACTATACGTACTATCCAAAATCTTGCTCACTAAGTAAAGCGCTCCGTTACCCTACCTAGGGTCTGGTACGCGCTATAGAAAACTCTAAAAATAAAAATAAAATAAAACGTTTAACTGCTACTCGTAACCTGCTAGGATTCAACAGCTGAGCAAGTGCGTCCACGAAAAATCTGTGGTGGTCTAGCGGTGCATGGTATCCTAGTACAGGGTCTAAGACTTTGTTTGTTACAGGGTCCGTGACCTCATTCTGCTCTACCAGCATCCCCTTGATAGATGGAAGGAAGGCTTTCAACTCCAAGAGGATAGCCTGAGCTCCAGAAGGCTGATATGGAGTAAGGACTCCACCGGAGGCCTTTAATCTCCACCTCTCCAAGATAGCCAACCCAACCCAGAAACGATGCATCGGTCAACACTGAGCTCTGTATGGGGAAGGGAGAGGGGTCTGTTGATGATGCATACCTGGTCCAGTAACCACCACTGACCGTTTGCAGTCTCCTCCAAAATCTGAACCTGGTTAGAGACCCTTGATATTGGGACCAGTGAGTCTTGAGATCCCACTGCATAGCGGGGAGGATGGCTAAGGAATCTGCAGCTAGATAGACCCTTTACCAATCCTTACCAAAGGTAAGTAACTTGCTCATCTGCAAATTCCTTACCTTAGAATAGATACCAAAGCAATACCTCCCCGAAGGTGGGTCTGTGGACCAATTTCACACAAGGAAGTCCTGAAGAACCGAACAGGCAAAGTGCTCATCCATACCGACCTGCCTGCCCAGAAAGTAGTGTTTGGTAAATGTGTGCAGGGAAGCCCACAATGCTGCCTAGCAGATGTCCAGGACTGGAACTCAGAGAGCTAACATAGTGGTTGCAGCTTTAGCTCTGGTGGAATGAGCATGCAAACCTTCAGGTGGTTGTTTCTGAGCCAATGCGTAGCAGATTTTGATGAAGAGTATGATCCATCGTGAGATGGTCCTCTTCTGCTTTCCAACATACCCCATTAAGAGTTTGTCGTCTACCCGGAACTCTTTTGTGCAGTCAAAGTAGAACGACAACACTCTTTTTGGATCCAGACAGTTCATTCACTCTTCTTCCTTGGAAGGATGAGACGGAGCGTAAAAAGTAGGCAGAGTGATGGTGTGGCCTATGTGAAATGGAGTGCCCACTTACAGAAGAAAAGAAGCTCTCGTTCAAAGCACCAGTTTGCCTGGGTAGATGTTAAGATGAGGAGGCTTGGATCACAAGGCCTGAAGCTCAATGACACTCTGGGCAGATTTTATTGCCACCAGGAAGGCAGTCTTGATGGTAAGGAACCTGAGAGGACATTTATACAGGGGCTCAAACCGAGGGCACATCAAGAATGTCAGGACCAGATTATGGTCCCATTGAGGCATAACAAAAGGAGTGGGCGGAAACATATGGTGCAGAACTTTCAAAAACCTATGTACAATAGGGGATTGGAAAAGGGAAGGTTGGTCAGGCAACTAAAGAAAAGCAGAGATTGCAGAAAGATATACCTCATCAGTGTCCAGAGCAGAGTTCTGTTGTACACCACGCCAAAAAATATTTCCAAAGGCAGGCGTGAACAGTCTTAGTAGCGGGACACCTGGACTTGCCAATAACGTTACAGACTTCGGTCGGAAAGTCGAAAGCGGTCAACTGTCGCTGCTCAACCTCCAAGTAAGAACGCAGAGCGCCAACAGGTTCGGTGGGAGAACCCTTCCTAGCTGGTGCAACAAAAGATCCTCCAGAAGGGGCCGCCTGATTGGAGGACCGATGGCCATGCTCAACAGCTAGGGATACCAGATTGTCTGTGCACATTCCGAGTCACAAGGATGAACTGATCGTCTTGAGAACTCTGGGCAGGGGTGGTATGGGCAGAAAGGTGTACAGGAATCCTGAGCTCCACTTGGGACGAAAAGCGTCTCCGAGCGAGAGCCGCCTAGGAAACTCCAGCAAGCAGAACTGCTGACATTGCACTTCTCGTCAGTGGCGAATAGAGCCAACCAAGTCTCTCCCCACTTCTGAAAGTGGCCTTGCACTCCAGATGGAGACAACATATATGATCCGTTAGGCATCTTGGGTTGAGTTTGTCAGCTCTGGGGTTCAGAAAACCCGCCAGATGTTGAACCACCAGGCATATTCCCTGCTGTCTAGCCATGTCCAGAGACGCAGGGCTTCTTGACCAAGCTTGTTGCAGAACCACATAGTGGTGACGTTGTCTCTGAACACCTGCAGTAGCCTTCCTTGGATGGAGGGTAGAAAGGTTTTAAATGCCAATTGGATCACTCTGAACCACCAAAGGTTTGATGTGGAGCCAAATTCCGCCGGAGTCCTCTGATCTCTACCTCTCCCAGATGGCCGCCCCATCCCAGGAGTGACGCATCTGTCACTACTGTGAGATCTGGTAGGGAAAGGCAGAGGGGGCACAGTTTGTTAGCCACCATTGCAGATCTATCACAGTTCCCTCCGAGATCTTGACAATGTTAGAGAGATTTCCCTGATGCTGCACCCACTGGAAATTCAGGTCCCACTGAAGAGCCTGTATATGCCAACGGGCATGTGTTACAAACAGGAGGCCACAAGGCCCAGCAGCCTAATAGTCAGTCTCACTCAAAATCAGCGATAGATGCTGAAACATCCGATTCATAGCCTGAATATCCTGGACTCGCCCTTCGGGAGGATAGGCCCAAAACTGCACTGTGTCCAGAAGAGCTCCGATGAAAGGGAGAATCTGTAGGAGAGAGTCAGGTGTGACTTCTGCACATTGATATAGAACCCCAGAGAATGCAGGAGGTTCGTTGTAGTCTGGAGGTGGGAGACAGCAGGGGAGGATCCTGCCTTCAACAGCCAGTCGTTGACATAGGGGAAAGGCTGGCACCCCCAGACTTTCACAGTTGGGCTGCAGTCAGTGCCATCAACTTGTTGAATACCCAAGGGGCACTGGTGAGGCCAAAACGGAGCACAGTGAACTGAAAATGCTAGTGGCCCACCGTGAAAAGAAGGTAATGCCTGTGGGTAGGCAGGATGGGATTGTGGAAGCATGAATCCTGCAAGTCCAACGCCACCATCCAGTCCCTTGGGTCCAGGGCATTCAGGACCCGACCAACAGTAAGCATCCTGAATTTCTCCTTCTTGAGGAAGAAAATGAGTGTAGGTTGAGGATAGGACAAAGGCATCCATCCTAATTGGGCACCAGAAAGTAGCAGGAATAGCAACCATAGCCTACTTCTGGCATCAACACTCTCTCTATGGCTCCTATGGCCGTCACTTCTTGGAGGTGTCGTAAGTAGGTGGAATAGATGTAGGGGTACAGTTGAAGGGGAGGGAGCAGCACCTCCAGACAATCTTCAAACCCTACCTTTACAATGTTATGGACTGCCAGTGGGGCAGGTGATGGCGAATCACGCTGCCCACTGGGTGCCCATTATGGTAAATGGGAAGCTAGGAGGGTTTGGAGGCTGCTGGGGGGTTGGTGGCCTGTCACCCGACACATGGGCCGGTCGGAACTGCATCCATGGCCACACAGTTGCTGGACAGTTTGCGTGCCGCAGTGGCTGGAAGTGGCTGGGAGGGTAAAGATTCAACCATGAAAGGAATGAAAGGCAAATTCAGCATGACGAGGGGCCATAGAAATGCCCAAGGACCTGACTGTAGCCCTGCTGTCCTTAAAGCGCTCCAGTGCCGAATTTGTCTGGTTTCCGAAGAGACCAGAGCCATCAAACGGCATGTCCAAGAGGGAGGACAGGACATCCTCAGAAAAGCCAGTAGTCCTCAACTAGGCGTGCCGTCATAGGGCCACTGTCAATGAAACCGCTCTGCCTAGTGAGTCAGTGGCGTCTAATCCATAGTGAATGGTGAACTTAGCAGCATCCCTCCCAACAGCAACAGCCTGGGTGAGCACAGGCCAGGCCTCCTCGGCAGCATCAGCGCAACCATATTCCATAGAGCGTGGGAATAGTGCTCCAAAAATTATGTGGTTTTCACAGACAGCAGTGCCAGGCTGGTGGAAAAAAACATCTTCGTCCCAAGATTATCCAGCGTCTTTTCAATCCAGCGAATTTCCAATCGCTGAAATTCCTCGTGGATTTCAGCGATTGGAAGCTGAATCCTTCCGTCTTCAGGACACTGAATCGGTTTTGGGGCCCTCTGGAGGTGGATCTTTTTGCAAGCAGGCTCACCTCCCAACTCCCAAACTATTTCAGCTGGATGCCCGACCCGAGTGCTCTGGCATTCAACTATTTCCTTCAGCCTTGGAGGGATAATCGGGGATATGCCTTTCCCCCTTTCGCAATGATTCAGAGAATGCTTCAGAAGGTGAGACAAGACAAGTGTCTCCTCCTTTTGATAATTCCCTTCTGGCCCTCCCAGTCGTGGTTTCCCACAGCTCTGGAACTGACTTGCAGTACTCCCTTCCTGATCCCTTCACTGGAAGATCTTCTCACAGATTCAGACGGTCGAATACACCCTCTAATCCTCAATCGGAGTTCATCCCTTCTTGCCTGGAGGGTGTCAGGAGATCTAACGAAATCTCAGGTCTTTCGGATGCGGCTTCAATCCTTCTCAGGGAGTCCTGGGCACCAGGCACCCATTATAGATACAATAGAATCTGGAAACTTTGGGTATGCTGGTGCTTGGAAAGGGACCTGGATCCCTTGGAGAAACCTATTGTTGATGTGACTAATTTCCTGGTTGAACAATTCGAGAGGGGACTTCGTTACAGATCCATTAACTGCTTTAGATCTGCAATTTCTGCAGGCCATACTCTTGTTAATGGGAAGACCATTGGGAAGAATGTCATTAATTTTAGGGTTATGAAAAGGATTCGTCTTAAAAGACCCCCTAGACCCAAGTATGATATACTTTGGGATGTTAATTTGATTCTTCGTCTCTTTACTCATTGGCCTTCTAATTCTCTCCTCAACAGGAAGAATCTTTCTATTAAACTGGCTACTCTTTTATGCCTAGTTTCTTGCCGAAGATCTTCAGATATCCGTTCTCTTGATATTACCTATCGTTCTTACAATGTTTTTGGCGTTAAGTTCGATATCCATAGTAGGACATAAACCATGTCTGACTCCATTTTTTATCCACGATTCGACCTTCATCCTAAACTCTGTGTTGTTGAGTGCATGAAGGAATAGGACCTTAGAATGTCTGGATTCCGTCCAGATGGCGTTAATCAATTGCTTATCTCCTTTGTTAAACCTCATAAGGCTATTAGTTCCTCCTCTATTGCTAGATGGATTAAATCCGCCTTGAACCTAGCTGGGGTTGACTTGAGTAGATTTCAGGCTCATTCCCTTAGAGGTGCTATGGCTAGCAAATCACTTTGGACTGGAGGTAAGTTGGATGACATCTTGAAAGCTGCTGACTGGTCCAATGCCGGTACCTTTGCTCGTCACTATTGTAAACCCATCCAACACATGTCTGATGCTGTTTTAGGAAGTTTCCAACATGCATAATGTAGCCTCCGGTCTTGTAATGAAATTGCGATTCTCATATTTAAAGACTAGAGAATCTGGATTTCATTAAAGACTCGGAGGCTGACATTATCCCTCCCTCCCTCCTCCGGAGGCATTTCAATATATATTTTTACCTTGTACAATTTATTGTAATGCTTACTGTCCTTGATTTTTTAACTTATGGATTTGTTTTTTATGACATGTTTGGAATTGTGTCTATTGAGTTTTGGACTAATTTATTTATCCTTTCAGATAATGCCTGATCTTGACTACGACTTTCAAGAGTGCGTCCTGCCTGGATTTCTTCCTTCTGCCTTCTCCACTCAAGTTTCGAGATATTCTGTTTTTCATCTCCTATGTTGCGGAGTTTGATTCTTTTTCGCCTCAAGCCTTTGAACTCTTCATGAACTTTATCTACTCTGATGTCCTCATTTAAAAGAGTGTGTGTTGTTGGCTCATGGCATTTAGCTGTTGCCTTTGTTCTATTTGGAACTTTTGTATTGTGATGCGGCAGCTGGGATATGCATTAAAGATGTATGCATAATGTCAGCCTCCTAGTCTTTAATAAAATCCAGATTCTCTAGTCATGTAAATATGAGAATCGCAATTCTCTGTCCGGGGGAGCGGTAAAGGATTGCCCCAGGATTTACATGAGACGTTGAGGCTTGGACCACCAAGCTTTCTGAGGTATGGTGTTGGGTGAGAAAATGTGGCTTCTCTGGAGCGGGGCTTTAGTGGTGGGCAATTGTCCTGTTCACAAGAGCCCCTCTGTTGGACTTTGACCAAGTCCCAAGCAGGAGGTCAG
The DNA here is from genome assembly GCF_964263255.1 of Lissotriton vulgaris. Taxonomy (NCBI): domain Eukaryota; kingdom Metazoa; phylum Chordata; class Amphibia; order Caudata; family Salamandridae; genus Lissotriton; species Lissotriton vulgaris. The sequence continues at coordinate 271,863,274 of NC_141694.1, read as the reverse complement.
TAAGTGCCTCACAGAAAGGGAGAAGTGGTTCTGATGGGGGCACTCCCGGTTGAAACACTACCGTCAACACATTAGTCTTGACTGCCACCAAGGGAAAGCTAAGGTCCAGGTCCTCAGCTGTGCTCCGCACCACCATTGCAAAGGATGCTCCCTTCTCCGTAGCCACAGAAGGGGAGAAAGCATGCCAGTATCTGGAGAAGTTTCCAGTCCACTGGCTTTACCCAGATCCTCACTCCAGTCTATTTGTTCCTCAAAAGGCTGGTATTCTTCAGTGTCCAGGAACTCCTTCAATTCCTCTCCAAGTCCTAGCCCATAAGAATAGGATTCTGGCTTTTGTCTGCAAGGTATGGCTCAAGTCGGCTTTGGACGACACCATTACGGCTCGGTGTTGGAGTCAGGGATGAGGATGGGGACGGTGGCCCTGGGAGCACCATCCTTGGGATCGGCATTGAGGAAAATCGAGGTGGTATGACCGGTGCCGATCCGGATTCATCTGTAGATCCTTGGGGCCTAATTGTCACCGGAGCCTCTGGTGTGGATCCAGTAGGGCCCCCCATAAGAACATGTGGGTCCTGAAGGCACACCAGAGGGAACAGGCCGCCCATAGATGAGGTGTATGGCCTTATAAATTCCTTTCAATTGGGCGGAGGTCGCACAGGATCCCGGAAAAACTACTAGTGTCTCTACCAGGGAATGTGTTACCGAAGGTAAGCCAGTTGTGTATCTGATTGAAACGTCTAGCCGCATATTCCTTACCTTAGAATACATACCCAAGCAATACCACTCTGGAGGTGAATCTGTGAACTAGATTCATACTGGTTCTACAGGACCAAATGGGCAAAAAACCCGCCCTGATTGTCCAGGCAATAGTGCTTGGTGAACATATGCAGTGAGGCCCATGTTGCTGCATACGTTGGGACTGGGTGTCTGACTCATTCACTGCGATGTCTCTCTCTTCGCAAAACTCTCTCAACTTATGCATAAACAGTCCCCAGACATTCAAAGCAGACTCCATCTTGGCAGGATGCTCACAGACACGTGCAACACAGGGGACTTAACTGCCTGAGCTGAAGCAAGAGTACACAATTCACACAGTATTCAGCAAGTTTCCTATCCCAGAGAACTCAAACTCACTAGTCTAGTGCCACACACCATTCATCCACACACAACCCTCCCTCGGACTGGTAAGGCAGTTTCTACTACCCCTGATTTCTCAACCTGACCACACATGACACAGGTACCAAACTCTGGGAGCGGGGCGGGGAACAACTGTACTGGACACTATTACGTTGCTACCACTGGATCCCACCCTCTGGTGAATCCAGAAAATTCTAACTGCACTTAGGGGATAGAAACCACCCTGAGCTAGTGACACCTAACTCACAGTGCACAAGAAACACATTTCCCAAGAAATGACATTCAGAACAATTTAGAAACCATGATCCCCAAAATGTGATTTATCTAAAATGCAGAGTTTTGTGGTGCTGCCAGCTGCCGCTGTGGTACAGCGCAAACCCAAATCCGGATCCCTTCTGCTGCCTACCAATGTTAGCAATTGCGATTTCCGGTTGGCTGGGGCTTGCGCCAAAACCAGGCAGAAACCACCGTTCTAAGTCAGGGCAAGGGAGTTACACGCCAAAGATTACCCCTGCTCACCCTCTAGGCAACGTGGCGCGAGCAGAAAGGCTTACCCCGGAGGAAATGTAGGTTAAGTGTTTGCGCACGCACCCCCAGCGACAACACCCAAGGCCCACCACAAAGGAAACTCCACACAAGGTTGTGTATAAAAATAGTCTTTGTATTATACCAAACACATTAGATAAAAACACACACTTTAAAATGTGCCAACAGGCACGGGCAGAATTTACAGGGGATGTATGTACAGGACAGGGCCACATGGACACAGTCCCTTTTTATACAGGTAAATCCTTTTTCCTTAGGTGCAGGGTGGGGGGAAAAACCAGTCGCAGCTGGTTTTGGAGCACTGTAATGTGCTCAGCCCCTCTCACTATTCAGGCTAGGGTCATTAGACACACCACAGGGGGCGGAGCCAGCATTGTGTTGGGACAGCTCAGCCCTATTCAGGTCCCAGGTGCACTCCTACCTCACATCAGCATGCTAATCTAAGTACTCACCACCGGGGCAGACCCATCCTGACTCCTGGAGCCAGGCTCACCAGCCAGCTCCAGCCAATCACACGTCAGACACAAATTACACAAACATGTCAACTTCTAGAAGTGGCACTTCCACACTAGACACAATCACGCCGCATACATCATTGCCCAGCATTTAATCACACGAGTCCGCACATACCAAACTCAAGCCTGCACTCCCCACACATCAGGAACTAACATGGACACATACATTCCCCATGCATTCCTATGGGAGGGCAGGCCAATCTCACCAGATGCACTCAGAGTGCGCACGCACTTTCCACTGGGACACAGTGAAAGTGTGCAGAAGCCAAAAATCACTAGCACTGGGTCACCACACAAAGCAAAAGGTTTAGGGGTGAACCTGCCAGAAGGGCCAAGTCCAACACAACCCCCTTTTAGCCAAAACACAGGGTAGACCAATCACCACTGTGATGGGCTTCCCTGCTGGGGCGATAGAACACAGATGCGGGCCCGCAACTGCAGGGACACCCTCCTGTTCTACGTCACGGTGAACCCATGTTGTTCCTTCTAAAACCACTGTCTGGACCAACTGGGCTACCCCACTGGTACTCCCAAGCTGTCCGCGGCCATGACCAGGCCCTAGGCCACCCAGGTGCCACTGGTCCCTGCCTATTCACAGAGCAGGGGTAGTAACCCCTGGAACATAATAGCCATGCTCCACTTTTCCTGTCTGTAAGACAGGGCTAGACTGCCACTGGTTCTCCAGCCTAGGGTCTACACCCTCAGGCGGACCAGGAGTCTCAGGGAAGGCTCTCCTCCCCCTACCTCTCTGTCTAGAGTTCCTCCTTCTCCTGCGAGGGGTACCCTCAGAACGCCATTCTCCCAACCTAGGGTTAACCCCCTCAGGTTGCACCGGGCTCAGAGGCGGGCTCTCCCACCCTCTGCACCACCTACCAGAGTTCTGCACCTTCCAAACTGGAGTGGTACCCCTGGAAGATGAACCGATCAGGACGCTGGTTACAGACGTCCTACCCTTCAGGTCAGGCGGATCCTGAACCTGGCCTCCTAACCTCTGGTCTTAAACCTTTGGTGGAATAATTGCCTGGACTCCAGGACTTCTGAGGATTTACACACCATCCCCCTGAGGCGAACACATGGCTCATATGTCGTGTGACCCAAATCCGGATCCCTTCTGCTGCCTACCAATGTTAGCAATTGCGATTTCCGGTTGGCTGGGGCTTGCGCCAAAACCAGGCAGAAACCACCGTTCTAAGTCAGGGCAAGGGAGTTACATGCCAAAGATAACCCCTGCTCACCCTCTAGGCAACGTGGCGCGAGCAGAAAGGCTTATCCCGGAGGAAATGTAGGTTAAGGGTTAGCGCATGCACCCCCAGCAACAACACCCAAGGCCCACCACAAAGGAAACTGCACACAAGGTTGTGTATAAAAATAGTCTTTGTGTTATGCCAAACACATTAGATAAAAACGCACACTTTACAATGTGCCAACAGGCATGGGCAGAATTTACAGGGGATGTATGTACAGGACAGGGCCACATGGACCACTGCCAGGAATAAGCACTTTTAGAACTAGAATACTTGTAGGAATTAGCACTTAGAACATAGAACAATAATAACTAACACAAAATAGAAAATAGAGCACACAACCAGTAACCACTGGTGAGAGGTAAGTACCACCTACGTCACCCTAACCACCTTAGGAGAATGCCACGCAGGGAACCAGGACCTCACTAGCAACACTTGTACTAGGAGGAACAACCACCTAAGTATCACTATACGTTTAGGGGTATAGGCATAAGAACATTACACATGATGCATCACAACATTCAGAGGTATAAGGAAAAAACACATGAAGCATAAACATACATTCAGCGGTGTAGGGAAAAGCACATGATGCATAAAAACACTTTCAGAGCTGCAGCAAAGAACAATTGCGCAGAAATCACCTAGGCCACAACCTGTGACTGTCCCCAGGCCAACTGGCCTCTCTGGGGCTGAAACGCCCTGTGTCCCAAAGTCAGGGTGCCTAAACGGAGCAGCTGCCCACTAAGTGCTGGGCAGCTGGAGAACTGAGCCTGGCACCACCATGCCTCCTTGCTCTCTTCTGGAGCTCTGACCAAAAATGCCCAAGGACACGTGGGAGCCTGGCAGGCTCTGAAACAAAACAACGGTGCTCCCAGGAGCCCTCGTGGGCTTAGAAAGAAATGTGGTGCCCTGGAGCCTCTCATGGCTCGTAAACAAGTATGTCCAGGAGCCTCGTGGGCTCTGAATAAACAATCTGCCCCCATGAGCCTTTCAGGCTCGAGAACGGTGTGCCCAGGAGCCTCGTGCTCTCAATAACAATGTGGGGCAAGGTGGGAGCAGCCCGCTGCCTTCCGGGGCCGCTCAAGGGATATGCACGGGCCCCACGGGACCTTTACAGAACAATGGTGCCCCCTGTTTGAGCCTTGCACGCTCCGATTGAAATTATGCCCCCAAATCACGGTGGAGCGGCCCACTGCCAAATGGGGCCCCCGAGACACCAACAGCAACGTAGGAGGAGCCCTCTGCAGAGCGGGGCTGCTCGTGTCAAGGCACCGGCAGGGTACGCGGCCTCGTACCTTCCCCCCCAGCAGGCTTTCACTCACCGGCTTCCTGGACCTGGGGTGCAGCACGTCTCCATCCACCGCGGCGGGGGCAGGCACCGGCAATGTGCTGCGGGCCCCCCTCTGCCTCACGGACACAGCTGCTGCAGGGCACGGGCTCTCCTCCTCACCCGGAGCCCCGACGCGGATCAGGCGGCTTCTCTGTGTCCCTGCTCCTTCTCCTCATGGCCGCAGGCGTGACTTGGCAGCAGGCGGGGCTCTACCGTAATACGGGAGCCCCGCGGATTTCACCTGCTCGCTCCCTGCCTCACTTCTCTGCACCGGAGCGCGGGGTGAGCACCCGTCCGCTTCCGGTTTGATTCTGGCAGCACTTCCGGGTCGTCGCAGGCAGCGCTGCGGCCCGGAGGGGGGATAATTAACGATTGGGCCCAAGGACGGCAGTAGCAAATACTGCAATGCAGGGTGGGCACCTGCAGGTTAAACAGCCCTCAATGATGGGGCAATCCGCGGCAGTCAAAGCGGGGTGGGCACCCACGCCGCAAATTACTTCCCTGAAGGGGGGATCCCCACGCTGGGGAATCCCTCCAGGCAGGCAGCTCAGGGCTATCAGGAACGCAGCAGCGCTGGTCCCCTTAGGCTGCCCCCACAGCGCTCCCAAGCGCCATAAAGATAAGGAGTGAGGGCAAAGCGCTCCCCAGCGCTAGGATGCCCCAAAGTGTAGTCAAAATAAAAAGTCCTTCAGGAGGTGGGGGGGCTAGGCTGGGCCCAGGATCCAGCTCACAGGGTCCTGCTAGGCAGGGAGGCAATCCCCAGTGGCGGTCCTCCTGGCGCCCCCGCAGCAGCAGGCCCCCCTCAGCTTGGATCAGGAGAGAACATTTTGCAAGAGGACACAGCCCCTTTTTATACAGGTAAATCCTTTGTCCTTAGGTGCAGGGTGGGGGGAAAAACCAGTCGCAGCTGGTTTTGGAGCACTGTGATGTGTTCAGCCCCTCTCACTATTCACTAGTCAGGCTAGGGTCATTAGACGCACCACAGGGGGCGGAGCCAGCATTGTGTGGGGACAGCCCAGCCCTATTCAGGTCCCTGGTGCACTCCTCCCTCACATGAGCATGCTAATCTCAGCACTCACCACCGGGGCAGACCCATCCTGACTTCTGGAGACAGGCTTACCAGCCAGCTCCAGCCAATCACACACCAGACACAAATTACACAAACATGCCAACTTCTAGATGTGGCACTTCCTCACTAGACACAATCACGCCGCATACATCATTACGCAGCATTTAATCACACAAGTCCGCACATACCAAACTCGAGCCTGCACTCCTCACACATCAGGAACTAACATGGACACATACATTCCCCATGCATTCCTATGGGAGGGCAGGCAAATCTCACCACACGCACTCAGAGTGCGCACGCACTTTCCACTGGGACACAGTGAAAGTGTGAAGAAGCCGAAATCACTAGCACTGGGTCACCACACAAAGCATAAAGTTTAGGGGTGAACCTGCCAGAAGGGCAAAGTCCAACAGTCACGCTGTCTGGGCCTCAGCAGCACCGTTAGGTGCTGTGTGCCTGACCCCCCCAGTGCTCAAATTACGAGACAGCCCAGGCGCAGGGATTACAGAGGGGGTGGGGAAGATGGGGCAGCGAGGAGACAGAGGCAGGGTGTGGGGTAGAGTAAAAAACTAAAGGCACGGAGACAGCACTGCGCTCTGGTCGAGAGAATGACCAAGTGTACACTGGAAAAAACAACAGCACCAAACTCTGGATGTTCTCACATATCTTTATAACCATTGTACCTCTGTGCTAGCATATAAATAAAGTGCAGGCTAGTGGAACAGCACAAGGATTTCATCTGGCTGCCTCTGCAGAAAAGCACAGAGTCTGCCGCGATTCCCCTGTCCTCCCCGTGACCCGTGCGCCTCGGCACTCTGTGCCTGCTTCACAGCTGTGGTGAAGATTTTTCTTATCTGCTTGTTAAATAATCAAGAAGATAAGAAAAGTCTTCACGACAGCCGCAAAGCAGGCTATCGTGTCCGGCGGGGCAGTCTGAAAAGCGGGCAGGGTTTCAACCAAAAACCCTCTTTTCCAATGGGAAGCCAGAGTTTACCATAAACGCTGACGCTACCCAATGAAAAAGAGGGACAGGCTTAGAGTCCCCTTTAGAAAAAAAATTCTAACAATATCTCTCGCAGAGGCGGAGCAGTGCTTTGCTCTGCCACGCCCACGAGAGACCTAAAAAGTCTAAAGCCTTCACTTTTCTATTCCTTCACTGTCCTTGTCAATCGAAATAACAGACGACCATGTCCACTTCTCAAATTTCATATTTCATTATACTAATTCACCACTAATCCTTTATGGGTTCCGGAGTAGTGTGCTACTCGCCGAAAAAGCGCTTCAACACACCATCAGGGGTAACAAGCGCTATATGAATGCAAACCTTTTCCCTCTTCTATCCCTCCGCTACCCTTCTCAATCAAAATAACTGACTAATATCCACCACTCAAATCACTTTCATATTTCACTATACTAATTCACCACTAATCCTTATGGGTTCCGGAGTAGCGTGCTACTCGCCAAGAAAGTGCTTCAACACCCCATCAGTGGTAACAAGCGCTATATAAATGCTAACCTTTTTTCCCTTTACTATCCTTCTCAATCCAAATAACTGACTAATATCCACCTTTCAAACTACTTTCATATTTCACTATACTAATTCACCAATAATCCTTTATGGGTTCCGGCGAAAAAAGCACTAAATAAATGCTAACCTTTTCCCCTCTTCTATCCCTCCGCTATCCTTCCGAATCCAAATAACTGACCGCTCAAATTACTTTCATATTTCACTATACTAACAACACTAAACCTTTATGGGTTCCAGAGTAACTAGCTACTCACCGAAAAGAGTTTCGACGCCTCGTATGGGGTAGTAAGCACTATATAAATGCAATTACAATACAATACAATACATCTATCATCACTGCCAGATTTGGTTGGGGAAAGGAGAGGGGTCTGCCGCTGACTCAATCGCAGTTCGTTAACCACCACCGCAGAACTTTTGCAGTGCCCTTAGAGATCTGAATCGTGTCTTCTGACTCTGCACCCACTGGAACTTCAGGTCTCACTGCAGAGCCCCCATATGCCAGCTGGCATGTGTCACAATCAGGAGAGTCAGTCTCAACGAAATCCAGAACGAAGGATAAAACGTTGGTATCAGTGCCTGAATACCCTGGTCTCGCCATTTTGGGAGGAGAAGCCAGAAAATGCACTGTGTCCACAACAGCTCTGATTAAAGGAAATATCTGAGAAGAGGTCAGGTGAGACTTCTGCATGGTGATAGTGAACAGTGCAGAATGTCTGCTGCGCAAGTGCAGAATTTCCACTGAAGTCTGAAGGTGGAAGATGATCGGTGGGAAGAGTCCGCCTTCAAAAAAGCAGAGTCGTCGAGCTAGGGGAAGATGAGCTGTAACCATCGCTATCACCTTGGTGCACACCCGATTGTGCTCTGGTAAGGCTAAGGGGGAGCACGGTGAGCTGAAAGTGCTTGTGGCCTACCGTGTACTGCAGGTAAGGCCTGTGGGCAGGCAGGACGGGGATGTGGAAGTACTGATCCTGCAAGTCCAAGGCCACCATCCATTCTCCTGGGATCAGGGCAGACCGGTCTTGAGTGAGCATGAGCATTTTGAATTTCTCCTTTTTCAGGAAGAAATTGAGAGGGCGCAGGTCTAGGGTAGGACAAAGGACTCTGTGCTTCTTGGGCACCAGAAAGTAGCTGGAATAGCAACTACAACCTACTTCTGAGGCCATCTCTATGGATGCGTTGGTCAAGAGAGCTGCCACTTCCTGGTGGAGTAATGAGATGTGGTCCTCTGTTGCAAGTGGATTGCATGGGTGGTGGGGTAGTCACAAAGGGGACAGAGCAGCCCCTGCGGACAATCTGGACAATCCTGAGGTCAGTTTATTTTGACCTCCCACAGTGAAGGTTAAGACATACCCTGCCACCAATTGGATGTCCATGATCGTCAGAGGGCAAACTAAAGAGGCTTGCGCGCTGCGACTGCTGGGGAGGGAGGTGGTCAGGCCAGATCTCTGGCTACCTGACAAATGAGGTCTGTGGGTCCCACTTACTGGACCACCCAGGAGTTGGGAAGAAAACATGCATGTTGTGGTGGCTGGGTTAGTAGAAATGCAGCTGAAAGCCCCTTCCATGGCCAAGAAAGGAGCGAAGGCGGACTGGGTGAGGTGAGGGACCATGGAAAGACCAAAGGACCTGGCCGTGGCTGTGCTACCCTTGAAGCACTAATGCGGAGTCCGCCTTGTCTCCAAAGAGACGGGAGCCATCAAAGTGCATGTCCATGAACGAGGCCTAGACATCCCCGAAAACTCAGTGGTTCTCAACCAGGTGTGGCACCAAAGGGCCACCAACGATGAAACCACTCTGCCAAGTACGCTGATTGTGTCTAGCCCACAGTGTACGGCAAACGTAAGTGCATCTCTCCCCTCAGCAATAACTTGGGATAATTTGGCACAGGCCTCCTCCGAGACCATACAATGGTTCTTCCACAACACACTAATCTAAATCAAAAATGTCCTCAAATTTCTTATACAATTAATGTAAAAAGCACAAAATTGTCTAAACCCATGTCTTGCTTAAAAAGCTCAAACAAATTGTGTTAATTTCAATATAACCATACATATCCTATGGTCCTTCGCACCACCATGGAAGGAAGGAGAGACCAAGCCAGTACCTGGGAAGGTGTCCAGTCCACTGACATCCAAGCAATCCTCACACCAGGTGTCCTCAGTGACCTCTAGGGGCTGGTATTTATGAGGATCCACTGGCCCCTCCCAGTCCTACCCCTTAGGACTAGGGCACAGGCTTCGGCCTGGATAGATTGCCTCCAGTTAGGGCTGGAGTAGGACAACCCCCAACGGTCTATGTGTCAGGCATGGGAATTGGGTGGCGCTGACAGCACCAGAGAGGTCAGCAGTGGGGTCGATGTACGGAAGATCGAGATGGCTTGACCGGCCTAGTTTCGAAAACGGATCCGAGAGGACTGACTGGCGCCACTGGCGAACTCGCCAGCAAAAGACCAGTAGGGATCCCGCTGGACCTGAAGGTACTCCAGCGGGGACAGGCCACCCAAAGATGAGGTGCACAGGCTCATAATATTCATGAAGGTGGGCAGGGGTGGCTTTGGCTCCAAGAAATTTGGGGAGGCACAGAGACTGCCAAGGGCCAAGGCTCAACCATGGGGAGCCAGGCGTTGAATGCTTACAATTCCCAGTCTCATTGGAAGACTTGGAAGACTCTGTCAGATGGGGTTAAGTAGGAGACCTATTTGACTTCTTGTTCTTCCTGCAGTTGTGGGACTTAGTGTGTGACGACAAGCTCCTGGAGTGGCTTCGCGACCGATGTTGGTACCTTCCTTTCCACCTGGATCAAGACCATCGCAGCACTGCGGGTCAATAATCTTGATAGACCACTCGCTCAGGTCCTTGGTGTGCATGGCACGACTATCGACGCAGGTCTTGGGATCAGGGTTATGCTCAAGGCACCCACTAGAGGCAAATAAGGTGTGGGTCTGTCACCAGTTTTTACCAATGACAAGCGCTGCAGGGTTCCCTCAGGTGCTACCAGCATTCCCCGTGGACGTCCATACCACACCAGACAATGTCTCAAAAATCTTCGAGCTACCAACGCACATGGGTACTGCTCACAAAAAAGTTTCTGGATCCAGTCCGAGGCCTGGGGATTATTCTAATGCAAGGAATAATGCCAAGAAGTCTCCATCAGATGTCTGGTGCAGACAAACAAGTGATGCACCTTCGTTAAATATCTTTCTGGTGGATATGCTATATAACTGCATAGTCCACACTTTAGAATATCCTCCCAGGTGCCAAACTGGATGTGGAGAGCTATGTAGCAGCGGTCCCATTAAAGTAGGTAGTGCTGAGTTGCTTTTAGTCTGTTACCCCATCTCATCTCTCTGCTCATACTGTGCCATACTTTTAATACAGTAGATGTACCAGGAGGGAGCTTAGTTAAGTTTAGAATGTCCCTTGCCCACAAGGAATTCTATCAGTGACTGCAGATCCTTGCAAGGTTACAGAAGCTTTCTTCCAGTATAAAATCAAACATACTAGGGAGGGAGGGAGGCAGGTGTGGGTGGATTGGCACATGGTGTACAGGAAAGACCACTGCTAAAGCCCTCCTCTGTCGCAGTTTCTGTGTCTGAGTTAGATTCTCAGTTGAGTCTGACATCAATGTTTTATCCATGGTTCCAAGAATGCAAGAGCATCAAATGTGATGCCTGCTCTACCACCAGGTTTCCCCAACTTTTTCTCTCTTTTTGTTAGTGTCAAAATAACCAAATGCTGTTTTACACAAAACATTGGGTCGAAAACCCCTTGCTTTAAATTATCATATTTGACCCTGTGGCCTAAACAACTTGATGTAGGTTTCTAGATAGCAAATTACTACAAAAAAATCATTATCTAACAGGTCAAGACCCATCTCAATAAGGCCTCTCATTTAGACCAACTTCAGTCTGGTTTCCGTTCTCAACATTGCACAAAAACTGCCCCTAATAGCTGACAATATAATGGAGACCGAAGAGGTGGAAAAGATTGGTTATCTTGAATTACTGGCTTCCTTGGGTGCTTTTCTCATGAGTTATTGAATGACCATCTAAAACGGATTGTGGGAATGCATATTTTCCCCTTACTTAGTTTTCCTCATTTGCAAGTTAACGGACAATACAGTCAGGAAGCAACATCGTCCCACTTCTCTTGCTATCTACTGCGGGTGTCCACAGGGCAATTCTTTGTCACCATTTTTGATGTTTAAAAGCCACTCGTACAAAACGCTGTTGTTAAACAATATCAATCAATCAGGATACTATATCACAGGAGCTACAAGAACTTAAAATGCCAATCATCAAGGACGATTATAATTTCTATCTTGAGGCACCTTTATTACTATGCGCTCCCTTTCAGCTAAATAGCATATATGGTTGGCCTCCAAGAGGATTATGTGTTAATATATAGTTCGAATATCAGTGGTATGCGAACTGAAAAGCATTTGATATCTTATGTCCCGAAGTAACAGAAGAACTTTTTTCCTAACTCACAAATTATCACGCTGCTCTGACTGGGAGCGGTGAAGATGATTTGCCAGATTCTGAGCCTCTACACTTCTGACTCCCAACTAAAGTGAAGAGTGAGTTCCTCTAATTGCCTGAGGTGTATTTAGTATTTTTGTACGCTAAAATATTTTGGTCTAAGAATATGACCTCAAGTAATGTAGTATAAGTGGAAAGGAAGTCTTCAAGCATAGTGACACAATGAAAAAAGAAAAAATGCCTGACAATAAGGTAGATAAAAGGTAGTTTATGAATAATAAGTTTCTTTTGCAGGATAAGAAGTTTCATTACTTTGAAAGATTTTGAAGACAATCAAATAACACTTAAAATGAGCAAGTGTTCACAGTTCAGACCCCCAGCTCTCAAAGTTTCTATCACAGACCAAGTGACGATGTGGGTGTTAAGGTGAATGTAAGACATTACAAGCTGGAATACTGAAATCATCACATGAAGCATTGAAAAAAGAGCTACTTTACAAACTCAGAGAAGTTCAACTCTGCCATGGCCTATCCTTCAAACGTAATCACTCAGTAGATACCCTGACTCACATTACAACCAAATTATAGACCTAAACATCACCCTCTCTTATCCCATACCACCCTTACCAGTTGACCATCCAACTCCTGTAATCCATCCTCCAACATCCCTAAGCCCACATTTTGTTGATAGCATGAATTACCTAATACTAAACAACGATTCACTGTTTTGTTGTAAGTCCACATACATGCAATGTATATAGTCTATGACAATATACAAGAACAATAAAGGGTTTACAATTGCCAGTAAACATTTCAGGTTTACATAAATAGTTAAAAAATTAAGGTTAATTGAATTGACTCTCTGGTAAATTACTGGAATGGATTATTGCAGCTAAGCATGCCATAGGAAAATAGGTTTTTTACCTCATACTTTGTGGAGTGAGCAAAATAAATTGCCGGAATCGTTGTGAATCAGCCATCTTGAGCATCATGTCCATTGAAATTCTCCTGTTAACCATATCCTGAGGTATAAAAGTATTTAGAAAATAAATGCACGCATTGTCTTCACCTCACAACAATAAAAACATGTTACAAATATGCAATGGATGCACAGCAGTAAACTAATAATCCTTTGCCAAACTGGTGGATATCTAAATGATAACGCAACTGTGCAACTTACAAAAATAAATGTTTCTATTCCTAGTACTTCCATTTCAGTCTCCCAGCTGGAAACATGGTGCAGTGCATTGTCACACCAGATGGATACATGAATCAATTAAAATACAAATATTACAGCAGGGCTTAAAGTAAAGCACCACAGCAGTGCGTTTAAGCTTGGTTTTAGCTTTAGCATCACAATCATAACCCTCCCTTTAAATGATGCTGTTTAGCGAACTTCCATTGCTCTGAATAACGTTTTTTTCAACTTTGAATTTAGAACAGATACTTCCCTTTAAGAAAGTTGCTTCAAGTAAATAAGCTTTGTATGATTGTTTCGGGTCCCCAGCCAGAGTTAAACCCCACTGTCCACACCCTTATGGTCACGCTCTACTCTTGGGAACACATGCATCAAAAATGTCATTTGCGATTCCTTATTAGTGGATATTAAGGATTTGCAAATAAGGAATCACAAATGCCTATGCATGCAGGAATTCTTACAAATATAGTGATTCCCTAAAATGGCTTAATTGCGAGTCGCAATAAAGGAATCGCTACTCATTTATTCCTAGAGGCCCATAGGAATCAATTGAAATTGTATGCGCAATTTGGGAGTACCCAATAGGGACTCGCAAATTAAGAATGCAATTTCAAGGGTGCAAGAGTTCCAAAAGGATACCCTATTGCACCCCTGAATTTAAAATTCATGTGTGTATTTAACATGTGACTTTGAAACATGCACTTTATTGCATTTTTCAGAGAAATCGAAAATTACCATCAACTTGAGATTGATGGTAATTTGCAATTCTTATTAGCAAAATCACTAAATACAGTGTTTTACAGTGTTTTTTAAGACAATATCTTTTTTAACACTACTATCCTCAGACTAGGATGGGCCTTAGCGCGCCCATATCACCGGGGCTCATCACTACACTTTATTTTCACTGGTCCTGACGAATGCCTGATTAACTGCTCTCACATAGGCAGACACAAGTTGACCTCACATTAGGGATAAAACCGGACTTTTAATTTTGGTCCTTTATCCTACACTTCCGTTTTTATTTATGTACAATTGGCAAAACAAATACATTTCTTTTTATGACACGATTGGGACATTTTTAAATCACTAAATTCGCACCTCACGAATCCCAAAAAACCAGCTCCGCAGTAACCTGGCGTTGCAGCACACTAGGGCGGCATTCGGCCACTCCTGGTGGAACCTGATGAAGCATGTCACCAACTAGGTTGGTGAGTGAGGGCTTTCTGAACAACCCAATGAGGTTTCTGTCACGTTGATCCGGACTGTGAGTGTCGCTACATGCATGCTCTTTTTTCAGTCTTTATTGGTATGACGCTCCTCAGTTGTTTTTTTGATTTCTCTCGAGGGGAGTAGGATCGTTGGTTCCGTTCCCTTCCTCTCTTGTTGTTACAAGTGGGCTTCAAAAGTCTAACAGCAGTTAAGTGTAAATGCCTTCTATGAGTTACACACAGCGAGTGAGCAACACATGATCTTGGTGGTTTGGGGAGTTTTGCCCAACAAATAGCTCAATATCTTCCTCTTGATTTGCTAAAAAGCCATAGATCCTCAAAGGGCATTCGTGATAAAGTGCTCTTCCAAGCAGCCTAACTAACCCTCATCAGGGGTGTTGGGGGTTTATCCTCTGCCATAAAACGTTGAAAAACTGTGCATTTTGTAGACTAATTTCCTGAAAAATTGGGTAAAAAAGCCATGATGCAGTTTAAAAGGCTTGGAATTGAAATTTCACGTAGCTTATTTATTTTTAAATTGCATATAGCATCTACTTTACTTCGCATCCATTTTCCAATCCTTCAAATATCACGATGCTAATTGCCTTAGAAAGGCAAATGTGGAGAAACTAAAAGAAATAAGTCAAAATCTCGGGCTTCAGTCAGCAGAGCTTAGAAAATCAGGACATCATATATCGTATATCCACTGCCACAAATGATACAGGATCAGAAGTAACCGAAAAGTGCAATCAATATAGTTGATTAAATGTTTGTACCGTTCATAGAATAAAAGAGTATGAAGGAGTAAATACTTCTGCAGTGTCTACAGAACGATTCATGAATTTGATTTAGTTAAATATAAGTTTCCGGAAATCTGCACATGTTGTAATCAACTTTATAATTAATATCACCTAAAAAACAGTCAAATGTCCCAATTCTAAGTGTTGGAATGGAAAATACCCCTACATGGTGAGGGACAAGCTCCCCTGCCTTGACTGTCCCAGCTGTATTGCTATCTGGATACTCAGTACTTATTTCTGGTCATGGGCGAACTCGGATCGTGCGTGTGAGCCATGACCTAGGCCTGTCATACGGTAATGCGGTCTGGTTAGACCATCAACTGTTACCCTATTAAAAATAGGGGGCTACTGCCCTTACCTGGCGTTGAGTGACATGACAGCAAATCTGTTTTTGTGATCAGTAGAATCTGTAGTGGGGCGAGGCATTTTTACCTGTATCACTGGAGTGTGGCCTACTGACACAATCCTGTGAAGTTCTGTGACTGTGTTCTTAGCATGAGTGTGCCTGTGGATGGTACCTAACATGAAGGCTTTCGAGTTCTATTTTGGAAGCCTGGGGTCTGCAGAGAAGGGAGTGGTGACGACTGGCTCCCCCATACAGGAGATGTAAATTGCTTTCTTTTCTGAGACCTGGGGTGGTAGACACACACTAAAGGGAGGGGAGCAGAGAATAAAACAAGTTACTAACCTGTACACTGTAGTTCTCCAGCATTGACATATTTTTCACAGGCTTAAATCTTCTTTGTTAGCGAAGTGGAATTCCCAAAGTAATAATAACAATCAGTAAAACGAAAGCAATGTTTAACAAGTCTAAAAAAGTAAAAAATGTTACTGAATTCACATTTTCAGAACAAAACTTAAGCCAATCAAAAATGAGCTCAGGAAGCACACTTACCATCAAGGGCAGCCATACCTCAGATATCTCAGCACAAATGTAAAGGTAATACAGATGAGGTATTTACAAGTAGTGAGATCATATTGGGGAGGAGAGTGGGTTGCATGTGAATCTATGAAAGACATCAATATTGGAGATTGATACTGCACAGGTAACTTGTTTTTTTTCCAGTACTGAATGTTTCATAGATTCACATGCTTTAAACTGAATAGCAAGTAGTTATCAATATAACAAAAACTCTGTAAGGGGAGGTCAGAAGCAAATATTTAAGGTAATAAGGACAAAAACAGAAAGAAGATCACACCTCGTTAAGATATATGCTGAAGGACTGCTTGACCCACTGCTGACCTTTCACTGAGGAATCCAGGCAGTAGTGCCAGGTAAATGTATGCCTGATACTCCACGTAGTGCTCTACAGATGTCCGGTAAAAATATTCCAGCAAACAGAGCAGTAGACGTAGATATGCATCTAGTGGAGTGCGCTTAAAATTTCCACCCAGAGGATATACAGCTTTCTGGTGGCAAAACATCATAGCTGCAGCAACCAATTTTGCCTAAGTGTAAATCAACAGTGCATATCCCTTTCTGGGAAGTCGATAGACTATCAAACATTTGTCAGTTTTTCTAAATGTTTCAGTTCTGTCAATATACAATTTGAGTCACTGTTGAACGTTGAGAGTATGAAGTACTCTTTCCAATGCATTCGTAGGATTTTGGAAGACATTTTTAAGTAATACTGGTTAATTCAGATGAAAGTCTAATGGATCTTTGGATGGCAAGGGTTCATTCTCATTATGACTAACATCCCTGAATTGCCTGTATAATTCCTTAACTGTGAAGGCTTGGATCTCACTAATCCTCCTAGCAGAAGTTAAGGGTAATAACAAAGCCAAATTCAAAGACAAGTGTCTGAGGTCCACTTCATGAATAGGTTCGAACTGACATTGTATTAGTTGAGATGGGACTGTCTTTAATTATCAAGAAACTGGCCGCTTTTTAACTGGAGAATAAGCCCTGAATAGGCCCTTGAGGAATTCTTTAATCTGTCTGCAAGACAGAGAGACAGTTGATTTCATGATCCCTTAAAGCGTGATAGAACAGCAGGGTGGACTTTAACAGAAGAGAGAGAAAGGCCTGAACGTTCCAGGTGTAATAAATATGGCAAGATTTGTTCAGTTCAGGGGATATTGAAAAAGAGTGAATGTTATTCTGAGAGCCTCATATACAAAACAGAGTCCATTTAGCTTTTAAGTTGCGCTAGTGGATTTAGCTCTGGTGCATACTAAGATCTTTCTGCAATTCTCTGAAACATTAAATCATAGTATTCAGGAGCCAGGCTGATAAATTGAGAGGCCTTGGGGCTGGATAAACAAGTTGGTCTTTGTTCACTGGTAGCAGTCCAAGCATCTGTTTGAGAGGAATATACTGCTGTTCTGATAGAAGAAGTTTTGTGTACCAATATTGTCTTGGCTACGATGAGGCTATGAGGATAATGCAACATGGTTCTCTTTAAATTTTGTTCAGTAATCTGGGAATTAGTGGAAGAGGTGGAAATGAATAAGCGAAGATTCCTGTCCAGGATATCTGGAAAGCATTTCCCGTCAACCCTTGCCACAGTTATCTGCTGGCATTGAAGCAACATTTGTGACTGAGATATGCTGAAGATAAGTCTTGGTTTTGACTTCCCCTAGTGTTGTCTGCGAATGCTCACTGTGCTTGCACATTTGTACTGAGGAAAGAACATGTCTTTCTGGCAAAATCAATTGTACTGATGACTAGGTCCATGCCTTTGAAAATGAAGATTCCCTTGTTTTTCCCTTTGACACCTCTATCTCCACAGAGGAGGTGTTCGAAGCTATACTCATTAGCCCCTCCAAATAGGCCCTAAGATCAGACCGGGTTCCTGTGGACCAATGTACGGAAGCTCCTGAGTTTTGGGCCCCCCTACTTGCTGACATTATAAATTCTGTGTGCAAGGATGGTATGCCAACTTTCTGGTGTATATCTGTAATTGTACCTGTATTGAAAAAGAGGAATGTGCAGGAGTCGCAAAGCTACTGTCCCATTTTCCTTACTGGATCCCACAGTAAAGATCACTGGCAGAATTATTCTGGATAGGCTGTTGCTTTGGACCTCAGAGAATAATACCCTGTCCCTGGTTCAATATGGGCCCAGGAAAGGTCTTGGAATAACTGAACAATGATTAAATTTGCATCTCTAAATGAGCAAATACAAGTTTGCAAAACATAGCTCTCCCCATTTAGCATTTATGGACCTATACAGTGCTTCTGACCGTGCCAATGGGTCAAAACAGTGGAACATTTTAACAGCCATGTTTCCTGAAAGTGGGCTGGTAGCCTTTTTGAGATCATTGCACCTGGACTTAGTTGCCTCTGTGAGGTATGGGGAAGGCAGGAAATGTACGGATACATTTCCCCCTAAGGCGGGGGGAAAGAAGGGGGGTGTCCATCAGCGATGTGTGCTGACTCACATTTTGTTTCCGCTCTATATAAACAGGATCGAATCTGTTCTAGTGAATCTAGGGTCGGTTGTCCCAGTTGTTAACCAAAAAACAAAATTCCTGCACTTTTGTATCCAGATGGCGCCGCCTTACTTCATTGCTTGCCTCGTTTGTCTCCTACATGAAAGAAACATCTGGATTTGGAGACAAATCTGTCAAAAACTTATCATTGTCTGTTGCCCTAAAAACGTGAAAATGAGCTGTTTGAGTATAAACACAGTATCAAAAAACTTATGGTCACATTAGCAAGTAAAGATCATATATTCTTATATAGTAGCAGAAACACAACACAAATTCAGGGTGGCTAGTTTGTCCACTATTGTATTTATATATTCATACAGAGTGTCTCATGCAATTATTTTCAAAGCATTGACAGAGGAGCCACAAAATTGCTTGTTATAAAATTGCTTGTTATAATAAATATGCAATATTATACAGTGCTCAGAAAGTGAGGAGGGAAGGAATCAGGGTAAAGTGTTCAAGTGTGGGTGGGGGACAGGGAAAGGTGATGTTGACATATATACATCAATATAGTTTGTTGTATACGTTTCCGTGAGTTATCACAATGTTCCCAATATCATACATAACTAAATAGCGCCCATAGGTAATTCTTTATGGTGTCGCAGGAGTTTGTATAGTGGTGTTGTCAACGTTTCCACCCCTCTAGTCAGGATAGGTTGTGGTCCTTGGGGTGGGGTCTTCTTCAGGACAAAGGGAGCACTGGTATAGCGGACAGGGGGTAAGCTCCGCTGCGCTCTGATAGATAATTGGGCTTGAATAAGCTCTGTGGTGGAGAAGGTAGCAGGTCTGAGTAACTAGTACACAGCATTGAATGAGGAGTAAAAGTTCAGTGCAATTCAGTAGTAAATCTGCAGCCAGGTACGCTTGCAGATCATGGGAAAGGATCCCCTTGTTCCGCCATAGACCGCCTCGGCTCGCAAATGAGTATAAACATGAAAATTGAGAAAGTAACTTACTTTCCTTACCTTGGCTCAATTTTCCATAGCTCTTGTACTTGCACTCTGTGCTGCTGATAGGAAAAATCGTTTCTTGAAGGCAGTTGGCATGATATTTTCCATTAATCACTCCATGAAAAGTAATGTTTATTTTGCGTTTATTATTCATGGGGCCGATATGACACCAAAGGGTAGATCTTTAAATTTGTAATGGCATCCGGCCATCTTGAACCTTAAATATTTTCAATGTTTGCGATGGATGGACTTATACAAAAGCATCCTGAAGCTCTAATGATGCCATGTAATCTCCTTTATATAATAAATGGAGGATTTCTTACAGCATAACCATTCAAAAAGATTGATTTTTCAGGAAATTGTTTCGATGCTCTAAAACAAGTATTGGTTTCCATTTTCCGCATTTTTTTCTTGACCAAGAAGAAACTGGACGAAAATGCAGAGGCCAGGTGGGCAAAGTCAATAACTATACAGAAGGTGTCACATGGTTCTTACTAAATAAGTAAGACTGTGCATTTGGACTACATATGGGTCAAAATAGTCCACTCAAATGATCAAAATATGTTGGCCCACTTCCAGGCTAGCTCACAGTGCTCCATCTGGACCCCTAAACCTGATAGTGTACCGGATGGTGTCTGCAACCTAAGAACATGACCACTTTATTTCCCCAAAGGAAATTGTGGAACGAGATCTACCCTTTCATTGTTACCTCAGGCATGCCCAAAGGGAGAAACAAGAACTACACAAATTGGCATTTCAAACATTTATTGAAGCAATTGGACTCATGTGTAAAATACATGGGCTGCAATTATTAGTAGAAGGAAACAAAGCATTGTTACCAGCATTACAAGAATGGTGAAGAAGATGAATAATGCAATGCTTGTAATTATTGCTGTGATTTTATAAATATATGTCCTAATGATAACCCTACCTAACAAACAAGTTACTTACCTTCGGTAACAATATATCTGTAAGAAACAGACAGTAGTTAGCATTAGATTCCATACCTTAGAATATCCCCAGGCGTCAGACTGGATCCGGAAATTTTTGAGTAGCAGTACCCTTGAGCGTAGGTAGGCGTCGTCTGCGGCTCCACGTCCGTCGTCGGCGCCGTGATGACGTCGTCGGAGTACTTAGACGCCGCCTCCGCGTGCAGACGTCAGTTCTTAGACACTGCTTTTCCGCGCCAGAAATGCAGAGCCATGTTAAAAAACCAACACAGGGGCCATTGAAACTAGGGCCCTGAAAGGGGATGACCTTAACCCTAGATATCGGTTCGCAGAACGGGGAGGATGGGTGGGATGGTAAGGAATCTAATACTAACTACTGTTTCTTACAGATATATCGTTACAGAAGGTAAGTAACTTGTTCATCTGAAAGAAACAGGTTAGTATTAGATTCCATACCTTAGAATAGATACCACAGCAATACCAACCCCGGAGGTGGGTCTGCGAACCAATAATCACACCAGAAAGTCCTGGAGGACGGAACGGCCAAAGAATCCATCCCTCCGGACTTGGCTGTCCAGGCAGTAGTGTCTTGCAAACGTGTGCAGCGAGGCCCACGTAGCTGCCTGACAAATGTCCTGCAAGGGGACTCCCCGGCCCAGGGCAGTAGTAGCCGCCGTGGCCCGAGTGGAATGGACCCTCAGCCCAACAGGAGGCTCCTTCTTTGCCAAGGAGTAACAAGTCTTGATACACAAGACGGCCCAACGAGAGATGGTCCACTTGTGTACCGCCCTTCCCTTCTTAACGCCCGCGTAACCAACAAAGAGTTGGTCATCCACCCGGAACTGGCGTGTGCGATCTAGATAGAATGAGAGCGCACGTTTTGGGTCCAGACGGTGGAGCCGCTCTTCCTCTTTAGAGGGATGCGGTGGCGGAAAGAAGGTGGGCAAGGTGATGGACTGCCCGATGTGAAAGGCTGTGACAACCTTGGGCAGAAAGGAGGGTCTAGTCCGCAACACAACCTTGTCTCGATGGACAGAAAGGAAAGGAGGTTTGGATGAAAGAGCCTGGAGCTCACTCACTCTCCTGGCAGAGGTGATGGCGACCAGAAAAGCTGTCTTCAAAGTAAGAAGACGGAGAGGACAGTTGTGGAGTGGCTCAAAGGGAGTACACATCAGATAGGTAAGAACCAGGTTCAAGTCCCACTGAGGCATCACGAAAGGAACAGGTGGAAACGTGTGTGTGATGCCCTTCAGAAAGCGAGTTACAATAGGGGACTTGAACAAAGAAGGTTGATCAGGCAGCCTTAAAAAAGATGAAAGGGCAGAAAGGTAGCCCTTGATAGTGCCCAGAGCAGAGCCCTGCTGGGAAAGAGAAAGAAGGAAGAGGAGAACCTCAGAAAGAGGGGCAGATAGAGGATCCACAGCCTTCGCTGTGCACCATGCCACAAATCTGTTCCACCTGCAGGCGTATACCGACTTTGTGGAGGGACGCCTGGCTGCCAGAATTATATTACAGACTTCAAGAGGCAAGTCAAATGGCCTCAACTGTCGCCGCTCAATCTTCAAGCATGGAGGTGGAGACTGGACAGGTTCGGGTGGAGGACCGTCCCCTGCTGCTGCGACAGAAGGTCCTCCTGAAGAGGTAGACGAACCGGGGGATCGACTGACATACTGAGTACCTCAGGATACCAGTACCTTCGTGCCCAGTCTGGAGCCACAAGGATGATTTGGGCCCGGTCACGTTTGATCTTCTTCAGCACTCTGGGCAGAAGTGGTATAGGCGTACAACAGACCGCAACTCCACTCGCGACGAAAAGCGTCTCCGAGCGAGTGCCGCCTTGGAAATTTCAACGCGCAGAACTGATGACATTGCACGTTCTCTTCTGTGGCGAATAGATCTAACCAAGGCTGTCCCCACTGCAGAAAGAGGCCTTGCGCCACGTCCGAGTTCAGACACCATTCGTGACCCATCATGCACCGGCGGCTGAGTTCGTCCGCCCTGGCGTTCAGCGAACCTGCCAGGTGTTGAACCACCAGGGTCACGCCCTGATGTTCGAGCCACTGCCAGAGGCGCAGAGCCTCCTGGCATAGGTTCCACGACCCCACCCCGCCCTGTTTGTTGCAGTACCTCATGGCGGTGGTGTTGTCCGTGAACACCTGCACTACACTCCCCCTGACAGAGGGGAGGAATGCCTTCAGTGCTAGACGAATTGCCCGCAGCTCCAGAAGGTTGATATGGAGCCGGGACTCCGCCGGAGACCAGAGGCCTCTGATCTCCGCCTCTCCCATGTGGCCTCCCCAGCCCTGGAGGGACGCGTCCGTCACAACCACGTTCTCCGGTTGGGGAAGGGAGAGGGACCTGCCACTGACCCAATCGCGGTCCGTAATCCACCACTGCAGCTGTCTCGCAGTGCCCTCCGAGATCAGGACATAGTCGGATAGGTTGCCCTGATGCTGGGCCCACTGAAACTTCATGTCCCACTGCAGAGCCCGCATCCGCCACCGGGCGTGATGCACCAGAAGGATGCAGGAGGCCATCAGCCCCAGAAGCCGCAGCGTCAACCTGACCGAGACCCGGGATAAAGGCTGAAAGAGTGGAATCAGAGCCTGAATATCCCGGACCCGCTGTTCGGGTGGGTAAACCCGAAACTGCGCCGAGTCGAGAACCGCTCCGAAGAAGAGGAGCTGCTGAGAGGGACACAGGTGTGACTTCGGCCCATTGATGGAAAACCCCAGCTGGTGCAGGAGGTCTGCCAAAGTCTGGAGGTGGCTGACGACTGTCTGGAGCGAGCCCGCCTTCAACAACCATTCGTCGAGGTAGGGGAAGACTGAAACCCCTAACCTGCGCAGATGAGCTGCGACCACCCCCATCACCTTCGTGAACACCCATGGGGCACTGGTAAGGCCGAAGGGGAGCACGGTAAACTGAAAGTGCTCGTGGCCTACCGTGAACCGCAGGTAGCGCCGGTGGGCCGGCAGGACGGGGTTGTGGAAATAAGCGTCCTGCAAGTCCAACGCTACCATCCAGTCTCCTGGGTCCAGGGCAGCTAAGACCTGAGCCAGTGCCCGCATTTTGAACTTCTCCTTCCGGAGGAAGCCGTTGACGTTCCTTAGGTCCAAGATAGGGCGTAGGCCCCCTTTGCGCTTCTTGGGTACCAGAAAATAGTGGGAGCAGCAACCACTCCCTACTTCTGGCCCAGGAACGCACTCGATGGCCCCCTTGGCCAAGAGGGCCGTAGCTTCCTCCTGCAGAAGTCGCAAAGATCCCCCGATATGCGGTGGTATTGTGGTGGCATGGCTTGAGGGGTCGCCTCGAAGGGGAAGGAGTAGCCCCTTCGGACGATCTGCAGCACCCACCTGTCCGATGTGACAGTTTGCCAGTGGTGTAGGTGATGGCGGACCCTGCCCCCCACTGACGTCACATGGGCCTGAATGCACTGACTAGGAGGGTTTTGAGGCGGATGCTGCGGAGGAAGGTGTGGACTGCCCTCGCCGTTGCCCCCAACTGCCGCCACAGCGGTTTCCACAGCCGGCACCGCGTTCGATGTTAGTCTGCGGTGCGTGGCTGGCAACACGTGTGGGGGCGCCCCTTCCTTGGCCATGAAAGGAGCGAAATGCACCCGTTTGCTGGCGCGGGGCTGAGAGGCCCAAGGACCTGGCCATAGCCCTGGAGTCCTTAAAGCGCTCAAGCGCGTGGTCTGCCTTGTCGCCGAAAAGGCGACGGCCATCAAAAGGCATGTCCATGAGTGTATTCTGGACATCAGCCGAAAAGTTGGCGGACCTCAACCAGGCGTGGCGACGAATCGCCACCGTCGTTGCCATCGCTCTGCCCAGTGAGTCTGTGGTATCCAGCCCACACCGGATAGAATATTTTGCTGCATCCCGGCCTTCCACAAGGGCTTGGCCGAGTTTGGCCTGTACCTCCAATGGACACTCTGGCAGCAATTCCGCGACCGTGTCCCACAGAGAGTGGGTGTAGCGGCCCAAGAGGGATGCAGTGTTGAAAGACCGCAGTCCCAGACTCAGGGAGGAGAATACCTTTTTGCCGTACTGCTCATACCTCTTGGATTCCCTGTCCGGCGGAGCCAACAGGAATGCGGTCTGGAAATTCGAAGCCTGGATGACCAGGCTCTCGGGGGTGGGGTGGGTAGACAGGAATCATGGGTCGCCCGGGGCCGGGGGTTGCGTCTGGCCACGTTCCTATCTATGGGCGAACCCGTAGCGGGCCTGGACCAAGTGCCCAAAAGAACGTCAGTCAAGGCCTCAATAAACGGCAGCAGAGGCTCAGCCGAGCTTGACTGCGGTTTAAGGACCTAAGTGAGGAGGTTAGTCCTCAAGGCCGCGACGGGGAGCTCAAGGCCCAAGGCCTTGGCCGCCCGTGTCAACACCACACTGTAGGTTTCCCCCTCCTCCGTAGCCACGGTAGGAGGTGAGAAAAAGCCAGTGTCTGGTGAGGTGTCCAGACCACTGGCATCCCCAAATCCATCTGTCTAGTCCTCCTGGGACTGAAACTCCCATGTCAGAGGGTCCTCAGACCCCTCACAATACTCCTCTTCACCCATCTCCTGATAATCAGGGTTGTCAAAGGATGGGGCCGGCTTGTAGAAGGTAAACTCCCCAAGCGGCGTCAAAAGTGGCGCCCAGCAGCGCCGTTCCGAGAGAGGCATCCGGGACGGTGCCGCCCAAGGACGGCGCCGGAGGTGACACCCGAGGGACCGGCGCAGGTGAGGTCGTCAGGTCAACCAGCGACGACCCGGATCCCGAAGCGGATCCTGTGGGGCCCTGCGGCGCCGGGCCCGAAAATGCCAGCGGCGTCTGAGCCGAAGCACCCGACGGCGTCGGGGCCGAAGCACCCGACCCGCTAGGGCCCCCAGATGGGTCCGCTGGGCCCGAAGGCGCCGCAGAGCCCGTCGCAGAAGCGAGGGACATCATGGCCATGAGGAAGCGCTCGATCTCCTTCGGCGTCTCGTTCTGCCCAGGGACCGGAGTGTGTGGGGCAGGCCGCGATGCCCGCGACGGAGCCGCGTGGGCGGTGTCACCCGAACCCCCGGCCGCGTCGCGGGAGCGTCGAGGGGAGTCTGAAGAGCGATGACGTCTCTTCGACTTCTTGTGCTTACCTGACTACTTCGACCCGGAGGAGTGATGTCGACTCCCGGAGCTGTGATGGCTCCGACCCCATGACCTGTCCCTTGACCTCCATTGGGACCGGGACCTCTCGCGGCGCGGGCCGACTGCTGGAGTATGAGTCTATTGCGGGACCGCTCCCGCCTAGCTTTCGAAGTCAGGGCCCGCCAGTCGGAGCAGGTCTTGTCGTCGTGGTCGACGCCGAGACAGTGAAGACACCGGCGGTGAGGGTCGGTTGCAATCCTCACAAGGATTGAAACCTGGCATCCCTATCAGCACCCTCCGGAGTCGCAAGACTCAAGAAAAATGATCAAAAGGAAAAGGGATCAAAAAGTTTAGTCAAAAATTGACTAAGGTACCACTTTTTCCGGATCTGCGTGCTGGCACGGTATAAAGAAGAACTGACGTCAGCACGCGGAGGCGGCGTCTAAGTACTCTGACGACGTCATCACGGCGCCCACGACGCCGACGACGGACACGGAGCCGCCGCCGACCCCTACCGATGCGCAAGTGTACTGCTACGCAACAATTTCCGGACCCAGTCTGACGCCTGGGGATATTCTAAGGTAAGGAATCTAATACTAACCTGTTTCTTTCAGATTCTAACTACACTATAGAGAGCATAGTAAGACGTGCGTTCTGCCAGATCACTTGGAGCAGCCTAATTCCCCATTTACCGGTGTGTGATGTATGAGGAAGCCAGTCTAGTGTAGAACAGGCCGCTGTCCTTTGCAGGATGGTGATGAAAGTCAGCAGGGCTGGAATTCCGTCCCAGGCGAAGGTCCAAGATACTCCATGGAAGTGTTCCTCTGGCAAGCTAAGCTCAGAAGCAGTTTATATAATAAAAACTGGTTCAGTTTGCACTGTGACTGAGATCCTCTGCTAGTGTTATTGTTTGTCTTTTCAATTCAGAGCGGTCTCCAAACAAGCAACATAATACAAGGGCAGTGTTCTCAGTGTACTTAAGCCTTGAACAGAATGTACCGTGTTGTGATAAAATGCTTAGGAAGAAATGTGCTTGCATGCAGAACACTTTCTGAGCACGTTATCATGTGTGTATGAAGTATGTAATGTCACTGTATAAAGAGATGTCAAGTTTGAACAGGAACTCTTTGGGCGCTGGCCCTGTTGAACATAACACCAGGACCTGCTCTATTGTGGCTTTCTGGAGGAGTGAACAAATCTTCATTTATAACAAAGATGTTGAGGTTCATCCTCCTTGTGAGGAGGTTTGTCTCATGCCTAGATGAATCACGTTCTCTCTGCTGCACTGTGGCTCTCTTGCATGGAGGCTACCTTGTGTAGGCTGCAGTTGAAGGCAGTCTGTATGGTTGCTGGATGTACTGCTGGTGGTAACTTGGCTGGGGTTGGAAGTAAGACTGGCATCTGTAGGCCGAATGTTTCCCCATAATATAACAGCCCCCTTCGCCTAGCATCACAAAAGCATTGCAGTTGCAGATTTCAGGGCTAGCCATCTCTGTATCTGAATTGAGGGACTGGAAAGTGTCAACTATGTGTCTGCGGAATAGGGCTTCTCAGTCTTCCAGCATGTCTAATATTTTAGCCTGCACCATGGCTCAAAAGGATGTTGCTTTGAACCATCCTTGTCTCCTCAAGACGGCTGCTGCTGCAAGTTGGCGATAGCCGGTGGAGGTAACATCCATGACTGTGTCAATGATTTTGGCAGATGTTCTTTCTCCTGTATGATCGCCTTAGCTTTGTTCCTCTTGTCCTCTGGTAGAAACTCTAGATAGAGTGCTAGGACGGACCACATTTGCCTGCAAGTCTCCTTAGCATGGATTGAGAGTTAGATGATATAACCGTGGTAGCAGCCATCGCAGAGAAACTCTACCCACGTTATCATGACATCTACCATCCTTGTTAGGTGACGTTGAACAAGGTGTTGAAGGGTTTTCATAACGCCTCTTGGCATCCTGCAGGACCACCTAATCAGGACATGGGAGTCCGACCAGGCAAGCCGAATAATCATTTGGGGTCTTGTAACTTATCTAGACATGGTACAACAGCAGCCACTGTTATTGGATTCTTAATTACCTTCAGGGCCTTTGACCAGAAGTGGACGATCATGTGTAATGCTTTTCCTGATTTGCGTGCGTTCTTAAAATCGTAGAAAAAGCAATATGTCTACTTTAATGGGAATGGGTAGATCGAACCTCCTGAATAGAACTAGAGGCCGGTGGAGTGGTGTAACAGCAATCCCTTTTCCACTCTGGCATCATTAGGTGGATCCATAGTTAGCTCTCCTTCTCCTGGTTTGTTGCCATCAGAAAACGTATCCTGGATAGTAACAGTAGCACTGTTCTGGGTGGAACAACCCATTATGATTGCAAACCTGGACTCCTTAAAGAATGGACTACACGCAGGGCGCGAGGAGATGCAGTGAGTTGAGGAGCAGGAGTCAGTTGTGGAGGAACCAGAGCAGCACTTGACTCAGGAAACCTTTTGCAATAATCTTCCAGCATTTTGAGGAGCGGGTGGGGGTAGGGGGCAAGGGGTGGCAGGTGGGGGGGGGGTTGAGAGCTAGAGGGAAATTGCAATCAAGGCGGTCACAGATCTCTGCCGGAAACTTGCATCATTGGATCCTGATATTGGCCCTGTTCATCACAGGCATCATTGGAATACTTTTCAGCAACAGATCTGGATTTAGTTGCATCTGGATGCTCCTGGAATTAAACTCTCCCTCTAAATTCTCATTGTAGGAATCCCATTTCTCTGTATAGTGCACCACAATGGGGTACACTGTGCAGAGAGGTTGAGAAGTCCTTTATTGGTTTATTGAGGCAAACGTAGATAATACTAACAGTTTATTTTGTGGTAGAGTGGGAGAGCAGTTAGGCTTATCAGAGGGTAGTGCTAAACATTTGTTGTACTTATAGAGCCAATAACTGATACACACACTCAAGGAATGGAGTTGAGACCAAATTAGAACAATAGTACTCTTTTTATATAAATATTTAGACCAAGAACTTTGAATGCAAGGCAAATACTTTTCGCAATACACTAAATCACAGTAAACTAGAATAATCACAGTTGTGCACAACAAATTTCCTACGGAAGGAAAAAGGCTATTGCAAAAAGCAATGCAGTACAGTTATTGTGTATTTACCCTTTTGGGAACCGGACAGTTCAGGACTAAGGTCCAGAGTGCCAAGGCCAAGTTCTCGGGAGCTTCCTGGGTTTCTTGGGGAACAAGGAAAATGGGGACTTTGTAGCTGTCATGCTACCAAGCCAGGGAGCCACCTGGCTTCCAGACAAAGAAGGTTAGGTCGGAAGGGGGAGGTATGCTCTTATCTGGAGAAGCAGGGGTCGCATTTCAAAGGTGGCAAGGCCTTTAAAGCCTCCATCCACTCATGACTCTTCCTGACCGGCGAGAGGTGGGAACACCACTGCCCAGGACAGGCAGTGTTCTCAACCTCTGGGCAAGCTGGCACTCACCACATGATGTCAGAACTATGTCTGGTGACAACAGGCTGGCTTAGACCAATCAGAGGCCACACTAAAGCTTAGTAGGTTTTTATAGTTCCCTCTAATGGGTCATCTGTGTGAAACTTTTAATAAATCTGACACTGTAATTAGGGTGGCGTCAATATAGGTACTGCGCACGTCACTTCTGGAATGGATGGCGCCGACCCAAACAATGCCACCTATAGGTGAGCAGGGGTACAGCTTGAAAATTTTCCGGATCCAGTTTGGCACCTGGGGAATATTCTATGGTAAGTCTAGGTAAGGAGTTTATCAGATTTATATATATTCAGTGAAAAAATAAAAAGAAAGATAAATGTGACGACATAGTTAGGTGCTGAAATGAGAACAAACAGTAAAAGGAAGAAGAAAAAAACAACCACTGAATTTCACAAGTATTAGTTTACTGAGCTTACTATAACTCGTGCCCACATCATGCACTGGCCTTCAGCCAAGCTCTACATCCATCCCTGCGCAAAACGCTCAACCCACATCCTCTTCCCTTTTAAAAGAAAATATGTAACATATCATGAATTATGACATTTGTGAGGTAATAAGCAGTGCATGGCGGGTTACTAGTTAAAGAAAGCTAGGTAAACGATAACCTGAGAATTTCACAGTTTGTCTTGTTTTTTAACATTTTCTATCACATTGTAACTTGAACATACACCCAAGCCCACCGAGCAACCTACAGCAAACGTCTCCATTGTGCATTGGCCTTCAGCTGTGCATTGTAAGTTTGTTAGTTTTCAAAAAGAAAATCCCAAAACAAGATTATCTATTTGAAAATAAGAAAATGAAACAATAAGCCCACACCTCTTCGCCATGGCAGCTCTAACCCATAGCGTGCGGGTCATTTAACAGTTTGCATTGCCCCTTACCGCCAAGTATTTCATGGTGGTGATGCTCATTGAAAACTGCCCATGTGTCTGCCCAATCTAAATACAAATGGTGGACACATGGCCAAACCTCTGAGCACCCTTATTTGTCTGGACTATGTGTAGGCAGCAGAGATGGAGTAGTCCCCCGTATATACACTGAAGGTCCACCAGCATCTAAATGAGGCAGGTGGACCTTCAGGTTGGCAGAAGGGTACTCTGTCCCTTTTGCAATGGAGTACCCTTTACACCTACCATTGAATCAGCCCCAAAGTCTTGAACCGATCGCTTTGCACAGCTGCTTTGTATGTTGGATGTGGAGATGGATTGTACGAGTTTCCCTCATCCAAAATCCCTGTCCTTGTAGAGTGAAAAAACAATGCTGCACCAGAGCCATGGGCTAGAACCGTTGGTGTGGTCTCTTGGCGTGGTACTGAAGAAGACATTTGAAACACTGAGGTTGGAGCTTCTTAGTCACATGTATAACCACATTTGGTGCATTGAAAATCCCTCCTAGGAAGAAAATACTCAAAGCAGCAACCTCTGAGCAACAAACGCTCATAATGGGAACATTTATTTTTCATTCAGAATAGGCAAAGACTTGTGTGCCCAGTGGTGCAACACTGGCTCTTAGCACTTTACTCGAGATTTTGGGCTTGCCCTGTATTCCTGGCTATTATGTGTGTTGCCTTCACCATGTGTCTGAATGCTTACTGAAATGAATAAAAAAACAAAAAAAAACATGAATTGCTGATCCAGTAATTTGACATATTGTATCAGACTGCCATGCAGTCTGTTGTACATTGGAAAAACAACCACAGTAGTAAGACTTCTGATATTGTAACATCAATCCCTCATCCATTCCCAAGTCTAGAATTCTTCTTTAGTTGAACACTTTTGAAGGAAAAACACAAACCAACGAAAATAGAATGGATAGTTCCTGACAACATAGTCAGGCAAAAAGAAGACATTAACACTGACGATTCATAAAGTCACAAAGAAAATGATAAACCTTTAAAGAAGATACGCTGCCCAACGAAATGAATGATTCAACATAACAGCATATTATCATTTGCAGGTCATAATATTCTGCATCAGGTTTCACTGCTGCATAACATTGCGTGGTTTCATTTGAAATCACTAAGCGTGACACCATCGTAGTTGGAATACACTCCTTTAGAGGTTTTCGAACTGTCTTTATAGTTTATCATCACTGTCCCATTTACATCACAGTGTCTGCCATGTTTGCTTAGACTTCAATCTAGAAAGTATTAAGTGAGTACATAAAGACAGCAATGCAACTTCATTTTTGTTGGCGCTTTGTGTTAGTTATCTGGGTAAGTGTTTGACTACCTCTTGGGCTTAAAGACTGACGTACAGATGTATTCTTTCTGATACAAGTCAGTTTTCATTTTCGAAGAATTGTCCATCACCTCCAAGCTGTGACTCACTATAGCCTTATTCTACTGGCCATTAAAGGCCAGCTCCAGCGTTAAAGGCCGAAGGCGAGGGCCTTTAACAAGGGAGCGATCTTTTAATGGCCAGTAGAGCCCGCTACGGAGGGCTCTAATTCTATTATAGCATCCTGCCAATAGAGGACAAAATATTTTAATTTGCAAAACAGAGGCTTCCCCGAGCCCAAGGGGGTTGTAATCCCCTCCGGCTCTGTGAGGCTGGTGCTGTGAACAAACATTGGAATGTTGAGGCTCCGACTTCTACCAGTCATTAGAAGCCCGGAGCACTCCACTGTTTTCAATGGAGCGCTCAGCATTCAAAATGTTCTATTAAGGTATCGCCAACACTTGTGAGAACACAGAAGACCACCGCTATGATTCCATTTACTACGGAAATTCTATCCTGTTCAGCGTCAAAGCATAGTCACTACACTCTTTACAAACAAATTTGTGATTTATTATAGGGACCTTTAACTATAGTACTGAGCTTAATACTTTTACGTACTTCGTCACTTGTTGATTAAAACCTGGCCCTCGAAAAGCTTGCAGCATTTCTCGAATGCCTATCATAGGTTAATCTTTTGGTGACTTCCTCTGAGAGATGTGGGACAATTTGGTAATATATTCACTGTAGATCGTCCCTTAAATGCTTCAAATCATTGAACAGTTTATCATTTCATGATGCATGTTCTTGCAGATTCTTTGCCATATAATCAACAGATTCATCACCCCGATACATGCTCTTTGCACAATACTTAGGATACAAGTAACAATATGTCTTTTTTATTGTTCTGGCATGGCATCCCTTGGTGTCGAATAGATAAAGGACTGATTAATGCAGATCTTTTATTGTAATTTCAGAAGAACAAGTTACTTACCTTCTGGAACACTCTTTGTGATAGAGATACAGCATTTGAATATTTCCCAGGCGTTAGTAAGACTATGAACCTAAACAGCAGGTTGTTGGCCCCATGCGTTGCCACACTGATGCCATTCCGCTCTGTAAATGAAGTGCAAAGCCTAGATAGGCACCATTGCAGCATGATGATGTTTATGGCTTTAGAGGCTGACCATGGCCCCAGATGCAAAGCCACAACAGGAAAATTACTTCGAGCAGTGTGCAGATTCCTAGACTTGGGATCTTATTAATGAGTAGAGTCCAATCCACAGCACAGGGATGATGGAAGGATTGATGAGGAATCTGCAATTAGAGTATCTACCAGAAAGAGCATTACCGAAATTAAATAACGTGTACTTCTGATAGAAACGTGTAGCCACAGATTCCTCGTCTTTTGAATAGGTGTCAAACCAGTACCTATTTGAAGAAAGGGCTGTGGATGGACTCAAACCAAAAAGTTAAGTAGGACCCAGCAGGCGAAATATCCCTTTCAGCAAACCTGGCTGTCACAAAAGAGGGGCTTTGTGAACATATGGAGTGATGCCCATGTAGCTGCCGGACAGATGTCCAGGACAGGAACTCCAAACTTTAGCTCAGGTAAATGAACATACAGCCCTTCAAAAAGCTGCTTTTGGGCAATCCATAACAGGCCTTAATGCACAGCACAATTCAGTGGGAGTCGTTTTCTTCACAAATCCATGCCTTTTTTTGCTCCAGCAAACGCCACAATGAGCGCACTGTTCATTCAGTGTTCCCTGGTATGATCGATGAAAAAGCTCAGGGCTCTTTGAAATGAAGTCTCTCCTGTTCTTTCAAGTGAGGCGGAGCAAAGAACGCCGACTAAGTGATATGTTGACCAACGTGGAATGGCTTCACAAGTTTCAGCAAGAATGATGCTCGCGTCCGCAGAACCAGTTTGTAAGGAAAAAAGGTGGTGGACGGTGGATTGACACAGAGCCTAAAGCTAACTCAGGTGCACTTAACACTGATGCTATGGTGACAAGAAACACTGCATTAAGAGTAAGAAGCAGCAAAGGACAGCTGTGAAGTGGCTTAAAGGAAGTGCATGAAGGTGGAGAGTTCGAAGGCCCTGGTGCAAAACCCAGCCCTGTTGCTGCGACACAAAAGGGGGTGGTGATGGACGGAGCATCTGAATCAATCAAACACTCAAACCCAGTCAAAAGATCTGGGTTTAATCCATCACCGTTCTTTAGCCCACTCTGCCACCCCAGTTCAGACATGGCCATATGCAAATCAGTCTGACCCTGTGCCTCATGGGAACAGTCCAGCCCTAACTGCCAAGCCATGTCTTCCCTGGACAAGAAACAAGCTTCCGAAGACCGGTTTCTGGCATTCCAGCCGTCTTCAGCCCGGCTTGCTTAAATCCAGTGGCAAAGTGAGCAAGGGACTCCCGTCTGAGCATACCCTGCCACACTTATGGCGGCCAAAAGCGGTACAAAAGGGGGTGGTGATGGACCAAGCATCTGAATCAATCAAACACTCACACCCAGTCAAAAGATCTGGGTTTAATCCATCACCGTTTTTTAGCCCACTCTGCAACCCCAGTTCAGACATGGCTATATGCAAATCAGTCTGACCCTGTGCCTCATGGGAACAGTCCAGCCCAAACTGCCAAGCCATGTCTTCCCTGGACCGGAAACAAGCTTCCGAGGAACGGTTTCTGGCATTCCAGCCGTCTTCAGCCCGGCTTGCTTGAATCCAGTGGCAAAGTGAGCAAGGGACTCACGTCTGAGCATACCCTGCCACACTTATGGCGGCCAAAAGCTGTTCAAAAGGGGGTGGTGATGGCCATGTCTGAACTGGGGTGGCAGAGTGGGCTAAAGAACGGTGATGGATTAAACCCTGATCTTTTGACTGGATGTGAGTGTTTGATTGATTCAGATGCTTCGTCCATCACCACCCCCTTTTGTACCGCTTTTGGCCGCCATAAGTGTGGCAGGGTATGCTCAGACGTGAGTCCCTTGCTCACTTTGCCACTGGATTCAAGCAAGCCGGGCTGAAGACGGCTGGAATGCCAGAAACTGGTCCTCGGAAGCTTGTTTCCGGTCCAGGGAAGACATGGCTTGGCAGTTCGGGCTGGACTGTTCCCATGAGGCACAGGGTCAGACTGATTTGCATATGGCCATGTCTGAACTGGGGTGGCAGAGTGGGCTAAAGAATGGTGATGGATTAAACCCAGATCTTTTGACTGGGTGTGAGTGTTTGATTGACTCCGATGCTCCGTCCATCACCACCCGCTTTTGAACCGCTTTTGTCCGCCATAAGTGTGGCAGGGTATGCTCAGACAGGAGTCCCTTGCTCACCTTGCCACTGGATTCAAGCAAGCCGGGATGAGGACGGCTGGAATGCCAGAAACTGGTCCTCGGAAGCTTGTTTCCGGTCCAGGGAAGACATGGTTTGGCAGTTTGGGCTGGACTGTTCCCATGAGGCACAGGGTCAGACTGATTTGCATATGGCCATGTCTGAACTGGGGTGGCAGAGTGGGCTAAAGAACGGTGATGGATTAAACCCAGATCTTTTGACTGGGTGTGAGTGTTTGATTGACTCAGATGCTCCGTCCATCACCACCCCCTTTTGAACCGCTTTTGGCTGCCATAAGTGTGGCAGGGTATGCTCAGATGTGAGTCCCTTGCTCACTTTGCCACTGGATTCAAGCAAGCCGGGCTGAAGATGGCTGGAATGCCAGAAACCGGTCCTCGGAAGCTTGTTTCCGGTCCAGGGAAGACATGGCTTGGCAGTTTGGGCTGGACTGTTCCCATGAGGCACAGGGTCAGACTGATTTGCATATAGCCATGTCTGAACTGGGGTGGCAGAGTGGGCTAAAGAACGGTGATGGATTAAACCCAGATCTTTTGACTGGGTGTGAGTGTTTGATTGACTCAGATGCTCCATCCATCACCATCCCCTTTTGAACCGCTGTTTCTGTGACAGCAGATCCCCCTGGAGTGACAGTCTCAACGGAGGACAGCTGCTCATACCCAGGAGTTCTGGATACCATACTTCGAGGTATCCGGCGCCACTATGATGAGTCTGGCCAGAGCAGTCCTGCTCTTCTCCTGAATTCGGACCAGAAGAGGCACTGGCAGGAAGGCATTTGGGAGTCCTGAGTCCCACTCTAAGCTGAAAGTGTCTCCTAGCGAGTGACGCCTTGGAAACTCCAACGTGTATCACTGCTGACACTGCACATTTTCAGCAGTGGTGAAAAGATAGGACAAAGTTTCTATCCATGCACGAAAGAGTCCTTCACTAACTCCAGGTTCAGCTGCCACTAGTGATCCCATAGGCGTTGATGATTGAATTAGTCCACCCGGTCATTCAGCGATCCAACCAGGTGGGTCACCACCTGGAAAATTCCTTGATGGTCCAGCAAAATGCCTCCTGGCACAGTGTCCGTGTCCCCACCCTGCCATGCCTGTTGCAATATCATGTGATGGAGGTGTTGTCTGTGAGCACCTACAAAAGCCTCACTTTGATGGAAGGAAGGGTTTTATCGCCCAGTGGATTGCTCTGAACCCCAAAAGATGGCACTAGAGCCAATATTCAGCCAGAGACAGCTGATCTCCACCTCTCCCAGGTGGCCAACCCAACCCAGAAATGAAACATCAGTCACCAATGCAAGGTATGGGTGAGGTTGAGAAGGGTCTGTCATCGACCAAAGTGCAGTTCAGCAACAACTACTGCAGATATTTTGCAGTCTCCTCTGAAATCTGGACATGGTTGGAGAGGTTCTCTTGAGGTTGGGCCCACTAAGACTTCAGACCCCACTGCAGAGCTTGTATATGCCACATTGCATGATTGACCAGCAGAATGAAGAATGGCACCAATCTCAGCAGCCTCAGAGACAACCTTAGTAAAACCCTGGACAGAGGTTGAAAGATCAGGATCACAGCCCTAAAGTCCTGGAATCTCCTTTCTGGGGGAAAAAGCATGAAACTAAACAGTATCCAGAATTGTTTCAATGAAAAGGAGTGTCTTAGGAGTCAGGTGTGACTTCAGAATGTTGATAGAGAGCCCCAAAGATCACAGGAGGTTCGCTATAGTCTAGAGGTGATTGATGAAAACCTAGGGGGAGCCGGCCTTCACCAGCCAGTCGTTGAAGTAGGGGAAGACTGGAACCCTTGACCTCTGAAGGTCTGCTGCTACCACTGCAATCCCTTTTGTGAGCACCCGAGGGGCACTGTTGGAACCAAAGAGGACCACAACAAACTGAAAATACTTGAGTTCCACCATGAACCACAGATAGAGCATATGAAAATAGGCGTTCTGCAGATCCAATGCCAAGTCCTGTCGCCAGAGTCGAGGGCAAGCAAGAGCAGCTTGAATTTGTCCTTCTGCACAAAGGCGTTCAAAAGGCATAGGTCTAAAATAGAACAAAGTTTATTTATGTCTTGCAGAATGCTCTGTACATATTCGGAAGAGGTTTTTTCAAGCTGTGGAAAGGAAAATCAGACAACTGCTATGGAATTATGGTACAGCAAGAAATACTTTATCTAATTTAACGCATGGGGCTATATGATAGTGGCACAGCCCTTCTTGCTGAGGGGGAATATTGCTAGGCAGCTCAGTTAGTGGTAGGGAATTACTGGGTGTTTGCTCAACAGGGGGAACCATCTATCAGGCATGATAGACGCTGGATGGGACCTAGAGGATACCTTACTGACATCTATGGTAAGGGCCACAGATCAGGCTGGAAGTCATATATAAGAGAAGTTGTACTCATTTGGGACTAAGCATTGAGGCAGTTGGGATGGTTGACAACCCTGACATGGTAAACCCCACTTTTGGATTTCCAGACAGTGTGAGACAAAAAAGTGGAAAGGGTTTTGGAAGTTGGAACCTATTAGAAATTGGTAAGTTATGGGACATTTTGAGGGGGATGCAGGTTTAAGAGTTTCCAATTGATCAAAAAATAAAACAAAATGTCAGAGGCTTTCGCTACCTACGACTCAGGAATGTGTTAGGGTTTAATGTCCCTAAAGATGTGAAAGTGGAGAATGCTGATCCCTACGAGAACAGGATATTTAAGGAAGCTCCTCCATGAAGAGCAATTTCCTTTACGTACAGGAAAATAATCCAACAAACTTCCATTTAATTTTAGGGGTCTATGCGAAAGCTTGCAGCAAGACATAGAGGACCTTCCAGATGAGGAATTGGTGGAACCACTGCTGGCACCGAGAGAAGTGACAATCAGGTCTTTGTTTAGATTAATACTGCTTAAAGTGTTGCGCATCGTCTTTTATACAAGAGAACCACTTGCAAAAATAGGTTGAACCGCAACTAACTAATGCCTCAGAGGGTGTGGTCTGAGGTAAGTTCTTGCATACTATCTGGGACTACCCAGGAATAATCAAGTATTTAAGGAAAAGTTATGGGATATTTGATGGGGTCTCATTTGTACTGCTAGAACCGGGAAAGAAGCACAAGTTACTACTTGTGTAACAATATATCTGTAAGAGACATTAGTTAGTGATAGATTCCTTACCTTAGAATATCCCCAGGCGTCAGACTGGATCCGGAAAGTTTTGCGTAGCAGTACCCTTGCGCGTCGGTAGGCGTCGTCTGCGGCTCCGCGTCCGTCGTAGGCGTCGTGGGCGCCGTGATGACGTTGTCGGAGTACTTAGACGCCGCCTCCGCGTACTGACGTCAGTTCTTAGCCACAGCTTTTCCGCGCCAGAAGCGCAGAGCCATGACAAAAACCGACACTGGTGCCAAGAAACTAGGGCCCTGAAAGGGGAAGACCTTAACCCTAGATATCGGTTCGCAGAACGGGGAGGATGGGTGGGTCGGTAAGGAATCTATCACTAACTAATGTCTCTTACAGATATATCGTTACACAAGTAGTAACTTGTGCATCTGAAAGAGACACGTTAGTGATAGATTCCTTACCTTAGAATAGATACCCCAGCAATACCATCCCCGTGGTGGTGGGTCTGCGAACCAATATTTACACCAGAAAGTCCTGGAGAACGGAGCGGCCAAAGTAGCCGTCCCTCCGGACTTGACTGTCCAGGCAATAGTGCAGCGCAAACGTGTGCAACGAGGCCCACGTAGCTGCCTGGCATATGTCCTGCAAGGGCACACCTCGGCCCAAGGCAGTAGTAGTGGCCGTGGCTCGAGTGGAATGAGTCCGCAGCCCAACAGGTGGTTCCTTCTTAGCCAAGGAGTAACACGCCTGAATGCACATGATAATCCATCGAGAGATGGTCCTCTTGTGCACCACTTTCCCTTTCTTAGCGCCCGCGTACCCAACAAAGAGTTGATCATCCACCCGGAACTGGCGTGTGCGATCCAGATAGAACGAGAGCGCACGTTTTGGGTCCAGACGGTGGAGCCTCTCCTCCTCTCTCGAGGGGTGCGGAGGCGGAAAGAAGGTGGGCAATGTGATGGACTGCCCAATGTGGAAGGCCGTGACCACCTTTGGCAAGAAGGAGGGCCTAGTCCTCAAAACAACCTTGTCCGGATGGACTGACAGGAAAGGAGGCTTACAAGAGAGGGCCTGGAGCTCACTCACTCTCCTGGCAGAGGGGATAGCTACCAGTAAGGCAGTCTTCAAAGAAAGAAGGCGAAGCGGACAGTTATGAAGCGGCTCAAAGGGAGCGCACATCAGAAAGGTTAGAACCAGGTTCAAGTCCCACTGAGGCATCACGAAAGGGACAGGAGGAAAGGTATGAGTGATGCCTTTCAGGAATCTGTTAACAATAGGGGACTTGAACAAAGAAGGTTGGTCAGGCAGCCTCAGAAAGGCTGAAAGAGCCGAAAGATAGCCCTTGATAGTGCCCAGAGCAGAGCCCTGCTGGGCAAGAGAAAGAAGGAAGAGAAGAACCTCAGAGAGAGGGGCATCGAGGGGATCCACAGCCTTTGCTGTGCACCATGCCACAAATCTGTTCCACCTGCAGGCGTATACCGTTTTTGTGGAGGGACGCCTGGCTGCCAGAATGATGTTGCAAACTTCAGGAGGCAAGTCAAATGGCCTCAACTGTCGCCGCTCAATCTCCAAGCATGGAGGTGGAGACTGGACAGGTTCGGGTGGAGGACCGTCCCCTGCTGCTGCGACAGAAGGTCCTCCTGAAGAGGCAGACGAATCGGGGGATCGACTGACATGCTGAGTAGCTCGGGATACCAGTACCTTCGAGCCCAGTCCGGAGCCACAAGGATGACCTGTGCCCGGTCGCGCTTGATCTTCTTCAGCACTCTGGGCAGAAGAGGTATAGGCGTAAAGGCGTACAACAGACCGCAGCTCCACTCGCGACGAAAAGCGTCTCCGAGCGAGTGCCGCCTTGGAAATTCCAACGCGCAGAACCGATGACATTGCGCGTTCTCTTCGGTGGCGAATAGATCTAACCAAGGCTCTCCCCATCGCAGAAAGAGGCCTTGCGCCACGTCCGAGTTCAGACGCCATTCGTGATCCATCGAGCACCGACGGCTGAGTTCGTCCGCCCTGGCGTTCAGAGAACCTGCCAGGTGTTGAACCACCAGAGTCACGCCCTGATGTTCCAGCCATTGCCAGAGACGCAGAGCCTCCTGGCAAAGGGTCCACGACCCCACTCCGCCTTGCTTGTTGCAGTACCACATGGCGGTGGTGTTGTCGGTGAACACCTGCACTGCACTCCCTCGGACAGACGGGAGGAATGCTTTCAGTGCCAGACGAATCGCCCTCAGCTCCAGAAGGTTGATGTGGAGCTGGGACTCCGCCGGAGACCAGAGTCCTCTGATCTCCGCCTCTCCCAAGTGGCCTCCCCAGCCCTGGAGGGACGCGTCCGTCACAACTACGTGCTCCGGTTGGGGAAGGGAGAGGGATCTGCCGTTGACCCAATCGCGGTCCGTGAGCCACCACTGCAACTGTCTCGCAGTGCTCCCCGAGATCAGGACATGGTCGGACAGGTTGCCCCGGTGCTGGGCCCACTGAAACTTCAGGTCCCACTGCAGAGCCCGCATCCGCCACCGTGCGTGATGCACCAGAAGGATGCAGGAGGCCATCAGCCCCAGAAGCCGCAGCGTCAACCTGACCGAAACCCGGGATAACGACCGAAAGACCGGAATCAGAGCCTGTATATCCCGGACCCGCTGCTCGGGCTGGTAAACCTGAAACTTCGCCGAGTCGAGAACCGCTCCGATGAAAAGGAGCTTCTGAGAGGGGCACAGGTGTGACTTCGGCACATTGATGGAAAATCCTAGCTGGTGCAGGAGATCCGCCGTAGTTTGGAGGTGGCTGATGACTGCCTGGGGCGAGCCCGCCTTCAACAACCAGTCGTCCAGGTAGGGGAAGACTGACACCCCTAACCTGCGCAGATGAGCTGCGAGCACCGCCATCACCTTTGTGAACACCCGTGGGGCGCTGGTAAGGCCGAAGGGGAGCACGGTAAACTGAAAGTGCTCGAGGCCTACCGTGAACCGCAGGTAATGCCGGTGGGCCGGCAGGACGGGGATGTGGAAATATGCGTCCTGCAAGTCCAACTCTACCATCCAGTCTCCTGGGTCTAGGGCAGCCAAGACCTGAGCCAATGTCACCATTTTGAACTTCTCCTTCCGGAGGAAGCCGTTGACGTTCCTCAGATCCAAGATAGGGCGTAGGCCCCCTTTGCCCTTCTTGGGTACCAGGAAGTAGTGGGAGTAGCAACCACGACCTACTTCTGGCCCAGTAACGCGCTCGGTGGCCCCCTTGGCCAAGAGAGCCAAAACTTCCTCCTGCAGGAGCCGCAAGTGATCCCCCGATACGCGGTGGAGTCGCGGTGGCATGGCTTGAGGGGTCGTCTCGAAGGGGAGGGAGTAGCCCCTTCGGACGATCTGCAGCACCCACCTGTCCGAAGTGACTGTGCGCCAGTGAGAGTGGTGATGGCGAACCCTGCCTCCCACTGGCGTCACATGGGCCGAAAAGCACGGACTAGGAGGGTTTAGAGGCGGATGCTGCGGGGGCAGGTGTGGACTGGCTCCGCTTGTTTCCCCGACCGCCTCCACGGCGGTTTCCACGGCCGCCGCCGCGCTGGACGACAGTCTGCGGCGAGTGGCTGGCGGCACGTGTGGGGGCGCCCCTTCCTTGGCCACGAAAGGAGCAAAAGGCACCCATTTGCTGGCGCGGGCCGAGAGGCCCAAGGACTTGGCCGTAGCCCTGGAGTCCTTAAAGCGCTCAAGCGCGTGGTCTGCCTTGTCGCCAAAGAGGCGACGGCCATCGAACGGCATGTCCATGAGTGTATTCTGGACGTCAGCCGAGAAGTTGGCGGATCTCAGCCAGGCGTGGCGTCGTATCGCCACCGTCGTAGCCATCGCTCTGCCCAGCGAGTCAGTAGTATCCAGTCCGCACCTGATTGAATACTTCGCTGCGTCCCGGCCCTCCACTAGGGCTTGGCGGAGTTTGGCCCGTACCTCCAACGGACACTCTGGCAGCAATTCCGCCACCGTTTCCCATATAGAATGGGTGTAACGGCCCAAGAGGCATGCGGTGTTGGAAGACCGCAGTCCCAAGCTAAGGGACGAGAACACCTTCTTGCCATAGGCCTCGTACCTCTTGGATTCCCGATCGGGGGGAGCCGTCGGAAAGGCGGTCTGGGAGTTAGAGGCCTGGATAACCAGACTCTCGGGGGTGGGGTGGGTGGACAGGAAACATGGGTCGCCCGGGGCCGGGCGGTGGCGTCTGGCCACGTTCCTATCTACAGGCTAACCTGTAGCGGGCCTGGACCAAATGCCCAAAAGAACGTCCGTCAAGGCCTCATTAAACGGCAGCAGAGGCTCCATGGAGCATGACTGCGGCTTAAGGACCTCAGTGAGGAGGTTAGTCCTCACGGCCGCGACGGGGAGCTCAAGGCCCAAGGCCTTAGCAGCCCTCATCAACACCACACCATATGTCGCACCCTCCTCCGAAGCCACGGTAGGAGGAGAGACGAATCCAGTGTCTGGAGAGGTGTCCAGGCCACTGGCTTCCCCAAGGTTTCCTGTCCAGTCCATGTTAGACTGACATTCCCTTGTCAGAGGGTCCTCAGACCCCTCCCAATACTCCTCTTCCCCCATCTCCTGAGACTCAGGGTCATAAGTGAATGAGGACGGTTCATAGGGATGGAAATCTCCGAGCGGCGTCGAGATCGGAACAGACGTCGGAACCGATTGAGAGGAGGCATCGGGGAAGGCGTCGGCCGAGGCCCACGCCGGAGGGGACACCACACGGACCGACCCCGGGGGGGTCGTAAGGTCCACCGGGGACGATCCAGCGCCCGACGAGGGCCCAACGGTGCCCTGCGGCGCCGGGCCCGAAGGCACCGACGACGCCGGGACCGCAGCGGCGTCGGGATCGTGGAGCCCTGTGGCGCCGGGCCCGAAGGCGCCGGCGGCGTCGAGGCCGAAGCACCCGACGGCGTCGTAGCCCCCGACCCACTAGGGCCCCCAGACAGGTTCACTGGGCCCGAAGGCGCCGCGGAACCCGTCGGAGGAGAAAGGGACCTCATGGCCATGAGGAAGCGCTCGATCTCCTCCGGCGTCGCGTTCAGCCTAGGGACCGGGGGGTATGGAGCCGAACGCCGCGCCCGCGACTCACGAGGAGCCGCGTGGGCGGTGTCACCCGAACCCCCGGCCGCGTCGCGCGAGCGTCGGGGGGAGTCAGAAGAGCGATGATGTCTCTTCGACTTCTTATGCTTCTTACCTGACGACTTGGACCCGGAGGAGTGGCGCGGCTCCTGGAGCTGTGACGGCTCCGTCCCCGCGACCTGTCCCTCGACCTCCCGTGGGACCGGGACCTCACACGGCGCGGGGCCGACTGGCGGATCTCGAGTCGCCTGCGGGACCGCTCCCGCCTGGCCTTCCTCGAGAGGGCCCGACAGTCGGAGCAGGACTCGTCGTCATGGTCGACGCCCAAACACATCAGGCACAAGCGGTGGGGATCCGTGACCGACATGGTATGGTCGCACTCGTCGCAATGCTTGAAGCCGGGCATCCTAACGGCACCGTCGGTGTCGTAAGACTTCGAATGGATCAAAAAAGATCAAAAAGTTTAGTCAAAAAGTGACTAGGGAACTGCTCTTTCCAGATCTGCGCTGGCTGGCGCGGAAAAAAGAAGAACTGACGTCAGCACGCGGAGGCGGCGTCTAAGTACTCCGACGACGTCATCACGGCGCCCACGACGGACGCAGAGCCGCAGACGACGCCTACCGACGCGCAAGGGTACTGCTACGCAAAACTTTCCGGATCCAGTCTGACGCCTGGGGATATTCTAAGGTAAGGAATCTATCACTAACGTGTCTTTTTCAGATATTGTGTATTTTGTGAGTCCTGGGGAGAATGGAACAAGATACTAACAACTGTTCTGTAATGTAGGCATGGTGGTGGGAGGATGTAACAATGCGATGTTGTGGGGGGTCTTCCCTGTTGAACAAGTTATTTACCTTCAGTAATGCATTATATAGTAAAGACATGAACTAGCCGCAGATTTCTTACCTTTCAATTTCCCAGGCATCAGACTGGATTCAGATGATTTTTCTTCGAGCAAGACCCATGTGTGCTGGTAGGTGGTGTCGGTCGGCTCCACATGGCAGGGTCCGCGCTGGAAGTGGCGCCTGCGTAACCTGTATAGGCGACACCTAGGCGCGCTAACGTCAGTTACTTTTTCACGACTTTCTATGCTAGAGCGTGGAGCCATG
This sequence comes from Lissotriton vulgaris, assembly GCF_964263255.1. Lineage (NCBI taxonomy): Eukaryota > Metazoa > Chordata > Amphibia > Caudata > Salamandridae > Lissotriton > Lissotriton vulgaris. The sequence goes on along the minus strand of NC_141694.1, from coordinate 271,819,402 downwards.
AAGTATACTGATATTGGTGTGTTTGAAAACTAGGGCCCTGAAAGGGATCAGCCCCCTCCCTAGAAACCTGTTCACAGTAAGGAGAGGATGGGTGGCTCGGAAAGGAATCTGCGTCTAGATCATGTCTCTACCAGATATGGCGTTACCAAAGGTAATTAACTTATTCATCTGAGAGTGACATCTAGCCGCAGATTCCTTACCTTTGAATAGATACCTAAGCCTTTAAGTCCTTGCAGAATTGCAGGAGGGGTTGCGAGGAGGAGATACCCGGCTGCAGGACCTGTCAGGATGTTCGTCTGGACTTCCACCGAAGGGAGCTGAAAGTCCAGGGATTGTATGATTAAACAACTACCTCTGAAATCACGCAAATGCCTCAACCACAAATGCTAATCAACGACCAAATCCTAACCACTAAGTATTGAACCACGACTTACTGAACCACGCAAAAAATGCTAGTAATTTACAAACCGAATCTACCATGCTATATATAACTACAAAACTAAATATTTAGCTTGAATGACAGGTGGCCCAGATCCCTATCCTGCTCTGCTACAGTCCAACGTTCGCTTTCAGTAAACCATTATTTTGAACTGGTGGAAATGAAAACCTGCTAAATTTGAAAATGCCACTCTTACAGTGTTTTTCTTTTTTAACAACACTAATATTTACACTTAGAGGCTTACCTCAGATTTTAATGACATTTTCTACAATGCTACAAACTGTTATCTCCAGAATGAATTAAAGAAAAATATTGCTGGTATTGACGTTTGATTGCGGAAAATCTATTTTCATTTTGCGAATTGGGCCACGCTGTTTTAGGATGTTGTCATCGAATATGAAAATACTTGTACAGTAGGCATTCCTAGAGCTGCAGACATAATGGTAGAAAGAAGAGAAGAATGGAGGAAAAGAAAGCAAAGAAACCCGCGAAAAGGGCGATCATAGTGATGAAAAAAAACCTGCTAGAAATAGAATCAGATGAAGAAAGTGCAAGTGCCGGGTGGTCTGTTCTTAAACTGATAATATATATTCCAGTAGCTGCTTGCTGCAGCAGGCAACATCAACTTCATTTCTGAGCACTTAGTTATAGGATCTGAATAAAAAAGTGCAAAATGCCAGAGATCGATTTAAAAAAAAAAAAATCACGTCAGCATAACATCAGTTGAAAACAATCCTACAGTGAAATCTACTGTCCTCACAAGGTAAATTAAAACGGTCTCTCTGTTCAAGATTGTTTATTAACCCCTTCAGCGCGGCACAAATTTTAGCGCCAGCTGAAGGTTCCATTGAGCGGGCGGGGCCGTGACGGAGCGGTTCAGTCATGCGCACAGCCCAACCGACGCTCATGATGGAACCGCTCCGTCATGAGCGCCGAAGGGGTTAAAAATAGTTTTCATTGTAAGTGATCTTTAACCCCTTCGATGCTGGTGACAAAGTCAGCTCGTCATGGGCGTTGCCTGCGCTACGCGGATGACGAGCTGGCTTTGTCACGTTACCCGCGATTTTCAAATTTCAGCGCACAGCGGGAAAACCCGCTAGCGCGCATGCGGTTAAATTAATTAAATTTTTGTTCCTGTTTAAAGGTCGGAGTCGTTGTTAAGACCACTCGTTATTTAATTAAGTAGTTGTTGAGGAGGTCGTGGTTCAGTTCCAGGTCACTGTTTATGAGTCACCGTTAAGGCAACTAGTTAAGAAAGGAAAATGCTACTTACCAGTATGCATCTGTTCTTGGCATGTAGAGCTGCAGAGTTGTACACTTAGCATTAGATTGCCACCTGGTGTTGGGCTCGGATGATTGCAGGTTGTTGTCTTCTTGGAAGAAGTCTTTGTTAGTTCCGAGAAAGGTGACTCCTCCCTCGGACAATACTGCGCATGGGCATCGGCTCCATCCTTAGATTGTTTTTCGCCATGATGGGAAATGATGGAGTTAGTAAAAGTAAAGAAAATAGGGATGTCCATGTGTGAGCATCTAAGTAAGATGAAAACTGGAAAGGATACAAGTCCCGGGTAGGCGGGAGGGCGGGTACAACTCTGCAGCTCTACATGCCAAGAACAGGTGCATACTGTTAAGTAGCATTTTCCGTTCGAGGCATATGAGCTGCAGATTGTACACTTAGCATCGATTGTGCAGCAGTGTCTCCCATAGCGGTGGTCGCTTGTATCCGTTGCAGTGGTTTGAAATAGAGTTTTAAGGACAGCTTGGCCTACTGCAGCTTGCTTCTTGGCTTGCACATCAACACAATAGTGTTTAGTGAAGGTGTGTGGTGTAGACCATGTTGCTGCTTTACATATGTCCTCTAGGGGTATGTTTCCTAAGAAAGCCATAGAGGCTCCTAGTTTGCGAGTGGAGTGCGCTCTAGGAGGAACTGTTAATGTACGTTTAGCTTTTATATAGCATATTTGTATACACTTTACAATCCACCTCGCAATCCCGCCTTTAGAGATGGGGTTGCCTTTGTGCGGAGGAGAGAAAGCAACAAACAGTTGTTTTTTCTTTCGAAAGTGTTTAGTTCTATCTATATAGTACAAGAGAGCTCTTTTAACATCTAATGTGTGTAAAGCTCTTTCCGCTACAGAGTCTGGGTTTTGGAAAAACACTGGTAACTCTACGGACAGGTTTAGGTGAAAAGCAGTGCTGACTTTCGGAAGAAATTTTGGATTAGATCTAAGAACCACTTTGTTTGGATGTATTTGAAAAAAATGGTTCTTGTATAGTGAAAGCTTTATCTCACTTACTCTTCTGAGAGGTAATGACAACGAGGAAAGCAGTTTTCCATGTTAGGAATTGCAGTTCACATTTATGTAGAGGCTCGAAAGGGGGTCCCATGAGTCTTGTAAGGACAATATTTAGGTTCCACACAGGAGAAGGTGGTAACCTGGGTGGGATTATTCTTTGTAACCCTTCCATGAACGCTTTAATTGCAGGAACTCTGGAGAGAGACAGATGTTGCCCGTTTTGTAAATCGGCTGCAATGGCTGCAAGGTGCAGGCGTATGGAAGAATATGCCAAATTAGACCGTTGTAGATGTAAAAGGTAACAAATTATATTTTGGATGGAAGCATCCAGGGGATCAATTTTATTATTTTTGCAATATATTGCGAATGTTTTCCATTTAGCGGCGTACCACAAACTGGTAGTGGGTTTCCTAGCCTCTTTAATAATATTCATACAGTCTGGTGGTAGGTTTAAATAACCAAACTCTAAGACTTCAGGAGCCAGATCGCCAAATTCAGTTGGTTCGGGTCTGGTTGTCTGATTTCTCCATGGATCTGTGACAGGGAAGGAGTTAGCTGTAACTTTTGGTGGGGAACTAGAGAGAGTTCTAACAGTGTGGTGAACCACGGTTGTCATGCCCATGTGGGAGCTACCAGGATCAGTTTGAGAGACTGTTGTCTGAGCTTGCGCACCACTAATGGGATCAGTGGGAGAGGCGGAAAAGCGTACGCAAATCTGCCTGACCAGTTCATCCATATAGCATTGCCTTCGGACAGTGGGTGTGGAAACCTGGCGGCGAGGGCTGGGCATTTAGCATTTTCGTGGGTGGCAAACAGATCTATGTGTGGATGACCCCACCTTTGGAAGAATGGCTGGAGAACTTGTGGATGTAGTTCCCATTTGTGAATCTGTTGTGACTGCCGACTTAACAGATCTGCTATCTGATTGTGAAACCCTGGAAGGTGTTCTGCTACAGATGTATGTTTTGAGGAATGGCCCATCTCCAAATGTTCTGTGCGAGCTGGGACAGTTGCAGAGAGTGTGTCCCCCCCTTTTTTTGTATATAGTACATGGCTGGCATATTGTCCGTCCGGATTAGGACAGCTTTGTTTTGTACTTGAAGTTGAAAAGTCTTGAGTGCTAAGAATATTGTTAGCAGCTCTAGATGGTTGATATGGAACAGTTTTTGTGGATTGTTCCATTGACCCTGAGTTGTATGATGTAAGAGATGGGCTTCCCATCCTGTGAAGGATGCGTCTGTTGTGAGCACTACTTGTGGAACAGGCTCGAGGAACGGCCGCCCCGTTGTCAAGTTTTTGGTGTTCCACCACTGCAGAGAGCGATGTGTGCGGCTGTCCACCAACATCAGGTCTGTTACTTGACCTTGAGCTTGGTTCCACTGTTGTGCTAAGCACTCTTGTAATGGGCGCATTTGCAATCTTGCGTGTGGTACTATGAAGATGCAAGACGCCATCATGCCTATTGGCCTCATGAACACCCTGGCTTGCAGAGACTGTTGGTGTTGAAAAGCGGTGACTAAGGCTTGAATGCTCTGTATCCTGGCTGGATTGGGATATGCTAGGGCTGTAGACCTGTTTATTGTAGCTCCTAGATACTGATGGACATGCGAAGGCTGCAGGTGCGACTTGGTGTAGTTTATCGTAAACCCTAAGTCGTGCAACGTTTGAATTGTCTGATGTGTGTGTTGGACACACTAATTGAATGACTTCGCTTTTATGAGCCAATCGTCTAGATATGGGAAGACATGTATTTGTTGTCTCCTGAGATGTGCTGCTACCACTGCTAGGCACTTTGTGAAAACTCGCGGTGCCGTTGTCACTCCGAATGGAAGGACTTTGAACTGATAGTGTTGTCCTTCTAGTACCAACCTTAGTTACTGTCTGTGAGCAGGATGTATAGGGATATGGAAGTAGGCGCCCTTTAGATCTAGTGTTGTAAGGAAATCGCCTTGTTGCAGCAGTGGAAGCACTTGTTGTAGAGTTATCATATGAAAATGATCTGATTGTATGTAATGGTTGAGGGGCCTGAGGTCGAGAATGGGCCTTAGTGTCCCGTCCTTCTTTGGGAATTAGAAAGTAAAGCGAGTAAACCCCTGTTCCTTGTTCTTGTAAAGGAACTATTTGAATAGCATCCTTTTGTAGAAGTGACAGAACTTCTTGTTGTAGCAGAGTCATATGGTCTGTAGACATTGGACGCTGCCTGGGATGTATGTGTGGAGGGGTTGCTGTAAGTTCTAGGCAGTAGCCATATTGGATAATCTGTCTTACCCACTTGTCTGTTGTAATGGAGTGTCCTTAGGACATTACTTTTTTATGTACCGGAGGCTCCCGTCTCGGCGACGGGGAATGATTCAGGCATGTGAATCTATGAAAGACACCCAAATACTGGATAAGTATGTGTGGAGGGGTTGCTGTAAGTTCTAGGCAGTAGCCATATTGGATAATCTGTCTTACCCACTTGTCTGTTGTAATGGAGTTCCAGACAGGCAGGAACTGTGTTAGTCTGCCCCCTAAAGGAGTGGAATGCTGTGGGGGGAGCGGAGGGAAGTCATTGTTTAGTGGCGGAAGAGGATCGATTGTTGTTGTTACCATGACCTCTTCCCTTGGTATTATTGCCTCTGTATCCTCCTCTATAACATCCCTTGTTAGAGGCTGTTTGTGACTTGAAAGATGTGGTAGTGTCTGCTCCAGTTTGTTTGGAGCCTCCTCTGTAGAAGGAGAGACGAAAGGAGCCTCTAGCTGGTGTGGACTGTAAAGCCCCCATAGACTTAGCAGTGTCTGTGTCTTTTTTCATTTTTTCTAGTGTAGTGTCTACTTCTGGGCCAAATAATTGGTTCTGATTAAATGGCTGGTTTAAAATGGTAGTTTGCACTTCTTGTTTAAACCCTGAAATGCGTAACCATGCATGTCTTCTAAGTACGACACTGGTATTCACCGCTCTAAATGCTGTGTCTGCAAGGTCTAGTGCGCATTTTATTGAGGCATAGGATATTACCTTGCCTTCTTGTATGAGGTCAGTAGCTTGATCTTTTTACTGATCTGGTAGGTGCTCAAGTAGTTTCTCTAATTGATCACAATGAGCCCTATCGTAACGAGAGAGGAGGGCTTGTGTATTTGCTATGTGCCATTTGTTTGAAGCCTGTGTAGCTATTCTTTTACCTGATGCATCAATTACTTTGGATTCCTTGTCAGGTGGGGGTGCTTTGCCAGAAGTTTGAGAATTAGCCCTCTTCCTAGCATTGGACACAATTAATGAGTCTAGTGGTAGGTGTCCTTTAATATAGACTGGATCTGTGGGTCTATAATTTTTCTCAATTCTGGGGTTCAATATTCTAGTGTGTACAGGGTCTTTAAATACCTCTGGAGCATGTTTGATTACCCCTTTAATCATAGGAAGAATTTTGAGCAGACCGCTGAGACTGCTCAAAGGTATCTAAGAGAAAATCTTCCTAAATGTCATCTGAATGCATAGAGACTCCATGGTGTACAGCAGCTCTGTTTAACAGATGACCAAAACCAATGGTATCTTCTGGAGGGGAAGGTTTTGATGGGTATGGCTCAGGAATGTCAGGCACGTTTTGGGGGTTTGTAAGGTCCCACATAGACACATTTTTTGGAAAGTTCCATACCTGTACAGGGTATAAACCAGGTTCTTCTATATCGTCCCCTCCCCCCAAATCATATTCATCATCATTCTGCTGAGGCGAATGTGATGATAATGGAGAATGGACAGGAGAGATTTGAGGTGATGTGTGAGGAAGAACAGGAGAAGAGGGAGGTATAGGAGAGGAAAGGTGCATAGGAGAGGTTGCACAGTCATTTTTCTTGGCAGGAACCACAGGTGTGGGTGGTGCATCTGCTGGTCTCTTCTTGAGAGGCGTAGCGCCTACATGACATGTGTTTGGGTCTATGTATATCTTCTTTTGTTGAGGATCTGGTCGAAAAAGTATTTCCTCTTGTACAACCTTCTTGGGCGTCGATTTTTTCGGTGCCGGCAGAGGTGGTTTGGTTTCTTTAGCCTTGGTAGTTGTTATAACGTCCTGTGGCGTAGTTTTCGGTGCCGAAGGTGTCATTTTCGGCTTCTTAGGCATGTTCGAGGATTTGGGCACCTCGAAATCAGGCGTTGTGGTTTTCGGCACCGAAGGTGTAGAAATGGACGGCTTCGGAGCCGGCGTTTCTTTCGGTTTCGGTACCGGAACAGTCTTCGGTTTCTGTGTCAGTACTATTTTTGTCTTCGGAGCCAAAGGGTGTCGAGGCACTGGAAGGTGTAGTTAATTTCTTTGGAGTCGAGCTCGAAGAAGGGGCTTTCGAAGTAGGTCTTCGGTCTCGACTTGGCCCCTTGGGCGAAGTGCTGACCTTTGCCTTCTGTTTGGGCAGTGTATGTGGTGCAGGGGCAGTCGTACTCACGCGCTGACCCGATGGAATGGAGTTATCTGAGTCGTCTGCCTCTGATACGATCTGGAGATCCGGTGAGTCTTCTTCGGGAACGAACGGAACCACGTCGTCGAAGATATCTTCCGGTGCTCGAGCTGATCTCTTCATCTCGTGTCGACGGGCCCACCGATCCCGGATAGTTTTCTTCGATCGGAAGGATGCACAAGCTGTGCAGGTCGACTCGTCGCGTTCCGGCGATAGACAGAGGTTGCAGACCTCTTGGTGGTCGCTATGTGGAAACTTTGCTTGACATACCGGGCATCTTTTGAACGGAGTTCTTTCCATGTGGTGTAGGCCACACGGCGTTGATAGGCCTAACGGCCCGCTTTGATGACCGGATTGGAAACGATGGCGTCGAAAAGTATTGTAGTCGATGTCGAAGGTAGTTTGTAGAAGTTTGAGGAAGTTCTGCGCTTCGACATTGCAGAAAAATAGTTTTCTAGCCGGTGCGGAGAAACTCTCATCCGAACCCAGTGCCGGAAAAAAACAATCTAAGGATGGGGCCCATGCGCAGTATTGTCCAAGGGAGGAGTCACCTATCTCGGGACTAACAAAGACTTCTTCAAAGAAGACAACAACCTGCAATCATCCGAGCCCAACACCAGGTGGCGATCTAATGCTAATTGTACAATCTGCAGCTCATATGCCTTGAACATCGTTGTTCTGGCTGTTTCCCCTTTTTGAATTGTTTCCCCGTCCAGCATCTCAGCTCCCCTTCTCACCACCAAAGCGTATAAAGCTCCCCCTCAGTCGCCCTGGTATAGGGAGAAAGCAGGCCTGGATCTGGAGAGGTATCCAGTCCACAGGCCTCACCCAATTCTTCCTACCAGTCCATTTCGTGTTCAGGCTAGTCTCATAGAGGGTCCAGCTACTCCTCCCAATATTCTCCATTCCTAGCCCTTCAAAATAAGGCTGAGGAACCGACCTAGGATCCAAGGGAGGTGCTGGCGCTGGAATCATCTCCGGGTGGTTGGTAATAAGAATGAGGCTTGCTGAAGCGTAAAGATGGCGGTCCCACTCTAAAAGTGCTCCGGACCCCTTCATCATCCGCTTCACATCCTGCTGCCTGCGGCTGCCATCCGCACCTTCTGCATGCATGCCGAGATTCCCTGAAGCGGACGCAGTGCACCAGTGACTCCATATTGCGGCTTCACTGAGCCTGATGCCTGCTTTGACTTCGGGCCTGGCGACCTCCACTGCCGACTGCCCTTGAACCGGGCGCATCTGATTGCGGCGTGCCCGGCGGCACTGTGCCTCCTGCTCTGATCGGGGGCCCGCACGGCGGGTCACTTGTTCCTGGAGTGTACTGCCCCGCTGGACCAGAGACCCGTCCTGAATCCAGACCCTCAAAGTGCCCAGAGACACAAAATGGCAGCTCCCAACTCCGGAGGCCTGTGAGCCGGGTAAGACGTGCGGCTGACTGCTGCTAGACCCGTGGGTGTGGACCCTCTGTCAGGGAGGCGGCATGGGGAGGTGCCCTGCTCTGGAGCAGACCCGATTCCTGCACTGCAGCTGGTTTTGTCCAGCTGGAGCCCGAAGCCAGGACTCGTTTTGGCTCCACTTGAGCCGTGACACCTGGTGAGTGGGGCCGGGGATCGGTTGTCACGTCGGACAGAGGCGGGGAGGATCGCTGCTCAGGCTTCTATACCCCCTCCCCACCTCCCCCGGTGGTTTGCTGATAGAGGGCATGCACTGACCGCTGCTGCTGGAGTGAACTCCACAACATCCCTGTCTGGCGGTGGCGGACCCGCTTAGGGGGGCGGAGTGGGGCCAACCGGCTGTTAACACCGAGCAGCGAGGGTGCCAGGAGGGACTCCCTTGCCTACCCCTTCCTCTCCAGGCCATTGCATGCATTTCCACTGCCCCACGCTTTTCTTCTGGGCCAGGGTGGACTGGATGTTCACGTGGGCTGAGGGGCGTACGCTAAGAGAGGTCCTCCCGGACTTTCACCCATTGTCATCTCCCTCTGCTCACCATCCCCGGCTCTTGTGGCTGTCTGGACCCGGCTGGGCACGGGGGCCCAGGCGCACCGACCCGTCCACATTCTCTTACCTGACTGGTGCCGGGGTTGAGGCCCGGTTCCTGCGATCCTGCCCCGGGCCCTGTGGAGGGGGTGCCAGCTTACTTCTCTCTCGGCCGCTACTTTGGGCGGAGCGACCTGTGCCCTCCTGGCACTTTTTTGAGCCTTCTGATCTGGCCAACCCAGGGCATGGTCCTTGGGCTGAGTGGTCCACCATTCTGAGGTGCCCCTAACGGGTGGGGGATACTTCCTGGTTCCTGTGGCGTCCGGTGTGTGCGCTAACAGCAATGGGGATATCAGGATACAGCTAATCCGGCGCCCTTTGTGCAACATGGGCTGCCTGAGAGGGGGTGGAATCGCCTGCGTCCAACGAGCAGTGTAGGGTTCCGGGAGCAGGGCCCTCTCCACTGTGCCCCTCGCTTCTTCCAAAAGCATCTAACCCAAGCTGTGCTAGCCGTCAGACACTTACCTCCCCATACGTATTCAGAATAACTCTAACCAGCTCCCTGACACACTGAGGTGAGCGCTCTCCCCACTCAGTTGTGACTCCTGCCCTTTGTTCCTGCTCTGAGAGGCCCACACGAGTGTCTGCTCTCCCGGCCCCTCCCTTCTAGCAGCCGTTGACCCTGGAGCCGCGTTCTCAGACCCTGGTCGAATCCCGCACTATTGCTTGAGGCGCCTGACCATCCTCACACCAACTCCTCTTGGACCCGAAGCCTTTGCTAGGGTGGGGCTTGTCGTCTGTCATGGGGAAAGACCAGACCTCTAAACCCGCGGCCACCCACACAAACAAAGATGGACCAATTTACCACCTCTAATCCTGAGCCCACAAGGCAGGGTGAAGGCAGCCCACCCCACCCGGTAAAGCCTTAGTCGCCATTCTGCAGGCGATCAGCACATCACAGGCATCGGTTGAGGGGAAGATCGGGGAGGTCAGGGTGGACATGTCCCTTATTCGGCAGGACCTACGAAACGCCACTGCCCGAATTACGGAAGCTGAATTTCGCCTCTCCACAGCTAAAGACGATAGCCACCAATTGAAGGACCAGGTGGCCAGCCTACAGTCGCACACCAAGGAGCTTCATCGGTGTGCTGAGGATGCTGAAAACCGAGCATGTCGCAACAACCTCTGCCTGGTGAGTTTCCCCGAGGGGGTTGAGACGAATCCGGTATCCAACTTCATTGAATCTTGGTTCTCCTCATGGACGCCAAAGGATGCACTCTCAGCGTGGTTCGCAGTGGACACAGCCCATTGGTCCCTGGCACCTAAGTCACCACCCTGGGCCCCACATTGTTCCATCATAATTAGAAACCTTAACTTCAAGGACCGGGACACAATCCTGCCCAAGGCACCCTCTAGGGTACCCCTCAAGTTCCAAAACCACACCATTGTGGTATTCCCTGATTATACCAGGGAAGTGCAGGACCAATGCCGCTCCTACACGGATGTCAAAATTAAGCTGCTGTCCCTCTGCCTACAATATCGGCTCCTGTCCCCGGCCCCCCTCTGCGTCATTTTTCAGGTAAAGACACAATTCTTTGAATCGCCGTCGCGACCTGGGCATGGTTAATGGTAGAACGTCCCCTCGGACTACGACGAAACAGGTCCCCCAAACCTTCAGTCCGCGCAGCCCCAGTCTCCCAAGCAATAGCGCCGGAGGTGAACGCAATCCCACAGGAGGCGTCAATCTCAGAGAGCGGGACCCAGATCGTCGAGCATGGGGGCCCACAGGCTCAGGGATTCTCCTAGCCTCTAGGGCTCTTCACCTCGCCATAGACATAATTCGACAGGTGGCTCATCTGCAGATCCTCCGTCACTGGCCCATCGGGACTTAGTCGCCGAGGACTCAGACTTGTCCAGCAGCCCAACAATCTGATACTCTTAAAGGCGTGTCTCTGGTTTAGGGGACGGCGCCACTTCCCAGTCTGAAATACAGTTGGTGAACCCGTACGCAGCAGACTGGGGGTGCTGTTGGATGTCTCCTGTGGCTGCTGCTGGCGGGGTGCCTGCCAAAGGTCTGATGCGCGGCACCCTGAATCGGCCTTTGGTGACCCTTCTCCCCACATGGCACGGGCCAACATGGAGCCCCCCCACAGTTTTGTCCAGCCACGTTCTAGGTGCTTGAGCCTCTATGGCTCTCTCAATGGACACACCCTTACTGCTCCAGTGGCATGGCGCCACGGCAGACTTATTGCTCTACTTTGTATGTCTTTTTGCCGACACATTGTGCATCCGTCTACAAGGAGGGGTCCTCCACGCAACCCAACCCAAGCGTTCTAGTTTGGTTCTTGTTGCTGTAGTTGGGCCGACAGATGCTTCCATTCTTGAAGTGTAGGGTGGGGGGAGGGGAAGGGGATGGGACAGTTTTTCCCATTGTTGTTGTTTCCTGTTGTATTGCTACACCAGCCTTATTGATGCTTTGTACGATGTTCCCATGTACCACTAGCACAGCTTACTCACATGCACTTTCCCGTGCCTGCGCCAGACCCCATGTGCACCCACGACTTCACGTGGAACGGCGAGCCGCTACACTGCCCAACAGCCAACATGACCGACGCACCCATCCCAGGAGCTTTCCTCTGCACACTGTCCTGGAACGTTACTGGGCTCTTAGACAGACTCAAACGAATGACTGTTCTACGATATGCTCAAAGCCTAATTATAGATGCACTCCTGCTTCAGGAGACCCATCTGATAGGTAACCATTGTCCCTTCCTGGCACGCTATGGGTACAACAGAGTATGGCATTATGGGTTCACCCGGTGCTCCCGCTGGTTGGCTATCCTCTTTAGGTATACCCTTCACTTTTTGCTCATGCAAGCTATTCACGGTCGTCAGGGAGTATCCATGGCCCTCTGCGGAACAATGAGCGGAAATCCCCTCAATCTTGTGTCCATCTACTTGCCCCCCTCGATGCTCAGAACGACCCTAGAACATTCCACCGACCTGCTCACTGCCTTGTCATTGGGAGCCACAATAATCGGGGGAGATTTTAACACAGTCTCCAATCCACACTTCGACACGACAAGCACGCCTTCCAACTCTAGACTTGGCAAGCGAAGCAATTAACAAATTGGTCCGACTCCCTGGGCCTCTGCAATGCAAGGCGTATCTGGCACCCTCATACCAGACAGTTCACTCATACATCTGCGGCACACCATACTCAGGCACGCACAGATGCTGTATTTGTCCCATCCACGGACTGCCAAATGATTCAGGAAATCCGAATACTCCCCAGAGGCATCTCTGACCACTCCACCCTGCTCCTTAGTATGGGGGCCCCTCCTCCCTCTACACATCCAACCTGGTGGATGAATGCCTGGTTCCTCCAAGACAAGGAATTTAGAAAGGTGGTAGGGGAGGAGCTCAGACAGTACTTCCTGACCAACGCTGGCTCTGTTCCCTCTCCGGGTACCCTATGGGAGGCGGGCAAGGCTTCCATACGTGGCTTTGCCAAGGGCCAACTCAAACGTCAGCTGCAGGCCCAGCTACATCAGATCACTTCACGAGAGGTTAAAGCGTTATGCCTCGAGCAATCCCCTCCTATTGACGGCGACACCTCCCAAGAGAGGCAACTTGCAGCTTTCATTGGACGCTGCCAAGCTCCTCTGGAGATCCTCCGCAGCCAGGATGTATGGCTGGGGTGATAAGAACGAAAAGATTCTCCACAGACTAGCCACATACCCTAGGGCCAACCGCATTATCCCTGAAATTGTGGACCCGGATGGGATAGCGCACCGATCCCCAATGGCAAAGCCCATGCCTTCGCTTCCTACTATCGCACACTTTACGGGGCGAGAAGCGTCGCTCTCCGACTTGCTGGATGCAGGTTGTGCCCGCCTCCCCCATCTGGGCCATGCCGACTTGGACCGCCCCATCACCCATGAAGAAATTAGCGAGGCAATAGCTCACACCTCGTCGGGCAAAACCCCAGGCCCGGATGGCCTCCCCCAGGAATACTACGCTATATACTATGAGATCCTCATCCCACGCCTCGCAGGGCTCCTTCCCACATGAGACAGACATGGCCACCATCGTTGTTCTCCCTAAAACCGTCATCTCCTTGATGTGCGGACTATCGCCCAATTTCTCTTATAAACACGGAGGTTAAAATATTTGCCTCGATTCTCGCCTAACGGCTGAGGTCCTACCTCGCAACATTGGTCTACCCAGATCAGTGCGGGTTTAGGCCAACACGTGGGACTAGGCACTGCCTCCGTCGTCTTCATCTGGATTTGGCACACCGCCACTTGCTTACTCCCTATCCTTCCCTATCCCTCCTCTTCGCCATGGCGATTCAGCCCCTGGCAACCCTGATTCAATCTGAGGACCGCATCCAGGGCTGGGAATGGCACAAGTCGGAGGCAGACAAGATTGCACTCTATGCGGACAATGTTTTAATTTTTCTGGCCGAACCCGCACAGTCAGGCCCTTACTGCCTCAGGATCCTACACTCCTTCGGGCAAGCTTCCGGCCTATGACTCAACTCCAATAAGTTGCTCCTGTTCCCTTTACACTTAGCCAGGGACTGCTACGACTGGCAACCCACAATACCTCCTAGGCGACAATCCTTCAAGTATTTGGGATCTGGGTTGCCCTCCTCCCGGACCTCGGCTGGTCCCTCAACGTCACCCCGCTTGTGAAAAAAGCAAAGGAAGACCTCCACAAGTTGCAGGCGCTCCCCCTGAATCCATTGGGGAGTCGCCCTGTCTCCAGAATCCTCTACATCCTCCAAAACACCCCCTTCTGTTTTCCGTGGGCCTGGTTTCGGGAACTAGATAGTATGGCCATCAAGAGTTCCTTTGTGGAGGGGGAGGGGGGGGGGGGCTCTGACCCTATGCTGGGTTCCTCCCTTCGATGGGGGCATGGGGATGACACATTTATTTTTATGGAACCCAAGGCGATAACTGCACCAGCTAAACTCCGCCTGATCCAACTGTACTACTTGCACGCAGCCTATTTAACCCTGGTATGCCTTCATAGGGGAGGCTTTAACCCAACTGCCTCCTGCACACGTTGTGGCCAAAACCCGGCAGACTTCTTCCATATGGTATGGGAATGTCCCCATTTGGCATGGTTCTGGGGGGACATTGAAGAAGAACTCACAGAAATCCTGGGATTGGAGGTTCCTCATGACCCGCGAAACTCGCTCTTAGTGATTACGGATGGGCTGGACGGGTCCAGAAATAAGAACCTCTTTTTCAACACGGCTATGGTTGTAGCAAAGCAGGACATAGCCGCCTCCTGGAAACTCCCAGTCCCACCTTGCTCCGGAAAGTGGCGGAGGGTGGGGGGGGGGGGGGGGGGGGGGGGGAAGAGGACCTGGTGTGCTACACAGAAAAACCTATATACGAAGCACGGGGATGCCTGACGAAATACCATCGAGTGTGGGGCAAATGGCCGGGTACCATGGACTACGTCTGGATTGGCTGCGTTAGGAGATTAGGAGACCAATTATTCATCCGAGTGGGAACTGTCATTGTACATTGCTGATCTGCTGGTATTTGTCTAATGTCAAAAGCAATAAAATGGTTTATCAAAATAAATAAGAATGTACCTGGAGCTGGTGGTTCCAGGACTGTCAGCGCTGAGGTTGGCTCTGGGGAAGGTGGCAGTGGCATGACCAGTGCCGGTCCCATTTCACCACCAAATTGACTGGGGAGGCGCCGGTGCTGCCCGGACGGAACCAAATGGAGCTCTCGCTGAGCCTCCAAAGGCGTACCGGGAAGGTCAGGTTGTCCAAATATGAGGCACATGGCGGCATGAAATTCTTCAAGATGGGCGGGGGAGCCTGGAAAGGCAGGGAAGCTGACCCAGACGCAGATTCCGCACAACAAGACCTAGAGTGTCGAGACTCCTCGGTCACGTTGGTTGACGGACCAAGAGATGTTGAACGACTTCAAGTGGGAGGACAAGGACTTAGGACTCGGGGAGCGGTGCCTGGACCTTTCTCTCGACCGAGAACGAGATCTTCGGGGTGAACGGCATGGTGCCGCCCGCAGGGCCTCAAGCAGCTTTAGCTACAGCTCCCTCAAAACTTTTGGAGCAATGGCCCTGCAGTCGGAGCATGACTTCGAATTGTGGTCACGCTCCAGGCACCGGAGACAAATCAAGTGCGGAACAGTCACCGACATGGCTCGATGGTAGGCGCTGCACGGTTTAAATCTAGAAGTCATTTTTTACACCAAAAATTGTCGATAAAATATTGAAAAAGGACTGTCAAAAAGTGACAGAGGGTCGTCCTCCTCATGGATCTGTGCTACCTAGCGCGAAAGAAAAGAGCTGACGCCAGAGCGGCGAGGTGCGCCGATATAGGTGAGCGGGTGTCACTTCCAGCGCAGACGACTCTGTCACTAGGAGCCAACCGATGCCACCTACCGGCGTGTAAGGGTGTTGATCGAGCAAAAGTCTTCCAGATCCAGCCTGATGCCTGGGCAATTCAAAGGTAAGGAATCTGTTGCTAGATATCTCTATCAGATATATTAAACCGATTCAAATATCTTTTTGGAACAAATTACTAACTCCTTTTTGTGTGATAAAATTTTCTGTACAGGTTCTACACTTCATGTCTGGAAACATCCCATCTTTTTTATATTAAAGAGCAAGACACCAAGGATTTAACGGTTTGTGGGAATGGTTATTGTGCGACCATGCATTCTAAGCTGGGCCACTTGAATTATGCGATTCTGCAGCTGCAACGAATGCAGCATAATTATAGATTTGTCACATAATCCATCATCTGCAGATTTTACCCAAAAAAACGGTTTCTAGACCCAACGGATCAAACGTTACTAAAAACGTTGCATCATGTGCTCCTGTTCAGTGGCAGGCCCTTCACAAAAGTTAACTGGTCATCTTTCAGTAGCCTATTGCTATATTTGGTTGTTAAATTGATACTACTGAGGTGAAATATTTACCCAGGCAGTGTTACTGTGAGTAAAAAGTGACAAATTAAAGGTGATGCGATCACAAAATGTGCTGCATTGTGCCACATAACTTGCCTTTTCTCACTGCATAATTTAGTCAACTCTGCGGTATAACTTGGTCCTCCCCTATCTCATAAGTGTTGTGGCCATGATAATAACAAATAAAATACCCTCTACCACACTTTAAAAAAATATTGCAAGTCACCTTAGAGTTTCTTGACTTTTTAAAGGACATCAGCCTTCCGCCTCAGTCCTCTATGTGATCAGAGAACTAGTCGGTGACTTGTAATATCCTTTTACCGTACAACAGGGGTACTTAATCCTATATATAGTTTATATGGTTGCACACTAATGTAAAGGATATGAATGATTGCATATAAAAATTGATGATGCATATAAAAATGGTGGCGGGGGAATGGAATAGAGCATGTTATCGTCAGGCTGTTCTCAGATAAAGTAGTGCAAACAATTTTAAAGGCAAAAAGTCAACAAGGAGTAGAGAAGGAACTTCTGATAGAACCAAACATTAACAAGGCTAGAAAAGTAAATTAAATATCATTCTTCGAAAGGCTTTTTACCATGTATACATCGAATTCATCCAGACATCTGAAGGGAGACTCAGCGATTGACCACAGGGAAAGGACAAAACACACCGTTGAGAAGGAGCGTTCGCCTCCTGATAAGGATCTCATATCGTTCAGAGCGGCCTTGTTTCCCTCGCCAGGCTGGACCTGCAATTAAGCAAAGTACGGTGGTTGTTAATTACTATGCTACATGGACAGCACAAGCAAACCTTCTCCAAGGGCATGTTGTGTTATGCGTGGGAAGTTCCTGTTCAGTGCTCGACATTCAGACACGGGTACAAGTCGGCGGTACACGTGGGTAGACGGGGCCTACCCATAATTTTCACAGGGCAGACTCCTTCCTGCCCAGAAATTAGGCCCCACTGAAATATGCTGAACTTGTCGGGGTGTATTTTCCAGACACCGAGACACGTTCAGTAGACCTGCACGTTGTCTGCTTTCCATTCCCAGCAGCAATGTGCAGGTGGCAAGGGAGCTTTGTTATTTTCACATTCCAGCTAAGCCAAAGATAAAGGCCAAAGTTAAGGGACCATTAAGCCTCCTTTTAATACTGTATCCTGGCTGGGTGTGGTCTGGTACCTCACTGTTTTATTCAAATACAATGTAGAAGCAAAGGCACACAGCTTATCAGTTTACAGGTAGTTAAGAGAGGCATACTTTTCTTGTATAAACACGAGATATGCATGAAATTTAAGAATGTCAGATGTGTTGATCTCGCCCAGTATTCACACAAATAAGAATTAAAATACCACTGTTCTATTACTTTTCTAGTGCTACTCACCCCAACACAGGGTGTCTGAGCGCTTTACATCACACTTAAACATTATACATTGAGAATAAATCATATAAGTGTGTAAATAAATGCACAATATGTGATGTATAAGACAGTGAGGGTTAAAAGATGTAGGAGTCACATATTCTTCATAACTCACTCTGCTATATTAGAAGGATTACAATGTACGAACTGCAAGTATCAAAAGGATCTCTCTGTTAAAAGCAGTAACCAAAATCTGCCAGATGCATGCAGGTGACATATTAACCTCCTAGAAACTTTGATTCAAAAGTGGGATTAAACAAAACACAAATCTCTCCAGCTAATGCATTAATCTCCAGATATAACTTACCATTATTATTATTCCTTGAAATTTACTGGGCACACAAAGATCACTGCAGGAGGTGCCTTAACCCTATAAGATATTTTAAAATGCAGACTTTGCAACCTAATAAGCAGAACAGATCTACTGCCATGTTTCTCATTGTTGACAATGTGTTTGTGATAGGGTTTGCAAATAAATAAATGCATTAGTTGAGGCCCAGATTTTGCGTCAGGGTCGGTCCACTTTTTTAGCACAACCTGACACAAAATTAATTTGGTAAACCTTGTAATGCACTTAAATGTACTCATGCTGGATCTGCCAAACATATGGGTGAGGCCTTAATATCTGATATCACTTCTTTTGAGGTCACTTCCTGCAATGTCACGAGCTATGACATTATGCGCTGCGATGTCATGCGCCACAATGTCACTTGCATACTGCCTAAATTGGTTAGTGCCCCCATTTCTTTTTTAGGTTGAGCCTAGAGGAAGCGCGCATCCGTTGCTCTGTGAGGCATGCTTTGCTAGAGTATGCAATTGAAGGCTTGCCCACTCTCCATCCATATTTGTAATAGGCTATCGTCAATATCCTTCGTAAATGCTGGCTTCTGATTCGTAAATAGGCTTGCTAGTCCCTCCTTAGTTCTGTTTGTCTTTATTTGGAACCTCCCATGGCTACTGATCATTTTCCTTCAGCTGTTATGCGGTAATGTGTCAATTAGTCCGTAAGCCCTATTTTCTTTATTGAGTTTCTCTTACTGCAGGCAGGACATGCACTGCTACAGCTGGGACTGCTTGTGTTTTTTAAACAGCACAGCCTCGTTTTTATCTTATCTGATGGGTTTTTGAATTTACAGAATGGGCACCCGATTTCTCCTTAAAACGGGCGACCGCTTTCAATAACTCGGCACCCGTTTTCAATCACACAGGCGCCCACTTTCACTTTAGCACGGGTGCCCGCTTTCAATAACACGGGCGTCCGCTACCACTTTAACCCAGGCGCCCGGCATGAACCCACCACCCACCCACCCCATCTCAGCCTAGTCTTTCGCCATCATGCTCGTGTCTGTTTCTCCCCACCACCACCAACCAGACCTAAAGCCACGCCTCCTCCACAAGACTGTACACGTTGCCTCTATCCTTGCTTGTTTAGGACTTTGCAAGTCAGGCGCTTACTGCTGCATTAAGAGTTTTAAATATTTACGTCTTCTTAACTAGGTTTCCTGGGCACTGGTCACGGTGTAGAAACTGTGTATATGCTGGTTGTCTGAAGGCCATACGTACTAGCTGTCAGGGCCGGCGCTAGGCATGGGCAGCGTGGGCAGCGGCCCAGGGCCTCGCAGCCAGGGGGCCTCGCGCTTTCAAATGCTTCAGAGTTTGGAGGCCCAGGGGGCCCAGGAGGCCCAAGGGATTTAATCAATATCTGCCTGCCTTGGCCTAATCGATGCATCTGCATGAGGATAGCAGCGATTAGACAGGTAATTAAAGAGCCGTTAGGTGTGAAGTGCGACCTGCCCCTGGTTGAATAAGAAGCAGGATAACCTGCAGGGCGCTAAAGGAAAGATAGAATGACTGCGCCTCACACTGAAAACAGCTCAGCTCACCCAGGACTAGGGAAAGGGAGCACAGAGTAAATGAAAGGGGTGCCAAATACGGAATCAAGTGAGAGGGGGCGGGGGGAGCAGAGAGGTGTGATAGCAGCCAGACAAGAGGTGCAGGAAGAGGAGCACAATCAGAATGTAAAATTGGCTGGAGCAGGGCTTTCAGTGTGCTAGGTCCCTCGAGTCTTTACCTGGTGGTAAATTAAAATCGTCATTGAAACAGGCCCCTATCGACCCTATATTCTTGTCCTTTACTTTACCTTCAAAAACAATGATCCTGTATCAGCATAATAATTGTATAACACATTGGCCGGGTTGGACATTAGGGCAATCAGGCAGTGTGTAATGGTCCATTCTGCCAGGTTATTATTTGACCTGTTTTTTGGGCTGTTTGTTTGCCTGCTTTATGGTCAGATGAACATGTTTTAAATGTTGATTTTCATGATATTAAAACAAACATTGCCTGCAGCAAAATCAAATTATGCAATCTCTCATACCTTACAAAAAACGTAAACTGCCCTAATTTTGACACTTTTCTAGCTAACTAATTCACTAATGGGGGCCACTTTTATTTTTGTGCTGGGCCTATTTCCTGACCCTATGAGGTCACTTCCTGACAGGTTAAATCTTATGCAAATTATAGGGGCCTCGCATGTTCCTTTTCTGCCCGGGGCCCCACAAATCCTCGGACCGGCCCTGCTAGCTGTCCTGGCCGTCTTTTGGCACCTGAACGGGGCTTTCTCTGCAGTGGGCTGGGCTTCTGTCCAAAGGCTGTTATATAGAGGCCACGTGACCATTGCAGTTCAGTTGCTGGCCAGCTGTGCTTGGCACCGTGGTTCGTAATTGTGAGAGGGAAACTAAAAATCAGGAGGGGGCTGCGAGGGGCAGTTCAATAAGCCAATAAAGGAGACACAATGCATTGAATAGGGTTTAAGGGCCTCATTAACTGGTCAAAGAAAGTAAACCCTAATTAGAAACCAATGCACAATATCAGTCGCAGGAGGGTGCAGTGTTTATCTGAACCTCACACCGAGGGTGTGAGGTTCAAACAAACACTGCACAAACATTGCGTTTCATTGGCGTATTCTGGGAGGTTACGCCTTTGTTCAACTGGTTCACTTGCAGTGAATTAAGTGCTAAAAAAATAAAAATTCTAAAAGGAAATCACAGACTGGAACTCTGTACCATCTGGTTACCTTGGGTAATACGCCAGGACTGCCTCTTGACTACAAACACACTTCTCTCACACTTCCCAGGTCCATGCGTAAGTAGCCCATCCAGTGTGGGTGGAATTAACGTCCTGGAACTTGCAAACAGACAAGATTAGTCTTTGCAAATTATTTTCAACCAAGAGAAAGCAAATGACAACGTTCCGCAGAACTGTGGGCAGTTCTGAAAGCTTATAGTAACTCAACCCAACTGTTACCTCCTATTACATCATAATACCAAGAACCCATTGCTGCTGTCTGCATTAAAGGGATCTTTAACACTTGCCTTTCCCATAGAAGGCAGCATTCAACAAGACTCTCAGCTTAGTATATGCACGGGTGACACTACTGACTCGCACACGGCCCTCCTTCAGGGGCTTCACGAAGGTGGCATTTGTTAATACTTATAGGAGCACCAGTTACATTTACACACGATCACATTCATGTTTTTTCAATACCACATAAATACGCACCACATAAAAGCTCTGTCACATAGCAACCAACCACATAAATACGCTCCACACCATGCCACATAATTCCAATCAAAACCAAAGGGGATGATGGACAGAGTGTTGAACAATGCAAGCACTCACCCCCAGTCAACTGATCTAGGTTTAATCCATCATCATTCTTTAGCTTACTCCGCCAACCCAGTTCAGACATGGCCATATGCAAATCAGTCTGACCCTGTGCCTCATGGGAACAGTCCAGCCCGAACTGCCAAGCCATGTTTTCCCTGAACCGGAAACGAGCATCCTGGGACCGGTTTCATTCCACACTACTTAATTCGACACCAAACCACATAATTCATCTCAACAACACAATTACACAACATACCATACACATCCAATCAACAAAATTCCACACCATGCCTCAAAATTCAACAGCACACCACATAATTAAGCTCTAATAGATACTACTCCACAACACAAAATATGATTCCACATAATTCCACTCCAGTTCTCAAAGGCCAATAACTCGATTTTAAGCATCTTAGGTTGTGCTAGGGCCCTAGATATCCCATGGTTGCGTGGAGTGTTGAGTAGTTTGCGCAGTATAAATATGGAAAGCATTTTTTGGGACCCTTCACTTGCTGCTTTAGTCGCAAAAAAGGATATGCAGAATGCTCTGTACTCCTTATATAAGACCGAGCGTGAGGCAGTAGAGGTCAGTAAAACTACTGTGCGTAACTATATGGCCATTGAACATTATAGGCACCCACTCCACATCTATTTGTTACTACCGATGACTCGCTGGGAGACAAGTTTATTGTTCCGTTTAAGGGCGGACACAATTCGTTTTGTAGTCTCCTTCCCACTTGGTTATTGTTCTAATTCAAACTCAATCCCGAGCCCGTGCGATGGGAGGAGTGAGCAGTCTGTAAAGCATTTTACATTCGCCTGCAAATTTTATATCAAATATTTCAAACAGTTTTTATGCTTGTATTTTAATAAGAGAAGACAAATTAGTTTAGAGGCAGCATTTGATTCCATGTTAACTTTAGAAGATGAGGATCTTATTTTTCGCACTTGCACTTTCCTAAAAACGGCAGTAAGGGCACGCAGATCCATCGCTGAAGACTGAGAGTAATGCAAATAGCTTTGTACTGTGATGATCCTAAATTTTGCACTAAATCACTTATGATCTGTATAATGAATGTATTTAGACTATTTGACTGGTTAAAATTTTAATATGTATGTAATGTATTTTTATATTGTGCTTTTATGGGTACTGTGGTACCCGAATAAAGATTGACTGACTGACTGATAATTCCACTCCATTATGCACAAACCCACTATCCTTCCTTCCATTGCACTCAATAACACATATTTACTATCCACATAATTCCACTGCGCACCATGCCACATACCACTGCACAAAGCCACTACACATAGTACCTCGCAACATAATTCCACACCAAACCAACCCGCATAATTCTACACCATAGCACATACATCCACTCCATAACACATGGGTAAAAGACATTGTCATTAACAACGCCACTAGCTCTAACTTTCGCAAAAGCGAGACCTATTGGCTTTGCCAGTGCTTGTTTAGGACATGTACCATGGACACGGCCACAGACCAGCACTGCGGGCTGCACTACCTCCGATGAGGCCACGTGCCTGTGCGCACTGCCTCCGCCTCGCCGAGACTCCGAACTGGAATAACTCATTTCAAGGGCACGCAATCAAGCAGCAGCTTTAATTGCCGTGCTGCAGTGGATCTAATTAGCATATGTGCTAATGACAGCCACCAATCACAGGGGCTCCCAGTCGAGCAGCACACTGTAACGAGAGTCACTGCGGATATACTGCTGCAAGAGGGGACCCCTCCCCCACGTGGGACAGAGAGTGCTCTGCTGAGGGCATCCCTTACCCCGCCATGACACCCGGTGGTACCCGCGTGGCGCCTGCCAATCTACTGCCTCTTGCTATGGACAGCAGGGAACGCATCAGCACGTTATACAACTGATAACACATCACTTTAACATACACTAACGTACATGAAAAGGATGCAATATTATGTACATATGCTCGCTCAAAGCATGAATGCGCTGCTCAGTGCATACAGTGCAATAAATAATGGGCACATTATGCGGCGTGTTTCTTCTATATGCAGGATTGTGCAGCACAGCCCGG
The DNA here is from genome assembly GCF_964263255.1 of Lissotriton vulgaris. NCBI lineage: Eukaryota > Metazoa > Chordata > Amphibia > Caudata > Salamandridae > Lissotriton > Lissotriton vulgaris. Next base: position 271,796,154 of record NC_141694.1, on the reverse strand, counting down.
CGTGTTCACCTAGCCATGATGTGTAGGCACCTCACGGGACACACGCACACAACGGCGTGGAACAGTAGGCGTGGTAAGGGCACACAGCAGAATGTCCAAAGAGCTTGGTTACTCTGTGATATTTCATAAACTATTTTTAATATTGATTTTCCTCAGCATTGGAATTGCTTTCTTTAGTGGGAGACTGTTTCGAACGACACTGCGACACGAGGCCACTAATTGCCGCCACAGTTCCACCACGTCTTGCGGCTGGCACCGGCAGGCAGAGCGCACCGGCGCCTTGCTGCTGGTTTAAAGTAGGGTCTTTCCTGCCTCTAAAATACTGTTCTATCGCTTTAGATATCATATATCTAACTCCATTCGAACGGAACAAACATGTATAGAGAGTGGCTTTAAAAAAAAACAGACTTGTAAGTTTACAGGGTTAAAGAGGCCCCAAGGTAACTCAACCATGGAGATAGACGCGTTGCGCAAGATTGACTACAGCGCCCCCTGGGGGAGATGTAAACAGCCCTTATATTGCCACTGTTCAGACTCCACAATAAATAAGCACGTCATTTCTTTCACGGACCCTTGACAAAGCCTCAATAGAGCCAGCTTTAGAATATGCGTGTCCCGCAAGAAGAGGACACATGTGTCTGGAGAAACTTGCCTAGAATATTCCAAAGGAATAAAGGATGCAGGGCAAAGTTAAATGTCTGAGGCAGCAGTCCAGGGTCGGGCTGGCCTATAGGGCAATCTAGCAGGGTCCGGTGAGCTGGTCTGACCTGTCAGTGTGTGGGTCGTTTTTAGGTCTCGCCTACGCAGCGTGCATGCGCTAAATATGAAAGAGACCTTTAACCTTGGGTTCCCTCTTTCGCCCAAAAATGTGCACACGTTCCATTGAATTCAGTGGCAACGTGTGCACGTTTGGCGATTCCCTTGCGGGAGCGAGCAGCTGGCGCCATATGTTATCAATGATCGCGCTTTGCTGCTCGCTCCCGCAAGGGAATCACGCAGACCCCCTCCTCTCCCCCCTCCCCCTGCTGCAGCGCAGGGCGCTTGTTTATTTTTACTGAGCAGGTCGTGCCCACCATTGTCCTGCGCCTGTCAGCCTTGCTGTGTGGCCTTCCTTCTGTATCATACTGCTTCAGTAGCGCGCCTTACTTGGGAAGTTCCCTGAGAATGGGGAACAGTCCAGAACAATGCCAGGTGAAGATAAGCCTCCTGCTCACTGAGCAGTGACACCCCCTCTCTGATCCGAAAATCTCCCCGTACCTCTGATATTTTGGCTGCTTTTTCTGAAGCCTCATAATTAGTTAAATCGGCTCCTGCAGTCAAAGGGCACAGAGGTTCACAGTGGAGGTGCTGCACTCGCAGCCCGCTGAGGGGGCTAATTCTTCCAGCAATCAGCAGAGTGAAGCTGCAGGGGCTCTAAGAAGGGTGGAAAGAACAACAAAGCAGTGTTAACGAAGTAAGTGGTCTTTTGTAGACCTATGAAGTACTCGGGTGCGGCTGTGTGTATGTCCGGGAAGCTGTCTCAGCAGGGCTGCCTAACACCACTGGGAGAAGGGGGGTGGGGGGCTGAAGCCCTTTGAGCTCAATGGGCATTGTGCGACCTCGTCTCAATACTCGTGGCGGAAGGCCCACAGCCGTGGGGGTGTCCGCATAGAGTCTGGATACTCCCATGTGACGGCAGGGCCTCTGTCCCGAGTGAGGAGGCTTGTTGTGAATCAGGGCCTCTGGGTCTGATTCACAAAGGGCCTCCACACTCGTGGCGGAGGGCCCGCAGTCGTGGGGGAGTCTCCACACTCTGGCGCATTCGTGTATGGATACTCCCCCGCGACGGCAGGGCCTCTGCCCCGAGTGCGGAGGCTAGTTGTGAATCAGGGCCTGTGTGTCTGATTCACAAAGGGCCTCCACACTCGTGGCGGAGGGCTTGCAGCCATGGGGGAGTCTTCACACACTGGCGGAATCGAGTGCGGAGACTTCCCCGCAACGGCAGGGCCTCCGCTACAAGTGCGTAGGTCCTTGGTGAATCAGGTCCTCTGTATTTACAAGCTCAAATCGACACTGATTTGCAAGTGTGTGCCACTTTTTTTGCTATCACATTTGCTAATCAGGGGCCACTTAGGTTTTGGTGGGGGCCTACATTCTGTCCCAGTCACTGCCAGGTACTTCTGCGGTAACTCCTGGGGGAGCCTCGTTTCCCTGCATGATGACTGCTACAGAACAAATAATTATAAAGTAACAACTGTTTTCACACATGAAAAAAGGAAAACAAAACAAGCATTGGTAAACGTATCAGGTTTCGCCTATGGGATTAAAACTAACTTAAGAGGTATGGGAGCGGTGTATGAGTGTACGGAGAATGGGGTTGTCTTGTTCGATATTTGCCAGAAGCTCTTGGCTCTTTGGTGAGAGGGGCTCATAGTGGCACTATGAGCTAGCTGGTCTACAGACTAACATATCCTTTGGGGGTGGCTGGAATCAGTCTAGACACCAATCCTTTAGTTTATGTATCTAAACATGCAGATCCTGTATAGATTTGTAGGAACTACACTATTGAATACAATATATTTCACAAGCACAGCGAAACCGCTGTGAAGGTGAAACCTAGTAAAATGGGAGTTTAAGGCTTGGCAAGTGGATTAAATGCCAAGTCAACATTGCAGTTTAAAACTGCATGAATCTGCAGTTGCAGGCCTGGGACCTGTTTTACAGTGTGACCTAAGTGGGTGCCACAATAGGTGCTGCAGGCCCACTGGTAGCATTTAATTTACAGGCCTTGGGTATGTGGAATACCACTGTACAAGGGAATTGTAAGTACATTTAATATGCCAACTAGGCACTGGTTAGCAGTGGCAAAGTGCACAGTGTTGTAAAGCCAATAAAAATAGGTTTAGCAAAATGGAAGAGAGGAAAAAAGTTTGAAGGAAGACCAGCAGTGGCCGGTGCAGGTAAGCGCCGTGGGGCAGGGCAGGGGATGTCGACAGACGATGGAATAGGGAAACTTAAAAAAATATATCCTATTCGGTCCACTGTCGTCATGCCACTTGCCCCACCATGCTTACCTGCACTGGCCGCTGTTAGGGAAGACGACCCTCAGGCTGACAGGTCTAACACTAAAGTAAAAAAAATCAAGTCTAACTAGCAGCTACATGGGAAACTCAGGGCAGGGGTACTCACTCTCCTGAGCTATGTAAGGAACCTTTTTTCATCAGACGTAGCAGGCGTCACAAACATGGCAGCTTCAGCGTCTGACGTTTATTGAGATTTGATGGGGAAAAAGTCTGTCTCATGACTGAAGAAAGGTGGATAGGTGTTGAAGTACTGTTGTGTCTTTATGGTTCTTATAGGTAACCCATACACTAAAAGCAGTAGATAACCACAGCGATCTATCAGAGTGATGCATCAAATGATAAACTGGAAGTGGCTTACAGAATACCTGATCTCTACTTAGCAGGAACTCTAGGTTCACGGTTTTGTACTGGAAGGTGCACAAAATAGATGGACAGTACCATCTAATCGGTAGGCTGTAGGGGTGGTTGAGATGTCTCATCTCTAAGAGAACAGAAGTATTTTATACTTTTTCAGAACAATTTACTTCTTTCATCAGAATGGTAGTTTCCAGCGTTTTGAATAATTGTTTCAATTGCAGCAGACCCAATCACAAATTGTTCTATAAGTTCGACATCAAGAATGGAAAAAAGTGTAAGGGTCACTGGGCTAAGCACTCCCTTCCTGGTAAAAGTATGTGAAAGTTACGTAGACGTTATAGAAAAAAAAAATCATTAGTAGCCAAAAGGTAAAATACATATTTAACAATTAAAAACGTAATTGGATAGTAAAGGTTTAAAGGATATTTCAAGCATCTTAACAGCCAATACAATGTCTTGGTTTATAGCTTCTTCACTTTTACAAGTGCACTGTGTAAATGGCCATTAGATTTCTCTTATACTTCCTATTATTGTTTTGCATGCTGGAAATCTGCTTTGTAAATTATTGTACTAAATGCAGATATTTGTATCAACCTACAAGCCACAGATTCAAAACCTTACTGGAAAACTTGACCTTTCAACTCCTTGAAGTGGATAAAATGAGTATCATTAGAATGTTAATATTAAGTGTTATTAATAAAAGCAACAGGAGGTGACCTCATTGCCCCTTTGGGATTTCATCCTTTCACTTGCAGTTTGCAGATACCCCGGGATACAGCCTCTGTGTACTCGACAACAATGATGATTTCTTGAACAAAAAAACTTATGACGGTTGGTCATTAAAACAATTGACAAACAAAGCCTGCTGTTTGAAAAATTCTTATATATTTTTTCAATACTTTACTATACCAGATTCTGTCTCTTGCCAAAAATTCCCCACCTTTAGAACAGTGCCATGTACCAGACTGGCTCTGAAAGATTTTTCAGCATAGCCCTGTGCACCTGTAGGTGGTATCATGCAGCACCAGGTCAACCTCGTTCCACCCAGGAAGTGACGTCTGAGCCACATATATGAATCACCCGAGCCCGCTGACATCAGTTCTTTTCTTGACAAAGTCTGCGCCCTCTGAAGCAGAGCCCAAAAACCACTTATCTGTTCCAGTGTGCAGATCTCTAATTTGGGACCTTTTAAGATAAAAAATTGGCGATTCCACAGAATGGGAGGTTGGAGAGAGGTGAGGACTCTATGGTTAGGGTGTTAACAAAGGTAAGTAACTTGTTCTTTTGAAAAGATACTTCTAAATTTAGATTTTCCACCTTTACAACAGATTCCAAAGAAGAACCTCTCTAAGTAGGTGGGTCTGCGGTATGGCTCAAATAATCAAGTTCTTTGGAAATGCTCTTTCTGGTGGATACTCCTATTGAAGCAAAGATTCCTCACCTGCAGATATCCCCAAACTGGATGTTTTTCAGCACAGCACCTGCGTGCTGATAGGTGGCCTCCTGATGCTCCATGCTAACTTCCCTCTGCCACAGAGGAGACAACCAGAGCCAAATAGGTACCCTACCGTGCTGATGTCAAGTTCTTTCTGGATATTGTCGAAAACATCGGACATGGAGCAGAAAAGTAATCAATTATACCAGTGACCAGATCTCTAAATTAGGACCTTTTTGAAGGAAAAGAGTTCATTCCACAGAAGAGGGAGGCAGCAGGGCCCTGAGGAATATGTGGTTAGAGTATCTATGAAAAAAGAGGGTTACCTTGTGAATAGATACCACAGAACTACCTCCCAGGAAGTTGGTTCTATGAACTGGCTCAGACTACAAAGTGCACCAATACCCTCGTAGCTGCCTGACAAATGTCCAGGACAGGCACCCCGCGTGCCAAAGTTAACAAGTTACCTTTGGTAACACCTTAAATGGTAGCAACCCTATCTAGCTGCAGATTCCTCACCATAGAATTATCCTCAGGCGTCAGAATGGAGCGGGAAATATTTTCATGAGCATTAACTCACCAGTAAGTGGCCTCATCCACACCGGTACTGTACTGAGGTGCGCAGTGCCCATTTCGGCGCCAACACAACGGGCTGGTAGTTATTTTTTGCGACTTTCCACGCCTGAAGCACAGAGTCACAAAGCACACATACCACTGGTGTGGAACACAACGGCCATGAAAGAGGAGAAACACTTCCTAGAAATCTGTTAGCAGAGCGGAGGATGGGTGGGTCAGTAAGGAATCTGCAACTAGATGGAGCCTCTTCCAGATAAGACTTTATCCAATGTAAGTGGCTTGTTCATCTAATAGAGACTTCTATCCGCAGATTCCTTACCTTAGAAGACAGCTCGCCACAACGCCGACCCATTACGCCGGCCACACGCTAGACCCAGTCTTCTCCTCAGCTCCCACATCTCCTTCAGCCTCACCACGAACTCCTCTGTACCGACCACTGCTGCATCCACTTCACCTTCCAGAAAGCCACCACACACCACCGCACCCAACAAATCCCACACCGCTGCTGGAATAAAGTCACAGAAAACCAACTACAGGCAAACCTCGCTCTCAGCCCACCCAACGACCCCTCCAACACCGACGACGCTGCCCACAACCTCAGACGATGGATAGACGACTGCGCCAACACCCTTGCCTCGCTGAAAAAACCCACCTACAGAGACACCAGCAAGAGAGCCAGCTGGTTCACCCCGGAACTCCCAGCATCCAAGCGTAGCTGCCGGAAACTAGAGAACATATGGCACAGTGAAAAGAAAACCGGACAGCCACATAGCCCACAAAGACGTCATCCGCAACCATCACCTCACCTCATAAGGTCCGCCAAGAGGATCTCCTTCAATAACCGCCTCAACAACAACGCACACAACAGCAAGCTCTTCAACATTGTGAGGGAACTCTCCAACCCCAGCTCCAACACCAACGACATCCCGCCATCGCAAGCCCTGTGCAGACAGCTCCAACAGACACCGACACACCAGACTCGTCACACACCATCGACCACGACCCCTTGCCAGCCTGGGCCAATGTAAACATCAATGACCCCACCAAGACCATGAGCACAATCCACTCCGGCTCCCCGTCAGACCCTTTCCCGCGCCACAGCTTCAACAAAACCAGCAGCTCCTTCGCACCCCACCTGCGCAACGTCATCAATCTTTCCTTCGAGACCTCGACCTTTCCAGAGAGCTGGAAACACGCCAAGTTCATTGCCCTACTCAAAAAACCCAAGGCAGACCCGAGAGACCTCAAGAACCTCCGGCCCATCTCCCTGCTTCCGTTCCCAGCCAAGGTCATCGAGAAGATAGTCAACAGACAGCTAACCCGCTACCTCGAAGAAAACAGCATCCTAGACCCATCCCAGTCAGGGTTCCGCAGCAACCACAGCACCGAGACTGCACTCATTGCCGCCACCAACAACATCAGGACTCTGCTGGACAACTGTGACACCCCAGCCCTCATCCTGCTGGACACACCCCAGCCCTCATCCTGCTGGACCTCTACGCCACCTTCGACAAGGTCTGCCACGCACTCTACGTGCACGCCTCCATGACGAAGGGATCCGAGATAAGGCCCTGGATTGGACCACCTCCTTCCTCTCCAGCAGAACCCAGAGAGTCCGCCTCCCTCCATTCTGATCCGAAGCCTCCGAGATCATCTGCGGCGTACCCCAGGGATCATCCCTCAACCCAACACTGTTCAACATCTACATGGCCCGCTCGCACGCATCGCCCGACAGGACAACCTCAACATAATCTCCTATGCTGAAGACACCCAACTGATCCTCTCCCTCACCGAGGACCCCCCTCACCGCCAAACCCAAACTCCACAACGGAATGAAGGCTGTCACCGACTGGATAAAGAGCAGCTGACTATAACTGAACACGGACAAGACGGAGGTCCTCATCCTCGACTCCAACCCTTCAGCCTGGGACGACTCCTGGTGGCCAACGACACTGGGGGCAGCCCCGACACGTACCGACCACGCACGCTTCCAGGGAGTCATCCTCGACTCAACGCTCTCCATGGCCAAGCAAGTCAATGCAGTGTCCTCCTCCTGCTTCAACAGCCTCCACATGATCTACAGGTGGATCCAGACAGATACAAGAAGAACAGTCACCCAGGCCCTCGTCAGCAGCAGACTAGACTATGGAAACCCCCTTTACGCGGGCACCCCGACCAAGCTCATCAAACGACTGCAACGCATTCAAAACGTCGCTGCACGCCTGCTCCTCGACGTACCTCCCCATAGCCACATCACTCCCCACCTGAGAAACCTGGACTGGCACCCCCTCAACAGGAGAATCTCCTTCAAACTCCTCATCCACGCACACAAGGCACTCCACAAGACTGGCCCAGCCTACCTCAACAGACAACTCTTCTTCTACGTCCCTAACTACGAGCTCCGCCGACCTCTCCCTCGCCACCGACCCGCGCATCCGAAGAACAAACACCGGCGGCAGATCCTTCTCCCACCTCGCCGCCAAGACCTGGAACACCCTTCCACTCGACCTACGAAAGATTCAAGACCTGCTGACCTTCAGGAGGCTACTCAAGACCTGGCTGTTCGACCAGTAGCGGCACTCCTCCCCCTTTTTTTCCCAGCGCCTTGAGACCCTCGCGGGTAAGTAGTGCGCTCTATAAATTCTGTGATTGATTGATTAGTATAGATACCTTAGCAATACCTCCCTGGAGGGGAGTCCGTAGACCGATTTCACACCAGTAAGTCCTGCAGGACCAAACAGGCAAAATGCCCATCCCTACATTCCAGACCGGCCAGGCAGTAGTGTTTAGTAAACCTGTGCAAAGAGGCCCACATTGCTGCCTGGCAGATGTCCAGGACCAGAGCTCTGCGTGTTAATGCAGTGTTTGCAGCTTTTGCTCTGGTTGAATGAGCACATAACCACTCAGGGGGCTGCTTCCAAGCTAATGGGTAGCAGAGTTTGATACACAGCACAATCAAACAGGATATGGGGCTCTTCTGTATGGCCCGTACTTTCTAGCTCCAACATACCCCAAGAAGAGTTGGACGTACCCCCGGAACTCTTGTTTGCGATCAAGGTAGAACAACAATGCTCTTTTTGGGTCCGGATGGTGAAGTCACTCCCCCTTCCTTAGAGGGATGAAGCAGAGAGTAAAAAGTAGTCAGAGTGTTGGACTGGCCTACAGACAGGGAGTGACCACTTACGATAGAATGGAAGCTCTCTTACGATGCACCTGTTTGTCTGAGTAGATGTTCACGTAAAGAGGCTTGGATGGCAGTGCCTGAAGCTCACTGACCCTCTGGGTAGATGTTATAGCTATAAAAAAAAAGATGGCGTGATAAGGAGCCTGAGTGGACAATTGTGCAGGTGCTTGAAGGGAAATCACTTAAGGAAAGTGAGGACAAGATTGAGGTCCCACCGCAGCATAATAAAAGGAGAATGTGGGAACAAATGCTGCAATCCTTTAAGACACCTTGTAGGGGATTTGAAGAGGTATGGCTGATCAGGCAACAGCAGAATAGCTGAGTTAGTAGAAAGATAGCCTTTAAGAGTGCCCAAATAAGAGCCCGGCTGGGCAAGAGAAAGAATGAAAAGAGGAAACTGAGAAAGAGGGGCAGAAAAGGGATCAATCTGTCTTTCTGTACACCATGCCACAAATTTCCGCCAATGGCAAGCATATACTTATTCGGTGAAGGGACGCCTGGCTGCCAAGATTATATCACAGACTTCAGGCAGAAGGCTGAAAGCGGTCACCTGTCTCTGCTCAATCTCCACGCAAGAAGGTGGAGCGTTGACAAGTTTGAGTGGAAAACCCTACCTTGCTGCAGCAACAGAAGACCCACACGCAGGCGCAGCCTGATCAGAGGACCAATTTACATGCTCAAAATCTCGATACACAAGACACTCCATGCCCAGTCCGGAGCCACATGAACAACTTGGGCCTGGTTGTTCCTCATCTTCTTGAGAACTTTGGGCATTTTTGATCCGTAAGGCATCTTCAGCTGAGTTTGGTGGCTCTGGCGTTCAGAAAGCCCACCAGATGTTGAACCAGCGAAATGCCCGATGTACCAGCCTGTCCAGAGAGCATCAACTTCACCCTGCCCTGTTTGCTGCAGTACCACATGGCAGTGGTGTTGTCCGTGAACACCTGAATTCTTACCTTGATGGGGCAAGGGGAGGCAAAAAGGGTTTCAATGTCAGCTGGATCACCCGGAGATCCAACAGGTTGATGTGGAGTCCGGATTCCAACAGAGAGCAAAGGCCTCTGATCTCAACCTCGGTCAGATGGCCGCCCCATCCCAGGAGTGAAGCATCTGTCAATACTGTCAGATCTGGTTGGGGAAGGGAGAGGAGCCTGCTGCAGGCCCAATAACAGTTTGTTAACCACCACTGCAGATCATGTGCATTTCCCTCTGAGATCTGGACCCTTTCGGAGAGACTTCCTAGATGCTGTGCAAACTGGAAATTCAGGTCCCACTGTAGAGCCCATATATGCCAGTGGGCATGTGTCACAAGCAGGACGCCGGAGCCCATGAGGCCCAGAAGCCTCGGAGTCAGTCTCAACCAAATCCAGGCTAGAGGCTGAATTTAACCCTCTCCTGAACAGGCAGCCAGTGCAGATCTCGAATAGCTTTTGACACTGGACTGAACTTAGGAATTTTAGATAGTACTCGTGCTGATGCATTTTAAAGTGACTGTAGCTTCCGTAAAATTCCCTTTTTTGCTCCGAGGTAGAGGGCATTACAGTACTAAGACGATATCAAGGCTACGATTTTCTGTAGATCCATCAGGATGAACAGGATGTGGTGAGATTGACCTGGACTGTGAAAGTTAGTTGATCATCTAAAATGACCCCAAGACTCTTTACCTTTCTTACTGGAGATGGACATTGTCCAGCAACAGCTGGCCACCATGCGTCATTCCAGAAGTCATGGCATCACAGGGCCACCATCACCGAACCCACTCTGCATAATGAGTCGGTGGTGTCAAGTCCATATCCAATGGTGAACTTAGTAGCATCCTTCCTGTAGACAGCCGCCTGGTGTAGGAAGCTGGCTCTGTATATACTATAACAAAGTAAGGTATAGCATGCGCAGAGCCTAGCGGATCACCAGAGGTAAAACAGAGGCTAAATTAGACAAACACTAACATCTGTATTTGTGGTAGCGTGGTCGAGTATTTAGGTCTATCAGGAGGGTGTGTTAAGCATTTATTGTATTCACTCAAACAAGACTGATGGCGCACACTCAAGGAGAGAATCCAAACCAATTAAGTATAAAAAAAAGTATATTTGGGTTTTATTTCGAGAACCAAGCAGGACTTGGCACAGACAAGTAGGATATGCTTTCAAATGCAAAACTTTACAAGGAAACTGAAATCTTTACAGGTTTGAATGTATAAAAATGACTTCAGAGTACTTGTAATTACTTTTCAGTTACCTTTACTACTCTGGATGATATGCCTAAATATCACACCGTGGGTCTTACAAAACACAGGTAAGCACAACAGTTTTTAGTACAAAGAAAATTACTTGGATTTTCATACAAAAAGTCAGTTCAACTCAGAACATATTTGGAGGGAGAAATCATAACATTGGTTACTATGGGAGAAAATAATTTAACAGTTTGCAGGTAAGTAAATGACCTGCAAGGATAACTTTTGGGATTTAGAACCAAGGTTTCCCAAGGTCCAGTTAGGCACTCAAATCGCACCACCAGCGGCACTAGGGCGGCCGGATACAGAGTCCCAATGTTAGCCAATGGGGCTAGGGGGTCGTTGGTTGGGGCCTGCTTACGATCAGGCCACTCTGATGTGGGAGCAAAGCTCCTGGGGTTAGGGTCAGCACTGCAGGGGCCAACAACCAGCACAGGAGCTGCACCATCAGTGGCACGGAGGCAGCCGGATGCAAGTCAAGTCAAGTCAAGTCAGAGAATTTATATAGCGCACTACATACCCAGAGGGTCCCAAGGCGCTTAGAAAGGGGAGGAGGATTACTTGTCAAATATCCACGTTTTAAGTTGCTTTCTGAATGCTAGGTGGTTCTGGGTAAGGCGAAGGTAAGCGGGGAGTGAGTTCCATGTTTTAGCAGCCAGGTATGAGAAGGATCTGCCTCCCATGGTGGTCTTGTTGATGCGAGGTACAGTGGCGAGGGCTTGGCTGGAAGAACGTAGTTGGCGGGAGGGGGTGTAGAAGGACTGTCGTGAGTTGAGGCATTCTGGTCCGATGTCGTAGAGTGATTTGTGTGCGTGGGTTAGCAGTCGGAAAGTGATCCTCTTATTGACGGGTAGCCAGTGGAGGTCTTTAAGGTGACCAGAGATGTGTTCGTTGCGTGGGATGTCTAATATGATCCTGGCTGAGGAGTTTTGGATTCGTTGGAGTTTCTTCTGGAGTTTAGCGGTAGTGCCTGCGTAGAGGGTGTTTCCGTAGTCCAGTCGGCTCGTGACCAGAGCATGGGTGACTGTTTTCCTTGTTTCGGTGGGGATCCAGCGAAATGTTTTTCTAAGCATGCGAAGAATGTTGAAGCAGGAAGAGGATACGGCGCTGACTTGTCTATTCATTGAGAGTGAAGAATCCAGGATGACGCCTAAGTTCCGTGCGTGGTCTGTCGGGATGGGTGCTTTTCCGAGGGCTTCCGGCCACCAGGAGTCGTCCCATGCAGAGGGGGATGTACCTAAGATGAGGACTTCTGTTTTGTCTGAGTTCAGTTTCAGACGGCTTTGTTTCATCCATTCGGCAACTTCTTTCATTCCTTCGTGTAGGTTAGTTTTGGCGGTGCTGGGGTCATTGGTGAGAGAAAGGATAAGTTGAGTGTCATCCGCGTAAGAGATGATGTTGAGGTTGTGTTGGCGGGCGATGGCCGCGAGGGGGCTCATGTATACGTTGAAGAGGGTGGGGCTGAGTGAGGATCCTTGTGGTACGCCACAGATGACTTCAGTGGCCTCGGACTTGAATGGTGGGAGGCGGACTTTCTGAGTTCTTCCGGTGAGGAACGAGGTGATCCATTCAAGTGCTTTTCCTTGGATTCCGATGTTATTGAGGCGTTGTAAAAGGGTGCTGTGGCAGACTGTGTCGAATGCTGCAGAGAGGTCGAGGAGGATGAGGGCGACTGTGTCTCCATTGTCCAGTAGAGTTCGAATGTCGTCTGTTGCTGCGATGAGGGCGGTCTCAGTGCTGTGTTTTGCTCGGAAGCCAGATTGTGAGGAGTCGAGGGATTTGTTGGCTTCGAGGAAGGCGGCGAGCTGGTTGTTGACAGCTTTCTCGATGACTTTGGCCGGGAATGGAAGGAGCGAGATGGGGCGGTAATTTTTGAGTTCGGTGGGGTCCGCTGTGGGTTTCTTCAGAAGGGCGGTGAGTTCAGCGTGTTTCCAGTTTTCCGGGAAGGTGGCGGAGTTGAGGGAGCTGTTGATGACGTCTCGGAGGTGCGGTGCTATGACGGAGTCTGCTTTGTTGAAGATGTGGTGAGGACATGGGTCTGTGGGGGATCCTTAGTGGATGGAGTTCATCAGGCGGATGGTGTCCTCAGTGGAGATTGGGTTCCAGTCGTTAAGGGTGTTCACGGGGGGAGAATGTTCAGCAAAAGGTAGGGTGGGTTGGTTTCCGGGTTGGTTGTCGAAGCTGTTGTGGATGTCTGCAATCTTGTTGTGGAAGAATGAGGCTAGGGAGTCGCAGAGGGCTTGAGAGGGGGTGATGTCGTTGGAGTTGGCCGAGGGATTGGAAAATTCCTTGACGATGTTGAAAAGTTCCTTGCTGTTGTGGGCGTTGTTGTCAAGTCGATCCTTGAATGCTGTTTTCTTGGCCTTTCGGATTAGTAGGTGGTGAGTGCGGGTGGCGTTTTTGAAGGCGTCCTTGGTGCTGGTAGTTGGGTCTTTTTTCCAGGCCTTTTCGAGGGAGCGGCAGAGTTTCTTGGACTACTTAAGATCATCGTTGAACCAGGAGGCCTTTTTGCTGGCAGGTTTGTTTTGACGTTTCTTCAGTGGTGCTAAGGTGTCGGCGGTGTTGGATAACCATAGGGTGAGGTTGGCGGCGGCTTCGTTTGTGTTAGAAGAGTGGGCTGGGGTGTTTAGAAGGAGCGATGCGGAGATCTGGTCCGTGGTGATTTTGTTCCAGTTTCTTTGCAGAGTTGGTTGGAGGTGGTTGGTGGGTTTTGGTTTGTTGTAGGTGAAGTGAACGCAGCTGTGGTCGGTCCAGAGGAGCTCCGTAGTGTGGCTGAAGGAGACATGGTTGCTGGAGGTGAAGATGGGGTCGAGTGTGTGACCTGCGATGTGGGTGGGGGACGTGACCAGTTGTTTAAGTCCGAGGTTGGCGAGATTGTCCAAGAGGGTGGTGGTGTTGCGGTCGTTGATCTTTTCAAGGTGAAAATTGAGGTCTCCCAGAAGGATGTAGTCTTTGGAGGGGAGCGCGTGAGGAGTGATGAAGTCCGTGATGTCTTCACTGAATTTTGCGCGGGGTCCTGGTGGTCTGTAGAGGAGAGTGCCTCTGAGTGTGGTCTTGGGGTCGATGTGGCACCACTATCAGGAATGGTAGGTTGGGTTCTTGGGGGATGCCTGGACAACATCAGTGAGGCAATCCAAGGCTGTGGGATGTCAGGTGCAGGGGTGTCTTAAGGCATTGGATCTTCTCACAAGCTTTGGTCACGGTCGGGGGGGACCCTGGAGGTTGAGGTTGAAGGCGTCGATCTAGAGCTCGGGATAGGTAAGGGATCACAAGATCCCAGGACAGGTTCACTGGAGAGACCTCCTTGTGGTGTTGGGCCACTCAAGCCAAGGCCGTTGGCATAGGGTGCAGAACCGTGGAGCCATCTGAATGGTCAGTGTTGGAGTCTTTGGTTGAGCAAATCCGGAGCTCACAGGAGACCTAGTCTTTTAGATGAAGGCAGGGCGTGTCCACTGGGTTCTGGAGGGCTTCTGGACATGCCAGGGTTTTGCTGTGAGCAGGTCGGAGTCAGGACAGGCCGGAAGGGCGGGGGCCAAAGCAGTTGGTGTCCTCTTCCTCCTGGGGCAGCACAGCTCTTCGGTCCTTCTACTTTCATTCTCAAATCTGAGGAGGAAATGTTCAGTGTTGCCTCTAAATACTAAATTTAGGGCCTTTATAGGGGTGTGCATGTCGGGACCAAAATGTCCCTTTCTTAGTATGAGTACACCCCCCTATTATGTCTCCCTCCTGAGGGGTGGGGTTGGCAAAGGTGGGCACACTTCTCTTCCTCACTTGATTTTCCCGCCGATTCTCCTGCCCTAAGTGGGGGGTCAGAACCAGTGGTAGCCAGTTGTTAGGGCAGCAAACAGCATGGTATGTTCACCAAGGTGGTAAGCCTTTGAAGCTTTCCCTTCTTGGACCCAGCCCATCCTTTGGGAGGAGGCATGACACCTCTGCCCAGGATGGACTTTGTTACTGGACCCAGAAACTGGAGGACCTCTACCCAGGGATCCAGAAACCTGTCTGGGGGTGGCAAATGGTGGGTAGCCATTCAGGAAGTACACCAGGTCTGATGATCGTTTTCCAGGAGGCATCTCTGAGTGCATTTTGCATTAAAACCCCACAATGCCATCAGTGTGGGTTTAATTTACTGAAAAGTTTGCTTCCAAACTTCCCAGGTGTCAGGATTTATGTGGGAAGTGGAGGCTGGGACCACAAAGCTCTTCATTGTAGAAATTTGAAGTCCCCTGGAGTGGGGTGGTGGCAGCCAACTATTGTCCTGGTCACAGGAGCCATTTTGTTGGGTGTGGATCACGTCCCAAACAGGATACAAGTATACAAGTAAGTGCATCATTAAATGGGAGAAGCAGTTTTGAGGGGGCACAACACCTAGAGCACTTTCGTCAAGATGTTAGTGTTGACTGCCAGCAGTCAAGGGCCTCAGCCGCCCTCCTCACCGCCACTGCGAATGAAGCTCCTTACTCCGTAGCAATGGAAGGGGGGATAAGCATGCCAGTACCTGGAGAAGTATGCATTCAGCTGCTGCATCCTCAAAATCCACATACCAGTCCATGTTGGCATCATATGACTGGTATTCTTCAGGGTCCAGAAATCTCTACCATTCATCCTATAGTCCTAGCCAATAAGAATGCAAGGTTGGTGGCAGCAACCCAGTTCTCTGGGAACCTTGTAAATAATTTTGCCTAACGCACAGTCAATGGTAGTAATTGTCGCCGCTCTGGTGCGAATGAGACGCCAGCGCTCGAAAATCATTTTATGCTCGTTTTAAATTGAAAATTATTGTTTAAACATTATCTACCCACTGTATTGATTTTTACTCTGTTTCCCGCCCTGTTCCACCGCGGCCGGTGCTGTTTGCGTGGAGGGTGAGGCGAGCCGCCATCTTAGGTGGGGCTGGACCGGATCTAGCGGTCTAGTTCTCCCGGGAGGCAGGCTACAAAACGTTTCCAGGCACAGAGCTCTTCGAGAATGCAAGGTTGGTGGCAGCAACCCAGTTCTCTGGGAAACTTGTGAATAATTTTGCCTAACGCACAGTCAATGGTAGTAATTGTCGCCACTCTGGTGCGAATGAGACGCCAGCACTCGAAAATCATTTTATGCTCGTTTTAAATTGAAAATTATTGTTTAAACATTATCTACCCACTGTATTGATTTTTACTCTGTTTCCCGCCCTGTTCCACCGCGGCCGGTGCCGTTTGCGTGGAGGGTGAGGCGAGCCGCCATCTTGGGTGGGGCTGGACCAGATCCAGCGGTCTAGTTCTCCCGGGAGGCAGGCTACAAAACGTTTCCAGGCACAGAGCTCTTCGAGAATGCAAGGTTGGTGGCAGCAACCCAGTTCTCTGGGAACCTTGTGAATAATTTTGCCTAACGCACAGTCAATGGTAGTAATTGTCGCCGCTCTGGTGCGAATGAGACGCCAGCGCTCGAAAATCATTTTATGCTCGTTTTAAATTGAAAATTATTGTTTAAACATTATCTACCCACTGTATTGATTTTTACTCTGTTTCCCGCCCTGTTCCACCGCGGCCGGTGCCGTTTGCGTGGAGGGTGAGGCGAGCCGCCATCTTGGGTGGGGCTGGACCGGATCTAGCGGTCTAGTTCTCCCGGGAGGCAGGCTACAAAACGTTTCCAGGCACAGAGCTCTTCGAGAATGCAAGGTTGGTGGCAGCAACCCAGTTCTCTGGGAACCTTGTGAATAATTTTGCCTTCCGCACAGTCAATGGTAGTAATTGTCGCCGCTCTGGTGCGAATGAGACGCCAGCGCTCGAAAATCATTTTATGCTCGTTTTAAATTGAAAATTATTGTTTAAACATTATCTACCCACTGTATTGATTTTTACTATGTTTCCCGCCCTGTTCCACCGCGGCCGGTGCCGTTTGCGTGGAGGGTGAGGCGAGCCGCCATCTTGGGTGGGGCTGGACCGGATCTAGCGGTCTAGTTCTCCCGGGAGGCAGGCTACAAAACGTTTCCAGGCTCAGAGCTCTTCGAGAATGCAAGGTTGGTGGCAGCAACCCAGTTCTCTGGGAACCTTGTGAATAATTTTGCCTAACGCACAGTCAATGGTAGTAATTGTCGCCGCTCTGGTGCAAATGAGACGCCAGCGCTCGAAAATCATGTTATGCTCGTTTTAAATTGAAAATGATTGTTTAAACATTATCTACCCACTGTATTGATTTTTACTCTTTTTTCCGCCCTGTTCCACTGCGGCCGGTGCCGTTTGCGTGGAGGGTGAGGGGAGCCGCCATCTTGGGTGGGGCTGGACCGGATCTAGCGGTCTAGTTCTCCCGGGAGGCAGGCTACAAAACCAATGTGTATACAGGAGCGCAGCGGACGAGAGCAGCGGGCGCGACGAATGCGCGCCAAAGTCGCGCATAAGTCAAGCCCGTCTGCGCCCGTCCGCGGCAGCCCGGTCACTGGGGCCAGAATCCCTGGCCAAACTTACACATACTCCTCCCTAGACCTGTTACAACTTAGACCTTCAGACAGTCCGGGACCTGCCTTACCCGCGTACGTACTAAAGCGCGCCGCCACCTATGGCATTTTGAATTCTAAATACACAGCTAATAAAGCCACGCGCCTCTACCCCTCTCCTCCCCCTCTACCCTCACTTGACTCAGAGACCACTCTCAAATGCTACTATTTAAACACTAGGTCCATGGTAAAACACCATATGGACATATTTCTCCTGCTTCAGGCCGAGCAACCTGATCTATTACTCCTCACAGAGACTTGGCTCAATGCAGACTCCTTACCTTATATTTTAGCAGCAGTTCCCTCTAATTACTACATCTTACACGTTAACAGACCTGCTGACAAAAGGGGTGGGGGAGTTGCAGCGATTATCCACAATACCCATAAATTTTCCCTTTTACCGTCTCTTGATCTCATAGGATCTGATAATATGATTTTCAAAATGGACACTAACAGTGGATCATTACTTATGATCCTCATTTACCGTCCCCCCCAAAACATGCCCACATTTGCGGCATCTCTAGCAGAACAACTTGCTCCTTTAATAATCAACCACAAAAAAATCGTGTTGCTGAGCAATTTTAATCTTTGGCTGAACTCCACTGAGTTGGACCCTCATGCAGCCGCGCTGAAAGAGAGTCTACTTGATATGAATCTAACCCAACAGATTCACCTACCAACCCATGAAAAAGGGCATAGCCTTGATCAAATCTGGTCACAGAACATCCCCTTGGCTATCAATTCCATTACCCCTTGTATCTGGTCGGATCACTTTCTGATTCATTTCACTATCACCACTGCTAAAAATAGAAAGCAGCCTTTTCAGAAAGGAGGGAAAGTCAGAATATGGAAGAACGTTGACATTTCTGCCTTTATCGACACGTTAACTTCATCCCCCCATTAGATCAGGATATTGACGAGACTGAAGCAGCCTTCTCCAACTGGCTACTTCAGGCAGCCGACGTGCATGCCCCTTGCTCTAATTTTCCCCGCTCCCGCCCCAATGACGCTCACAGGTGGTTTACACCGCATCTGAAAGCATTAAAACTTGAAGTTCGTCAAAAGGAGGGGAAGTGGCAAACAGCGTACTCAGAACTTGATAAAGCCAACTATTGCAGGGCCAGAAAGGATTATCAAAAACTTATCCAAAAACATAAAACTGATTATTTTTCGGAAAAAATCCTTAACTCCCGCAATAAATCAAAAGAATTGTTCAACATCGTGGAGAGCCTTAGTGGCAGTGATAGAACCTCCCAACCTGTGACCCCCACCCAGGACCTTTGCAATTCACTGAACTCGTTTTTCTTTAATAAAATCTGCACTATCAAACAAAGTATCCTCACCACTCCGTTCCCCTCCCTTTTGGCTGACACCTATTACAACCCTTCAACCCTGGAATCCTTTCCCCTCATTGACGGCACCATTCTATCTAAGATTCTAGCTAGGGTCAAATCAGGCTCACCTGATGATATCTGCCCCCCACATATTTTGAGAGAGGTGGGAACTACCATTCCTGAAGGCATGCTTTCCATGCTGAATGGATCTCTCTCACAGGGTAAAGTCCCTGACAACCTTAAAAAAGCCCTCCTTATTCCCCTGATAAAAAAAGTCCGAGCTGACCCGCTGGATCCGCTCAATTATAGGCCCATATCACTGCTGCCTTACCGTGCCAAATTATTGGAGGCTCACGTCTGTGACAGTATCTCCAAATTTGTTGAAGTATCAGAGTATCTCGCACCCAACCAGGCGGGTTTCCGCCCATGTCATTCAACCGAGGCAGTTATCCTTTCGGTGCAAAATACTTTGAGGCGGAACGCGGATGAGGGGATCCACCAGGCTCTGGTGCTACTGGACCTTTCGGCCGCGTTCAACACGGTTGACTATAACATCTTGGTCAACCGTGTCGAGTAGGCAGGTCTCAGGGGCCCTGCGCTGAGTTGGATTCGCTCATTCATTACTGGCCGCACTCAATTTGTTAGATTGGGTTCTTTCACTGCTCCCACTATACCTACCACCTGCGGAGTACCTCAGGGCTCTTCACTGTCACCTTTGCTTTTTAATTTATATCTACGCCCCCTACTGTATTCTCTCAGGAAAGCTAAAGTTACCATCTTCAACTATGCAGATGATTTGCAGCTCATCTTTCCTCTGAACACCGAGGACTCAGTGGAAGATTTTCAAAACACCATGTCTCACATCCGGAGTTGGATGAGCTGCAATCACTTGAAACTCAACCCAGGCAAGACTGAACTGGTCTTGCCTGGGCAGAGTGCACTTAGTTGGAACCCTAGCTTCTGGCCATCCAGCATGGGAGCCCCTCCGTCCAAGTCATCTTCAGTTAAGAGCTTGGGAATTTTTATCAGCGAGGAGCTCTCCTTGAAAAAACAGGTAGGCGCAGTTGTGTCATCCAGCTTCTTTCAACTGAAGAAAATTAAGAAAATTGCCTGTTTTTTTTCCCCGGCTGCCCTTACTCAGATCATCATTTCCCTGGTTTTGTCTAGATTAGACTTTTCCAACAGCCTTTACCTTGGGCTCCAAGCTGGAGAGTTAAAACGCCTCCAGCTGGTTCAAAACCAGGCAGCCAGACTTATTCTTAATCTATCTAAAAGGCAGTCTGTCCGTTCAGGGCTGAAACAGCTACACTGGCTGCCTGTCTAGCAGCGAGTAGCTTTCAAAACTGGGTGCATCTTATTTAAGTCCCTACATGACTCTGGCCCTCAGTTTATCAGAGCTCTATTTAACAGATACGACCCTTCCCGCAATCTCAGGTCCACTCATAAATCCCTTCTGATCGTCCCCTCTTATAAGAGGAAGCACCTCGGAGGCTGCTGCTTTGACCATCTTGCAGCCACCTTCTGGAACTCCCTTCCTCTTCAATTAAAACTGAGCGACAACATCTTGAGTTTCAGACACTCCCTTAAAACCTGGCTTTTCTCCCAGGGGTATTGCTGAGCCGCTTCATCTCTACTTCTAACTGGTGCGTTCTGTTCCTTCCTATAGCGCCATGAAGCCCCCGGGCGTACGAGCGCTTAATAAATTCATATTAACATTAACAAGAATAGTGCTCAGGCTTCAGCCTGGAAGGCAAGGCTCCAATTGATGCTGGAGCATGCCCCTCTGGCTCAGTGTCGAGAATATAAATAGGGATGGCAAAGACAGTGGGCTCCAGCGACAGGGAAGGTCTAGATGGCACAACCGGAGCTGGCCTTATACATCTCTGGCTTTCTGGGGACCCGGTAGGCACCGGAGCTGCTGGTGTGAATCCAGTTGGGGGCCTCCTAAATTCGTGGGGCCCAATGGCGCGCTGGGGAGAGCAGGCCACCCAAATATGAGGTGCATAGCCTCATAAAAGGCATGATCTATGAAGTGCTGGCAGCTCTCCAAGGGAGTTGGAGAATGTACAGCTACAGGGTGAGTCTTGTTCTCGCAATTATTGTGACAGCGGGCAGAGTTTCATGTCAAGTCTGGTTCTGGTCCACAGTTCTTGCTTGTCCAGCTCTTCTTGGTCCTTCGTCTTTTGGAGTCAGTCAAATCTTAGTTCCTGCTGTCAGGGGCCATCAAAACACTGAATTTAGGAGTGTTAAAGGGAGTGAAGGGTAGTAACCAATGTTGGGGTGCCCATGTCAAAAAGGGACACTTTCCTACAATCTTACACTCCCATTAAATGAGAACTAGAGAGCTTGCGGCTTTCCATATTGCAACTGTAGTAGGGTGTCCAATTGCATTTTCCTTACAAGTGATCTTGACGACATTGATCTTGGCGGTTTCCCTTTGAATTTAGGTGGATGTGGTCATAGCTGTGCCATTTATGACTTCATAAGCCAAATCGCCTATCCCAGTCTAACCAGTAGTCAGAATTGACAAGCTTCTATTTGTTGTTTGTTAAAGCTCAGAGGGTATGGAGTGGTCATTCCAGAGATGTAGGCCTGTGACCGAGAAGCACTTTCCCTTCTGTTTTTGTCTTTGGTTTAGGGACCACTAAGAGGCTGCAAAGGTCAAAGCAAAGGGTTCATTATGAATGATAATGTTTCACTTGTTTATGTACATGGGAACAACAAGGCTTCTGTAGGAGATGAAAAGTACTGAATGGCTGTATATTAACATATGGGCCACCTGGTTACATAAGGTGCACTGCCTGGACAGAGGGAATTCGGGGAGCGCATAATAGACATTAATAGGCATATGAGGAGTACTGATGTTACAAGTTGGACACTGACTAGGTAAAGGGTGCTACTTGTGATATATAAAACAAAACCGGTGAACAGAGGGTCCTAGGGTATATTTAAAGGCCAAAGCACAGACACAGCCCCCCAAAACAGTCAGTCTAAGAAACAATAGGTGTCTGTGGGTCTGTAGAAATAACTCAACCTCCTATGTTTAATATATTTTTTCAGGGAGTTTTTATGCTGGCCATAGGAGGTTGAGTTATTTCTCCAGACCCACAGACACCTATGGCTACTTGTAATATGTCAATATAATGAGTAGCATATTGGGGTATCAGCCACACAACAGCAATGACTGCCATACGATGAGGTGACTGACCATGTCATGATTACGAATAATGTAATGATCGTGACAAGCTAATGTCTCGGATTACATGTGTTTATTTAGTACCTTCCCTACTTCAAAACCATCCAGAATTTACACTGCAAGTCTTTCAAACTTCACAGATGGCCACTGGTTTCATGTCCTACCTTTTGTTCTTTCGTTATAAAGATGTTTTGATGAACATGAGCATCAAAGTCCCATTCTTCTAGTGAAGGTTATATTAGAAAGATTCTCTTCAGGAAGCACTTTGTGAACTGTTGTGAGAGGTTCCTTTATTCAGGTAAAACTAATGGGATTTGTGGACTGGTCACTGACGGTCATTAGATTCAATGCCATAATCAGGGACACAAGACAAGCTGAAGAATTACTATAAAGGTCAGTGAGAACTTAAAGGTGCTAGTTTAATGTATACCCTGGGAAATGGACCAATACCTTTTTATAAGATGTTTAGTGAAACTTAATGTTTCACAGTACTTAATGCTCAAGCGATTGATGAAAACTTCTAATAAGTCACTGTGTGTTGTATTCACTTCTCCAGAATTTCTGGATTACAGGCGCTGTAAAATCAGGAAGGAATGACAGCAGAAAAATACATAAACAATACCAAGCCTTCAGAACTATACTGAAGGACTCAAGAACTTGTCTGGCTTCAAACTATTTATGTTAAAGCGAAAAACCTAAGGGAACAACAAGAAGCGATGGCCCCATCAAACTCGCTACAGCCTCGAACTAACCAGATTAAAAAAACTTACTGAAAGGAAGGAATTGCTTTTTAAATTATTTTAGATTTGTAAAGAGCTCGAATTACAATTACTGGCTGCATGTTTGACAGCAAATGTGGTGGCCAGGATCTGTTGCGAACCGATGATGGGAAAGGTTGAAAAATGTTCAAACAGAAGCACATATTTCATGCTGCATCAGTGTTGAAGTAGGAAAAACAATTGTACTAAAATCCAAGCGGAAGGCTCCATGGAAATAACTTTAATTAAAAAATAATTTGAAAAGCCATTACGACTTACCGTTATTGAAAGTGTCTCATTCTTGTGGTCGAAATTAATTTTCCCAGAGTAAGCCCGTTGAGACAATAATGAGTCAAAGTAGAACTTGCATCTTAAAGTGAGACACCTTCCAAGTAAAGAAGAAAAGTTCACATGCAAAACAAAATGAATGTCAGTTTGAGAGAGAGAGAGTATAAAAACATTTACAAATATACATACAAGGAAAAGAAAAGCAAGTAATAATTAGTGCCTTTAAATGTTTTCTTTAACGTGCATTTTGCAACATTTCTTTAGAATGACATGACGGGTGTAAGATGAAGGACCGGTAGTAGCAGAGTATTTTCCAGTAAAGCACTTCAACTTTATTTATGTCTTCTGTTGCATTTTGAGTGAAGCAGCATCTATTCTGTTTTAATTATGAACAATGGCGAGAAACCACCCTTTAATATGGCATGCTCTACACAGTGTGGCTCCTTCACCTTACAGGTTATGGAAATATTATTGCACTTCATCTTACTGCTTCTTTTTCCAAGAGAGGCACATTAGTTCTTTTTTCCCCAGTTTGAATCAACAATCTGTGCTTTTTCTCTAAAAATCTCAATTTTGTGATACAAATACAGTGCCAGGAAACAGGCTACCTGGGTCTAATTAGGGCAATTTATTTGGTGCCATAGTATTTCTGGTCAAACAGTCACAGGTTACCCCCACAAGATGCAAGCTGGGAACCAATAACTAATCGTTCATTCCTTCAATGGAAATACTCTCTAAACAAGGTCAGAGAATAATTAGAGCTCAGAAACTTTTATAAATTGTTTCCCTAATAATGATATCATGTTTTGCTGGTATTTTCACTCGGACAACGTGGGGATTTAACATTATGACAACACTATGTATATAAAAAACTATATATTACTTTTCACAAATCTTGTGCATCTTTAAAATCTCTCCATAGTGGTTTGCCAATTGGAGGCTTCACACAAAAATGATCAGCGCTATCTGGTGTGGAAAGGAAAAGCTGAAAGCACGCCAGGGTGGCACCTATATAGGTACAGAGATCATCATTTCCAGTACGGATAATGTTGAGCCGAACGACACCACCTACCGGCGTGCAGTGGCAGTGCTAGAAAGCTTCGGAATCCAGTCTTAGCCTGGAGAATATTCTAAGGTAAGGAATCTGTGGCTAGAAGTCTCTATCAGATACTTAAACATCAGTACAGCTATTGATGGTAAACAGAGACACTTGGTGGATACTAATTGCCTAATGTATGCCAGAAACCCTATTAACCGCTATTTCTCTACTGCACATGGATACCTGGGCTAGGATGAAGATGGGGAATGGCATCTCAGTAAATAGGAAAATATTTTCAAACAGCGGCTCAAGCAGGGCTGCGTGCTGGTCCTATTTTTTAACCTGCATATAGCTGATCTAACATCAACCATAACAAAGTCAAGAACGCTCTTCACAGGCTATTATTGGCAACTCGCATTCCTGCTCTCCATTCCGCAGATGATACCGTACTATTTGATCAAACCCTGTATTGGACTGCAACGGCCACAACTTTGCATGCCTACAATAATGACAACAACTTAAACTAAATTTAAAAAAAGACAAAGATCATGCACTTTGGTTAAATCAACTACAACCACGAACCCATGGCGAATCGGAGGCGAATGGATTACACAAACAGATCCAAGCAAATAATTAGGTGTGTGGTGGAAGAGCAAACTGGGACAAAGCTCTCAACTGCAGGCCATTTGATTCCATTACAGCTATTTGCAACTTATGCAACTGTACTTTAATTTAACCACATGGCTGCTGCTGGGCGTCCCCCCCCCCCCCCCCCCCCCCACTGTGCTGGAAAATGCCATTTTAGTGGCACCATGACGACGAGCTCAGCTCGTCATCAGCACACAACACCCGTGGGTGATGACGAGCTGAGCTCGTCATCAGCATCGAAAAGGTTAAAAGGCTCCACTGTGCTGGAAAATGCCATTTTAGTGGCACCATGACGACGAGCTCAGCTCGTCATCAGCACACAACACCCGTGGGTGATGACGAGCTGAGCTCGTCATCAGCATCGAAAAGGTTAAAAGGCTCAACTGGTATATCTATTCTCAATCAAAATTTATTCCGGCAATTACAAACAGTTCCCCATTTAGGGAGCAAAATTGTACAAATATCTTGAAAGAAACGTTTTGATTATTGTCCGTTTTCTTTTTGGTCATCAACCAAAACAGCATCCCACATGCCAAATTAGACTTGAATTTGGTCTGGGAAATCTTGGGCGACGCCTAACTGATCTCCAGTTTACTAAATACTATTTAAGACTTAAAAATTCAAAGGAAGACTGGTTAAAACATTTGATTTGTAAAGAGCTTTGCGATCAGCTAAAAATGAACATGCCTAACCGTATTTTGAATCTGAACAGAATTCTTAACATGTTGAAGTTGATCAGTACATGGAACAACAATACTGAGTTTAGCGTTTTTAGTACCATAACCAGAAACGCAGCGATTAGGTTTCCCTTTAACAAGAAGGTTGAGGAATTCATTTATTTTTCCAGCGAAAAACTGCTCTACCAACAGGCAACTCAGCTTTAAATCAGAACTATCTGAGAGCCATTAGAGCAAAAGGCATAAGACTTAGATTTTTACGTCTGCCATTAGCTGATATTAGTATAGATGGAAATCGCAAATTCCAGGTTATGTAATTGCTGCAGAGGGTGTGGCTATTGTTCAGAATCCTTGATGCATGTCACTTGTATATATCAACATTCATTGAAACTTTGTACAAAACTTCTGAAGGCCCGCTTCATATGCCTGTGGCTCCGCACTATTAATGACGTCACTGCTGTATGCTTACTGGGCGATGACATAGAACTGGTCTACAGACTAGCAAAATATATGGCCCTTGTGGTTAAGGAATAAGATAAAGGCGATGGCCTATTGCATGCTACAGGTTATCTGGAACTGTCTAGCATTTTACAAATCCAATACAAGACTCTTGGCATTCTCAAGACTATTATTAACTGGATCCACTTTTTAGCAGCTTTTAATTTTGTTAGAATCAATGTAGAATTTTGCTGCTTTGCACTCAATGACGTAACATAGATCTTTCAAGAATTTTAAAATTGTCATTCAGATGCACTATGAGCTTACTCAGACGGCTACAGATTGTGCAAAACTGGCGGCTAGACTTTTACTCCAATCCCCAAAGTACTCTTCGACTGCCCAGCTACTCCGGGTACTCTTCTGGCTCCCAATTGGGCACTGTGTCCAATTCAAAGCACTATGTTATGTTCGTAAATGTCTATTTAATTCTGGCCTTACCTATCTTAGGACTCTGGTATTATGTTATACACCTAGTAGGTGCTTTAAATGGGCCGGTACTGTCCGGGTCGAAGTACCAGCACTTTCTTTATTGTGAGAGGAAGAGTACCAGCACTTCTTAAGAGAGGCCTAATACTTTTAATTGGAGAGTACCAGCACTTTTCAGAAACAAGCAGGTACTCTAGTACAGAGTACCTGCACTTCTATTTTTCCATTTCAAGCACTGCACTTAGTCGATCCTTGCGGTCAAGTCATCTTGACCTTGCTTTGGGTCCCAGAATCAGGAGATCTCAGCAAGGAGGTGGAGCTGTCTATTTTTTGTGCCCAATGCTACGGAATTCACTCCCCATGAGCATGTTGCTCCCTTCTGACTTTCCAGAAGAAGTTGTAAACATGGTCATTCTAAATCTCTTGAAATAGGAACCATCTTCCTAATGTGTACACAGATCTGTATGGTTAGCATAGCACTTGGAAACCCAGCTAGGGGAGCCATGCGCCTTATAAATCTGATTAACATAACTTATTGTTCAGCATTTTATATTTTTTTTAAAATAGCACGCTGTGGAATTGCAAACCCATCTGTTAGTTCTTCTACCACTCAACACTTTATTAATTACATACAGCTCCCATGAGAATCCTAAAACTGCCACTCATATGTTCCACAGATTAGCACCTTTCATTTCCTAGAAACAGTTTATGAGTTTTATAGCTTAGCATTTTAGGACGCAATTTTGCTGTTCTGCGAATTTTAAGTTTGTCATTCAGATGCACCATTGTTTAGCACTTTAAGGTGTTTCAAAAAAATAACATCCTACCTAAATAAATAACTGTGGTTGAATTTTACTGTGTATTGTTACCTGCAGGTCTCCCTGTCCAGAAAAATTGAAAATTCCCAGTCATGTATTCCAAAAATTCACAGTTTACTGAAATTTGAAGATGGAGCAGGCTAAGCTCCAGTGAAGATCAGGAAGTGCCAGAATAAGGGCAATGGAAGGCTGGAGCACAGCTCTTCACAGCAACTCCCTCAAACATGATGTGCAGTATACATCTGAAGTATGGTGGCCTCTAGGGGGAGTAGGAGAGCTAGAACTTCCATCTCATTGGCTGAAGTTTGGGTTGCTTCAAATAAGGTGGATTTGCTACTAAAAAAACAAACACAGTTGTTGAGGCCTATGGCCATTAATAATTGTTTACTGCTATTTAACCCCTTGCATGCTAGCGCGCGCGTGCTGATGATGGCAGGGGGCCATCTTAAACCCGCCCACTTGCGATTTTGCCGCACAGGCGCAGAATCCCGGCCGCATGCAAGGGGTTAAGATTACTGGGGAACCCCAGCGGGATGACGAGCGATTCAAGCATGTGAATATATGAAAGATCCAATGCTGGAAAAGAGGGGTTTGCAGCATTTCACCAAACCAATGTGAGTGTGATCAGTGAGACTTGTGCCTGAAATCCAGAGTGGGTCTGTGTCTCCATGTCTTAGTTTGTCGTTTAGTATCTTTTAGTCTAAGTGTGTGTATGATTGTAAGGCCCAGTGTCTTTCTTTCTTAGCCCAAGTCACTATATCTGTTCCTATTGACTATCATATCTCCATAACCAGTCTAAAGCATTCATGTCACTTTATTTAATGATATCAAAGGGGAGTGAATTCAGAAGGACTTAACTTTTTCAATCAATCCTTGAGAAATAGGGACAAGGACAGCACTTTCCCGAAGAGCAGATGCCACCATGGCAACATATGGAGATTTAGAGTGGTGTGCCTAAAGGGAAGTAGTAAATAAGGGACAACTATTCTAAACTGCAAAACACAACCTTTGATCCATTCCAAAAACAGCAATAAATGTTGCCCATTTAACAGTGCCACACATTACATACCTTCGAAACTGTTGGTATGTTTTGTATCTCTGGAACATTATTTCATCCAAAAGTTTTATAAACCTCTTAAGATTTTTAACTTTGCTTTCCACGTCCTGATATGTTTCTTTTGCTTCGTGGTACTGCCTGTGGAAAAATCATATCAGAACGAACACAGGGATAGAAACACATGGTTAAACATGGTAAAAAATAGCTGATGACACCATTAAAATAATAACTTTAATATTTATTTACATTATTTGAATAATGTCTCTGCTGTTATACTGCAATTTCATATGTGAAATCTTGGGTGTAAAGCCGTCATTGATTTTTTTTTACCCTGAAACACAGGGCGAGTCTGCTTAATCGCTACTCGAACCGGGCTTGGAATATTGTAGCTATGATTCGGCAGCTGGTGTAGTGTAGCTGTAGAATTAGCTCAGTGAATTATTAAATTCTTACCTTCAGATAACCAAAAAGTTTAGCAGGCTAGATGTCTGGAAAGGAAAATTGACAACAGCTTCAACGAATGCCTTCCTAAATCGCTTAAATGTAGTGAATGAAAGATTCATATCCCCACACTAACCTCCCAGTGTGGTGGACATGAATGGTTTGTCCACAAACCTGCCAGAGAAACAGGCATCAGTAGGATATTCTTTAATAATAAAAAAAAGAAGTTCAGAATGGTAATTGTGGCAATCAGCACGCACAGCACACAGACGTCAGTACTGCAAATGAAAGTAGTTAGCAGCATCAGCCACCGACAGCTCTCACCGTTAGCGGTGCATGGAAGGGGGGGGGGGGGCATAACTCTCCACCAATCAGTGCAGGGGATTTACCACCCTAAAAGAGGACAATTTCCCATTTCCAGCAGTATTTCTTCCTAGTGGAATACTGCAGGAGTGTGATCACTCGGGAGAGATCCACCTGCTGCAGCCAATGATTTTGTTTTTTGGTTCTGGGAGAGGGTGGTCAGCAGTCAGGGAGGTGGGAAGCACCCAAGGCATAAGCAAGTGCCCGCCGCCTCCCCCCGCCCAAACAAAATCGATTTTTTGAGGAGGCTGAGAGAAAATTCAAGCTTCCCACCAGAGGGGCCGCCCAGCAGTCTTTTTGTCCGTCACCCACGAGGAACAGAGTAGGGGGCTGATGGATTTATCACTCGATCTACCTCCTAGGGAAGCAGAATGACCCTCACACCATGACTTCCCTAGCAGTTTTTATGAATACCACACTTGAAAGACACACTGTGAGGGTGGCGGGATAGGGATACTCCCACTATGTTTTCCCTGGAAGGGCAGAGAGCCCACTAGACTCCAGGGAATACTAATGAAGAAAAAAAGGGCATTGGCTGCCCACCATGGCATGGGCTGTAGCCCCACTTAATAACCGCCCAAGCAGTTTTACTGATCTCCTTCCGCCCTACACACACACTCACAGTGGAGAAGGAAGAAAGCAAATTAGATAGTGAGGAATATTATTATTTTTTAATAAAAACAAATAATAGTGGAGGGGGACCAGTCCAGGCACTGGGTGCAACCACCACCTCTACATGCCAAAAGCCAACTACACCCACATATGTTTTACTTTACTGAAAGACTTAGAGGGGAGCATATTGGGCCATACCCCCACCTCTAAAGCCCCCAACAGTTGTACTGC
Source organism: Lissotriton vulgaris (assembly GCF_964263255.1). Lineage (NCBI taxonomy): Eukaryota > Metazoa > Chordata > Amphibia > Caudata > Salamandridae > Lissotriton > Lissotriton vulgaris. The sequence goes on along the minus strand of NC_141694.1, from coordinate 271,766,452 downwards.
TCTCCTGAATCCTAGAGCATCTCTATTCTCATGGAAAGTGAGGATATTGGAATTCCTTTGGTTGGCAAGTTTTTAAATATGGGCTGGCAGAAAGGGGGTAAATCCCAACTTCCTCTCACTAGCCATAGTAAATAGATATACTATATATGTTCTGGTATTGCCGGGAACCATATCAACCATTGGTATTTCTGAAGATTAAAGGCCAAGGGAAATCTAGGGTGGTGTCTCAGTACATTTTCTTACCCTGAATGCCCTGTAAATGTCAAAAAAAGGCTATTTTTCCAATATTATTGAGACAGAAAGGTCAGGGACCTGCAGAGAGCGACTAAAGTCTTACTACCTTGCTTTTCCAACCTTCTCTAAAATAAAACACTGCCTCTCTTGTGTAGGTGGACCTAGTGCACACCATTAAAATGGTCCAAAACTGTAACCATTTGAAGACCTCATTGAAACCACATTGACTTCACATGGTTCAGGTTTTGACTGGCTGCTGTGGCACGCGATTAGCCCAGTCAAACAAGTGAGGTTATTTTTTTTTCTGAGAGAAGAGTAAGAACGGTGGATGGTAGACCCCACTGATCTAAACAACTACTGCCCTATTACAAATATTCCCACCCTCGCTAAACTGTTGGAAAAATGCGTTCAGCTACAACTGACTAAACACATAGACAAGTTTGATCTCCTCAATGCTCATCAGTCAGGCTTCCGTGCAGGGCACAGTACCGAAACAGCCATGACTCACATTGTGGACGACGCCCTCCAAATCCTAGACCAAAATGAGACCTGCCTCCTCATACTTCTGGATCTCTCCTCAGCATTCGACACAGTTAAACATGAGAACTTACTCGAACTGCTAAACACAAGAATGGGCATATCAGGGACTGTTCTCAAGTGGTTCACCTCCTTTCTACACAACCGCTCACAAAGATTCAAAAGCAACAACCTGATGTCCTCCCCGGTACCTGTTTCGCTAGGCGTCCCCCAAGGATCCTCCCTCTCCCCAACACTGTTCAACCTAGTTATGGAACCGCTCACTACTCTGTTACAGACATCCAACATTTACTTTCACATGTATGCCGACGACACCCAACTCTATCTCAAAATACAATCCCCCAAGGACATCGTGCTTCTGAACACCACGATCAGAAACACTCAATCCTGGCTTGCAGAGAATCACCTCAAACTCAATGCACTGAAGACTGAGTTCCTCCTAATCTCACCTCCTGCAAAAATCTCTACGGCTCAAGCATGGCTTAAGCACTTAACGGCTTTAAATGTACAACCTACCGTCGTAGACTCAGCAAAATCCTTAGGCATAACACTGGACGCCAATCTCAACATGCAGCAGCACATCAGCAAGGCAACCAAAGGGGCGAACTTCCAAATCAATACCCTGAGAAAACTTAAAGCCTTCCTTCCAGCCAAAGACTTCCAAACTGCAGTACAAGCTATAGTCATCCCGCACATAGAATACGGAAGCACCGCCCTCTGCGGGCTCCCCCTAACTACAACGGCACCCCTAAGAGCGTCCCTCAACGCTGCAGCAAGACTCATCACTGGCTCAAAAAAGCACTCGCATATTTCCCCTGACTTTAAATCCCTGAACTGGCTACCTTTTGAAGCCAGAATACATCTGAAAATCGCCTGCATGACTCACAAGGCTGTACACATGAACTCACCCGCCTACCTCTCTCAAAAGCTGACTATCTCGGGTGGCTCTAGAACTACTAGAAGCACAAACAATCTTTTGCTGAAACCTCGAAGATTCAGGAAGGAAAAAACCTATAAACGATCCTTCTCAGGAATGGCACCCAGGATCTGGAACTCACTCCCTCCGGAATCGAGGCTCATCTCCTCCTACAAACTGTTTAAGAAAGAAGTAAAAGCGATCCTCATGGCTAAATACACATGATCTATTATCCTGTAGCGCTCATGAATCCGCTCCGTAATACCTGCCTGACCCCTTGGTCTACCGGTACTACTTGTATCATGACTTATTTGATTGTATATGTTCCCTCTTTGTATTTTGATGTATTGTTAATGCACCTGTCTGACCTTGCACACTGTACCTACACCACCTCAACCATCCCTATTTTTTGTACTACTGATGCACCTCTACCTTTCCTACTTTTGTACTACTGATGCACCTGTGTGACTTTACATCCTGCACGCTTCTACCTCAACTATGCCCACCTTGATGCTATCTCCAAAAACACTTGTAGCACGCTTAAACAAGTATATGCTTATTTTTTGCACTTTTATATTATTGGCGCAACTGTTTGACTATGCACCCTGTACTACCTCACCTATTATCTACCTCCGGTTTTTTGACCTTCTTATGTAACTATGCACCTTGTACCTAACTACCTCAACTATTACATGCAATTACTCCATACCCTGCCTTGTAAAGCGCTCTGATATCTGCAAAGATCTTGTTCGCGCTATATAAAACTTTCAAATAAATAAATAATAAATAAGTAGACATTTTGTGGTTCGCATAGATTCTGGAACTTACCCTCACAGAAATGTGAGAAAAATACGTGATTTAACCAAGGTTTGCAGGGAATTCTGGGTACAAAACATAGTGGAAACTACAAAAGTCACACTGCACCCCAGGGTGTGTCGTATTCAGAAATATCTGAATTCAATAGGTTTTCCTGGGTAGAAGCTAAGCCTGGACCCAAACACTAACTATCCACATGGACAAAACGGTCCATTTTCATGGCGAAAACTTGTTGTCTCAGTGTTGAGTTTTGGGGCTTTTCCTGTCGTGGCTGGTAGGCCCAACCTTACAAGTGCGGTACACTAGAAGTGTGGGATCAGTATAGTAGAACATTTGTTTTATCATATAATTTCTTTCCATTTTTGCCTTCCAAATGGAATCCAGTGTACAAGAAAGAACACATTCTTCAAATCACATGATAGTGTAGGTAATCGCAAATTCAGAGTTGTACAGATAACCACTATTCCCAAAGTTGATTTATAGGACACATTTAAAAAAATGCATGTGTGTCCTTCATACCCCATTTTTCTTTCATTACATTTTACAATATGAATTGATGCATTGCCATTACAAAGCAAAATATAATTGTGAGCAGCAGCTCTGGGTACTGCATGTTTTTGAACAAACAATTTCAGAAATGCATTGCTTTCCATGATCCACCGACAGGTTTCACATCGGTTTACACCACAAACTGCAAGTAGGTAGAAACAAAACTGGCTGTTGCACTCGGAGACCAGGGACCGGAGCAAGGGGGACTTCGGACATGCAGCAAGAAAGGCAATTGACTTTCTTTTTTTTATTCGTAGCCACGCATCCACCCACCACCCATCTGCCTGCCCCACCAATATATCTACCTGTCAGCCGTCCCTGAAACCTGGGTATCTTTAGAATCCCGAACATGTAGGCAAAAAAAGACACACATTTGGCCTGGGTACATTTTGGGAAAAAAATACTAGGGCTAAAGAGTGAATTGGCCCAAACATCAAACAAGCATTGGAAATGCAATAGGTCTCGCATCATTAGAGTTAGTGCTTTTAGAATTGTTTATGGGTTTTTTTTGTAAATCTTTAGCATTTTTGTGTCCTGTGGCCAATGCTAAAGAATTACAAATAAAAAAAGCCATAAACATTTCTAAAAGCTCTAACTCAAATGCTGCGAGACCTATTGCACTGTCGGCTGGGGTTTTTTGATGGTGCTGTGCTGGGAGAGAGAGTGGGGAGGGGTTGGAGAAGGGAGGGGGCGTAGAGCAGGGGGCGGAGCTATTGTATTAGTGCTCAACCCGTACCTCTGGGTTTTTCAAAAGCATTGTGGGTGAGGGAGTTTAGATTCCATTTCTTTGCGGCAAAGAGATTTCACTTGTGTCATACAGTATCTGCCAAAGCCAGCCCATAAGTGAATGTCCTGATATTCAACAACATAAATTATTAAACAGACTTTTTGATCTTCAAGTACATTAGAAGACAAACTTTTACCACATATCTATCAAGTTTATAAACAGTACAATTATGACTTGCGTAATCCGCTATTGTGAATTCATCGGATCTAAATGTTTACTTCATTTAGTCGATTACCAGGTCTCAATAATGAAATATTCGTATAATTTTCTTCAAAAGCTTTACCCACAGAATTTCCTCGATGTCTACCCTTATTGGCCCATCAATACCGCATAAAATACCTCGACCATCTTCCCCGACGCTGACTCTCAGCCCATCGTTTCGTTTGCGCTGGCAAAAATGGAACGCTTGGAGAATGAATTAGACATGCAGGGCAGCCCCAAAGGTGTCTGTTGCGAGGCTAATAACCATGTCTGGAAATGCACAGGCAGAGGGGAGTGGCCGCGGCGGAGCGAGCTCGCTGGCTTTTGTCACAACCACTCTGCAGAGCAGGAGGGGCAGTGTAGATGGAAATGGAGGAGGGCGTGAAGGTAGGGAGTTGGGGGGTTGGGAGGTGATGGTGTCGCCGTCCCCAGTCTTTTCTGGCTTGCAGAAGGCTACTACCTATGTGAAAGACCACACCAGTGGCAGATGGTGACTTCTTCTGGGGTGGGGCGACTTTGGAAGAGTTCACCTTGGAGATTTGCAAGTAACGCTATAATCTGCGACTTATTTTGAAAAGTAAACGCTCTGGGGGTCCAAACCTGAGCGGCAAGGTTGTGCTGGGAGAGAGAGAGTGGGGAGGAGAGTAGGAGGAGGAGGGGGGAGGAGAGTAGGAGGAGGAGGGGGGAGGAGAGTAGGGGAGGCACGGCCTAGCGGCGGTGCAACCAAGAAGTGAAGAGACAAGACGGAGGGAAGGCAGAGAAGGGGAGGGGGGAGGAGAAATGCGACACGGCGGGCAGGGGAGGGGGCGGAGCGGGGAGAGGGTGTGAAAGCAGCAGGGGCCTGGAGTGCGGCTGAGGGAACTGAAGAAATGCGACACGGCAGGCAGGGGAGGGGGCGGAGCGGGGGTGTGGGAGGAGTGCGCCTGAGGGAAAATACATGCAAGGCAGGCGGCTGGGGGCATGTGCACGCGCTTTTAAGCTCAATGCGCATGCACATTGAGCTTGAATTTCACGGGCACTGCAAGGAATCGCCACGATTCCTTGCAAGTTGGTTAAAGACTGTTTAAGCCCCCATAGTCTCGCAAGCTCGACGCGCATGCGCATCGACAGGCGAGACCTAAAAAGGGCAAAGACCTTGAGGGAGCCTCAGCAGCCTTTATATAATAGAACACCATAGGGGATGGCTACGTTATTGCAAACGTATCAATAAATTATAGAGCATGGCTGGCGTTTGCGGATGGTATCAGGGGTGGATCATCGTCTGCCCAGATCTTGTGTCGTGCTAGGGAGGAATGCTAAAAATGGTACAGTACTTAAAATTAAATATGCAGCAGAAGAAGATATTCTAGTTTAATTGCAAAGCTGTAGCAAACATTTACAACTAGCAGTGTTCACGCTAATTCATACATCGTACTCTTCCACCTCCAAGAATGCCAAAGAAAAGGATGCATTGTTAGCTTTGATTTAATGCAGCTTCTGTCAGGGGTAAACTTCAAACCTGCAGTGGGGTTATTTACAAAGGTAATTATAGCTCTCATTCAACATAGATTTAAATCCACACAGGACAAAGTTTAACACAAGAAAAAGGAATGCATTGTTTATTCCTAGAGTATGATGCTGCAAAAACAGTGTCACTGTCCTCTACCTAAAGACTGCTCAATGAAGGTCCCATCAAAGTCAACAGTTTATTGATAAGTTCATCACTCTAACACCATAGGGTCTCTTCGCGTATACAAAATAAAGAGACATGTACTGACAACTCATTTTATACGTTCATAGCTGGCACTATTGGGTTACAGAATGCATCGAGTCTAATACGTTCCTCTATAAACATGACGTCAGAGGTGGTTTTACTATCTAAATATTACATATATTTAACTATCTATATAGTTCAGTGGCTGAAATGAGTCAGCCAATCTTACCAGTTCAATAAGTTATTTATTTTCAGTGATGCTTTTTCTGGTAGGCACTCTATTTAACCACAGATTCCTCAATGTTCGACTATTCATGAGGCACTAGACAGGACCAAGAAACTTATCTTGGCAGTGCTCCTGCATGCCGCTAAGTGATGCCTCAAGGCTCCGGCTAGCTCAGTACTGCCGGGCAGGGATGAAGTAGAGTCGCCTAGAAGCACCACACTTGTGTGCTCATCTAAATGTGTTGATTTCCCTTAACATGCGCTCCATCACTTCACCCCAACAATTGTAGGTGACAGTGTGCTGATCTCTAACTTGGGATCTTTTTAGATGTTAAAAGGAGGCCACTCTGTAGAATGGGGAGGTGTAAGGGCAGAGAGGAATGTGTGGTTGGATAGAGTATTCACCAGTTGAGAGTATTACTGATGGTAAGTAACTTGTTCTTCTGATGGATATTTCCAACCACAGATTCCTCAACTTAGAAACAACATCAAACAGCATCTCTCCGGGTAGATGGTTTGTGAAGTAAATTCAGATCAAAAGGTCCTGCAAGATGGTTAGGGCGTGGCTGGCAAGATGGCCAACCGGGTGTGCCAAATTGGTGCTCCCAGCTGACCTGCATTATCCTGAGGCATTCTCTTGCCTATCGGTGCCAGAGACCCCCAAAATGCCTCTAAATTAGTGACAGATCCTATTGGGAAGGTGGCGAGGCCACTTCAAATGTTATTCATGGAGGGGAAGTTGAATGAAGCACTGCTGCGGCAGGGCCGGACTTGGTACCCAAAGCAGCACTGGCAATTTTGTAGGACCAGTCCCCCGCAAACTTGTAATACTAGAGCCATTTCTTTCACAGGAAAGAAGATCCTGAAGATTAATGATTTCCCCTATTTGAGAGTTACCTTTCACTCCAGCAGTCAATGGGACCCCTGTTTTTCAAACAAATCCGTTCGATGTACCCACTATATCAGGTCCTTTTTGATTTGGCAAGGAAAATTTGGAGGAAGATATTATTATCAATTCTTGACAGTTATAAATAAATATCTGCCGTCCTGACCTATGGAGCTGCTGTTTAGGGTTATTGCAACTACTACAAGCGACAGCAAGAGAGGAATCGTTTCTGCAAATGCTTTCTAGGTCTATCTCAATCAAGCTCCCAATCAACTTCATCCATGAGGACTTACATAGACGGCCAAATCAAACTGGCCAGCTGCTGCTTTGGATTTCCTTATGTGGAAATCAGCATTGGAGCTTCAACCTCGCGGTCACTGCTGATTGTTTAGCATGTGACCATGGGTGTAAAATTCCTTGGCTGGAGTATGTTGAGAACTTAACTAAAGCCATTTGCTGACCAGACTGTTATCAGTCCTCTCAACTAATTATCAAGGTGGATGCCTAAGGGGCGGAAACCTATGTATGATGTTCTCCAATGCTGACAGGGAGGGTAAGGAGATGGAGAAAACTACCATGCAAGATCATGCCATCATCCAAACATTTGTGGGCATGGAACCTTACTAGACTCTGGGTTAAAATGTTTGCGAAAGTTTGCTTCTGACCAGATATCACCTGGGTACGATTAGGAGCTTTACTTCCCACTAGGTCAATTTGATTGAGCATCTACTTTAATTTGCCTGAGTGACAAAATCTCCCCTAAGACATTATTTCATATTGGTTTTTCTTGTAAATATTATGAATCTATTAAACAGCAATATCTTCTTTCTATTCTTAAAGCATGTGGGGTTTTAAGTATAAACCTGTGCTCTCAAATCGACTTTCCCTCCTTATGGAGCAGATTATTTCATCTGTTCAATCTGGATTTGTCCCCCACCTTTCCACATCCCTGAATCAACGCACCGTTTTTCAGTCTTTAATAGAATTCCCCCTGACATCCCTGAGGATTCTACAGCACTGCAGCAGAATACGATGTAAACCGATGGGAGGCCCTTTGGTTGAACATTTCTCTACCCAAATGCACTCACCGGAATCACTCAAATGGCTAGTGTTGGAAAAAGTGTCATTAGCCCAGAGAGGAGGGGACCTGTGCCCTATTTTGAACATTAGGGAATGCTTTGAGTCATAATTGCATTTATTGAATGTATTACTCATGTAGAGTAAATTTCCTTTTGAATAGAACCAGAAAGTGTGTGCGATTAATTATTTGTCCCCTTGTGTTTAATTTATAGTAGTAAGGAACTGCCACAACCATACCTTAAACGTACTGCATCCCTGAGGCCGTAGCTTTACTTGATACCAAAAAGGCCTTCGATTCACTGCAATGGCCTTTTTTGTATTCTACGATATGTACGCAATGTACTGTTCCCAGGATGCTTGTTTCCGGTCCAGGTAGGACCTGGCTTGGCAGTTCGGGCTGGACTAATCCCATGAGTAACAGAGTCAATACTGATTTGTTTATGGCTAGGTCCAAACTGGTGTGGCGTAGTGAGCAAAAAAACTATGGATTTAACCCAGATCTCTTGACTGGGGTGATTGATTTATTCAGCATTCCGTCCATCATTTGATATGTACACTGGGCATGCCATGTAATTTTATCTCTTTGATCAAGTTACTATACTCCCAGCCGATGACCCAGGTTAGAGCCAACAGCTCCCTAACAGCTCCTTTTGCAGAAACGAGAGGTACTAGACCGAGCTCTCCACTGCGCCCCCCTCTTTTCATCATTGCAATGGACCCCTTGACCAGACATCTTTAGGAAAAACGCATGCACTGTGGGCTGCAATTTAAATCTGGCATTTTCTTCTCTTCTTATATGCCGATGACATTCAGCTATTTGTACGCCATCTATCTGATAAGCACCTGTCTATTCTCTGCAAAATTATCCGCTTTAATATTAATTGGTCCAAATCGGACTTGTTTCCTCTCACTGACTCCACTACTCCATTGAACATTGAGTTCCCCTTGACCTGGTGTCCAGGACCCATACAATATTTGGGAGTCATGCTTCACCCGGACAATCATATCAACGATAAATGAACCTCTCAAATACTCTACTGGCAATGCTAAAATAAAGATGGACATTCTTCCCAACTTTTTGTATTTATTTCTTAATATACCCATCCCGCTTACCAACTTGTTCTTTGCCACGCTGCAAAGTCTTCTGAAACTCATCTGGGCTGGTCGACTCCCTCATATTAGTTAGGCAACATTAGTTGTGCTCCAAGCATGGGGGGGTTGGCATTCCCCACATGCAATTGTACTGATAGGCGGCACAATGCCAATACATCCACCACTGGTTTCATCCTGATGCCTGTATACCGTACACGAAGCCTGACATCAACCTGGCTGCCCCAAACCCTCTGGCCTCCCTCCTCCCCTCGGATTTCCCACTGGACCCCATGGACATTCAACCATTCTTCACTACCAGCTGGGTATGGAAGAAGCTCTTAAGACTTCTAGGAGGTACCCTACTCTATTTGCCATTGTTACAATTAGAGTCCAACCCCTGGCTGCCAATTTCTGGTGAATTACTAATACAATACACTCTCACCCAACATGCGCTTCACACCTTTGGCAACCTGTTAACTGCAGGTCACATGATAAACATAACTGTTGAGGCATGGCAACTCAGATGGACCGTTTAATTATGAGGCGCATCCAGATTGCACTTCGAACCATAATACCGACCTATCCTCAAGCCCACACGGACTTCTCCCCTTTGACCTCTTTGATTGCCGACGATGGCGGGCAACGATTGATTTCCCAAACTTTATCACACCTGTGCTGCCCTCCTTGCCTCATGTGATGAGGGGCTCTGCCGCTCCGGGGAGGCTGATTTGGGGCACTCACTCACTGACAAAGTGTGGTTGGCTTGCTGGGCACAAACGCATCTTGACTCACTCAATCAGCATCACAAACTTCTGTATTACAAATTTCTGTGCAGAGTGTACGACACACCCAGCTTCACGGCACGCCTCAACCCCCCCAAAATCCTCTGCCTGTCCTAGGTGCCACAGCCTGGGAGCTGACTGTGAGAAGTTGGCCTGATATGCAGTGCTCACTATTCTAGTGATCACTATGTATCAGTCCAAACGACCCTTATTGATGATTGGTTGTAAGTCAACCTTATAGACCAGCTATCCTAGTAGCATGGACAATAGCAGTCTTTAGGCTAAACTCTAGAGGGCGTGTTAAGCCAGCTGTTATACCATCACATATACCCCTTGAACACCAAGTGAAAGGACACCACACAAGTTGTTATGAAAATAAAAGGATATTTATTTAGAACACAACAGCCCTGGACTCTTTATGAGGACAGGGCGCTAAGCACAATACAAAGCTCTTAAAGAATACTGAAAGTCGCACAATTTACACAAATGCCCGAGGGGCACAAAAAAACATATACTACAAAAGTGGAATGCGAAATTACTAGCAGGTAAGTACTACTCTCAGAGACTTTGGAATCGCTAGGCCTACAATGCTGAACCCTTGGATTAGAAGCAGGAGGTCTAGGAACGCCGTGTGCAGAGTGGGAACTTCCACGCGTAATGCGGGACAAAGTCTATGGATACTAGTAAATGCAAAAGTTAGTGTTCTCGGGCGAACCCGACTAGGTAGGTCAAAAACGAAAGTGGATCTAGACACTTAGAGAGTTGGTCTCCGCTGGAGCACCGGGGTACTCGGTTTACCTAGCCCAGGGGCTGCGGCTGCATAGGGTTCAAGTGTCGTCGGGAATCCTCGTTGACGAACCAGGAGCCTGAAGTGGAAGTTGCTGGCAGGCGACCAGTGAAGATGTTCCGGGCTGATCCAAGGACTGGATCAGCTGAAGAAGAGTACCTGTAAGCAGAGGGGACCAAGTTCTGAATCACTAGCCAGTGATTAGGTGGGCACCAGGATGGCACCGGACGAGGTCACTCAGCCAGGCGAAGAGGTGACACTGGATTCTGCTGCTGCACGGACCAGGGGCGCTGATGTCGACCAGGTTGGAGGTCTGCGAGCTGTCCCACGTTGGATGTCTGCTGCTGGCGATGCTGGATCCGGTGAAGGAGGCAACAAGCTTTGGCTACGGCAAGCCCACGTGGCGACACAAAATGACGTCTTGAGTGGACCAGGAGGGTCTGAGGAAGGTCCCCTTCAGGAGGAGACTAGGGCCAGTCTAGAGGAGTTAGACCAGCGGTGAAAACAACGTAGGTCGTCGTCTGGAGGGTCACTAGCCAACGGGCAAGTGACCGGACAGCGTAGCAGCAACCCAGGAGCAAAAGGGCCCCACGCAGATCTGGTGGATGCTGGGGGGCTGGACTTCGGTGCTCGTGCTGCTTGGGGTTGGGGCTTCTCTTACCCCAGTGCACCCACTCAAGGGTCCCTCGGTGGTCGTGCTGGTTCAGTGTCGTGCTGGTTCTGATGATCACCGGGTCCTCTGGTCTTGTCGCACCTACGGTTCTCAGCTGTGCTGTAGAGGCAGGTTGAGGTCAGAGAGGGCAGGGAGTCCGGGTCTCGTCAAGCTGGGCAGTCTGGTTCCGGAGGAAGGACGTTTCAGCAAACCGCAAGATACTTAGGTGGTGACTGCTGCTGCAGGGTGACTACTCTTTAGTCACAAGGGAGAAATCTTGAGAAGAAGTCGAGAGTTCCTTTCGTAGAAAGTAGTTTCAGGATTCAAAGATGATCTAATTTGGAAGGGTCCCCGCTCCCACCTTTATTTTAAAGAAAGGGGCTGGTACGGGACGAGGTCCTGCCCATGGGTGGGACCAGGAAGGGGGGTGGTTACACCCCTCTCCCATGCCGGACTTTCCCCAGCTCAGGGGCTGGTGTGCCCCTGGAACTGGTTCAAGCCGGCCTATGCATAGTGAGCACCGGGGTGCCACTTGCAGTCACCTTCCTATTCAGCCCTGCCTACCCAGGATACACAAAACCCTGTCTGGGATGGTGCTAGCACCGCCCCTGACAGGAAACCCTTTGTCCAAGTTCTCCTCGCTGGAAGGACTCCCAGCAGCAGGAGGTCAGACTTGTGTCTATGGTGGCAGCATCCATTTTGTGATGCTGAGGCTCGAGTTAACTTTAACCGGGGTTCACAGTTACATACATGTCGTGTCCCTCTAGAAGGGTGGAATGCTAACCCCGTCGCCAGAATTGGCGCGGGGTTAGTATTCCAATCCGTATGACACCTTACTCGACATGTTTTGATAAAGCGATACCAAAGTTGGCAAATAACCGCGAGGATTATAAGGCACTTTAGAGTATATGGTACGCGTTATCATAGAACAGCTATTAGGACTTGGTTCCGCAAGCTGCAGACGGGCTCAGCTCATGCCAGAGCACCATCTCACATAATTCCAAGCACTCTGCCTTCAGGATTGTTAAGGCCTGCCATAGGAGTGACTGATAGGAATACATGTGTCCATTTTAGGGTTAGATATAGGTATACTATATCTAAAGCAAAGGGTGATTACACCACTTTGCCCCAGCTGTCGTGCAGCCAGTTGTGTCAGATTTAGATGGCCAGCCAGGGGTGGCATAATACATGCTGCAGCCCTTGGTAGGCCCTGGGTACACCTATGCCCTGAGTTACAGGGTCTGATAAGGTGGCCCAGTACCAATTGGTAAATGCACCTAAGGTACATGTGTCAATTTAGTGAGAGAACAGCTAGGCTGTGGGTCTGATTAGCAGGCCCACAGCTAGGGAAGTCGTAAACCAGTGAAGCAAAAAGCAAAAATCTGGGGTGATCATAGGATTGCAGACCCTACTCTCCTACACTGACTTCGACCATATTTCCTGGAAATCCACCCACATTGCCTCGTATTGTCAGGCCATATATGACAGATGTTGTCCTCACCCCTGATCCTTTGGTAGCATTGCTGGGTGAGGCATTTCACTGCCATTGCACTACTGTTGGCTAAACGTGAAATAGCTCTACATTGGGGCAATAGACACTCTACCATCACCAAGGCTTAGCTCGACACCCTGGTCTTTTGTGACACCATCAGTGAATTGTATGCCACAATCCACCCCATATGCCCCCCGCCCCCACCCCCCGAAGCTATCTTTTGGCTGCAGGACATCCTAGTCAATCCCTAGGGTCTCCTCCCTCCCATTTCACTCTGCCTATTACTTTTCCCAAATGAAGACCCCTTTGCACTGCAATTGATACGCTAACCCTCATTTTCCTGCCGTTCTGTTGTACCTCTAACTGAGATATGCCCTGCTTGGTTTTATGATATGATTCGCTGTACTAAATCAAACCAGTATTGTATTGTTTATATATGCACCATTTTTCTATTACCTACTCTACACAAGGTCACTGATGGTATGTTTCCCATTCAAAAATCAATAAATAAAGCATAAAAAACTCCAGTTGTCCTGCTTGCCTACACGAGGCATAATCCATTTGATGATTTGATGCAAGGGATGGAATTAGACTTTGGTGAACGCTAAATGTTTTAAATCTCCCTCACAGATCATTCTGTGCATGACAATAATGGTATGCTGGAGAAGTGTGGCTCAGGGGTTAGAGGCGGCAGACCCGGAAGCTGAGATCGACCCTGGACCAGGGTTCAATTCCCCGCCTCGGCGGGTTTTGGGCTAAAAATTCCACGGTCTCGATAATTCTCGCTCCGGTGCCTTCTCGACTCACGGGTTCACGCTCTGCGACTCTGGGCAATAGCTTGCTTAATCTCCACAACGGCCCCTCGTGGCGGGATGCCTGGCTTTCACCTTGTGGATACCCTGCCGGGGCCTCTCACAGGGGAATACCAGGACGGGCTCCCTAAGCAAGCGCCAGGATGCCCTTTGGGTGACAGGTTGCGCTATATAAGTATACCTACATTTACATTTACATTTACATTATGCTGCTATTTAAAATTAAATAACCATGTTCAATTCCAATTTGCAAGTGTATTTCATAAATGGCTATACATCATGCATTAAAAAGCCATCTAAAGACCAAGAAAAATCTGCAAATGCTACATATTTCCCGGAAGAAAACCTATTTTCCTACAGTTAAACTTGCTACAAAAAGACCTACACAAGTACCTTATAATTTCTTCTCTATTTCCATGTCGATCCCGCTCTGAATTAATCTTGTCCCTTAGGCGATTAATTTCCGTGTCAAGGCTCTTTGCAGTTCGGTTGACGTCTAGCCGTTCGGGGTAGATTTGCATAGCTTGTGCAATCTTTTCCTAAAAACAAAAAACAAAGACAAAATGACTTACTTTCGGTAATGCCTTATCTGATAGAGAGACAATGTAGCCACAGCTTCTTACCTTAGAAGTATCCCCAGGCGTCACACTGGATCCAGATTTTTTTTTTTTGCTGTACCCCCCATTGTGTCGGTAGGTGGTGTCATTCGGCTCCGCGCAGCGGCATCGCCGGAAGTGACATGCACTGTGCCTATATAGTCGCCACCCCAGTGTACGGATGTACATTTTTAGTAGCTTTCCACGCCAGGGGCACAGCGCCACGAAGAACACTGACCACTTGTGTGGAAAACTAGGGCCCTAAAAGGGGAAAGATCTGTCCCTAGAAATTCGGTCGCAGAGAGGGGGTGAGATGGGTAGGTCGGTAAGGAATATGCAGCTACCACCAGGAGTTACCAAATATTACTTACCTTAGAATATATACTCAAGCAATATCTACCAGGAGGTAGGTCTTTCATACCAAAAAGTACTGCAGGACGAAATGGGCAAAGGGCCTGTCCCAATGAACCGGATTGTCCAGGCAATAGTGCTTGGTGAATGTGAGCAGAGACCCACGTTGCTGCCTGGCAGATATCCAGGAGCGTGCATTTTAACACAATGGTCTCATACTTTGCTCTTTCGGAATGAGCACGCAAACCTTCTGGGGATTGCTTCTTGGCCAATGGTAGCGGCTTTAAATGCAGAGCACGATACGTCTGGAGATGGTCCATTTGTACATGGCCTTCCATTTCTTGGCCCCAGGAAGAGTTGGTCATCCACTCAGAATGGTTTTGTGCGATCAAGGTAGAATGACCATGGTCTTTTCGGGTCCAGTGTTGCAGGGATTCTGCCCTAAAACAGAACTATGGGTATGATTATGGGACCTTAGAGCATAGGGACTGAGTCATCCTACCACCTTAGTACCCATCAGCCCAGGACAAACTAGCTATATTGTCTCACTTGCTCTCCTACTCACAGAGATACAAGTGATTAGACAGAACACTCCCAGATCTCTCAGGAATCTTAGTAACAAGACACACCTGTTCGCTTGCACTCTTCTACAATAAAATCTGAAGAAATGAAACTGTATAAAAGATATATTTTAATTATCGTGCTTTAACATACAGTAAAAGTGCCACAACAAGCAGAAAAATGCATAGTACGAATACAGTCAGCATAGCAGCTAGTCCATATATCGTGAAGGGAGATGTTATCATGAAAAGACAATAGAGAAAACACAATAAAACCTAACCTCCTTCCCCTTGCTAATAGGCAGTGTTAGTATATATTAGAAGATCTCTGGGCTTTGTCAGCAGATCCCATACCTTAGCCTACAGAGAGCAGATCTACATCATAGATGCTGTCTCACCTTTCTCCCTGGAAAGGCTCTCTCCAAGTGTGTGCTCCCTATGCATTTATCCCAATAAGCCCAAAGTACGATTTCCAAACAACAGCTGCATTGGTATGTTTTGTCTGGTTGCTAGGTCCTCACCATAACAGAATAACTAGGGGCATTGTTTATCGACCTTGCTTACAATGTTCAGACTAAATCCAAGGAACTGGGAGAGAATGCACAAAGCAGACGATTCTTATGTGAAAAGTACAGACAAAGTCTTTGCAAAAATGCACAAGTTACTTACCTTCGGTAACAATATATTTGTAAGAAACATTAGTTAGTGATAGATTCCTTACCTTAGAATTACCCCCAGGCCTCAGACTGGATCCGGAAAGTTTATTCGTCAGCAGTACCTCTACGCGTCAGAAGGTGGCATCGGTCGGCTCCAGGATGGCGCGACTTTATCCTGGCGTCGAGGTCGCCAGGATAAAGTCGCGGCAGCTACTTAGACGCCGCCCTCGCGCACTGATGTCAGTTCTTTACACGACTTTCCGTACCAGAAACGCAGAGCCATGCAAGACACTGACCATTGGTGCACAAAACTAGGGTCCTGAAAGGATGTCCTTGACCCTAGAAATCAGTTCGCAGAACGGGGAGGATGGGTGGGGCGGTAAGGAATCTATAACTAACTAATGTTTCTTACAGATATATCATTACCGAAGGTAAGTAACTTGTGCATCTGAAAGAAACACGTTCGTTATAGGTTCCTTACCTTAGAATATATATCCCAGCAATACCAACCCCTGTGGTGAGTCTGCGAATCAAAATCACAACAGAAAATCCTGGAAAACAGAACGGCCAAAGAAGCAGTCTCTCCGGACTTGGCTGTCCAGACCGTAGTGTTTGGTAAATGTGTGAAGCGATGCCCGGCTGCCTAACAGAGGTCATTCAGAGGCACTCCTCTTCCCAAGGCAGTAGTGGCTGCTGTCGCCCTGGTGGATTGAGCACGTAGCCCAACTGGTGTAACAAGCCTTAATACACAGCGCAACCCATCAAGAAATGGTGCATTTGTGTACCGCCCGGCCCTTATTTACACCCACGTAGCCACCAAAAAGTTGCTCGTCCACCCGGAACTGTTTTGTGCGATCCAGATAGAAGGAGAGCGCACGCTTGGGTTAAACGGTGGAGCCTCTCTTCTTCCTTTGAAGGATGTGGAGGCGGAAAGAAGGTGGGCAAAGAATTGGTCTGCCCGATGCGGAAGGCAGTGACCACCTTAGGAAGAAAGGATGGACGGGTCCTAAGAACCACCTTGTCCGGATGAACAGACAGGAAAGGGGGTTTGGAAAAAAGAGCCTTGAGCTCACTCACTCTTCTAGCAGAAGTGATGGCTACCAGGAAAGCTGTTTTGAGAGTCAGAAGACTTAAAGAACAATTTTGCAGTGGCTCAGAGGGAGCACACATGAGATATGTTAGCACACGGTTCAAGTCCCACTGAGGCATAACAAAGGGGATTCGAGGAAAAAGATGCGTTAAGCCTTTTAGGAAACGGTTAACAACTAGGGACTAGAAAAGAGTAGGCTGATCTGGCAACCGAAGGAAAGCAGAGATGGCTGAAAGATAGCTCTTGATAGTGCCCAGAGCAGAGCCCTGCTGGGCTAAAGAGAAGAAACAAGAGTACTTCAGTAAGAGGGGCATAAAGGGGATCCACAGCCTTTGCTGTGCACCATGCCACATTTTTGTTCCACCTACAGGCGTATACCGTGTTAGTGGAGGGACGCCTGGCTGACAAGATTACGTTAAAGACTTCGGGAGGTAGGTTGAAAGACGTCAACTGCCGCCGCTCAATCTCCAAAAGCAGTACAAAAGGGGGTGGTGATGGACGGAGCATCTGAATCAATCAAACACTCACACCCAGTCAAAAGATCTGGGTTTAATCCATCACCGTTCTTTAGCCCACTCTGCCACCCCAGTTCAATCTCCAAGCAAGGAAGTGGAGACTGAACAGGATTGGGTGGAGGACTGTCCCTGCTGCCGAGACAGAAGATCCTCCCGAAGGGGCAGTCTGATCGGAGGATCGATAGTCATGTTGAGCAGCTCGGAATACCAGACTTTTCGTGCCCAATCCGGAGCCACAAGAATCACTTGCGCCCGGTCGCCCCTGATCTTCAGCACTCTGGGCAGAAGTGGTATAGGCGGAAAGGCGTACAAAAAATGGCAACTCCACTTGCGATGAAAAGCGTCACTGAGCGAGTGCCGCCTTGGAAATTCCAACACACAGAATTGCTGACATTGCGCGTTCTCTTCAGTGGCGAATAGGTATAACCAATGCTCTCCCCACTGTTGAAAGAGACCTTGCACCACATACTAGTGAAGACGCCATTCGTGATCCATCATGCACCTGCGGCTGAGTTTGTCCGCCCTGGCTTTCAGAGAACCGGCCAAGTGTTGAACCACCAGGGAAATGCCCTGATGTTTCAGCCATGTCCAGAGGCAAGGGCCTCCTGACATAGGGTCCACGACTCCACCCAGCCCTGTTTGTTGCAATACCACATGGCAGTGGTGTTGTCCGTGAAGACCTGCACTACTCTTCCCTAGACAGAGGGAAGGAATGCCTTTAGTGCAAGACGAATCAACCCGGAGCTCCAGAAGATTGATGTGAAGCCCAGACTCCACCAGAGACCAGAGGCCTCGGATCACCGCATCTCCCATGTGGCCACCCCATCCCAGAATAGATGCATCCGTCACCACAGTATGGTCTGGTTGGGGAAGGGACAGGGAATTGCCATTGATCCAATCCTGGTTCGGAAGCCACCACTGCAGTTGTTGTGCAGTGCCCTCCGAAATCTGGACGCAATAGGACACATTCCCCTGGAACTTCAGGCCAGACTCCAACAGAGACCAGAGGCCTCGGATCACCGCATCTCCCATGTGGCCACCCCATCCCAGAATGGATGCATCCGTCACCACAGTATGGTCTGGTTGGGGAAGGGACAGGGAATTGCCATTGATCCAATCCTGGTTCGGAAGCCACCACTGCAGTTGTTGAGCAATGCCCTCCGAAATCTGGACGCAATAGGACACATTCCCCTGGAACTTCAGGTCTCACTGCAGAGCCCGCATATGACACCTGGCATGATCGACCAGCAGGATGCAGGAGGCCATGAGGCCCAGCATCCTTAAGGTCATTCAGACCGAAACCTGGGATAGAGACTGAAAGATTGGTATCATAGCCCGAATAGCCTGGACTCGCTTTTCGGAAGGATGGACCCGAAACTGAATCGAGTACCGAACCACTCCGATAACGAGGAGCTTCTGAGAGGGAATCGGGTGCGACTTCGGCACATTGATGGAGAACCACAGCAAACTCTAAAAAAAGAGAGAGGGATCCAACACACCAAAGGGACAGGACACCACAAAGACGAAGACAGCAAATGCAGGTGGTCGGCTGTAGTCTGGAGATGGGAGACGACTGCGTGGGGTGAGCCCGCCTTCAACAGCCAGTCGTCGAGACAGGGGAAGACTGAAATCCCTGATCTGCGCAGATGAGCTGTGACCACCGCTATCACTTTTGTGAACACGCGCTGGTAAGGCCAAAGGGGAGCACGGTAAACTTAAAGTGGTCATGGTCTACCGTGAAACGAAAGTAGCGCCAGTGGGCCAGCAGGCCGAGGATGTGAAAATAAGCGTCCTGCAAGTCGAACGCTACCATCCAGTCTTGAGGGTCAGGGCAGACAAGACCTGAGCAAGCGTCAACATCTTGAAGTTCTCCTTCCAGAGGAAGCGATTGATGTCCCTGACGTCCAAGTTAGGACGCAGGCCCTTGTCCTTCTTGGGAACCAGAAAGTAGTGAGAATAACAACCGCGACATACTTCTGGGCAGGAACGCGCTCCATAACTCCCTTGGCCAAGAGAGCCATAACTTCCTGCTGAAAAAGGACCAGATGATCCTCTGACATGTGGTGGTATTGCGGTGGCATGGCTGGATGGTTAGTCTCAAAGGGGAGGGAGTAGCCCCTTCGGACTATTTGCAAAACCCACCTGTCCTAAGTGATGGTGCGCCAGTGGGTGACGCAATAGCGAATTCTGCCGCCCACTGGCGTTTGATGGGCCTGAAAGGTCGGACTGGGAGGGTTTGGAGGCTGCTGGAGGGGTGTTGGTGGACTGGCCCGCCCGCTGGCCCCGGTAACCTCACCGGTTGTTTCCACGTTCCTGGCCGTGCGAAGGTTGGGTAACTTGCTGCGGCCTGTGGTCCTGGGTGGGACGTAGCTGGGCACCCATTTCCGTAGCCACGAATGGAGCGAAAAGCAGATTGCGCCGAACGGGAGAGGCCCATGGACTTGGCCGAAGCTCGTGAGTCCTTGAATCATTCTAGGGCATTGTCTACTTTGTCGCCAAAAAGGCGACGGCCATCAAAGGGCATGTCCATCAAGGTGTTCTGGACAGCCTCTGAAAAGCCAGTGGACCTTATCCAGGTGTTCCGCTACCGATGGTAAAATGGCCCTGCCCAGAGAGTCGGAATTGTCCAGCCCACAACAGATCGTAAACTTTGCTATGTCTCTTCCAGCGGCGACAGGCTGGGAGAGCACTGCCCAGGCCTCCTCCAGACATTGAAGTAGCACTTGTGCCACCGTATCCCACACTGTGTGCGAATAACTGCCCAGGAGACATGCGGTATTTAAGGGCCGCAGTCCAAAGCTGGTGGAAGAGAACATTTTCTTGCCAAGATGGTCCAGCTTCTTAGATTCCCTTTCCGGTGGAGCGGTAGGGAAGGCGCTTTTAGAGGTGGAGGCTTGCATCACCAAGCTCTCCATGGTGGGGTGTTGGGAGAGGAAAGAGGGGACACCCAGAGTCGGGCGGTGACATCGGGCGATCATCCTGTCCAAGAAAGCTCCCGTATTGGGCCTGGACCACGTGCCCAAAAGGATGTCGGTGAGGGCCCTATTACAGCAGCAGCAGGCGCTCCGAAGAGCTCACCGCCAGTTAAAGCACCTCAGTCAGGAGGTTAGTCCTGACCGCCGCCGTAGGAAGCTCACGGTTAAGAGCCTCGGCCGCCCTACGCAACACCACAGAGTATGACGCTCCCTCCTCCGTAGCCACGGTAAGAAGAGTCAACATGCCAAGGTCGGTTGAAGTGTCAAGACCACTGGCATCCCCCAGTTCCTCCCTCCAGTCCTGTTCAGTATCAAGCTGGTCAGTTAAAGGGTCACCTAACCCCTACCAGTCCTCCTCATCTTCCTCTGAGTGCCACTGTTGTTGGAAAGGGACCCCAGGAGGGAACAGGGGCATGAAAAGACCTCCTGGTGCTGGATCCAGCGTCGGACGATGCCGGTCCGGCTCCGTGATCACGTCGGGGTCGACACGGGCCGCTGAGCCAACCGGAGCCAAACATGGCAATGGTGCCGTATGGTGCCCCCTTGGATCAGGATAGAAGGGAGGCCTGAGGCGCCGGAGCCGGCTGCAACGAACACCTAGGTCCCCCAACCAAGACCGCCGGGCCCGGAGGCACGCAGGTGGGGTCGGTCCGCCCAAAGATTGCGAGCATAGCTTTGTACAACGTACAAAAGTGGGCTGGGGTCGCTCCGGGTCCCGGAAAGGGAGGGAAGCTCTGAGTCAACACTTCAGGATCCGCGCGCAGAGCTACGGGAGTGGCACCACCCGCTTGCCTCGTCGAATTGGCCGACCAACAAGGAGAAGTCGAAGAACGACGATGCTTCTTCGATTTCTTCTTATGCTTCGACTTACCCGATCCGAGTGCTAAGACTCTGAAGATTTCGAACTGGACTGGTGGTGGCTCCGTGACCGATCCCTCAACCTCCCTCTCGACCAGGACCTCGAACGACACGGAGCCGAATGTCGGCGATCAAGCAGTTTTCGAGACCGCAACGAAAAGCCTTCGACATCAACAACTGACTTGGAGCCGTGGTCGCGCTCCAGGCAAAAGAGGCACACGGGGTACGGATCCGTCACCGACATCAATCAGGTACAGGAACTGCAGGCCTTAAAACCGGGCATCCCTCATGCACCTTTTCGGAGTCAGAGACTCGAGACAATAAGTCGACAAAAGTAGAGAAAAACGTAGTCAAAATATGACTGAGGTACCGCTCTTTCCGGATCTGCGCTGGCTGGCGCAGAAAAAAGAAAGAACTGACGTCAGCACGCGAGGGCGGCGTCTAAGTAGCTGCTGCGACGTAATCCCGGTGACCACGACGGACGGGGAGCCGAAAGACGCCACCTTCCAATGGGCAGAGGTATTGCTGACGGAAAAACTTTCCGGATCCAGTCGGACACCTGGGGGTAATTCCAAGGTAAGGAATCTATAACTAACATGTTTCTTTCAGATAAAGCAATATAGTAACGTGCGCAAAGCCGTATAATGGCTCTAGCGTATATATTAGACTTAATTGTGAGTGCCAGCTAGCTCAGAGGTCACTAGAAACTTTATTGAAATTACAAGAAGGGATTAGTTTCTGACAACCGCTTAAACATGACAACTTTGTTTCCCAAGAATAAGAAATCAATCTCTAGAGTCGTGGAAACAATAGATAGCTATTTTACCTAGTCATTTGTGCATGCTTCGTTTCACTAGAGGTGCTGAGAAAATAGAGAGATGGGCGTTTTCAATAAAAATATTTATTGAACAGTCTTTTTCCTCAAGCATAAGAAATGTACTGCTACAATCGTAGTACCGGTAATAAGGTACAGAGTATATAATACGAACAGTATTATAAAGTAGTACTGTAAAAGTATGATATGGTTTCTAAGCTATAAATTGCCTTAAAACGGATACAGTGTTAAAATGATGGCTAAAAGTACTCAACTGGTGCTTCTAAAATACGCCTACCCCGGTGTACCTGACCTAAGCCTAGCACAAGGGAAGAAGTAAGTGAGGGGTAGTTTTAGGTTTAGTATTTCTTGTCAAAACTCTAATCAAGAATTCTCTAAGGGTCTAATCAGCTCCGTACCTTGGTTTAGAATGAAGGAGGTCTTGTATCTCTCTCTCAGGACTCGATTTCCCAGATACCCGCATGGGTAAGCCTGAAACACTGGAGCTGGATTTCTCGGCAATTAGGGCGTCGGGCAAGTAATTAGTCTCTCTGCTCCAAACCACTGTGTGTTTTTCAGGGCAAATGTAGGCATATTTATACCTTGAAGGTGCCGGGTCTGACGTGTGATTGGACTTAATAACGTCATCATAGACTCAGTTCTCTGAAAACTCCATGATTTCCTAGATAAATTAGTATTCAGGCAAATGGAAGTCCCTAGCTGCTGAAGGCGGGTTTTTCTAAGAAATCGTTGTTAATTCTTGGAACTTAGTGGAAGTAGCCATGCCGTATTTGGGCTGCATAGGCTCAGTCTAAATATGGTAATGATTTCTATGCCTATATAAGGATTGCATAATGTATACCTATATAAGGGCATGAATCGGGGAAATTTACACTAGGGTCCTAGATTCGTTTACAACACCCACTCCACGATTTTAAGTTCAATAAAACTAAACGTATAAGCACTGAACATATCTAAAGCTAGTGTTTACAATCCCACCCCAAAATACATGAAATGCACTTGAAATGGTTGCACACGAGAAAATTTGCATTTCTACAGTACGCATTTAAGGAAGTGATGTCATTCTAAGTGTGAGAAGGTGGCCTGATATGCAGTGCTCACTATTCTAGTGAACACTATGTATCAGTCCAGCAACCCTTATTGATGATTGGTTGTAAGTCAACCTTATAGACCAGCTATCCTAATAGCGTGGATACGAGCAGTCTAAGGCTAAAGACTCGAGAGGGCGTGTTAAGCCAGCTGTTATACCACACATATACCCCTTGAACACCAAGTGAAAGGTCACCACACAAGTGTTATGAAAATAAACAGTGTATTTATTAAAATCACAACAGCCCTGTACTCTTTATGAGGACAGGGTACTAAGCACAAAACAAAACTCTTACGAAAATACTTAAGTTAGCACAGTATATACAAATGCCCGAGGGGCACGGAAAACCATATACTCTGAAAGTGGAATGCGAAATTACTAGCAGGTAAGTACAGTACTAATAGGCTTTGGAATCGCTAGGACTTGACTATAGAATCGTTAGATTACTTCTAGGAGGCCTAGGGGACTCGGGTGCAGAGTGTGCACTCTCACGCGTGATGCGGGACAAAGTCTATGGTAGCTAGATTTCACAAAGTTAGTGTTCATGGGCGAGCCCGACCTGGTAGGAGGAAAACGAAAGTGGATTCTGACCCTTGGATAGTGAGGCTATGCTGGGGCACCGAAATGCCGAAGTTACCTAGCCCAGGGGCTGCAGCTGCATATGTCTCAAAAGACGTCGGGAATCCTCGTAGACGGACCAGGAGCCTGGAAGAAAGATGCTGGCAGGCGACCAGTGAAGAGAGTTCGAAGTGATCCAAGCTGGGATCTTGAAGACAGATGACACATGAAAGCAGAGGGGACCAAGTTCATGACTACTAGCCAGTAGTCAGGTGGCACCAGGAGGGCACCGGATGGTAGTCACCTCGACTAGGTGAGTGGGTGACGCTGTGCTCTGCAGATCTCACGGACCAGGAGGCGTTGTCGGCGACCAGGATGGAGGAGCGAGCTGTCCCACGATGGATGAAGCTGTCGGCGTCGCTGGACCCAGGATTGGGCAACAAAGCCTTGGCAAATTCAAGCCCACGCGGTGGACTCAAAATGGCGTCTGGAGTGGACCAGGAGGGTCCGGGGTGCTTCTCTTGTGGAAGGAAGCAAGGGCCAGTCTGGAGCAACCAGACCAGCAGCAGTGATGTCGTCGGGCGTCGTTAAGAAGGCCACAAGCCAGCCGGCTAGTAGCCAAACAACGCGGTGAGCAGCAAAAAGCAGAAGGGCCCCACGCAGATCGTGGAGATGCTGTAGGGCTGATCTTCGGTGCTGGAGCTGCTCAGGGTTGGGGCTTCTCGGACCCTAAAGCACTCACCAGTGGAATACTCGGTGGGCTTGTTGCAAAGAAGTAGTGCAGTAGGCGATCGTCAGTCCCTCGAGGTCTCGTCGCACTCACGGTTCTCAGCTTGGCTGTAGAGGTGAGTAGAGGTCAGAGGTGCCAGGGAAGCCGGGTCTCGTCGAGCTGGGTCGTCGGATTCCTGAGGAAGGACTTGCAGCAGACTGCAGTGTTCTTAGGATGGTGCCTGCGGATGCAGGGTGACTACTCCTTAGTCACAAGGGAGAATCTTGAAGAAGAAATCTTGATGTCCTTTCGCAGAAAGTCGTGTCTTGATTCCAAAGATGATCTAATTTGAACAGGGGGCCCGCTCCTATCTTTATACTAAGAAAAGGGGCTGACCCGGTGACTAGGTCCTGCCTATGGGTGGGACTAGGAGGGGGGTGGTTACACCCCTCTCCCATGCCGGACTTCCCCCAGGCCAGGGGCTGGTGTGCCCCTGGAACTGGTTCTGACCGGCCTATGCGTAGTGAGCACCGTGGTGCCACTCAGCAGTCACCTTCCTGTAAAGCCCTGCCTACCCAGGATACACAAAACCCTGTCTGGGATGGTGCTAGCACCGCCCCAGACAGGAAACCCTTTGTCCAAGCTCTCCTCGCTGGAAGGACTCCCAGCAGCAGGAGGTCAGACTCGTGTCTGTGGTGGCAGCATCCATTTTGTGGAGCTGAGGCTTCGTTTAACTTTAACCGGGGTTCACAGTTACATACATGTCGTGTCCCTCTAGAAGGGTGGAATGCTAACCCCGTCGCCAGAATTGGCGAGGGGTTAGTATTCCAATTCGTATGACACCTTACTCGACATGTTTTGATAAAGCAATACCAAAGATAGCATTTAACCGCAAGGATTATAATGCACTTAAGAGTATATGGTATGCGTTATCATGGAACAGCTATTAGGACTGGATTCCGCAAGCTGCAGACGGGCTCAGCTCATGCCAAAGCACCATCTCACACGATTCCAAGCACTCTGCCTTCAGGATTGTCAAGGCCTGCCATAGGAGTGACTGATAGGAATCTGTGTGTCCATTTTTAGGGTTAGATATAGGTATACTATATCTACAGCAAAGGGTGATTACACGACTTTGCCCCAGCTGTCATGCAGACAGTTGTGTCAAATTTAGGAGGCCAGTCAGGGGTGGCATAATACATGCTTCAGCCCCTGGTAGGCCCTGGGTACACCTATGCCCTGAGTTACAGGGTCTGATAAGGTGGCCCAGTACCAATTGGAAATGTACCTAGGGTACATGGAATCCATTTTAGAGAGAGAGCAGTAGGCCTGGGGTCCTGATTGGCAGGGCCCCAGGTCAACTATGTCAAAAACCAGCTAAAACACAGGGCAAAAAGTTGGGGGCAACCATAGTCAGGAGGTACCTTCCTACACTAAGCATAAAGTATGGTATCTGAAATGCAAACTGAATGAATCATGTAATTACATTTATGAAAATGGCTCTTAAATACAGAAAGAAGGGTCGAGACCATTTCATAATATAACATAGCATATCAATAGTTATTGTATTGAGGACAAGGCCAAATATTTGTGTTCAAAAATAATTTCTTGTTCTCTAAGAATAGTTCTAGTTTAAGCAGATTACTTTGTGCCAAAAAGTTCAATATTTTTGGAGAGAAAAAATTCAATTGGTTGTGAAAAAATGGAGTTCCAAAGTTAGAAGTCTTTGTTTTGAAAAAGTGAAGGCCGAATTTCAGAGTTCATGGAACGCTGTGTGCATGAATCAAAAGTTATTCTCGGTGTCAGGAGAAAACATCAGATCGTCTACCACAGTAGGTGAAAGTGGAACTATTTGATCAAGCAGATCAAATGCGCACAGATGAGAAGCATTGCCGTCAGTGTGAGAAGTTGGCCTGATATATGTATGTATAGGCATTTATTTTTTTTATATAGCGCACTACTTACCCGGAGGGTCCCAAGGCGCTTCGACCGCTGCGAAACCCTTCCTGGCTTCCCTGAGAGATGGTCCCTTAATGGGTATCTCCAGGGTGAGACCAGGCATCCCCGGAGGTCTGGTGGGGCCGTTAGTGAAGATGAGGCAAGCTAATGCCCAGAGCTGCCGAGTGTGATCGCTGATCAGAGTGGGCACCGAGGCGAGAGAATTATCGAGTCCGCTGACCCTGGTCCAGAAACCTGCCGCGTCGGGAATCGAACCCTGGTCCCGGGCCGTCCTCTGCTCTCGGGTCTGCCGCCTCTAATCGGTGAGCCACACTACTATATAGATATATAGTGCTCACTATTCTAGTGATCACTGTGTATCATACCAAACGACCCTTATTGATGATTGGTTGTAAGTCAACCTTATAGACCAGCTATCCTAGTAGCATGGACAAGAGCAGTCTTTAGGCTAAACTCTAGAGGGCATGTTAAGCCAGCTGTTATACCATCACATATACCCCTTGAACACCAAGTGAAAGGACACCACACAAGTTGTTATGAAAATAAAGGATATTTATTTATAACAAGTCTACCCTGAACTCTTTATGAGTCAGGGAGCTAAGGACAATACAAAACTCTTACGAAAATACTTCAAGTTGCACAATTTACACAAATGCCCGAGGGGCACGAAAAACCATATACTCTAGAAGTGGAATGCGAAATACTAGCAGGTAAGTAACAAGATCCAGAGGCTTCAGGATCGCTAGGACTACACTACTGAACCCTAAGGTTAGGAGCAGGAGGCCTAGGGAGATCGGGTGCAGAGTGTGCACTCTCACGCGGGATGCGGGACAAAGTCTATGGAGGCTAGTATTTCTAAAGTCACTGTTTCCGGACGAATCCGACTAGGTAGACTAAAAACGAAAAAGGATCTGGACACTTAGATAGTGAACCTACATTGGAGCACCGAAATGCTCAGGTTACCTAGCCCAGGGGCCACGGCTGCATAGGGTTCAAAAGACGTCGGGAATCCTCGTTGTAGTCTATGGAGCCTGAAAGAAGAAGTTGCTGGCAGGCGACCAGTGAAGATGTTCGGTGTGATCCAAGCCTGGATCGGTGATGGAGATGACCTGAAAGCAGAGGGGACTCAGTTCTTAATCACTAGCCAGTGATTGTGTGGGCACCAGGATGGCACCGGATGAAGTCACCTCGACCAGGTGAGTGGGCGACGCTGGACTCTGCTGTCCCTCGGACCAGGAGGCGTTGTCGGCGACCAGGCTGGAGGTGCGAGCTGTCCCACGAAGGTGTCTGCTGTCGGCGATGCTGGAACCAAGATTGGAGCAACAAGCCTTGGCAAAGGCAAGCCCACGCGGTGGAGTCAAGATGGCGTCTGGAGTGGACCAGGAGGGTCCGGGGTGCTCCTCTTTTGGAAGGGAGCAAGGGCCAGTCTGGAGCCACCAGACCAGCGGTGAGAACGTCGTGGTGCGTCGTCAGGAAGGCCACTAGCCAACGGGCAAGTGACCGGACAACGCGGTGAGCAGCAAAGAGCAGAAGGGCCCCACGCAGATCTCGTGGATGCTGGGGGGCTGGACTTCGGTGTTGGAGCTGCTCAGGGTTAGGGCTTCTCAAACCCCAAAGCACTCACTCGAGGATCCCTCGGCGGTCGTGCTGGTTAAGCGTCGTGCAGTTTTGAAGATGGCCGGTCCCTCAGGTCTCGTCACACCCACGAATCTCAGCTGGGCTGATGATGCAGGTAGAGGTCAGAGATGCCAGGGAATCCGGGTCTCGTCGAGCTGGGCAGTCTTGATCCGGAGGATGGACTTACAGCAAACCGCGATGCTTAGATGGTGCCTGCGGGTGCAGGGTGGCTACTCCTTAGCCACAAGGGAGAGTCTTCAGAAAAAGTCAAGAGTTCCTTTCATGGAAAGTAGTTCATGATTCAGAATGATCTAATTTGGGAAGGGGGCCAGCTCCTACCTTTATTCTAAGTAAAGGGGCTGGCACGCGACTCGTCCTGCCCATGAGTGGGACCAGGAGGTTGTGGTTACACCCCTCTCCCTTGTCCGGATTTTCCCCAGCTCAGGGGCTGGTGTGCCCCTGGAACTGGTTTAAGCCGGCATATGCACAGTGAGCACCGGGGTGCCACTTGCAGTCACCTTCCTCTCAGCCCTGCTTACCTGGCATACACAAAACCCTGTCTGGGATGGTGCTAGCACCGCCCCTGACAGGAAACCCTTTGTCCAAGCTCTCCTCGCTGGAAGGACTCCCTGCAGCAGGAGGTCAGACTTGTGTCTGTGGTGGCAGCATCCATTTTGTGATGCTGAGGCTCGAGTTAGCTTTAACCGGGGTACACAGTTACATACATGTCGTGTCGTGTCCCTCTAGAAGGGTGGAATGCTAACCCCGTCGCCAGAATTGGCGAGGGGTTAGTATTCCAATTCGTATGACACCTTACTCGACATGTTTTGATAAAGCGATACCAAAGTTGGCAAATAACCGCGAGGATTATAATGCACTTAAGAGTATATGGTACGCGTTATCATGGAACAGCTATTAGGACTTGGTTCCGCAAGCTGCAAACGGGATCAGCTCTTGCCAGAGCACCATCTCACATAATTCCAAGCACTCTGCCTTCAGGATTGATAAGGCCTGCCATAGGAGTGACTGATAGGAATATATGTGTCCATTTTAGGGTTAGATATAGGAATACTATACCTAAAGCAAAGGGTGATTACACCACCTTGCCCCAGCTGTCGTGCAGCCAGTTGTGTCAGATTTGGATGGCAAGCCAGGGGTGGCATAATACATGCTGCAGCCCCTGGTAGGCCCTGGGTACACCTATGCCCTGGATACCTAAGGTATACTGTACGGGGACTGATAAGGTGGCCCAGTACCAATTGGTAAATGCACCTAAGGTACATGTGTGTCAATTTAGAGAGAGAACAGCTAGGCTGTGGGTCTGATTAGCAGGCCCACAGCCAGGAAAAGTCGTAAACCAGTGAAGCAAAAAGCAAAAATCTGGGGTGATCATAGGATTGCAGCCCCTACTCTCCTACAGTCAGCGCCAGGTGCAGCATTAGCAGTGATCATATCGGATGGTATCTGTATGCCTGTTGATCCTCGTATCTCCCCCTCAGTTAGACTTACTGGTGAGACCTCAATGAATGCCGTCATCAGGATTGGTAGCCGTTGGGGACAACCCTATGCATGAGTCGTTACCGGACCTAGCAAGGAGTCAAAATCCGATGGCAGGACTGATGGATGTGTAAGACAAATGTCCAACAGGCATTCTTTTCCGCAAAGCAGGCATCATAGAACAGGTAAGATGCAATCTTGCCAGATTGGTCTGAACGAAAGAAACCAGGTTGTGTTCAGATCTCTAAAACGAGCCAAGCCAAGAATCTTTGTAATTCTCTCACGATACCTAATGGCAAGGAGGGTCCCTTCCATGGTAGTCTGGGTATCGTCAGTGACTGGACTTGCCATATCGGAGCAGAAGAAATAAAAATAGTATTCCTGCTACGAGTCCCAAGATGAGAGGTAATCCACCGAACACAGAGTGCACAAAATTTGGAAAAATGCAGAGGACTGCTTCGAATGGGGTTAACAGTCCCGAAAAAATCGTCTTAAATACATGTGCGATGCCACTGGTATCAGACATGTTTAAGATTTGACTTAACATTTCTGCGAAATGTACTGGGCAGTTTGTTGATAATAATGCATGTATCACTGCAAAAGACCTTGCGACTTGCAGATCATACGTTTCTCTAGACGAGGTCAGAGGCAATTTTTTTTAAAAGAATGACTTTCATTCTGCTTAAAGCATCAATTCGTACAGAAGAGATATTCAGTGAACGCCATAAGTCCGTCCCTCTGTCTGCCTTGTGCGTTGGATACAATACTTGCATACAACAAGTGACCATGGACGACACACTAACTAGATAAGGTTTTCCTGGCAACATGCCACAACAGCTGTGATCATTCAGCATAACCGAACTGCCATTGGATAGTTGCCTGAAAATTGGTTCTATCATTGTGGAGGGTGTCCCGTGCAGGTGGCAAGAAAGGTTATTTGCAGAACCGTCGCAGGCCCAGTGTAAATTAATACCTTTGCACAAAAGTGTACCGCTTAGTGAGTTCTTACAATTATTACCACTAAGGAATACCTCTTTTCCCTTATTCCGACTTTTGTGTTTGTAAGGTAAAGTCCAGGTCGACTTAATGTATTCTTTACGCAACCTTTCATACAGGCCCGCTGGTATATGCTGTAGACAATACTGAAATTGGAAAAATTGGAAAATCGTCACTGGTATCGTAATGGGGCCATGTATTATCCATTCAATGACAGGCTTCTCAGAA
Source organism: Lissotriton vulgaris (assembly GCF_964263255.1). NCBI lineage: Eukaryota > Metazoa > Chordata > Amphibia > Caudata > Salamandridae > Lissotriton > Lissotriton vulgaris. Next base: position 271,735,821 of record NC_141694.1, on the reverse strand, counting down.
ACTGTTAATGGTAATCTTTCCAGTTTTTCAATGCTCAGCACCGTATAGTCTGCTCCTTTTTGTGCCAAAGAGATTTGTTTATCTGTAAGGTTAAATACAGAAAACAATGGCGTTGTGTTGATTAGACGCCATGGCACGTAGCATGAACGGAGATTTTGTAACATCCAGCCTAACTGCATTATAGAACGTAATTGAGACTGGCCATGTTGCAACATTAGCAAGTCCTGCTCTATTATGTCAATTGCAGAGGATACAATGCTGTCCAAAGAATATATTCTGGAGGACAGAGTCTCGACATGTCAAGAGGAGAATAACGGAAGTGGAGGAGGCCCAGACGGAACTGGACACGGGACAAAAGAAGCTGGATAAGATCATGCAAGCCCTTCAAGACAAGACGGTGGATTTGGAAGCCCGCTCACGACGCTGTAACCTCCGCATCACGGGCCTGCCAGAAACCACGCAGACGGACACTATGGAAACGTTTGTGGAAAGACTCCTCACCACTCTTCTGGGCGAAGGGATGTTCTCAACAATGTTCGTGGTGGAACGGGCACACGGCTCGTTGGGCCCGCGCCCGTGCCCTAGAGCACCACCTCGCTCCATAATCGCTAATTTACTTAACTATCGCGATAGAGACACTGCCCTCAGGTTGGCAAGGGCTAAAAAATCACTGCAATTTGAGGGATCAGGGATTTCGTTATATCCTGTTTTCACAGCTGGGGTCCAGGAGGCGTGCAAGCATTTTATCCCCTTTAAGAAGCAACTCAGAGAACTTGGTCTGGACTACGCAATGTTATACCCGGCTAAACTGCGGGTGAACCGGCAGGGCCACTCGCACCTCTTCACTGACCCGCGGGCCCTACAACAGGCGCTGAAAAGTTGGTCAAGGGAGCAGCCTAGTGGCGCAAACAGATCGCTGGAGGGAGGCGAGGAAAGCAGCCAACTTGACGAACAGGAGTGACCTTGAACAGCGTGCAGTATGGTAGAACTCGCCAATGGCAAATGGTCTTACCTCTTTGTATGTTAACTCCCCAGAGAGAGTGTTTGGGAGTGATACCTGTGGCGGTCTTGGGAATGCTGCCATTGGATAGACACATAGATACAGTGACTGCAGACACTGGGGGGAGGGCTGGGCCCGATTAATACAAGGGACACAACTGACGACTAGATATCAATCTAATCGTCTTTTCATAGCTGTGCAAGGGAGGGCCTGCTGTCAGACGGGGGAAGGGGGTCGGGACAGGACTTAATGAGCGTAACTATTAGTATTGTTTCAGTGTTCTAATGATGCATTCCGCAGGGCATGGCGGCGCGGCTCGACAAGTGAAATGCGCGACACTAGTGTATATAGGCGGCTAGGCGACCTTGGCCCCCGCGCGCAATGCACTGAGGGTTGGGAAGAGAGGGGGGATGGGTGGGTATGGGTTCGGCACGGCCAGGTTGGGGGAGGTCTGCTGTGGGTTGGGGGAGGGAATGTTCTGTGGTTATCATCCACACAAGGTAAAGGGGCTGAGTTTGTTGGGTCACTGTCTGCACACACTGCCTGCACAGGGCCCGCACCATGATCTGTCACATAAGATACACGTACATTGGAGCGATGACAAGTGCAAATGCTGTGATTTCAAGTGATACACCTGCTGTGCTTCGGGCCCTCACATGGAATGTAAGGGGACTAAATGATTACCGCAAACTTAGGAAGGTGCTGAGCTACTTACAGCGTCAGAAGGTGGATTTAGCACTCCTACAGGAGACGCATCTACCGCTCACAAGCAGAATGCTCCTTAGTAGAGGGTTGGCGGGCAATGCCACAGCTGCTGGATTCACGACTCATTAAAGGGGAGTATTGACCTGGGTTAACCCTAGATCGAAGTTAACTCTGACTCTACTGCAGGCGGACCTTGAGGGACGCTTTGTGATAGATCAAACCCCAGCCCTTTGCATCGTGCTAATAGTCATCAATGTTTATGGCTCTAATTAGGACTCCCCGGAATTTTATAGTAAACTGGAGCATATCACCCGCACTTAACCTACTGCGCAGATGCTCTGGGGCGGGGGGACTTTAATTTGGTGTTAAATCCGGCATTGGACAGATCAGCAGGCCCACCGCGTTAACCCTCAGCTGCTGCACAAACGCTACAAACAGAGCTCATTAATCTGGATTTAGAGGATGTATGGAGGTGCGGACACACATCGCAAGGAGGTTACACACACTATTCTACCTACCACGATATACACACCAGAATTGACTACTGGCTGGCGTCTTCCTCCTTGATGGGGCGCATCAGGGCGTGTGCAGTCCTGCCACGCACTCTTTCTGACCACTCGCCACTCCTACTGGTGCTGGAGACCCCTACGAAGGTGATCCCACCATTTACATGGCGTTTTCCTCCATACTCACTGTTAGACAAGCAAATCCGGGGGAAGCTAGCGGAAGAGATTGATGTCTTTTTCAAGGCCAATATAGGATCAGTAGACAGTTTCCAATCAGTATGGGAGGCATTTAAGGTTTACATTAGGGGCATTGCCATGGCCAAACACTCGAGCGGTCTCAAATCCATTCGGCAACGACTATCGCTACTAGAAAAGCAGCTAACGACACTCGAGAGGCGACAGCAGAGCAGTGCAGACTCAGCAGTTGCAGAGAAAGGAATATGCTACTTACCAGTATGCATCTGTTCTTGGCATAGAGGGCTGCAGAGTGGTACATTATAAATAGATCGCCATCTGGTGTTGGGCTCGGATGATTGCACTTTGTTTTTCTCTTGGAGAGTCTTTTGTATCTTGGTGACTCCTCCCTTAGTTGGTAGTGCGCATGGGCATCGGCTCCATCCTTAGATTGTTTTGCCATAGTAGGGTTAGATGGAGTAGTATAGTAGAATACAGATAAGAGTGCCCATGTAAGTGTATCTAAATAAGATAGTGTTGGAACAGACACAGGTTTCCGGGGAGGCTGGGAGGGCATGTACCACTCTGCAGCCCTCTATGCCAAGAACAGATGCATACTGGTAAGTAGCATATTCCGTTCGAGGCATATGGGCTGCAGATGGTACATTATGAATAGACTATACAGCAGTTCTCTCCCTAGCGGTGGTCGCCCGTGTCTGTTGCAACTGTCTGAAACAATGTTTTTAATACTGCTTGTCCCACTCTAGCTTGTTGTGTTGTGTGCACATCTACACAATAGTGTTTTGTGAAAGTGTGCGGTGTAACCCAGGTAGCCGCTTTGCATATGTCATCTAGTGGAATGTTTCCCAGAAATGCCATAGATGCTCCTAGTTTACGTGTAGAGTGAGCTCTAGGAGGAACAGTTAATGTTCTCTTTGCTTTTAAGTAGCATATTTGAATGCATTTTACAATCCATCTGGCAATGCCCGCTTTGGAGATGGGATTGCCTTTATGTGTGGGAGAAAACGCAACAAATAGCTGTTTTGTCTTTCTGAAAGTTTGTGTTCTCTCTATATAGTACAATATGGCCCTCCTAACATCCAGTGTATGTAGGGCTCTTTCCGCTACTGTTTGTGGTTTTGGAAAGAAAACCGGTAATTCCACTGACTGATTGATGTGGAATGCTGAAATAACCTTTGGTAAGAATTTTGGGTTTGTTCTAAGAACCACTTTATTTTGGTGTAGCTGCATAAATGGTTCTTGAATCGTAAAAGCCTGCAGTTCACTTACTCTTCTAAGTGATGTGATAGCTATGAGGAAGGCCACCTTCCATGTGAGGAATTGTATTTCACACCTATGCATAGGTTCAAAGGGTGGCCCCATTAGTCTGGTAAGCACTATGTTGAGATTCCAGACTGGGGAAGGTGGTCTTCTTGGTGGAATGACTCTTTTGAGTCCTTCCATGAAAGCTTTAATTGCTGGTACTTTAAACAATGACAGGTGTTGTCTGTTTTGTAAGTACGCCGCTATGGCTGCTAGATGAACCCTAATAGATGTATATGCTAGATTACATTGTTGTAAGTGTAATAAATAGCAAATGATTTGTTTAGTGGATGCGTCCAGAGGGTTGATGTGCTTACTGTTACAGTGTATAGCAAACCTCTTCCATTTTGCTGCATAGCATGCTCTGGTGGTAGGACGTCTTGCCTGTTTAATGATTTCCATGCATTCTGGTGGTAAATCTAAATACCCAAACTCTATGACCTCAGGAGCCAGATCGCTAGGTTCAGTTGTTTGGGATCTGGGTGCATTATTTCTCCATGGTTCTGTGTAAGATGCATGGGTAATAACCTTAGCTTTTGATGTGGTACTTGTGAGAGTTGTAGCAGCGTGGTGAACCACGGCTGTCTTGCCCACGTGGGTGCCACTAGTATCATTGTCATTGAGTGTTGCTGCAGTTTCCTCACCAGTAATGGAATTAGTGGTAGAGGAGGGAACGCGTAAGCAAATTTGTTGGACCAATTTATCCACAGTGCATTGCCCTGGGACCTTTGGTGTGGGTACCTGGATGCGAATTGTTTGCATTTTGCGTTCTGATGATTTGCAAACAGATCTATCTCTGGTTGCCCCCATTTTTGGAAGAATGGCTGTAGTATTTGGTCGTGCAGTTCCCATTCGTGAACTTGTTCTGACTGTCTGCTTAGGATGTCTGCTATTTGATTTTGAATTCCTGGTAGGTGTTCCGCTAACAGGTAGATTTTTTGAGGAATGGCCCATCTCCATATGTCCTGTGCTAGTTTGGACAGTTGGAGAGAGTGTGTCCCCCCCTGTTTTTGAATATAATACATTGCAGTCATGTTGTCTGTTCTGATCAGGACTGCCTTGTTTGTTATTTGCATTTGGAAAGCTTTTAGTGCTAGAAATATTGCTAACAGTTCTAGGTAGTTGATGTGCAGCTTCTTTTGCTGCGCACTCCACTTCCCCTGTACTGTGTATTTGTCCATATGCGCTCCCCATCCGGAGAGCGATGCGTCCGCTGTTATTATTACTTGTGGAACTGGCTCTAGGAACGACCGTCCTTTGGAAATGTTTTCTGTGTTCCACCACTTCAGAGAGTGATACGTCCGGTCGTTTACCAACACCAGATCTGTAATCTGACCTTGAGCCTGATTCCACTGTGTCGCTAGACACTCTTGTAGTGGGCGCATTTGTAGTCTGGCATGTGGTATTAGCAGTATGCAAGAGGACATCATGCCTAATAGTTGCATAAACACTCGTGCTGGTAGTGAGTGTTGTGGTTGAAATTTTTGTATTAACCCGACCATTGTCTGTACTCTGATTGGGTTGGGGTATGCTATTGCCTTTTCTGTGTCTACTGTAGCCCCCAGGTATTGCTGGATCTGGTTTGGTTGCAGGTGTGATTTTTTGTAGTTCACCGTAAACCCTAGGTGGTGCAGCAGTTGAATTGTCTTCTGTGTGTTGTGAAGACATTCTTCCTTTGATTTGGCCTTTATTAGCCAATCGTCCAAGTATGGGAAGACATGTATTTGTTGTCTTCTTAGGTGTGCTGCCACCACAGCTAGGCATTTTGTGAAAACTCTTGGTGCTGTTGTGACACCGAACGGAAGGACCTTGAACTGGTAGTGTTGTCCTTCTAACACAAACCTTAGGTATTTTCTGTGGGCTTTGTGAATTGGGATATGAAAGTAAGCGTCTTTTAGATCCAGTGTAGAAAGAAAGTCCCCTTTCTTCAGTAAAGGGAGTACTTGTTGGAGCGTGACCATGTGGAAGTGCTCCGAATTTATGTAAGCATTGAGAGGTCTGAGGTCTAATATTGGTCGTAGGGACCCGTCCTTTTTGGGGATCAGGAAGTATAGAGAGTATACTCCTGTTCCTTGTTGATCCTTTGGGACCTTCTCTATTGCATGCTTTTGTATAAGTGCTAGCACTTCTTCTCTTAACAATGTCAGATGATCCTGACTCATTGGGCGCTGTTTGGGGGGGATGTTTGGTGGGGTAGCTGTGAGTTCTAGGCAATAACCATGTTGGATAATTTGTCTCACCCACTTGTCTGACGTGATGTCTTCCCAGACAGGTAGGAACTGTGATAGACGTCCCCCGACCGGTGTTATGTGGTCTGGGGGGAGATCTATGAAGTCACTGTTTTGGTGTTGAGGCGTTGCGGTTGTTATTATTTCCGCGGCCTCTACCCTTATTGTTGTTACCTCTGTAATTACCTCTTGAATTACCTCTGGGTGATGTTGGTGTGAAAGATGTGGATTGCTGATTTGTTCCTGTGTTTTTTGAGCCCCCTCTATAGGTGGATCTACGAAAGGAACCTCTGTGCGTTGGCTGTTGCAATGCTCCCATTGACTTAGCCGTTTCTGTATCCTTTTTCATCTTTTCTAATGTCTCGTCTGTACTTGAACCGAACAATGTCTTCTGATCAAATGGTCTGTTCAGTAGGGCTGTTTGAACTTCTTGTTTGAATCCTGAGATTCTGAGCCATGCGTGCCTTCTTAGCATGACACTGGTGTTAATAGACCTTGCTGCAGTGTCTGCTGCGTCTAACGCACACTTAATGGAAGTATTAGTTATTATTTTACCTTCCTGAATTAATTGGTCTGCCTTCTTCTGATGTTCTTTTGGAAGATGTGTGAGAAGTTTTTCTAACTCATCGTAATGTGCCCTGTCGTAACGTGCGAGTAGAGCTTGTGTATTAGCTATACGCCAGCTATTTGCTGCCTGTGATGCTACTCTCTTGCCTGATGCATCTATTAACTTCGACTCTTTATCTGGTGGAGGAGCCTCTCCTGTAGATAATGAGTTTGCTCTCTTGCGAGCGTTTGAGACCACCAGCGAGTCTAGAGGTACATGCCCTCTAATAAATATTGGGTCCTTTGGAGCCGCTTTATATTTTTTATCAATTCTTGGGTTTAACACCCTGGCTCTCACTGGGTTTTCGAATATTTCTTCTGTGTGAGTGAGAAGACCCTTTAGCATAGGAAGAGTACCTGATGTTCTCTGTGCACTAGGTAGAGTCTCTAACAAGAAATCCTCTATCTGAGGTTCTGTGTGCATATCTATTTTGTGATATTTTGCTGCCCTATTAATGAGCTGCACAAAACCTGTGTTATCATCAGGTGGTGAAGGCTTTGAGGGGTATAGCTCTGGGTCGTTGTCCTCATCTGACCCTACATCGTAATTTTCCCATGGATCTTCCTCATCTTGGATAGATTCGTCATCCCCTTGAGGTTCTCCCTCCCCTATATCACTGTCTACATCTGACTGAGGTGTAGCTGGTCTTGGTGTGGAGGGTGTAGGAATATGTGGCCTATTGTGAGGAATAGGAGAAGAGGGTGTGTCTCTAGGACGAGGAGAAGCAGGAGGAGTTATGTTCGTCCCCATTGTTCTCTTTTTTGGAGGAAGAGGTTTATCTTCTGACTGTTCACTCTTTCTCTTCTTCGTGACCACTTTCCCAGTTTGTGGGTCAATAAACAAGATCTTTTGCTTGGGATCTGTTTGTTGCTCTTGAATCGGTACTGAGGGTCCTGGTTCCGAGAGCTGTTTTTGTTTTCGATCCTCAGATCTTTCTGTTTTCGACACCGAATGTCTGCTCGATTCCGACTTTTTGGGTATCGAGTGTCTTTTGGGCGATACATCATATTTCTTTTTCGACATGGAATGTTTCGATACCGAGCTCTCCTTTGTATGCCGCCTCGGTGTCGAAGTCGATGACGCCCTTTTCTCGGATCCGACGTGGTGGGATTCCGAGTGTTTCGGTTTCAGTTTCGGTTTCGTTGCCGGGCCCGAAGGCGGGGCGTCGGAAACTTTTTTCAGCGATTTGACCGGGCCCGAGGGCGGGGTCGTTACCGCACGGGGTCGGTTTTTCGGTAAGGGGACGTCGTCACTCACGGTTTGTTGCTCGAAGAGTTCTTCAACCTCCGACTGGTCCCCTTCCGACCCCGACTGGTCCTCTTCTTCCTCGATTTGTTCGTCTCCGAACAGCTCCGGGATCGCCTCCGCCTGCATTCTGGAAGCCTCGTGTCTTCGAGCTCGACGATTTCTGATCGTTAGCTTGGAGGAGAATGCTGCGCAGGCTTCGCAGTCCCTGGATTCGTGTTCAGGCGATAGACAGAGGTTGCACACCTCGTGTAGGTCCTTGTGTGGGAACTTAGCACCACACGATGGACATTTTTTGAATGGAGTCCTTTCCATGGACTCCGGGCTTGACTGCGCCGAGAAAGGTCTCCTGTTCCTCGACGTAGATCCAAGTTTTTCTCTTCTATTTTGAATTTGTAACGCGTCGGAATGGAAAAGAACGCGTTCGCTAACAATACCGTCGAATTGGAAAGGGAATACGCGCCGAAAAATCACTTTCTTCAGAAGTTGATCTGGAGCGTCTCGATCTTCATCTGAACCCGATGGCGGAAAAAAACAATCTAAGGATGGAGCCGATGCCCATGCGCACTACCAACTAAGGGAGGAGTCACCAAGATACAAAAGACTCTCCAAGAGAAAAACAAAGTGCAATCATCCGAGCCCAACACCAGATGGCGATCTATTCATAATGTACCATCTGCAGCCCATATGCCTCGAACATAAAATTACTGATTGCTGAATATAACGAAGAGGCAGACAGGGAAGTTCAACATATGGGGAAATATGCGACGGCCCGGACATACGGAGAACGGGAACGTCCTAGCTCGCTCCTCGCTAGAGTGCTGAAAGGCACCAGGGGAATACACAGATCTCGGAGTTAAAGACGACAAACAGCAGCATTGTCGCTTATGAGGCAGAGATAGCAAACGGGTTTAGGAGTTATTATTCGGACCTATACGACTATAAATGCGGAGACCTCTCTGACGATAATACGGAATACTTGGAGCACATTGACTTGCCTATGCTCACGAATACGCACCGTGAGTTCCTCATGCTGCCTATAGGTAAAGATGAAATAACAGAGGCTCTGGGGGGCATGCGTTCCGGTAGTGCGTCCGGTGCTGATGGGCTTACAGTAGGCTTCTACAAAGCATTTCAGGAAAAGTTGATCCCACACTTGGCCACACAGTTCGACGACATTTGTGTAGAAGGCAGCATGCCGCAATCCATGAGAGAAGCGCTGATAGTCACAAACCTCAAGTCTGGCAAGCCTCATGAGTGCAGTTCATATAGGCCTCTATCCCTACTCAATGTAGATGCTAAGTTATATGCGAAAGTGTTGGTGACTCGCCTTGCACTGCTCGCTCCCCAGTTAGTTGCACCAGAACAGGCAGGATTCATTCCTAGTCGGAACCTCACCTATAATATCCATACGGTACTTGGCACTATGCAACACGTTAAACAGGATGTGAAAGCCATTGTGGTCTTACTCGATATGGAGAAAGCTTTTGAATCCGTTGAGTGGCCGTTCATGAACCGAGTATTGCGGCGATTGGGACTTGGCGAGCCGTTTCTCCAAATGCTTGGCGTCTTATACCACAAACCGACGACAAGGCTTCGCCTAGGTGACCTGGTCACGGACCCCTTCCCGGTCAGCAGAGGAAATAGACAGGGCTGCCCGTTATCACCTCTGCTTTACGCACTAGTGGCGAAGCCGCTTGCCTGTGCGTTGCGTGAATACCACTGTCACGAAGGTGTAAGTTTTCCAACGTATAAGATTGTGGTATTGACGTACGCAGATGACACACTGCTGTATGTTCGAGACCCGGAGAACAACTTGTCATCAATGCTTTGAGAAGTAGTACGATTTGGGGCGCTCTCCGGCTTGAGGGTCAATTGGGCGAAGTCAGTGGCCTTTCCCCTAACTCAGGCGACCAGTAAGTTTGACATGGAATACCCGCTGCAATGGTCTCTGGAGCAGGTTAGATATTTAGGGGTTCGGCTACACACAGACTCGGAAATCTTGCTACAAGAAAACGATGGCGTTGCGCACAGCAAGATGGAAGATGACGTGGAAGCGTGGTGTAAGCTGCCTCTATCCCTAATGGGACGCATAGCCATCATGAAAATGGTGGTACTACCCAGATTCCTGTTCCTGTTCAGTGCCATACCGATGGTGCTATCGAAAGTTTTCAGACTATGACACAGCTCATGATTAAACTAGCGTGGGGAGGCAAATAACCCAGAGTGAAGTGGACTCTTCTTACGCTGCTGTATGGTATGGGCGGATTGGGAGCTTCGGATTTGGAGCTGTATTACAGGGTTACGCAGGCAGCCCACCTTCATACGTGGATACATGGAGATGCGCATAATCCCCATGTTCGCATGGAACGAATCTTTGCAGATACTCTACCTCTCCTGGCCACAGTTTTCAGACCGGTAGACCGCAGAACGGGTATGTTGGATTCCACAACTGCCACAAATCATGCCTGGAACTCCCTCCTACAGGCTCAGAATAGTGCAATACTATATTCCCTTAACATGCCCCTAGGGTGGGCTTTATGGGTATCACCAGTTGGTGAAAAAGGTGTGGTACAAGCGCTACACAAACTGGGAGTCACCAAGGCGGGAGATTTATTCTCGGAAGGACGAGTGAAAACGTGGGATCAGGTCGTAACGGAGGGCTGCGCAGCCCCATTGCTGCTCCGCTTCCGATACCACAGGGTACGCAGCGCACTGCTAGACCTTCTGGCCCCAGACTTGGCGGAACCGCTCGAGGTCCCGGAACTCACGTACGTTATCAAAACGGAAGCTCTCTGTAAGTTAATCACGAACTTCTACAAGACAGCTATGTCGCATAGAGAGCAACAGCTTATGAAAGCTAGAGTGGCCTGGCAGAGAGACCTACAAGTCACGATCGATGACGATATGTGGCGATACTGCTGTGTGAACACTAAAAAGTTATCGCTGAACGGGAGACACAGGCTAGTACAATTCAAGTTTCTTCAAAGAGTGTATTACACCCCTGAGAGACTCCATAGATATGGACTCAGGCAGTCAGCAGAATGCGAGCGATGCCACGAACCGGTAGCGGACTTCATGCGCCTTGCGTGGTGGTGCCCGGGGGTCCAGAAATATTGGGACAGTATTTTTACAGCTATGAACTCGATACTGGAGCTTGTGTTGACTCCGGATCCGGCGCTAGCGCTACTTGGCCACTCCAGAGGACTGCCGGTCGCGGTTAGGCGACTTGCCAATATGGGAATGCTAATAGCTAGGAGAGAGGTAGCCTTTTGCCGGATGAGGGGCCCACTCCCGATGGCCAAGAGGTGGGCACATTATATGCTGTACTGCTGCACACAATCCGAACATTATAGCGAGCTGCTGCCCCCTACAATTCGACCGAAGAACTTTTGGGGTCTATACCAAACGCACCTGAGAGGTAGAGATACAGAGCGCACAGCGGAAGAGGAGATAGACAATGAGAGTGTATTGTCAGACACAATAATGCCTGCAGAGAAAGGATAACAGTGCTGTATAGCAAAAGTAACACAATAGGGGGGTTCTGGGAGGGCGAAGGTCCAACGGAGGGGAGGATGACACTGGATAGGGAGGAGGGGAGATATAATCGCAATACGATGCAGGAACTTAGGGGGCCTTTAAAGAGAGGTGAGACGGGCCACTCAGCACAGCCAGCTTATAGGCTAGAACCAGGAACACTGTCTGTTAACAAGGAATCGCAGGGGAGACTGGGCCTAATGGTGAGACACATCTACAGCCACGTGTGAGGGAGGGCTATGTGTGTGTGGAATGGGGGTGGGGGGGGGGGGGGGGGGGCGATTAAGGTTTGTTTTTTAGTTAGCTCCTAAGATTTAGAAGATATAACTGCCGTAGCAAGCAGCAGGGTTAGGTAGAGATGCGGAGTGGGACTGAGGGTACGGTTTCTCTCCTTGGGGGGGAAGTAGTAGGTTATCCTACAATCAGAACACATGCTGACTGATGAACAAGTTACTTACCTTCGGTAACGATATATCTGTAAGAAACATTAGTTAGTATTAGATTCCTTACCTTAGAATATCCCCAGGCGTCAGTCTGGATCCGGAAACTTTTGCGTAGCAGTACCCCTGCGCGTCGGTAGGATTCGTCTGCAGGCGTCCCCTGCGGCTCCGCGTCCGTCGTCGGCGTCGTGCGCCGTGATGACGTCGCTGGAGTATATAGACGCCGCCTCCGCGCGCTGACGTCAGTTCTTTGTACACAGCTTTTCCGCGCCAGAACACGCAGAGCCGTGTGAGAACCAACACTGGTGCCATTTGAAACTAGGGCCCTGAAAGGGATGTCCTTAACCCTAGGTATCAGTTCGCAGAACGGGGAGGATGGGTGGGTTCGGTAAGGAATCTAATACTAGCTAATGTTTCTTACAGATATATCGTTACCGAAGGTAAGTAACTTGTTCATCTGAAAGAAACACGTTAGTATTAGATTCCTTACCTTAGAATAGATACCCCAGCAATACCAACCCCGGTGGTGGGTCAGCGAACCAATACATTCCTACACCAGAAAGTCCTGGAGGACAGAACGGCCAAAGAAGCCATCCCTCCGGACTTGACTGTCCAGGCAGTAGTGCCTCGCAAAGGTGTGCAGCGAGGCCCACGTAGCCGCCTGGCAAATGTCCTGCAAGGGGACTCCCCGGCCCAGGGCAGTAGTAGCCGCCGTGGCCCGAGTGGAATGGGCCCTCAGCCCAACAGGAGGCTCCTTCCGAGCCAAAGAGTAGCACGCTTTGATGCACAGAACGACCCACGAGAGATGGTCCGTTTATGTACCGCCCGTCCCTTCTTCGCACCCACGTAGCCAACAAACAGTTGGTCATCCACCCGGAACTGGCGTGTGCGATCCATATAAAATGAAAGCGCACGTTTTGGGTCCAGACGATGGAGCCGCTCTTCATCCTTTGAAGGATGCGGAGGCGGGAAGAAGGAGGGGAGGGTGATGGACTGCCCGATGTGAAAAGCAGAAACTACTTTGGGCAGGAAAGAAGGTCTAGTCCTCAGAACCACCTTGTCTGGATGAATGGACAAGAAAGGAGGTTTGACAGAAAGAGCCTGGAGCTCACTCACTCTCCTGGCAGAGGTGATGGCAACCAGGAAGGCCGTTTTCAAAGTCAAGAGACGGAGAGGACAGGAATGAAGTGGCTCAAAGGGAGCACACATCAAAAAGGTTAGAACCAGGTTCAAGTCCCACTGAGGCATTACAAACGGAACAGGAGGATACATGTGTGTGATGCCCTTCAAGAATCTCGTTACAACAGGGGACTTGAACAAAGAAGGCTGATCAGGAAGCCTTAGAAAGGCTGAAAGGGCCGAAAGGTAGCCCTTGATAGTGCCCAGAGCAGAGCCCTGCTGGGCAAGAGAGAGAAGAAAGAGAAGGACCTCGGAAAGAGGGGCAGAAAGAGGGTCCACAGCCTTTGCTGTGCACCATGCCACAAATCTGTTCCACCGACAGGCGTATACCGACTTGGTGGAGGGACGCCTGGCTGCCAGAATCACATCACAGACTTCAGGAGGCAAGTCAAATGGCCTCAACTGCCGCCGCTCAATCTCCACGCATGGAGGTGGAGGCTGGACAGGTTCGGGTGGAAGACCGTCCCCTGCTGCTGCGACAGAAGGTCCTCCTGAAGGGGCAGGCGGATCGGGGGACCGACTGACATGCTGAGTAGCTCGGGATACCAGTACCTTCGAGCCCAGTCCGGAGCCACAAGGATGACTTGGGCCCGGTCGCGCCTGATCTTCTTCAGCACTCTGGGCAGAAGTGGTATAGGCGGAAAGGCGTATAACAGACCGCAACTCCACTCGCGCCGAAAGGCGTCGCCGTGCGAGTGCCGTCTTGGAAACTCCAACGCGCAGAACTGATGACATTGCGCGTTCTCTTCTGTGGCGAATAGATCTAACCAAGGCTCTCCCCATTGCAGAAAGAGGCCTTGCGCCACGTCCGAGTTCAGACGCCATTCGTGATCCATCGCGCACCGACGGCTGAGTTCGTCCACCCTGGCGTTCAGAGAACCTGCCAGGTGTTGAACCGTCAGAGTCACGCCCTGACGTTCCAGCCATTGCCAGAGGCGCAGAGCCTCCTGGCAGAGGGTCCACGACCCCACCCCGCCCTGTTTGTTGCAGTACCACATGGCGGTGGTGTTGTCCGTGAACACCTGCACTACACTCCCGTTGACAAAGGGGAGGAATGCTTTCAGTGCCAAACGAATCGCCCTGAGCTCCAACAAGTTTATATGGAGCCGGGACTCCGCCGGAGACCAGATGCCTCTGATCTCTGCCTCTCCCAAGTGGCCTCCCCAACCCTGGAGGGACGCGTCCGTCACGACAACGTGCTCCGGTTGGGGAAGGGATGTAGTGTAGTTCCTAGTTTCCCACTAGGCCCTGCGCATTGGAATAACATAAACAGTAGTATCGACTTGGAACTGCGGATATTCCAGGCCTCCACTGACTATGCTAAACTTAATTGGGTTGTGTTACCAACTAGCTCAGAGGTCACTGGAAACTTTCTTCTCTGCATAGGAAGTGATCAGCTTCCTTGGCACAGACAAGAAGGGATTCAGTTTTCCAACAACCGTGCAACATGACAACTTTGCTCCTCAGATCAAGAGTCGATCTCTAGGGTCGTGTGAAACAATAGACATAGATTTCACTCAGTCAGTCTAGTGCAGTTTACTTTCACAATATGTAGAGAATAGAGAGACGGGCGTTTATCAATAAAGGGTTAACATTTATTGAACAGTCTTTCTTCTCATACAAGAGAAATGTATTGCCACAATTGCAATAACTGTTATTATAAAAAGTACGTACAGTAAGATAAGTATTGCGAAATAGAACTGTAAAAGCATTGATATGGTTTCTTAGCCATACAATGGTTTAAAAGTAATAAAACATTTGTACAGTCATATATACATTAGGCTAACATACTCAACTGGTGCTTCTAACTAAGCCTACCCCAGTGTGCCTGACCTAAGCCTAACACGTGAGAAGGGGAGTAAGTAAGTAGCTTAAGTTAAGTTGGTTTTGCCAAGGTTTGTTTCAAGAATTCTCGTCTAAGGGTTTAGTCAACACCATACCTCTGAATAGAATGATGGAGGAGTGGTATCTCCTTCAGGGGTCTCTCTCGATATCCCAGTCACCTGCTAGGGTAAACTGGAAGCGCCGGGACTGGATTTCTCTGCACGAGAAAGGCAGCGGCTTCTCTCAGCGCGTCGAGGAAGGAGGGGTGACAGCGTCCGCGGGCAGCTGGGCTGGATGTCTTCGCAGAGGACGGCTGCACGGCTCCTCAAGCGTACTGAACCACAGTTCGCGCTGTAGCGGCGATAATGGTAATCAGTAGCTTCACCACCACAGGATAGCAGGCTGCAGCGACAGAGTGCTAGTTGTTACCAACACGGGGTCATGCAGGCAGCTGGCATCAGCAACAGGTTCGCTTATTGCTTAGGGCAACGTTGGTAATATTTATACCTGACAGGTGCCGGGTTTGACGCAAGTTTGCTGGACATAAGACGTCAATTAAAGATGTCACTAGGAAGTGACAGTTATCAGTTGCTCATTAGAGTTCCATTACTAATCAAAACATAGCAAGCGGGGATTTCCAGGTTTGCTAAGTTTTTATCTTGTTGAAGAACTCTGAGTGTTATCTAGGAATATCAGATAGTGACTGCTGCTCTGTCATTGCACTAATTGGTCGCAAAGGAAGTAGCAGAGAGTCATGCTGGAATGTGGCTCTGTTCGTGTGAGGCCAGAGATGACTTTACAGAAAATCGCACTTGAACGGTTATGCCAATATAGGGAATAAATGGATTTATAGCCGAATAGGGGCATAAGGTCACAGTATCGATCAGGAACCTAGATAAACACATAACACCCACTCCACGTATTCATGTCCATCAAAATTACTAAAACTAAGCAATTAGATGCATGTGTAACAGTGTGTAACATAGCCCACCCCAAAATACATAAATGCATTCAAAAATAGGCGTACTTGAAATACATGGAATTTAGGTACTGTACGTTTTTTAAAGCATAGCAATCATTCATAAAAATTATTGCATATGGAATCAAAAGAATTACACATGAAGTATCTCTGACAGAAGAAAATGCGAGATAAATCATCACATAAAAATGCATTGTAATAACATGTGTGCTAGAGGCTGATGTAATGTTGTTATGTCTCTAGATGTGCTTAGAAATGGAAGTAGAAGTGTGAAGCTTCTGTTCTCTAAGAATAGTTTTTACGTTAAGCAAAGAATTGTTCGTGCCAAAAAGAGAGAGGGTCAATATTTTAAAAAAATTGTCCAATCAAAAAGTTATTGCTTCAACGGGGAAAAATAGATTTCCAAAGCTCATGGCAGTTTTTGTTGATCAAAACTGAAGGCCGAATTCAGAGTTCATGGGAACGCTGTGTGTCGGAAAGCTTTTCAAAAGTTATTGTTTCTCTATGGGTGAGAACATCGTATCAGACAGGCTCGCAAAGAATTGGTCTACAAAATCAGGTGATAGTTCAACCAAATTAGATAGCGCTGTAACTTGGCAGGTGTGAGAATGATTGCTGTCATCGAAGGCAGGACCAGCAATGCTCACAGAACGTTGTACCTGGATGATGTTGCTTTTGTCACTCGCTCCACTGTTACCACTTGGCTGTAGTACAGGAGTCTCCACGAATGCCGTCATCAGGATTGGTAGCCGCTGGGGACAACACAATGCGTGAGCCGTTATTGGACTTAGCAAAGTATCGACGTCCATTGGTACTGCTGATGGAAGTGAAAGACAGATGTCCAACACGCATTCATCGCCGCAAAGCATACACCGTAGCACAGGTAAAATGCAATTTTGCCATATCGGTCTGAATGAAAGGAACCAGGTCATGTTTAGATCTCTCAGCCTGGCCAATCCGAGGACGTTAGTTATCCTGTCCCTGTAGCGCATTGCTAGGATTGTCTCTTCCATTCCCATGGGAGCTATGTCTGAGCCGAGGCTTGCCATAACGTAGCAGGATGGTCAAAAATAGAATCCCTGCGATGAGTCCCAAAAATAGTGGAATACCACCAAAGATGGAGTGCACAAAATTAGGAAAGATTCCCAAAATTGCCTGGAAGGGTGTTAGCAGTCCCGTAAAGACTGTCTTAAATATGCCTGGGATGCATGTAGCACTAGACATGTTAAGGAGTTGGCTAAACATTTCTACGAAATGCACGGGGCAATTTGTTGATAAAAGGTCATGAACCTCAGTAGCCGTCCTTGCGACTAGAAGATCATACGTCTCTTTAGATGACGTTATAGGCACTGTTGTCTGTAAAAGCACAGATTTCATTTTGCTTAATGTATCAATTCGTATAGAATAGAGATTCAGACGAGGCCAGAGGGGAGTCACTATGTCTGGAGGCCCGCTCGGGAACAATGCTTGCATACAGCATTTGACCATGGACGTTACTTGTACTAGATAACTTAGTCCGGGCGCGAGGCCACAGCACCTGTGATCCGTTCTAAGAATGTAACTCCCGTTTGCGAGTTGCATAAAGAAGGGCTCTATCTGAGTTGCAGGTGTGACTAGCTGGTGGCATGAAAGGTTGTTTGAATTTCCATCACATGCTCCGTGTAAATTAATACCCTGACACAAAAGTATACCGCTTAGTGAGTGTTTACAGTTGTCACCACTAAGAAATACATTTTTGTCGCTGTCACTATAGCAAGAATGAGTGTATGGTAATTTCCATTCGGATTTAATATATCCCTTACCCAATTGTTCATACTGGCCAGCAGGTATGTACTCAAGGCATTTATGAAATCGGAAAGTTGTTATCGGAATTGTGATAATTCCGTGTATTATCCATTCAATGACAGGGCTCTCTGACATTGTCAATGGTAATCTCTCGAGTTTCTCGATGCTCAAGATTGTATAGTCTGCTCCTTTCTGTGCCAAACTGATCTGTTAATCAGTAAGGTTAAAGATGGAAAATAATGACGTTGTGTTTATCAAACGCCAAGGCACATAGCCTGAACGAAGATTTTGCAGCGTCCAGCCTAATTCTATAATAGAGCGTAATTGAGATTGGCCATGTTGTAACATCAGCAAATCTCTGTCTATCACATCAAAGGCAGAGGATACAATATTGTCCAAAGAATATATTCTGGAAGACAGAGTCGTTAACCCATTGTCTACCACAGAAAGTGATTTCTCCTAATTAATACGATCAATTTCTCGTATTTTTTCAGCAGTTTCCATTTGCTTTACTTTCCAAGCCTCGTTGTAAGCAGCATAGATACTGGTCGCTATGAAACGCTTTTGACGCTGTTTGCGTGGTCCAAGAATGAAATCGCGCAAATCAGCACCATCTTTTAATAAAGACAAGTGTTGCTTAATTTCAGCCAGTGTGGATGTAGCTAGCCATTCTAGGCAGAGTTTCCCTACACTGTATGTTGTTATAATCCCTGGATGTTGTCTCTGGGAGTATCTAGGGTCTAATCTGGTCATTTTTAAACCATGTGTTTTATTCAGGAACCTATCTTGACAGTTATTTGTGTCTGTAGGCCAGATTAACCACTTATTCCAATCAGGATGTGTTCTGTTGAAATGTAAAATGTGTGACACGTCTAACTCAATATCAGCTGTTGCATTTTCAGGTATTGGCTTTGGTATAGACGGTGTTTTCATTTCTTTGATCTTAGCTAGGCCAAGACAAGATGTTTGGTGTACAGTGTCATTTAAAAATAACATTTGTTCTGGTATCATGCAGGTTCTAAACAGTGCTTCTAAGCCTTGCACCTGCCAATCTTTTGTACCCCAAATTGTTTTCGTTTCAATATTATTTTTCCAATAATCAAAACCAAATGTCATCATTTTGTCATAAAATGCTTCTGAATATATCAATTTTGAATTTGTCAGCATTGTTTTCATTCCTGTTTTATCTAACAGTTTATAATAAAACGTTTCTGCATTACTGGTGTTAAACCCTGAGAAGTATTTGAATTTCTCAAAAAATGCTTTAGAACTGCTTTTAGGTGGTGTAGAACAATGTTCCCATTGATTATACATAAAAACATTTCTCGGCTGTGCAGATTTATGCAAGTAATGATCCCCATAGTGGGTGTAACAGAATAACTGCTCATAACTAGATGAACCTTGTAAATAATCATGATCTGTGAATCTAGCTGACATTACTAAATCAGACATCATGTCATTAATACTGTTAAAGTCCCAATCATCAGAGAATGTACTTGGTGTCACAAAGTCACTTAAGGAAACCTTTAGTTGATGAGGATACTTCAGGATTTCGACCGGACCATAGATCTCATAGTCTGTTTTCTCCCATACTACCCCACCAGGTATTGGAATTGCTGTGACATTTACTGTTGACAGTTCTCTTTTCTTCACGTGGGATGATCTGTGTGGTTTCAGGACTAGGTTGATGTTCTGACTTGCTGTGTCCATTGTAATATATTTTCCTTCAATGAATTTTCCCAAACACAGTACCATGATGAGCCAAAGCAGGAGGAAAAATACACCTAGACCGAACCAGAACTCTAGCCAAGGGGAAATAAGGTAGATTTCCTTCAGTTGATGAAAGAGTTCCGTTGCTTTTTCTTTAAAAGACTTTTTTGTTTCTGGCATCACTTCGGGGTCGTTAAAATCTTCAGAGAAGTTGTCGAAGTTGATGAAATAACCAGAGGGAGTTCTGTCAATTGATGGGATTGTTCTTTCAATCTGTCTCTCGGTAGCACTTTCTGATGCCACATCATTGTAGACTGGTGTTTCTTGACGAACTGTTTCAATCTGTGTTTCAAGAGGCACGAGTTCCATGGCATTATTGCATAGTCCTTCATTGTGCACTGCAGGCTGATCGAATGTGATGAGTCTTTCAGTTTGAACCTCTTGGATTGTTGCAAGTTTGGGTATTCTGTTGTTTCTTGGGAGTCCACTGGGCCTACTGTTGATTATAGGCCACATGCTTGTGGTTTTACCAGATCGATGGACACGACTCTGTTCTCCTTTTTACCAGCAAGGGGCGGTAGCACAACTGATCTTGTTCCGTTGACTGCTAAGACGGTTACTGCTTTTCTGTAAGAAGGCCCAAATTCCTTCTTAACCGCGATCTTTTCTCTGACTAGATCCCCAATCTTTGGAATCCAGACAGGCCTTGCTGGGGCTGTTGCGGGTGGTGCCTCGTCAGTGGTACTTGGCTGTTGCTTTAACTTTATGTTGTTTAATGATTTTCTTGTTTCATTCAGTTCCTGTAAAACAGCCAAACGGTCTTTTACATCAAAGTGCTTTGTTTCTTCTTGTACCACTGACATCTGACTATCGAGGTCCTGAACGTTCATTCTAATTCCGAACAATAGTTCGTATGGGCTGAAACCTTTTAGAGAATTTCTTGGCATGTTGTTAAGACTAGTCTGGACACTTATTAAATGTTTGACCCACCCAGCGCCTGAACCTAATACCTTCGCTGTTATAGATTGCTTTATGTCCCGGTTTTTTCTTTCTACCACACTATTCCCTTAGGGATGCGACGGACAAGAATACCGCAACCCAATTCCCATGCTGGCCATGGCCTCCTTATAGGCTCGAGAGCTGAAAGCAGGACCCTGGTCAGAATGGAACGTGGTAATTGCGTATGTGCCGATATGGACTCGCTAATCTTTTATAACTGTTCTAGCGTCAGCCGAGTGCTGGAGGCCTCATTATTTAAGTGTATTTCGTCTTAAACGTTGTACACTGGGACGCGCTTCTCTTCTTTGATTGCGCAGATAGACCGCCTTATGCTGTCTAGAAGGGATCCTGAAACTACACTGGCCTGTTTATTACTGCGATCTCTGTTGCAGTCTTCACAATTTTGAGCAAAACATTGAATATCTATACTCATTCCTGGCCACCAGTACTCTGATTGCAATTCTTTCAGAGAGGCTTTGATTGTTTGGTGTTTCAGACCCAACCCCATGTGTGCTTCCAGTAAGAGGAAGCCCCTCCTGCTCCTGTTTGGAATTACTCTGTCCCCCACTCCAGGGATTCGAGCAAAAGGAACGGAGTTTGCATCGATTATGTATGCATAATTGAGTGGATAGTTTACGGGTAGTGCTGCACAGTCGCCTTTTACGGTCGTTCTTACTGCCAGCATGGTTTCCCCGTCTATGTACTTATCTGTACGCTTTTTTGTGGCTACGGAAGCCGGTTTAGTTGCTTCCGCTTTGGCTGTATTAGCCAATGAATTCCCTGCAACGTGAACGCCATCACGTTGAAGACTCTGTGCGTGAATCACGTGAGTCTTTTGTAGTTCTTTGTGTAAAAGAGCTACTTGTTCCCAAAGCAATTTATGCTTTATTGTGGCACCTGTGTCATCTTTGTAGTCGTTTTTGATCCAACTCTGCAGTTTGTTATTGTAAGAATTGACGCAAAAATGAGAATCGCACACTATAAGTGTGGGGAATTCGCGTTCTGCATTTTCGAGCGCCATCTTTAAAGATCTGATCTCAGTTCTTTGAACAGAATAGTACTTTACTGATTCAGTTTTCGTTACTTTCGGTCTGAATTTACCGCACAGCCAACGACCTTTAATAATCGCACATGCTGTATTGTAGGATTTACTCTCTACATTAAAATGCTGTACAAAGCTATCTGTATAGATTATACAGGCGTATTGTGGGAGAGGCAGAATTTCGATTGGCAGAGGATATTCTTCTTCATATTCTAAATCATTCAGTTCTGTGTATTGCGGGGTGAAATAGTATTTCACATCTTCCGCTCCTAGAGAATCTATGCACTGTATCCATTTCGGATCCAGTGACACTGTAGGCAGGTTTACTGGGCTGAATAGCGCCTCGAAGGCGGATTCCGCTATAAGGATATTAATCCGTTTGCCGTGTGCTAGTTCTCTTTCATTTGCTAATGCGATTTGCACTGCGTTCACAGTTCTTTCTGTGTGACTGAATGTTTTTTCTGCTTGTGTGTACAAGTGAGATTTAATTGAAATTGGTACCTTTTCTCCCTCATTAGAGGTTAGGTACGTGAATCCGCATCTTCCTGGGATGACTCTGATTACAAGATCACGTGTGTTGTCACGTGTATCTAATTTAGTTTTTGCTAACATGTCTGTTTGCAGTGATCTCAAAATTTCTGTGTGTTTTTGAGTCCAATTGATTTGTTTTAAATCAGGTTTTATTAGTTCGTAGAGAGGTTTAACCCTCTCTGCGTAATTTATAATGTAAGTTCTTCCGAAATTCAGAAAACCTAGTATTGATTGTAAATTCTTCAGCATTTTTGGAGCTTGGAGTACAGCGCACTTCTCTAAGAAGTTGTCCGCTAGGCTTTTCCCTTCACTTGATAATTCGTACCCTAAAAATAGTACTGTCAGATGGGCAATTCGGGACTTTTTAAAGTTGAATTTGTAACCCTCTGCTGCGAACCCAAGTATAATGGTGTTCACTCTTTTCAAGTGAGTATCCAAGTCGTCGTCTGTGAGATAAATATCATCTACGTAAGATAATGCTTCATCATCATAGATTTGTAGTAACTCTGTTACCCTAGCTGAGAATAGTCCTGGGCTATTCTTGAACCCCTGTGGGAGTCGACAGAATTTTTTCTGCGACCCAAATGCGGAGAAAGCGGTCAAGTATCTGCTTTCTGGTGCAATGTTTTGACAAAAGAAACCATTAGAAATGTCTAATGTTGTTTTATATTTTTTCCTAACTATGTTATTCATTAGGGCTGCACTATGCGAGTTTTGTACTGCTAAAGTTTTGCAACATGTATTAAGATGTCTGTAGTCCAAGACTAGACGATATGAATTGTCTGGCTTGGAGACAGGAAACAAAGGATTGTTCATTTGAGAGGTGCATGTTTCAATCACCCCCTGGTATTCAAGTTGATCTAAGATCTCCCTGACCTGTTTTTTAGCTTCTTGCTTTATGGGATACTGCCGTTGGGCAGTTGGTTCACTTTTTAGTTGGATTTTGTGAGGTGGTGAATCCTCATCCCATCCTACATGATTTTTATACAATGCAGGTGCCTGGGCTACTGCCCATTTCCTTGCATATGTATATTTTTTATGAATCGGTATGTGATTCGAGAAGGCAGGCATAATTACTTCTTCGCCACGAGGGCACTCCCTGACAAACTCCGGGGGCCAATCTTTTTCAGCTAACAGAATATCATAGCCTTTTGAGAGCTTATCCCAAAACAGACCCTTAATTTTCCTAGTCTTATCACCCTCCATACGCAATGTTATTTCGTATATTTTATGGGGCTCGCTAAGTCTGGCGTCGGCAGTTTCAACCTGAATGTATTCATTCGTGTCCACTGTCTCCAGATGACTCATCAAGTTCTTGCGCGCTATACTGATTTCTGCTGCACTGTCCAACATTGTCAATGCCCACTCCCCGTTTTTCAACTGTGTCCTCAGTATTCTCGGCATGGTTGATTACTCTAATACTGGCTACCTTCTTTTTCTGAAATTGAGATTTCTTATTTTGAGCAGGTTCCTTGTCTTTGGACTTGGTGTGCTCTCCTGGGTCTGACCGTCCTCTTCTTTCCGAATTCTGTGGAGAAGATCGAGAGGGACGTGTATCAATACTTTGATATCTGTCAGTTTTTTTTATATTATCCCTATTTCTAAGGTTATATCTTTTCTCAGAGGGCTCCCGTTGGGGAGACTGGCGTTCTCGAGTCGGAGTTCTCTCCCTCCGCCGAGGAGACCTTCCTCTGGACTGGAAAACTTTTTCCTTGGGAGTGGATTGTTTATTTCCATCCCAGCTCTTTTTAGGAGTATTTAAATTATTTTTAATAAATAATTTTTCAGGATTTTCGAGCAGTTGGGGTTTTACTGGTTTTCCACCCAAGCTGTCTCTACCTAATTCTTCATAGCATTTCTCTATGATTTTTGCTAGCTCAACAGGATCTTTTATATCTGTTTCCCTCAACTTCTGGCGAATCGCCACAGATGCTGCTTCTCCCTTTACGTTGGCTAATAATATAGCCGTGACCTGCTTGAAGTCTTTCAGTAATTTCATACCTAGATTTAAAGCGGGCTCTGGACCGAATTCATTTTGAATCTGTTTTAGCACGTCTGGTATTACCGCCATAGACGGAACACCGTGTGTTTTTGTGTAAATGGAAGCAAAGACTGTACCCCAAGTGTCGCAGTCCTCTATGTGTGGTGCGATTCCCATAGGAAGGCAGATGGTCAAGATTCTGTGTTTCTCAATAGGGGTAGTATCAGGAAATACTGCCTCTATTTGAGTGATTTTCTGGGCTAACCAGAAAGGAATTTGTTCCCGTTTTACGGGTGTTTTACCAAGACATGACTGTATGTTCTGTGGTGTAATTTTATTTGTGTTCCCCTGATGAGGGGTCAGCTGTGGTGTATTAACAGCTGGCTGGACTGTTGCAGTCCGTATTACATATTGGACTAATTGCCTATGTATTTTTATTAATGTGTTTAGCTGTACTAACAGCTCTTCTCTAGACATTCTTGCAATGTCAGGATGTGGTGTGTAGCTGGCTAGAACCGGCCACGTGGCTCCTGGTCTACCTAGTGGACCGAGCCTAGTTATGTGATCATTATGTTTTAGGGCGCCATTAAACCAGAGCAGGTGCTCTTGAAATTTAAGTGGGATTTCAATCTCCTCGAAAGGAGCGTACTCTCCCGGAGGTTCCTCTATTTTGTAATAGTGAAACTCTTGTGTTATAGCGTTTACCGCTGGAAAGTTTATCCATGAATAGAATACCTCTGTCTGCCGATACTCGTGAGCCTCTATCACGAAAATTACTGTACCACCCTGAGGTGTCAGTCCGTTTTCTATAAGTTTTAAAGTTATAGATCTTCTTAACTGGACCGGGATGATAATAGCATCCGGGTCTGCTTGTTCGGGACCTTGCTGAGTCGCATCTGCTGCGGCCCCAGAGGTTCCGTTTTCTGGCATTGTAAAAATGCGAGGTTTGCAGAGTAGGTCTCCAAGGAGACAAAGATTAGATGCACAATATTTTGGAACACTGTATCCTTCAACGTTGAATAAACCAGAGCTTTACATAGGAATCTCTTCCTACTAAGGTCGGGCGGATTTTAACCTTTCACCCACTCCAGACGTCTATTGGAGTATTTACGGGAGAAAGGGGTGTGAAATATGCACGACTGAGTTACTCTACAAGTCTTGCGTTAGTTTATCGCCTTACCAAACGTTAGGGCGCCATGTAGTGTAGTTCCTAGTTTCCCACTAGGCCCTGCGCATTGGAATAACATAAACAGTAGTATCGACTTGGAACTGCGGATATTCCAGGCCTCCACTGACTATGCTAAACTTAATTGGGTTGTGTTACCAACTAGCTCAGAGGTCACTGGAAACTTTCTTCTCTGCATAGGAAGTGATCAGCTTCCTTGGCACAGACAAGAAGGGATTCAGTTTTCCAACAACCGTGCAACATGACAACTTTGCTCCTCAGATCAAGAGTCGATCTCTAGGGTCGTGTGAAACAATAGACATAGATTTCACTCAGTCAGTCTAGTGCAGTTTACTTTCACAATATGTAGAGAATAGAGAGACGGGCGTTTATCAATAAAGAGTTAACATTTATTGAACAGTCTTTCTTCTCATACAAGAGAAATGTATTGCCACAATTGCAATAACTGTTATTATAAAAAGTACGTACAGTAAGATAAGTATTGCGAAATAGAACTGTAAAAGCATTGATATGGTTTCTTAGCCATACAATGGTTTAAAAGTAATAAAACATTTATACAGTCATATATACATTAGGCTAACATACTCAACTGGTGCTTCTAACTAAGCCTACCCCAGTGTGCCTGACCTAAGCCTAACACGTGAGAAGGGGAGTAAGTAAGTAGCTTAAGTTAAGTTGGTTTTGCCAAGGTTTGTTTCAAGAATTCTCGTCTAAGGGTTTAGTCAACACCATACCTCTGAATAGAATGATGGAGGAGTGGTATCTCCTTCAGGGGTCTCTCTCGATATCCCAGTCACCTGCTAGGGTAAACTGGAAGCGCCGGGACTGGATTTCTCTGCACGAGAAAGGCAGCGGCTTCTCTCAGCGCGTCGAGGAAGGAGGGGTGACAGCGTCCGCGGGCAGCTGGGCTGGATGTCTTCGCAGAGGACGGCTGCACGGCTCCTCAAGCGTACTGAACCACAGTTCGCGCTGTAGCGGCGATAATGGTAATCAGTAGCTTCA
Organism: Lissotriton vulgaris; assembly: GCF_964263255.1. Taxonomy (NCBI): domain Eukaryota; kingdom Metazoa; phylum Chordata; class Amphibia; order Caudata; family Salamandridae; genus Lissotriton; species Lissotriton vulgaris. The sequence goes on along the minus strand of NC_141694.1, from coordinate 271,709,838 downwards.
CCACCACAGGATAGCAGGCTGCAGCGACAGAGTGCTAGTTGTTACCAACACGGGGTCATGCAGGCAGCTGGCATCAGCAACAGGTTCGCTCATTGCTTAGGGCAACGTTGGTAATATTTATACCTGACAGGTGCCGGGTTTGACGCAAGTTTGCTGGACATAAGACGTCAATTAAAGATGTCACTAGGAAGTGACAGTTATCAGTTGCTCATTAGAGTTCCATTACTAATCAAAACATAGCAAGCGGGGATTTCCAGGTTTGCTAAGTTTTTATCTTGTTGAAGAACTCGGAGTGTTATCTAGGAATATCAGATAGTGACTGCTGCTCTGTCATTGCACTAATTGGTCGCAAAGGAAGTAGCAGAGAGTCATGCTGGAATGTGGCTCTGTTCGTGTGAGGCCAGAGATGACTTTACAGAAAATCGCACTTGAACGGTTATGCCAATATAGGGAATAAATGGATTTATAGCCGAATAGGGGCATAAGGTCACAGTATCGATCAGGAACCTAGATAAACACATAACAGGGAGAGGGATCTGCCTCTGACCCAATCGCGGTCCGTAAGCCACCACTGCAGTTGACTCGCAGTGCCCTCCGAGATCAAGACGTGGTCGGACAAGTTGCCCTGATGCTAGGCCCACTGAAACTTCAGGTCCCACTGCAGAGCCCGCATCCGCCACCGGGCGTGATGCACCAGAAGGATGCAGGAAGCCATCAGCCCCAGCAGCCGCAGCGTCAACCTGACCGAAACCCGGGATAGCGGCTGAAAGATGGGAATCAAAGCCTGTATATCCCGGACCCGCCGTTCTGGAGGATAAACCCGAAACTGCGCCGAGTCCAGAACCGCTCCGATGAAAAGGAGCTTTTGAGAAGGACACAGGTGTGATTTCGGCACATTGATGGAGAACCCCAGCTCGTGCAAGAGGTCTGCCGTCATCTGAAGGTGGTGGACGACTGTCTGGGGCGAACTGCCTTCAACAACCAGTCGTCTAGGTAGGGGAAGACTGAAACCCCTAACCTGCGCAGATGGGCTGCGACCACCGCCATCACCTTTGTGAACACCCGTGGGGCACTGGTAAGGCCGAAGGGGAGCACGATAAACTGAAAGTGCTCCTGGCCTACCGTGAACCGCAGGTAACGCCGGTGGGCCGGCAGGACGGGGATGTGAAAATACGCATCCTGCAAGTCCAATGCTACCATCCAGTCTTGTGGGTCTAGAGCAGCCAAGACCTGAGCCAATGTCAACATCTTGAACTTCTCCTTCCGGAGGAAGCCGTTGACGTTCCGTAGATCCAAGATAGGACGTAGGCCCCCTTTGTCCTTCTTGGGCACCAGAAAGTAGTGGGAATAGCAACCACGCCCTACTTCGGGCCCAGGAACGCGCTCGATGGCCCCCTTGGCCAAGAGGGCCGTAACTTCCTCCTGCAAAAGTGTCAAGTGGTCCCCCGACACACGGTGGTTCTGCGGTGGCATGGCTGGAGGATTGGTCTCGAAGGGGAGGGAGTAGCCCCTTCGGACGAGTTGCAGCACCCACCTGTCTGATGTTATTGCGCGCCAGCGGGCGTGGTGATGGCGAACCCTGCCACCCACTGGCGTCGCATGGGCCTGAAAGCACGGACTAGGAGGATTTGGAGGCTGATGCTGCGGGGGGAGGTGTGGCCTGACCTCGCCGTTGACCCCGACCGTCTCCACGGCGGTTTCCACGGCCGCCACCGCGTTGATAAGATTGTTGCGGCGCGTGGCTGGCAGCACGTGTGGGGACGCCCCTTCCTTGGCCACGAAAGGAGCGAAACGAATCCGTTTGCTGGCGCTGGGTCGAGAGACCCAAGGACTTGGCCGTGACCCTGGAGTCCTTGAAGCGCTCCAGCGCGTGGTCCGCTTTGTCACCAAACAGGCGACAGCCATCAAACGGCATGTCCATCAAGGCATTCTGGACATCTGCCGAAAAGTTGGCGGATCTCAGCCAGGCCTGGCGACGAATCGCCACCGTCGTGGACATCGCTCTGCCCAGCGAGTCGGTCGTATCAAGACCACACCGTATGGAATATTTTGCTGCGTCTCGGCCCTCAGCCACAGCCTTGCCGAGCTTCGCCCGCTCCTCCATGGGGCATTCTGGCAGCAGTTCCGCGACCGTATCCCACACAGAGTGGGTGTAGCGGCCCAAGAGGCAAGCGGTGTTGCAAGACCGCAGTCCCAAACTCAGGGACGAGAAGACCTTCTTGCCATACTGGTCATACCTCTTAGATTCCCGGTCGGGCGGGGCCGACGGGAATGCGGTCTGGGAAGTGGAGGCCTGGATCACCAGACTCTCAGGGGTGGGATGGGTGGACAGGAATTTGGGGTCGTCCGGAGACGGACGGTGGCGTCTGGCCACGTTCCTATCAACAGGCGAACCTGAAGAGGGCCTAGACCACATGCCTAAAAGAACGTCCGACAAGGCTTCGTTAAACGGCAGCAGTGGCTCATGTGGGCATGACTGCGGTTTGAAGACCTCAGTGAGGATGTTAGGCCTCACGGCCGCGACGGGGAGCTCAAGGTGTAAGGCCTTGGCAGCCCTCATCAACACCACTGAATAAGCAGCCCCCTCCTCCGATGCCACGGTAGGAGGCGAGACAAAGCCAGGGTTAGGAGAGTCGTCCAGACGACTGGCATCACCCAAATCACCTGACCAGTCCACATCGTACTGACACTCACGTGACAGAGGGTCCTCAGACCCCTCCCAACCCTCTCCGTACTCTACATCATCTCCATATTCGGAGTCAACAATGTAGACCGGCTCCTCGGGGTTCACAGGCCCCATCGGCGTCGAGCGACGCCGGTCCGACTCCGCGTCCGGATTCGGGGAGGGAATGGGGACGACGCCGCCCGGAGCCGACACAAGAGAACCGTCGCCGCGCGGGGACGGCGTCGGGGGTAACCCCGATGGAATCGGCGCCGGAGAGGCCGGTAGACCAGCCGGCGTCGACCCCGAAGGCCCCTGCGGTGCCGGGGTCGGAGCCGTCGGCGGCAACGGGGCCGGAGCACCGGATGGCGTCGAGTCCGGGACACCCGAACCGCTAGGGCCCCCGGACGGTAGCACTGGGCCCGAAGGCGCCGTAGGCCCCGTCGGAGAAGTGAGCGCCCTCATGGCCATGAGGAACGCCTCAATCTCCTCAGGCGTCGCACCTTGCCCAGGGACCGGAGGGTATGGAGCAGGCCGCGCCGGCGACTCTCGCAGAGCCGCGGGGTGGGGTCACCTGAACCCCCGGCCGCGTCGCGCGAGCGTCGGGGGGAGTCGGGGGTATGATGACGACGCCCGGACTTCTTGTGTTTCTTACCTGAGGAGCCCAACGAATGGTGTCGACTTCCGGAGCGCTCGGCACGGCTCCGCGACCGCTCCCTCGAACGCTCCCTGGACCTCCGGCCGGACCGGGACCGCTCCCGACGCAGGGCCGACACCCGGAGCTCGAGTAGCTTGCGGGACCGCTCCCGTCTAGCCTTATTAGTCAGAGCCCGGCAATCGACGCAGGCGTCCACGTCGTGGTCGGGGCCCAGGCACCGGAGGCAGAGTCGGTGATGGTCCGTGACCGACATCGTGCGGTCACAACCGTTACAATTCTTGAAACCGGGCATCCTACCAGGCACCAAAAAGATATAGAAAGTTAACAAAACTTGGTCAAAAGACCGGAGTACCGCTCTTCGGATCTGCGCTTACTGGCGCGGAAAAAAGAAGAACTGACGCCAGCGTGCGGAGGTGGCGTCTATATACTCCAGCGACGTCATCACGGCGCACGACGCCGACGACGGACGCGGAGCCGCAGGGGACGCCTGCAGACGACGCCTACCGACGCGCAGGGGTACTGCTACGCAAAAGTTTCCGGATCCAGACTGACGCCTGGGGATATTCTAAGGTAAGGAATCTAATACTAACGTGTTTCTTTCAGATTTGTAAACTACATGTACGCTATGCCACCGGACCCTAGGGTTGTCGGCTACAAGGCTGTGTAATTTTTTAACATATCTGCTATTGACTTAAGATCCCACCGCTGCCGGCCTCCGGGTTGTAGGCCACGAGCTGTGTATGATTGCAAAAGTGAGCAATAAAGGTTTTTGAAAATTAAAAAAAAATAAAAAAGAAATGTTGCTTGGCACACACTGCATGTTCTAGAAGTTGATAACTAGTAAACAAAGATGTATCAACTATAAACTGGGATAAGCTGCAATAAAAGTAATATCCAAAGCAGCTAGTGGGCTTGTGAGTGACTGAATACATTGACGGACTGAACGAACACACTGATTAGCATAGAGTATGTATTCAAACCACAGTGCATCAAGGCTCGTTCAAATCTCTACAGCAACGAAGTGAAACTTCCCGAAAGTGTTTAAGATGTCTATCGAACAGCACATCATAAGGCCCGAAAGTCAATAAGTGGCCTGAATACTAGACAGATGAAATGGCGGTCAAGTGAACCAACCACAGATGTTACTTCTTAATTTCAAAGTGGTGCAATCTTTATCAGTTAAACAATACATTTCTAACGCCAAACTCAACACTCTAGTTTCCAGTATTACTGTTCCTTTAAATAGGTAAGCGTATTCTGCCACAATGCAATTATTTGATATGCTTATAGAGGTCAAGTACAATTCCCACTTGGTTGCAAAGAATTCTCATCGTTACTTCCTTCCTTAAATTATATCAAACATAGGAGTTGGTGTGTTTTTCTTAAAAACACAGATATTTTATTTGTTAAACACAAATACAAGGGATTTTAATGGTGTTTTATGTGACATTTAGCTGCAGTTTAAAAGAGTAAAAACACACAAAAGCAACCAGATCTTGGAAAAGCCAGTAACTGTATTAGTCATGAAATACCTGCAACTGTTTTTCCTTTATGGCAAGTTCTTCCTTCCGCTTCTTTATACCGTCCAAATGTTCCTTCTGCTTTTCTTCATAATGCTTTTTATGGCGTTTACAGTTATCAACTTCCCGGTCTACTTTATCCAGTTCATCCTATGTGGTAAAAGGAATAAATATCAGCTTGTGATTTTAAAACAATCATAAACATAAAAGAAAATACTGACTCACAAACAAATCACAAAGGGATGACAGTAAGTGTTCTTAAATATGGACTCTTGCAATGGAGGCTCTGCCTTGTTTGTCAACTAACGCACAAGTTACTACTTGTGTAAAGATATATCTGTAAGAGACATTAGTTGGTGATAGATTACTTACGATAGAATATCCCCAGCCGTCAGACTGGTTCCGGAAAGTTTTGCTAGCAGTACCCCTGCGCGTCAGTAGGTGGCATCGTGCGACTCCGCATCCGTCGCTGCAGTCGTATGCGCCGAGATGGCATCACGGAGACTACTTAGGCGCCACCCATGCGCGCTGACATCAGTTCTGTACTCAACTTTCCATGCCAGTAACGCAGAGCAATGCAAGATACTGACCACTGGTGCATTGAAACTAGGGCCCTGAAAGGGATGACCTTAACCCTTGAAATCAGTTCGCAGAACGGGGGGATGGGTGGGGCGGTAAGGAATCTATCACTAACTAATGTCTCTTACAGATATATTGTTACACAAGTAGTAACTTGTGCATCTGAAAGAGACATGTTAGCGATAGATTCCTTACCTTAGAATAGATACCCCAGCAATACCAACCCCGGTGGGGGGGCCTGCGAATAAGATTACACCATAAAGTCACGGAGAACAGAACGGCCAAAGAAGCCGTCTCTCCGGACTTGACTGTCAAGGCAGTAATGCTTGGTAAACATGTGCCGCAAAGCCCACGTAGCTGCCTGACAAATGTCCTGCAAGGTAATGCCGCGTCCCAAGGCAGTAGTTGCTGCAGTTGCCCTGGTGGAATGGGCACGCAGCCCACAGGAGGCTTCTTCTTAGCCAACGAGTAACAGGCCTTAATGCAGAGGACGACCCACCGAGAGATGGTCTGTTTGTGCACGGCCCAACCTTTTTTGGCGCCCATATAGCCAACAAAGAGCTGATCATCCACCCAGAACTTTTGTGTGCTGCTCAGGTAGAAGGAGAGTACGTGTTTTGGGCCCAAACGGTGGAGCCTCTCTTCCTCTTTTGAAGGATGCTAAGGCGGAAAGAAGGCGGGCAAAGTGATGGTCTGTCCGATGTGGAAGAGCGTGACAACCTTTGGCAAGAAAGGACGGGTCCTTAAAACCACCTTATCCGGATGAACAGAAAGGAAAGAAGGTTTGGAAGAAAGGGCCTGGAGCTCACTCACTCTTCTGGCTGAGGTGATAGCTACCAGGGAAGCGATCTTGAGCTTAAGAAGACGCAAAGGACAGTTATGAAGGGGCTCGAAGGTAGTGCACATCAGATATGTCAAGACAAGGTTTAAATCCCATTGAGGCATGATGAATCGGCACGGGAGGAAACGTGTGCGTAATGCCTTTCAGAAAACGGTTAACAACCAGGGACTTAAAAAGAGAGGGCTGATCTGGAAGCAGTAGAAAGGCGGAAATGGCCAAAAGATAACCTTTGATAGTGCCGAGCAAGTGTCGCCTTGGAAATTCGAACGTGCAGAACTGATGACATTGCACGTTCTCGCCGGTGGTGAATAGATCTAACCAAGGCTCTCCCCACTGCAGAAAGATACCTTGCGCCACGTCCAAGTTCAGACTCCATTCGTGATCCAACAAGCACCGGCGGCTGAGCTAGTCTGCCCTGGTGTTCAGAGAACCTGCCAGGTGTTGAACCAGCAAGGAAATGCCTTAATGTTCCAGGCATGTCCAGAGGACCCCACCATGCCCTGTTTGTTGCAGTACCACATGGCGATAGTGTTGCCCGTGAACACCTGCACCACACTTCCCCGGACAGAGGGAAGGAATGCCTTCAGTGCAAATCGGATCGCCCAAAGCTCCAAAAGGTTGATATGGAGTCGGGACTCCGCCGGAGACCAGAGGCCTCTGGTATCAGCCTCTCCCAAGTGGCCACCCCAACCCAGGAGAGACACATCCGTCACCACTGTGTGCTCTGATTGGGGTAGAGAGAGGGATCTGCCATTGACCCAATCGCGATTCGTGAGCCACCACTGCAATTGTCGTGCAATGCCCTCCGAGATCTGGACGTGATCGGACAGGTTGCCCTGATGCTGTGCCCCCTGGAACTTCAAGTCCCACTGCAGAGCCCGCCTATGCCAACTGGCATGTTATACTAGCAGGATTTCGGAGGCCATCAGGTCTAGGAGCTGAAGGGTCATCCTGACCGGAACTCGGGATAGAGGCTGAAAGATCGCAATCATAGCCTGAATATCCCGGACTTGCTGTTCAGGAGGATAAACCTGAAACTGCGTCGAATCCAGAACTGCTCCGATGAAGGGGAGGTTCTGAGAAGGACTCCAGCAAATGCAGGAGGTCGGCTGTACTCTGGAGGTGGGTGACAACTGCCTGGGGCGAGCCCGCCTTCAACAACCAGTCGTCGAGGTAGGGGAAGACTGACACCCCTGACCTGCGCAGATGAGCTGCGACCACCGCCATCACTTTCGTGAACACCCGAGGGGCGCTGGTAAGGTCGAAGGGGAGCACGGCAAATTGAAAATGTTTCTGGCCTACCGTGAACCCAAGGTAACGCCGGTGGGACGGCAGGAAGGTGATATGAAAATAGGTGTCCTGCAAGTCCAACGCTACCATCCAGTCTCCAGGGTTGAGGGCAGTCAAGACTTGAACCAGAGTCTACATCGTGAACTTCTCCTTCCGGAGGAAGTGTATGATGTTCCTGAGGTCCAAGATGGGGTGCAAGCCCCCCATGTCCTTCTTGGGGACCAGAAAGTAGTGGGAAAAACAACCACGCCCTACTTCTGGCCCAGGAACGCGCTTGATGGCCCCCTTGACCAAGAGGGCCATGACTTCCTGCTGGAGAAGGGCTAAGTGATCCCCCAACATGCGGTGCAACTGAGGTAGAATGGCTGGAGGGGGTAGACTCGAAGGGAGAGAGTAACCTCTCCTGACGAGTTGCATCACCCACCTGTTGGAAGTGACAGAGCGCCAATGGAGAAGGTGATGACGAATCTTGCCACCCACTGGCGCCCCTCACGCCAGCCCCCGGAGCCGTCACGGCGGCCTCGACGCCCACAGTCATGCGGAGTTTGATTTTGCGCAGGCTTTTGACTAAACTAGCAGGCAGTGGCGCCCCTTCCCTGGACACGAAAGGAGTGAAAAGTAGATGTGGCGGGGCGCGTGGCGGAAAGGCCCAAGGACTTGGCGGTAGCTCGAGAGTCCTTAAAACACTCCAGCGCACTGTTGGCCTTATCACCAAACAGGCAAGTGCCATTGAAGAGCATGTCCATGGGCGAGCTCTGGATATCCAGGGAGAACCCGGTAGACCTCAACCAGGCATGGCGACGAAGTGCCACGGTCGTGGAAATCGCCCTACTGAGAGAGTCCGTGGTATCTAAACCACAACGAATGGTGAATTTAGCCGCGTCCTTACCATCGGCCGCAGCCTGGGACAGCACAGCCTGGACCTCTTCAGGACACTGAGGCAACACCTCAGCAACGGTATTCCACACAACGTGAAAATAGTGGCCCAATAGACATGCAGTGTTCACCAAGCGCAGCCCTAAGCAGGCCAAAGAGAACAAACGCTTGCTGAACTGCTGAACTGCTCCAGCTTCTTAGAGTCCTTATCCGGCGGAGCCGTGGGAAAGGCACTCTGGGACATCAAAGCTTGAATAGCCAGGCTCTCAGACGTAGGATGAGTGGTCAGAAAGGCAGGATCACCAGGCACCGGACGATGACGCCTGGCAATGTTCTTATCCACAGGCGCCCCTGTGGCCGGCCGCGACCAAGTGCCCAACAAGACATCAGTGAGGGCACCATTAAATGGCAGCAGTGGCTCCGATGAAGTGGACGTCAACTGGAGCACTTCAGTGAGGAGATTAGTTTTCAGGGCCACCGTAGGGAGATCAAGGTCAAGGACCTCAGCTGCCCGATGGAGTACCACCGTATACGAGGCACCTTCCGCCACAGTGGACGTGGAAGAGGCAAACCCCGGGTCAGAGGAGCGGCCGGCCTCTTCCAAGTCATCCGCTCAATCCTGCGCGGAGTCACACTGACGAGCAAGAAGGTCCTCGGACCCCTCCCAGTGATCCTCAGCCATGTGCGACGCAGACTGCGGCGGTGGGGAAGGGGGAACACACGGCCTTGGGAACTGTGCTGTGAAGGCCCCAGCTGTGGCCGAACCGGCGCCTTGTCCTAATTCGGATCCCAGGCGGGGACAAAACCGTCCGGGAACCTGGGCAGAGTGCCTGTGGAAATAAGTATTGTGATGTTCCAACGCCACCATCCAGTCTCAGGGGTCTAGGACAGAAAGGACCTAGGCTATTATGAACTCTTACATTTGTCCTTTTGCAGGAAAACATTGAGAGGGAAAAGATTCAAAATAGAACGATAGCCTCTGTCCTTTTTATGGCACAAGGAAGTAGCAGGAGTGACATCAACTTCTTTCCAAGGCAAGAACCTTCTCTGTAGTCCCTAAAGCCAAAAGGGCCTTGAGTTCCTTCCACAAAATGGACAGATGATCCTCCATCAGTCTCCCTCATGGTGGTAGGAGGTGCAGTAAGGTAGAAAGAAATGTGTGGTTATAACCATGATTGCAATCTGGAGGACCCAATTATCTGAAGTGATGGCCTGCCCCACTGGAGGAAATAATGGATACTGCCGCTGACAGGATAATTGTGTGCCGACAAGGACACAGAGGTATTGAAGCTGCAGATGCTGGAGGGTCGGGGGTCTAAGCTGTATGTGCTGTCCTCTGCATTGTCTAGGGCATGAAAGGCCTGCTGATCTGGGCACAAAGTCTGGCACTGGAGGAACTGAAAACCTCGACCCCAGCCAGGGGGTGGTGGGGGACAAAATTGTTGGTGGAAGTGTCTGCTGGGAGCAGAAAGACGAAACAAACGGGCTGTGCCTCTACTCTTCTTAAACTGTTTATGTCTGTTTTTTGCCAAAGAGGCAAGAATCGTCAAATGGCATGTTTATCAGGCATGCTTGAACATCCCCAGAGTGCCCAGTAGACCTCGTCCAGGCTTGACGATAAAGTGCCACAATGTTGCCTATTGCTCTACACAAGCAAACGGATGTGGATATAAAAGAAGTCTCTATCCTGTCCAGTATCGATCTTGAACTATGTGGTCGCTATATGGACGAGAGAATTTCACAACATCCTGATCCTGGTAAAACCCCAAATGGAGCTACGCCATCAGGATTACTGCTTTATAGTAGCACTCCTTCTATATCACCCAATGACATTCCTTCAATACAGAATGATTCAAAATCTCCACAACTTAATCTATCAGGTATCTGCTCTCTTACTGCATCTGGATACCCAAAAAATGATAAACCGATTTCTGATTCCTTGTTAGCTCTTGAACATTTACTGGCTTCCATACTGTTTTTATTAGGCAAATTTGTTGGGAGCTCTGATTGCATCTTGGACTCAGTTACAGAGATATTGAAAGTATTATCGGCTAAAAATACCGAGAATGGGTCTATTTCCCCTATTGAGACTGTTGTACAGAATGTCCTAGACAGCAATAATTTACTGAGGAATAATGTACCAGTGGGGATGCCAATAAAGGTCGATGTACATGAGTCCGCTATGACCCCCTACTCCACTTGCCTTGAAACGCAGGAAAAATGCGGAACCATCCTTAAAGGAAGAAAGTTTGGTAGAGGTTAACAAATTCGTCGGAAATTAACTTTTCCCCATTTTCAATCAGGATAAAAAAGAACCTGAAGGAACCGTAGTGGTAAAGGGAACAGTAAAAGAAAAAAGTAGAAAGAACAAAGGGAAAAATAGGAAACCTGTTCGCAAGTATAAGAAGAAAAGACAGAGGCAAATTATCTTCCAAAAGCATATAAATACAGAAGCGCTTGAAGCTGTAGAACTTGTAGACAATTCCTTATTGGACACTTCTTCTAATGAGGCTGTTGCTAGTACTACTAGCCTTGTAGTCGAAGGTCCCCTTGAGGATAGCGCTATGATTGGGGGAGCTTCATATCAAGAGGTTAATGGAGAAGTGCCCCCAGCACCAGCGGATAAAGTTACAAGAAATACGCCTACTGTAACAGGGGTACTTAATCCATCCGCACCTATTTTCCGGCTCCCGGTTAATGAGACCACGAACTTATCCACGGCACCTCTAAAAGTCCTTAACCCATGTGTGGATACCTTGACATTGGACTTTCTACCCTTATTTGATACAGACCTAAACTTGAACAGGTCATGGTTACTTAATTGTTTTAAGGATATTGAGAGTCTAAAACTTATTTTGTCAAGAGATATCGACTTGGTCTCAGTAATAAGGTTTGAAAATGGGCAACGAGTGCGGGTAAAATTTTGTTCTAAAATAATCGTTAATCTTGTCCTTCAACAAGCGGAAGCATTCCAATGTAGAGGGATTGATGTGTTACCCTTTTTTAATAATGGAAAGCGTTTTTTCTCCAGAGAAGGGGCCACAAAGTTGGGTATTCAGGAAGACCTGTCCCCTTATAATAAAGATCTAAAAATCTGGGTATCTAGAGGTAAACGCATGGTTTCTCAGGTACTCCCTATCGCCGAGAATTTGGCTATTCCTCTAACAGAAGATAATCATCTGTGGAATTGGTTGCCAGGAGTACTATCTAATAATACATCGAATAATCCAAGACTGTTTAAACATCTTTAACAGTCACTTAAAAGTTATATCCTGGAATGCAGCAGGTTTATATAACTGTCCAGAGAAGCTTGATTTTTTATTCTCTTTGAATGCAGATGTGATATGTATTCAGGAAACATGGTGTAAAAATATCCTATATGGGGGGAAAGATTATTTTGTCCTTGAGGCTGCAGCTACACCTTCGAAAAAAGGTCACGCAAAATGTGGGATTGCCTGTTTTTTTATCTAATTCACTACAATGGCAATTTTCCCACTATGTGGACTCTAGTAATTTTTTCAATCAATAACTATTAATAATTTACCGAGTATAGGTAGCCAGTCTTCTCTGGTAATTTTAAATGCATACATTCCTCCTGAAGATATTTTTAGCACTGTTTTGAAGCAAATGTTTTCCTATGTAAAACAACTATAAGAGCTTGACCAGCCCCCATATATCTTACTCATGGGCGACTTAAATAGCAAAGTGTCTAATTTAAGCATAGATTTGTTTAGAAACAAATCTAAGGAAGAAGCTTATAACATACCCCAAGCAATCTTTCCTAAAAAAATAAAAACTAATAAAAGAGGAAAGATACTGCTAGAAGAACTCAGCTATTTAGAGGGGCTAATTGTAAATGGTAGGATGCCTTCTGACATTCCCGCTAATTTTACACATAGATCATTTAGGGGTGAATCCATCCTGGATTATGTAATTACGGACTATGATACGTTCTCTTTTATCCAAGACATAGTGATCTCTCAATGCTCCTTGAGTGACCATAATGTGATCAGTATAACTGTCTCATTACAACCTCTGGATACTGACTCTTGGTCCTTAACCCCTTCAGTGCTGATGACAAAGCCAGCTCGTCATGGGTTTTACCTGCGCTGTGCTTATGACGAGCTGGCTTTGTCATGAACAATGAGAATCTGAAGAATGCAGCACAGGACGGGAAAACACCTTAGCAGCCAAGGTGTTAAATAACAAAGAAGTTTCTATTCATTTTAAGTCTGGAAGGTGCTTCTGGGACCCTACCACTATGAAGGATGCGCAAAATATTATTGCACAAACTTTACTTGAATTAGAAGAATGGCAAGGTAGGGAATTCCAACACTTTGAAATCCTTTTGAAGAAGCTTACTTCAATAGCAAAGAAGCCAAGGAATCCTAAGAAGTTGCAATTCGTACCTAGTATACTATTACCTTTAAATAAGGAAATAAATAAACTTGTGAGACAACAGTTCCTATGTCGATCTAGGGAAAATGAGCATAAGATAGCCTTACTAAGAAGAAGGAGGGTCAGATTGAGAACAAAATTAAAAAGAGATAAAGACGATTCCCTCTGGATTAGGTTAAGAGAGGCTTCGGCCTTTAATAAATCTAGAGAATTCTGGTCCATAATTGGTAAGGGATGTGGTGCAAGAATTTCCCCTATCCCCATCTCTATTGCCGAAGATGTTTGGATATCATTTATATCTAATTTGTACGCATCCAACGGTGTAGAGAGAGATAACTGTGACTTAGTCTCGAATAGTGATCACAGTATAGAGCTTCCGTCCGAGAAATTCATAGCCTCCGTGATAAAGAGTATGCGTTCATCCGGAGCTATGGGTCCGGACGAGTTGCCCATGTCAATAATGAAGCAAGATGTCACGTCATGGAGTAGGATTCTTCTCCCAGTGTTTCATGCATGCTTCCTATCGAGATCAGTTCCTATATCTTGGAGGGGAAGTATATTAATACCTTTATTTAAAAAGGGAGAGCGGGACAATCCTACGAACTACCGCTTAATAGCTCTATTGGATTCAATAGGGAAAGTTTTTGCTAAATGTCTTTTAATATTAATTACTGAATGGGTAGAATCAAATGGTATCTTACCCTTGGAACAAACTGGATTCCGCAAAGAGCATGGCACACTTGATAATTTAACAGCACTTCAGGTGATTGTAGACAAATATGTACGTGTTCGAGAGGGCGGAATATATGCGGCATTTATAGACTTCTCCACAGCGTTTGACAAGGTGGACCGTCCTACGCTGCGGAGAAAGCTAGCTGCATTAGGTATGCCAACAGAGTTACTTGAACTTGTAAAATCTCTCCACTCGAACACATGGTGTAAGGTATTACAAGGCGGAGAAAGGGGCCTTTAACAATCTATCCCTTCTCCGAATGGGTTAAAACAAGGGTGTATATTGGCCCCTATATTGTTTTCACTATATACAGCAGACTTACCTACTTCCATTGCAGCTTGTGGTGGGCTAGCCCCGATAATTGGAGGGTCATCTATCTCGGTTTTAATGTATGCAGATGATATTCTCATCTTAGACCTAACTCCGAAGGGCTTGTCTAACCGCCTGCAAGCATTACATTTATTTGCAGAAGCACATTTTATGAAGATCAATACATCGAAAAGCAAAATTATGTGCATCTTTGGAAGGAAAAAATGTAGGTCTGAAAACTTTAGATGGGCTATAGGAGGACAGAAACTAGAGGTGGTTAAAACTTACACCTTCTTAGGTAAAATAATTTCATCAAACCTAAGTGAGAAACCCCACATTGAGCACAATTCGCGCAAAGCATCGGCTCATGGAATGGGGTTATGTTCCTTGTACAATGCTACAGGGAAAAGACACTTTACACGATTTTTGGAAGTATATAGAGCAAAGATCCCTGCAACTCTACTGTACGGAATAGAATTAGTGGAATTAAGACACTGGGGATTCTTGCAAACAATGGAAGGAAAGGTACTAAGAAGAATTTCTTCCCTTAATACAGCTTGCTCTGTATCCTCATGCAGGCTGGAATTCGGACTCCGGAGTTGTTGGGTACAGGGGTTGATTGCCCTCGTAAGGTGGATGGCCTGTCTGGCTAGAGGCAAATCGGGTTCCTTACGGGAAGCCATCAAAAATGAACTTCTGGGCAATTTAAATGAGTTTTCCCTACTAGTAAAAAACTTTAGAAAAGCAGTAACTCTGTTAGAGTTGGATGTAAATACTCTGTTTTTACTTTCTCCCTCTCAACTAAAGTTTCAACTAAAATGTGCTTCTTGGGAGCTCTGCTTTAAATTGGATATGATTGCTCAACAGGGAACAAAAGGAAGGCAATTATTGTTAAGCACATACTCCCCAAAGCAGGCCCAACAATATCTCACCTGGAATATTCCCCATAGAGTCCGTAGACTATGGTACCTCTTAAGACAAGATTTGCTTCCACTAAATCTTCTCTTAGCAAAGTGGTATGGATCTTCTCCAATATGTAATCTCTGTTATAATGCTGTACAGGACCGAAATCATGTCTTGTTTATTTGTCCTGCACTATGCCCACTACGATCTAAATGGTTAAAACCTATTTGTCTACAATTAGGAATTTTAAATGTAAAAACTTTTTTCCATGCACTTTATTGTCCACCAAATGAAATGTTCGGTTTCAAAATTTTTTACTTTTTTAAAGGGTTCTTAGATATTTATTAATGATACCTAGGGAAATGTTTGATAACTGTTTGACCTGTGAATATGAAGTGATTTCTTTATTTTTTTTGTTGTCCTTTGTGATTTTATTGTAATTAATGATGTATAATTGTGTGTTTATTTTATGTGGCCCTCTTTTGAGTGCCAAAAACATAATAAACTAATTGAATTGAATTGAATCAACAGGAGGCCGTGAGGCCCAGCAGCCTCAAAGTCAGTCTCACTGAAACCCACAATAGAGGCTGAAACATCAGTATCATAGACTGAATATCCTGGACTCTGGACGATAAGCCCAAAACTGCACTGTGTCCAGAACAGCTCCGATGAAAGGGAGCATCAGAGAGGGAGTCAGGTGTGACTTCGGCATGTTGATAATGAACCCCAATGAATGCAGGAGGTTCATCGGAGCCTGGAGGTGGGAGACGACATCCTGGGGCTAGTCCGCCTTTAGCAGTCAGACATTAGAATACGGGAAGCCTAGCACCACATACCTACGCAGATGAGGTGCGACCACCTCTATCATCTTGGTGAACACCAGATGGGCGATGGTAAGGCCAAAAGGGAGCACAGTGAACTTAAAAAAGCTTGTGGCCTACCGTAAACGGTAGGTAGCGCCGATGGGCAAACAGGACGTGGATGTGAAAATAGGCATCCTGCAAGCCCAACGCTACTATCCAGTTTCCTGAGCTAATGTGAGCATATTGAACTCCTTCTTGAGGAAGTAGATTAGGGTTCGGAGATCTAGGTTAGGATGAAGATCCTTGTCCTTTTTAGGGATCAGAAAGTAGCAGGAATAGCAACCGCAGGCTACTTATGGCACCGGACCCCACACTATGGCTCCCTTGGGGGAAACATCCTTTACCACGTGGATTTTACTCCGCAAGGCTTTAACAACGCGTCCATTACAAGAGGGCGCTAGAGGATTAAGAATAGTATATTTACTATTCCAACACCTTCCCTAGTGTCCACAAGGACTGGTGTTAGAATAGTAAATTATACTATTCTCAATCCGCGCCCCCAATGCAAGCCGTGGTAACGACTTGCGTTGTAAGGTATGCGTTGTTAAAGCACGCGTTGTGACGGTACGTGTCGTACCGTCATACATCCCTCTCTTGGCCAAGATAGCCATGACTTCCTCGTGGAGGAGGGGCAAATGATCCTCCGTCAGCTGGTCATAAGATGGAGGCATGGAGGAAGGGGCAGTCTCGAAAGGGATGGAGTAGCCCCTTTGGACGATAAGCAGAACCCAATTTATCTGATGTTATGGGCTGCCAGTGATGGAGGTTGTGAGAAGCTGGCTTGGTTTGATGCACTCTTATGTGAGTGGGCACCCTGCACCAATCTAGACAACCCTTATGGAGAGCAGCATTCAGGCTTAGTCCAGAAGGAATGTAAACAAGCTTGTTTTACCAAAACATAATCCCACAGGGGTATATATTAAGTGAAAAATAAACACACAGTGTATTTATAAAAATATGTGTTTATTATAAGACACTCACTAACACATACAGATATCACTAAGCCGGATATAATGCACACAATACTTTTCAATACAAAAAGGCAAGTAGCACGAAATACATAGTGGTCACCTGGGGAGACCAAACCATATACTAAAATAGTGGTATACATACCAAAACTCGAGTCCAGACTGCACCCAGAAGACGTAGAAGTGCTGCGGGCCCAAGGAACCACCCACGGTGAGTATCTAGGAACCCGATGGAGGTCGTGTGAAGTGTGGGAACACGACTGTGTTCTCAATACAAGTCAACGTGTAAGTCGCAGTAGCAATTTTAAAGTAGGACCCTTCTCAGTGGACCCTTTAGAAAACCTGTGGAAGACAGAAGGTTGGAAAGCCACCCCACCCGTGGATTCCCTAGGAGCCAGGATACCTACAACAGGGAAGCCGGGTGCATCGGTGTGAAGAGGCGTTGGAACCACCATGAAACTCAATGGGAGATTTCAGGAAGATGCCACTGCTGGAGATGTTGAAAGTGTTTGGTGGAGCCCACAGGTGAATTTGAGATGTGAAGAACCCGCAAGCAGCGGGGACAGAGTCTGTGCCACTCAGGAGTGACCAGGAGGCACGGAAGACAAAAGCAGACCGATTACGGTTGTTCCAGAAGAGATGGCGGTGAACTTGGAGCTGCAGTTGTGAGGAGCAGGTGACGCCATGAAAGACCAGGAGCTGTTCACAAGTTGTCGCACGTCGGATGTCGAGAGTGGAGGCCGGAGTTCGTTGGGAGCACCAACAAGCCTTAGCAACTGCAAACAACATGGAAAGCGAAGAAGGTGCAGTGTTGGAACCTGTAACGTCCAGGTGACTCACCACAAACGGGAGTCAGGCCGGGCCCAGAGCAAGCAGGGGAGCCCGCAGCAATCAAAGAAGACCCTCAAGAGGACCCACAGGCCGGAGGCACTGAAATCACAAGAGGATCTCGAGGAGCTCACCAAAGATGCAGGCCCAAGGTGCTAGTGATGAGGTGAGGATGAAGATCTTGGTCAGAAGAGATGCTGGACGTTGGGGCTACTTGGAGCCTGAAGATCTTGATGGAAGGAAGCCAACAAGCCTTTCCAACAGCAAGTCGACGTGGTGCACAGGGGTTCCATTGCTGCAGCTCTGACAAGGGTTACTGGCCTCAAACTTGGTGAGAGGACAGGGCAGGGCTCGAGGGATGTGAAGAACCACCATCTGTGTTGCTGAGCCTTTTGGAGTCCGTGGGAGCCCAGGATCAGCAGATCGGTCAGCTTAGTTGCGGTGCCTGCAGATGCAGGAAAGTGACTCCTTCACTTCAAGGGAGATTCCTTCAGGTGTCTTAGATACCCACAGGCCTTGGAAGGTTCCTGTATGGAGCACAGGCATGGACATTGTAGCAGAGGAGCAGGGCAAAGAGATCAGGAGCAGAAGGAGCCTTCCCAGTTGCAGCCTTGATGCCCAAAGCAAAATCCAGCAAAGTCCAGAGTGCCCAGTCAGTCGCAGTGGTGTCTTGAAATTAATCTTGTCCCACAACGAATCTAGAGACCCATCTTCAGGTAGGCCCGTAAGTACCCTAAGGAAAGAGTTGGGACGATTCAGGGTTCCCTCCCAGGGGAGGAGTCGAAAAGTGGGGAGGATACTCCCATGTCCTTTGCCAAGTTTCGCGCTAGAGCTGGAGCCAACAGCTCTATGAGCTGGTTTGAACTGGACCATGCAAGGAGGGCACCAAATGTGTACTACCCGACCCCAATACACTAAACCCTGTCTGGGAGGTAGTGTCACCTCCCTGTGACAGGATTGCAAATGCTACTTACCAGTATGCATCTGTTCTTGGCATGTAGGGCTGCTGACATTCATATCTGTGCATAGATCGCCGCCTAGTGTTGGGTCCGGATGATTGCACATTGTTGTCCTGGAAGAGTCTTCGAAGTATCACGAGATAGGTGGCTCCTCCCCTGGACTACAGTGCGCATGGGCATCGACTCCATCCCCAGATTGTTTTTAGCCATTGTGGCCGAGATGGAGTGAACTTTGTGAGTGATGACCATGCCATGAAATGCATGTAAACACTGCAGCTGCTACAGACGCCGGGGAGGAGGGCGGGCGATATGAATGTCAGCAGCCCTACATGCCAAGAACAGATGCATACTGGTAAGTAGCATTTGCAGTTCAAGGCATGTGGGCTGCTGAATTCATATCTGTGCATAGAATACATAGCAGTCCCTCCATTAGCGGCGGCCGCCCGTGCCAGCTGCAGCAGTTTGGAAAAGTGTCTTGAGAACAGCCTGCCCTACAGCTGCTTGCTGTTTAGAGTGCACGTCTACGCAGTAATGTTTAGTAAATGTATGTGTGGTAGACCATGTGGCTGCTCTACATATGTCCTCTAAGGGAATGTTTCCTAGGAAGGCCATAGAGGCCCCCAACTTTCTGGTGGAGTGGGCTCTTGGTGGAATTGTAAGAGTGCGTTTAGCTTTTGCGTAACAGATTTGAATACATTTCACGATCCACCTAGCAATACCAGCCTTGGAAATAGCGTTACCTTTGTGGTGTGACGCAAAGGCAACGAAAAGCTGCTTAGTCTTTCTAAAATCCTTGGTCCTGTCAATGTAATACATTAGGGCCCTTTTGACGTCAAGGGTGTGGAGCATCCGCTCCGCCAGTGACTCAGGATTTTGAAAAAACACCGGCAACTCAATGGTTTGGTTTATGTGGAACTGAGACACAACCTTGGGTAGAAATTTAGGGTTAGTGCGGAGCACTACCCTGTTAGCATGAACCTGGAAGAATGGCTCTGTGATTGTGAGGGCCTGCAGCTCAGTAACTCTCCGTAGCGATGTAATTGCTACTAAGAAAGCCACTTTCCAAGTCAACAACTGAAGTTCGCAGGAATGTAGTGGCTCAAAGGGAGGACCCATCAGTCTTGTAAGAACCACATTGAGGTTCCATTCTGGAGCTGGTGGGGTCCGTGGTGGAATGACCCTTTTGAGTCCTTCCAGAAAAGCTTTGATAGCAGGCACTTTGAAAAGGGAAAGGTGCTGTCTATTCTGGAGGTATGCGGCCATCGCAGACAGGTGAATGCGGATGGAAGTATATGCCAAATTACACTGGTACAGATGGAACAGGTAACAGATGATGTTCTGAATGGAAGCATCTAGTGGATTAATGTTGTGGTTTGCGCAATAAATGACAAACCGCTTCCATTTGGCCGCATAACATGCTCTAGTAGTGGGCTTTCTTGCCTCCCGAATGATGTCCATGCAATTGGGAGGAAGGTTAAGGTAGCCAAACTCTAGGACCTCAGGAGCCAGATCGCCAGGTTGAGCTGTCGCGGATCCGGGTGCTGAATGTCGCCATGGCTCTGCGTCAGAAGGCTTGGTATGAGATGAAGCCTTTGATGCGGTACCACGGACAGTTCCAGAAACGTGGTGTACCATGGTTGGCGGGCCCACGTCGGAGCAACCAGGATGAGAGTCATCGAGTGTTGCCTGAGCTTGCGTGCCACCAGCGGTATCAGGGGTGCTGGGGGAAAAGCGTACGCAAATTTGCCTGACCAGTTCATCCATATCGCATTGCCCTGCGATTGCGGGTGTGGGAACCTGGCGGCGAAGCTTTGGCATTTTGCGTTCTCCCTTGTGGCGAACAGGTCTATTTCTGGATGACCCCATGTTTGAAAGTACGGCTGGAGTACTGATGGATGTATCTCCCACTCATGCATCTGGTGGCTGTGCCTGCTGAGCAGGTCCGCCATCTGATTGTCTTTGCCTGGGAGGTGTTCTGCCATGAGGAAGATGTTCCTCTGAATGGCCCACTTCCACATGCTCTGAGCCAGATGAGACAGCTGCGGAGAGTGTGTTCCTCCTTGTTTCTGAATGTAGTACATGGCCGTCATGTTGTCCGTCCGGATCAACACGACCTTGTTGCACAGATGTACTTTGAACGCCTTTAAGGCCATGAAGATTGCCATCAGTTCTAACACATTGATGTGCATCTTCTTCTGCTGTAGTGTCCATAGTCCCTGCACTGTGTAATGGAGTACATGCGCTCCCCAACCCTGGAGAGAAGCGTCTGTCGTCAGGATAATCTGTGGCACAGGCTCCTGGAACGGTCGGCCCTTGCAAAGGTTTTGTGGATTCCACCAATGCAGAGAGTTGTATGCCCGACCGCTCACCAACACTAGGTCTTTCAATTGCCCGTGAGCCTGAGTCCACTGACGTGCCAAGCACTCCTGAAGCGGACGCATATGTAGTCTCGCGTGCGGGACAATGGAGATGCAGGAGGCCATCATGCCTATCAACTGCATGAACACTCTTGCTGGAAGCGAGTGCTGAGGTCTGAATCTTTGGATCAGCGACTGAATGCTGGCGACTCTCACTGAATTCGGCTGTGCAGTGGCCGCCAGAGTGTTTATGGTTGCCCCCAGATACTGCCGTATGTGGGCGGGCTGGAGATGGGATTTTGGATAATTCAGCGTGAACCCCAGATTGTGCAGAAGGTGAATGGTGTGGGACACGTGGTCGGCGCACTGCTGGTCCGACTTTGCTTGAATGAGCCAGTCGTCCAGATAGGGGTAGACGTGGATGTTCTGACGTCTTAGATGCGCCGCCACCGTCGCTAGGCACTTTGTGAAGACCCTGGGCGCTGTGGTGACCCCAAAAGGCAGAACCTTGAACTGGTAGTGCTGGTTTTGAATGGTGAACCTTAGATATTCTCTGTGTGAAGGATGCAGGGGAATGTGAAAGTATGCATCCTTGAGATCCAGAGTTGCCAGGAAGTCCCCTTGCCGAAGCAGTGGGAGAACCTGCTGCAGTGTGAGCATATGGAAATGTTCTGACAGAATGTACAAGTTGAGAGGTCTGAGGTCTAGGATGGGTCTGAGGGATCCGTCCTTCTTTGGAATTAGAAAGTACAGGGAGTAAACCCCTGTACCCCTTTCTTGCAGTGGAACGAGCTCTATTGCCCCTTTTTTCAGCATGACGTTGACTTTCTGCTGCAACAAGTGCAAGTGCTCGCCGGACATAGGACGGTTCTTTGGAGGTATGTTGGGTGGAGTGGATGTGAGCTCCAGACAATAACCGTATTGGATAAGAGATCTGACCCACCTGTCCGTGGTGATGGACTTCCACACGGGCAGGAACTGCTGGAGTCTCCCCCCGACCGGTGTTGCGTGGTCGGGGGGCAGTGACAAGGCGTCACTGTTTGCTGGCGGTGGAGGACCTGGAGTTGTTATTTCCACGTCCTCTGCCTTTGACGTTGTTGCCACGGTATCCACCCCTACCCTTGTTGGTATATGAGGATTGGGTGTTACTTTCATAGAATTGCGTGGATTGTGATGCTTGACCCCTTGAGGTGCCCCTGCTATTGGAGCGGCGAAAGGAACCACCCCGAAACTGCTGGGACTGCAGGGCACCCATAGATTTAGCAGTGTCAGTGTCCTTTTTCATTTTTTCGAGGGTGGCATCCACTTCTGGGCCAAACAGGTGGTCTGGATTGACCGTTTGGTTTAGGATGGTAGTTTGAATGTCTGGTTTAAAGCCTGATATTCTGAGCAATGCATGCCGGCGCAGCAGAACGCTAGTGTTTATTGCTCGTGAGGCGGTATCAGCCACATCTAGAGCACACTTAATTGAGGCATTGGTGATAAGCTTCCCCTCCTGAATTAACATTTCAGCAGCCTCCTTATACTGATCTGGTAAGTGCTGTAGAAGGGTCGCTAGAGTGTCATAGTGTGCCCTGTCGTAGCGTGCAAGTAGCGCCTGCGTGTTGGATATGCGCCACATATTGGCTGCCTGCGCAGCAAAACGTTTCCCTGAAGCCTCAAACACTTTTGATTCCTTGTCTGGGGGAGGAGCATCACCCGTGGTTTGTGAGTTGGCTCGTTTACGTGCGTTGGAGACAACCAAAGAGTCTAGTGGCAACTGTCCTTTGATGTACGTTGGATCAGTGGGCGCTGCCTTGTACTTCTTGTCAATACGAGGATTAATGACTCTTGCCCGGGTGGGCTCCTTGAAAACCTCTGGCGCATGTTTTAACACTCCTTTGAGCATTGGCAATGTCTTAACAGTTTTTTCAGCCACTGAGAAAGTGTCAAAAAGAAAATCGACATCCACTGGGTCTGCATGGAGGTCGACGTCATGATTGGCTGCAGCTCTTTCAATTAGAGCGTTGAAGGCCGCAGAGTCTTCTGTTGGGGAAGTTTTTGCAGCAAAACGTTGCGGCTCGTGTCCCGAATGAGGGTCCCCAGGGTCGCCCCCGGCAGACCATGGCTCAGTGACATCCTCTGGGTCCGAGTAAACTGGATAAGCATACTCATCCTCATCGTCTCCATCACCCGCCCCAGCATTAGAGTGAGTGGGTGAGAGTTCCTGACCTTGTGGGATGTGGAAATGTTCCAACGCTGGCTCCGGGGTGATCTTCCGTTTAAGGAGAGAGAGCTTGCCTGTGTCCGCTAGTGGTTGTTGCCGTGCCTTCGGCGTAGAAGCCAACTTCAAGGGCACTCCGGCCCCAGGTTTCGCAGCGAAAGCCTTCGGCGCCGTCTTCGGCGGCAGCGTGAAGTGAATCGGCGTTTGCGCCTTCGCCGGTTTCTGTAGAGGCTTGGGCGGCACAGTGTTCTTTGGCTCGACCGCCGCGGCCCCCTCCCGAATACGCTAAAGGGACTCCGTGACCTTCTTGGTGAACGAGGCGGAGGGACGGACCGGCTCGAGAGAGTCCTCCGAAGCCGGATTCGGGTCGGCAACCAAGGCCGCAGTCTTCGGAGCCGACGCAGCTCCCCCCTTCGCCTTGTCAACTGGAAGCGGTGCAGCCAGAGACTTAGGGTCGTCCTGCCGCTTCTTTGGGGCTTTCTTATGGTCATCGACCTTCTTGGTGTCGACGCGACTCTTCAGAGCGTCGACCAACTTCGGCGCCGACGCAGCCGCGTCGGGCGTCTTCGCCTTCGGCTTCGACACCGTAGTCTTCGGATCGGCCATTTTGGCGTGGCTCTTGAGCTCGACGGCCATCTTGGATTTCTTCGGCGCCGAGGCCTCCGAAGTTTTCGATCCAACCAGTGCGACTTGCACTTTCGGTTTCGATACGGGTGGCGTCGACACCGATGGTTTCACTTTCGGTTTTTGCACCTGGAGTTGTGCCGCACCAATGTCCGTGGCCGGGCCGGAAGGCGGAGCCGTGGGACGGGTATCGAGGTTTTGGGTAAGGCCCGAAGGCGATCCCTCGACCTGGGCCTCATAATGGTGGCTGGCCCCGGAGTCAGTGCGAGGAAGCTCCTCCTCCGAGCTATCCTCTACGGTGGCAATGGCCCCGTCGTCGTCCCCTACCTCCTCGACGACTTCCTCGAACTCTTCGTCTTCCGCGTCGTAGTTTTCCTCGACCTCTGACGCCGGGTTAGTCGGAGACATTCTGGATGGTGTCGTCGTCAACATCCTCCTCGAAGATGTTCGCCGGAGGGGGTGCCGAACTCTGGGCCTGCAGTCTTGCGGCCCGACGTAGCTTGAGAGTCTTCTTCGACCGGAACTTGGAGCAGGCCATACACTTGGCCTCGTCGTGTTCCGGTGACAAGCACTTGTTGCACACTGAGTGCACGTCGATGTGCGGGTACTTTGAGGCACACACTGGGCACCTCTTAAACGGACTTCGTTCCATGATGAAGTAGTCTGGAGCGTCGTGTAGGCCCGTCCGCGCCGACAGCCCGCGGAAGGGCAGCAAGTGTTCGGAGCCGAAGAATAAACCAACCCGAACGATAGACAATACCGACGCGAGTCCTAAAGACCTTTTGGTCTCAAGTAAAGAAAGTTAAACAACTATCGATTCCGACAGAGGGAACCGAAACACATCCGAACCCAATGGCGGAAAAAACAATCTGGGGATGGAGTCGATGCCCATGCGCACTGTAGTCCAGGGGAGGAGCCACCTATCTCGTGATACTTCGAAGACTCTTCCAGGACAACAATGTGCAATCATCCGGACCCAACACTAGGCGGTGATCTATGCACAGATATGAATTCAGCAGCCCACATGCCTCGAACACCTATTGCTCTTCCTTCCCCTGCTCGTGCTTGTCTCAGCAGCAGGAGGGCAGAATTGTGTCTCTGGTCGGCAGCAGCTATGTGTTGCTGTCTGGGGCTAGAAGACTGTTACCGGGAGCACTCAGGGTCTCCCGGAGGAGCTTTAAAGTGCATGGAATCATACTTCCCACACCGTTTATGGCGTGGGGTATGATGCCAACATGTTTGGTACCAAACATGATCGGGTTCATTACAGCCAGTTTAGAGACGGTCATTGCGTAATGAAGCATGCCACTCTATGTCAAGTAATGGCTGATGTACTTACAACCAAGGAGAATGGACTCTGAAGGTTGTAGTGGTGTCCTGCTCATGCAGGGGCACCCTCACACTTAGAACTGAGCACCCTGCCGCCAGGATTGAAAGGCCTACTTTAGAGGTGACAGAGGTTTTAAGTGCAGTGACCTCAGATACAGGGAAACCTGTATCTGTTGTAAGTGGTGCTAGCACCAGCTTACACGGGCTGCAATGGCAGGCCTGTAGTTACAGTTTGAGTGATCCCCCATGGGTGGCATAATGCATGCTTCAGCCCATGGGGGACACCTGGTGTACCTATGCCCTGGGTACCTTAGTACCATATACTAGGGGCTGATAAGGGTACAGCAGTGGCCAATCTGGGATGTACCTAAGTACTTACCATTGCAATTTAAAGGAGAAAGCACGGAGAGTGGGGTCCTGATTAGCAGGATCCCAGTCAGACTAGTCATAAATAACCATAAAAGTAGATCCTACTTTCCTACAGAGGTGAATGTGGATCCTGCTACCAACTGGACGCCCATGAGCTAAAAGGGCAAGATTAGGAAGGTTTGGAGGTTGCAGCGGTTTGGACCAGACCGCTGGCTACCCCACCCACGAGGTGGGTAGGAAAAGGATCCACACAGAGACTGGGAAGCTGGCAAGACTGGATGGCTTGAAAAGGGTTGGCGCGGTTAAAAAACACTTCTGTGGTTATGAAAGGAGAGAAAGGCAGACTGGGGACGTGGGGCAGCCGAGAGTCCCAAGGTCTTGGCTGTAGGCAGCTTGTTCCTAAAGCACTCTAGTTTGCCTGCCTGTCTCGGATGAGATGGGTGCCAACCTCCAAACCCACCCGCAACCTTGGCATCATCCTCGACAATAAGCAAAAAAAGAGTGTCATATGGTTTCAACGTTGAAACCATATGACACTCTTTTTTTGCTTACTGAACATAACCGGGGAATAAGAGTGTCTCAAACCACTCCCTACCGCTCCTTTTGTTGACATATCATCCTCGACAGCCAGCTTTCCATGAAGAAGCAAGTCAGCGCCGTCTCCTCCTCTTGCTTCCTCACCATCCAAATGCTCAGGAAGATATTCAGATGTTTCCCACCCAACACCAGGCGAACAGTCACACAAGCTCTCGACACCAACAGACTAGACTACGGCAACTCCCTCTACGTTGGAACAACTGTCCAACTCATGACTTAACTCAAGACTTTTGAGAACACTGCAGTCAGACTCATCCTCGACCTCCCCAGATGGACTCGCATTACCTCAGGAAAATCCACTGGCTACCAGTCGTGAAGAGATGCCAGTTCAAGCTGCTCACCCACGTTTACAAGGCACTACACAACGAAGGTCCAGCGTACATTAACACTTGAATAAACATCCACCAATCTACCACGAAACTCCACTCTGAATCCCTCTTCCTAGCAGCCACACGTTGCATCCTCCGGACGAACAGCAGAGGCCGCTCCTTCTCCCACCTGGTGGTGAAGCCCTGGAACAACCTTCTCCTGCACCTCAGAGTTTCACCATCACTCCCAGCAGTTCAGGAAGGACCTCAAGACTTGGATGTTCAACCAATAGGAGAAAAAGCAGCTCTTTCTCCCAGCACCTCAAGACTCTCACGGGTGATGCAGATTCAGTCTACAAATCCAATTGATTGATTGATTGACTGATTGATTGATGGGCATGCCAATGAGGGAAGCCGGGACATCCTCCGAAAAGCCAGATATTCTCAGTCAGGTATGGCGTCTGAGGGCTACCGTCGCCGAAACAACTCTGCCCAGCGAGTCGGCCGTGTCCAAGCCACAGTGTACAGTGAACTTCACTACATCTTTACCATCTGTAACTCCCTGGGAGAGAATGTCCCGGTCCTCCTCTGGGAAGTGTGGCAGAACTTGCACAACCGTTTCTCACAGAATGTGGAAGTAGCGGCCCAATAAGCATGCTGTGTTCACTGACCGCAATGCAAGGTTGGCAGATGAAAGCATTTTCTTTCACAAACTGTCCAGCCTCTTGCATTCCATGTTCGTGGGTGCATCAGGAAACGCACCATGGGAAGTCGAGGTTTGAACCACCAAGCTCTCCAGTGTTGGGTGAAGAACTCGGGGTCCCCTGGAGTGGGGCGGTGGCAGCGAGCAATTGTCTTATTCACAGAAGTCCCTGTGCTGGGTTTGGACCAGGCCTGCAGAAAGATGATGGTGAGGGCTTCGATGAATGGGAGTATGGCTTCAGAGGAGGAGACTCCTGGTTGCTGCACCTCTGTCGACATGTTGGTCTCGACTGCCACCGAGGGCAAATGAAGGTCGAGTACCTTACCTGCCCTCCACACCACGTTTGCGTAAGTAGGTTCCTCCTTCATACCCATGGTAGTGGGAGAAAGTATGCCAGTATATCGAGACGTATCCAGTCCGCTGGCATCACCCAGGTCGCATCGCCTCCTCTGCTCCTCGCATCTCGTTCAAGCCCTTACATGCCCTTGGTATGTGCCTGCGTGCCAAGGCTGGTCCCTGTATATATCCAACCCACGCTCAATGGCAAAACAACAGGGCAGGCCAACTTAAACACTAACCGCGGCCCGGCAACCCTACACCTGTGAAATAAACATGTGAAAATCAAATCAACAAACGATTAAAACGGAAGGGAGCCAGGCACCACCCTGCACTCATGAGTGCTACAAGGAAAACAGATTGGTAGTGCTAACTCAAGTAGGTTTTTCAGATAAAGGGAGGAGGGGGAAATGTGCTCACAGGCCAGTCACTGCTCTGAGAAAATCATCATGACCTGACCTGTGAATACAATAGGTCCAAAACTGATAATGAGTGGCGCGGCGCACAGCTAGTGTTTGTATTGAGTTTTCCTATGGTTTTTAAATAGTTTCATTTAAATTCTGGGTGCTCCAACAAGTGACGTAACCGTCCATATACGTCGCGATTAGTTACTGGTTGAGTGCGTTACAAAGGGAGTAAACACATCCTTGAGATTGGGCACACGCATCAGGTTCGTCATGTAGAGACAGACTCTGTTGAAGTTATGACAATCGATTATTTATTCAAAGATTAATCATATTCATTGGTTTCAAAAAGTTCCTGAATTCATATATTCCAATGTTTTAGTTTGATCACAAGGAAATCATTGCAGACAATTTCAAATTTCGGGCAGGAAATGCCCTTTGTCAAGGAGCTCTGTGAACACAACGGTCACGGGCACTGAAGGCCAAAGAATGTTGTTGTTTTAGTCAGGTACAATGGTGTCAAGGAAGAAAAAGATTATTGCAGAAGCTGTACTATTTTATATCATAATAGAAAATACTTTTAAACACCGTGCTTCGAAAAGGATGGGGAGCTACCTGAGCAAAGGCCAACCCTGCTGGGGGCACAGGTGACTTGAAGAGCAGCAGACTTACAGCTGCAGTATAGTTTGAAGCCATATAGGTAGAACTGAAGGGAGTTATTCTTGTTGATCCACTCTGGTAGTTGGGTGGAAACTGCTTTCTTGATGATTTTTCAGTGAAAGAGAATAACTGGAGTTATAGTATGGGCCCGGGGAAGACAACTTCAGCAGGGGAGCTAGTGTCATTATTTGAGGGCATCCTGGAAGGCATTATATATAATATCATATATAATTATAACGTTAGTGACTTTGGAAAGTCTGTCCGTTTTGAAAAAGCTCCCTCCTCAAAGCACAGTAATGTAACAAATTATAGCACATTCAAAAAAGAAATGTTTAATGCAGGCCAGGAAGAGTGGCTCATTTAAGGTATGGTTTTCTCATGTCTGAGTTCACAACCAAGTTACATCTGAACATGCCCTTGCTTTTGTTACGCAATCTTTCTTGATATCTAAGAGCCGACCTATTGAGTAGGCCTGAGCGAAACAAGTTATGTCGGCATAATTTGCGTATTTTCGTGTTACATTAACTCCTGAAATTAGGCCATTACACAACTTTGAGCAATTACGCGCCATGCGCAGTAAATATTTACAGCAAATCTGTGGTAAAAAATGTACAAAGAATTGATACTAATAACTTAACCCGAGCAGCTGCTGTTCGGGGTGTTTCTCCTTAAATGCGTCCTTTGAATAAAAATTGACCCGAGGACACATTTTTTGCACCAAAAAAAAAGACACAGCCGCAATGGGCGGGTTTGCATATTGCGTAATTTCGGCTAAAGTAATCACGCGAATTACCCATTGTCCAAAATGCAGATGTTACATTTTTTTTTAACTTCATTCTGTTTCTTTCACTGCTTCTGAAAACTTCCACCTTTAACCACATGATGGCAATATTCCCTAAGAAAAACCAACTTTGGGAACGCTTCCAAACGTAAAATTTTTTCCAAGCTCCCAGTTGCATTCGTAATTATCATCAAACGTTGTTAGATTAATAAAAAACATTACCAAACGCATTCTGGGCTACGACACGTCGGTCACATCACATTCTTAATACTCTCCCTAAAACACATGTTTGCCAGGTTATAGTACACAATAGGTCACGACTACGTAAAGAGTATACAATGTTGCATCTGAATGACAATATATATATACTCAAGAGGATGTATTACTACATTAGATGCAAAACATTTAAGGGTCATCAAAAAGTTTCTAAAAAAAGTCCAAATGTGCTACTCTGTCA
Organism: Lissotriton vulgaris; assembly: GCF_964263255.1. NCBI lineage: Eukaryota > Metazoa > Chordata > Amphibia > Caudata > Salamandridae > Lissotriton > Lissotriton vulgaris. Next base: position 271,680,323 of record NC_141694.1, on the reverse strand, counting down.
GACAATTTGCAGCAGTACAAAACATCTCATGAGTGCTAAGTTTACTACATACAAGTATGACTAATAGGAAAGAATAACTTTTCTGGAATAAAAAACTAGCATTTACAATGCAACGGTTTTGCCTTTGCAAAAGTTAGAGCTATTGGCATTGTAAATGACAACATTTTTATTTATGTGTTGGTTTTGAAAACAGATAAATAAATGGCATTGCCATTTACAATGCCAATAGCTTAATCTCTCGCAAATGCCACACACACACACACCCACAGCCCCCCCACACAGAGCCCCCCCCACACAGAGAGCCCCCCACACATACACACCCGCACAGAGCCCCCCACACACACAACCACACAGAGCCCCACCCACACACACCCACACAGATCCCCCCACACACCCACACAGAGCCCCCCCCACACAGAGGCCCCCCCACACACTGCGAGCCCCCCTCACACTGTGAGCCCCCCACACACACACACAGAGCCCCCCCCACACACACACTGCGAGCCCCACAAAGCACATATTACTGTAACCATTTGAAGAGATAATAGGTGCAGTACAGCAAATTTCACAGCCCCTTACGCAGGGGCAGAACTAGCCCGTGAGGATGGCGATGATGCTCTGAATGCCAAACCAAAATTTAATGAAGGCGGGCCCTACTAAAGGGGGTTTACTAACAAAATAGGCATAAAGTCACCCGTACAGCCATGTGGATTCAAGCAAGCCGGGCTGAAGACGGCTGGAATGCCAGAAACCGATCCTCGGAATCTTGTTTCCGGTCCAGGGAAGACATGGCTTGGCAGTTCGGGCTGGACTGTTCCCATGAGGCACAGGGTCAGACTGATTTGCATATAGCCATGTCTGAACTGGGGTGGCAGAGTGGGCTAAAGAACAGTGATGGATTAAACCCAGATCTTTTGACTGGGTGTGAGTTTTTGATTGATTCAGATGCTCCGTCCATCACCACCCCCTTTTGTACCACAAACCAAACCAGGCAAATGTTCTAACAAACATCTAAAACCGATTTGCATTAAAGGCTTCAAGGAAAACTGTGGAATTTCAAAAGCTGTTAAATGTTACTTAACAAACCTTGAAATGTGCTCTAAAACACAGAGCAAAAACCTAAATGAAAGGCTATTGTTTTACACACATGCTTTCTTTCAATTGTAGATCTGGGGTAGGACGTCAGCTATCATAAACATTTAAACAAGCAAGGTACGTGGGAGCGAATGTCGACTATAAAGAAAGTATTTCAGAATATACAGTGTAAAGTAAAGATTCTCAATTTAGCCGGTAAAATCCCGCTGACTAAAAAAGTACATTTGAAACTGGCTACGGAGTTCACGGTGGTTTCATGACAAAGGGCACTGTGCTCTCTTGTACTTAAAACCCAACAAACTGAGCAAAAACTGTTACGTTGTTGGCAAAACAGGGCACAAACTAAATACATAAAAGATACTTTTAAAAAAGCACAAAAGGAGCCTGCAAATTGTTTTAAACAAAGAATGAGCGAGTCAGCAGAAATCCACCGTGCATTTTTTTCCGGGAAACCCAGCTTCTTAAAAGTCTAACAAAGAAATACCGTTCTCACAAAGACTGAACATATTGGAAAAGGCCAGAGAACGAAAACTTACATTTGAGGGCACTTCCTGGAAGGTTATTACGATGACACGACAGGGAAAAAAATAAAGACAAATAAGTGGAGTGCCTTATTGAGCGAGATACTATAACTACCGAGTAGAAAGCAGGAAGCGGCAGGCTGGTAAATTATTCAGATTACACACACACACTCCTCCCCTCCCCGTCTGAACAGCTGTGGGTGCCATTACACCCGTCACACGGTGCACGTACTTAAAGCACGGTGCTTTTCCAAATGCTGAAAGGGCACGAATAAAGGCAGCCTGGAAAAGGGGGTCCGCTCCCCTTAAATCCAAATTACTGCGGACTGAAATTGAGGAGCACCCCCAGACGAGTGGCTCAGCTTTTACATTATTATAGGGGACGATGCCTGTCCCAGGAGGGCTTCACAGCACGCTGGAAGCTCGAGAGGGTCCGTGGCGGGGCTTGAGAATGGCCCCCGTAAGCCCCCTATGGACTGCCCCAGCCCCACCTGCCACTTGGAATGCAGCACGTTCCCTTTTTAAGGCAGTTATGTCTTCAACGAGACTTCTCGTTCAGCCCAAACTGAATGAGCCCCATTAAATGTCCCCGTCAGTTTTTCTTTCTAAAGAAATGATTTGTTTCACTTTTAAAGCTCCACAAACAGGCGGTTCATTACCGACGCCAACTGGACGCCTGCCCGCCTGGAGATGTGTCAACAGAGGTTGCCAAGGGTGAATTTTTGGCCCACTGCAGTCTCCATGGTCGCGGGCTCAGCCTGAAAGCTGCCTGAACTGACCCGCTCCAAACTCGATAGAACTGCAAAAACAAACCCTGCCTCAAGCAAGCGCTGAGAGTTCCTAGAAAGCCGCAGCAGGCTAGTGCTGTTTGTTTCAGCGAATAGTCTCAGCCGCGCTCTCAAGCAGGGGAACAGTGTCACTGCCAGCCTTGAACACAACCATACCACACTTGCTGTCACATACAATAGAAGCAAAATGCGCTATCACAAGAATTGTTAAATTAGAAGCTGGTCGCGGATATTTACAGTGTGTATAGAAGGCAAGCAGCTCGTTTACAATTTCTTTCCAAAAATATTCCACATTTTTTAAACAACTGCTCCATTGTACACACATCACGCATTTATGAACTAGAAACATTATGAAGTGCACATCAATCTTGCAGCATACCAGATATATGTTCTCAGCAGTGTTCACTTTGAAAGCAACATAAATCGCGCAGCCCACTCCCGCAAAAGTCACGATGAACTGAACACAACATGCCGCCCCCCCCCACCCCCAAAAAAAACATCCGCCCACCACCGCAATGACGTTTTTAAAGGAGCGGAGAGCGAAAAAATTGCCAGAACGCCCACGAATCTGCGACAATGACGGACAGACCTCTCTTCCAATGGCTAGCCTCCATTTATGGAGCTAGCCAATGGAAGAGAGAGGCGGGACAATGCCCCATACTGGTAAACATAAGATTTCGCCTGCGTGAGCACTGCTGCGCAGTGCTACGCCAGGCGAAACCTAAAAAACTGCCTAAGGAGAAGAGTTTACGTAGATAACCCGTAAAATGTTCTCAGAAGAGTTCTATTACAGAGCAAAGTGATTGAAAGTAAAAAGTAAGTTCTTCTACTGTACCCACGCTGCCAACTGTTAAGCAGTCTTAAAAGGACAATCTTAAAAAGTAAAATACTGAACAGTGAAAGCTCTCCGTTGATTGGATCGTCATCGAAGGGAACAGAACAATAGAGCATGTAACAGCAATCCTGCGTTTTCAGCAATCCTATAATTGCGTTATAAAGGGCTGTACAACATGGGAGTCTTAAAAACAAATGTACAGCTTTCCTAGAGTGCATAATTCACTGGTTCACGGACACATTTATTGAGTTCATTTACTTCAAGATACCGGTATATTTTACTGGTCTGCAGACCTGGTGTGTCGTTTCTGAGTACACATGCTGGGAAGGAATCATCAATAGTGCAGAGCCCATGCGACAGAAGCAGCGTTTCTAGAGAGCTCCAATAGATACGGCCATATACAAATGACACGCGTCATCCATTCTAGACATCAACCGCACCCTCTACAGCACTGCAGTGACTTGGAATTGTGCCCTTTCCATCCAGTTCTGTCTGCTAATGCTAATTTAATCATTTAATCCATACTGGTACTATCCCAGCCATTTCGAAGGAGGCATTTGTGCGCCCTATATTAAAAAAACTTATGGCTGATCCTTTAATCCTTGGTAATTACCGTCCTATTTCTTTGCTACCTTTGTTGAGCAAAATATTGGAAGGTATTATTAACCGACAATTAAGTTTGTACTTGGAAGAAAACCATCTGTTAGATCCCTCGCAGTCGGGTTTCCGGACAGGTTTTAGCACAGAGACCGCGATTCTGGCCGTGACCGACCCTCTCAGACAGACTATAGATGCGGGAGGCTCAGTAATTCTGATCCTCCTAGATCTCTCTGCAGCTTTTGATACCATCTCACATTCTAAGCTGGCAGAGAGATTTTTCTCCTGTGGTATCAAGGGGGCTGCTCACAAGTGGCTCAAGCACTTTTTGTCTGAGAGAACCCAAACGGTTATGCTGGGACCTTATACTTCGGCGAAAATGCATCTCGATAAGGGTGTTCCGCAGGGCTCTTGTCTAAGCCCAACTCTTTTCAATCTATACATGGCTCCGCTGGCAGGGATAGTCGAGCAGCTGGGTTTTGAGATCATCTTGTATGCTGATAATACGCAGCTTATGTTTACCATCGGTCCAAACCCAGATCTAGACAAAATCTGCTTTGCCACCAGTATGCTTGCCATCTCCAACTGGATGACAGCAAATTGTCTCCAGTTGAATCTGGAAAAACGGAGGTTATGCTCATAGGTAAAGCCATGGACATCTGGTCAGAGGACTGGTGGCCATCTCAGTTGGGCCTGCCCCTTCCCCCCAAACAGACAGTAAAAAATCTGGGTTTAAGACTGGACCAGGCTTCGAGTATGAAGGATCACATAGCAGCTACGACGAGTTCGTGCTATTATGGTCTCCGGCTTCTTAGGAAAATTCTACCCTATATGCCCACCCCCCACCGCAGAACATTAGTCCAGGCCATGGTAATTAGTCACCTTGACTATGGGGATGCCTTGTTGGCTGAAGTGGGAGAGACCCTTTTGGCCAAACTCCAAGTAGTTCAAAATACTAAAGCAAGAATGATTTTAAATCGACCATTAGGTTCATCTTCGGCTCCTTTGTTAATGGAACTGCACTGGCTGTCAGTGAAGAGATTCTTTTTCAAGATTTGCTGCCTGACATATAACGCATTGAATGAAAGAGGTCCCTATACTTGCGGAAAAAACGATTAAAATATTCTCCTTGCAGGAATTTCAGATCTAGCACTCAGGATCTCCTGCAGGTTCCCCGAATTCACCTTGTCCGCACAGGGGGTAAACCTTTCTCATATCTTGCTCCGAGATATTGGAATGAGCTCCCTCTGGCTCTACGCAAAATACCAAGCTACAGCATCTTCAGGAAACAGCTGAAAGCTTTTCTGTTAAAACAAAGAAACTTAAACCTATCCTGGTTTATCAACCCCCAGTACACTTGCCTAGTAAGCGTTGAGATGCCCCAGGGTGATTTGAGCACTTTACAAACATTTAAAATACCATAACAAGTAGGCACCTTAGATAAATGCACTTGGTTCTCATAGATTGTTTCAATTTGATCTCAGATAATTCTGAGCTAAGAGTGGGGTGGATGTGGGGAAAAATAGTTTCCCTCGGGACAGATTTGCTTGTTCCTTTTCCAAGGTCTTTGTGGAATTTTTCTCATTAGGCGGGGGAGCCGTAGGTAACTACGGAGAGAAACTTTACTCTAAATAACGCTATATTGGATGTGACCCAGTTGGACAATGTAATCTGGAGTACAGCTGCCCGATTTATCACTGATTGAAAGTGGCATCTATGTTTCGCTTTGCGGTTCTTCCAGGTCCTCAGATACAGACAGGAATCGGGTTGTGAGATGCTTTCTCCTTCAATCCTCCACGAATAGTTGCAGAGTGCACAATTTTTGTTTTTTCAAATCTAGTTTCAGATCGCTATCCTCACTGTATGCATGCAGTGTTTCTGAGTGACTAGATCTTGATCGAAATGGTCTTCACCAACGCAGTGTTGTGCACCTTAAGTGGGGCAAAAATAAGCAAGTAAAGGTACTTTATTATAATGTTAATAAAAACCATTACAAAACCACTTTTCTAGACTAAAACAAAGCATAAAGCACATGCCCACCAAAGCAGTACTCAAGTGGCCAATACAATTTATCTCAGTGCATTCTTTAAATGAAATAGACTGGGAGACTAATTCTGGCGCCAATTCAACTCAATCCAAAGGTGGGTAAAAGTTGATAAAACTGATTACTACTGACAATAGAATTTAATTCACATATATAAGTAGTATCAAAATACTATGTGTCAGACCAGCAAAGTGATGAGTGAGTATTCGGGTTACAGAAGTTCACGTCACTATAATACTAGCCGGTCTGCTCTTTTCCTGCTTATCCAACTTACACTGTACCAACATAAAAAAATGTTTAAAAGCTGCCTTCCAACTGTATGTCTCTCAGATTAAAACATTTCCTTTACTGCTAATGCGTAGGATACTATCTCCATATGTCTGACGGATGGCAATAAGAAATACAAGCTCCTTGCTTTGAACTCTTGACAACAGCAGACTACATGAGACAGATATGAGACTTTTTGATTGGCAGGAGTACTTCCAAGTTTGTTTGATATTTATTATGTCAAATAGGCCAAATCACAGTCTCGAAAACTCCTCCTTTGTTCTGAATGATCGAGCAGCCAACAAGTAATATGGAATTTCATTTATATTGTAAGGATTGGATAGCATGCCAATGTGCAATCTTGTAGTGCAAGAGGACTCATCTAGGGCTAAGGAGCAGAGCTGTTGCTGTTTTTCCATTATGACCTTTATCTGGCTTGTAGGGAGCTGGAAGACCCATATTTTTGACAATTGTAGAAGCTTAAAATGCAGATCTAAGCGTTTCCAATGTTTTCCATTATTGCCCTTACAAAGTGTGACTTCTCTCTATACTGATCCCAAAGTGTGTTCCGTGGAGCTATTCTGAAGTTATACAAAACATTTTAAATAAGGTCCGCTTACTACACAGACTGATTTCATAGATTACATTCTAGCTGTAGAGGAAGGCAGGAAAAATAGCATCTTGAAAAAACTGCACTGCCATAGATCTAGCTTTTTAATTAGGGTGGGTGAAAGATCTCACACCCGTATCTTAAAGCCGGCATTCATTTTGTATCAATCGCCTTCAACAATGGGTTTGATGAAGACCACTCAGATTATTGCAATGTTTACCAATGCATAGCATGCTTTTATGGTTCTGATTTTTGTTTTTTATGAAGGTTTATCATTAATCCTGAGACCAAGATATTTGTATGACTTTGCAGCTTAAATTTTTGGATGCTTATGTACCATCCACTCGCTTTACCTTTCCTTCTCCTAACCTGGAAGACATTTGATTTATCATGATTTATTGTTAGATGAGTTTTAGTGCAATACATGTCGAATTGCTTTAGAGTGTATTGTAGCCCGATGTTTGTCTGGTCTAGAATTACGGTATCATCAGCATAAATTAGTATCTGAAATTTACATCCTTCAACCATGTGGGGTCTATCGTTGCATCTGGGATACAGAGATTGAAGAGCATCTGTGATAAGGCAAGCGATTGAGCCCTGCTAAGGTTGAAAAATTAGACATGTTTCATAAAGCACAAGTTACTTACCTTCGGTAATGATATATCTGTAAGAAACAGTAGTTAGTGTTAGATTCCTTACCTTAGAATATCCCCAGGCGTCAGACTGGATCCGGAAGTTTTCATCAGCAGTACCCCAGCGTGTCACTAGGCGTCATCTGCGGCTCAAAGTCAGTCGTCAGCGTTGTGATCGCCGGGATCATGTTGTCGGAGTACTTAGATGCCGCCCTCGTGCGCCGACATCAGTTCTGTACATAGCTTTACGCGCCAGGAATGCAGAGCCATGATAGAAACCGACACTGGTGCCATGAAACTAGAGCCCTGAAAGGCATGTCCTTAACCGTAGATAAAGGTTCGCAGAACGGGGAGGATGGGTGGGGCGGTAAGGAATCTAACACTAACTACTGTTTCTTACAGATATATTGTTACCGTAGATAAGTAACTTGTGCATCTGAAAGAAATAGGTTAGTGTTAGATTCCTTACCTTAGAATAGATACCCTAGCAATACCAACCCTGGTGGTGGTTCTGCGAACCAAGATCACACCAGAAAGTCCTGGAGAACGGAACGGCCGAAAAAGCCATCTCTCCGGACTTGGCATTCCAGGCAGTAGTGTCTAGCAAACGTGTGCAGCGAGGCCCATGTAGCTGCCTGCAGATGTCCTGCAAGGGGACTCCCCGACCCAGGGAAGTAGTAGCTGCCGTGGTCCGAGTGGATTGGGCGCACAGCCCAACAGGAGGCTCCTTTTTCGCCAAGGAGTAGCAAACCTTGATGCACAAGATGGCCCACCGAGAGATGGTCCGCTTGTGCACCACCCGTCCCTTCTTTGCGCCCACGTAACCAACAAAGAGCTGGTCGTCCACCCGGAACTGGCATGTGCGGTCCAGATAGAATGAGAGCACACGTTTTGGGTACAGACGGCGGAGCCTTTTTCCCTCTTTCGAGGGATGCGGATAGAAGGTGGGCAAGGTGATGGACTACCCGATATGAAAGGCTGTGACCACCTTGGGCAGGAAAGGACGAGTCCTTAGAACAAACTTATCCGGATGGACAGAGAGGAAAGGAGGTTTAGAAGATAGAGCCTGGAGCTCACTCACTCTCCTGGCAGAGGTGATGGCAACCAGGAATGCAGTCTTAAGAGTCAGAAGACGAAGAGGACTGTTATGAAGTGGCTCAAAAGGAGCGCACATCAGATAAGTTGGAACAAGATTCACAAAGGCATCATAAAGGGAACGGGAGGGAACATGTGTGTGATGCCTTTCAAGAATCTATTTACACCAGGGGAATTGAAAAGAGAAAGCTGATCAGGAAGCCTTAAGAAGGCTGAAATTGTCGAGAGGTAGCCCCTGGGCAGGAGAAAGAAGGAAGAGGAGAACCTCTGAAAGGGGGGCAGAGAGTGGATCCACAGCCTTTGCTGTGCACCATGCCACAAATTTGTTCCACCTGCAGGCGTATACCATTTTTGTGGAGGGACGCCTGGCTGGCAGAATCACATCGCAAACTTCAGGAAGCAAGTCAAATGGCCTCAACTGCCCCGGCTCAATCTCCACGCATGTAGGTGGAGACTGGACAGGTTCGGGTGGAGGACCGTCGCCTGCTGCTGCGACAGAAGGTCCCCCTGAAGAGGCAGACGAATCGGGGTATCGACTGACATGCTAAGTAGCTCGGGATACCAGAATCTTCGTGCCCAGTCCGGAGACACAAGGGTGACTTGGGCCCGGTCTCGCCTAATCTTCTTCAGCACTCTGGGCAGAGGTGGTATAGGCGGAAAGGCGTACAACACACCGCAGCTCTACTCGCGACGAAAACGTCGCCGAGCGAGTGCTGCCATCATGCACCGGCTTCTGAGTTTGTCCGCCCTGGCATTCAGGGAACTTGCCAGGTGATGAACCACCAGGGTGACGCCCTGGTGTTCCAGCCATTGCCAGAGGCGCAGAGCCTCCTGGCAAAGAGTCCACGACCCCACCCCGCCCTGTTTGTTGCAGTACCACATGGCGGTGGTGTTGTCTGTGAACGCCTGCACTGCACTTCCCCGGGCAGAGGGAAGGAATGCCTTCAGTGCATGTCGGCTCACCCGCAGCTCCAGAAGGTTGATATGGAGCCGGGACTCCGCCAGAGACCAGAGGCCTCTGATCTCCCTCTCTCCCATGTGGCCCCCCTATCCCAGGAGGGACGCATCCGTCACCACTACATGCTCCGGTTGGGGTAGGGAGAGAGATCTTCCGCTGACCCAATCGTAGTTCGTGAGCCACCACTGCAACTGACTCGCAGTGCCCTCGCTGATCAGGACGTGGTCGCGCTGATCAGGACGTGGTCGGACAGGTTGCCCTGATGCTGTGCACCCAGAAACTTCAGGTCCAACTGCAGAGCCCGCCTCCGCCACCTGGCGTGATGCACCAGAATGATGCAGGAGGCCATCAGCCCCAGGAGCCACAGTGTAAACCTGACCGAAACTCTGGATAAAAGCTGAAAGATCGGACTCAGAGCCTGAATAGCCCGAACCCGCATTTCGGGGGGAAAATCCGAAACTGCGCCGAGACAGGAACCGTCAAATGAAAATGACCTTCTGAGAGGGGCACAGGTGTTACCGGCACGTTGATGGAGAACCCCAGCGAGTGCAGGAGGTCGGCAGTAGTCTGGGACGAGCCCGCCTTCAACAACAAGTCGTCGAGATAAGGGAAGACTGAAACCGCTAATCTGCGCAGAGGAGTCGCGACCACCGCCATCACTTTTGTTAACACCGAGGGGCGCTGGTAAGGCCGAAGGGGAGCACGGTAAACTGAAAGTGCTCGTGGCCTACCGTGAACCGTAGGTAGCGCCGGTGGGCCGGCAGGACGGGGATGTGGAACTGCGCGTCCTGCAAGTCCAACGTTACCATCCAGTCTCCTGGGTCCAGGGTAGCTAGGCCCTGAGCCAAAGTCAGCATCTTGAACTTCTCCTTCCGGAGGAAGCCGTTGACGCTACGTAGGTCCAAGATAGGGCGTAGGCCTCCTTTGCCCTTCTTGGGTACCAGAAAGTAATGGGAATAGCAACCACGTCCTACTTCTGGCCCAGGAACACGCTCGATGGCCCCCTTAGCCAAGAGGGCCATAACTTCCTCCTGCAGAAGTTTCAAGTGATCCCCCGACATGCGGTGGTACTGCGGTGGCATGGCTGGAGGGGTCGCCTCGAAGGGGAGGGAGTAGCCCCTTCGGACGATTTGCAGCACCCACCTGTCTGACGTGATGGTGTGCCAGTGGAGGAGGGGATGGCGAACCCTGCCCCCCACTGGTGTCGAATGGGTCGGAAATGCCGGACCAGGAAGGCTTAGAGGCAGATGCTGCGGGAGCGGATGTGAACTGACCCTGCCGTTGTCCCCCGGCACCGCCACGGCGGTTACCACGTCCACGTTGAGACTCGTTCTGCGGCCTGTGGCTGGCTGGATACGTGGGGGTGCCCCTTCCTTGGCCACAAAAGGGGCGAAAAGCGAAAGTTTGCTGCTGCTGGCCTAGGCCCAAGGACTTGGCCATAGCCCTGGAGTCCTTGAAACGTTCCAGCACACTATCCGCTTTGTAGCTAAAAAGGCGACGGCCATCGAAGGGCATGTCCATGAGCGTGGCCTGGACATCCCACGAAAAGTTGGCGGACCTCAGCCAGGCGTGGCGGCGAACTGCCACCGTTGTTGCAATCGCTCTACCCAGCGAGTCCGTGGTGTCAAGTCCACATCTACTTGAGTACTGTGCTGTATCCCGCCCTTCTGCCAGGGCTTGGGCGAGCTTTGCCCGGGCCTCCTCTGGACACTGTGGCAGAACGTCCGCAACCGTATCCCACAGAGAGTGGGTGCAACGGCCCAAAAGGCAGGCGGTGTTGACAGACCGCGGCCCCAAACTCAGAGAGGAGAACAGTTTCATCCCAAACTGATCATACCTTTTGGATTCCCAATCCGGAGGAGAAGTCGGGAATGCGGTCTGGGACGTAGAGGCATGGATCACCAGGCTCTCGGGGGTGGGGTGCACAGAACGAAAGCGATGGTCGCACAGAGCTGGGTGGTGGCGTCGGGCCACGTTCGGATCCACAGGGAGGCCTGTGGAGGGCTTGGACCAGGTGCCGAGCAGAATGTCAGTGAGGGCTTCGTTAAACGACAGTAGAGGCTCCGAGGCGCTTGCCTGCGGTTAGAGCACATCAGTGAGGAGGTTAGTCCTCACGGCCGCTACAGGGAGCTCAAGAGCCAAGGCCTTTGCCGCCCTGTTCAACACCACGCTGTAAGTAGCCCCCTCCTTTGAAGCCACGGAGGGAGGAGAGACAAATCCAGTGTCAGGCGAAGTGTCCAGACCACTGGCCTCCCTTAGCTCTTCTGCCCAGTCCCGACTCAACTGGCACCACAGTGTCAGAGGGTCCTCAGACCCCTCCCAGTCCTCCTCGTGATCCATCTCCTGATCATCAGGTAAAAATGATGGAGCCGGGTCGAAGGTGAAGGCCTCACCCACCAGCGTCTGAGACAGCGCCGATCAACGCCGGACCCGGGCTGAAACTGGGGTCGACGTCGTCCGGAGATGGCGAAGGGAGCGACACCCTTGGGATCGGCGCCAGCGGAGGAGTCTTAAGGTCGACTGGCGACGGCCCGGATCCAGGCCTGGATCCTGCGGAGCCGGGACCGGAGTCGTCAGCCCACTAGGGCTCCCAGTCGGTCCCGCGGGCCCATAGGCGCCTCAGCAGGTTCCGACGGAGGGAAGCATGACCTCATGGCCGTGAGGGAAGCACTGTCCTCCTCCGGAGTCGCTTGCAGCCCAGGGACCGGTGGGTATGGAGCTGGACGCGGCACCTGCGGCTCCGACGGAGCCATGTGGGCGGTGTCGCCCGAACCCCTAGCCGCGTCGGGGGGAGTCGGAAGAGCGATGACGCCTCTTCGACTTCTTTTTTGAGCCCTCGACTTACCTGAGGACTTGGAGCCCGACGAGTGGTGTAGGCTCATCGTGAGGCGATGACTGCGGCTCCGTGACCGGTCCCTCAACTTCCAACTCGACCGGGACCTCGAGCGGCGCGGAGCCGAATGCCGGATCTCGAGCAGCTTACGGGACCGCTCCCGTCTAGCCTTTGAGGTCAAGGTCCGGCAGTCGGGAACAACTTGTCATCGTGGCCGGCCCTGAGGGAATAAAGGTACCGACGGTGGGGGTCCTCGCAAGGCTTAAAACCAGGCATCGCAGTGGCACCGCGAGTCGAGGGTCGACTCGAAAAGTGATCAAAAGAGATCAAAAAGTTAGTAAAAAATTGACTGGAGTACTGCTGTTCCCGGATCTGAGCTTGCTGGAGCGGAAAAAAAGACGAACTGACGTCAGCGCGCGAGGGCGGCGTCTAAGTACTCCGACGACATTATCCCGGCGGTCATGATACCGACAACGGACGCAGAGGAGGAGGTCAGCAGACTACGCCTAGCGACGCGCAGGGGTACTGCTGACAAAAGTTTTCCGGATCCAGTCGGACGCCTGGGGATATTCTAAGGTAGGGAATCTATCACTAACCTGTTTCTTTCAGATATGCATTGTACAGGTGGTGGAGCCAAGATGGCCAGCACTTGGATTTAAATAACTTTGTAGGAAGATCATTGGGGCCCGGAGCCCCATCTGCTGTATTGTACTCTGATGGCAGCTGCCACAATTTTTTCCTTTCTGATCGCCTCTAATTAGGTCTTCTTAGGCACTTTCATTGTTCAATCCACAATATAGTGTTGTGATATGTTCCTTCCATGCCCCAGGGTATAATATTTCCTGTTTCCGGTCCTGCGGGGACCTGCCTTGGCAGTTCGGGCTGGACTGTTCCCATGAGGCAAAGGGTCAAGACTGATTTGCTTATGGCCAGGTCTAAACTGGGCTGGTATGGCGAGCAAAAGAATGATGGATTTAACCCAGATCTCTTGACTCAGGGTGAATGTTTTGATTTGTTCTGCATTCCGTCCATCAATTGTCTCCTTTAATTTTTTTTTCCTTAAGCATCCTACTGAGGCTACATAGAAGGCTTTCAGATCACCTTTAATTAGGTCTTCTTAAGCACTTTCATTGTTCAATCCACAATATAGTGTTGTGATATAGTCCGTCCATGCTACCAGGGTATCATATTTCCTAGCCTCATGTTATGTTAGGTGCCAATTAAATTTACATAGGCCTAGAATTTTCTTGAGTCACTAGATTTACAGATTGAGAGGAGTTTCTTGGCCTTGTACACCCTAAGTTTTTCCAACTCTCCATCATTCTGCAATACTGTGTGCCAATGTTTGTTCTGCTCCTTTTTTAGATCCGTTGAAAACAATTGGTTAACATGTTTTTGACTGCCTTGTCTTAGGACCTTTGGCAAATTCTTACAATTACCTTTCTCAAAAGAGATGGATGATTACAATCGCTGCCAAATTCAATTGTTAACTTGTCTCCATTGAACACTGAATTCACATAGAATGAACCAATTATTCATCTGACTTATTTCCCCACTCTTTTGCTTCTTTGTGGATGAGGTTACCCATTTGAGCCTTTTCAGCTTCCGTAAAGCAACAATTTATCCTAGATAAATGTTACGGACCTATCACTTTATTTCCAGAACTAATACGATGCTTTGAGTGAAAAGGTTGCTATCAAAAGTTTCCAATATTTTTAAATCTTCAATTTTAAAAGCGTATAAACTGGCAAACGTATAGTCAATTTTTCTTTCTAACTGTGAGCAGTTATTCTGGTCGTTTTCAAGGTTTGTCTGATGGAAGTCTACCATTTAGACAACACACTCCTATATTGTATAGAAAATTCTCAAAATCCATATTTTATCTTGTTTTGATTTTGGAATACACACTGAAGCATGCAGTAACTTGAGTCTAGAGCTTCAAATGCTTCATTACTCAGATTACCAGCAAATAAATTAATATTGAAATCTCCAGTTATTAGTTCTACTCAAGTGTAGTACTCCTTTACCCATTACAACTGATCAATAATTTCAGATAATGCTACTTTTTTTGCATTCTGTGCAAGGATTAACATAGGTATTTAGTATTAAAATCAACGCTTGTTTTGTAGTTTGTTTTCTAAACTTGAAGGAAATGGCTTTTAAATATTGCTGATCAATTAAGATTGCCATTGTTACAAGGCCCAACGATACACCTATAAAAGTTATCAAGCTTCTAACCGAGTGACTGATTTTCCCCAGTGTAATTGCAGGGATATATATTGACTGATACCCATTTATGAGAGTAGGCTCGACATACCAAGTTTCTTGGTAGCAGAAAATATTACGCAATTTAATTAGTTGAAGTGTGGTATCCATTGTCCCTGTGTTGACCTGCTACATTCCAATACCCTACAAGTATGTTCTTTGGTTGAAGTACCGATTTCTTTGAGCCCATTGGTGCTATTATTGAGCTAGGGACTAGTTTTCAATAAAAGGGGTGATGTGGGCTGGACATGGATTAGCCAAGTTAAGTTCTTGCTGCTTTCCTTAGACCCGTTGATAAAGTAGTTACGTGGCAAGACCTCCATGAACCTGTGTTGCACAGGATTTGTATTCCAGAGTATGTTGGCCCTCCCTGATGGGTGTCACCTATTGCCGCTTTTAATAGGAAGGCCTTGCCAATTCCCTGGATTAACTAGCCTGTCTCATTGATGTTAACGGGGTGGGGTACAGCAGCCTCAGATGATTCTAAACAATTATGGCCCCAGGTTGCATCTTTTTATCCATGGGCATACATCTTCCCAGCAAGCTCATGCAAAAGCCAAGTGACTACAGTTGTGTCGGGCCGATGTTGGCATTATAAAGCCAACTCTGTCTATATCCTCAGAGATGATGTGACATATCACAGGCAGGGCCTTGAAAAAGATGTACTAAATTATCTTGAATAAGGATATCAAAGTGACCTTTAGATTATACTGCTGTGCAAAAAAGAGCTGCTGATTTATTATTTCTTTGTTCCCTACTTTAACATTAGATGAATTTAAAATGCTCAAACTTGGTCACTTTTTTGTTCCTTAAGACTTTATCCATTAGTACCTCTAGTATCAAAGTATATATCTGATCTTGTTAGACCTACCTCTGTTGAAACCATTTACAGGCACACATAATTCAAGCACTTGTACAGAACACAAATGCACTGTCCGGCACAACACACCAAACTGAAGTAGGCCAAGGGCAAGTTAAGCCCACAGCAAAGGAACTTTAAATGAATGATACTGTAGGCCTGACTCCAGTGACACAGGGAACAAGGCCAACTCACTACTACTGATCACTACACAGTGTGCTGCCTCCACTGCTCTTGTGCTGCTGAACTCATGCCAAAGGCAATGGCTCTTTACCACTATAAGGGTAGTGCTTGGGTGCCCCTTTCAGTCCAAAAAAGACTGCAATCTGTGTGACAGGCCTATGTCATAGTCCATGTTGACACATGACAAAAAAAATTAGCAACCAGGAATTTAGACCTCATTACAGTTGGGCCACTCAGGGCAGTGGTACACATTCATCACCATGCAAAGGACTTTTTCATCGTAACAACTGTCAAATGCGAACATGAATCACATTTCATTTCCACTCTCATACCTTCCACAATTACAGCATCATAGGGATGATTGTTGTCTTTAACCTGAAAAATTATTTCATAAGCCACTACCTGTTTCTGAACTCCTATTTTATTTTTACAACATTTCAGGAAATTAGCTTTTTTTTTTTTTTTAAACAAACCCATTATGAACTACCCTTTCTAGCATTTTCCCAATGTCCCTGTTTCTCACATCTAACAATTCTCCTTTAAAATTTGCTTTGGCTTTTACCTTCACTTTTGCTTACTTCACAAATAACCTCGTTATTCAGTTCATCTTCTATATATGCACCCCCTTTTCCTTTTTAAGTTCACTGACGTGGTTAACTATGTGTTCCACACTCTTTGCCACAGCAATCACTTCTTCAAATGGTGGTTCGTCCTTAATCCTTATTTCTTCCCTTGTTTTCTCACTTTTACCATTCAAAACAAACTTATCTCTTATTCTTTCTTTAATTGAACAGGCAAACTTACATTTAGATGCTAGTTTCCGTAGGCTTGTCATGTAGTCTTCAAACAACTCCACACTTCCTTGAGTCCTTAATCCAAAACGATACCGATCAAATTTCGTACTTAAACAGGGAAGATAATGCAAATCCAGTTTTCATTGTCTTTCTCCTTAGCTGTTGGGACGCATCTGCCCGGTCTCTGGCGTCTCACCTCCATTAGGTCAATTACCTTCTCCTACAATTCTTGGCACATGCAACCACTTCCTCAACTTTTTCAGGTAAATAAGACATTATTTGACTTCGAGAGGTAATGCGTCTGTTTAACCCAACAGTCTCATTAGTCAATTTTTCCATGCTGGGTATCACGCCCTGAGAACTCCCCATTTCTTCATTACCAACTGAGGTGAGCAATGTCCATTGCAGGTATTATTACATCACCGCCATGCATTTTCACGCAAGAGGTTTAAGTCTTCTCTGCTATTTCTTTTCCAGTTTCTAAAAAGGCCCATTTGTACTGGGAGTACTTATATTTGCACCTTGTTCTTTATATATGTGTTTTCCTTACCATCTCTAGCATCTCTTCATTTAAGAATGGATTTCAGGCTCAGTTATGAGTAGAATCCCGATAATGATCCTGTTATCTTCGGAGGGATCGAAACGTCGATCCCTCCGAACTTTGCCTCCGTGTGGTTCCTGGGCACTTACCTTGGGTGGTTCCTTGTGTCCCCAGCTCCTCTGAGGCTCCTGGGCCAAGTCCTGACTTTGGTCGCAGTTCGCAATCCACTTTCTTAGTATATTGTTTGATCTCCCCCTGGCGACTACTGTATTTTGTGCTTACTTACTTTTTTACAATTGAAGTATTGTTGTGTATTTGTGTTTATATATCCGGGTAGGAGATATACTAATGTATTAGCCTCTTAAGTGCTTCGAACGTTCGGCGGCCGACGGCACCACTACCTCAGGAGTGCTGCCGTCGGCCATTGAACGTTCGAACCTCATAGCTGTAATGGAACGTCCAGCACTGGAGCTGGACGTTCCATAGCTGTTATGAGGTTAGTGAGTGTTGTGTAATAAATAAACAGTTTTATATAAACATTGTGTGGTTCTTGTTCGTTTAACATACACTATATAATTAGAACTGGTAAAACACGCTGCTTAACATTCCTGGCTAAGCCTGAAGGATGCTCTCCAAAACTACCACTTTGAGATCTTTCTATGCTTGTCTAATACCACTAAAATCACCATAAGGGTTTCCTGGATTAGTGCAAGGTACCTCACTTCAGTAAGTGCACACCATAAAATAAGCCCATTAAAGATTAATGGGGTGACCGAGTATTTCACAGAACCTGGTAGACTATGACAGTATGTATTAGTGGTTGGTTCAGTCGACCAAGGTAGGATTTCTTTAATACTTATATTTGCCTTGATCACTAGGAAAAACCAACCAAGTATATATAGTCCCTGTTATATACATGTATGTGTCCCCAAATGTCGACGTACTGAACAGACATTCCGCATTAGCACTTCACATATTGGTGCTCAATGATAAAGCTATATGTTACTTCAGATGCTTAACGAATACATTTTTCTTTCCTTCTCAATCTGTAATGTAAATGTTAAATGTCGGTATTTGTGGATTACACTGCACATATCTATGTATGTAAAGATATATGGTATTGAATTGTTTAGTCCTTTTTTTGTATATATAGTGTGTTATTCGATATAGGACTAATAATATATCGTTCAATTTTTTTAATTCACTGTCAGTCTCAGTGTTTTTGTGTTTGTATGGTATATAATAGGAACTATATATCCGAGATTGGTTTTTGCTAGTGATCAGGACAAATGTAGGTATTAAAGAAATTCTACCTTGCTCGACAGAACCAACTACTAATATATTCTGCCATTTACTAAGCCAGCCTCATACAAATACTAAACACATTGCAGCTAAGATAAGCACAGGTTTATTTAGTTGCTTTTTGTGATTCACCCTGACAAGGACTGTTTTCATTGATTGGGACTCGCCCCCACCAAATTAATAACCCAATTTCTTACAGCATGGATGATGAAAGGAAGAGAGAGGGGGATGCAGGGATAAGCAGAGGGATAAAGAGAGAAAGAGGGAGAACAAGAGCAAGCAGAAGAGAGGGAGACCAAGAGTCAACCAGAGAGAGGTATACGGCAAGAGATGAGGAAGAGAGAATGTGACCACTAAGAAGCTAGAACCCTGTTTAACAAATATCAAGAAAAAAAGTTGGGAACGTTAGAGAATAGCCCTAATCACTCACACCCTTCCTTGGAATATGACCTTCTTTCCGATTACTTTTATTAATAGACCCTCCTTTTTATAAAAGCCCTCTGTCTTCGTCTGATCCCTACTGTGGTCTGTTTATTCCCATCAACTGGCATCTTTTTTTTTACCCCAACTGCTCCCCCTTTAGCGTCCCGACTTTCACTTACTCCGTTCCCTCTAAATCCCCACCTTCTGACTATTGGAAATTGCTGACATTAATTCAAGCGTTCCTTTCATCGTACTCTAGTTACAGTAAATGTTCTTAGTGAAATGGGTATGCCCAGACAGGAGTCCCTTGCTAACTGTGCCATAGGACCCTAGCTATCCCTCACCGATGAATCCTAAAGTAGGCCAAAAAAGGTGTAGGAGTTCTTGTGTTCCCTTGTGAAGTGGATCTGGCATGGCAGTTTGGGCTTGATTTTTACTGTTGGAGAAGGACCAAGAATGATTTGCATATGATTAGTCTGTCTAGAAGGGCACAGTGGGCAAAAAATTACGACTTGGAACATGGCCCTGAGGGATTACCAGTTGCTGTGCTTAAATAAAGCAACCTGTTGATCGCTTTATTGCTGTTGCAGTTTATTTTTATGTGACCACTTTAAAACCTGACCGTTCTGCTATCAAAACCAAATGGTCAGGTCATTATGCCCAAAGTGACTTCTCTACTCCCAGCTGTTGCCTCAACAGCACCACGACGAACAGTGAAGCGTATTTGCTGACTAGAGCTCAGCATCTGATGGGAGAGCCACTGCACCCAGATCAAGAAGGAGCATGTTGCTGCCTGTAGTCCAGTTGGGGTGAGTGGGTATGCGGGTGCATGCAACACCACTGCATATGGGGTTGGCCTGCTCCTTCCTGAGGTCAGACAGTGACCGAGCTTTCTACACCACCACTGTTTGCAGCTCAGCAGAGTTAAGTGGGAATAGCATGTCTGCCTGGGCGAGTGCACTTTATGGAGCTCAGTACAAGTGAACACAGAATGACTCTAGTGTGCACAGACCTAACAGCACCCAGTCCCTTTGATTGGGCAAGTGCAATTGGCTGACGCGTGTACAGGTGACCACATGGGAAGCAACCACATGCAAATCAATGTACAGCTGCAGCGTATCCTCAAAAAGGAGCCACGGCTGGGTGCCAGTGACCTGCAAACTCAGAGGGTAACATGCTTCCCCATCTCATTCAGCCACATTCGCCAGAAATACGATTTTCTTTTTTATCTGCAGTGCCCAAAGCTAAAATCAATAAGCTACACATAGCATGTAGAGCACAATTGCAAAACTACTTTTGGATATTTTTTTAGAGAATGAGATACAATCATACTACATTATTGATGGCGGACTATTAATGTGTCCTTGGCTGGTACTAACAGTACTGATGTTTGTGCGCCCAAATGTTTAGTATTGGAATAAAAAACAATTCATCACGTAGCTACCCACCGCTTTAAAATTCCAATTAATTAAAAATGATAGCTGAAAACGTTTGTCTGATTACTTACCATATTTACACGTTTCTTTAAATGTCCTTGCAGTCCATTTAAAAACTGACCGTTTCAATAACAGTAAAGTCATGAGATTGCAGATTTCTCTCCAGAATCCAGGAGTAATAATGAGTAAGATGTTAAACTCAAAGAAGGGTTCTTTTCTTGGAATATTTACTCGAAAAAAAATGTTTATAAGACTCTTGGACTAAGGATACTGCAGGAAAACTGATGGAGGCTTTGTAAATTCCTTGCCTGTGCAGGCAGCACATACGTTCTATGTACAATATTCAATAGTGTGACATGGAGAAGACAAACAAATTGCCTATACACACTGCTCAAGACTAACCACTGCATCATTTTGACAAAGTGATATGTTGCTTACCTTCACTGGATCCGCTTCTTCGTTTACTAAGTTGATTTTACCTTTAATGTCTTCGTATTTTTGCTCAGACTCTGCTAGAGAGCGTTTCAAGCCCTGCATTTTTTCATTTGCCCGCTCCATTTCAGCCCTAACACATTCCATCTTGTTCTTGTTATCTTGTGCTTCTTCCTCCTGTCGACATTTAAAATTTGAGAAATGTAAGTTGTTGCTTTGGCTAGGCTAGTTATCTCAATATTAGCGCCAAAGCTTGATGACTGCACAGTGAGATGCCAAGTTTAATGGCTGCATGCTGGGATGTCATTCTGTGGACCCAGAGCCACTAGAATTATGCAGCAGCAGAGGACCAAATAATGCAACAGGGGTAATACAGCAAGAAAATTCAAACTATGCAGTGTGTTATATGACAGTATTATTTAGCTAGTTTTAACACATTGATATAAATAAAAACGATCATATAGAAAATAAATTAATACGTTTCATGATAGAAGAACAGTTTACAAATTTATCAGATGTTCTGCAAATGTTATTCACAAGCAAATAATTATTTTGTCATGCAATGGAAGAAGAGAAGATCACTTTATTAAAGCATTCGCTTATGAGTCCCGGAGTAAAATAATTTGGGTGAAAAATAGGTTTCATGCGGGAGAAAAACATCACTTATGAATTTCATGTAAAAAGACGTACGCCTTTTATTATATGTATTCCAGTCATATTTTTGTACTGACCCTCAATTTTCATTTTACTCTGTTCACACTAAGGGGCTATATGAGGTGTTTCTTTTTCAAACATTCTACATTCTTAAATAACTATATTTTCTTTTTAATTCAGATCGCAAAAAAGTATAGTCCAGTGTTACACTCACCAAGTTTGAGAAAAAAATAAACTTCTCCAGCTATCTACAACAAAATTGATATGTTATATAAAACAAACATTTGTAATGCAATAGGTCTTGCATTACTGAATGTTTGAGCTATTGGTGTTGCATTATTATTAGCAATCCCAATAGCTCAAACTTTAATAATGCGGGACCTATTGCATTGCAAATGCTTGATTTCTTTATATGGGGATTTTGTTGTTTTCCTTAAGCAGAGAGAAGCACACAATACATTAAGATCCCTCATGGTGCTGTTGAAATGGGAGCAAGCCTATTACTTCTTTACAAAAGACCCAGAGCAAGTCAACCTAGTTTGTCAGGAAAGCAAGAGAAGGGGTACTAGGTGGTGAACCATAGGTTAATCGTCAATTTTAGCTCATGGAGAGTACATGTGATTTTATCATTATGCTATGAGCATTTGTCCCCTTGGTTTGGTACTGCAGTGCCTTTATTAAAATTCCATGTTACTTGTTATTTTGACCATATATAATGGGTCAGTAAACTCTTAGCCAGCAGAAAGGCTTCCTTTTACACAAGCCCATTGGTGGAAAAAACCATGTTTTTTACTCACAGAATGTCTGCTTTGTTCATACAGTCTGGATAGAAAACAATTTCAGGTCTACCAAGATCACTCAAAGTGCACATAAGCATTCCAGAGCCATGTAATCCCTTAACATATAGAAATTGACGATTTTGTGCACCATATTTAGGTATTGGGTAAATTGGCTGCATTGCCTCCAAGAGAGGGACATTTGCTGTTCTTCATCTCATGCTGCCACACCCTCATTGCCATGGTTGGTTTCTTAGCCAACAATCTCCAGCAGACCTGTGATGATAGAAGGCCAAGGTGGGAAGTCAACAGAATGACTCCTGATCCTCGTCAGGAAGATAAGATAACTGTTGGTAAGGAGCAGCTATGCTTTGGTACTGAGATGTACTTTTTTTATTTCTAAAGGCACAGTCATTTTTCCAGACGGTATGGATACTTCAAATTGGTGAATAGGTAAATATAAGTGTCTAAGATGTGAGAAGTCTCTGCAAAGATCTCAATCGCCCAAAGTAGATATCAGAAGTTCGCCCAACCCAACCCATGCCTTGTCTTTGCATTTTTGTACTTTTGTTGTTACCATCATGAACAGTAGAGCATAGATACTACTATGCAACGACAAAAACAGGACAGGGTGAACTCACACAAAAGAAAAGACTACTTGAAATCTGTAGTGGCTGATCCCTCGAGTGCTACTTGCTGGAAATGGAAACCTGCATGGCTCAGCAAAACTACATGGTTTAATTTCATAATAAAGTATGTTTGCCATTAAATCCTGAAATATCACACCCATGGACCTTTCATTATTTAAAGCTCTCATATGTTCGAAATCTAGCCCAAGTACCTCATCCTCCAGGTTTTTACTGAATATTGTAGGATTTGTAGTCATGCTAGTACCTTATAAAATTAGCACTGAAATTCCCAGATTACCAAAAGACCTTAATTGGATGCCCTATTCACAAATGGAACTGTGAAACTTTCGACGTCTGACTAAGAAATCCAAGTTGCTGTGAACACCTTCCAACATTATACTCCTAAGCACTGGGCTAACCAATCGTTGAACCACACTTTTCACAAAGCTCATGCAGGACTGACTGGGCTGGACAAAGGAAACCCTGGTATACAGTGGCACACACCCGCTCAGCCTATACGGACCTGGGAGCCATCTGAGGAAGCGATACAGTGGTTATAGGTGTGATTTGCTGTTGCAGAAAAGTGAATTGTTTGAAACATTAAAAAGGGGCGAGGCTCTGTCCAAACTTCCCGGGCGCGAAGTGGGGTGTGCATGCATGTTTTAAAATGGGATGACACGAAAGTGTTTTCCGGGAAGACTTCTCGTTCCTTCTCTGCTCTGGGCTAGAACATTTTTAAAAAAGTGCATCGCAAGCATGGAGGGTGCTCAGGCAGCATTACAACTCAGAGGTGCGTGCGAGAGTGGAAGTTCCATAAAAACCAATGCGTCCAGGCAAGTTAGTTAACATTAGTGCTGTGAATCGGAAGTGCTGTCCGTACTGAGGACCTGCACTTCTTTAAAGTGAAAGCGAGAGTACCTTGCTTTTAGCTCTGCTGCAATACATTTCATGGAAGAGTACCAGCAGTTTTCAGGAGCAAATAGGCACTCTCTTCCAGCACTTTTTGTATTTCCATTTAAAGCACTGGTTAAAAGGTCAGATTTCCAGCCAGATCACTAAACTCCGACCGCGTGACTCTCAATCTGGACAGTCTATTTAAAATGGGGGGGCCGGGGCGGGAGTCTGTTCTTCAGAGAGACTCCAAAGTTTGGCTTATCCTTCTGGAACTTTTTATGGAATCTCACCCCAAGAAGAACGGGCGTTCCAACACATGTCAAAATAATTGTTCTACTCCAACTCATTTTCACTCTGGAAAAATAAAATGATTTTCTAACTCCTGATGCTCATCGACTGCGCATTCTACATTGGAACAGGTTTAGTTGTCCTGCTGCTGCTGTTCCATGCACTCCATTCCTTTTCAACCCGATTCTCCCAGTACAAAGTAAACAGACGGAATGGTCTGGGTGGAGTTCACATCACCACCAGCGAAGAGGGGGGGCACTGACGCTAACCTTGCGTTCAAGTGTGCGACCTACCCGTTTCCTACCCTGAACCTTGACCCCGGGATATTCGCGACTCTCTGATCCGGTGGGATTACCGGGGCTAATGCTGCACACCTGTGTCTTTATCTCCTACAGCGCGCAAACACTGCAGAGCATCCGTTCCACCTAATTGCAGAGCTTTTTAACAAAGGAGTGCTCTTTTCAAAGTTTTTGGCACTTTCGGACCTTGCATGGTATCGACAGCTTCACATGCCCCTTCTAACCCAACGCTGTCTGCAGCCAGGGCAAAACTGCAACAGGGGCACAATACTCTATCTGCGCTTACCCAAGTCTGGCCTTTTGAGTCGCTGACTCCGGTACTGGTCCCTGGGTTCTGCAGAGCTTATTTCGGTCATAGGAGTGCAATAAAGACGCTTGAGTCCCGGATGATACAAGCAACTCTGACAGTTCAGCTCTCCCTTCAAACATCAGCAGCTTGCTGTGGAGGCTGCTGAGGGGAGTGTGACGTCACCGCCCCGCACGCCTAGGCGGGGGGAGGCTTCCCTGGCCGTCCCGCGACATAGTGAGCCAGAAGACTTTACCTCTGCCCAAGTTTCTCTTTGGGAAACATAAACCAGTCAAACTCAATGTAACGTTGCACCATTTACCACGCCAAAAAAAGAGTGGTTATCCTAAAGAATGAAGAAACAAAATTCCAGAACCTCTTCAATTTGGCACACACCATAGAGGAAAGGTTGCGCAGCCCATCCTTAAATTAAAATAGAAACTACTGATGAAGAAGCCCTTGAGTGGGGCGCGCGCGCGGCACTGTGAGCCATGGCCTATTGGTGTCTATTACGCTCTTGGTGCGCCTAATAGACACCAATAGGCCGTGGGCAGAGCAACGCACCAGCCTTTGGCCTATTGGGTGCTGGCTTTAAAAAAACCACGCACGCAAAGGCCAATAACGTGCCACAGAAGGAAAGGCACATGCTCGTGCGTGTGCCATTCCTAGGGCAGCCTCACATCCCAGTTTTTCACTCACTAAATGTCTCGCGCTAAGCGAGCACTGCTGCGCAGTGCAACGCTAGGCGCAAGACCTGAAAAATGCACAATTCTAACATGTACCATGTTTGTATGTTGACATCTTGGGGATCTGGTGACATTTATATACCAGTCGGCATTTAGCCTTGTGATTCATGATGTTAATCAGACCTCTAAACGGTAATACAGGACCATATACCACAGTTACCAGCTATGTATTCAGTGCAGAAGTCAAATTCTCTGGTTTTAAGTCAGTATAGTATCCGTGCAACGCCCTTCATTATATGGCCATGTAATATGGCCATGTGACAAGCCCCTAGCAAATTAGATTGTGGTCTTCTAAAAATGCGCCTCCAGTTTGGATCAGGAAAAATGACAGCAGTGGAAGCCCTGATAGACCCTCCACAACTGAGTGCAGAATAGGGAACGTCTGCTCAAAAATCACCAACAATTTAACCATCTCCCGAACTGTAAAAGTTTAACAGAAAAGCATACAGACTAAAAGAACAAGTTACTTACCTTCAGCAACGCTTTTTCTAATAGAGACTCTACCTAACCGCAGATTCCTCACCTTAGAATAACCCCCAAGCATCAGACTGGATTGGGAAAATCTTGAGCAATACCTCCAAGTGCCAGAAGGTGGTGCCGATCAGCTTGGTTTCTGCATCATTGAGTCTGAAGTGATGTCATAGTGCCTATATAGGTGCCAACCTGGTACGCTGACATCAGTTTCTTTTGTGACTAGCCATGTAAATACTAATGTAACCTTTTTGACAGATGTGCAATGTATATCTTTTGTGTAAAAAGTCCAGTTCGGGCAAGGGACGAGGTAAAGTCGAAGCACGCTTCAACTCTTTTTCTTTCTGTGGGAGCGGGACTCACACAAGTGGCTTGATGACTGAGTGTCTCCGCAATTGCTCCCTTCCTCTCAACAGGAATCTCCACCGTCACTGTGTCACACTTCGAGCCGCTAGGAGCTTGAGTGAGTGCTCCCTCAAGACTTTCGTGTTCATGGCGCGGCAGTCAGGGCAGGCGTTCGGGTTAAGTTCCTGTTCGATGCACCAGAGGCAAACAAGATGCAGGTTCATCACCGACATGTCGGTGATTGGCGCCGTAGGGCTTGAAGGGGGCCTTTCTTGATGACATACCTGCCACACTAGATACAACCTCAAAACACTTTAACAGAAGCTCAGTCAAAAAGTAACTAAGGGGCAGCTCTACCTGGATCTGTGCTGAATGGCACAGAAAGAAAATAACAGATGTCAGCAGGCATGGGTGGTGCCTACATAGGCACCGCAAACGTCACTTCCGGTGCAGACTATGCCAATGACTCCATGCGTAGCAGAACAAAGCCAGCAACTAGCGCAGGTGTACTGCTCAAGAAAGAAATTCAAGATTCAGTCTGTGGTAATTTAGCAGTAAGGAATCTGTGGCTGGAAGTCTATCAGAATTCTGCAATACCACATAGCGGTGGGTTTGTTCTTGAACACCTGAACCAGCCTCCTTTTGATAGACAGAAGGAAGGCCTTCAATGTCAAGTGATTTGCCCACAGCTCCTGACGATTGATGAGGAGCTGGACTCCGCCGGCGACCAGTCTTCTGATCTCCACCTCTCCTAGATGGCCACCCCAACCCAGGAGTGACGCATCTGTCACTACTGTGAATTTGGGGTGGGGAAGGGTGAGGGTTCTGCCGCTAACCCAATCGCAGTTCACCAGACACAACTGCAGATCGTTTGCAGTTACTTCCGATATCTGGACCAGGTCAGTGAGATTACTCGGATACTGTGCCCACTAGGAATTGAGGTCCCACTGCAGAGGCGGCATATTCTAGCAATGAAATCCAAGACAGAGGCTGAAGCATCGAAATCTTAGCCTGAAAATCCTGGACTCGCCACTCCTGTGGATAGGTGCGGAATTGCACATTGTCCAGAATGGCTCGAATGAAACGAGACATACAAGAAGTAGTCGGGTGTTTTTTTCAGCGTGTTTATAATGAACCCCAGCGAATGCAGATGGTCTGCTGTAGTCTGGAGGAGGGAGTTATATGCATGGGGCAAGCCCATCTTCAGCAGCGAGTTGTTGAGGTAGGGGGAAGACTGGCACCCCTAACATACGCATATGGGCTGCAACCACAGACATCACTTTTGTGAACACTTGAGGGTGCTGGTGAGGTAAAGGAGGAGCACAGCAAACTGAAAATGTTTGTGACCCACTGTAAACCGCAGGTTATGCCTGTGGACTGGCAGGATGGGGATGTGGAAATATGCGTCCTGCACATCCAGTGCTACCATCCAGTCTCCAGGAACCAGTGCAGACAGAACGTGAGATAATTTCTCTTTTTTATTGCCAAAAGAGAGCACTTTTCCTGACGAAGCAAGAAGAGATAGTCCTCGGTCAGCCATTCTAGCATCTTTTCTTGGCTCCGTGGCCGGTTCTCAAAAGGGCTGGGCAGGCTGCTGGACTGGGTCTGGCTGATACTGCGGCCGCCCAAAGTTTTCCCTTCCACATCCGCGGTAGGAGTATAAGGACTGCTGTTATGGACGGGTAAAGACGGAAATCTCTAGGAATCTGGCAGTGATGCCGCTCTCGCAAAATCACTCTAGCACAGTATCTACATTATCACCATATAGGTAGGAGCCACTGAAGGGTATGTCAATCAATTAAGGTTGTACATTCCCCCAAAAACCCACTGGATCTTAACCAGGTATGACAAAACAGCACCACCATAGAAGTCATGGCTCTACCCAAAAAGTCCATGGTGTCCAATCCAAACAGCAGAATCCCACAATGCATGAGAATGTCGACCCGAGTCATATGGTGTTCATTGACAGCGGGCACGGCTGGTGAAGATAAAATGCACTTCCTAAAGGTGTCCATATTCTCGTATTCCATACCTGGTGGCCAAGAAATACCAAATAGAGTATTTCTTGGTTAGGGTACAATGGATCTTAATGCAAAGGGTTCCTTATCCAGTGGAGTGGTAGTGAACGCACTTGGGTGGAACTTTGCTGTTGAGGCCTTCAACCACAGACTCTCAGGGGAGGGGTGCTGGGAAAGGGAGGCTGGGTTTCCGAGGGCAGGACGATGTCAATGGGCAATCATAAGGTGCACAGGAGTTCCTGTGCAAGATTTAGCTCAGGCAGCCAGAAGTACATAGGTTAAGGTTTCATTGAAGGGGAGCATGGATTCAGATGAACCCACTCCAGGTTGAAGTACCTCTGTCAAGACATTTGTCATGACCTCAACAACTGGCAGCAGGAGAAAGAGGACTTCCGCTGCTCTGCACATTACAGTAGCAAAGGACACGCCTTCCTCTGGAACCCGGCCCAGAGAGGAATCCATGCCTAAATCTGGGGATGTATCCATGCCACTGACATCGCCCAGCTCCTCATTACTATTATCCAGATCCTCCGGGGGATCCCACACCTCCTCTTGCTCCTCATCACTGGCAGCGATGTCGAGAGGTGCCAGAGATGATAATGGGCTTGTCGTCGAGCAGCACTGGTGATGCCGGGAGGAACGTGGTCGTGGTGGGTGGAAGCACCCATGCTGGTGTAAGTCCGAATCGGAAAGGCATATCCAGAGGACCAGGCTGGCATCGAGGGAGAACCAGCTGACAGTAAGTGTGGGCGCCTCTTGGCTCCAAGGGGCCCGAAGGCTCCCCAGAGGGATTCGATGGTCCAAAGAAGGTGGGCATGGCATCATAAAATTGTTTAAATTGAGAGGGCATCACTCTTCTGGTTCAGAGAATCTTGGGGTAGCACGGAGTGGGCCCGGGTGAGGTTCCGCAAGTTGAGAACTGGAGTGGGGCCTGGAAGCACAATGTCAAGAAGTCGAAAAGTGTTTTGATTTAATTGACTTCAACAAAGAGGTCTTGGAGCAGTAATACGACGGTCCGCAGGAACGGTTCCTGGAACTGCCACACGATTGTACACAGGAATGAAAACAGGACACTGAGGGGTGCAAAGCATTCTGCCGCGCTGTTAAGAGCTTCATCGTCCATTTCAGAATCGCATTCAGGTGCAAGGACTTGCACTCAGAGCAGGCCTTTGGGTCACACCCCGACCAAATACACCAGACAAACCAGATGGTGGTTGCATCGGCAATACCCATGAGGTTTAAATCTTGAGGGTTTAGCAGGGGACATAATGCCCTATGCAAACTGGGAGGAAAGTTGAAAATTGTTGCCAAATTTTTTTTTTAAATGGTTGGTCAACAAGAGACCAACGTATCTCTCTGGGTCGGCACTGTTGACACCAAGTTTGAGAGAAACTGGTGTAAGGGCACTGGGCTGATGCCTACATTGCCACCAAAACATCACTTCTGACGCAGAGCTGAATTACTCCACCTACCGGCCCGCAGAAGTACTGTTCAAGATTTTCCAGTCTGACACCTGGGGAATATTCTAAGGTAAGGAATCTGTGGTTAGAAGCCTCTCTCAGAGATACTGTGCAACATGCAGGCAGTTTCTTCACAAAAAGAATAAAATTCAGCAATAAAGCATACAGACTTAAAATAAAAAGCCATTAATTATAATGGGGTAACCCAGTGACACTCAGAACCTGGGTATTACGTGATATGCAAATAGTGGTTCTGTTGGATTGTACTCAATCTCTTTGATTAAACAGTTACTTGGCTCAGTATTTTCTCATATATACTTTTTCATGAAAAACATAGAAATACTTTAAAGGAAAAATGCACACACCAAACGTTTTTTTCTGTACGCAAATTTGTAATTATTCAATCACTTTGCAAAGTTTTTTTCATTTTAAATATTAAAAGATCGGTTGTCCATACACATTGAAAATATAATGACAATAAATAAGTGCTGCAGTGAATAAACGTGATCTGTGACTAATGGTGACTGTTATAGTGATACAGTTTCGTGAAAATGCAATTAGATACACTGGTCCAACAATAAGTTCAATTTCCTCAAACAGTATTGTAAATCATATTTTTCTGTTGAGATGTAGTGAGGACCAATTGGTGGATTAGCGTTGACGTTTCGACCCAGCGGTATGGTGCCCGTTTATTAGCAACCGTTTCGGGTCTTCATCAGGACAAAAGGGGGGACAACCTTATAGAAGGAGACTGAGGTGTCTTATTCATAACCTCCGTGGGATGATTGTTCTCTCTTATATCGAAGCGTGGTATCTTCGTAAAAGAATTTATCACCGTCCGGTGACAAATTCGGGTTTGAAGTGCCGCAACCGCGATCACTTGAGGAGCATGACAGCAGACGTCTGTATCTCTCTCCCGTTCACCAATTGGTCCTCACTACATCTCCATAGAAAAATATGATTTACAATACTGTTTGAGGAAATTGAAGTTATTGTTGGACCAGTGTATCTAATTGCATTTTCACGAAACTGTATCACTATAACAGTCACCATTAGTCACAGATCACGTTTATTCACTGCAGCACTTATTTATTGTCATTATATTTTCCATGTGTATGGACAACCGATCTTTTAATATTTAAAATGAAAAAAAACTTTGCAAAGTGATTGAATAATTACAACTTTGCGTACAGAAAAAAACGTTTGGTGTGTGCATTTTTCCTTTAAAGTATTTCTATGTTTTTCATGAAAAAGTATATATGAGAAAATACTGAGCCAAGTAACTGTTTAATCAAAGAGATTGAGTACAATCCGACAGAACCACTATTTGCATATCATTAAAATAAAAAGCAGCGTGCACTTAGTAGACCCTTAACTAAAGTCAGACCATAGTGGGGTACATGCCTGCGCTACGCTCCTTATTATATGGGCATGCATGTCTGGTGCGTGAAACCTTCTAGTCCACCAACAGCATGGTGCTGTAATAAGATGCATCTTAGCTTGTCACAACAAAATGGTGACAGTGGGAGCCCTGATAGATCCTCCGCAATTTCGCGCAGACCAGGGAATGTTGGCTTAAAACGAACCAATAATTTAAACATCCCGCCCAACCCCCTAGTAAAAATTCGAAAGTACAGCATAGGAATGTGTGGGGTTCTTACTTCACAAACAAATGTCATAGCAGCTTAAAAAATTGAATATTTTCATGAGACAGTGGACATAAACAGTTCCAAATTTCAAACACTTCAGAAAGTCTTGAAAATGTCAAATACTTCAACATGAGCCAATAATTTTTCTCTAGCGATTCCACCACTACATCCAAGAGTATATGTGTGCTGGTTGATCTGCTTCCTCTGGGAGCATAAAACAGAAAGTCCTAACACTAATCTAAGTAAAACGTACGTGTATTCAGAATCTGGGTCAAAAAGTAAACAGCTGGCAGTACCCAAAGTGCACTCCATTTTCCCCAACAGTCGTTTCCTTGCTGTGTACAAGTCATTTGGGGTCAATTTCATGAGTGCACTGCTTCCAATAAATGTTTCTTATCTCACAATCAGAGAAGAAAAAACAAAATCCTAGCAGGCTTCGAACTCCTGAGCAATATGTAATAACTGGATTCTATATATCTTATCTCAAACAGGGCCATCACGCCGCACTTTCGTTAAGCAAACTCACCAACGAACACAGAGTCTCGCAAGTGCAGGTTTTGGAAGAAAAGCAAAGACTGCACATAAGAAGTAACTTTTAAAACCATAGACCCAGTTCTGTTCACAATGCTTTAGCAATCTACCCTCTGAGTTGTTATGGGGATATATAAAGCTCGAGAAATGAAGGGATGCTAAAACATACCCCTGCTTTAGTCCACTACAATCTGAATACCAATGTATCGTACTGGTATAATAGAATTCAGGCCCTTGTAGAATTGTGCAATTGGCTAATCATTAATAAGAGACCCCCGTGAGTACCCAGCACCTTCAACTTACCCCACTGGTAAAGGTATGCACAGAAGAAAAGGCAATAATGACCACAAATGGCGTTTCTGGTAAGAGTAGTAGGGGTTAACGTGGCCTTTGTGGAAAGCACACGAATAACAAACCGAGCATTTCTTGGTCAGTCTGCAACGGATTTTAATGCAATTCAACACAGAATGCTACACTAGGTCATAAACTTTGCCTTTCTTATTTCCAGGAAAGTCCATGAACACCTGATCATCAAGCAAAAGAAAGCGAACAACATCTGAAAGGCAAACCTCAAAGGATTTAAAGTCTGTGGACTCGCAGCAAGAAATGAATCTGGCCCAGTGATCCACACAGACCAACCTGTTAGCGGGTTTCGACCAGGAATAGGGTGGATGACCCTTCTATCCAGCTACAGAAGATCTACACTGAGTAGGAGGGCAAGAGGGCACTAAATACAGAGTTTTAACATCGACATACCTAACCCTACTCGTTCAATAGGGGGTGATATGAATCACTGGTGCAATAAAGTTGCACCTTTTGCAGAAGCTTCAAATGCTGAGGGATTAGAAAGAACATGTAGGGCAGAGCTTGCGATGCTCTGAACATGGAGGCATCAACCAGTGAAAGCGCATCTCAAAATATTCTCATCTGGGTGTGGTTTTGGCGCCTTGCAAGATAGCGCCACCGCGCTGAGCTCTTCGTACACAGGGCTTCATAGACACAGTGCCCAGTCTTCACTTCAACAGTGCCCGCTTCCGGGCCATTTGATTTCACATAATTATCATCATTTAAAACAAAAGTCTCCCAATTACATACTCTTTTTATCGCTTATATCATATTTTATCTCCTCTCTTTCCGTCTGCTCCTGACTCTGCTATTAATTTTTCAGAACAATCTCGTTAGCATAATCGTAACATCCAAATTAACAATCGTCCTAGATTATGGAAAAAGTGAAGAAACAAAGGCATCCATTTAGTATCTCATATCTTTGAAAATTACAAGATCCTTTTCTCAACTTCAAGATAAATTCTCCTTACACCTTCTTTCTCTCTGAAACAATATGGCCTTCTCTACTTATCTTTAACAAATCTAATGTCTACGTTGTTGCAGCCAACTTATCATACTTGCACCTTGCCTAAATGACTTTCATTATTATCGCCAAATCCTCAAGTCTAGTCTTTTTTATAAACTCCTTCACTCCGCGACAGACAGACCCAAATCCAAGATTGAACTACCATGAGAACTGGATTTATCGAAATGTTGACCTATTAGTTTGTGGGAAAATATTTGGTATGAAATTCACAAATCCATTAGGGCCCCAAATTCTTTAGATACTCTTGACTTTATTTTTCATTGTTTATTTATTACTCCTGTAAATTTGAACAGTTTTTCCAAGGATATGGATTTATCCTGTTGGACCTATAATTACGCTAATGCAAATTTGAAACACATGCGATTCGAATGCCCTCCTATTAATCGATTCTGGACACTGGTATGATGTCAAATTAACAAAGTTTTTAAAGTCAATAAACTCCTTTAGTCTCTAATATTTTTCTAGTTAATATTGCCACAAAATGATGTACATCAGCTCAAGCCCAAAAATTGATTTACTTATTAATAATTGAAGATTTCCACCTAAAAGCATCCAATTACAAACATGCTCATGATGTCACCTTTCAATCGCGGTGGTACGATATATGTTTCAATCATAGACTGGGCACTAATTTTGTTTGCCCAATGTCCTTTGCTATAAAGAGAGATGTATTGTGGATTTCAGTAACTTATCTGCTATCAAGGTCTAAATACTTCTGAAGTACAAAAACCGCCATAACATTCCTGCGCTCTAAGTTTCCTCTGTTCTTTCCTTATAGAGCTTCTTATCATATTACATACTGTTTTATTGTTTATGATATGTCTACAGTTATTACATATTATATATTTTCTGTATAGCTTTGTATATTGCACTGAAGGAACTCCCCTCTTTTCTCTACCTTTTCAATACTGTTTTATCACACAGTATTACTATTTCCACAGCAGTTATGATACATTATTCTCAATACCATTAAGAATCTGAGTTATCATTCATTTTTATTATTTCTATATTTTCATTTTTTTTTTTACAGTATTCGTTGTACCTCCTTAATGTTTTCTTTTCACCATTATTTATTACTCCTTGATACTATAATAAACTGAAAATAAAATTCCTTGTATCCTCATCTGGTTTACCTTGGAATGTTCATTCAACAATTATTCAGAATCCAGGTTATGTTAAGTGAAGAGGAGCCAAATTTCGTCCTGGACAAAGTCTTAAACTTAAAAGAAAAATAAAGATTTAACAATCAGCAATTATAAGAGGCACTGTTGATAGAGCTCACCTGCCGAGGTTTTACAGAGTTTATCCAAAATGTATAGGCAGACTCACAAAAACCAAGTGCTTGAGGATATAAATTGTATCACCTTAAGACACATGTTTTGAAAACAAATGTCCTCTTGGCATTCATTTTCCTTTATTCTAGTCATATTGAGCAGAAAGTACAAGTTACTTACCTTCAGAAAAAATGTATCTGGTAGAGACGATTCTAGCCGCAGATTCCTTAACGTAGAATTATCCCAAGGCGTGAGACAGGATCCGGAAAATTTTCTTTGCCAAAGCATCTCTGCGCGCCGGGGGCAGTACCACGTGACTACGCCCTGATATCGTCCGCGGGCGTGACGTCAGCGAGGTCACATAAGCCCCACCCCGGCGCGCTGACGTCAGTTTTTTTCTGAGAACTTTTCCGCACCACAACGCAGAGCCATCACAAACAAAACTGTGGAGAGTATGGGAACAGTGTGCGAAAAAAACTGAAAAAACAGAGAGGAACGAAAGGTGAGGAACAGCACCAATTGGAAAAGTGCCAGGCACTAAGGCACAGAAAGCCATAGCAGTGAAAGAGCAGAGCACCGCTCTAAGGAGCAATCTCACGAAGCTAAGACAACATCCTCCCTGGAGGCAGGAAAAACATGTGAAAAACGTAATAGCAGATGATAGACAGTCTGCAATTACAACCCACAACAGTGAAGGGCAACAAATCCGGAACAGATAAGTAACAGCAAATTACCCCATGACAACACCATCAAGGAGGGTCGTATCCACTGGAAGGAACTAAAGGCTGAGGTACAGCCAAAATACCCCAACTCTGAGGACTGCAGAGGATTCAGAAATCTTAAGCAATTTAAAGGAAAGAAGAGTAAAAGTAGGCCCCCACACTGGAAAAAAACAGGGTGTAGGGATGCAGTACACATGAACCAACCAACATTGCACCAGCAAGGAAGGGGTGGAACAATTAAACAGAACGAAGCATCCCGTCAGGGAGGAAGTGAAGAGGACACTCGTAGAAGACAAGCCACCCGGAGGGAGGCGAGCGCAGAAAACCAAGCTGAAGGTCCTCGCAGAACGGGGGGAAGGGCAGGTCGTGAAGGAATCAGCGGCTAGAATCGTCTCTACCAGATAAATCGTTACCGAAGTTAAGTAACTTGTGCATCTGATAGAAACTACTAGCTGCAGAATCCTTAACGTAAAATAGATACCTTAGCCATACCCAGAGGGGAGGAGGGCCTGCGAGAGAACCTCCCCAGTAGGAAGAAACACAGGGGCCCAGCAGGGGATATGTAATGGGGACAAGAAGGGCAGCCCAGCCCCTACCAAGCAGATGTAAGCAAGAACAAGGCGAAGGGAGGCCATGATACCCCAAACACATCTAAGGTACAAGGGACCTCCCCCAGAAAACCCCGGAGGGAAAGACAACGCCAGAGAAGTACCAAGGAAGAAAGGAACCACCCCAAACTCCAAGAAGAGGTAGAAAGGGTGGCAGAGCCCGCCACAGGAGAACACGCACAGTGAAGGGGGCAGTTCAACAGGCATCAGCCTTGAGGCAGCGGACAAGGCAGGAACGGCTCCAAAGCCAAGAAGACCAGGAGTGAGAAGAAAGACACCGTCGCGCAAAGCTCCGGCAGAACAAGGGGCAGGAGCACAAGGGTACACGCCAAGGCCCAGAGCGGTGGACCAGAAAGAGCAGGCATGCTCAGCCTGCTGCTGGTAAGTACTATGATGATTCAGAAAAGGGGGTGGTGATGAACAGAGTGTCTGAATTAAGCAGACCACTCTTACCCAGTCCAAAGATCAGGGCTTGATCCATCACCGTTTTTTAGCTCACTGCACCATCCCAGCTCAGAATTTGGCTATATGCAAATTAGTCTGACCCTGGCCCAGTGCATCATGGGAACAGGGCAGACCAAACTACCAAGCCAATTCTTATACTGGGAAGGAAACAAGCTACCGGGGACCGGTTTCTGGCATTTCAGCCGTCTTCGGCCCGGCTTGCTTGAATCCTGATGGTGCAATGAGCTAGGGACTCACATCTGAGTATACCCTTCCACCCCCTTTTCTGAATCGTTTTTGGCCACTATAGGTGTGGCAGGGTATACTCAGACATGAGTCCCTTTCTCACTGCACCATCAGGATTCAAGCAAGCCGGGCCGAAGAAGGCTGAAATGTTAGAAACCGGTCCCCGGTAGCTTGTCTCCTTTCTGGTGAAGAATTGGCTTGGTAGTTTAGTCTGCCCTGTTCCCATGATGCACTGGGCCAGGGACAGACTGATTTGCATATAGCCAGGTTCTGAGCTGGGATGGTGCAGTGAGATAAATAACGGTGATGGATCAAGCCCTGATCTTTGGACTGGGTAAGAGTGGTCTGCTTAATTTAGACACTCTGTTCATCGCCACCCCCTTTTCTGAATCGTTTTTGGCCACTATAGGTGTGGCAGGGTATACTCAGACATGAGTCCCTTTCTCACTGCACCATCAGGATTCAAGCAAGCCGGGCCGAAGAAGGCTGAAATGCCAGAAACCGGTCCCCGGTAGCTTGTCTCCTTTCTGGTGAAGAATTGGCTTGGTAGTTTAGTCTGCCCTGTTCCCATGATGCACTGGGCCAGGGACAGACTGATTTGCATATAGCCAGGTTCTGAGCTGGGATGGTGCAGTGAGATAAATAACGGTGATGGATCAAGCCCTGATCTTTGGACTTGGTAAGAGTGGTCTGCTTAATTCAGACACTCTGTTCATCACCACCCCCTTTTCTGAATCGTTTTTGGCCACTATAGGTGTGGCAGGGTATACTCAGACATGAGTCCCTTTCTCACTGCACCATCAGGATTCAAGCAAGCCGGGCCGAAGAAGGCTGAAATGCCAGAAACCGGTCCCCGGTAGCTTGTCTCCTTTCTGGTGAAGAATTGGCTTGGTAGTTTAGTCTGCCCTGTTCCCATGATGCACTGGGCCAGGGACAGACTGATTTGCATATAGCCAGGTTCTGAGCTGGGATGGTGCAGTGAGATAAATAACGGTGATGGATCAAGCCCTGATCTTTGGACTGGGTAAGAGTGGTCTGCTTAATTCAGACACTCTGTTCATCACCACCCCCTTTTCTGAATCGGCAAGTACTATGAAGCAGTGCCCCTAGAACAAGCAGAGTGCAAGACTAAGGCAAAGGCCAGGGAAATCCAGAACAATACCCAAAAGAAGACCGTTCCAGACACAGACTGACCCACGAAAAGAAGTGGGACCAGCCAGAAGAGAAAGAGGAGAAATACGTAGGACGGACCTAAGCAGTCAACCAGAATACAGGAAAATACTAGGAAAATCCTAGCCCCCCACCCCGGAGCACAAGACAGAGGACCAGGTCAACACGCCAGACAAAAAGGCGGCAATACCCCAACACAACGCTGTAGACAGGATGTCAAAGCCGATCTAGCGATGTAGCGGATACTGAGAAGTACAGAACCTGGAGCAGAGCAAGCTGCGCCGAAGCAAGACAAAAGAGACCGCACAAGCGGTATATAGGGATGCCAGGAAAGGCGAGGAACCAGAAAAAGGGGTCTGCACCCTCCCAGTTTAGGAGAGAGCTAAACAATAGCTACAAGTACACCACTTAGGGTAGGACACGTCCCAAAGAAAACATGGGAACACCTCTTAGGGAAAAAATCCTGCAGCAGAGGAATAAAGGACCTGCGGGTAGTACCACAGACAGCTTACCAATCAGCCAAAAAATACACAAATGCCAAAGGGGCTGTACCAGCAGCCAACAGTACAGTGGGGCCAACCTAGGGGCCCTGAAGGTACGTCAAACCACACAGAACACATACGCGGGCCAACCGAAACACTAGACTCCGGAAAAAAGGTGAGATAAGGCCTCCCATAAAGCAACGGAGGACCAACAAGCCAAGCTTACGGAGGGGGAGGAGGATGAAGCCAGGCAAGGAGCCGTTGAATGGCGGAGCTCGTATGGGAGTTAAATAAAAGAACCCCATCAAAAGGCAGGTCAACCAGACGCTCCCTAATATTCTCTGAAAAAAACGCCATCCCGCAACCAAGCATGGCGTCAGAGACGCCACAGACCTTGCCAGAGCTCGGCAGAGAGCATCAGCAACATCCAAGGCCGACCGAAGAATAAATGTGGCCAACTCTCGGCCATCCAACACATGGTGCCGCAGATCAGCACGGACACCTTCGTGGGAGACGCAAGACAGAAGTTACTCCACAGAATCCCACAGGCTGGGTGTAGCCCTGGCCAACACACAAAGTCTGTTGAGCGCTCGCAAAGCAGCACTAGAGGAAGCGAATATGTCATGTCCCCATGAATCCAACCACCGGGCCTCCCCTGACGGAGGAAACAACACGGAAGGCAAGGAAGGAAAAGCAGTCTGCAGGAGAGCGCCCTGGGTAGAAGGGTGGAAAGAAAGGCAATTCCTCCGTGGGCGACAGCTGTAAACTAAGCCGTCCATCCCAGTGTCCAACTGGAGGAAGAAATGGCCAGCCACTGAATAGTGGAAGATCCACGGATGAGTGGGGGCCTGAGGGGCCTCTGGAGAAGGTGAAGAAGCCTGCGGAGCAACCAACAGCGAGTTGTGGAAGAGAGTGTCCAAGGGTTGAGCCCTCCCTGGAAGACGCCGGGGAAAAAGCAACGGCGCGGCGTCCCGTCTCCGAAGAAGAGGAGACCAGTAGATGACAAACCTTCGGAGAGGAGGGGACCTCTGGAGACAAGTCGATGACCCGGCGCCGTGGAGTCCGCCACAGGCGCCAGGTGCGTCGTCGATCGGCGCTGGAGGGATCACTTGGGGCGGCCAGTCGATCTCCACCACCACTTGCGTCCTAGGAGAATGGGGCGTGGTCAGAGCTAATTGGAAATTATATTCACCTTTGTCCAAATAGGGACCCTTAATTCTAAGTCAGGATAAGGGGATTACACTCCTTAATAAACCCTGCTCACCCCCTTGGTAGCTTGGCACGAGCGGAAAGGCTTATCTCAGAGGCAGTGTGTTAAGCATTTGTGAATATACACAGTAATACAGTTAAAATCACTACGAATGGACACTACACAGGTTTTATAAAAAATAAGTATTCTTTATATAGAATTAAACACGAGACCACAAACAACAAAAATCCACAAAACTACACTTAAGATTACTTAAAAGATGATTAAAGTCTCTTAGTTCAAGTTGTTGGTAAATGCGACAAAGTTCTCAACAAAGTACCTGGATGCGTAATGCAAAGTAAAC
Source organism: Lissotriton vulgaris (assembly GCF_964263255.1). NCBI lineage: Eukaryota > Metazoa > Chordata > Amphibia > Caudata > Salamandridae > Lissotriton > Lissotriton vulgaris. The sequence continues at coordinate 271,640,896 of NC_141694.1, read as the reverse complement.
AAAAAGCTTGCAAAAGGGGAGATGAGTCGGTTCCATGACCGGGGGGGAACGCTTGCGTCCTTCCTCAATGCTTGCGCAGAGTAGGGGACTCATCGTTAGCCTTACCGGTGCGGAGTTGATGCGTAGATTCTCGGCCTGCGGGCCCGTTGTGGTGCGCAAGATGGCGCCTTCATGTGATGCGATTATCCGGTTGCTGCGAGAAGATGGTGCCCTTGATGCGGCGATGCGATGACGCCCTTGCAGCCTTGCGACAACTCTGTACTTTGGAGCCACGACAGGCCCTGCGACACGCTTCTCCGGCGATGCGATGGCGACTCTCTCGATGGAGTCACGCTTCTCCGGTGATGCGACAGCAGGCAGCTTCGATGAACACGCGCATCCAGGGAGATGCGACGAAGGCTCGCTTCTACGGCGTTGAGATGATTTCAGCTGCGGCGGCGACACGCTTCTTCTCGATACATCGTGCTTCCAGCTCCCAGCGGCACGTAAGTGACTGGAGTCAGAATTTCCAGCAAGGAATTTCAGGAGGGAGCAGAAGGTGAAGTCTTTTGTCCCCGAGACTTCAGCAGGAGGCAAGCATAGTTCAAGCCCTTGGAGAATATTCTGTAGATGACAGCCCTTACAAAGTTCCTTCTCCTTTCCCTTGGCAATGAAGCAACCACTGCAGGCCAACCCAGCAAACAGCACACTGGCAGAGGGGCAGTATAACTCCTGCAGCTTTCTTGGTTCTTCTCCTTGGCAGAAAGGTTTCTTGTTCCAGAAGTGATCAAATTTCTTGGGATCAGGGTCCCAATATTTATACCCCAAAATCCTTTGTTCTCTGCAGGCAGAGAGGCCTCTGCCTAGTTCAAACCATTTCCTGAGCACTTTGTTTACATGACTCTCTTCTTCCTTTCACTGTGGAGGGCAGAGACATCAGCCCCCGCCACAGGAGGTGGAGCCAGCACAGGGGAGGGAAGATACAGCTCTGGAGCATTCTGTTAGACATGATTCCTCCTCTCTTTTCACAGTGCAGGGCAGAGACATCAGACACGCCACAGGAGGTGGAGCCAGCATTGTAGACTGAAGGCCAGCCCTATTCAGGTCCCATGTGCAACTCCTCCCTCCCATCTAGATGCAGACCTCTCTATTCACCACTGGGCTGTCCCAGCCTGTCTCCTGGAATCCCCCAGCCCTGTTACTCACAAAACCAGACAAGGAATACACAACCCAGCAGAGGCAGGCTCAAATGGTTAAGCAAAAGTTTGTTTCCGTCCAGGGAAGACATGGCTTTACCAGTTCGGGCTGGACTGTTCCCATGAGGCACAGGGTCAGACTGATTTGCATATAGCCATGTCTGAACTGGGGTGGCAGAGTGGGCTAAAGAATGGTGATGGATTAAACCCAGATCCTTTGACTGGGTGTGAGTGTTTGATTGATTTAGATGCTCTGTCCATCGCCACCCCCTTTTGTACCGCTTTTGGCCGCCATAAGTGTGGCAGGGTATGCTCAGACGTGAGTCCCTTGCTCACTTTGCCACTGGATTCAAGCAAGCCGGGCTGAAGACGGCTGGAATGCCAGAAACCGGTCCTCGGAAGCTTGTTTCTGGTCCAGGGAAGACATGGCTTTACCAGTTCGGGCTGGACTGTTCCCATGAGGCACAGGGCCAGACTGATTTGCATATAGCCATGTCTGAACTGGGGTGGCAGAGTGGGCTAAAGAACGGTGATGGATTAAACCCAGTTCCTTTGACTGAGTGTGAGGTTTTGATTGATTCAGATGCTCCGTCCATCGCCACCCCCTTTTGGACCGCTTTTGGCCGCCATAAGTGTGGCAGGGTATGCTCAGACGTGAGTCCCTCGCTCACTTTGCCACTGGATTCAAGCAAGCCGGGCAGAAGACGGCTGGAATGCCAGAAACCGGTCCTCGGAAGCTTGTTTCCGGTCCAGGGAAGACATGGCTTTACCAGTTCGGGCTGGACTGTTCCCATGAGGCACAGGGTCAGACTGATTTGCATATAGCCATGTCTGAACTGGGGTGGCAGAGTAGGCTAAAGAACGGTGATGGATTAAACCCAGATCCTTTGACTGGGTGTGAGTGTTTGATTGATTCAGATGCTCCGTACATCGCCACCCCCTTTTGTACCACAAAGCATATATCCAGCAAAAACATATCAAAACAGAGGAGGCAATCCGTCAAAAATGGAAGGGAGACTCACGCCAATGATGCCAGGTCTAACAACAGCTATTAGAGGTTAGGCCAACTAATAAATCCCCTGGGTGCATATGTCTCACATGGGAGTCGTGTCCACCCGCTCCCTTGGTCACTTGCACCAACTGCAACTGCATATTACCAAGACTCATGTACCAAAATCCTAGTCGCATAACTACAAAAAAGCAAAATAATTTGCAACCAGAAATTACAGCGATTAAGTCCATGACGCTTAACGCCAGATCTCTAGTGAAGTACAGTACAGAGTGTGCGGACTTGATTGAGGAAAGAGATATTAAAATAGCATTTATTATTGAAATGTGGACTGACGAAGCCTCGGGTCCTGACATAGTCAATGTAACACCTCCTGGGTTTCTATGTCACACCTTAAACAGATCAGTCAAGAAAGGTGGGGGCGTAGCCCTAATTTATCACAACTCAGTGAAGGCGGGTTTTTGCACAGCTTCTAACTCAGCCTGTGAGGCACTCTCGGTTAGCCTCTCTCGGTTTGATCACCATACTTTTAAGGGCATCTTATTTTACCAGTCCCCCTGGGCCCAGAAACATCTTCCTTGCGTCCATTGAGAATCTGCTGGAAACAGGTCTATGTTCTGACTCCTTTATGATCCTGGGTGATTTCAATTACCATCTGGAAGCACTCATGGATCCTGACACATTGGCTCTCATAGACATGATGAAGAGTGGGGACCTCGTTCAACAAGTGACAGGATCCATGCACAAAGCAGGGTAAACTTTGGATGGTATTTTTTCAAACTATCCTCAGCTCACATGTACGGGCGTGCTACCCCTTACATGGACCGATCATGCAGCTGTATTTTTTAAATGGACTTATCCCGTTCTCTGTGTCGACAAGGCGGGCAATAAGAGTCAAATTGAGAGAAGGGCATGAAATAGATTTGAGGGCAAAGGTGGCGGTTACAGCAACTGCTGGTCCGCTACCTACAAAATTAGACGAGGCTACCACCTTTTACACAGACTGGGTGGGAACAGCATGTAACAAACTAGCCCCCATAAAACTCAGATCTCCCAAAAGATCTCTCCCAACAGCTTCTTGGTACACGGAGGAGCTGAGGAAACAGAAACTCATGTGTAAATCCCTCGGCGGAATTGGAGGAAAAAAATATGAGGCGTCAGACAGAAAGATATTTAAAGAGTCTTGCCTCTTACAAGATACTGATTTTCAATGCTAAAAAAACTTTGCTGCAAATCAGATCAATTTAGCAAAATATTTGTCAAATGAAATCTTTAAAACTGTATCGTTTCTGGTCTCCCCCCGTCCAGACGAAATCGAGTCAAATCAGAAACTATGCGAGGACATCGCAAGGTTTTTCCTGAATAAGGTGTAGGTCATTTTTTCGGCATTTAACCTCTCAAGTTCCACAGAGCCTGAGGTCCCGCCGGGAAGAACAAGGCCAACTAATGACCCCCCTCCCCCATGTCTTTGACAAATTTGCCAATATCTCATTAACAGATACTAAGAAATTCCTCGAGGCAGCGAGATCAGGTTTCCCTTTGATCCCTGCCCGGTCTCGGAGATAAAACTCGCCCCGACTCCCGTTGCCCCTACACTTACCTCCCTTTTTAATGCAATTTTTGAAAAAGGGCATTTCCCAAAACAGTGAAAATTGGCTTCAATACTAACCCTGTTAAAGAAGCCAAATCTTGATCCCAAAGATCCAAATAACTTCCGACCGATTTCCCGACTTCCACTACCAGCAAAAATAATTGAGAAGGCAATGAATGGGCAACTCAGTGTCTTCCTACGTGATAACCAAGTGTTGGACCCTACACAATGCGGTTTTAGAGAAGGTCACAGCACTGAGTCATTACTTTTCAAATCCACAGAAGAGATTAGGGAAGCCCTGGATAAGGGATGGAAGGCCCCCATAGTGCTACTCGACCCATCGTTAGCCTTTGATACGGTCCATCATGACTTACTGATGGATCGTTTGTTGGCATGTGGGTTTCAAGGCAAAGCGTGGAAGCTCCTAAAATCATTTCTATCTCGGCGTTCACAAATAGTCGTGCTGGATAAATTTCACTCCAAACTTTTTTCCCTGCCTTGCGGAGTTCCACAGGGGTCTTCGCTGAGCCCCCTACTTTTCAATGTGTACGTCTCATCACTTGCCTCACTGATCAGCTCCTTTGGTTTTAATCTAACATCCCACACTGATGACAAACAGATTGTCGTGACGCTAGGGCAAGGTCAGGGATCTGAACTAGATATTCAGTTCCACGACTGTATGGTAGCTGTGGGGAGTTGGATGACACAAAACTGCCTAAAATTAAATGTAAAAAACACAGTTTAAGACATTGTTCTGCATTCTGTCCATCAACTGTGTTTTTTGCAATTTTCACCCCGAGTGTACTGGGTATACTCAGACGTGAGTCCCAGGCTCTCCACATCACTGGAGTCAAGCTATCCAGGCTGAAGAAGGCTGATAGCCAGAAACCGGTCCTTGGATGCTTGATTCCAGTCTAGGAAAGACATGGCTTGGTAGTTCGGGCTGGACTGTTCCCATGAGGCACAGGGTCAAGGCTGATTTGCATATAGCCAGTGTCTGACCTAGGGTGGTGTGGAGTGCAAAAAAACGATGGATTTAGGCCCAGATCTTTGCACTGGGGTGAATGTAAGACATTGTTCTGCATTCTGTTCATCAACTGTGTTTTTTTTAAATTAAATGTAGGCAAGACAGAGGTCATCCTCTTTGGTAATTACGCCAATTTTTGGACCCCAAATTTGTGGCCAATCACAATGGGCATTCTTCCTAAATCATCAAGGAAGGTAAATAAACTTGGGCATCATGATTGATGACAAGCTTAATTTCGGTGACCAGATCAATACAATGTTATCTGCCACCTTCCATTTGCTTAGGATGATCAAAAAACATTCTCCCTTTTTACCGGCAGACTGCCAACGAACAGTTGTCACGGCGATTGTCCTGTCTAGGCTCGATTATTGTAATGCCCTCTGAGTACACAGGAACGCTTCATGAACAAACTCCAACTGCTTCAAAACGCGGCAGCAAGGTTGTTGTCAGGCACACCTAAATTTACACCAATTCAAGGAAATTAGTAAACTTCACTGGTTGCCGGCCAGGAAACTGGTGCACTTGAAAGCCCTGTGTACAGTTTTTAAGGTACTTCAAGGCATAGGCCCCGAGTATCTGAAACAGAATATTCAATGGTACTGGTCGAAAAGGACCCTGCTTTCCATGGAAGCCAAATTGGTGGGAGTGCCACCCACAAAAAAAGCCTCCTGGGGCGGAAGAAGCTTTGTCTTGCGCGCTGCAAAAGCTTGGAACGACCTTCCTTTATATTTGAGAAACAGCACAGACCTACTGACATTTAGGAAGAGTCTAAAGACCTGGCTTTTCAACCTGTAATAGCAGTTTACCGTTTTACCCAGGGGATAATAACTAGCACCAGGACACCTCCGGGTAACCGCTGAACTTTGTATGTTCCTATAACATAACATAACACATCAACATATACTACAAACTAAGAACTTACCAATGTAGAGATATCCACGGACTGGTGTTCTTCAACATTTTCTAAGTCTGTGATAGCAGCACGTATTTTTCTAATTTTCATCTGAAAGGAGTAAAAAACAGTACATTTTTGTAGGAAATCGTTTGTATCAAGAATATGGTTAAATCATTTTAAATCACATCATTGTTTTAGAGTTGTCAAACTGCATGACAACATCCAAATACAAATAGCCATTTCTACTGTTAACCCTATCTTGAGTTTGTCTTTTATATTTACAATTTATGTCTAACTTCGGGTCCTTATAAAACCACATTCCTTCTAACTAACTCCAAAAACATGGATACCATTCAAATGAGCTATGACATGCTGCAGTTCTGTGTAAACTTAACCCAACACGGAGTACTCAGAAGGTTAAAAACATTCTATTGGTTCCTTTTACAAAAAAAAAAACATTTCACAACGTTTTTAATTTTTTTTTCATTAAATGGAAAAGGTCACATTTTGGCTACTTTCCAAAACTAGACATAAGAAAATCACAAATCAGGGACAATAAAAAAATTGTGATATTGTAGGGTACAAGGCCCACATTCGATAGTTTTTATGAAAAATATAATCCTTAAGTGTATATGAAGCATTCCCAAACCTAAAAAAAAAAAAAAAAAAATACAGTGACGCTGGGGCAGGGAAGTCACCCATCTCCAGGTCTTCCTCCTCCTGCTTGTGGTTCTACTGTTGGAGCTGGTCCCAATGTTCTTAGCCATTCTGTTGGTCTGGCTCCCGCCATTCTCCAGGTCTTTCTGGTCCTCCTTCTCCTGGTCTGCTGCTATACCCCTCTGGTTCTCCTGCTCCTCCCACCTACCCTCCACTTCAGCCTGCTTGTTGTTGTTCTCCCCATCCTATGCGTTCACCCAACTGAAGTCAGCCAGTTATGACCTCTAAGCAGGGCCGGGACGCCTCAGCAAAACATGCGTTAAGAAATGGATACCACCAGTGAGGCATTCTGAAAGTGGTCATCCTTTCATTTGTGGGTGTCCATCAAAAACCATCTACCTTCCACTGTCAGCAGCATAACATGGCTTAACACACACTTGGCATACCATGTGCTGTGCCTGTGGAAGTGGGATGCAGATATGAAATAAGCATGTGTCCGCAAAATTTCCCCTAGAAACAACAAGCATTTGCAATTCAATAGGTCTCGCATTTAGGTGAGTTTGAGCTATTGGCATTGTAAATGACAATGCCTTTAATGTATGGTTTGGTTTTTAAAACATAAATAAAACGCATTGTCGTTTACAATGCCAATTGCTTAAATTTGTGTAAATGCGAGACCTATTGCATTACAAAAGCTTGTTGTTACTGGGGGACAGTTTTGCAGCAGTGCTGCTATATCGCCACCCTGTAACAACAAGGCAAGACCTATTTGATTTGTTAATGCCATTTTGAATGTGCATTTGTTTAAAGCAAAACATTTATCCAAAACCAGGATTGCCTGGGATTACAGTACAGTCTGTTGAAATGACGCTGAAGAGATGCGGTGGAGTTGCTTCCTTATATAAAGGCAGTGTAACATGGAATTCCGCCAAGCAGCAAACAGTGTTTTTCTTATGTCCCATTTGCTGCCCTGTGGTAATAAATGTCTGAATATGCGTTTATTGGCACACTTGCAATAAGTAACGTGATATTGGCCCACGTTTATTTTCCCTGACATGGAATAGCTGGTAATATAAGTTCATCTCTAACTTTGTAGGCTGACGTTGGAGCAAATGTTTGCTTTCGTTTGCCAACACTCTGTGTTTGAGACATCATAAAATATGTGGCAGCCTCCTTCTGACCGACTGCCTCAAAGAGGTGCAAATAGATCTCTACTCACAGTGAGTAAAGCGAGGGACCAATCAGTGTCCTGGGTGTGAGTCAACTGAGTCCTATCAGATGCCATGGTGCAACCAATGGTCTCTTAGGGTACAGACAATGAGGCGTGAGGCCTTCGTCTCCAGGTTGTGTACACATTAGAACAAACCCTAAAAAGTGAACATCGAATAGCAGAGGCACCCAAGGCGAGACTAGAACAGGCCCAAAAAGAAACAAATATACAAAATCATTTACTTCTGAAAAACACCCAAGCATCCAAGGCAGATGTGAGAAATAGCAGATCTGCTAAGAGCCCAGCTGTATGAGGTCATAGTGTTAAGTTTTGTAAATTATCCAACCAACATTTACCATATTCATACCAGGCCTTCAGAGGCATTCATGAGAACTTGATGGAGAAAGAACATTTCTCTAGTGGTCATCTAACATACACAAATTCTGTTTTCAGAAAATATATATAGTGAGTTAATCCGACCTCCCGAACACAGACCAACTTGGCGAGGGGCAAATCTGTCAAAAAGCATTCACAAACAATTCGGTTTTTTTTAAACTCCTTATAACAGTTATAACAATCCCCTATTAGGAGACGGTGCGTATAAAGCACACCAAAATGTAATATTTTGAACCTGCATTGGAATATGTATGCAGCATTGCTAAGAGAGGTGTCCAGTGCAGCGAGGGAGTCAGAAAGGAACATGCCATGCCACCTGCCATCCGAAGCAGTCCCCAGCTCCCTGCCTCGGAGAGCAGGACAAAGCGCTCCTTGATCACAATTATGACATGGCCGCGTTCATCCCAAATACAGGGCTGCCTTTCAGGCCTTTGTGGCGCAGCCGGCGCCACTGGCTGCTGGTCCCACTACATTCAAGTCGAAAACGGACAGTTTTCACACCATACAACTGGCAATGTTTTCTGATAATAACCTTCAACTTAATAAGATCAACGTGCTTAAGAAGGGCAAGCGAATGCAAGGTTTAGCCCAAACAAGGCTGAAAGAGGGCCTGGTGGTTTGGAAATCGAATTGTGAACATCAGCATTCCGGCTAACTGTGACACTGAGCAATGCGTGCGGTCTAGGAGGCAGAGAAAATGCAGCGCTTGTGCTCTGCAAGAAGCGCGTGTAATCACTACTGGGGAAGAGGGGGTGCAGTCTGCCAGTCTGCCATTCATGTTCTCAAATAACGTATTTTAGGCTGAACGGCTTGCCGCCATTAACCCGTGCGAGGTCGGAGCGGCGCATTCTGTCACCTCGTCGTTGAAGGCAGTGGGACACTTCGTGGGCAGAGCCCAGCCACAAACCCGGCAACTCTTGCAGCTCGCCGGATCGGCAGCGCTGCACGTATAGCGCTTCTCCGTGCAAACCCTGCACTGCACTACAATGTAAGTGTGAACTGGCCGGCAATAACTAGCCTTCCAAGCAAGAACAGACCCATTCCACGTGACCTGCGAATGTCGTGCCCCGTGTTCCGGGCCCTCGTCTTATGCCTCTCCAGCCACTGGTGCCCTTACTATTACCAGTCGGGTGTACATGCCATTGGAACGTGCACTCATCATGTCCGGTGCACCTGCCTTGCTCATTACCCTTCTGTGTGCTAAGTGTGGTCAATAACCTGCCTTCTGTGCATGCAAGTCAATCACTCGCCTCTGCCAGTGTGAGTGTTCTCACCTGCTCTGTCCTTGGTTTCCATGCATTTCTTGGTCTCGTCCCATCTAGTTCCTCTAAACTAGCCCATGTGCTGTACCCTGTTTTGTCCATTTCGGTTCCCCGTCCTTTGTACATGTGCTGTTTTTTTTCTATCGCTGCCTAGTGTACACATGATGCTGTCCACCTCTGATCAGGTGTTCATGTGCTGCCATGTTCTGTTCCTTCCAGAGCCTGTTCTGTGTACAGACACTGTCCATGCATTCTATGTACATGCATTGCCCACGCTGTGCCTTTAATCGGGTGCATGTTTGCTACCCCTGTCTTGCATACATGTGCTATTCATGTTTTCTCCATGGCCTCTCCGGTGTACATAAAGATACATGCTCTGTCACTGTCGCCTACACTGGTGCTAATCCATTTTCTGGGTCTGATACATGTATGCATGTGATGTCCGAATTCGCGCCATGCATCGTGCAGGTTAAGTGTACACATGCTGTCCATGTTCCACCTCACCCCTTTGCGTAGTGTGTCTCTGTCCAGCTGACCTGTAAGCATGTGAGATCCATGTCCACAACCAGTCATGTAAATCAGTATTTCATATAAACTATACGTTGCCTTGCCACATACCCTGTCTATGTTCTGCACCTGCCCAGTGTGCATGCGCTGCCCACTCTCTGCTCCTGGCTTTTAACGGTCCATTGTACAGATCACACGCGTGTGCCCTGTTCATAGTCTGGTAGTAAACGTGCTCTGTGCACCGGTACCCAGAGCTGCTTAGCTCCAACATGTCCGAGGCTGCAGAGTGTGTTACATTAACTGGATACACAAGAACAGCAAGAAGGCTTAACAAGGAGGTTTTGAATCATTTCAGCCCCAGTGCACTAACCGGCGTCACCAGAGAGTTCCCCTGCGCCTCTGTGGAGCGGCGCCTCCGGCACAAGGGCGGCATGAGCTGCGAGAATGAAACTTTGTGGGGGAAGCCGGTCACGTGCAGTGAAGGCCACATGTGCACAGCACTGGAGCACTACTGCATTGAGTTCTCGACCTGCTAAACTCGTCACTGAGTCCAGCACAAATGTGGCAATGGTCAGCAATAGGCGCACTAGCTGGCAGCCCACTGTGATGCCATGTGGTGCCCTGTTAAACACCGTGCGTGTGCTCAGTGGTGTCCCTTGGTGTGCCCCGCCACCTTCGCCCTGACAGTGGCATCCTCAGATAGAATGCCCCGGGTCTGCACAGACCTCCACATCCCCTAGTCCAATGGCCCATGTAGATCCTCCGCAGCACTCCTAGACATACTGCCCCGCGAACGCCCATGTCCGAGGGCTCGGAGCCACTCAGCTCGCAACGCAGGCTGCTCCCCTCCCAACCACAGGGCTGCACCACCCCATCGATGCGCAGCACCAGCTGCTGGTTCTCCTCCATCCTTAGGAGAGCAGCCACGGGGTACCCGAAAGCCACTTTCCGCCCGTGGCACGTCCGCTCTGTGTTATTTATTATTATTATTATTGTTTATGCGTTTTTCTATAGAGCGGTGACTTTACCCGAAGGTGTCGGAGCGCTTCACAATAGGAACAGAACTGATACACGAGAACATTACAACTGAGCACATTACAAAAGCAAACGGTAATGTACATGAGGCAAAAGGGACAATTGTGAGCAAACAAAATACAAGAGGAGCAAACTCTACAGCAGGGGGCTCTGGGAACAAGCCAGCGCTGAGGGGCGCTCAGACAATGGCGTGCTAGCAGGGCGGAGCCCCGGAGGCTGCCGAAGGGCAGGGGCTACGAATCCTGCGCAGCCGCCGTCCTGCCCCGCTCGTGCACCACAGCCGCCGCTCCCGAAGCAGAAAGTTAGCAGGCTGGAAGTTGTTAGCCTGTCCCTGGCCGCGTCGCCCCCGACCTCCCACCCATCGGGAGCAGAGGACCCGGCGCTCCAGATATGATGGTGAGCAGCGGCTATCGGAAGCAGGTGTGAGGGAGGCCCGCGGGTGCCCATGCCCTGTCAAACATTCCCGGCAAGCCGGCAACAATAGGTCTTTCGCTGACGCGAGACCTAAAAAGCGAAACAGATTTGCAAAGACATCAGCAGCAGTTTTGTACAAGGATGGCTTTATCTTTACTCTGCTACAGAGTGCAATACCAGTCAAAACATTTAGGAACCACAACATTTCTTACATATATTCCCACAGCAAGTTATTATGTTGGAGTATTCTTCGTTTCATGAGCACATAGTACATCTTTACAAAGATGTGACTTTATCATGGAATAGTAATATTATATGGTCAGTAAGTTTAAAATCTACATTGAAGATGGGCATTTTTTTGGGTTGAACCTGTGTGGAAAAATCAGTTACCGAATCACAACTTATTTATATTATTGCATTGGCTTTGTTAAGAAATGTCTCATGATTTTCAAGCTCATGGATTGGCAACTGCATTTCTCAAAGTTGGCAACTGTATTAAGAAAACAAGCATTTGCAATGCAACAGGTCTAGGCGAGTTTGAGCTATCGGCATTGTAAATGACAATGTCTTTTCATTTAAGTTTTGGTTTTTGAAGCATAAATAAAATGCATTGTCATTTACCATGCCAATAGCTCAAACTTGCGTAAATGCGAGAGCTATTGCATTGCAAATGCTTGCTATATACTTTTTAATATGGTATTATTTGGTATGCTAAAGCTGAAAGTGTGAGCAGATAATATAGCCAGCACAAAATATGATGAGACTGCGATGAATGGGGATTGAATTGACATATACGTAAGTCTGGTAAGTATTGCACGTAAAAAAGAAACACGCCTTTCAGCTAAATGAAAACTTAGAAACTGAATTACTGACACCACAGAGAGGTTAAACTACAAAAAGCAAGTGTTTTAAAAAAATGCCATAAAATGTAGTTTGTCTTTTAAAAAAGGTACAGACGTATAGCACTATGATTGTTTTGTGAACTGAACACACGGCGAGATGTTTGTGTGAGAGTCAAAACATGCTATTCAGACACAACAGAGGCATGGGTCGGTCGTCTTTATCGTTATCAAAAGGAAAACGTCCTGTTTATTCACAGTCTTGTGAAGAGCTGGTGCGTTCTCAAACAATAAGATATTTCTTACAGGCAGGTTCTTATGCCACTGAGGTGTGACAAGCTGATACAGTACATATAAAGGGGGTTTTAAAACAAAAAAGCAACTGGGATTGGGGGTGACACCCCTGAGCAGACACCTTGTTGTGGTCTTCAGCCAGGACAGGTAAAGGGGACTTTTAAGCACTGTGAAAAGGATCAGACGAGAACAAAAAAGGACAGAAGTCATGATCCACCTAGTGAGTGATGACGGGTTGCTGTTCTGCCTTCTGATTGTTGGGTTCGGGACGGGCTGGGCTCAGATCTTGTTTAGTTCTCATCAGAGCAGTTTTATTTAACACAAAACCGACCCGAGGGAGCGCTTTACACGAGCACCAGTTACATAACACTGGGACGCATTCATATTGTGAACAAGGGAAGGTGAAGCGATTTGCCAGGAATCGCAAGGAGCTGAGCCGACGCCGGGACTCGAGTCTGATTGCCTAGTTCCAAAGTCACCATCTCTGTAATGACCCATCCTATCCCAACCAATAACATTGAGGGCTTCGAGGCACTGAGTCTGAGCACAGGCAGCGCTCACCACAGCAAGAAAAACAAACCAGAGGGAGCGCTTTACACGAGCACCAGTTACATAACACTGGGACGCATTCATTCTGTGAACAAGGGAAGGTGAAGCGATTTGTCTGGAATCACAGGGTGCTGAGCCGATGCTGGTACTCGAGTCTGATTGCCTAGTTCCAAAATCAGCATCTCTGTAATGACCCATTCTCTCTCAGCCATAACATCGAGGACTTCTAGGCACTGAGTCTGAACACAGGCAGCGCTCACCACAGCAAGAGAAAACAGGTTTGAGCTAAATGAAACCAGCTGAGGAATAAAAGCACACTGACTCTCCTGACGTCCATACCTATGCCCCGCCTATGTCGGAAGAATGGGTTAAATGACATTAAAAACAGGCTCTCGCATTGCGCAAAGGCAGCCGCTTGTTTATAATTGCATGCAGCTGCCTTTGCCAAAGCCGAATTAGAACAAAAAAGTGCTGTCTTCCACCGCCAGGTGGACAGGGCCAAAAGCGGACAGGGTGGTAACCAGGAGGGACTAAAAACCCTCCTGGACAATCATAACACCCGGATTTGCACGATTGGTGACGCAAAATAACGCGCACCAATGCAAAACACGGGCGAAGGAGAAAGCGAGCTTTTGGAATCGTATAGATTCCAAGAAACCCTCGCAAGGCGAGAGCAGCAGATGCACGCTGCTAACGCCAGGCGGGAACTAAAAATTTCAATACATGGCTGGTGGGATTCCCTTTCTGTCAGCCCTGTACAATGTGAACCCTAGGGTTTGCTCATGAGCTGACAGTGAACCAGGAGCTGCAGAACAGCACAGAAAATAGGTTTTCACTTTTAGAAGTGCAATTAAAAGGAGTTAGAACACCAGCAGGGCTGCAGCCATATAGCATCAGGAGGGTGACTCCAAAGCAGCTTAGGTTGGATTGATGTAATGGCGGTTTCCAATCACAAGATTCAGATGCTGGATTATTTGATTAAAAAAAAAAGGCTTCCAGTTTTAACCTGAAGGGCGGCCGTGGAAGTGGGGCAGCTAGGACCTGTTTCAACCCTCCGTTTTTCAACTGTTAGTGCTCGGAGCTAGGAGCACCCACCCCACTGAAAAGCCTTTATCTAGAAGAAAGAAGAAAGCCAATTGGAAACCCACTTCTGCACTTTCCTTAAACGAACCCCTCTGTAGCATCTAGGAAGGAGAGTTAGGAACTCTATTTCACTGATATTACAGCAGAAAGGATGCCCAGCTACACTGAGACTGTATTTGATCTTCCATATCGAGACACCAATGCTCAGAAAAAGAATTTAGGGCCCCACTGCCACGTGCAAATTGCATGGAGTGAAACTCCTCATAAGAGATGAAGAAGCAGCATTTCCCTTGCAGAGTGGGCATGAAACACCTCAAGGAGCGACTTCTGGCAAGCCTGTCGATGTCAAAGAAAGCCCCTAGAAATTCTTTCACTAGTCCGTGTCAAAGCCACCTAGAAATTCTTTCACTAGTCACTGTCAAAGCCATGGAGAAATGCTCTGCTTTCAGACAGCCCTACTAAGCTTGCTTCATTTGAAATCTACTAAGAGGATGTTGTTCACACTAAAGGTAACAAGTTACTAACCTGTAACTTGGGTTCTCCAGTATTAGCATCTCTCCTAAATGCCCAGTAATCAAGTTTAACATAGCTGTGTGTACATATGCTCAATAACATTGACTAGTGCCTTGGAATACACACCACCAGTGAAATTTATCACATGAACCCAACTTTGGCAAATGAGCCATGACCTTGAGCAGAGGCCTCCATCTAACCTTTTTTCCAATTATTACGTTTTATTCAATTCCTAAGTGAGAATAATGCTTGAACTTATTTAAATTCGCCAGAGGACTGAAATCATAAAAGGGTGAAACCACTGAAAAGTATAATGCTTGTCTTGTAATACAAATGCACATTGTGAACCATGACAAAACAGAAGGCTTTTGGAATGTCCCTATGTTTGCTGATGTCTGGTTGGGTTATTAAACTTGCTGCAACATCACTTACTGCCAGGTTCCTTTAGGGAAAACATTCTTACTCACCACCTTTTTTTAAATGTTATTTTTTTAACAAAGAATTTGTTATGGCTGGTTCTCAGCAGAGCCACTATTGTGAATACCAGAGTGAAATTTTAGTTATTCACTGCTATGACGTAGCAACAGTGGGAAGCAAACTTGTTTCCACTGTTGCTGTAAGATGAAGGATTTCCATGCTGCTATGAGACGGTTTTCAGAGTCTTTCAGTGCAGCGCTGGATCTCTGCTCAAATGCAGAGCAGGGTACAGTCTTTGGGGGTCATGAATAACAAACAAATTACTTACCTTCAGCAATGCCTTATCTGGTAGAGACTATCTAGATGCAGATACCTTACCATAGAATCATCCCCAGGCATCACTCTAGATCTCGAACTTTTTCATGAGCAGTACCCCTGCGTGACAGTAGGTGGCGTTCTGCTTTGTGCGACATTCTTGGTGTCAACCACCCACAAATGACATGCGCTGTGCCCATAAAGGCGCCACCCCAGCGCGCTGTCAGTTCAATTTTGCAACTTTCCATGCCAGGAGTGCGACACCACGAAGAACAGTGACCGCCGGTGTGAAAAACCAGGGCCCTGAAAGGGGAACGGCCTTGACTCTAGAAATCTGTTCGCAGAGCAAGGAGGATGGGTGGGTGGGTTGGTAAGGATTCTGAGGATAGATCGAGTCTCTACCAGATAAAGCATTACCAAAGGTAAGTAATTTGTTCATCCGATAGCTACTTCTATCTGCAGATTCCTTACTTTAGAATAGCTACCCAAGCAATACCTACCCAAAGGTGGGTTTGCGGAACAATTTCAAACTAAAAAGTCCTGCAGGATTGAACAGACAAAGTGCCCATCTCTATTGATCTGACTGTCCTGCCAGTAGTGCTTGGAAAACGTGTGCAGAGATGCTCACGTCGCTGCCTGGCAGATGTCTAGGACCGGAACTGTATGCGAACGCAGTTGGTGCAGCCATGACTCTGGTGGAGTGAGCACGCAAATCCTCAAGGCTTTGCTATATGCCCAATGCGCAGCAGATTTTAGTGCTGAGCATGATTCATCAGGCGGTGGTCCGTTTCTGCACAACCTACCCTTTCTTGGCCCTGACATACCGCATGAGTTAATCATCCACCCAGAACGGTTTTATGTGGTCAAGGTAGAAAGACAACACTCTTTTTAGGTCCAGCCAGCTGGCGTCTCTCCCCTTCCTTAGAGGGATGAGGTGGAGCATGAAAGGTAGACAAATTGATGGACCGGCCTACGTGGAACAGGGTGAGTACCTTTCGCAAGAAGGAAACTAGAGTCCAACGGACCAGTTTGTCAGGGAAAAAGGAGATGCAGGGAGGCTGAGAGGACAGTGCCTGTAACTCACTGACTCTCCAGGCAAATGTAATTGCCCCTAGAAAGGGCATCCTGATGGCGAGGAGCCTAGGAGGACAAGAATGAAGCGGCTCAAATGGAGTGCACATTAATAAAGTATTGAGGCATAACAAAGGGAGCTGGGGTAAACGCACTGTAGACCTAAGGCACACATTTACAATATGGGACTTGAAGAGAGAGGGCTAATCAGGCAGTCACAAAAAGCTGAAGATGTCAGATAAATAACCCTTCAAAGTGCCCAATGCAGAGCCCTGTTGGACTAGAGTAAGGATAAACAAAGTAACCTGGAAAAAGGGAGCAGATAAGGGACAAGGTTGACTCACTGTCGTGGCATAAGAAGTTCTCGGGGAAAACGGGCCCCCGCCCAGCCCACTAGTGTAGCCAATGCGTTCCCTGCAAAACCCCAGCAGCCCTTTCGGGCAGCACAGGGGAATGAGTTCCCGGGTAAGAATAGAGGGGGCGGCGGGGAAAGGAAGGGTGTGTGTTGGGACTTTAATAAGCGCTCCTGTACGAGGCCGGCCGGTACATGTAGATTCAGACATGCCTGCGCAATTTGCGGTCATACCTCCCATCCCGAAACAACATGCAGATCGAGAAATGGTAATCAAAGTCAGAGAGGGGCGAAGAAACCAGAATGTTGTAGAAAGCACGGTTGGCCCCTCCCCCATTAATGTCCTGGCAATGATCCCATGGTTGAACAGATACCCAGACCACGCAGCGGCTGCTCTACTACAGGAAGGTTTCTCCCAAGGTTTCCGGATCCCGGCAGGGAGATACACAGGCAGCGCTCATTGTAGGAATCAGTTATCGGTACAGCATAACGCTGCAGTAGTGATGGCTAAGATTGAAAAGGAGCTGTCCATGGGCAGGATAGCTTGGCCATTCCTGGAAGTGCCAGTGCCCAACTTTGTGTGTTCACCATTGGGTGTAGTCCCCAAGAAAGAAAAGGGCGAGTTTAGACTGATTCACAACTTATCGGCACCAAGAGGGGCATCCTTGAATGATGCTATAGATGAGGGTATTTGTAGTGTGAAGTACGCTTCGTTTGACCAAGCAGTGGAGCTATTGCGGGGGTTGGGGCGAGGCACTCTAATGGCTAAATCGGACATTGAATCTGTCTTTCGTCTATTACCGGTGCATCCTTTGGACCACCACCTCCTTGGTTTCGCCTTTGAAGGCAAATTTTACATAGATAAATGCATGCCTATGGGTTGTTCGATTTCATGTGCATACTTTGAGACTTTTAGCTCCTTTTTAGAGTGGGTCGTGAGACAGTCCACGGGCCACAAACAGGTCATGCATTATTTGGACGACTTCCTTTTCCTGGGAGCGGCGGGGACTCGGGAGTGTGCCTGGGCATTGCAGGAATTTTGCATGCTCATGCGGGCTTTCGGGGTTCCGCTAGCGCCTGGGAAGACGGTTTTCCCGTCCACCTGTTTGGAATTTCTGGGTATCGAAATTGACTCATTGGAAGGGTGCTTCAGGTTACCCAAAGACAAAGTGTTTACGTTTAAGGCGGCCCTGCGCCAGTGCCTACTCAAAGACAAGGTTACCTTACAGCAGCTACAGGAGACGGTGGGTCAACTGAACTTTGCATTGCGGGTCACCCCAATGGCACGCCCCTTCTCCCGGTCTATTGCACAAGCCATGAAAGGATTGAAAGAGAAACATCACCACACTAGGTTGTCATCCGAGGTTCGCCAGGATATAAGGATATGGACGGCATTCCTGGAGGACTTTAATGGCAGGATAGTGTGGCCCGGCCCCCCCACGACGTCAGCAGAGTTGGGTTTATGGACGGACGCTGCTGGTAGCGTGGGCTTTGGCGCCATCCTGGGGACCAAGTGGGTCGCCCTGAGATGGCCCGAGGAGTGGGGGGCGTGGGGTCTGACCACCAACATCGGATTCCTGGAACTATTCCCGATATGGGTGGCATTGATGGTTTGGCCGGAGCACCTTAGCAATCAGTCGGTGGTGTTCTGGTCGGATAACATGAGCGTGGTAGAATGCATTAACCAACAAGCGGCACGGTGTCCATTCATACTGCGCTTGGTAAAGGAGATTGTGCTACACTGTTTGAAATGGAATGTGATTTTCAGAGCCAAACATGTGCCAGGCGTTTTCAATAATGCAGCTGACGCCCTTTCTCGCTTTAAAATGCAGGTATTCAGGGAGCAGCTTCCAGCAGCAGGCCCCTCGCCAGCCCCTTTTCCGGTTGCTCTCTGGCGGATTGGTGCCCCAGACTACCAATCCTCGTGGCATCTAGCTTAGCCCCCAGGACCAAGACAGCATACGAAGGGGCGTTCTTGTCTTACAGTACTTTCTTAGGGCACAAGTGGGAGGCTAGCTGGGCGCAGGAGGACAGCTTTGTGGCATACCTAGAGTTGATGCACAGGGAAGGGCGCTCAGTGGCAGCTGCGAATAGGCACAGGGCAGCAGTCTCCTTCTTCGCGCAAGCCAAGGGCATGAGGGACCCTACGAACACGTTTGTAGTGCGCAAGGCGTTGAGGGGCTGGCGTCGCATACAGGGACACTCGACAGATGCGAAAAAGCTGATTGGGCTGGTAAGGCTCACAGCCCTATTGTTGGCACTCCAGGGCGTCTGTAGCTCAACATGGGAGGTGCTGCTTTTCAAAGCTGCGTTCACACTAGCGTTCTATGGAGCTCTAAGAATAGGCGAGCTGGTAGCAGCATCAAAGGGTGACAAACTGGGCGGCCTTCAAGTGGCCTGTGTGGTGATCCAGGAAGATACAATGTGGGTGACAATTCAAAGATCGAAAACCGACCAGGAGGGACGGGGGGGGATACCATAGTGCTCCACCGGGCTCGGACCAACCCTTGTTGCCCGGTCTCGCATGTCGAGGCTTTTAGAAGGCAGCGGGAGGGTACGCTGGGGGGGCACTATTGTGTCACATGGATGGTACACCATTGACCAGGTATCAGTTTAGGAGAGTCCTGGAGCTGGCGGTCGCAAAAGCATGCCTGGATCCCATGGAATTTGGTACCCATTCTTTCAGAATTGGGGCAGCAACTGAGGCAGTTGTAAGGGGACTCCCAGTCGAAAATGTTAAAAGGATTGGGAGATGGTCGTCTGAATGTTACAAACGTTATGTATGTATTGACATGTTGAGACATGGCAAGATGACTCATGCTTGGTATTTTCTGGTTTTGCAATTTCTCGAACCTGTCACGCGGGGGAGGAACTCGCCGAATGTCGGCAAGAAACAACGGCTTCGCAACACAAGCAACAAGAAGATCAACGGACATTGGAGACTTGGATTGTGGGCCACTCTTATGTGCGGCGCGCAAAAAATGTGTTTCTTTCAGGTGAAAGGAGGAGAAGGGCTGAGGAAAAGGGGTTCTCCGTTTCCTTCTTTGGGAGGGGAGGCTTAGGCATCAGACAGTTCAAAGACTACTTTCTGGAACTATTATCTCAGCAACCTGCTCCCCCATCAGTGGTGATACTTCATCTGGGGGAGAACGATTTGGCCAATCTAGGGAGGCGCATCCTGATAGAAGAAATCATCTCCACTGCGGGGTGGGTGTCCAGTACATGCGCAGGTTGAACGGTAGTTTGGTCGCAACTTATTCCTCGGTGGCAGTGGCGAGGGGGGACTCGGTCAAGGCGCTGAATCACTCGGTAAAGAGGATCAACACACAGTTGGACAAATTATTTTGAGCCCCCGGTTGCAGACGATTCCTCACGGGTGTATTTGGGGGGAGCATTTCTACCTGCGGGAGGGGGTGCACTTGACTGAGGCTGGGAATGTCCTGTGGTCGAATAACATATTAGCATGGCTAGAGGGATTTGTGAGGTGAATATGACCTTTCTTAGGATTAGGAAGGGGGGAGGCCAGATCGTCGGGTAACCATGCTGGCCTGTGGCGGTAAGGTCATGACCGGTGAGCAGCTATTTTAAGGTCTGAGGGGGCGGCATCATCCTTTGGAGGTGTCCGCCCAGGGGGAGGAGGGGTCACTGGCCCCTCCTAGAACTTCAGGGGCAGCTGGTGACGCAAGTTAAGGCCCTCCTTCAGTGGTTAAATGGAGTTCATGGGGTGGACCGAGTAATTAACAGGCTCGGCTGCATGAGTGGACCGAGTAATTAATGGGCTCGTCTGCATGGGTGGACCGAGTAATTAACGGGCTCGGCTGCACGGGTGGACCGGGTAATTAACGGGCCCGGCTGCGCATGCGCAGCTGCGGTAAGGGCGCAGCTTGTAAGACCTGACACCGGTTAGCGACCTTGCCATATGGCCATAAATATTAGAATGCAAAAATTTCAGATGAGGATGTTAGATTCGGTTAGGAAACTAGCTGTATTAGAATCTTGTTAAGGTTAGCCGATCACACTAGTCGATATGATTGTATCTAAATGTTCCTGAATATTTTTGCATAAAAAATTGTATATTTTGTTTAACAATTTTATTATTTTGTATCTTAATAAATACGGCCGGGGGGGTCTTGCGATCCCCCGCCTTCCAAAGACAAATCATGTTCTGTGTCAATGTGTTCTGGGTTGATGTGGGTACACAGGGAGTGGGGCGGTAGCCGTCACTGACCATGTGAAAAGGGGGGGCCCTCGGCCCCCCCGCCCACATGGCGGTGCGGCGATCCCCTCTCCTCTTGCCTTCCGGTGGTGGGGGGCGGGCGTGATCTCCCGGCGTCCAATGATTACGCGGGAGGTGTGCGCCACACCACCGGTCGGCCGGCGCCCAATCCCTGACCCGGAAGGCGTGGTGCAGACTTCGGGGTCGTAGGGGCGGGCGGTGAGGGGAGGGGGTGGCCCGCCCTCTCCCCGCGTCCCCAGGAATAAAGGAGGGGGGAGCGCTCAGGTGGCCCTTCTTGTTGTTTTCTAAGGACTGCCTGCCCCACTGCTGCATCAGCTTCTGCGTCCATATCTAGGTAATAATGCTTCATGAACTTATGCCTGCTCCTCCAGGTGGCTGCACGGCAGATGTCTCTCAAAGGCACCGTAGCCTTGAGTGCTGCAATTGAAGCCATGCCCCTGACAGAATGAGCCCTCATTCTACCCTAAAGAGAAAGCTGGACTTTGGCATGACACAAAGCAATACAGGCTTGGAGCCAACGAGCTAGCCCCTGTTTGGACATGGCGTGACCTTTTTCATGGTTGAGCAAATTATACAACTAACTGGTCTGATGTGTCCTTGGCTATATAGAACTTCAGACATCTGCACAAATCTAACATGTAGTGATCTTTCTGCTGGTAAGGATGGATTGGGAAAGAAAGATCTAAGAATTACAGGCTCATTCAAATGGAAGTCAGGAATTAATTTAGGGTTGGTTCCTATTATCACGTTCTCCCTAGTGAGCAGGAGAAAGGGTTCTCTAATGGTGAATTCCTGAATCTCTCTCACTATCCTAGAGGATGTCAGAGTCAAGAGTAGCGCTGTCTTCCATGAAACAAATTTGAAGTCTGCTCTATGTAAAGGAAAAGGGGGAAAGGCTTGGGAAAATATCTGGGGCCAACAGATCGAAAAAGCTTTGTCAATCATCCCTGGATGCCAAACCCTGCTTGCGAAGCTTGGCCATATTTTGATATTCGGAGTGTCAAACAGATTGATTGTTGGGTGACCCAACTGATTAAAGATGAAATCTACCTGTTTCTGTTCGAATTCCCACTTGCAACAATCTGTCATTTTCTGGCTGAGCGCATCAGTCTGATCGTTCTGCCAGATGTTCTACAGCAATGCCTATTCTATGAGAAATGGCCCAGTTCCACAGCAGCTGTATTTCTTCTCAAGGAATACTGGACAGTATTCTTTGCTTGGTTATTTAGAACATGGATGTTGTGTTTTCTGTTCTGCTTTAGGAAGGAATACTTGTAAACCTAGTCTTCTGGCGTGGAGTTCCAACACATTGAGGTGCAGCTTATTTTCTGAATCCTGCCAAAGACCTCGGGTTAAAAGCTCTTGCAGGTTACCTCCTCAATTGTCCATGGATGCATCTTTGGTGAGTAATAACCTCTGTGTCATTGGCAGGAAAGAAAGACACGAGTTTAGGTTTGCTGAACTCCTCCGCCCCATTAGAGCTGGTTTCAAGTGCCTTGTGATACAGACCATTTATTTATGTGGTCAAGCAGGTGTGTGGGGCATGGGAGTGAACGGTCAAGATAGTGCTGAAGAGAGCTCCCTTTGTGCCAGATATGAGCATTTGGGCACTGCACACGTTTAAACGTATTGAACGATCTATGTCCACAAATAAATGGCAGAATGGCGGTTGTCATATTCTGAGAGACTTATACCCAATTGACAGGTTTATCACCCTTGCAGACGCCACGGATATGTTCCAACTCGGAACTTGAGAATTCCTTCAATTTGCCAGAATAGCAGCTACTGCACGCTAAATTTGGCAGTCTTTTCCTGAGATCCCGCAGACCTCTCACACTGTGGAAACTATGTTATGCTATGGAGGAAGTAGGCAGCAGATCTCCCATATCTACAGGGCATTGAAGGGGGATGCTTCTCTGGCTGAGCTTTCAGAAAAGCACAAATGGCAAAAGATTCTGAAGGCACCCCTTTCGACGAAAGGTTGGGAAGGAACACACGAGGGTGTGAAATCCACACCCACCAACATGCGGCTAAAACTTCTTCAATACAATGCGATACATCAAGTATACCTTTCCTGCAGTAGGTTATATGCTATTTACCCACCGCGCTCCTCTGGGTGCCCCGATGTGGAGGACGGGAAGCAGATTTCTTACGTATGATTTGGGGGTGCCCGAACATAGATGAATACTGGCAGACAGCTCCTGCGTTACTGGGCACGGCCTCGGGACGAACAATCCCCAGGGAAGTGTGTCCTCGTCTGTTGGGACATATTGCCATTAGGAAAAAGAAGAAGTTGAGTTGGAAATGTCTTATCCTGGGGCTGGAATTGTCAAAACTTAGAATTGCTATGGGGTGGCTGTTACACCGAAAATCACTGACTGGTTGAAAGATATGGCTGAGTGGGCAAATACTGAGGAGAGCCACATGTGCAAGACGTGCAGGGACAATAAACTGGCAGATGACTTAAGGGCCTGGGCAGAGATGCTCTATGCGTTGGTGGCTCCTTCAGATGACTTGCCCCCTCAGGAATGTGAGAGGCTTCGGGTTCTTTCAAATGAGGTGGATGTGCTACTAAACATACAGTGATGTTTCAGGCCTATGGCCTCTTTGCATTATATACTATCTGTTGTGTATTTTTACACTGTATACTGCTATTTTAATTTACCAGGGATTCCCAGCCTGACGACGGGAAATAATTCAAGCATGTAAATATATAAAAGACCCAATGTTGGAGAACTATAATTCTATACGTTCTTTGACAGGACAATGTCTCTTTCTACAAAAAAAGGATCCGCTAAGGAGTAGCAAATCGAATAGTTTAACTTTAGGAAATTGAACTCAATATTTTCCAACAGAATCTGGATACCATTTGACACAACATTAATATAATGCACATATTCAAAACCTTTAAAACATTTCTGTTATTATAATATGATGGTTCAGAAATAGGTGTTTAATACCTGAATTTGTTTTTGTGTCTCATGATGTCGGTTTAGAAGATGTTCGTTCTGACTTGTATCATGTTCAATGGAGTGTAAACGCTGCTGAAAAGTTGATAATTGGGCCATTTTGTTTTCAACTTCATTTTCCAAATGACTGCACAAAAACATACATAATAGTCATGTTAAACTGGATTCAAGCTCCACAATAGTCAAATTAAAATATTTAAGTATTATCTACACATATGCTTCATAACTGTCATTTGTAAATGTGGATACATGCATCTGAAAGGGTCTATATATTAGCTGAGGTAGAGGTTTCTAAGAATTCCCAGTTTTGAAAAGTGAAGGTATTTAGATATAGGGGTATGCGATTTTCCCATGTTCAAACACTGCTGTTAAATGTAATGCAGGCTCGAGAGGACATTATATAGCTAATATAACGCAAGCTGGAGAGGACATTATATAGCTATTGTGAGAAATTGGGCTCTTAGTTGCAAAGGAGGAGTTGATAAAATCTAGTTTGCAGCGTGAACATTATCGGCGCCATCTTGTCCCTTTTCTAGGCCCATACGTGTGAGTAAGCGGCAGCCATCTTGAGTACCATGACCTCTCTGCCCATTGCTGATCGCCAGCACGTCTCTCTGACCTCGCAAGTATCCCCCGCGCACTGACAGCCCCCGCACTCACATGCCCGGGCCATAAACCACCCCTTCAGCGCGGCCCTGCCTCGGAGCCACATCCTGTGCCAAACCAACACCTCCCACCATCCCTTTCATGACCACGGATCCTTTGATAACCCCCTTCCTCCGTGCCCGATTGTCCGAACTGATCCCAGGCCATCACCTAGCCCTGCGGATGTAGTTTATTGCTCCTTACTGTAAAAACTCACCCCTCTTCAAAGGAGCTAAGATCAAATGTCTCCACCCCATGAGATCCGATCGATCGCACACATTCCGGGAACCGGCGGAATGTCCAGCTGCGCGATAGTCATCACCTACTGAAATTGGGGTGGGGACTTCTACTGTAGATATGTGTGGGAACGGGCCTGAAGCGGGGATTCCGAGGATGTCTTTCCTTACATCAAAGGATTGGCAAGAATGTGCCATATGTAATAAACTGCAATAAAAGTCATAAACCTGTGTATAAGAGGCCAGGCCTCGGAGATGCAGTTAGAGCACCTCGAGACGATACCCTGTTTGTCTGATCTGACGTGTTCTGCTCCGACGGAATTAAACCTTGTTTCCTGCTTTCCAGTTTCCAGCGCCTGCCTCTTTATTTGATAATCCTCGAGTGGTATGAGAGGCGACTAACGCCGAGCAGTGTTTAAAAGGTTGTCTATAGGAACTGCTTTTTTCCACCGAGTCCTTCACAAGTAACAGGTCCATAACTTTTTCTTCACTGGGAACCAACTATCACATTGTAGCACCTGACTTTTTCAGGGCAGCGAGGCAGAGCAGTCAAAGGCCTACTCAGGGGAGGTGGTGCGGGCTATAACCCCAGCTCCAGGGTACGCAGCAACAACACTCAATAAATCACTGCCCAGTGAGTGCTATATAAAAAAAATTAAAAAAGGATAAGTACTTTATTACCTACACACATTACTAAATAGTATGCATTAATATACAGGTATTTTTAAACAGGCAACTGGAAATACCTTTGGCAACACCAGCAGGGCAAGTGAATCCTCAGCAAGCCATAACCATAATTCAAAGCATTCTAACAGATAGGCAAATACACAACATAATGCTGTGTAAGTATCACAACTGTAAAAATGGAGATTTGGCATTTAAACTAGTCACATAAATAACATCCTCGGATGGTACAATTGTTCAATGACATTAATTAATATGTATTATGAGCCTCTTAATGTAATCATATTCATTATGATTTTACAAAAATTACAGGGTAATATATTTATATAAAGGTGCTTTCAGTCAGCTCGCCTCGTCCATTGATCTGCTGTTGTGTCACTCAGATTTTCATTCTGCCCATAACAGCATACAACATGGGGCAATTGGTCAGCCCACTTCAACCGTTGGCTGACTTAACTGTGAGTTAGGGAACGAGGCACTATCACAAGGAGCACATCCTCACACAAGGTTGCTTCCTTCAGTGCCAGGGACTACCATGGTAATGAGTGTTTTTTGAGTCAACAAAACATTTAGCCACTGTTTTGTTTTCACTGAGGAGGGCCTGGCAGCTTCCCCAACTATATAGTTTTGCAAAAACCAAAAGGCTGGTGGCCAACACCACATCGATTGGCTTTGCCAATGCTCGTTCTCTCTTTACCTTGCTGCCACTCCAGCTTCAGGACCAAACAACAGGGATCAGTACACTCCAGAGACTCTATGCAAAACCACAAGTTCCAGGAGTGCTTTAAAACATTAAAGGTGACTCCTTGGGCATTAATATAAGTCCTGGCAGACCTTGGGCAACCTTTGGGCAAAACATATAAGGGAGGTGCATATCCTTTGGCAGCACCCCCAAACACTTTACAACCAAGATTGGTGGTGCCCTTAACCCTCCGCGGGGCAAACTGAAAAAAAAAATATGTAGATGTCGAGCCCTTACGACTACTTTTGGGGTGCTCCAGTGGCTGTGACTATTAGATGAGGGGCTTTGCTGCATTACAAATGCTTTTTTGTTTACTTTGGAGGCTAACAAGGTGACTTGTGCCACATTCTTCTTTAAAAAAAGCCAGTTGCCCCCTTCAAGGGGATGGGGTGGGGTGGCAGGGGGGACCTGGTTTGTTGATATTCCCAGGAGCAACACAGGGGGCAGTTGGAGTCAAAACCCTTCAGTCCAGACACAGACTAAGACAAGTCGTGCGGAAGGCGAAGGTGGATTGGGTAGAGACGTTTCCAGAGATGCTACTGGTGCAGAAGATGAACACCAATCTCATGAGGCAAACCAATCTAGCCCCTGAAAGGGAGGGAAGGGCTCGACATTAAATACTTTGGGGCCGTCACGTTATGCAAAGAGCCTGGCGGGCACAATATGACTCTGGTGCCAAGTTGACCTACAAAACGGTGGTTAAGGCCTATCACCGGGACATCCGTATGGAAAAAAAAGCCTACCTAGCCAGGAGAATTGATGCGGCTTCCAACTCCTGCAAGGAGATTTTCTCCATTGTGAGAGAATTCACCTCACCTTGGTCTAACACCTCGGACCAAAAACCATCTGGTACCTGGGCCACGGACCTTGCGGACTTTTTTACGAGTAAGATCCAACGCATTCAGGAGTCATTCTTGGCACCAGTGTATGCGGGCCAGACTGAACCTGACACATCCACACCGCCACAGGTCGGGCCAGGGGCGACGTTGAGCGTGTTTCCTTCTATCTCTGCTCCGGTCTCCCTGGCTCTCATGGGCAACTTAAAATCGGGTTCTCCCCTCGACCCTTGCCCCGCAAAATTTCTGGCGAAAGTTGCGGAGGTGATTAACCCGTTGGCTAATCCGCTCTTAAATCTTTCGCTGAGGCTTGGTGTGGTCCCGCAGGCCTGGAAGCAGGCAATGGTGATTCCATTGCTTAAAAAGCCTGGTTTAGATCCGAAGGCCCCGGTTAATTATAGGCCAATCTCCCTGCTGCCGGCCCTCACGAAGATTCTGGAAAAACACGTCCAGGGCGTGCTTTCCAACTTTCTTGAATCTAATGAGATCCTGCACGCCACCCAATCGGGCTTTCGTCCCCATCTTAGTACTGAGACTGCGCTCCTGGAGGTTTCGGAAACCATTAAAGGGGTTCTGGACTCTGGGGGCAAAGTCATGCTGGTGATGTTAGATCTGTCGGCGGCGTTCGACACCGTTCCCCATCATGGTCCTCTCGACAGACTTTTCGAGATAGGCATACGGGGGACGGTGTTCGACTGGTTTTCTTCTTTTCTTGCCGGCCGCCGGCAGTCGATCTGGGCCCCACCGGATTCCGCCGTGATGCCGCCTCTGGGAGTCGGGGTCCCTCAGGGCTCTATCTTGAGCCCGACCCTCTTTAACATCATTATGACCCCCTTGGCGGCACTGGTGGAGTCGCATGGTGCCCAGATCGTATCCTATGCGGATGACACCCAGCTCCTCTTCTCTTGTAAGAGAGGAGGCGACTTTGAAGGGGAGAGCATTCGGGATTGCCTTGGGGCTGTTTTCCACTGGTTCCATCTAAACAGCCTTAAGTGCAACTCCGACAAGTCCGAAGTTCTGTTCTTTGGGTGCGACACAGAACCGGACTGGCAGACCTGGTGGCCACGGGATATGTTCCCTCCGTCCTGCTCCTCCCAGGTTGCTAAGAATCTGGGGGTGAAGATGGATAACAGGCTCACCTTGAAATCCCAGATCTTGGGGGTGTCGGGCGTTTGCTTTGGCATCCTCAGGATGCTGCGGAGGTTTCTTCCTCTGTTATCCGTGGAACACAGGACGCTTACTGTCCAGGCTCTGATTGGGTCCAGGTTGGATTATTCCAACGCTCTCTACCTGGGCCTTCCAGAGTACTTGTTGCAGCGGCTTCAAGTGGTGCAGAATGCCGCTGCAAGGGCAATCTTTGGCCTCAGTAGGCGCTCTAGGACCTCTGGCTTGCTGGCAACTCTACACTGGCTTCCTATCCGCAAGAGGATTGCCTTCAAGGCGCTGACCTTGACCTACAAAGCTCTCCATAAGGAGGGAGCCAAGTACCTCCAAAAGAGACTGGTCTTTTACCACCCGACCAGGTCTCTGAGGTCGGAAGCCCTGCACCTTGCTGTTGTCCCCCGGGTCAAGAAAGCGCGCCTCGGGGGCCGCTCTTTTGGACTGCTGGCTTCTCAGCTGTGGAACTCTTTACCTCTGACCCTGCGGGGAGCCACCAGCCTACTGGCTTTTAGGAAAGGCCTTAAAACTTGGCTGTTTACTCAGTAGCCTGTCCTCCTTGAATATTTGCTCCACTCTTCCGTTAGTTTTTTCTGATGTTATGTTTTTTATGTTGCAGCATTGTCTCTTTCTCCGCTAAAGCGCCGGGACACTCTTTTTGAGTAGCCGCGCGCTATAGAAATAATTAAATAACATAACATAACATAACATAACATAACATGCTTAGTTGATGAAAATGTGCAGGATACTTATACAACATGAATTCAGGCTTTGGCACAGAGACAAACGATCTTCCCTAGCATTTGCTGCATTGTTATTTTTGTTTCTTTCTTGGGTCATTTTGCTCTATGGGTGACAGGAGATTGGAGAGTGAGACACTCGGAGGTACAAGATTTCACTTATCATTCTTAAGCCCATAGATCCAGTTTCAATATGGATTACTTCTTTGTCCCTGCCCGGAACTTGGAGGGGGTGACTGGAGTTCGAATACTACCGCAAGAGCTTGCAGACCACTACTCCTGTGGAGCTCGCATTGGGGATGCCATAATGGGTGAGGGGTGGCCATTGGAGCTTGCACTCTTGGTGGATACTTGATGATAAATTTGGGGATTTTATGAGAAATGAGATTGATGAGTAGTTGAATTCAACTCCCAATATTTTATACATTGTCTTCTGGGAGGTACTGAAGTCAATATTACAAGGTAGAAGTATCCCACACCTTTCAGGTAGGAAGAATGATAAGAGATAGGCATACAGTTGATTTAGAGCAGCAAATTGCCCAGATAGAACAGCAATACTAAAATTTTCCAGGTGAGGAAATTGGGCGTAGGCGGGATATAGCCAGAGCAACCCTGAAACAAAGTTTGATAGATGCTGTAAGGGCTACCTGGAGAGCTAAGCAGCACAGGATTTACAAACAGGAGAACAAGAGAGGGAAATTGATTTATTGGCTTGACAATAATGAACTAGTGTCTAGGTTTGTCTCCAAGGTCTATGATTCAGACAGCCGACTTGTGCACCGATCACAGAAGATAGCAGAACATATGCAAGTTATTACGAGTCACTCAATGAATCTAGACCGCCAGGGAAATTATAACATCAACATCTAATTGCCAATGATTTAATCATCCCAATGTTACTTGACTCCAACAAAGCAGAGCTGAATCGTCTTTCCTTGGAGGAGGAGTTGAAGGAGGCCGTACATGGAATGCCCACGGGGAAAAAGCCAGGGCCCAATGGCTTCCCATTACAATTTGTAAAAACCCATGCCTACCGGCTGTGTTCAAGGGACTCTTACTAAGGAGTTGGCCAGGGATCTATGTGGCGCCACTATGAAGGTTCTCTACAAGCCTTACAAACGGTCTGCAGAAGTGTACCGCAGAGGACTATCTCTTTAATTAAGGTGGAGGTGAAAATTGTGGCTAAGGCACTTGCAAACTGGCTGATGAAAGTGGAAAGCTCTTTGATACAAAAGGACCAAAACAGATTTTTGTCCCACTCAGGGGCTAAACATTGCATTCATCAGTTACAGGCAATAGTGGCACAATTAGCATAACCGACGAGATAACAGCCTTTGGTTTAGTAGATTTTGAGAATGCCTTCAACTCGGTGGAGTGACCATTCCTTTACCAAGTACTAGAATACATGAACTTTGATCATTACTTTTTAATTCGTTAATAGGGTGATGCCCGAACTTTCTGGTTGGAAAGGGGCACCTGTCAGGGATGTAGTTTCTCAGCCTTTCTATTCCATGACAATAGAATCCATGGCGGTAAGGATAAGTAGAAATGCAAGGGTGTGGGTACTCGTATGGGATGGAGGGCTTGAAGATCAGCTTTTCCTATACGTGAATGACATGCTATTGCTCATACAGAAGCCAGATCTTATTCTTGTGCACATTTTAAAGATCTATGCTGGGGCATTAGGGTTAACTGGTTCAAACCTCCGGTGGTTCTGCTAGTTGGGGAAATGGATACAGACATGGCAAATGTCCCCAACATCAAGGTTACGCTGGAGAACATCCGGTATTTAAGTCTGACTATAACAAGAGATCAGCCGGGGAGTGGGAACTTAATGAGGTCACATGGACCAAAACAGTTAAAGACCATATTGCAGGAAGCTGCCTCTTTATATAGTATACCAAAAAGAGGTATGCTGTGTAAAGAGTCCAGGTATCCCTTATGAGTGGACATGGGCTTGTTCAACCAATCCCAAGGTGCTCTATCTAAATGAGTGTGGTCTAGCAGCCTTAGGCTTATCAGAGAGGAGTGTTACACATTTGTTAAAAAGGAGATCCACACCAATTTAGACAAATATCTTGAATTTTTATATATATTTTTAAACCAAGAACTTCGTAAATAGGTACGTGCTTTTTTAAATACATTTTTACAGATTTAGCAATGTTAACAGTGCCTTTTTACACGTACTGCTTTACTATAGGAGAAAGAACATTCACTGCATACATATACTTGCAATCCTTTTCGGTAGGACCCCTTTTGGTTGTGAGGTGGTAGAGGGACAAGGATCAAAGTTCCACCAGCAGATTGGTCCCATCTGCCCTGGTGAGTCCTGGTGCAGAGGAGCTGAACGGGTTGGTAGCATTGCGCGCTGTGCAGTAGCAAGGGAGGGGGGCACTTAGAAACAGGTTGAAAAGGGAGGACTTGGGGACAAGTCTGGGAGCTCTCCAGGGGGGTGGGGGGTGGGGGGGGGCTCGGATCATGAGGGTCCTGGGAGCATGGGGAAGCAGTTGGTTAGGTTAGGCCAGCCGCTAGGGTGCAGAGGGTTTGTAACCACCTCGCTCTCGTGCATCAAGGTGCTCACTGTTGTCAGTCGGGACCTGCAAGGGGGACAAAAACAGGAAAGGTGAGCCACTCTCAGTGCTGGCCTCTTGGGGCGGATGTCCCTCGTCAGCTGGTCCTTGGTGATGTTGCTGGAATCCAGACTGGACTTGCAACAAGCTTTGGCTGCAGCAAAGGATCCGGTACCCTGGGTACTACTGCAGGAAGGCTCGTGGAGGTACTTGCTTCTTCAGGCTTGGCAGAAAGACAGATTTGACATCCTTGAGTGTGCTGGCCTTCTCCTGGGGGGCTGTTCCTCGGTAGATGTCACATTCTGTGCCTGCAGGCGAGTAGCCTCTCTAATCCAAAGGAGATGCTGGCTGCTTGGCGAAGTGCTGGAAACCCTCTGGGTTTCTGGAAGATGCAACTCCGCAGGACGCGTCAGGGCTTTGCAATTGTCGAGTCTGTGGCAGGCAAGGTTTGGTGCCAAAAGTCCAAAGCAGTCTTCAGTCTTTGCAGGGGTCAGACATTCAGTGTCCTATTTTTTTAGTCAGTGGAATCTGAAGTTCTGGATTCAGGGCACCACCTAAATGCTGAATTTAGGAGCATTAGGGCACCGAAGAGTAGTAGCCAATGGGCTACCTGCCCATAGGGTAACTGCACCCCATAAATGACCACTTCCTGCGGGAAGTGGGCATAACCCTGCCCTAGTTACCTAAATTCTGCCATCACCAAGATGGCAGAATTTTCCTAGAGTGGGACACATCAGGAAGCTCACCTTAGGGGTGTGACTAACCTAGGTGTGCCCCACGCCTACTTGCACACTAATTTTACACCTGTCCTCAGGCAGACAGTGTCATCTCCCAGGTCTGTGTACATCCGGCCGCTTAAATTAATATAAATATTTTTTCTTGTGGGCATGAAGCCATTTAGTCTAATGTTTCAGGGGAAGATTTACCTCTGGGTCAAGTAAGCCACATAACCTGGTAACTGATGAATGGAGTATGTGGGAAATGTTTTGTTTAATTCGCTCTATGCACACAATTGGAACTAATATCTGCTGCAATACGTTGCTCATTATTACTAAGGAAATCGATGCACCTAAAAAGTTCTGTTTTATTCTTTGCACTTGAATGGATGTAACAGAGCAACAGGAAATGGAAAAGGGGCTCTGTATGATAAATTGAGAATTACAGATAGCTGGCGTAACATTCCGGTTTCAGGTTGGGTTCTGGAGGTGCAGCGGATAGCATTAAATGGACAAGTAAAATTGTCAACAAATTGCAGAGTGGAATTAAGAATCTGTCAGGGGTTCAATTTATCAAGTGCAAACTAAACGGTTCCTTTTTAGGTCTCATGGCGATTACAGCGCGAAGCGCTGTCTCGCCAGAGACCTATAGTCACTGGCTCTGCTTCCCAGGAGATGGGCAAGCGCAGCCTCAGGAATCGGATCAGGTCACGCGCTCGCTGTGTCCATCTCCTGTCTCCCTTGCGAACCACGGCCCGTCAACGCGCATGCACCAAAGACACAGCACACCAGCACCGGCCCGACCAAGTAATTCTCCCCTGTCAATAACTCGTGCCCACATACAAAATCCCTCCGTTATGGCTGACGCCGCCCCCCGTTCACCCCTCACCTGCGCAGCGATCCCGCCTGCCTCTCCGGTTCCACAGCTGCCGAGACAGGGCCTCCGCCTGTGCACAATCCCTATTAGCTGGAGCTAGCGGCAGCGCACACGGCCAAGCGTCACTGTGCGAACCGTCTGACGTCGCTGGCAGATATTGCTTGTTATATTCTTGAATGGATCTGTAACTTGCGAGTGTGTAATTTCCACCAGGAGTACCTGTAAGTAGTTTTAACTACTTCCATGCTACTCTCATTCCTTAAGTAATTTACGTTGTTCTATTGTAAGGCGCTATGACACCTCTGGGTAAAGTTTGCGCTATATAAAAATGCACAAATAAATAAATAGATAGATAAAATGGATGCTCAAACTACTGGGGTACGGGTGCCCCAGATGCGAGTCTTCCCTCTTCAGCTACGAGCCTACCGAAAACAAATTCTCAGGGGAAGCAGGAGCGAGACGGCTGACCCTGGAAACCGTAGAGTGTGAGCGGCTCGCTCCCTCCCAGGGACTCCCTCTGGCCTGCCGAGGTGTCACTCACACAGTCTACCACAATGTCGGGTACGAATACTTTCACACTGTCACCGCTCACGCTCACCCCTTCATCCCGCCTTCAACCTCCTTTCCTCCCAGACTCCTATTCTGTTGCCCTCACATCCTGCCTGCCCCCAGACGCCAAAGACCAGCTGCCCACAAGGCACTATTGTTCTCTCTAGTAGTTCCAGCGAAGACCACTCCAGCCACTAGACTCCGCTTTCATTGCCTTCATGTGTCTCTTCTCTCCCAGTCTAAGTCAGGGTGTCCCATATTGTTTGCCCCCTTAGCGCTGTCAGCGTTCTTATGGCGGTGTAAAGAAGCACTATACAAAAAACAACGTTCTCTTGAAGTGCCAATCCGTGCGACATCAGTCAGTCATGGACTGCACTGCAGCGTCGCCCGAGGCCAAAGTGACACTGAGGTGCAAGGACGTCAGTCCCGAGCTGCGCTGCCTCTGAGCCACAGCGACACTGGCCGTGTGCTCCGCTGGTGCCAAACTGAGCTGGGCCCGCGAAGCGCTACACTGCTCCGAGCCCCGAGCGACACTGGAGCGCACGGCCTCTGTCCTGCGCCGCAGATTCCCTGCTCTGCACTGCAGTGGCAGAAGTTCTGAGCTGCATTAACACAATTCGTGTACGGTAGATACACCAGCTTCACTCACACAAAACCATGGGCTGAACCCACACGAGAACCGAGTTGCAATTTCTACACTGAACTGCAGTGACAGCACAGACACGGCCTTGAACCACACGGGCGCTGGCGCAGTAACAGGAAGCCATTGACAGGAAGTCACATCTCCCATTTCCTGTTGAAAATAGATTTTATATGAAGCGAGGAGAGGGTGTGTAAGGTGGGTAGGAAGGATTTCATGATATACAAACAAAAACAACCTGCACAGTGCAAATCCCATGACACAAAAATACAGCAGAAAAGGTAAATAAAAAATGCTTTATCGACAGCCACCCCAATGCCCGTGACACCACCCCCCCATCCCCGCCCTGCCCCGTCGCCTTGGGTCCTCTTCACACACCAGTACTCTTCACACATTAGGAATAATGTTCAAGGGCTCCGGGGTCCTCGCAGATAGATCCGCCTCCCCGACAGCCTATAGCCCTCTCCAGACCCCAATGCCATATTCTACATCCTGCTTCCTTATCCCGCACCCCAGTGCCTGCCCCACAGCACACAGTTCTTCAAGGTCCCCAGTCCCCACTTACTTTCAAAGATCTCCCTACAGAACTGCTTTTAGGCCATAGAGCCATGCTCTCAGGACTCCGCACATCCCATAGCACACAGAGGCCCCTGCAAAGCCCATAGCGCACAGACCCCCAAATAGTGCTGGGAATGGAGGGAGGGGTTAGCAGCAGACCTCGGCCTCTCAGGGACGCAGCAAACCCCCAACCGTCCTCTTAGGCCTAGCGCTAGCCTGTCACTCTAATGGTGTGCAGTATGGCGGGCGGAATGACCCCAGAGTGACGATCACATTAGGAGCAGAAGGAAATGATGGGGGTAGATCTCGGAGGCTTAGAGCAGTGGTGTTACACAAAATAATGTACCACCACCCTAAGGAAAATGTAATGAGGGCATCCTAGTGTCTCACATATCTCACAGATACTCATTAGCCTTGGACTGAATGAACCATTTAAGGGTTGAGGCGCGGGGACCGCAGGGGCCTAGGTTACGGACCTGTATTAGAGAAATGTGAAGGTGCCCCCTGAACATGAGGTGTCGCCTTTCACCTCAGGGAAGAATGGGATAGGCCACCAGGTCGCCCCATTTGAAATAATTACCAGCATTTTGCCTTTAGATGCATTGTACCAAAGGCAATCACTTTTGTTCCCAGAGTGGCTTCATTATAATCAGTGTCATTAAGTAGGTACAAACATTATGCAAAACAGGGCACATTTCCGCCAAGATTACCCTCATATGTTAAGGATGACAATGACTACTTCTATGCACATTAAGACTTGCCCCATCACTCACCAATTCAAAGTTTAAAATAAACATTGATGCAACGCATTGTCATACACAATGCAAATAACTCAAACTTTAATGCTGCGAGACCTATTGCATTGTAAATGCTTGTTGTATATAGATGTAGCGTGGACAATTGGGCTTAAATGGTTTGTTTTACCGTATGGAATTGGGAGGACTCTGCCTGATGCAATATCGAAACTGAGGAAGATTTAAATAACAGATCAAACCATAAACAAAGCTATTGAATTCAAGGGTTTTAATGTCATGTTACATTTCAAGACAGAAGAAATTGTCATCAATGAAGGTATTTACAAAGCATATCCAGCTACTAAGGAAATAGCAATTGAGTTGAATGAAGATTGTTCAGTGATATAAATAACAGTACAGTGATGGTGACTATA
The DNA here is from genome assembly GCF_964263255.1 of Lissotriton vulgaris. Classification (NCBI taxonomy): domain Eukaryota; kingdom Metazoa; phylum Chordata; class Amphibia; order Caudata; family Salamandridae; genus Lissotriton; species Lissotriton vulgaris. The sequence continues at coordinate 271,604,960 of NC_141694.1, read as the reverse complement.
TCTTTTAGGATAAAAAACAAAACACGTGTTATCAATTGAAACCGGGAACTGGGTAGCCTTGAAAATTGGACAATGAGATGCCAGTGGTTGCATAACCATATAGAGTATTCAATTTTTCTGATGCCAAAAGCAAAAAGATCATACAAAAATATGGTGCAAATGTGTCCCTTGCTGGATTGTGGATATAATAAGCAACTGAACTATGCCAACACAAATGTATAAATACAGGTAGTGATTATATAAAACAAGAATCTTGAAAGTGATTTGCACAGGAAGAATATGCGATATGTTAATTTGTAATGGCAACTATTATAGCTTGTTTGGAGAGGTACATTGGGGCCACATTATATCATGCAAATTTGATGGGTTGACAGATTTGAAGTTTTTTTTTTGTAATGTTAATTTCTTATGGGTGCTTGCTAATTTGTATGGAATTTTAAAGTTGGTGTACTTTATGTGTGTTTTGAAGCCCTGAAGAAGTCCATAAGTTCGAAACGCTTTGGCTATGACCGGACATGAGGAGATTATTTTAAACAATAATCAATAAAGAAATTAACGAAGTAGTAGTAGTTTATTTATTACGTGGCTCATCATTGTTGACATTTATCAATGGATTAATTAGTCAATTATTTGGACAAATATTGGATATTGTGCTGAAAATATAGTGTAATTAAAACTGATAAAATGTATGATCTCTACTGTAGAAGAATAAAATCCTGAAACACGTCTCTAGAGATGATCAGCACTACCTGCACCAACTTTGGTGAAATAATACTACTAATATTCAAGTAAGCGCCAATTGTGAACTGCATTCACCATAATGCAAAGGGGCAAACTGTGCTGGGATGTGAGGCAGTGTGCTCTCATCCCCTTCTGTTTAAAAAGGCTCCCTTGAGCCAGTGAGCTGATGAGCTTGAGGAGATGCACTTGTGAGACCTGAGAGGACTGTGGCAGCATTCTCCACAATCCCTAATGAAAGTTAATTACCTTAGGTAATGCTTTTTCTGGTGGATACCGTATCTGCCTGTGGATTTCCTCACTAATGAATATCCCCTGCGCCAGCATTCCATGGAAATTTCTCCTAGCTCTCCGTTCTAGAGGTTGTCACAGCGTCATGGCTCCGCACGCGACTCCGCATGACGTCATCGGAGCCCTAAGAAGGGCACGTTGGCGTGATGTCAGTTCCACCCATTTTTTCCCGTGCCACTGAGGCAAAAAGGGCGGACCGAACATAGAGACAATGTGTACATTGTACACAGAATTCACACAAATACACTCAGTGTAAATTGAAATAAGAAAGCTTACATTTCAAAAAAACAAACAATAGACAATTAGAGGCAATAAAGTCTTGAGTATACAAAACACATCAAACAACAAATACCTTATCTTTTAAGGTATAAAAAGGTGGACAACGGGTAGGCAGGTGGGTCAGTGAAGAATCCACAGGCAGATACTGTATCCACCAGAAAAAGTGTTACCAAAGGTAAGTAATTTGTTCTTGTGATGGATACATCTGCCTGTGGATTCCTCACCTCATGAATAAAATCCCACAGCAGTCCAACTCCCGGAGGAGGGTGTCCACCCTTCTATAGCAAAAAGTCCTGTAAAACAGAGCGCGCAAAATGGCCATCCCTCCTCACCTCGGAATCTAAGCAGTAATGCTTACCGAAAGTGTGGAGGGAGGCCCAAGTTGCGGCTTTACATATGTCCAACACAGGAACACCTCTAGACAAGGCAGAAGTAGACGATTTAGCCCTGGTGGAATGAGCTCTAATGCCTACAGCAGGTTCCTTACCAGCCAGGGTGTAGCATATCTTGATACACAAGATGATCCACATGGATAAAGCGCGCTTGTGCACTTCCTTGCCCTTCATACGACCAGCATATCCAACAAAGAGCTGATCATCTTGACGGACGTCCTTTGTTCGATCCAAATAGAAACTAATCGCCCTCTTAGGGTCCAAACGATGTAGCCTCTCTTCCTCCTTGGAAGGGTGAGGGGTAGGATAGAAAGTAGGGAGTGTAATGGACTGTCCTAGATGGAAGGGAGTTACCACCTTAGGCAGAAAAACAGCCCTGGTCTTGATTACCATCCTTTCAGCATGAATGGTCAGAAAAGGAGGCTTTGAACTCAAAGCCTGAAGCTCACTCACCCTCCTACCCGAGGTGATAGCCACTAGAAAGATTGTTTTGAAAGCAGTAGTCTCAAAGGACAACTATGCATAGGTTCAAAAGTGGAACCCATTAAAAAAGTTAACACCAGATTCAAATCCCACTGGGGCATAATGAAAGGAGTGGGCAGAAACATTTTAGTGAGTATTGGAGACTTAAAAATTAGAAGGCTGATCGGGCAAATAAAGAAAAGCTGACAAAGCCAACAAAAACTCTTTTTACAGTGACCACATCACAACCATGCTGAGCCAAATAGAGTGAAAAACAAAGAACATCAGAAAGATGCGCTTTCAGAGGATCAATAGATTTCTCTCCACACCATCCAACAAATTTCAACCACCTGTAGGAGTAGATAGACTTGGAGAAGGTCGCCTGGCCGATAAAATAACATCCACCACGTCAGTTGGGAAAGAAAAAGAATTTAGGTTGCCCGGTTCAATCTCCAGGCATGAAGGTGCATGCTCTGGAGGTGGGGGTGTAGAACCTGCCCCTCCATCTGAGAGAGGAGGTCTGCCCTGAGAGGGAGACGGAGCGGAGGGTGCGAAGAGAGGTGAAGAAGGTCTGTGTACCACACCCTTCTTTGCCAATCCGGGGCGATCAATATAACTTGGGCCCGGTCTTGGCGAATCTTCCTCAGAACCCGAGGAATCAAGGGTATGGGAGGAAACGCGTAAAGAAGTTGCGAGCTGCAACTCAACTGAAACGCTTCCCCTAATGCTCCCTGCCTGGGAAACTGGAGACTGCAGAATTACGGACAGTGCTCGTTCTCAAAAGTGGTAAACAGGTCCACCCGAGGAGTTCCCCACGTCTGGAAGATGTGTTCAACTACCTCCGGATGAAGCCTCCACTCGTAGTCGGCGGATAACTGTTGACTGGGACTGTCCAACGCACGTTCAGCCCCCCGGCCAGATGATTTGCCATCAAGCAAATCTGATGGTCCTGGGCCCAGAACCAGAGATGCAATGCCTCTCTGAAAAGACAGTACGACCCTACTCCTCCCTGCTTGTTGACATACCACATTGCGGCAGTCTTGTACATAAGGACTTGAACCGACTGACCGCAAAGGGAAGGGAGAAAGGCCTGGAGCGCCAAACGAATGGCCCGCAATTGTAGAAGGTTGATGTGAAGCAACCTTTTCTCTGGAGACCAAAGACCCTTGATTTCCAGATCCCCCAGATGAGCACCCCACCCTAGGGTAGAGGCATCCGTTATCACTGTGGCCACCGATGGAGGAAGATGGAAAGGCTTTCCTTGAGACAGATTGCCCTCCACCAAGACAGATCTGCAGCAGCTTCTCTGGAAATCCTTACAGACTCCCTGAGATCTCCGTTGTGTTGATACCACTGCCTGCGGAGACACCACTGGAGCTCCCTCATGTGCTAACCTGCAGATGATGACGCACCATCTGTGGCGACTCTGCTTTCAGCAGCTAGTCGTCCGATTATGGGAAAACAGGGATCCCAGACCTCCTGAGATGGGCAGCCATCACCTGGTGAAGACTCTAGGTGAAGTAGTAAGACCAAATGGAAGAACCGCAAACTGGTAGTGTTGCGACCCAACGGTAAAATAGAGATACTTCCTGTGCGACTTAAGGATTGGGGTGTGGAAATACGCATCCTGCATGTCGATGGACACCATCCAGTCTTCTTGTTGCAGCGCCTGAAGAACCTGCGCCAGGGTGAGCATGTTGAACCTCTCCTGCTTGAGAAACAGATTCAAGATACTGAGGTCCAAGATTGGAGTAACCTGACATCCTTCTTGGGGATCAGGAAATACCGGGAGTAGCAACCCTGACCCCTTTCCTCCTCCGGAGCCACCTCTATCGCACCTTTCTATAATAGGGTAAGTACCTCCTTCTGAAGGAGAAGCAAATGATCCTCTGTGCAAACCCCCTGACAAGGAGGGTAGGGAGGAGGGAATGCCCTGAAGGGTAGGGCGTGCCCATTTTCTACAAGATCTAAAACCCAAAGGTCCGAAGTGATTCATTTCCAATCTTGCAGATAATGGGTAAGCCGGCCTCCCACAGGACCCACATGATCCAGGATGGCGGATCTAGGGCTGCTTTCCTGCATTACCAGGAGGGGTTGGGGAGGTAGAAGAGGAAGAGGGATGACGACCGGCTCCACGAAGGCAACCTCTGCCTTTACCCCTGTAGCTTTCATACAAGGCATTTTGCTGCTGCTGATGCTGCCTAGACCCACGAAAGGAAGACTTCCCAAAGCCACAGTATCTTTTATATCCATAGTCTCTAGATTGAGTCTGCAGACCCAAAGACCTTGCCGTTGCCTTACAGTCCTTAATTGTCTGCAGGGCAGAGTCCGCCTTTCCACCAAAAAGCTTAGAACCATCAAATGGCAAATCAACAAGAACAGACTGCACGTCAGGTGAGAACCCTGAAGAATTCAACCATGCATGCCTCCTTGTCGCAATAGACGAGCCCATGACTCTGGCAACAGGATCCACTGTATCCAGGCCAGACTGGATAACCTGGCGAGCAGCTGCTTGAGCATCCACCAACACCTCACTCAAGTTTTCCTTATCCTCCTCAGATAACTTAGTGAGAAGCTGATTCGCAGAGGCCATCAAAGCATGAATGTACCTGCCCAAGAGACAAGTGGAGTTGGTAGACTTTAAAGCCACACTGGCTGAAGAAAACACAATTTTCATACATTGCTTCAACTCCTTAGAGTGCTTGTCTGCCGGAGCCTGCGAAAACGCTCCTGATGACTGCTTCGAGCATGAAGCCTGCACAACCCGACTTTCAGGAGAGGGATGAGAAGAAACAAACACCGTTATCCAGGAGCAGGTCTATATCTTCTTGGAACTGAAATTGCGCCACACATCAAGTATAGGCTCAGTAAGAGCATCTTAAAAGGCCAAGAGTGGATCAACCACAGAAGAAGGAGAATAAAGCACTTCAGTAAAAAGATTAGGCTTATACTCCGCCACAGAAAGCTGCAAGTCCAAAAGTTCAGCAGCCTTCCTAATAACTATGTGATATGGAGCAACATCCTTAGAGAGAGAAGCTTTCTGAGAAACAAAGTCCCACTCTGGAGAAGTGTAACGGCGCCGTTCGAATCCGAGAAGCTTCACAGGATGGAGCCGGAGACTGCCCATTCGACATCCTCGGAGCTGGAAAAGACCAGGACGACGTCGCTGGCATGAACGGCATAAAGGGGGCCTAAGGATACTGGTGAGGCACACCCAAATTAAATGCCAAAGGACCCATGGGACCCGGAGGTACTGCAGAGGGGTACGAGGCGCTGGTGAAAACACCATACATTGCATTACAAAAAATGCGAAGGATCAGAACCCAGCGTCGGAAACTGCGGGTAAGAAGCTGGTCCTGGATCCGAACGAGGTACATCTGGAGTCTGAGCCGCTGGAACCACAGGCGGATTAATTCGGAGCTGAGGGAACCTCATCATCATCAACCGGATTTGACGGTGAGAATCTCAGCGTCGCTGCCTGCTCTGGAGTACCCCTTATAGGAAGGAGAATGAGCCGGAGTCACCTGAGGAGACACTGAAGGTGATCGAGAAACAAAGTCCTTTTCTCGACGTCGAGGAGCAGGAGAAGGCAACCTCGACACCACCGACTTTGAAGATCGGCGTCGAGAAGCAGGTCTCCTCTTCTTCTTGTGTTTCTTCTTGGAGTCGCGCGACGGCGAAAAACTAGATTTTGACCTTTTTCGACTCTTCTTTTCTTTTCTAGCTTTGTCCATATAAAGCTTTGCTTCTCACTCATTCAATCCCTTCGGATTCATCTTCCTGCACGAAGAGCACCCCTCGACGTCATGGTCTGAAGACAAACATCAAAGGCAGTCCTCTTGCGGGTCAGTAATCAACATATGTTTACGCATTCCTTGCAAGGTTTAAACCCTGAATTCCTCAGAGCAGACATTGCTACAAAGAAAGGAACAGATACAATCAAAAATACAAAGTATCCAAACAAAGTATGGAGAGTCCCAGAAAAAAACGCTCGTCCCGACAGCGCGGAAAAAAGGGAACTGACGTCATCACGCCGACGTGTTCTTATGGCTCCAGTGACGTCATGCAGGGTCTCGTGTGAAGCCATGACGCTGTGATGACCTTGTCGGCGCGGAGAGCTAGGATTCCCTTTCTGCGGAATGCTGGCGCAGGGGATATTCATAAGGTGAGGAATCCACAGGCAGATGTATCCATCAGAAAAAATTATTTTTGATCTCTACTGATAAAGGATAAAATCCATAAACCTGTGTCTAGAGATGAACAGCACGACCCGCGCCAACTTTGGTGAAATATTAAAGTAAGGGCCAATTGTGAACTGCATTCACCATAATGCAAAGGGGCAACCTGTACTGGGATGTGAGGCAGTATGATGCCATCCCGCTTCTGTATTTAAAAAGTAGTACTTGAGTTTTACATTTACTGAAAAGTGGAAAAACTCTTAACATCCTTGATCACTGTAGCAAGGCTATCTCGACCATTAACTAACACTGAGTTATCGTATTACACTTAGTAAGAGAGAACTTCAGTTTAGGAACAGATAGTGAAATATTTCTTCGTTTATTTGAATAGCAATTTAAAAACCTCTTTAATGGTAAAGACAGATTTTAAGTTACTATTTTGAAAATGCCACTTTTAGTAAGTTGCAAAAAGAACAATAGATGGACGGAATGCTGAACAATGTCAATGTCTGCACCTCCAGTACAGAGATCTGGGCCTAAAGCCATCGTTTTATTGCTCACCATTCCATTCCAGTTTGGATCTAGCCATATGCAAATCAGTCTTCACTCTACTCTCCATTAAACAGTCCAGCCCAAACTACCAAGTCAGGTCCTCCCTGGACCAGAAGCAAGCATCCGAGGACCGGCTTTTGGGTATCGCCCCTCATCAGCCGGGCAAGCTTGGCACTAGTGGCACAGAGAGCACAGAATGCACATCGGGACATACCCATCCCACCTAGGGCGACAAATGCAAATAGAACAATTGGACAGATTGAGGACAAATGTCAAATATTCACCTCCAGTACAGAGGTTTCTCTCCTAGAGCAAGGACAGACTGCAGCCCTGATCCTCTTCGACCTCTCTGCAGCTTATGACACCGAGTCACACTACACCCTACTACACGGACATCAACAGATGGGGATCCAAGGAACTGCCTTTAAATGGATTGCTTCCTTTCTCACCTGAAGGACCCAGAGAGTCCACCTCCCGCCTTACAGCTCAAGCCCAAAGAACATAATCTGCAGCATTCCCCAAGGGTCCTCACTGAGTCCAACCATGTCCAACACATGCATTTCTCCCCTGGCCACTCTGGCAAAATCCTATGGTATGAACATCATACCATACGCTGATGACACTCCGCTCATTCTCTCCCTATTCCCAAACCCCACTAACACCAAAACCAATTTCCACAGGTGCTTAAAAAGCATAGCGAGCTGGAGCAAAACAAATGCCTCAAACTCTACACCAACAAAACAGAGGTACTCATCTTCAGGACCAACCCATCCCTAGTGGACGTCTCCTGGTGGCCAGCGGAACTGGGGACCACGCCTACTCCCATAGAAAATGTCAAACCATGGCATCATACTCGACAACAAGCTCACCATGAAGAAGCAGAAGAACCCCGTCTCCACAGTGTTGGACAGGCCTCGTGGACGGCCCGCTTCCTTCCCCGCATGACGGGGCCCGGACCTCTGCTCTCCCTGTATCCCCGACAAGAACCATCCCGGCAACCCGCTGGGGCAACCCACGACCCGTCCACAACGGAACTCCAGCCCCCGAACACCCCAGTATCGGCTGGCCCAGGCTCCCGTCAGCACCACTGCCCCGGCCCAGCCGCCATCTTTGGACACTACAGAACAGGGCCGCGTGGCCTCGGCTCGACCCCAACCCTGGGCCTGGCCAGGCCCCGACATCGAGGCACCACCATCCACCTAGGGGGTGAAGAGACCACTTGGCAGGTCAATGGTAGAAGGAGTGTCAATGGCTCCCCTCCGCCAGGTGTCGATCGCCCCCGGCCTCCCCGGGCGCTGGCTCCACCCCCCTGCTGGGTGTCTGGACTCCCTCATCCCGGACCTCCCGACCTCCGAGTGCGAGGGTCCGGACATCAAAGGAGACCAGACCTATAACTGGGGCAGCTCCAGAGCAGGAAGTTAGTTGTATCTTGGAGTCGAGAGACACCGTGAGGAACTCATCCTTGAAGGCCTGCTGGAGCTGCCGCGGCCTTTTCTTGTGAACCATCTTCGAAGCCTGCTGGCGCTGCCGCGGCCCTCTGCAACGTGAACCATCGTCTTGGCCTGCTGGCGCTGCCGCGGCCTTTCTCGTCGTGCACCATCTTCGTAGCCTGCTGGCGCTGCCGCGGCCCTCCTCGTTGTGAACCATCGTCCTAGCCTGCTGGCGCTGCCGCGGCTCTCATTGCTGTGAACCATCGTCCTAGCCTGCTGGCGCTGCCGCGGCCCTCCTCGCTGTGAACCATCGTCCTAGTCTGCTGGTGCTGCCGCGGCTCATCATTGCGGACCCCCAAGCTGGAGGATTGTGAGCTTCCCTCTTACCGCACCTATACCGGACCGGTACTAAGACTGTCCCGCTACCCCTACAGAGACTAGAATTGGCAGGATCCTCGTATCCTGGTTCCACTGTATCGTTATCACCTTGCCTCAAGATTCGTATATAAAGTGTGTTGAACTCATCCTTGTGTGGTGTCCATCTGTGGGGGGGAAGTTACTTGTCTGAACGATCGCCGGAGACAGCCCTCACCGGAGGCCTCTCCCCCTGTACTCGGCCGACCCTCCGGGTCCCCGTCTAACACACAGGATGCTTCCTCACCCTACGCATGCTCCGGAAAATATTCAAATGGCCCCCCATCAACACCAGATGCACAGTCACCAGAGCCCTCATAACCAGCCTCCTGGAGTATGGAAACTCCCTCTACATGGGAATCACCTAACAGCTAGTGAGCAGACTACAAAGCATCCAAAACAGTGCAGCCAGCATCATCCTCGACTATCCGAGAAGAGCAAACATCACCCCCCAAGTCAAAGTGCTCCACTAATAATAATAATAATGATATTACTCCACAGGTTCACCGTCAAGAAAAGGTGCCAGTTCAGACTGCTGACCCACACCTACAAGGCCCTGCATAACCAAGGACCAGACTACCTCAACCACAGACTGAACTTCCATCACCCCGACAGTCAACTAAGCTTCGCCACCCTTATGCCCGCTTCCACAAAAGCAGAAACGGCAGCCGAACATTCTCCAACCTATCCACCAAGACCTGGCCATGCCTCCTTCTCCACCTCTGGACTGCACCCTCCTCAGCCCCACAGTGCCTGGATCTCTGGAATGTGCCCTCCTCAGCCCCACAGCGCCTGGATAACCTCACAGGTAATATGCAGCGCTCCACAAATCGTTGATTAATTGAATTTGTGTGTTATTTTTCTTCTCTGCTGCCAGTTCGCTTGTGTGATCGGCCATGAGATATCACCGCTGTCATTTACTTTCTCTGCCACCACTGCAGTTTGGTCATTCATATGACATCTTCACTTGGTTTCCTCATTTGACAATGCTGCTCTTAGGTTCTTCATAAAAGGTCATCACACTGTTCACTTCTGTGACATCACCACTTCATGCGAGTATATTATTCGACTCTTCACTGTGTGCTGTTTCCACCCTCAAATACCCTCTTCCCCACCTCATGTTCAGTGTGCTTCCAGCCTGCCCATTTTTGCCTTTATGTCTTAATGTTTTTATTTTCCTCGTTCCCACCTCTGCCTCAAGCTAATCTGTTTTTAAATCACCAATGCCACTCCCCGGTTCCTCGACCCTGGATTGACTGCTCCACAAACTTCTCCAGTATTTACCTACCCATTCCATCACAATCTTCACTTTTATTTTTTTATTAAAAAAACATTTTTATAATCATTTTTGGAAGGGCGCGCAGTTTTAATTTGCTGTCAGGCCACTTCTTTTTCAAAAGGAGCCTTTTCATTGTTTTAAAAAATTTACATAAGAACAGTACATTTACAAAATAAATAGAAAATGGCTGCTTCATGCCGTACGTGATGAAGTGTGGTGACGCATTGGGTGAACTCGGCCTCTGTAATGCAACGTTTTTTTCAGTAAAAACATTCGCACTTTAGTTGATTTCTTAACGCAGTGTGATAGGAAACCGTGCAAGGCAGTCACAAAAAAAAAGTTCCACATCTAAGTGAGCACTTGCAACAGAACAATATCGTTTAAACTACATAACAGTTGCAATGAAATGCTTGAAAATTATTCATAAGAATAAGACAAGTGAAATGTATCTATCTGAAATAAAAGTTTAGTACCACGAAGAGAATCTTCACTAACCTGATTTCAACCTCTACATCTCCACCTAGAAACTTTATTCTGTTGTTGTCAGATGAATAGTAGCGGTTTGCAAACACCTGATCACCTTCCCCAGTAAATGCTTCCCTGCAGTTTTTCGGCGGATTCCCCTTCTGCATGACTTCACGGGCAGCCGCATTACTCTGGCGAGACAAGAAAGCAAGGCATCACGTTTTGTCCATAGCTATTACTTGGTAAACGCTATAGTATATGATTGTAGTTCGCATCAAGAAACTGAACCTGCTACACGCTGCGTTTAACTCTATAAAAACAAGCAACAGTAAGATTAGGAGCTAAAATAAATTGCATACAATGAATTAAAAGATTAAAAGACAATTTTGTATCAAACAAACTGAATTCTCAGTTTTGAAATAGACAGAAATCAAGCATGTCCAAGCAGAGCGAAAATGACAGTTTGTCACATAGGCACTTTTCTTGCTGAAATAAATGTTGTACTGTTCTATAGAGTGAGCTGTGTCATCCAGAGGGAGAACAAATATATAATTCACAGCGAACCGTGAAATATAGAAAATATTTGATCGTTCATATGAAATATGGATTGCAGCATCATAATGACCGCCTCAAAACCATTTTATCGAGTTTACCATGGATGAGGCTACAAGGATTATGTGGCTTGGAGGATCAAATTATGCAGCAATATTGTCAAAATTATGCTGCAAAAAATGAACATTTTGTGTCTATTATTTGGCAGTCTTTTTATCCATTTTAGCTAGAAACTACATTTTCTGTGAAATCTACTAATCATAGAAATTAAGTAGCACTTGGTAAATCCACAAGTATGTGGTAAATACTACAACTACAGAAGTTCATAAATACCCCAGCCCCCAAAATTGTTTTATACACAATTTATTCATGAAAAGAAAAAAAAACCAAATATTCTAACTCTAATCAATGCCCATTGTTAGCGGCACTTTAAAAAAAGTCTTTCAAGATGACTACCCCAAAATAAATATAAAACATAACCAGAGCCGCTCAAAACATATGGCAGGGGAGGGCCAAACTATGCAGCAGGGTTGGAAAATTATGTGGCAAGAACGGCAAATTATACGGCATAATGCAGCACATTTTGTGGTAGTATTACTTCATTATTTTGCCATTTTCACACTTGGAAACATTGTCTGGATCTTGGGTGCACCTCATTAGTACCCGATGGACACTCAAATATAGAAATAAGTAACGGAAAGGTAACCAGTTAAGCACTGCAAGGATCCATTCATTGCACGGTAATACGTGTTGCTGCATTTTAGGACCTTTTGAACCATTTGGAATAGAAACTATTTTTTTGCTACAATCTCCAGATTATGCAACAATGAATGGATTATGTGGCAAATGCTGCAAATTAAAAAAAATTGCAAAAAAAAATGCCACAGTTGCACAATCGCATAATGCCAGTGGCCCTGTACATAACAGTCATAATGGGTAACATGTGCCTATTATCTTCTTGAGGTTCAGGGTTTTGATGACATACCGACCACTCTGCATTTGACCTCATAGTTTAGGATGTCATCAGGATGACTTCAGAACAATACTGAACCATAGTATATAGAGTCTGGAAGTTTGAATTTGCAACTGGAATGTTTCAGAAACCTGAGGGCATCAAGAGTCAAGTCCATAAATAAAACCTACTGTGATATAGTTGAAATATCCTCTATTAAATACACGAAGGCTACTCAGATAAGCTGAAGATATTTTTATTTCAGCACACCATCAACAGGCCATCAGCAACTGCCGCTCTTGGAATCCCTAGTACAATTTACATCGTACAATTCTAACAGGAACCAACCAACACATTAATGAGGGTGGCTAGTTACCACATTTCCTTTGTGGAGGGTGAGAACTGTCAAACAGGCAAACAACAGATACCAAACAGGTCAACATAAAACATAATAGAGTATAGGAAACCTATAAAAAAAACTCCAACAGAGAATCGTTGCAACACAAAATATTGAAGATAACTTGTCTCCCTAACCAACACAGACTGGACAGGGGACCAACTAGCCTGCCATAGGCACCAACCTTAGACAGTGGACCAGATGTTTTAAACAGAAGTAAAGTAATATTGTGTGCAAGCTTCAAAAGTGCCGTCTGTCCAAAGGCACCACCCTTATCCCTCAGGGTCAATCATATACATAAACTGATATTAAAGTTGCACCCCATTCCAATTTGTGTACAATCAACTCAATTTGCATCCAGTCCATTTTTACAAGGTGACTGAAATGTCTTCTTTATTGCTTTATTTTCTTTTGTTTTAAATAGGCAACAGCCAAAGCATTTCGTTCTGCAAACAAATTCTTCAGGGCATTTCTAAAATTCCAAAATATAATTAGATGATGATTTAAGTGTCATTCCTTGATTTATCTTTTAGCAATATGCTCCTTGCATATTGACATTATCGTGTTCATGCACAGGTCAATGTTGATTGCCAGGGATGATGACGTGATATAATAGTCACTCGAAATGTTCCAAGGGATAAATGCGTCAAACCCCGCACATGTCGTACCTTGCAAGGGGGTCTTATACTCCTGACGGGACTACTCTGCGTTTTGCAATTCCTGCCCGTTGCCTCCCTAACCACTCAAGCACTTAGTCTACATGCTGCACCATCCTTCCTTACAAACCCACAGCAGGTACTATCCAACCTCAAATCTTTCCATCATCCACTTCTGACTCTAATGAAGGCACCCCTGCAAAAATACTCAAGGCTATCCTTCTGGACAGAGATCATACTCCCTTATATATAATTGCAACCTGATAACAGAAAAGTTTCCTCTGCTTGGAAACATGCTGTTGTGAGAACGAGATACTGAAAAAGCCCAATTTAAATCCTAAACTTCTGAGCAATTATAGACATACTTTGCTCTTGGTGTGTTTGGAAAAGTTCACGCCTACTACAGGTTTCAGCAACCAAACAACTGCAACACCGGTCATATCAGCTACTATGGCTACACCCATTTCATCTCCTGACACATCTCTCATATTCTCTCCTACCACCTCTCAAACTGAGACTACATCTTCATCTCTGGATTTAATCTTAAAAACATTAATGGTCCATCACGAAGAGTCTCAACTACACTTTCGCCAACTAAAGGAAGACAATTGTAAGATACATAATTGCCTACAGGAAGTCACTAACAAGCTAAGTGGAGTTACCAAAGATATTGAAGAACTACAGCAGAGAGTAGTTGACGTCGAGGAAACACTGGCCACTAACACCGCCTCCACATCAGAACATAAGGAAGACATACAGACCTTGAAGAACAAGGTCGAGGATCTCGAGAACCGACAGAGGCGCCAGAATCTGAGAATTTTGGGAATTCCTGAAGGGATTGAAGGCTCTGACGCAAGGGCCTACTTGATCCGACTTTTTCAAAATGCATTCCCAGACCTGGGCGACTGGGACTGGGATTGCCAACTTCAACGGGGACACAGATTGCCGATTGTTTCCAAGAATAAAGAGAGCAAATATCCCCGACCAATTCTGGTTTATTTCGGCAACTACCTACTAAGACAGACAATTTCCTTGAAAGCTAGACCGAATACACCTGTGACTTGCGACAATATAACTTTCTTTGCTAAATCAGACCTTAGCAAGGCTACTATGGACAAGAGATGGATGCTGCGGAAACTGATAGACCCCTTCAAGTCTAGGGGGGCTACAGTATATCTTCAGGAACCTGCACGTCTTAAAGATATAAAAGCAGGGCACACTCATTTTCTCAACAATGTTAAAGACGCAGAGCAACTTTTGGCAAAAATGGATATTTAAATTTAGGTAGTTAACTCCACAGAAATCTAGAATCTGAAAGCTATGAGTGCCCACTTTGATCTATTAAAAAAGAGAATTGGGATGGGGATGTGTTGAGATCTTGTACGCAAGCTTAAAATGGAGGGGGAGATTGCGGGGAGACCTCTCAGATGTGCTGCCCTATCAACGGCAGCAGAAGATAGAGGGAGGCTTCCGGGTAGGTACTTGGGGTGGGACCTCTGGAGCAGGGAGAGAAGCTCAAGGGGAGAGGGAAGAGGGGGGAATGGGCAGGGGTAACAAGGGTGAAAATGACAGCACAAGCACAATTACATGTACAGACCTGAATAATAAATGTAACAGGCACTGCTTACGGAGGTTAAAAACGGATAAATGTATCAAATAAACTGTCTAGCATGGAACGTCTCTGGTCTCAACAATAGAATTAAAAGACAATTAGTCTTCGAAGAACTGAAGATGTATAACCCTCACTTTGCCCTCTTAAATGAGACTCATATTCGATTTCAGGATCGTAAGATGATGGAACAAGGGGGATATGAACTGATTACTTGTACTTCTTTGAATGTACTAATAAGGGGTGTTGCTATACTTAAGAAGAAAACTTTGAAGATAGAACTACTTAGAACTGCTGCTGACAAAGCCGGTCGATGGGCACTAGCACAATTTAATTTAATGAATGTAAAATATGTACTATGTGCCTTGTATGGATCAAACATTGATGATGCGGGGGTTTTTGATCGTCTCAATATTGAACTTTTAGATTGGGAAGGAGACATAATAATGATGGGAGACTTCAACAGCGTAATGAACTATAAAAGGGACACTACCAAGACGAATCCATCTCAGTGTATACGTAAAACCAGGGCAGCTATTTTAGAGCTATCGCGCATTCATAACTTAAAAGACGTATGGAGGAACCTACACCCGACACTTGCAGGTTATACATACTATTCTGCCCCTCACCAAATGTGCTCCCGTATTGATATGGCCTGGACGACAGATCAGGTTCTAGAGGGCAGTAAAATGGAGATCTGCCCAAAAGTAACATCGGACCATAATCCCATCATACTACGGTTTAATGTACTATCTCCCAAACCGGCTGCCAGGCTATTTTCTTTTCCAAGGCACCTGCTAATAGATACATTCTTTGTTTCTCAATTGAAGAAACATATTAAAGAATTCTTAGAATTTAATTTAGACTCAGCACACCTTATCTATGTATGGGACGCATGCAAAGCGAGTATCAGAGGGTTCGCACAACAATTTATTATGAGGCAAAACAAAGAACGAAAAGATGAGACTTTGGAAATGACCTCTAGAAAACGTGCACTGGAAGATCACTTGGCCGAGGCTATTCTACAAGAGAACTCAGGGGGGCGCATTTCGAAAAATAAACCTTTACTGGAATTATAACTAACCACCCTTCAGTCTAAAATTAAAACTATCTTAAGAGAAAAAGTGAGTTTAAAACTACATAAATACAAACAGTCTCAATACGAAAGTGGCGATAGAGTTGGCAAAATTCTAGCTTATAAGGTTGCTGAAGACAGGGCTAATTCTACAATAAAAAACATTACTGGGGCGGATGGGATTAGCTACAATCAACCAGAACAGATACTACAACAGTTTGTAACATACTACAGCAATCTATACACACCTGAAACTACCCCTACAGAAGAGAACATGCAAAGATACTTAACTAAAAACTGGTCACTAGATAGGGAACCTGTCCTGATGGAACCACTTGAGGGACATTTTTCACTATCCGAAATACAAATGGCTATTTCTTCTCTCCCACAGGGGAAATCCGCTGGGGATGACACACTTCCAATGGAAATTTATAAATGCTGCAGCGAGGAACTTCTACCTACACTTTGCTTAATGATCAACCAAATTGGAAACTCAGGCAAAATCCCCAATTCCTGGAAAACCGCTAAAATAATCTTTTTTTTAAAGAAGGGTAAATCACCTGTAGAGTGCGGGTCTTACCGGCCCATCTCCTTGATAAATGCTGACGCCAAGGTTTATTCAAAACTACTAGCAATGAGATTAGCCCCGCTAATGCCTAAATTAGTTAGCCAACACCAGCATGGCTTTGTGATGGGTAGAGACACAACAGCACATGTCAACACTGCCATTACTGCATTCGACGTTGCCAATACTAACACCTCCCCACTCGGTATGGTGCTATTAGATGCAGAAAAAGCCTTCGACCGAGTGGGGTGGGATTATCTCTGGGCTTTACTAAGGAGGATGGGCTTTGGGAAACAGTTTCTTACCAGCATTCAAGCCCTGTATGATTCACCTTATGCAAAAATAGGGTACGCTAATCTAATCTCCAATAGCTTCCCGGTTTTAAGAGGCACACGTCAAGGGTGCCCCTTGTCGCCCCTCTTGTTTGCTCTCGCAATGGAGCCTTTTATTAATTCAATACTGACCCAAGAATGCATTATTCCATTCACGCATGGCAATAACTCCCTCAAAATCACTGCTTACGCAGACGATCTTGCAATCTATACTACCGATGTGCCTAAAGCCATAGCTGGGATCGTCAAGGAAGCTGATGATTTCGGCTTGGTCTCGGGGTACAAACTAAACTTAAACAAAACGCAAATCGTTGTTAACCATAAGCTACCGGCTCCAGTTTTGGGGGTTTGCCACACTGCAAATTATTTGGGCATTAAAATAACATCCAATTTAAAAGTAATCATGACCTTAAACTATGATACTCTATTGAAGGAGACAATAAGGACCCTCAAAAAATGGCATAAGGTTCCCTTAAACTTAATAGGACGGATCAACCTTATAAAAATGAATATTTTGCCAAAATTTTTGTATTTGTTCAGGTCCATCCCGCTATACGTCAACAACCTATTTTTTAAAAAACTAGATGGTATTCTAGGAAGCTACATATGGGGCTACAAGAAAAATCGCAGAGCTCTGTCTCTTCTCAAATCAACAGTTACTAAAGGTGGCCTAGATTTCCCTGAATTTAAATTCTATTTTTATGCTTCTTTCCTGGGTCGGATACGCAGCCTTTTTTCTTCTAACTATCCTTATTTTTATCACCAATTCATGTTAGGTGCAAATTCTGTACAATTTTTAGCTAGAAGCAACGACTCGAACTACTTTAAACGAGTGAAGTTTAAGACCGCGAAAGATGTAGTACATATTTGGCATACTATTATGGCTATTAATAAAACTACGTTCTTCCACCCAAATCTAAGCATATGGTATAATCCGGGTTTACCTGAGATTTTTAGCGACCCGACAGCTAGAGTATGGGCTAACCACGGTATAAACCACCTCTCCGATTTATACGGATCATCAGGCTTTTTAACATTTGATACCTTAAGAACACTTTATAAACTACCTGTAAATGCTTTCTTTAAATATACACAGATACGTGACTTCTTCATGAATAAAATGAAACTAAGGGAAATTTCAGACTCAGAAATATGGACTTACATTTACGGTGAACTAATTAGCTTGGGGTACAAATGCCTCTGTCTATCTAAATCTGATGACTGTGTTAAAATCGCACAGAAGTGGACAACTACTTTAGGATTGCCCATTTCTTCAAATAATATTTCCACTTTTTTTTATAACAGTAACTTTTTAACTAATTCTTCTAGTTTAAAACTTCAATCCTATAAGACTGTATGCCAGCTATACTATACGCCGCTTCACTTTTCTAAATGGTCAGGGAACAATTCATTACCCGAACGTATAAAATGCCCAAAATGCGATCTACTAGCAGCAGATATAGTACATATAATTTTTTCATGCCCTGCTCTACAAACATTATGGGATGAAATAGAAAAAGTGTTGAAACTGTATAAATTGTTTTTTGGTAAAATCTCCGCCGAGATGATAATTCTGGGAATACAACCAAATACTGTTACTTACAAGGACCTAATGTTTATTTTAATTTCTTGTGCAAGATTGATAATTGCTAGGGCTTGGATCTTCGATAAACCACCAGTGGTAACCGAATGGTGGCTACTGGTACACGAGATATATGATATGGAACTTTCAACTGCAAAAATTCGAGGGATTGGGTCTTTGAAGAAAGTTGATAACATTTGGGGCAATATGTTCCCCATTCACGACTTGTGAATAGCTCCTGATGTATTCTTTTCTTCTTATATTGTAGATTTCCTTGCCTTTTTTTATTTTTGACTAAGCTTTCAAGGAATTCATGTACCTTAACTTTCTTTTTTATTTTTACTACTGCTGTAAAATACTTTACTTTTTGATATGTAAGTGTGCTTGTGCTGTCAATAAAAAAAAAAAAAAAAAAAGGAAAAGTTCTTCAGAACAAACTGTTGGATCACCATAAGGCAGGTTTGAAACCTGGATGTGGGGCAGAGATGGTGATGTCTGTCGCTGGTGATTTCAGAAAAGGCTGCTGCCTTTGCCCTTCTCAATCTATCTGCCACCTTCGACACTACACCAATTTTCAGATTAAAGACAATAGGTATCTATGGCACAGACCTGAAATGGTTCCAATCTTTTCCTAATGAAAGAGCACAAGCTGTGACAATACCATCATTTTATGCCACGCCAACAATCTTTACATACGGCGTGCCAGAAAGCTCAATTCTCTGGCCATTATTATTTAATATCTAGCATTGCCTAGTGTCACTAACCCTTCATCGTGTGGGGGCTAATTTCCACACGTACACAGATGATACACAGTTTGTGTTTGGATTGAAGAAAGCCTAAGGTCAGGCCAGCCATTAAGAGCAGAGAACTACAAATGTTTTAAGGTACACAAGATATTGGATGTCAACCAATTTCGTTTTTAAGTTAAATCCAACTAAAACAGAACTGCTAGTCCAGAACAGTTCATACAATTTCAGTTTGCTTCATAGGCCTTCTGAGAGGGGAGTATGACCTATCCAAGCAAATTCAGTGAGAACTTTGGGGACCTCTATTGATTCAAATCTCTCTCTGAACAATCAAGAAGCAGATGAAGACAAAGCCTATTTTTTGGTATCTAAAATGTCTAAAGAATCTCCTGGGGGCGGGTCCAAGATGGCAGACTGATGAGAAGTGTCTTTGGATGAGAAGTGTCTTTCGGTCTCTCCGTGCCGCCGTCCATTTAGCATCATTTTGCAACCTGCCAGCCCCACATTGATAATTCCCTTGGGGGTCCGCGACTGACTGCGGTAGATGAAGTGCACCATAGCCAAGATATTGCCGGCAGCCCCGGATTCTGATGCCCGGAGCAGTGCACGTGCCGGGGGCCGCCGGCCTGTTGGGCCGCCGGCGGTGAGGACGCCAGCCAGCGGAGGGACCTAGCAGGGCTTCCGGCGAATTAAGACGACGAAATAGGAGGGGGCCTTCTGAAATCTGAGGACGCTGCTGCAATAAGAGTGGGGCCCTCAGTTGACACCCGTGAAGCGGGCGACGGTAGAGGCACTCCCCTTTCAGAGGCAGAATCCAGAGAGTTACAGAGTAGGTCAGCGATGTGATCTGTGGGACTCTGAGGCCCCAGTGCAAGGAGCTGTTCCACACCAAGAAGTGTGGAAAATATACTTTTTATCTCGACACTTGCTCAGCCAATTTGTATCCTGTATAAAAGTATATCTATTATCGTGCCATTCACTTCGCCATTTTGTGCTTTAACCTTCATGACTGACTTTCTCTCTGTCTCACGAACACTCTGGAGCTCCACTTTTGACCTTTTACATTCCTGCACGGACACTCTGTTCGTGTTTTGACCTGCCACAAACTGGCCAGGCCATGCTCAACCAGTCGGACAGAGAGTTTCTCAGATGTTTATCGTCCTCACCCTGTAAACTACCCCCTGCAGGCATCCATCAACAGGCCTATCCCTGCTTGCTGTTTAATCATACCTCTCACCTTTGCCCTGCAGTAGTCCAAACGACAAATATTTATGGACTCAATTGTATAAACATGCTTTTCCCCTACACCCTGCAGGGTCCTCACCGTTGCCTGTGCTTATCAGATTAACCTTTTGTTTGACATGTAATCATGCTATGCCCTGCAGTACCAATTAATCAGAATGACTTCTGTGTACTATGTAACTATAATGTTTTGCCCATATCCTGCGAAAAACCCCAAAGGCTACTCACCTGATTCTCCAGATTGACTATTTGTTTAGGAATGCAATAAAAGATTATTGATACAACTCCCTTACATGATCGGGGCAGGATAAAGAGTATATAACACATGAAGTAAGACCATTCGGCAGACTGCCTCCTCAGACACCTATGGGTGTCTGTTGTTGATACCTCTCCATCTCATGAGATTGTAATAAATATCCTTTCTCTCTGTCTCCAGTGTTGGTCTCAGTGTGTATTCCGGACCCCTGTGGACTATAGGGTGACCCTGACACCTTTGGTTGTCTGCCAAAAGACACCCAAATCCACAATTGCTGCCCAAAACGTGGGGGCGATCAGAGAAGTGGTTGCCTGGTCGTGGGTTCCCGACGAGGAAGTTGAACGGACGATGGTGGACCGGCCTACGCGAAAAAGACCCTTGTCTTCGTAGCCACCACCCGACCTTCACTACATCCGAAAAGACCCCCGCAAGTGGCTCCGGAACGGACTTGGGCCCTCAATAGACTTGGACGATCTTTGCAGTAAAGAGACCACCTGGAGAACGAGACAAATTAATCTGGTAGGGTCGCTGATTTGCGACACCTTTTTGTTTGTACTTGGGTTTTGGTTGTCTGGTTTGTTTAATTACACTCTTTGCAAAGATTGAAGATAAAACGGGTAAAGTGGACTTTTTGTCCGACCTTTGAAATTTGTAGAAATATTGTTTAAGATAACCTAGAAAAGCATGCCCGTACTTGGTAAATCCGCTTGATAAGGTTGTTGATGACACCTTTTTTTGGTATTTTGGTTATCCAGACTTGGTATTTCGATATTTGCAAATAACGAAAGTTTAACGGGTAAGGTGGACTATTTGTCCAGTTTTCTGAAATTTATAGACACGTTTTTTTAAGAAACTAGAAAAGCATGTTCGCATTTAGGAAAGTTTGCACAAATGGTGTTGTCACACCTCTTGTTATGTTATGTTATGTTAATATCATTTATTTTGCGCACAGATGCTCCAGCTAAGGAGCGTCCTGGCGCAAGGAAAAGGTGAACATAACACAACGCAAAAGGAAACAGAAAAGTGAGTGAAAAATGAATTAAAACAGGTGAGTTTTCACGGCCCTACGGAATGCTAATAGATCCTCTAACAGGCGGATTTCTAAAGGGAGGGAATTCCAAAGAGCCGCAGCTCTCACACGAAAAGAGCGACCGCCCATCCGGCTAAGCCTGAAACGCGTGTCAAATATTGGAAGAAAGTCAGCCGGCTCCCCCGGAGGGTACCCAGAGTAGAGAAATATACATAAAGTATGGTATTTCTCCTATAAATGTACAGCACATTATGGGACAAATACATGTCAAAAGATAGGGATAATACCTGGCCAAAATATGGCTCCTTTGACCCTCAGGAAATAGAGTCAGTAGAAGCACAATTGCATGGGTGCAGATCTAGACAATCCACGTTTCATTCCTGGGAGTTATGGAAGGAGGAAATTATAAAAAGAGAGAGGAGAGCTTAGGCCAGACCCCTGAAGACAGTATGGCCGAATCACAACAAGAGAAGGTGGCTTCAAATATTGCCTGTCCTATGCGATATACCCCCTTAGTACGATCAGACCCCCAGGAGGACGAATTAATCCTACACCCTCCACCTTCACTTGGTGAGGTTGCTCCAAATTCAGGGCCTGCAACTCTTCTGTAATGAGAGCTATTTATGTTCAATGAAAAACGAACTGACCTACTCATTTTATGAAAGTTGAAATAGTGACCACTTCAGCCAGGATTAAATTAATGACCACCATATGCAAGATTACCAACAGGGTTCATATTATTAGATCCGGCGGGGTTGCCAACAGCAATACTCCTGGCCCCAAGTTCGTAAGAGGAATATTAGGTTTGTGTTCCAAGATAGGTACGGAGTTCCTCTGTGACATGAGTTCAAAAAATCTTAGGCATGATCCGGTCAAGGGGTCTCTGGAAGACCCCTATTGTGTGTGTAAGGAGGAGGAGGATTCCTCCTTTTGGAACTAGGGCTCTCTCACACCCACCAACCAGTCATGCTTCATCATTTGAGCCTACCCCTCGTCAGGTCGGCGCTGCAATGCCCGACGGGCACCCGGACCCGGGGCTCTTTATCGGGGATCTTTTGTTCCTGCCGGTGGGTGCAGTGGGGGTGAGGGGCCTAGTGTGTGTAGATGTTGAAAAAATGTGTATTAAAATAGGTCAGTTAGTCCTATCCACCCTTTATTCTGAAGGTAAACTGCCTAATTAAAAGATGGAGAGGGGTCAAACTTAGTCGTTAGGTGTCCAGTGGTAAGTGCCTTGCTCTCAAATGATCAACATGTTTCGTGTCTTGATTGTCAAAGCTCATCACAACACTTCTTCAGGATCAACGTGATACTATCTACACTACAAGGTAAGTGGAGATTACATACTCTGTTTTTTTCATAGTAGAACTGGATGTGGAAAAATTGGAGGAAATATTATCTAATCACACATGAAATCAAAGCATTTTTACAGGGCGAAATTACCCAGTCCCGAGAAATGGTGCTCATGACAATGGTCTGTGTATTGGGTGACTAAACACATGTTACGAATTAAAATAAGTGATCAGTGTAATAATGTATCAGTGATAACATGCCCTAATCTGATCACTCAACTAACAAGTTGCTGCATAGATAAAAACAATGGACAAACATGACAGAAAAGGACTCAACTAAATTGTTTACAAACAATATTTGCTACAGTGGTCGGCGGTTTGTTAGTTAAATTGGTGTCCCATTATAACTAACAAACCGCCGACCACTGTAGCAAATATTGTTTGTAAACAGTTTTGGTGAGTACTTTCCTGTCATGTTTGACAATGTCCATTGTAACACAGCCTCCTGGGGCATGTACGCTGGACCTCGTTAAACTGGCCGCTTGTCCCTCTCTTGGTTCAACTGATATAGCACGGGGTTTCCCCGTGGGACTCTGTGATTAGGTTACCAGTGGATTACTAATTGGATCCTTTGTGGCCCACCCGTTTAGAATACTCTTCCTACATGGATTTACACCAAGGATTGAGTTTTGCTGACGATGCTGTCACGGAAATATTGGATAGGACCCCTTCGCTGTTGGGGACAGATGGTACCATTGCATCTGGTTCCAACTCAGATGATTGGAACTCACTAACTTCCTTAAAAAGAGAGTGGGTAAAGATCACTCTCCACGGTGCCTTCATGATCGAGTACCTGCGAGCGAACATCGCTCCTCTAGGTCTGATAGTCAACACCTTCCCCAGAGTGTTCCTTGCTGACGCAGTCTTTAAAAAAAGAGTGGTCCCTAGTCACGTGGAAGTGTACTAGGGACTGGTTGGTATTAATTATCAACACTGCAAAAAGACTAGCAGATGCCCTCCTGGTTAGAATTAAGATTGCTGAAGGTGCGCTCAAAACTACCATTCAAATCACAGCATACAAAGCCAAACTTGCGGAGATCAATACATAAATTGCTGATAACAAAGAATATCTGATGAAACAAAAAGTAAACAAACTCCAGAAAGACATCCAGAAATTCTCAAAAGAAAAGGCGTACCCCTATCTTAGAGACAATTATACATCAACCCAAATGAGTTATTCCTCAGATGACAACTCTGGGAGAAGAGACTCGAGTGACAGCAACTCCAGTACAGGGAGTTGGTGGAGCAATAATACGAGAAGGAACCAACGTCCCAATGAATACTACAACGGACCACCATATCATGGGCACGTGCAGTACCACGGGCCTCCACCTCCTCCATTCTGACAGTTCCCCAAGAACCAACAAGGTACGCCCCAATACTTCAATAACAGTAACCCACCTTTTTTAGACAGAGGCTGGGGCAGAGGAAGAGGGCGCCACAGAAGAAACAACAAAAAAACAGGTCCAGTGGCAAGACCAAACGACCAGGGATGGATACCAGGAGCAAAACTCATGGCAGGAAGACCTAGTGGTCAACCTCTCACACCGCACCCTGTCCGATTCAGAAAAGGCGATATTACAGAAAGGTCTTCGGTTTGTCCCCACGCCTAAAACAGACAATTTTAAAACCCATTGCGAGATACATAACTGGTTCCGAACGATACGCCTAAAAGCCTTCTTTAAGAACAGTCTCCAAGAGGAGCGAGTTGACTCAGGACTGAGAAATCCCCCCTCTTTAATACCATATAACAACATGGTTCCGGTTGAAGTAATAGCTTTTGAACAAGCTGTGCTCAAAGAGCTAGAGCTACTACAGAGCAAAGCATCATTCAACAATCTGTCAATTTTGGCAAAGGACAGTGAGTTCCCTAGCTGATGATCCCACTATCACAATAAAATAGGCTGACAAAGGTGGCGCTACAGTGATACAATCAACTGTGAACTACGATACTGAATGTATCCGTCAACTCTCAAATGAGAGGTACTATACACCTATCACAGCAGACACCACACCCCGCCTAGCCACGAGAATTTCCACAATGGTTTATGAGGCAGAATCAAACGGCTGGATTAGCCGAAAAGAGGCAGACTTTCTGGTTGCCAAGGAACTGAGGGTACCATACTTTTACACCTTACCCAAAATCCACAAAGGTGTTAACCCGGTTCCTGGCCGTTCCATAGTTTCAGGGATTGGCTCTAATCTAGAACCGCTCTCCATCTTCTGTGATCACTTTCTCCAACCCTTGGTTAGAGAGATCCCATCATTTGTGAGAGACACGACCAACATCCTGAGAATTATAAATGAGATACCAAATGCACAAGAGATTGACCTTCTCATCACCCTTGATGTTGAGGCCCTATATACAAACATTCCACAGAGGGCCACCCTAGAGGCAATTGAAGAAGCACTTAACAACCTTGATTGGTTATCACCTACTCCCATCTTGTTCATAATGGAGTGTGCTACCCTGGCTCTGACTGAGAACTTCTTCGAGTTTAAAAAAAAACTCTTCCATCAGAGCCAGGGTACATCAATGAGGAGCACTTTTGCTCAGAGTTTAGTTCGTCTCTACATAGTTACCTTTGAAAGCACCAATATCTTCAACACTGACAATCCATACCACAACAACCTGATGTTGTGGAAACGCACATTGACGATATTTTGATTTTCTGGCATGGTAAACTAACCGACTGTGAGGAATTTGTGAGGTGGATCAATGGGCTCAATGAATACCTAAGATTCTCCAACACAATCTCGGACACATCCATCCCTTTCCTGGACATAAGCATTACACGCACAATAGGTAATCTGAAAACCTCTCTATATAAAAAAAACTACTGACCGGAATAGCTTGCTTCTGAATCAGGTGTAACTGTTCCACAGTTACAGACTACAAGACAAAAACTGACATATTGGCATCCAGTCTCAAGGCCAGAGGCTACCCAGAGAAACACATCAGAGACTCATTAAAGAGGGCAAGTAATAACCCTAGGGAGTCGCTTCTCGAAACTCACTCCGAACCACCGACTGACACCCTGACATGCGTAACATCATTCACCCCGGACTCTGCTAGAGTCAAAAAAATAATCCTTAAACACTGGCACATCCTTAACTCAGGGGATCTCCAACTTCCCTGACCTAAGTTTGCGTAAAAAAGAACATGCAACCTAAAGGACTCATTGGTTCATACCCGTCCCATGAAACAGAACACGGACACCCTGAGGACACTGTGGGGGCTACCACCAGTGACTGGACACTACCCCTGTGGCTCATGTGTGGTGTGCCCACTGACCACCACAACCAAGGAATTGTTACTCCTACCGGATTGCAATTGGAAGAAAAAGAAACACACCAATTGTAACACCAAACAATGCATTTACATGCTCAGATGCCCCTGTCGACTGCTGTATATAGGGATGACGATGCAACCTATAAAGAAACGGATTACTGAACAAAGAAGCAATATCCGTTGTCAAAAATTCACGACAAAATTGTACACTCACTACAAAGATAGACCTCACACTCCTGACTATCTAAGTTGGACGATACTGGAACCTTTTTCCTGCATCACCAAAACTGCACTGTTCAGGATTGAACAGAGATGGGTGCATAGACTGTCCACACACACCACTGGTTTAAATGATGATATTCCTTGGGCGTTGCTGCACTGTGATCCACCCGTACATCTAACTGCCCGACCATTAAGGTATATAACTGTGTGTTCTAGAGAGACCAGGGCATTACACCACCTGAACACACACATGGCTTTTTCCATCTTAACTTTGATTGGCCAATTCTGAAAATTCTGTACCGACATGGCGTTGTGTAAATACCATCAACCACCCTGGATGAGTCACCTGCTATGTTTATAACAAATCGCTCTCTAGATTTCTACCTAACAACCTAGATCAACCTACAGGGTATGACAGCAAGTAGCATACACTATTTTCATGAATTAGGATATATACTACTCTAATGGGTACATATTCTTAACTACAATTTAGATACAAATATACTGGGTTGCAGAGAAACGACAATTTCTGACATACCTACTTGGAGTTACCACACATCCCGATGCGTGGCTGCGACAAGACAGAGCGGTCACAGGCATCATTCTTTACATATCTGTCCAGCCTCT
The DNA here is from genome assembly GCF_964263255.1 of Lissotriton vulgaris. Taxonomy (NCBI): domain Eukaryota; kingdom Metazoa; phylum Chordata; class Amphibia; order Caudata; family Salamandridae; genus Lissotriton; species Lissotriton vulgaris. Next base: position 271,577,996 of record NC_141694.1, on the reverse strand, counting down.
TAGACCCGCCTACACGGCGCCAGAAGACAGAAATGAATCACATAAATCGGGTTAGACACCTGATCTAGTAAATATTCATTTCGATAAGCGAAGTACATATACACTGAGGACCTGCACACGACAATTACCCTTCATACAAGCGAAGTAAATAATAGTGGGAAACTTACACCCAGGCCATTATTCTTTTTGTTAGGCAATTCTTGTCCTCCATGGCGCAATCTACCTTTTCCTGTCTACACGACATGAATCACACTTCAAGATGTCCACCATGGCTTTGTAATTTTAGAATGCCTATACGGACGAAGTCCTTTCTCCCTCTCAAGGACCAGTTTGAACACGTCACCAGTCACCTGACCCGGTCTTACATCATGACCCGCCGCCGACCAACCTTTACCATCCCGGTGTCGGCGGCAGGGTAGGTCAGACGGCAGGGGGTGTACCTTACGCTGGTGAGTGTTTACGTTTGAACCCCTGTCCTTCGAGAGGTGAATTCTATAAGTTTGGATCCTAGCCGCTGTTAACTTCGAATTACCGAGTTAACTATTCCGAATGCGCCGGGCTGCGGGGGGGCTGGTCTGACCCGGCTCTGGGGTGCTCACGGTGCTCACTCTGGCTAGTGCATAATGGGTAACCGGGACACGCTGGAAACGGGGTTTGGACGTGTTGTATTTCTATCTAGGACCCTAATTCGATATTCCCGATTCATGCCCTTGTGTGGTTATAATATATAGTATCCTTATAAAGGCATAAGAATCAGTTCCAGATTTTGTAAATAGCCCATGCAGTCCAAAGCACGGCAAGGCTACTCCTACAGACTCCTAGAAAGCACAACTCGTTCTTTAAACAAACCAAGCCTTCAGCAGCCCGGGAAATCCCCTCCTGCTTCTGTTTTGATTTACACAAGAGCTCCTGGAGTCCAGAAAGAACTGTTAGTTCTTAGTAACGTCTTATGTCCAACCTTACGTCAAACCCGTCACCTTTCAGGTATAAATATACCAACGTTGCCTTAAGCAAACACACGGTGGTGTGGAGCAGAGCGGTTATCTACTTATCCGGAGCCCAGCTGATGCGAAAGCCGAAGGAAACCGCCGCGCCCCCCCCCCCTTTTGACGCGCTGGAGAAGCTGCCTTTTCTCACGCCGAGAAAATCCAGCTCCGGGGTTCCCAAGTTGCCCTCGCGGGTTGCTGGGAGATCAAGAGAAGGACTTTTGCTGGAACCACCCGAGCCCTGCTGAGTGACTCGCGGCTCCCTTGCAACTTTGGAACACCTGAGCCCTGCTGAGTGACTCGCGGCTGCCCCGAAGTTCGTAGACCTCCGACATCGTGCTTGAGCCCTGCTGAGTGACTTGCGGCTCCCCTGAAGATCGTAAGACATCCGACATCCTGCTTGAGCCCGGCTGAGTGACTTGCGGCTCCCTTGCAACTTTGGAACACCTGAGCCCTGCTGAGTGACTCGCAGCTCCCCTGAAGATAGCAGACCTCCGACATCTTGCTTGAGCCCTGCTGAGTGACACGCGGCTCCCCTGAAGATCGTAAGACCTCCGACATCTTGCTTGAGCCCTGCTGAGTGACACGCGGCTCCCTGACTCTCCTGGTCCGGCTGGACCCCAAAGATCGCATCGTATCCCCCAGCTCGAGGATTGAGAGCTGTGCGCCGGATACGCACCGAGATTGACACTGATTCCGTAAGACTGTCCCGCTACCCCTACCCTGACCGAGACTCTTTGAGCCCTTGCTCTATTTGTAACTACCTGCCTTGGCCGATCATAAAGATCCTTTGAATCACGAGATAAAGAAACATTCTTAAGAAGCTACGGTGTGGTGTCTCTTTGTCGTGTGGTGCTTGTGTAGTGTGTACGATCCTAGATTCAAGACTCTCCCCCTGAGAAGTCTCCCGCCAGTGCTCGTCTTTGTAACTAGGGAGGTGGGTCCCAGGGTGGTCAGGTACACTTCCTGCCTTCCCCTGAGGTGGCCTTCTAACAATAGTGTTGACATCATTTCATCTATAGTATCAACCCACTCATATCCCTTCTACTAGTGAAGTAAGCGTAAGAAGGTACCATGTACAGATGAGTAAAATTAATACTCTGTCACAGTTGTGTCTGCCCTTCCACATTTCTCACAATTCTTATTGAGCCAGCAACTGTTTCAATGCTGTAGCTGTAATTGTTGAGTGCCCAGCTGTCAAATGTGACCTCGTTCCACACATATTTAGATCTCTTTAATTGTCATAATCTTTCCGAATAGGCCTAAAGAGCAAGTTACTTACCTTCGGTAACGATATATCTGTAAGAAACAGTAGTTAGTATTAGATTCCTTACCTTAGAATATCCCCAGGCGTCAGACTGGATCAAGAAATTTTTGCGTAGCAATACCCCTGCGCGTTGTTAGGCGTCGTCTACGGCTTCGCGTCCGTCGTCGTCTGTGCCGGAATGACGTCGGAGTACTTAGACGCCGCCCATGCGCACTGACGTCAGTTCTGATACACAGCTTTTCCACGCCGGATACGCAGAGCCATGCTAGAACCAACACTGGTGCCAATAAACTAGGGCCCTGAAAGGGGATGACCTTAACCCTAGGTATCAGTTCGCAGAACGGTAAGGATGGGTGGGGCGGTAAGGAATCTAATACTAACTACTGTTTCTTACAGATATATCGTTACCGAAGGTAAGTAACTTGCTCATCTGAAAGAAACAGGTTAGTATTAGATTCCTTACCTTAGAATAGATACCCCAGCAATACCAACCCCGGTGGTGGGTCTGCGAACCAATACTCACACCAGAAAGTCCTTGAGGACGGAACGGCCAAAGAAGCCATCCCTCCGGACTGGACTATCCAGGCAGTAGTACCTCGCAAAGGTGTGCAGCGAGGCCCACGTAGCCGCCTGGCAAATGTCCTGCAGGGGGACTCCCCGACCCAGGGCAGGAGTAGCCGCCGTGGCCCGAGTGGAATGGGCTCTCAGCTCAACTGGAGGCTCCTTTCTAGCCAAGGAGTAGCACGCCTTGATGCATTGAACGACCCACCGAGAGATGGTCCGCTTATGCACCGCCCGTCCTTTCTTCGCACTCACGTAGCCAACAAAGAGTTGGTCATCCACCCAGAACTGGTGTGTGCGATCCATATAAAATATAAGCGCACGTTTTGGGTCCAGACGATGGAGCCACTCTTCATCCTTTGAAGGGTGCGGAGGCGGGAAGAAGGAGGGCAAGTGATGGACTGCCCGATGTGGAAAGCAGAGACTACCTTGGGCAGGAAAGATGGTTTTGTACGCAGCACCACTTTGTCCGGATGCACAGACAGGAAAGGGGGTTTGCAAGATAGAGCCTGGAGCTCACTCACTCTCCTGGCAGAGATGATGGCAACCAGGAAAGCTGTCTTCAAGGTGAGAAGACGGAGAGGACAAGAGTGAAGCGGCTCAAAGGGAGCGCACATCAGGAAAGTAAGAACCAGGTTCAAGGCCCACTGAGGCATCACAAAAGGAACAGGTGGAAACATGAGCGTGATGCCCTTCAGAAAACGAGTTACTATATGGGACTTGAACAAAGAAGGTTGACAAGGCAGACTTAGGAAGGCCGAAAGGGCAGAAAGGTAGCCCTTGATAGTGCCCAGAGCAGAGCCCTGCTGGGGCAAGAGAAAGAAGGAAGAGAAGAACTTCAGAAAGAGGGGCAGAAAGGGGATCCACAGCCTTAGCTATGCACCATGCCACAAATTTGTTCTACCGGCAGGCGTATACCGACTTTGTGGAGGGACGCCTGACTGCCAGAATAAGATTACCGACTTCAGGAAGCAAGTCAAATGGCCTCAACTGCCGCCGATCAATCTCCAAGCATGGAGGTGGAGACTGGACAGGTTAGGGTGGAGGACCGTCTCCTGCTGCAGCGACAGAAGGTCCTCCTGAAGAGGCAGACGGATCGGGGGACCGACTGACATATTGAGTAGCTCGGGATACCAGAACCTTCGAGCCAGTCCGGAGCCACAAGGATGACTTAGGCCCGGTTGCGCTTGATCTTCTTCAGCACTCTGGGCAGAAGTGGTACAGGCGGAAAGGCGTATAACAGACCACAACTCCACTCGCGACGAAAGGCGTCGCCGAGCGAGTGCCGCCTTGGAAATTCCAACGCGCAGAACTGAGGACATTGCGCGTTCTCTTCGGTGGCGAATAGATCTAACCAAGGCTCTCCCCATTGCAGAAAGATGCCTTGCGCCACGTCCGAGTTCAGACGCCATTCGTGATCCATCGAGCACTGTCAGCTGAGTTCGTCCGCCCTGGCGTTCAGAGAACCAGCCAGGTGTTGAACCACCAGGGTCATGTCCTGATGTTCCAGCCACTGCCAGAGCCTCATGGCAGAGGGCCCAGGACCCCACACCGCCCTGTTTGTTGCAGTACCACATGGTGGTGGTGTTGTCCGTGAACACCTGCACTACACTCCCTCGGACAGAGGGGAGGAATGCCTTCAGTGCTAGACTTATCGCCCGCAGCTCCAAAAGGTTGATATGGAGCCGGGACTCCGCCGGAGACCAGAGGCCTCTGATCTCCGCCTCTCCCATGTGGCCTCCCCAGCCCTGGAGGGACGCGTCAGTCACAACTACGTGCTCCGGTTGGGGAAGGGAGAGGGATCTGCCGCTGACCCAATCGCGGTCCGTGAGCAACCACTGCAGCTGTCTCGCAGTGCCCTCCGAGATCAGGACATGGTCGGACAGGTTGCCCTGATGCTGGGCCGACTGAAACTTCAGGTCCCACTGCAGAGCCCGCATCCGCCACCGGGCGTGATGCACCAGAGGATGCAGGAAGCCATCAGCCCCAAGAGCCGCAGCGTCAACCTGACCGAAACCCGGGATAAAGGCTGAAAGACCGGAATCAGAGCCTGAATATCTCGGACCCGCTGTTCGGGAGGATAAACCCGAAACTGCGCCGAGTCCAGAACCGCTCTGATGAAGAGGAGCTTTTGGGAGGGACACAGGTGTGATTTCGGCACGTTGATGGAAAACCCCAGCAGGTGCAGAAGATCTGCCGTAATCTGGAGGTGGTTGACGACTGTCTGGGGCGAGCCTGCCTTCAACAACCAGTCGTCGAGGTAGGGGAAGACTGAAACCCCTAACCTGTGCAGATGAGCTGCGACCACCGCCATCACTTTCGTGAACACCCGTGGGGCGCTGGTAAGGCCAAAGGGGAGCACGGTGAACTGAAAGTGCTCGAGGCCTACCGTGAACCGCAGGTAACGCCGGTGGGCCGGCAGGACGGGGATGTGAAAGTAAGCGTCCTGCAAGTCCAATGCCACCATCCAGTCTTCCGGAGGAAGCCGTTGACGTTCCGTAGGTCCAAGATAGGGTGTAGGCCCCCTTTGCCCTTCTTGGGTACCAGAAAGTAGTGGGAGTAGCAACCACACCCGACTTCTGGCCCAGGAACGCGCTCGATGGCCCCGTTGGCCAAGAGGGCCGTAACTTCCTCCAGCAGAAGTCGCAAGTGGTCCCCCGACACGTGGTGGTACTGCGGTGGCATGGCTGGAGGGGTCGCCTTGAAGGGGAGGGAGTAACCCCTTCGGACGATTTGCAGCACCCACCTGTCCGACGTGACGGTGCGCCAGTGGAAGAGGTGATGGCGGACCCTGCCTCCCACTGGCGTCACATGGGCCTGAAAACTCGGACTAGGAATGTTTTGAGGCGGATGCTGCAGGAGCGGGTGCGGACTGGCCTCGCCGTTGACCCCGACCGCCTCCCCGGCAGTTTCCACGGCCGCCGCCGCGCTGTAGATTCTGTTGAGGCGGCATGTGGCTGGCAGTCCGTGTGGGGGCGCCCCTTCCTTGGCCACAAAAGGAGCGAAAGGAACCCATTTGCTGGCGCGGGGCCGAGAGGCCCAAGGACTTGGCCGTAGCCCTGGAGTCCTTAAAGCGCTCAAGCGCGTGGTCTGCCTGGTCGCCAAACAGGCGACGGCCATCAAACGGCATGTCCAGAAGTGTAGCATGGGCATCGGCTGAAAAATTGGAGCACCGTAACCAGGCGTGGCGTCGGACCGCCACGGTCGTGGCCATGGCTCTGCCCAGTGTATCGGTGGTATCCAGGCTGCACCTGGTAGAGTACCGTGCCGCATCTCGACCCTCCACTAGGGCTTGGGAGAGTTTAGCCCTGACCTCCTCAGGGCATTGTGGCAACATGTCCGCAACAGTGTCCCACAGGGTGTGGGTGTAGCGGCCCATGAGGCATGCGGTGTTGACTTACCGCAGTCCCAGACTAAGGGACGAGAACACTTTCTTGCCAAATTGTTCAAACCTCTTGGATTCCCTGTCGGGGGGGAGCCAACGGGAACGCGGTCTGGGAGTTAGAGGCCTGGATAACCAGGCTCTCTGGGGTGGTGTGGGTCGACAGGAAGCTTGGGTCACCCGGAGCCGGGCGGTAGCGTCTGGCCACGTTCCTGTCCACAGGCTGTCCTAAGGCGGGCTTGGACCAGGTGCCCAACAGAACGTCAGATAAGGCCTCATTGAACGGCAGCAGAGGCTCGACCGAGCTTGACTGCGGTTTGAGGACCTCGGTGAGGAGATTAGTCCTCAAGGCCGCTGAGGGGTGCGTAAGGTTTAAGGCCTTAGCCGCCCGCATCAGTACTACGCTATAGGCTGCCCCCTCCTCCGTAGCCACGGTAGGAGGGGAGACAAAACCAGAGTCTGGAGAGAGGTCCAGGCCGCTGGCCTCCCCAAGCTCCTCTGTCCAGTCCGCTTGGTCCTGACATTACCGTGTCAGAGGGTCCTCAGACCCCTCCCAGTCCTCTTCGTCACCCAATGCCTGGTAGCCAGTGTGAGAAGTTGGCCTGGTATGTGATGCTCACTAATTCTAGTGATCACCTTGTACCATGCCAAGCAACCCTTATGATGATTGGTTGTAAGTCAACCTTATAGACCAGCTATCCTAGTGGTAGCGTGGACAAAGCAGTCTTAGGCTAAACTCTGAAAGGCATGTGAAGCAAGCTGTTTTACCATATACAACCCCCTTGAATACCAAATGAAAGGACACCACACAGATATATATTGAAAATATATATATATTTATTAACTACAAATATCCCCTATACTCTTTATGAGCACAGAAGCACAAGCGTTAAAACAAAACACAGTTTAAAATACAAAAGTTGCACAATATGGATGAGATCAATCAACAAAGAGATAGAAAGGGTTCAAGGGCACTCTTAGTCCCCAGTCAGTAAGCAAATAAACAAAGGAAGAGTGTCCGTCAGTGCGGCGTTTAAGAAGTGACTATAGCACGTAACATATGAGGGCAGATGTAAGTGGTCAGGTGACTGGACCAACTTTCAAGAAAAAATGCTGGATTTTTTCAGGAAACCCTCACTCACCCTAGTGGTGACATGCTTCATCATCGGGTCCACTGGGAGAGATCGAATACCTCCCCAGTGTGCTGCGACGCCAGGAGACTGCGGAGCAGGTTTTGTGAGAGTGAAGAGTGAAAAAAGTTAAGTGTGGTTAAAAATGTCTAAGGTTGTACCAAAAAATCATTTATTAACTGGTCAACCCGACATAATAAAATTAAATTAACTATGTGCAGGGAAAACTAACCAAATAAAATATACTGGTGTTTCCCTGTTAGGGGAAGGTCAACATGTTTCTGCCCTTTATATGTGTGAATTTACAGGGCTTTCATCAGGACCAATATGCGAGTGTTACCTTGACAGGTATGGGCGCGCTAAGGCCCACCCTGCCAAAGGCTGTGAAAGTTAAAAATAGCACTATGTGTAAAAATGGTGCATAAAAAGTACAAACCAAAGGCTTGGGGAATTACCTCTGTTGCGAGGAACCTAGAAGTCTGTGAACAGATAATTGGACAGACAGACAAAAACACACAAAACATACAAACAAAAAATCAATCAATATTGATCATTTTTCATGGCCATTATTACAATATAGTGGCGTGATACGTGCTGGCAAACCTATCAATGGCCGTGGCCGAGATGGATGAAATACAAAATAATAGTTGTGCCCAAAGCCACAGTGATGGGCCTCAACTAGCGCAAAGAAGTGTAATCCAGCGCAGGGCGTTGCACATTGGTGAGGCAACAGGTGTGTAAAAGGAGACTTGCAGTGTTAAGTCCATCCGTGTGGGAAGCCAGGCAGATGCCCGTAATTACAACAATACCTATAGTAGGGCGGCGGAGAAATAATCCCCGAGGTGTAAAACGAAAAAACAGAGCTACATTGTAAATACTAGTAGCCCTGCTGGCCGTGAAATTGAGTACTGATTAAGCACGCAAAATATCGGAGCATAGAAGTGAAACAATCCTCACTTGTACATAAAGTGAACCACGCCCCATAGATTCAGGAGGGGGGTGGGAGCGACAATGGCACACCCTAATTAGGGAAGGGAAACAAACACAAAATAGAGGATTAAGAGATCTGGCAGGATCTCAAACACATAAACTTATCTTAGGAGGATGTCCAAAGAAGTGATCTTACGCCCGCAACGCGCTGCACCCTCTCGGCACCTAGCTGTCCCTCGCTGGATCCCGTGGATCCTGAGCGAGGGGCGAGCCCGGCGCTAAGAAAGAGGGCGCAGGGCGTCAGCCAATGGGACGCGCTGGGTCGAAACGAGGCTTGGAATGCAAGCCCCGTACTCCCGCGAGCGGAAGGCTCGAGGCGGGGTTCCGTGGAAAAAATGAAAACGAGGCTTGACAAGCAAGCCTATGAGTCATGGGTGGGATAGAGGCTTGGAGAGCGGGAGTCCGTCTCGGTGCAGTAAGACGGATGCAAGAAGTAGTAGGCAATAACATTGGCACTGCCCCTGAACTGGAGCAGAAATGAACAAGTTTGGATTACTGGCACCGCTGAATTATCATCCAAATAAGGATTCTTTGGATTAAATAGCTGTCAATCTATACGATGGGAGAGATGGGATATATACCATTTAAAACCAATCAAAGTATTGCAGAGTGGGTGCTCACAGATGCTCATGCCATTTAAATGCCTAGTTACAAGCGCCCGGTTTTAAAATAGCTGTGTAAAATCCAGGCTCTGGCTCCAGGTGTGAAGAAAACAGTAGTTGATTCGCTCTTTTCCTTTAAAAAGGGCAGGAGCCTTAAAGATGCCCTGGTTCACACAAGACCCTTATCATGCTCATTACCACTCACTAGGTCTGTCACAGAACCTTGGCACCTACCTCCCATTACTGGCCATTTTCCCTGTACTGACTGTAGTGTCTGTCATTTGACCACCCACACCAAACAACTTAATCTGGAACCGGGCAAAGTATGGATCCAAAAATCTCATACCAACTGTAACTCTGCCAATGTAATATATCTGATTACTTGCCCATGTGCTAAACGATATGTGGGTATGACAACCCGGAAAGTCAAGACACGCATTGGTGAACACCGCAGCAATGTTCGTTGTAAAAAGGTAACTACTAAACTCAGCGAACATTTTTTGCAGGCACATCATACCCCCAATGACATGACCTGGACAGTTATCGAACAGGTCAACAACCCCAGGAACAGAGAGAACATCCTGTTTGAGAAAGAACAACGCTGGGTATATAGACTCCGCACACACATCCTGGGGGCGGTCGGAGGAGCGATGACGCCGCTCCGACCTCTCATGCCTCTTACCTGAGGAGGAACCAGAAGACCGATGCCGACTTCCGGAGCTGCTAGGGCTCCTTCCCCGCGACCAGTCCCTCAACCTCCCATGGGACCGGGACCTCGAGTGGCGCGTGGCCGACTGCCGGAGCTCGAGCCGCTTGCGGGACCGCTCCCGCCTAGCCTTCGACGTCAGGGCTCGACAGTCGGAACAGGAACTATATCTTCTTAGCTGGGTTGTTTGTGATAAAGCAATAGCTATTTTGTACCTATCTATCTTAAAATGATTATTTAAGCCTCTAATATTTAAAGTAATTATACTCAACTTAATAGCGACATGCTGTCCCTTAGGCCCCATTGCTCTCACATCTGCTTGAGGAGGTGTTGCACTTTAAATAGCGGACATATCTTTCTTCTACATGTAATTTACACATGTTACACAATCTTGGGCTGCAATTGCTTATTTACCCCAACCCTGCCCCACCCACACATACATCTCATTTGCCAATGTAATTTCCCCACCCTTCACACCAATGCCTCCATCCCACCTCAACCAATGCCCCAGCTTAATATCAGCACAAGCAGAACATGAATCATTTTAGTTCAACCACCACCAATTCCTGGTGGCGCCAGGCTTTAGTGTCAGCTAATACAATACTGTATGACATTTCAACATATTCATCTGAATTATTGAGCTTTATACCGAATTTGCTGGCCCATAGCATGGAATCTGCCTTGGTAAGTGTGTAAAACTATATTTGATTCACTTCAGATAATGGCTAATTTGTAGTTTTAATACTGCTTGACCTTTCTGCTGCCTTTAACAGAGCAAATCATAACATTCTTATTTAGAGGCTATGGGAGAGTGGCATCCAGGGAGTTGCCCCTGACTGGTGCATGTCTTATCACAAAGGTAGAATGAACGCAGTCCATCACCTGCCCTTCAATCTCAGTTAAAGAAAGTAAGGCAGGGTGCTCCACAAGGTTCTTCTATTAGCCCTACATTATTTAACATCCACCAGAAAGCCCTGCCAGAACTATTCAGTCATAGAATTAATTTCATGAAGTATGCTGATGACATCCAAAATATTCTGTCAGTGGATCAATGTTGTCCTCGGACTTACAAACCTTCTGCAACTGCTTAAGAGACATTTCTTGTTGGGTGGAACTGAACTCACTCACTTAAATTGCAGGGGGGAAAACATGGAAATTATTTGTTGTTCAACAGGTCAACCTCGCCACATTTTACTGATAGATTTCTGGCTGATACCCAGTAATTAGAAACCTGTTGCTTCCATGGCCGTGCCCAATATGGGTATTTATAAGGTGCTGATCTTTCTCTTTTTACCCACATTAAGAAGCTCTCTTCTTCCATGTTCTCCTTATTCAGGACACCTGGAAATATTTTACCTTTTCTACCTGATCAACATCGTTAGCAGGCAGTCCAGTCACTTATTTTGAGTCAACTGGATTATTGCAATTCTCTTTTTAGGTGCACCGGATGATCTTGTCAAGCAGCTGAGCTGCATTTAGACAGCTACTGATAAGTTAGCATTATCCTCTCTCTGTCATGCATCGTCTTCAGCAGTACTTGACAAATTGCAATGGTGGCCTATCTCCAACAAGTTTAAGTTCAAAATGTGTGGATAGTTTATAAAGCTGTGCACCCAATGGGGCTACTTGTCCTGCATATATTTACACATTACAAGCATTCCCGTATATTGCATTGGTCTGGAGCTAATCTTCTGACAGTGCCTAAAACTAGGAGGGCTTCTATCGGAGGTAGGGTCTTTTCTGTGCAAGCTGTACAGTTGTGGAACTCTCTTCCTGTCTTATGATGCTCTACTGATAATCGTCTAACTTTTATTTAACGGTTTAAAACTTGGCAACATACTCTTTATGTTATCGTCCTACAGCAATCTCTTAGTCAGTTTTGTTTTACCTGAGGCAGCGGTACAGTTGTAAAGAACCAGGAAACCTTTGGGAAAGAGTGGCACTATACAAATGTAGCTAATAATTATAAGTTGGATCATCATACTCACCATTGATTTATTATCAATTACAGCTAGTCTTTATCACTAGTTGTGATGTTTACAGTGCTGTTCCTTCCAGGCTCCTCAGTGAGGGACAATTCTCCCTTTTCTTCAGAAATGTGTCGGCAAAGGTCAAATCCAACATATGTGTCTTCCCTTGCACCAATATTTTCAGACTTGCCAAGTATAGCACGGGGTCTTCCTTGTTGCAGCTTTTCCTTGAGTGTAGCATACCCTCTTCTTAATTCTTGCAGTGCTATTGTAAAGTCTGGGAAGACAGTGATCTTGGGCCCTTCATATGTTATGTTTATGATTTTCCCTGACCAACTTCGATATCATATTTCGAAGCTCAATAGTTTAATAGAAGGGCTATTATAGGCTGAATGAATGTGATCTCAGCATACGAGACCTCTGTGCCCTCTCGACACAAAAAATATTAAACAAATGTGCCCTTTCAAACAGATCAGTGAGGAGTTTTCCATCTATTGTTACACTCCTTCCCTTATTTGTTGTTCTAGGAATGCCTACCATACACATACTGTTACACTTTGACATTACCTTTCGATCTTCATTCTTAGCTTGAACTATTTTTAGTAATGTTCCATTTCCTGTATCTTCTCACTGCATGCAGTATAGTCATTACGGATATATGGCGCTCTCTCCCAGCTCAGTCATGCCAATTCTGGTAGACTGTTGGTCTATCCATTCAACCATATGGTCAAGACAGGTTGAAAGTATGTCAATTTTTTTTATCTATAGTTAGTAGGCTTTGTTTGTTATCCATCCATTACCACTCTTTTAACCTCCTGAGCCAACATTAGTTAGGCAGCAGATATACAGTATTGCACATTACTCTTTATTGTAAGTTTTAAATGCCTTTTTATCATCAAATGGCAAATTAGTTTGTATATGAGCTCCATGGCACCATAAGAGGGAAGCATAGCCAAACCTGCTCTAGTTTTCCAGCACCACTGCCTATACCCCTGGATGCCACTATCAACAGAAAGCGACCTCCATCCCCTATCAATAGCGGTTAACAAGAGTGCGAGGACATATAGGACCCACAAGCCCAATGGCCATCCACTTTCCAACAATGTCGGCCCACTAAGAGTCAATTGGGGTCCAGCCTGCAAGGCCAAGTACTCATGTTGGAAATTAGTCTACTTCTTCCCGACTATGGGAGGCAAAGCATATCTGGTTGAGAAACATTGAGAGCAAATGGTAAAAAAGCTCCAAGAAGCACTAACAATACAAAAGCTGAGCAATCAGCAAATTGTTCCTCCCTCCCCACGAGAACAGGGAGTTTATGGAGAGCAAAGAGAAGTGTCATCATGCAGAACTGCTATATAGAAGAGTGAAAAATACGCATACAGGAAAGAGACCAGAAGACAACACAAAATAATAAGCTGAAATCCAAAACAAAAGCAAACAGACGAGGAACAGAAATGCATATATGCCTTGCTGCCACCAAATTAGACCATTATATGCCTGCTTCATGGACCACAGTGCAGCGCTCAATGGAATTAACTGAAGCATCCTCTGGAAAACAATGGCGGAGTGGGGCATACCAAGGCAACTCCTGGCGGCACTTACAGCGCTGTACACCAGCACCTGGGATTGAACTAAAATAAAGCAAACCCCTACAACGGAAAACACTTACACCAATAGAGGGCTCAAACAGGGCTGCGTCATCGCCCCCACTTTGTTCAATTGATACACCGCTGACTTAAGAGGTGAATTGCTGAAAGGGAATATATTCCCACCCAAACTAAGTCAGATGAAACTTCTCATCACACAGTTGAAGTGACAGTAAAAACAGCTAAAATTACTTATACCCTATCCGAACTATACCATAACTTACAAAGCCACAATTGAAACAAACAAATTCCAAAATAACTTACAAAGCCACTCAGCAGAGGCCATCTGAAGAGCCATAAGGGCGAAACTGCCAGCTGCAATAAGCTATAGCCATCTTGCCTTTCACCAAGTCATTAGCGCATTGCTATATAAGAAAATATTTAACATCCCTAAAACACCTGGCGTACACTGATTTGCCTCGAGTTTGACCTGGTGAATATGGACATTGAATCTAAAAAGGACGTAAGGGGGCGTGGCCAAGATGGCGGGCTGAGAGGACGCACTTGCCGAGAGCTCCCGAGCCACTGGAAACCCTGCACCGCTCACAGCCGCTGATCTCCCCCAGATCGGGCGGCTACCACACCTGATGATCCCCGTGGTGGTGCCGAGCAGTCGGTGAGCCCCAGTTGTCCCGCCGCGGCGGTGGTTCTGCTCGGGCACCGACCGAGGCGGTGCCCGCTGAGAGACCTACGGGAGGCCCGCGAGCCGCGAGACCTTCAGGCTTTGTGTTCTGGCGAGGTGATCCAGCGACTGCGAGTGGCCTGCCGACGTGCCCGTAACACGGCGCCTGGGTGGGTGCCGAAACGGCCTTCGTCGACGGAGCGGAGCTGAATAGACGGTGGCCGCGGAGGCGTAGCCGACCTACGGCAACTACGCAAGACCGGGGCTCGAGAAGGCCTACCCCACGTGGCTGCTCTGGTCCCCTCCTGGCCGCGACGGAGTGAGGTCGTGCTTCCAGCGTGCTTGCACATCCCGGCGAGCCGGCCCTGGTTGTCTTGCGCCCTGCGAGCCTGCCCTTTGACTGTACGCCCTGCATGTGGACCCGTGACGGGGGTCGGCCTCGATTCCGGGGCGTTGGCCCCATTGCCTGTCACGGGCGGCCATTTTGAAGAACTCGGAGCAGCCGCCCGGCCTCGAACGGGGCCTCTGGACTGCAGTGCTCCCTTACTAGCGACTGAGGGACCGGCCAGCTTCTGCTGCTCAATTGCCCTGGCCTGTGGCGCCTACTCGCCGAGTTGTGGACGTCGGCGATTCCCACCTCTCCAAGATGTCGAATGCCAGGGGGCAGAGGAGAGGCGATCGGACTTTGCCAGACATGTTGGGACGCGGTGCCCTGCGCAACGGCGGGGCCCCACCTGCCCTGAGCCCCCCGGCCAACTCCAGGGGCGCTGACGGCGGAGAGCCCCCAGTGACCCGGTCGTTCCTGGAGTCCCTGTTTAGCTCCTTGAGGGAGGATTTTCAGACTTTGAAGCAGGAGGTGGCCGGAGAGGTCCGGGAAGTCCGAAGAGAAGTGGACTCCCTGGGGGAGCGAGTTAACACTGTGGAGGCGGCTGGTCATTCTAGGGACGAGGAGATCACCCACTTGCAGCAAGAGGTCCTACGGCTGCGGGAACAACAGATCGAGTTACAGGCCCACGCCGAGGACCTTGAAAACCGGTCCAGGTGGAACAACATCAGGGTCCGGGGTGTTCCGTCCAACGAAGAGGGTGAGGACGTGGCCGCCTACCTGGGAGCCCTATTCTGCGAAATCCTGGGAGAGTCTGAGGACTTCCAAATACGTATCGACAGGGCGCACAGGGTTGGCCGTCCTCGCAGGGCCTCGGCGCCCCCCCCGGACATATTGGCCTTCTTGCCGGACTTCCCCTTGAAGGAGCGGATTCTCCGCGAGGCGCGGAGGCAGCAGCCTTTCCGCTTCAGAGATCGCCCGGAGGCTCTATATCAGGACTTATCCACGATCACGTTACAGAAGAGGAAAACATTTAAGATTGCCACGGACTTCCTTAGGGAGCACGAAACGCAGTATTCGTGGGGGCACCCCTTCCGATTGATTTTCCGGTGGAATGGAACATTGCACCAGCTTCGGTCCTTCCAGGATGTCTGCGGAGTATTGGGGATCACGGCTTCGGACACGGACACCCCGGCGCCTCGCCGCAGACGAAGCACTCGAGACGGCTGGCAACAGATCGGAGAGAGGCGATCCCCGCCGCCTGCGAGGCCTGACTCGCCCACGATTCGAGCGGACATGTCGAGCGCCATCCAGGAGGCCTCCAGGGCGACGACGAACGGCGATGTGGCCATGACGGCCTGAACTTACTCCGGGGGGAGTCTACATTAGCTTTTCATCATTGCAGGTGCGGGGGTTCTAGGGGTAGGGGGAGGCGGGGGTGCTGGTGGTGGTGGCTGGACGTCCACTTGATCGACTTTCCACGGCCTTGTCCGATAAGGACCGGACTGGGACAATGACGCTTTTGAATGAATGGCTTGGGGAGCGGGGGGAGGAGGGGGAGTTGGTGGGGGAAGTTTCGAGTTTGGGGGTTTGCTGGGGGGGGGGGGGTGGGGTTGGGGGGAGTGTGGGGCAGGGTGTGCGGGGTTCTGGGGGGAGGGGAGGGGTCCACACAGTTGGGGTGTTTTGGGGTTCGGGGACTGTACTGTGCCGTTGGGAGGTTTGCTTTCGTTGTGCGAGGATGCTTCTTGCTGTGGCCTTTGAGTTTTGCCCGGTGGGCCTTGCCCGCCTTCATGTGCGTTTCTGGTGTTCCCCTCAGTGATGGCCCTTAAAGTTGTTACTCTGAATGTGAAGGGGCTGAATAATCCGGTTAAGCGGCGGGCTGTCCTGTCCCTGTTAGAGAACTCCCAGGCCGACATCTGCCTACTGCAGGAGACCCACCTGCTGGCCAAGGACTGTTCAAGAATGCGCACCCCTAAGTTCCCCACGCAACTCTTTTCTTCCAGTGCCTCTAAAACAGCAGGTGTGGCGCTTCTGTTATCTAGAGGGTTCAAGGGGGAGGTTTTGCAGAAGGTAGCGGAGCAGAAGGGGAGACTCCTGGCATATAGGATCAAGGTGGGGGGCTTGGTGTTTACTGTAGGCTCCATATACGGCCCCAATGACCGTCAGGACCAATTTCTGCACAGGGCGCTGGAAGACGTGGCATCCACTCCTGACAGGCACATTGTACTGGGGGGGGACTTGAATGTGGTTTTTGATGCGACTCTGGACAGGTCTGTGCAGAGGCGCCACCAGTTGGGGGAGCTTTCAGGCTCGGTTCGTACCCGACTGGAGGAGCTTGATATGCACGACATGTGGCGCCGCCTCCACCCCGCGACTCGCGCATACTCCTATTTCTCCAACGCCCACAAGTCCTACGCGAGGCTGGATCATCTTCTAGTGACGGGCCCGATGTTCGAACTGGCCTCGAATGCCGACATGGGGGTCCTCTCTCTCTCTCCGACCATGCACCGGTGGAGCGCACTTTCCGTCTACCTCCAGTGGCTCGTCCGAGGGGGGTCTGGCGTCTTAGGGATACGTTACTGCACAGGCGATCGACGGTGCAACAGATCCGTGCGGCCATAGCGGACTTTCAATGTGTAAACGACAACGGCGACACTACCCGCGCGACGCAATGGGCTGCCCTGAAAGCTGTGCTCCGTGGCGAATTTATCGCTATCTCCTCGGCGGAGAACAAAGATCGCCAGCTTAAAAGAGACGAGCTTACTCGACAGGTGCGGGAGCTGGAACAGGTACATCACAGAACGGGCGCCCCCCGAGTCTGGAGGCAATTGAAGGCCGCCAAGAAACTCCTGTCCGCTCTTGACACAGACAGAGCGGAGTACGCGGTGCTTCGCCTGAAGCACAAGTATTACACCGGTGGGGACAGGTGCGGCCGGATCCTGGCGCACAAGCTCAGGGTGCAACACCAACAGCACCGGGTGAAGGAGTTAGTTACCCCTACCGGGGGGTCGGTCACGGAGGACGGGCAGATCGCGGAAGTTTTCTGCAACTACTACGCTGACCTCTACGCTGGCGAGGTCCCCTCCGCACGGGCTGAAACGGACTATCTAGACTCGGTGTCGCTCCCGTCGCTGACGCCGGATCAGGCCCAATATCTGGAGCGGGAGATCCGGATTGAGGAGGTGGTTACGGCGATCTCCCGGCTCAAGACTGGTAAGGCCCCGGGACCAGATGGTTTTATCCCTCTCTTCTACAAGACCTTCTGCCAGGAGCTCGCGCCTATTTTGACGCGTCTTTTTAATACATTCTCGGAGCCGGGTGCCATTCCCCCTGAATTTCTTCAGGCTACGGTCTCTGTGATCCCGAAACCGGGCAAGGATCGGACTGCTTGCGGGTCCTACCGCCCAATCTCACTTTTGAACACAGACCTGAAGGTTTTCACTAGCATTCTGGCGGCACGTCTGGCGCTTCATCTCCCGGGCATGGTCGACTCGGATCAGGCCGGCTTTGTACCAGGCAGGCAGACTGTGGACAACACGAAGAGAGTGACTCATATCCTTGAGAAGGCCTCGAGGATTCCCGGGGAACGCATGCTCCTCTCCATTGACGCGGAAAAGGCGTTTGACAGGGTGCACTGGCCTTATTTGGAGAAGGTCCTGGGCAAGTTTGGGGTCGGCGAAAAGTTCCGGCACCTGGTTTTCAATTGCTACCGTTTCCCATCTGCGGTAGTCCGGGTGAACGGGGGCAGCTCTCGGCACTTTCCAATAGAGCGTGGTACAAGACAGGGGTGCCCACTGTCCCCTCTGCTCTTCGCTCTCTATATGGAGCCGTTCGCTCAAAGGGTCCGCCAGAACCCCGACATCATAGGAGTCCGGATGGGAGAGTTCCATCATGCTCTCAGCCTCTATGCGGACGATGTAATACTGACACTCGACGACCCACGGAGGTCCCTGCCTGCATGTATCGCGGAACTGGACCTCTTTGCTACGGTGGCGGGCTTCAAGGTGAACCTTGGGAAGTCTGCGGCCCTTGATATCTCGCTGACTAGCGCCACCAGAGCTGACCTGCAGAGGCTTTTCCCCTTGAGCTGGTCTGGGGACCGGATTCCGTATTTGGGGATCCTTTTGGCACCCTCTCTCCCTCTGATGGTCACAGCCAATTACACAGCTTTGAGTACAAAGATCAAGGAGGAATTGGCCCGCTGGGACAGGGGCACGTTGTCGCTGTTGGGCAGGGTGGCCGCCGTGAAGATGACCCTCCTACCACAGGTCCTGTACCTGTTCAGGGCGCTCCCGCTACAGCCCCCCAAAGGATGGCTCATGGAGACTCAGTCGGCCATCGCACGTTTTGTGTGGCAGGGCCGTAGGCCTAGGATCAAACGGACCATAGCTACACTGGTGCCGGAGTCTGGTGGACTTGGGATACCGGACCTGCAGAAGTATTTTCAGGCCGCCCAATTGCGCTACTTGGTGGAGTGGAGCCGGTGGGAATCGGACAAACACTGGCTGTTTCAGGACCAGGCGGTAGCAGGCAGAACGCTACAAGAGGTGCCTTTCCTGAGGAGGGCCCATCGGCCCCCTAACCTTTATGCCTCCTTTGTGAAGCGGGTCCCGCTTCGTGTGTGGGACTCTGTGGCTACCAAGCAGGAACTCACTACCTTTCCCTCTCCCTTCACGCCACTGATTGGTAACCCGGACTTTGGCCCGGGTATGGAGCCTGGAGCCTATGATCACTGGCGGGCGGCCCGATGTTTCACTTTATATCATCTATATGGCCCAGAGGGTGTCGTTCCCTTCCAGGACTTGCGTCGGGATCTTGGCCTCCCCGAGACGGAACGCATGCGGTATATGCAGGCACGTCACTGGGCGCTACAGCCTCAGGTGCGCGCGACGGCAGACCGGACGATCACGGCGTATGAGCGCTGGCTAGTGACTCTCTCGTCGGACGCCAAGCTCATCTCTGACTTGTATAAGATGCTGCAACCCCCCCCTTTCACATCTACAACCCGGGTAGGGAGCGGTGGGAACGGGAGCTTGGTCGAGTGCTGAGCCATACTGAATGGGACCACATCTCCTACCGAGCGCGTCACTCCGCCTATCACACCGGGCTCACAGAGACCTTCACCAAAATCACAACCTATTGGTATCGCACTCCTGAGAAATTACATGACATGGACCGCTCAATACCTGGGACATGTTGGCGCAACTGTGGTCAGACTGGCACACTTACTCATATATTGTGGGACTGTCCTCTTCTGGCTCCTTACTGGGAGGAGGTCCTTAATGAGGTTGACAAATGCTTTGGAATAGAACTACCCCGCCTCCCTGCCTATGTCCTACTGGGTTTGCCGAATGGATTAATGTACCCTCTCAGATCTAAAAGGGGTAGACAGACAGCGATAGCTTTGGGGTCAGCAGTACAGAACATACTCATTCACTGGCGCTCCACCACGCTCCCCACTGTTGTCGGCTGGCTACACAGATTGTGGCATGTCCTTGGCATGGAGAAGCTGTCCCTAGTGGTGGTGGGGGACGTAGACACTTTTGAGTAGCTGTGGGCACCCTTCCATAATTTGTTATGCTCAGAATTCAAAGAAATCACTTGCCCTAGGTATCTTAGACTGTTGCGGCTGACACCGCCGCCAGATCCGCCTGTTTAATCGGCCCAAGCTGGCTACTGGTGGTGGGGGTAGACAATAGGTTGCCACAGGGGAAGAGCGAGTGGTTGACGGCACAGTACAGGGGGTGGGGAAGGGGGCTTGGGGGTTGGGGGGGTAGTTGGCTGGGTGGGGGGAGGGGCAGGGTTGTTCCCCCTTTTTTCCTTTTTCCTTTCTTCCTCCTTTTGTTTTCACCCACAGGTGCGCGAGCTGTGAGATCCAGGCACGACTGTGCCCACCGTGCTGAAGGGACTGCCTTTATGTATCTATTGTACCATGCGCACTGATTCTGAGGGGCACCTGTGGTTCTATGTTTGTTTTGTTGTTTCCTTCCTCACCCTGCTTCAATAAAATACTTTAAACCTAAAAAGGACGTAATTAAGTTCCATTGCCGGGTTACCAGGACGAATCCGGAGTTGTTGCGAGGTGTTCTTAAAATCCTATTTCTAAGCAAAAAAAAAAAAAAGCAGCTGGTCAAAGTTTTTCGGGAGCGTTAGAGACACCCTAAATCTGGTCCTGATCGATGCAATAGATTCAAATACAACAATCGATCATTTAAAGAGAACTTTAAAAGAGCAAGGTAAGCAGGCTTCAAGAGATCACAACATAAAACAAATCAGAATTATTTCAGGAGCAGCGGGTCTTGATACATAACATGAAGCCAACTCTTGTCAACCATATCTGAAGGCAGCCTTGGGTAGACAAGCGCCAAAAAAACATACTATGGATCAGGCTATTAACAACGCCTATGTTGGAATATAGGTCCAACTGGAAGAAACCTGCATCAAGGCATGGCCAATATTGGCAGTGCCAATTTCACTCTGAATCTGCGGCGAACATTATATGCTGTTGCGACCCCAGAGGCAAATTTACCTAAAGGCAATTTTCCTGAAAAATGGGATCCGAACATGCAAAGAAGCGTGGACATACATCTTTACTGCAGTTGTATCAAAGGAACTAGCACAAATTGGCAGTTGTCCAATTGGGACTGTCACATGAGAATATGGAACATGAACTGAGGCTAGCAGTGCCAAGAATATCTTGACCAAGATTAGATAACAGGCCATTTCAACAGCTGTTTTCTTTGTATTGCAGTAGCACGTGCCACTTTATAGCAGCTGTTCTAGCACTGCCGGACTGGACTGGACTCATAACAGGGCACTTCGCATTCTGTTCGCCAAGTACACTCATTGAGGACATCAGCACCTCCACATGGCACTTTATAAAACAGCCTTAGAATATCTGACCTCTTGAATGCAGAACATGCTAGAAATTTCCAGTGGCTTTTTGTCCTCTTGTTTAAGACGCCATTTGTTTTAATAGTACGTCCAATAACGCCGTAATTGTTTGTCATAATTCCTAGAATATCTTGACCAGGATTAGATAATAGGGCATTTTGCTAGATGATTGCCAAGAATGCTTACTATGTAATGAACAAGTTACTTACCTTCGGTAACGATATATCTGTAAGAAACATTAGTTAGTGTTAGATTCCTTACCTTAGAATATCCCCAGGCGTCAGTCTGGATCCGGAAACTTTTGCGTAGCAGTACCCCTGCGCGTCGGTAGGCGTCGTCTGCAGGCGTCCCCTGCGGCTCCGCGTCCGTCGTCTGCGTCGTGCGCCGTGATGACGTCGCTGGAGTACATAGACGCCGCCTCCGCGCGCTGACGTCAGTTCTTTGCACACAGCATTTCCGCGCCAGGAGACGCAGAGCCATGAGAGAACCAACACTGGTGCCATGTAAAAACTAGGGCCCTGAAAGGGATGACCTTAACCCTAGGTATCAGTTCGCAGAACGGGGAGGATGGGTGGGTTCGGTAAGGAATCTAACACTAACTAATGTTTCTTACAGATATATTGTTACCGAAGGTAAGTAACTTGTTCATCTGAAAGAAACACGTTAGTGTTAGATTCCTTACCTTAGAATACATACCCCAGCAATACCAACCCCGGTGGTGGGTCTGCGAACCAATACAAACTACACCAGAAAGTCCTGGAGGACAGAACGGCCAAAGAAGCCATCCCTCCGGACTTGACTGTCCAGGCAGTAGTGCCTCGCAAAGGTGTGCAGCGAGGCCCACGTAGCCGCTTGGCAAATGTCCTGCAAGGGGACTCCCCGGCCCAGGGCAGTGGTAGCCGCCGTGGCCCGAGTGGAATGGGCCCTCAGCCCAACAGGAGGCTCCTTCCGAGCCAAAGAGTAGCACGCTTTGATGCAGAGGACGACCCATCGAGAGATGGTTCGCTTACAGACCGCCCGTCCCTTCTTCGCACCCACGTAGCCAACAAACAGTTGGTCATCCACCCGGAACTGGCGTGTGCGATCCATGTAAAATGAAAGCGCACGTTTTGGGTCCAGACGATGGAGCCGCTCTTCATCCTTTGAAGGATGCGGAGGCGGGAAGAAGGAAGGGAGGGTGATGGACTGCCCGATGTGAAAGGCCGAAACAACCTTGGGCAGGAAAGAAGGTCTAGTCCTCAGAACCACCTTATCAGGATGAATGGACAGGAAAGGAGGTTGGACAGAAAGAGCCTGGAGCTCACTCACTCTCCTGGCAGAGGTGATGGCAACCAGGAAAGCCGTCTTTAAAGTCAGGAGACGGAGAGGACAAGAATGAAGGGGCTCAAAGGGAGCACACATTAGAAAGGTCAGAACCAGGTTCAAATCCCACTGAGGCATCACAAACGGAACAGGTGGAAACATGTGAGTGATGCCTTTCAAGAATCGAGTTACAATCGGGGATTTGAACAAAGAAGGCTGATCAGGAAGCCTTAAAAAGGCTGAAAGGGCAGAAAGGTAGCCCTTGATAGTGCCCAGAGCAGAGCCCTGCTGGGCAAGAGAAAGAAGAAACAGAAGAACCTCCGAAAGAGGGGCAGAAAGAGGATCCACAGCCTTTGCTGTGCACCATGCCACAAATCTGTTCCACCGACAGGCGTATACCGACTTAGTGGAGGGACGCCTGGCTGCCAGAATAACATCACAGACTTCAGGAGGCAAGTCAAATGGCCTCAACTGCCGCCGCTCAATCTCCAAGCATGGAGGTGGAGACTGGACAGGTTCGGGTGGAGGACCGTCCCCTGCTGCTGCGACAGAAGGTCCTCCTGAAGGGGCAGGCGGATCGGGGGACCGACTGACATGCTGAGTAGCTCGGGATACCAGTATCTTCGAGCCCAGTCCGGAGCCACAAGGATAACTTGGGCCCGGTCGCGCCTGATCTTCTTCAGCACTCTGGGCAGAAGTGGTATAGGCGGAAAGGCGTATAACAGACCGCAACTCCACTCGCGCCGAAAGGCGTCGCCGTGCGAGTGCCGTCTTGGAAACTCCAACGCGCAGAACTGATGACATTGCGCGTTCTCTTCGGTGGCGAATAGATCTAACCAAGGCTCTCCCCATCGCAGAAAGATGCCTTGCGCCACGTCCGAGTTCAGACGCCATTCGTGATCCATCGAGCACAGACGGCTGAGTTCGTCCGCCCTGGCGTTCAGAGAACCTGCCAGGTGTTGAACCGTCAGAGTCACGCCCTGACGTTCCAGCCATTGCCAGAGGCGCAGAGCCTCCTGGCAAAGGGTCCACGACCCCACACCGCCCTGTTTGTTGCAGTACCACATGGCGGTGGTGTTGTCGGTGAACACCTGCACCACACTCCCGTTGACAAAGGGGAGGAATGCCTTCAGTGCCAGACGAATCGCCCGCAGCTCCAACAGGTTGATATGGAGCCGGGACTCCGCCGGAGACCAGATGCCTCTGATCTCTGCCTCTCCCAAGTGGCCACCCCAGCCCTGGAGGGACGCGTCCGTCACGACAACGTGCTCCGGTTGGGGAAGGGAGAGGGACTTGCCCCTGACCCAATCGCGGTCCGTAAGCCACCACTGCAGTTGTCTCGCAGTGCCCTCCGAGATCAAGACGTGGTCGGACAAGTTGCCCTGATGCTGGGCCCACTGAAACTTCAGGTCCCACTGCAGAGCCCGCATCCGCCACCGAGCGTGATGCACCAGAAGGATGCAGGAAGCCATCAGTCCCAGCAGCCGCAGCGTCAACCTGACCGAAACCCGGGATAGCGGCTGAAAGATGGGAATCAAAGCCTGAATATCCCGAACCCGCCGTTCCGGAGGATAAACCCGAAACTGCGCCGAGTCCAGAACCGCTCCGATGAAAAGGAGCTTTTGAGAGGGACACAGGTGTGATTTCGGCACATTGATGGAGAACCCCAGGTCGTGCAAGAGGTCTGCCGTCATCTGAAGGTGGTGGACGACTGTCTGGGGCGAGCCCGCCTTCAACAACCAGTCGTCTAGGTAGGGGAAGACTGAAACCCCCAACCTGCGCAGATGGGCTGTGACCACCGCCATCACCTTTGTGAACACCCGTGGGGCGCTGGTAAGGCCGAAGGGAAGCACGATAAACTGAAAATGCTCCTGGCCTACCGTGAACCGCAGGTAACGCCGGTGGGCCGGCAGGACGGGGATGTGAAAATAGGCGTCCTGCAAGTCCAACGCTACCATCCAGTCTTGTGGGTCTAGAGCAGCCAAGACCTGAGCTAACGTCAACATCTTGAACTTCTCCTTCCGGAGGAAGCCGTTGACGTTCCTTAGATCCAAGATAGGACGTAGGCCCCCCTTGTCCTTCTTGGGCACCAGAAAGTAGTGGGAATAACAACCACGCCCTACTTCTGGCCCAGGAACGCGCTCGATGGCCCCCTTGGCCAAGAGGGCCGTAACTTCCTCCTGCAGAAGTGTCAAGTGGTCCCCCGACACACGGTGGTTCTGCGGTGGCATGGCTGGAGGGGAGGTCTCGAAGGGGAGGGAGTAGCCCCTTCGGACGATTTGCAGCACCCACCTGTCCGAAGTGATCGTGCGCCAGTGAGCGTGGTGATGGCGAACCCTGCCACCCACTGGCGTCACATGGGGCCGAAAGCACGGACTAGGAGGATTTTGGGGTAGATGCTGCGGGGGAAGGTGTGGTCTGACCCCGCCGTTGTCCCCGACCGCCACCACGGCGGTTTCCACGGCCGCCACCGCGTTGGAAGGATTGTTGCGGCGCGTGGCTGGCAGCACGTGTGGGGGCGCCCCTTCCTTGGCCACGAAAGGGACGAAACGAACCCGGTTGCTGACGCTGGGTCGAGAGACCCAAGGACTTGGCCGTGACCCTGGAGTCCTTGAAGCGTTCCAGCGCGTGGTCCGCTTTGTCACCGAACAGGTGACAGCCATCAAACGGCATGTCCATCAGGGTATTCTGGACATCAGCCGAAAAATTGGCGGATCTCAGCCAGGCGTGGCGACGAATCGCCACCGTCGTAGACATAGCTCTGCCCAGCGAGTCGGTCGTATCAAGACCACACCGAATTGAATATTTCGCTGCATCTCGGCCCTCAGCCACAGCCTGACCGAGCTTTGCCCGCACCTCCATGGGGCATTCTGGCAGCAGCTCCGCGACCGTATCCCACACAGAGTGGGTGTAGCGGCCCAAGAGGCAGGCGGTGTTGCAAGACCGCAGGCCCAAACGAATGGACGAGAAGACCTTTTTGCCAAACTGGTCATACCTCTTGGATTCCCGGTCGGGCGGGGCCGACGGGAATGCGGACTGGGAGGTCGAGGCCTGGATCACCAGACTCTCAGGAGTGGGGTGGGTAGACAGGTACTTGGGGTCGTCCGGACAAGGACGGTGGCGCCTGGCCACGTTCCGATCAACAGGCGCACCTGAAGCGGGCCTGGACCACGTGCCCAACAGAACGTCAGACAAGGCTTCATTAAACGGCAGCAGTGGCTCCAGTGGGCATGACTGCGGTTTGAAGACCTCGGTGAGGATGTTAGGCCTCACGGCCGCGACGGGGAGCTCAAGGTGTAAGGCCTTGGCAGCCCTCATCAGCACCACAGAATAGGCAGCTCCCTCCACCGATGCCACGGTTGGAGGAGAGATCAAACCAGGGTTAGGAGAGTCGTCCAAACCACTGGCATCCCCCAAGTCACCTGTCCAGTCCGGGTCATACTGGCACTCGCGAGCCAGAGGGTCCTCGGACCCCTCCCAACCTTCACCGTACTCCTCATCCTCTCCGTATTCGGAGTCAATGATGAAGACCGGCTCCTCGGGGTTCATGGGCCCCATCGGCGCCGGGACCGGCGTCGAGCGACGCCCGTCCGGCGCCGCGTCCGGCGTCGGAGAAGGTAAGGGGACGGCGCCGCCCGGAGCCGGCGTCGGAACACCACCGCCGGCCGGAACCGGCAGCGGAGAACCGGCGCCGCGCGGGGGCGGCGTCGGGGGTAACCCCGATGGCAACGGCGCCGGGGAGGCCGGAAGACCAGCCGGCGCCGATCCCAAAGGCCCCTGCGGCGCCGGGGTCGGAGCCGTCGGCGGCGCCGGGGCCGGAGCACCCGACGGCGCCGAGGCAGGGACACCCGAACCGCTAGGGCCCCCAGACGGTAGCACTGGGCCCGAAGGCGCCGTAGGCCCCGTCGGAGAAGCGAGCGCCCTCATGGCCATGAGGAACGCCTCGATCTCCTCAGGCGTCGCGCCATGCCCAGGGACCGGAGGGTATGAGGCAGGCCGCGCCGGCGACTCTCGCGGAGCCGCGGGGTTGGGGTCACCCGAGCCCCCGGCCGCATCGCGCGAGCGTCGGGGGGAGTCGGGGTACGATGACGACGCCCCGACTTCTTGTGCTTCTTACCTGACGAGCCTGACGAGTGGTGTCGACTTCCGGAGCGCCCGGCGCGGCTCCGCGAACGCTCCCTCGAACGCTCTCTCGACCTCCGGCCGGACCGGGACCGCTCCCGGTCCCGACGTGGGGCAGACACCCGGAGCTCCAGTAGCTTGCGGGACCGCTCCCGCCTAGCCTTGTTGGTAAGGGCCCGGCAGTCGACGCAGGAGTCCACGTCGTGGTCAGGGCCCAGACACCGGAGGCAGAGGCGGTGATGGTCTGTGACCGACATCGTGCGCTCACAGTCATCGCAATTCTTAAACCCAGGCATCCTATCAGGCACAGTAGAGGAAAAAACAATCGAAAAACTTGGTCAAAGACCGGAGTACTGCTCTTCAGATCTGCGTCCACTGGCGCGGAAAAAAGAAGAACTGACGTCAGCGCGCGGAGGCGGCGTCTATGTACTCCAGCGACGTCATCACGGCGCACGACGCCGACGACGGACGCGGAGCCGCAGGGGACGCCTGCAGACGACGCCTACCGACGCGCAGGGGTACTGCTACGCAAAAGTTTCCGGATCCAGACTGACGCCTGGGGATATTCTAAGGTAAGGAATCTAACACTAACGTGTTTCTTTCAGATCTCACTAGCACCTGGCACTTTATACCACTGTTCTAGCACTGCCTAATAGGATTTAGTTAACAGGGCACTTCGAGCGTTGATCGCCAGGTGCATTATTTAGGGCTTAGGCACCAGCATGCATTATTTTACAGAGCAGCCTTAACATCTGACCTCAGCAGATGTTGGAAATGTCCACTGGCTTTTTGCTACTTGGTTAAGACGCTATTTCATTTAATAGTAGTTCATCAACGCTGTGCTTGCTTAACACTCTTTGCATCCGTGCATGAAATTTTAGTGGCAATTTCTTTCCTTTTTTTCTCCTTTTTCAAATAGAGCACTTTACTTTAACAACTGAAGCATGTTTAATTTGAAATGCACCAGATAAGGCATGTTTACTGCCTCTGAGGACGTTTTACTGCTAAATTTGCCATCGTTTTCCTTATAAAATCGATCCAGGATACATTATATGCTATATAATTTAAATTTCTGCAAGATTTTCTTTTAATGATTGTAAAGATTTTAAGTAATTATACAGTAAAGCTTATTAAACAACTTGGCAATGTAAAGCACTATCAACACAGAAGATGGAGGCTTGTTCATTAGTTTGTCAGTGCTTATAGTATGTGGTGGTGTAAACCTAGAATCATGCTGATGAACAGGTACAATGGGCCAAATGAATGATAAAAGATGGAAGCTTCACTTACAGAGCCCCAATTGTTTTGAATCAAAGTGGACTGCCTTCTTGTACCGAAGCCCATACTTCTTTTGGATGCATTAACCAAATTACTCTCAAGCCAACCATTATTCGTCCTAATGTTCATGAAAAGGTTCTTTTGTTCTCTTTTTTTGCCTCAATGAATGCTAAACTCTAGTAAACTAGGATCAGTTTCTAGAGATCTATGTCTTTTTCTTCTACTTCTTTATTCCACACCCACCAAAGGATTCGAGCAGGAACACCAGTCTATTGAGTAGAAGAACAACCTCATTTCTTACTCTCAGACGCACACCGGTTCTAAGTGGACAAACTCTCTTGATCCACTGTTTGTTTCACAAATGTGTCAGTCCCTCCAAGTAAAGCATTACAATTAGGCTGCAAACTCCCACACACCAGATGCAACAGTCATGGTCTTTTACATCACCTTTTTTCTCTATGCTGCATCTGTTGCACCTCTAATGGCTTTTACACATCCAGAAAGGGAAATATAACAAATAAGCAAAAACAATTCAACCGTGCATGATTACTGGAATCATTGTGATTGTTGAAATCATTATACATAGCTCCAAGGCTTTAGCAACTTGTATTCAAGTAATAAAGAACTGAATGTTATATTCTTGTTAATTTCTTTAAGACCCAGGACATCATTACTCTGGCATTCAGTGTTAATCCATCATTAACTTACATTGGTTAAGTAGAGCCAGCTTAAGCATTCCCCTAGAGGACTGTTGCATAGACATACAGAACCGTCAGCTTACTGTGCCCAAGGATTCAAAGATAGTTAATGTAAATGTAAATGTAATGTAAATGTAAATGTAGGTGTATTTATATAGCGCAACCTGTCACCCAAAGGGCATCCTGGCGCTGTATTATAATAGGGTCAACATTTATTCAGGGTGGAAAGGCCCATATAGAGGCGTGGTGACCTAGTTATACGTGCACAATACCTCCAATGAGGTAAGAAAAAAATGAATGTAAAAAGACTAAGAGGCAAAAATTAAAAACGTACTTCAAAAAAAGAGGGTGGGCTCCACCCCTACTTGGAACCATTTCTGATAAGGCAAGATTTACATCAGTTTGATATGGTGGGCTTTTCTACACTCACTCTGCACTCGATAAGTTAAATCTCATCTAAACCTTAAGATGCTTTTAGTTACAAGGGAGGAGATTTTATGAGCTGGTCTGCATATTTGAAAACAGAAAAATGCAATCCTTGATTTCAGGCCACGGGTAGAACTAGAAATCTACAGCTCTCCACTGACCAAACTAAACTAAGAAACCAATAATACTGGTTTTCGAACATTAAAATAGAAATATTTTCTAAGGGGTTTAATGTGCATCTTTTCTTTTAATATAACAAAATACGAAGCTATATCTTACTTTTATTAACAAGGTTGACTCAATCCCTCGCATGTCAATCAAGGAATTTGCCACCACTGGGTCATCTATTTCGAGAGCAGTAAGCACAGTAGGGAATTCTCGGTGAAATGCAGCTCTACGTACAGAAAAGAAAAATATGGTTAGATTTAAACAAACAATTATTCAAAGCTGGGATTTCATGATGCTGTCCTAAATATATTATTTTAAAACAAAAATGAAACGTCTAGGAATGAATAAGTGAAAAGCAAAGCAAACCAGAATATTTAAAGGTGTATCATATATACATGGCTATCTGTGAACAAAACTACGATAGCAGTAATATCTGCAACAGAAGCGCCCTACATTACAATACTAATTAATAGACGAGTGGGGGGAGAGCAGTGCGTACATTTTTACTGGTAAAATATCATTGGATCTGTCATAGACCAAGGAGAGGAAAAACAAATTAAACGACGGACAAAGCGCCTTCTCATACAAGTGCTAATGTAGTTTGTATTAATTGTGATCTAATGGCGTCCAGTATCTACTGTAAAAACTGGTGCTTAAAAGGAAATTGGATGTCTAAAAGTTGTAATCATACACAAATGCAAGCTTTACACAAAGATATATATATTATTTTTATCCCATAATAACAATATTGAACGTATTTAATTCATACATCTAAAAAAGGGCCTGCTGAGTAAAATTGAACTCATTTCCAGGTCCCTCTTGCATACGTCTGCTCCCCAACAGGCTGCAAATTATTCAACGGCTCTCAGAAACAAGACCTTACATACTCTTCGGAAGGGATGTACCAGTCTCCCAATAATATAGATTTTTTATAATGAAAGCTATCTCCTTTTTTCACTCCTAAATAAATCTTGAACATGGCTGACACGAAGACTGGTGGGAGCCTAGCATTTCACACTATTTTAATTGTATTGTTATTCTGATTTATATTTCGTCAGGTTTGGCTTAATTTTTCTAACTGTATTTCCAGATGCAGAGCAAGAGTTAGACTAAAAAAGCATGTTTACGTGTGGTTAGTTTTTCCTCCTTTATTGTGGTGTCTGTCCTCCTCCACAGTGGTGGCAAAATGCTTTGAGCGCACCCAAGGCAAGCTCACCTGCACCCCTGACCATCCAGATGTGCACATCGGGCAGGCAAAATATTATGAAGCCTGCTTATCAAGTGGTGTCCCTCAGGAAGAATGTCTAGGTCTAAATAACGATCTATCTAGGCATTCCTTCATTATAATTAGTTCATCTTATGCCAACAAGATTCCTGGTTGGAACAAGAATGGATTACAGGAATTTATTTTGGGCTAGCATAATACTTGTTAAAACAATTGTAACATATTCAAAATGACTTAAATCACTCTGCAATCGGCCATCAGAAAACATGACTCACCTTTAGAAGCATGTAATGTAATGTAAAGGGACTTTGTATAATGCTCGGTTACTCCAGGGAGTGTCCTGGGGCTATGCTCCTCACGTGTTGACTGGTAGAGGGACCTAACCATTAAGCCTGATTAAAAAGCAATGTCTTTAAGTTCTTCTGAAACTGGGAGGTTGATAAAATGTTCCGTACTCCAAAGGAAATTTGTTCCATGCCGACGGTCCTAAGACTGAGAAGGAACTGCTACCCGATCTAGACCGTCGAATCCTTGGGACGTTGGCCAGAAAAAAGTTAGCTGAGCGAAGGGACCTAGATAGAGCATATAAACAGATCCTGGCTCGAAGGTACCCCGCAATGAAGGGCCCTATGTACCAATAATAAGGTCTTAAAAAGGATCCTTTTCGAAATAGGGAGCCAGTGCAACGCCCTTAGATGTGGGGATACATGTGTTCTCACCATCGTCCACAAGAACATCATCCGCATCACGACCGACGCCGACGACACCCTAGCCACCGCCGAACACCTCCACTTCCAGATTCACACCGACCCAAAGACGACCCTCAGAGACACCCTCATCTACCGACCCCCGGGACCACGTACGTAATTCAGCGAAGACATCACGGACTTCATCAGCCCACACGCCCTCCCCTCCGCCGACTACATCCTCCTAGGGGACCTCAACTTCCACCTGGAGAACAACAAGGACCACAACACCGCCACCCTGCTGGACAACCTCGCCAACCTCGGCCTCAAGCAACTGGTTAACACCCCCACCCACTACGCCGGCCACAAGCTTGATCCCGTCTTCTCATCCAGCAAGCACATCAGCTTCAGCCACTCCACCGGCCTCCACTGGACCGACCACAGCTGCGTCCACTTCAGATTCAGGAAAACCACAACCCACCACCACCCGCAACAGGTTCCTCACAGGAGCTGGAGCAAGATCACCGCCGACCAGCTCACCACCTCCCTCAGCCAGAACCCACCTGCCAGCACATCAGATGCCAACGAAGCAGCCCGCAACTTCACACAGTGGCTGACCGCCTGCGCCGATGACCTCGCAACATTGAAGAACCCTCCCAGCAGACCCAGGAGCAAGAAAGCCCCCTGGTTCACTGACTAACTCAAGGACTCCAAGAAGACCTGCCGCACCCTCGAGAAAGCGTGGCTCCTCGACCAGAACACTGACAACATGACCGCCCTCAAACACGCTACCCGCAAGCACCACCAGCTCATCCGCACCACCAAGAAGAAATCACTGAAGGAGCGACTGGACAACAACGCCCACGACAGCAAGGAACTCTTCAGCATCGTCAAGGAGTTCTCCAACCCCAGCACCGGCAACAACAACATCACCCCTTCACAAGATCTCTGCGACTCCCTCGCCTCGTTCTTCCACAGCAAGATTGCCGACATCCACAACAGTTTCGGCGCACCATCCACGCACCCAACCACCGAACCAACGAACCCCACCGTCTCCCTCCGCACCTGGACCACGGTGACCACCGAAGACACAGCCCGCACGATGAACACCATCCACTCGGCTCTCCAACCGACCCCTGCCCCCACCACGTCTTCAACAAGGCCGACTCCACCATCGCACCCCAACTCCGGGACATCATCAACACCTCCTTCAACACCGCCACCTTCCCGGAGAGCTGGAAGCATGCCGAGCTCAGCGCCCTACTGAAGAAACCAACAGCGGACCCCACCGACCTCAAAAACTTCCGACCCATCTCGCTCCTCCCTTTTCCTGCCAAAGTCATCGAGAAGATCATCAACAAACAGCTTGCCGCCTTCCTCGAGACGAACGGATCCCTCGACCCCTCGCAGTCCGGTTTCAGAGCCAACCACAGCACCGAGACCACCCTCATCGCAGCCACCAACGACATCCGAGCCCTGCTCGACAACGGGGAAACAGCGGCACTCCTACTCCTGGACCTCTCCGCAGCATTCGACACTGTCTGCCACCGCACCCTAGTCCAACGCCTCGACAACACCGGCATCCAAGAGAAGGCACTGAAATTGATCATCTCATTCCACGCCGGAAGAACACAGAGAGTCCGCCTCCCCCCGTTTCGATCCGAGGCCACCGAAGTCATCTGTGGCGTCCCGCAAGAATCATCACTCAGCCCGACCCTCTTCAACGTCTACATGAGACCTCTAGCTGCCATCGCAGGCCAACACAACCTCAACATCATCTCCTACGCGGGCGACACCCAGCTGATCCTCTACCTCACCAGAGACCCCGACACCGTCAGAACCAGCCTACATGAAGGGATGAAAGACGTCGCCGAGTGGATGAAGAACAGCCGCCTGAAACTGAACTCAGACAAGACGGAAGTCCTCATCCTGGGACCATCACCCTCCGCCTGGGACGACTCCTGGTGTCCCCCAGCCCTGGGCACCGCCCCCAAGCCAACAGACCACGCACGCAACCTGGGCTTCTTCCTGGACTCCTCCCTCTCGATGACCAGACAAGTCAACGCCGTATCCTCATCATGCTTTCACACCCTTCGCATGCTTCGCAAGATCTTCCGATGGATCCCGACCGAAACCAGGAAGACAGTAACCCAGGCCCTCGTCACCAGCCGGCTGGACTACGGAAACACCCTCTACGCCGGAACCACAGCAAAGCTACAGAAAAGACTCCAACGCATCCAGAACGCCTCCGCCTGACTCATTCTGGACATCCCCCGACGCAGCCACATCTCCGGCCACCTGAGGGACCTGCACTGGCTCCCCGTCAACAAGAGGATCACGTTCAGGCTCCTCACCCACAAGTCCCTCCACGACCTGGGCCCCAAGTACCTCAACGACCGACTGACCTTCTACACGCCCACCCGCCAGCTACGGTCTACCAGCCTCGCCCTCGCAACCGTACCACGCATCCGAAGAGCCACCGCCGGAGGCAGATCCTTCTCCTACCTGGCGGCCAAGACATGGAACTCCCTCCCCATCCACCTCCGGCTGACCCAGGACCACCTCGCCTTCCGGAGACAACTCAAGACCTGGCTGTTCGAGCAGTAGCGACCCCCTTGCCCCAAGCGCCTTGAGACCCTTCCGGGTGAGTAGCGCGCTATACAAATGCCATGATTGATTGATTGAAAGAAAGAGTACGAGCTGCAGCGTTTTGACCCACCTGTAGTTTGCTAGTCAAATAGTCAGGCAGGCCCAGATACAGAGCATTACCATATACAAGCCTCAATGTACTTAAGGCCTGTACAAGCAGTTTCTGAGCCGAGAAAATGCAAACACATAGCATACTCAACAGGCCAAAACACCTCCCAACACTGCAAAAACTAAAGTACGCCATCGAAATTAATGGCCAGATTCTTAGCCGAGCTACTCTGGCATGGTGGAGGCTTAGTGTCCACAGGCCAAAAAGACTGCTAAGGCTCATGTACCTTTAAACCAAAAAAAGAGTAGCTCTGTCTTTTTGGCATTACATTTAAGCTGGTGAAGTGTCAGCCATTAGAAAACTGCTGTCAGGCAAGTTCTATTTTGTTTGCCAGGGAATACTTCATCGTTGCACCAGGAAAACAGTAGATGGGTGTCATCAGCATAACAAATTATTTTTGCTCCCAGGGCCTCTGCCAAAAGAGCAAGCGGAGTGAGATAAATATTAAATAGTGAGGAACTCAAAGTCGAGCCCTGAGGCACTCCCACTTGCCAATCACGCAACCCAAACAAAGAAGGAGGGCACCATACCTCTTGACTACTTCCCTCAAGGAACGAGGCCAACCAGTCCCATGCAGTCCCCTTAATTCCAATAGCATAAAGTTGGGCCAAGAGTGAGGTATCAGGTACTGTGATGAAAGCTGCAGAGAGATCTAACATAATCAGCAATGCCCTACCTCTGACATCTAAGACACCCATGATATGATCTACTACTTCCACTAGTGTTGTCTCTGTACTGAAACTGGGGCAACAGCCAGATTGACCTGGATGTAATAAATTGTTTCTTTCCAGGAACTGTGGAGCGGATGGTTAACGTGCTTCACTAGAACTTTCAAGAGGACTGGAAGCAAAGAAATGGGACTGAAATTGGATGGTTCGCCAGAGTCAGACTGAGGTTTCCTGAGCAGCGGCAGGATTTTTGGTTGCTTCCAGATTGCTTCCAGGTGGGAGGAACTATAGCTGATGACAGAGAAGCATTCAAAATTGTATTGGCCACCGGATTAATGATATCTGCCACTAAAGTCAGCCGGGTCGAACAGAGATCCGGACTTAAGGCTGTGGACCGTTGAAAGAGATCCTTCCAAGGAGATGGGATCAAACCAAACAAGAGTGATAGAAGGATTCTGCATTGGATAAGGCTGCATATAGCCCCCCATAGACTCCTCTAATCTGTATAGCAGGGAGAAGACTGGCCTGGATATTCGCAGTCTTAGTCTAGTGTTTGACGGTAAAACAGTGGATAGCGAGTTGGTGGCAAGGCTCCTGGTTTGGATAATGTGAAGCTTTACCAGTTCTCTGCTATTAGTTCTGTTCATTATTGGGGACGAGGACAGCCTGGTGAACCACATTACAAAAGCCATAGGAAAGGTAGTAAAACAGTTTCATTTTGTTTCCAAAAATGCTAATAAAACTGCCAGCTTTACATCGTAATGAAGGAACACAGGGTAAAGCACTTTTTTTTCAATTTGTACCCGAACTACTGAACGTCCATCTAAATGGCTATCAAGCTTTTAGTGCCATGAAACAACAAGAATACCAAACACTTTAGAACAGACAACACATAGGGATGTATTGGTGTCCATTTCAAGCACAGTACAGGCTATTAGTGAACTGATGGCTTTTTTCAAAGGCATGAAGTAGAGGCCCATTAGGGTAAAATGCTGAGACTCGTCTCCTGCAGGCCATGCATAACTTAAAACCTATATTGTAGGCATAGGCTTGAGATAGCTGTTGCAAAAAGGAGAGGACAAATAAGTATACTAATAAACAAGAAAAATACATTTCCTTATACTTTATTATGCTCAACAATGTCTTCTTCTACACAGGACTGCCTTGCCAGTGAAAAGGTAGTAGATGGAAATCC
Source organism: Lissotriton vulgaris (assembly GCF_964263255.1). Taxonomy (NCBI): domain Eukaryota; kingdom Metazoa; phylum Chordata; class Amphibia; order Caudata; family Salamandridae; genus Lissotriton; species Lissotriton vulgaris. The sequence continues at coordinate 271,542,389 of NC_141694.1, read as the reverse complement.
ACCAAGGGTTAATGGTAGTGTGCCAACATATAAATATGTACTTGTGTCTTTGATATATTCAGATAAAAATAAAATGCAGAAATAACAGTTTGAAGCTAAGTACTAGTTTCTGGAATCCAAAAACAAACTGGGAAAGACACACAATGCTGTATAGGCGAATGAAAACGTTAACTGACAAAAATGTAACAGCATTTATGATTCAGTCTCTCGCAAAACCTCACGTTTTACCTTATGTGGTACATTTAAACTAGACCTTCCCACCAGATGAAAGAATGAGCATTTAGTACTCATTCTCATATCACTCTAAGTAGTTATATGACCCACACCCCATTGATTTAAATGAATACTTCAGCAGGACACTGAAGGCCAACCTGCTTTCTGTGTTGTAGACTTCTTTTCGAAACTCATTGACAATAATCTGTGGTCTTTGTCCCGGCTGGTAGAATTTTGACATCAGCACCTGAAGCATTCTCTCGTCTCGGTGATTATCGCAACAAAAGGATTGTAAAAGATTCTTTAAACAACATTCAACAGCCAGAGCGAGCTGTGGGTCCTTCAGTCGGATGCACGCTCCTACAAAATGAAAACAAAGACTTGCAATAAAATGTTGTCATGAGCTAGTAAACTGTCAGAATGTCGATTGACTATAGAAATTAGGCACAAGTGCCGGTAAAGTAAAATGTATTGAGAATATTGTTAACTCAAAAACATTGCCAGGGGGAGCATAGCAGCTAACCAGATGGCCAAAGACCGTTGTAAGCACTGTTAATAATGCTCTATACTCTCCCCTTTCTAATAAAGTTCCTATGGCAGAGAAAAAGTGTTTTGACACAAATTGTATGAGGGGCAGTCGAAAATTGAGAACAATTTTATGTCAATCACCTGGAGATCTAAATTATATCCAGGTTGAAAAGCGGAGTATAAATCAGTGGTAAGCACTAGGAATCTTATTTTACAAGAAAAAACATGGTATGTATGTTCTGCGTCTAGCTTTGGTGATTCAGCAGCATTTTGGAGAGTGATAAATAGACAATATTTCACAAACTAGAAGCGCACATTAGCTCAGATAGATGGGCGAATCAGTTTAAATCTATTTTTTGGCAATTTCTTTGTTATAATTTTTTTTATGGAAGGTTTTCTCAATTCAAAACATTGTATTATATAAGACACTAGCAGCGTAAGAACGCATCATCCACATCACCAGGATTGCAGTTACACAGCAGTAGAAGTTAGTATGATACTGTAAAAACATAGAGCAGCCAGTACCGCCCAGGCACAACACGTTGAACAAGAGGGTGTATCGTTGAACAAGAGGGTGTATTGAGCACAATGACTAGTATTCAAGTGTCCTCAGGAATTGGAACAAAAGTTACAAGCAAACAATAATAAAGGCTGGAGAAGTACACTACACACCACCAGAGTGCAGGGGTGTCCTGATGCTGTAGAAAGAGGAAGGGTCTGGGGACAGAGGAAGGGGGGAATGTTGAGTGCGAGGGGGGTGTAGGGGGTCGCCACTATGAGGCCTAGATAACTTTGCAAATGCGTATCCAAGTAAACACTTGAAGAACTCTGAACCTGGGAGGTAAAAAGCAGGAGTGTTCCAGGCAAGTCAAGCAGTGGTTGCCAAATAAGTGCAGATTTAATGTCAGTGTTCGCTATCTTGGGGATAAGAGCTTCATGGCCCTTACATGCCATGGCCTTGTGAACCACTAGACCCTAGGAGGGGCAGTGGGCTTCTTCAAGTGAAGTGCTATGAGCTGCTTGGCGGCTGCCTAGCCTATGGCTTACGAGGCCTCCAATTAGTCTGAGTCATTGCCTCCCACTCTATGTGCATATGCGGAGGACAGCTATGTTGTAGGAAGCTAGGTGGGGAAAGCCTTTGATATGTCCAAGGATTTCCTTCAAATAAGTTGCTATGGGGGGAATGACCACCATATGTGGAAGAAGTCGCCAGGGGACGTGCCGCACTGCGAACAGGGGCCAGCGGTGGCAGGGTAAACTGCTCGAAGGCAGGACGGTGTTTAGCACCACTGAGTCACCAGTTTGTATGCTGTCTTGCGTTGTGCTATGTTTCCTTAAGTTTTAGGGATGTCCCTCCAGAGTATTTCCCATTGCTCCTGGGAGATGCCCTTGACAGTGTCATCCTGCCATTGCAATTGGTATGGGTAGATCCTGACCTGCTCTGAGTGTTGAAGTACCTGATAAGTGTGCAATCTCAGTACCCTAGTGCCATCATAAGCTCTGATCAGTTCCTCAAAGGGAGTGGATTGCCACGTAGCTACCTGGACATCGGAGGGGGAATGGCCCAATGACTTAGTTGACAGTATTGCAAACGGGCAGTTTCAGGGATTTGGAATTTTGTTTTGCAGTGATCAAATTTCTTAATTGACTCGACCTCAAACAAGTCGCACAAGGTGCGGCATCTCACTCTCACCCCATCTGGAAAATAAAGGTGCCTAAAGAGCAGGCGTGAAATCAAGGTTGTAGGTAATCGGAGTGTTTAGAGAGGGGAAGGTAGCGAGTCTCCTTTTGGTCACTATCTTGTCCCATATCTCTAGGACAATATTGGTGGGGGTGGCAATATAGGCGCTTCGTGGCCTAGTGTGTTTAGGGAGCCAGGCAAGATCCCACAGGGGGGCGGTTAGCCATCGCCTGATTCATATGAAACAAGTACTTCTCACTTTCGTGGGCTACCCAGTCAAAGTTATAGCGGAGATGTGCTGCCCAAAAATATTTGAGAAGGTTAGGGCAAGCAGGCTCCTTGGACACTAGGAGGCATCAGCACAGTGTTGGAAAACCTAGGGCATTTGCCCCCCCCCACCCCACAACTCCCCCCTTCAAAACGAAGGTGTGAATGTCCTGCTGAAGGTGCACAAGGACTGGAATAGGTAGGGAATCTTTGGAAGAATGGTCATTTTAAATGCATTGAGTCGGCCCAGCCATGACTCATTTAGTGGTCTCGAATAGCGGAAATCCTCAAGGATGGACCTGAGGTGTCCCGACCAGTTCAGCTGTGTCGATGAAGCCAGGGTTCGAGTAAGATTAAGGCTGAGGTAGCGGACAGTTCGCGGGTCCCACTGGAAATGTGCTAGAGGCTAGGGTGGGGAGATCGGACTTGGGTATTGTGAGATTCAGGGCATATGATTCAGAAATATGTCAACTTTAAAGCCAGAGAAATGCTCAAACACGGAGGGCGAGTACCACCCGGGGGAGTGAAGTGGCAGGTTGGGTGAGAGTAAGCAAGAGGTCATCCGCGAAGAGATTAAGTTGGCGTGGAAGGCTGCCAAATGGGATGCCCTCAATGGACTCAGTCTGTTGTATGGTGATGGATAAGGGCCCCACTGCCAAAGCAAACAATAGGGGTGAAAGCGGGCACCCCTGGTGAGTGCCTCTGGGTACGTAACTTGTGCATCTGAAAGAAACACGTAGTGATAGATTCCTTACTTTAGAATAGATACCCCAGCGATACCAACCCCGGTGGTGGGTCTGCAAACAAAGATCACACCAGAAATTCCTGGAGAACTGAACTGCCAAAGAAGCCGTCTCTCCAGACTTGGCTGTTCAGACAGTAGTGCTTGGTAAACGTGTGCAGCGAAGCCCACGTAGCTGCCTGACAGATGTCACGCAAGGGAACTCCTAGTCCCAGAGCAGTAGTGGCTGCCATCGCCCTGGTAGAGTGGGCGCGCAACCCCTCCAGAGGCTCCTTTTTAGCCAAGGAGTAACAAGCCTTTATGCACAGAACGACCCACCGAGAAATGGTCAGCATGTGCACAGTCCGACCTTTCTTGGCGCCCACGTAGACAACAAAGAGCTGGTCATCCACCAAGAACTGTTGTGTGCGAAACAGATAGATAGAGAGCACATGTTTTGGGTCCAGACGGTGGAGCCTCTTTTCCTCTTTTGAGGGATGCGGAGGCGCAAAGACGGTGGGCAAAGTGATGGTCTGCCTGATGTGAAAGGCAGTGACAACCTTTGGCAGGAAAGAAGGACGAGTCCTTAGAACAACTTTGTCCTGATGGACAGAGAAAAGGAAGCTTAGAAGAAAGAGCCTGGAGCTCACTCACTCTTCTGGCAGAGTGATGGCAACCAGGAAAGTAGTCTTTAAAGTGAGTAGACGAAGAGGGCAATTATGAAGTGGCTCAAAGGGAGCACACATCAGAAAAGTAAGAACTGAGGCATCACGAAAGGAACAGGAGAAAACAGGAGTGTGATGCCTTTCAAGAATCTATTTAGAAATGGGAAGCTGATCTGGAAGCCTTAAAAAAGCGGAAATGGCTGAGAAATAGCACTTGATAATGCCTTGAGCAGAGCCCTGCTGGGCCAAAGAGAGAAGAAAAAGAAAAACCTCAAACAGGGACAGAAAGGGGACACATAGCCTTTCTTGTGCACCATGCCACAAACTTATTCCACCTGCAGGCATATACAGACTTAGTGGAGGAACGCCTGGCTGCCAAGATAACATTACAGAGTTCGGGAGGCAGGTCGGAAGAAGTCAACTGCCGCCGCTCAAGCTCCACGCAAGGAGGTGGACACTAGACAGGTTCAGGTGGAAGACCGTCATCTGCTGCTGCGACAAAAGATCCTCCCGAAGAGGTAGACGGATCAGGGGATAAATGCTCAGACTGAGTAGCTCGGGATACCATACTCTTCGAACCCAGTCCGGAGCCACAAGGATGACTTGGCCCCGGTCACGCCTAATCTTCTTCAGCACTCTAGGCAGAAGTGGTATAGGCGGAAAGGCGTACAACAAACTCTACTGGCGGCGAAAAGCACAGCAGAGCGAGTGCCGCCTTGGAAATTCCAACGAGCAGAACTGATGACATTGTGCGTTTTCTTCGGTGGCCAATAGATCTAACCAAAGCTCTCCCCATTGCTGAAAGAGACCTTGCGCCACGTCCGAGTTCAGATGCTATTCGTGATCCATCATGCACCGGTGGCTGAGTTTGTCCGCCCTGGTGTTCAGAGAACCTACCAGGTGTTGAAACAGCAGGGACATGCCCTGAAATTCCAGCAAAGCCCAGAGGCGCAGAGCCACTTGGCAAAGGGTCCACAACCCCACCCGCCCTGTTTGTTACAGTACCGAATGGCTGTGGTGTGGTCTGTGAACACCTGCACTACTCTCCCCATGACAGAAGGATGGAATGCCTTCAGTGCAAGTCGGATTGCCCGAAGCTCCAGAAGGTTGATTTGGAGCTTGGACTCCGCCGGAGACCAGAGGCCTCTGATCTCCGCTTCCCCCATGTGGCCGCCCCATCCCAGAAGGGACGCGTCCGTCACAACTGTATGTTCCAGTTGGGGAAGGGGGAGGGATCTGCCGCTGACCCAATTGCAATTCTTGAGCCACCACTGCTTTGCCGTGCAATGCCCTCCGAGATCTGGTCGTGATCGGACAGGTTGCCCTGATGCTGCGCCCACTGCAACTTCAGGTCCCACTGCAGAGCCCGCATATGCCATCTGGCATGAAACACAAGCAGGATGCAGGAGACCATCAGACCCAGTAGTCGGTCATCCTGACCGAAACCCAGGACAGAGACTGAAACATCGCAATCATAGCCTGAATGTCCCGGACTCGCTGCTAAGGAGGATAAACCCCAAAATGCGCAGAGTCCAGAACCGCTCTGATGAAAAGGAGCTTCTGTGAGGGAATCCGGTGCGGCTTCAGCACGTTGATGGAGAACCCCAGCAAATGCAGGAGGTCGGCCGTAGTCTGGAGGTGGGAGAGACTGCTTGGGCGAGCCCGCCTTCAACAGCCAGTCGTCAAGATAAGGGAAGACTGAAACCCCTGATCTGCGCAGATGAGCTGCGACCACCGCCATCACTTTCGTGAACACAGGGGCGCTCGGTGAACTGAAAGTGCTCGTGGCCTACCGTGAATCGCAGGTAGCGCCTGTGGGCAGGCTGGACGGGAATATGAAAATAGGCATCCTGCAAGTCCAACGCCACCATCCAGTCTTGCGGATCTAGGGCAGACAAGACCTCAGGAAGTGTGAGCATCTTGAACTTCTCCTTTAGGAAGAAGCGATTGACATTCCGAAGATCTAAGATTGGACGCAGGCCCTTGTACCTCTTTGGAACCAGAAAGTAGTGGGAATAACAACCACAACCTACTTCTGGCATCGGAACACGCTCGATGGCCCCCTTGGCCAAGGGGCAGCAACTTCCTGCTGGAGAAGCGCCAAGTAATCCCCGGACATGCAGTGGTACTGAGGTGGCATGGCTGGAGGGGTTGTCTCGTAGGGGAGGGAGTAGCCCCTTCGGACAATTTGCAGCACCCACTTGGCCGAAGTGATGTTGCGCCAGTGGTGGAGATGATGGCGTATTCATCCACCCACTGGCGTCTGATCGGCCTGAATGGTCAGACTAGGAAGGCTTCAAAGTGAATGCTGCGGGGTGGAAGTGGACTGACCCGTCCGCTGGCCCCCTGAACCGCCACGACGGTTCCCACGTCCGCGACCACGCTGAGGTTGTTGCTGCTGTGGTCTGTGGCTCTGCGAACGCTGTGGGGCGCCCCTTCCGTTGCCACGAAAGGAATGAAAAGCAAAAAGTGGAGGAGGCCAAACAGCAGACAGGCCCAAGGACTTGGCCATAGCTTGTGAGTCCTTGAAGCGCTCTAACGCACTATCTGCCTTATGGCCAAAAAGGCAAATGCCATCAAAGGGCATGTCCAGCAGAGTGTTCTGGACATCCCCTGAGAAGCCAGTTGTCCTCAACCAGGCGTGGCGCCGAAGTGCTACTGTCATGGAAATCGACCTGCCCAGTGAGTCGGCGGTGTTGAGCCCACAACATATGGTGAACTTTGCTGCACCTCTCCGGGCCGTAATCGCCTGGGAAAGAACTACTTGGGCTTCCTTCGGGCAGTTAGGCAGCACCTGCGCAACCATATCCCACACAGTGGGTATGACGGCCCAAGAGGCATGCGGTGTTCACCGACCGCAGCCCTAAGATGGCAGATGAAAACTTGCTTACCAAACTGATTCAGATTCTTGGACTCCCTATCCGGAGGTGTGGTAGGAAATGCGCTCTGGGATGTAGAGGCTAGGATAACCAAGCTCTCTGGGGTTGGGTGTTGGATAAGGAAAAGGGGGTCAGCCGGAGCTGGGCGATGGCGTCGGGCCTCGTTCCTATCCACAGGAGTTCCTGTGTTGGGCCTAGACCAGGTGCCCAAAAGAACGTCAGACAGTGCTTCATTAAAGGGCAGCAAAGGCTCTGAAGAGGTAGCCGCCAGTTGGAGCACTTCTGTCAGGAGGTTAGTCCTCACCCTACGCCCACCCTACGCATCACCACTGCGTAACTGGCTCCCTCTGTAGCCACGGCGGGAGGACACAGCATGCCATGGTCAGACGAGGTGTCAAGACCACTGGCCTCCCCCGAAATCCTCTGCCCAGTCCTGATCATAAGCACAGTCCTGTGCTAGAGGGTCCTCAGACCCCTCCCGGCCCTCCGAAGTCAGTGGAACAGGCTCAAAATAAGGAGGAGAGACATAGGGCACAAAAGGGCCCATCGGTGTCTGCATCGGGCAACGTCACCAGGTCGGGCTGAACCTGGGGACGACGTCGTCCCGGGGAGCAGGCGACATCGGAAGCGGTGCCGGGGAGATCGGCACCGGTGGAGGAGTCACAAGGTCAAATGGGATCCGATCCCAGATGCTTGGGGGGCCTGCGGCGTCAGGGCCAGAGCCGCTGGAGATGGCAAAGCAGGCCCCAGTCGGGCCCGCAGGGCCAGGCGGCCCAAAGAGTCAGGCCATGGCAGCAAGAAACTCTTGCACCTGAGCAGGCGTTGCCCTCACACCCGGGAAGAGGGGTAGACTGGGGGCAACGTTGCAGGCTCCGCCTGTACCACGTGGGTGGCACATACATATAATACACATATATATATATATATATATACACACAATATAAAAACAAAAATATATACACGCAATATATTTATATTATTGACAAACTAACATATATATTTTTGAACCTTTAAGAGTCTTCGCCCTTATTTTTTAACAGACGCGAAGTAGCAACGCGGACAAGAGAAAAACGGCAAATTACTATTAAGCCAGACATTAAGGATACTAGGAAGAGAGGCAGTCACACTGTTTCAATGCGCTGGTATTGAATATTGGAAGCTTGGAAATAAAGATATACGAGCAGTTCGAAGAGCCAAGGGATGTAATAAAAGAAGGCAGAACCTTGAACGCCCTAGTCCTGATGAGCAAATGGCTTTCACTTAATCAAAGGCAAGACCTATTTCACTATAAGTCTCGGAGGCGAGGAGCGCATGCGCACTTGCCATCCTGTACTCTAGAAAGTATCCACCTGCCACAGTTCAGTCTCCACTGTCATTTATGAGGCAGATTTCTACCACATGATGAGGTGTTGCAGGTCAGGCACACATGCAACGTACCATATTAACCTGGACAAGTGCCTTTTGGGCATTCCACTGAGCCAAGAAATGAGCAAGGGGGGCACACAATTCTACCTGGCTGTAGACTCTTTCCAAGTGTGCCACTGGATGGTCCATTGCGTCATCTCCTACAGTTCAACCTGTGAATGGTTGAGGCCTCCATAAACACCAGACAGCGCTGGAATGGTATGAATTATTTGAGTCTCTACCAGAAGGCAGGGAGAATTACTTAAGGCCCCCTTAACCACTGAATACCATAGGGAACAGCCCTTCTAAACCCTCCGCACTGCCCTTCAGCCAGACTCCGCACTCTGCTCACACCACATACCTGCAAAAAAATGATAGTGGCATTTGGGCACCCCATCCCTTCTTTCAATCTGTTTACTCACTTTTGAAGCCTGAGGGAGGTGATGGACCTACATATTAACATTTGCACGACTCAGACCATTGGGCTCTGTACAAGATGGGTAGCATCAAGCATTTACAGATCTGAAAGAGAGCCCTACAAATAAAGGAAGACTCACAAGTCAAGTACAGCTATGAAACCATCTGACTAAGAGGGTATCAAGGTTTTGAACAAAGCACACAGCTCTCCAACCCCAGGGCTTTTAAAACTAAACGTCACCACTCACAAGGGCCCCACCTACAACCCTCTATACAGCTCAACTGTCTGGCAGTCTCCTACTCTACATCTCAAACAGGCTGCACATATAAGGGGTTTAAGGTCCTCCTCATCGAAACATGTCTTGGGAACGTCGAGCAGTTGACCTGTGCTCAAACCCAGGTTAGAAACTCCTATATCACGGTCTGGGTAAATTCATGAGATACCCTATTCACTCCGAACCCCAATCTAGATTTAGATGTGCATTATCCTGCAACCTAGACCTTAAGTCTAAAGGCATCTAATGAACATTATTTGACGTCAAAGGGTAGTCAGATGGACAACTTTAAGTACAACATACCCACACACATATGCTACCCTAAGATTCCATTTTCTTTACATCAGCTCATGTGAAGCAGAACGGATTGAAAAATCATCATGAAAGTGATGGCCTGGACGATTCACTTAATTCTTGCCCTACTAGTTCAGCAATTATGTTGTGTTTAATATGTCAAACATTGCAATGCATGCGTGACAATTAAGAATTTCCTGCATAAAAATGCAAAGGAATCATTTCCTTTTTGAATGCAACAGATCTACATAGCATAGGATGCTGAAAACAATGAGCAAACCAACCTATTATTTCTTTTGTTACCTGCTTGAAACATTTAACCCCTTCCATGCTCATGACGAACCCCAGCCGTCATGCACTACGGTGCTCGTGTGCTGATGACGTCTGGGGTTCGTCACGGCCCGCCCCTGTTCGTGCTGTTTACAGCACACCAGGGGAATCGCGGCCGCATCGAAGGGGTTAAAGCAGATAAGACAACAAACAGCATCTCCCCAGTTAGAAAAGATGGTAACTAACGATCATAAACAAAAAAACAAAAAAACATGTTTGGGACACGTCTGTAGCAGTCATTTTGCCCCAATGTACTTGAAGGTATGGCTCAAATTCATTTTTCAACCTCACAAAGAGATGAAGTGTACTACGAAAGCATCCCTTAGCTGTGCGATGCAATTAAAACCAATTTCAGGCCATGGTTACCGAATTGTACATCTTGGCAACACACGGCCACAAATTGGACAACGTGCAATATTTTTTGGTTTAGGAAAGAACCTAACATGGTTTGTGTAAAATAGCTTCCTTAGGGTGAAATCATAACTGATATCTTCCCAGAAAGCCAAAGGTCTAATCCAATAGTTAAAAAGTTAAGGTTTGCAAATGAATATTAAGCTAAAACCACACACAGCTGACAGGCCCAAAGACCTCGGTAATGCTTTACCAGTGAAAAGCAGATAACCATGCGTAACAATTGGGGGCCTTATGATGAAAGTGCCTGGGGTGCAACGGGTAAGAGCACCTGCTTTGTACCCGTGGGCATTCTGGTATTCCATTAAGGGCTGCTGGCGCATGTATAGCGCCAGCGCTAACACCAGTGATTGTTCCCTCATTTGCATGGGAGTTTCCCTCTGCACCCACACCAGGTTATAGATGTGAACACAGTAAAATGGGTTGTCAGGAGGAGCTGAGTGCACCACATTTGACAGCCTAGACTTCCCCTTGCAGGCAGCTGGTCACTGCACACACACTGAATCACTGAGCGGCTGCGTGGTTCACTTCAAAGCGCTGCCCTGGGGACAGCGCATTCAATGGATGAGGGTGCCCCCGCTTGGCAGACTCCTAGGGGGCACTTTAGAGCTCCCCTGCCTACACTAGACACGAGTCAACTAACCTGCTCAGCACTATGATACCTTCCTGGGTGATAGCAAGTATTATGTTGATTTGTAAAAACACTATGTAAACTTTTAGATGTGCCAAGATTAGTATGGTACACCCACATGAGGGGCTTACCGCGGGAGTGTTACTATCACAAAGTGCAAGAAAAACAAATGCAAGTTTACTCAACTGTCAAATCATGCACTCCATTACAAGGTCTAATTAGATTGCAGCGTTTCGTAGGGCTTAAACAATGAGAGGTCCCAAGAAACTGGAATTCATTGCAACCGTGTTAAGTATTAGCATGCACACTACAACTCAAACGCATGCCTACCCTGGAGCAAACTAAGCATTTACAAGGAGTTTGTCCCATGCAATCAGTGCGCTTTAGAAAGGGTGCAACTTACTCACCAGAAGAAACTCCATATGCAAGAGTCCACCACACAAGGTTCCAAAGGGACACCTAAAACCATGCACAAGTGAGGTGTGAACATCCCAGGGCGCCAACCTGCACCCTCTCCCGAACTATCCAGCCCACAAGACCAGTAGCGCCCACTGAAGGTTTTCAACCAGAGCAGGTCCCAGACTAAACGCAACCAACATCCTCCCCCACAGCTAGGCATTTCACATTTTGGAAGATCATGTGCCCACCAAGAAAGGGTGCAACTGTCAATGCCCCAGAATCTGGACAACTTGGAAGAAAATCTGCAAAAAATTTCCACACAAAAGGGTGGAATGTATTAAATCAAAGGACTGCAATCCTTAGTAGTCAAACCGGAAACAAGGACAGAGACAACACCAAGTTGAAAAAGATTATAGGCAAACACCAACCCCCTCCACCCCCTGACCACACTGTCCATTGAACTATTGGTACCCCAGATAACAGGGACCTACCCACGATCACACTAGTGTTTTATAACCACTTATCTAGTTTTTTTTCTGGCGAATGATATGTACAGGTGTTTAAACTTGGGATACGGCCACGGGACTATCAGAGCTTCAGTGAAGGGAAGGACGTGGCCTCCAATTGCCTGAAAGGGGACAATAAACTTTGGTTATTCAACTGCAAGACCTTTTTGGCCAGGGACTGGGGTAGGACAGAACTATTCGCTATATGGGAATAAAGACTCTGTGTGGGTGAAGGGCAAGGGGATACTTTAGGGGGAATTGGAGGCCCAATAATGAAAAGCATTGTTGAATAACAAAGAGGAGGTAACCATGTCAGGAGATGCATGGTCTATGATTATCATGCAGAGATGTACACACTATAGATGTCCTGCAGGGGACAGTGGAAGACCAGGAGTGTTTCCAGCCGCCATGTCAGCCAAGAACCAAGATGAAAGCCGACTGCACCAGTATGAACATACAGCAGACATCATCTTACCTCGTCCCCACACAGCACCTGGGCGAGGCCACTTCTGCCCGGTCGAACAGCAGCTGCTGCAGCCAATGGTCACCACTCCTGGCTGGCTGAAGAGGACGGTAAGCAGCTATGCTGCGAAGGGAGTCCTGTGTGGGTGATGCTTCTGTAGTTTCACTGCCTGTTCTCATCCACTCAAGCAGCTGTCGGCCCTAGCTGCATTCTTGTGCACTGAATATACAAAAATTGTGCTCCAGACACCTGACCGTTTACCAGATATTAAAGTTTAAACAGGAAGCACTGCAAGAAGATCATTTTAGAATCAGTGGGACCTAGGCTAATTAATACGATTAACAAGAGCTAACTGACCTGCAATTTCCAGGCGCGACCGTTATCTGGCAACAGTGAAATCTTCGTTATGGTATGAGGTTTAGGTTATGTTATTTAGGCAACCTAACTCCCGCGACGAGCGTCTGAAGGACTCCACAGCAACGGTCCAAAAAGTTACCCATGTTGTCTCCAGCACTGCCGCGCTACAGGTGTTGGGAACTGGAAGAGCACTTCTTTTGAAACTAATAATAACCTATCTAAATGGCTGGCCCAAAGAAAGGAGCATCTTCCAGGGCAGGTCGTCACACTCGCAAGGAAATTTTTCCCCGAGTAGTGAAAGTGGCTTCCGTGGAAGATATGCTTTGCCAGAATGAAAAGCGCCTTGGGCATTTTTGAAGAAATGCTCATGTGCTTACACTGCTCAACACTCGGAAACTGAAGTACAGCCACGGATTTGACTGATAGTTGCACAGCACTGCACATTGCAACAGTCTGCTATGAGCCCGCTCTATTTTAGTATAATCGCAGCACCCGCGCTTTACTTTTAAAATGTTATAAGTAAAGCGCGGGTGCCGCGATTATACTAAAACGAAAGAAATAGATGTTTTTTCAATTTCTTTCATTTTGGTATAATCGCGCTACCCGCTCTTTACTTATAACATTTAAAAAGTAAAGCGTGGGTGCCGCGATTATACTGAAATGAAAGAAATAGAAAAAACATCTATTTCTTTCATTTTGGTATAATCGCGGCACCCACGCATTACTTTTAAAATGTTGTAAGTAAAGCGCGGGTTACGCGATTATACCAAAATTAAAGAAATAGAAAAAATATCTATTTCTTTCATCTTTCATTTTGGTATAATCGCGCGGACGTACACATTTCTCTTTTAGAGCCGTCCCACTTGGACGGGCTCGGCCAGACTTTCTGCTGGCGTAAAAGGTTTATTATCTTCTTTATGGGGCCATCTGTTTGGACCCTTAAAGAAGATAAGAAACCTTTTACGCCAGCAGTAAGTCGGGGCAGCCAATCCAAGTGGGACGGCTCTAAAAGACAAAACAGTACGTCACAGTAAACTCTTTTCCAATGGCTAGCCACCGTTTAGCATGAACGGTGACGCCAGCCAATGGAAAAGAGGGGCGGGGCTTAAACCCCGCCAGTGAAAGTACTCAAAAACATAAAATCTTGCCAGCGAGACTGCACATGTGCGCAGCCTACGCTAGCCGAGACCTAAAAAGGAGTAGCATTCCTCCACTGTATCCAGAGTGGAGATCTGCTAGGCGACATCTAGTCTGTCGCACACAACGTCTGAAAAATGGCCTCAAAGGTGGTTGAGTAGGGTTGGAATAACAATTGGCACCATTTCCCACAGAGAATGGGAATAATGGGCCAGAAGGCAAGTCACGTTAGTGGAGTAAAGGGCAATGTTCCTGGAGACTGAGCCCTTGTTTACCACTGCCTCCATAATTTTCGCCTCCCTATTTGGAGGAGTCCATGGGAGATCAGGGTTCTGCTTTGAGAATAAACTAAACATGAAGATTCTCCAGGAAGCGGTGAGCCATTAAAGGTGTCTGGGCCCCAGGAGTTGCACAATGGCTACAGGGCACCTAAAGGTTTACTGCAGGAGCATAAGCTGGTTAGCCTCATGCAACCACAATGGGGTCCATCAATGCCCTGCTAAATGCCACAATTGTACAGGAACACAACTGCAGAACTTCTGAAAGGTGATTATGCTCGGACCTCTGCTGCCTGCAGCAGAACAGCCATGATTAAATTCCTCAGATGGAAGCCCCAAGGGACTGTCTAGATCCACCTCAGGTGAGATATCCATGGCCTGTAAGGGCCTCTTACAACTGCTGTGCTTTACACCGGGATCAGATCAAAATGCCTTTTGTCTTCCATCAGAACAGAAGGATTTCAATACTTGGAAGTACAAGTTACTAGTGAAAAAGTTTCCTTCCTTACAGTTTGGGTGTAGCGATGCATATAAAAAGTAAATCTCTGGACAAAATTGCCTTTCTTACTCTGACTTTGCTTCCCTAGTTTCTGCAACTACTGGGTACCAGAGGACTTTTTTCAACAGTATAGATATGACAATTTGTCTTTTTTTTGGAGGCGGGGGGCAGTATAAGCATTTGTATTTATGTTAAACAGGAAGTTTTAAATTTTGGCACAGATGTTTATTGGTATTTTTCTTTTTTATAATTGGCAAACGTTAACGGCAGAACATTTTTGTCTAGTTTGTGTTTGGTCACTCCTATGGAGTACTGTTTTCGCAATGACTATAAAGGCCAGTAAAAGGTTAAAAAGAAAGTAGGCGGAAGCGTTTATTACAAAGGATTCTATGACAAGACCACAAGGGGAGAGGAGCTTCATATAACATGTAGGACTTGCTGTAATCTACATTATGTTCAGTTTAATAACATGGAGTTGAGGTTAAGACTCCATACATATCACAGAAACGAGGATAGGGGGAGGTGAGGGTAGGAGAGGCAAGGGGGCCAGAAGGGGAGGGTCCAGGTCCAATAGGGGCCACTTTGGCAGTGGGTAGTGACGATTAGAGAATCTAACCTCCAAAATGAAATGACAATGAGTCTGTTATAGTGGGTCAATGGATCTCTCAGAATTTAGCTGGTGGCACTCTCTCAATTTCTAAAATGGCGGCATTGCACTGCCAGAGCTGAGCAAATACCACTGGGCTTCATATTTGACTCTAGCGAATGAATAGGCCTTCTCGGTGGAAGAGGGACACTCTCTTACGGCAAACAGACATGCATTATGCCAGGAGGGGAACACCTTAGCACTCTATGGAAGTAAATAAGTGCATACTTCACTCATGCATGTGGAAGCAATTGTGAACGTCTGGTAAAACATGTTAGCTATATTAAGCTGTTCTGCAATATGAGATTAGTGGTAAAACTGCAAAGCTGTGGCGGACTGCTACATTGCTGGCGGGTCTCTACTGGAAATATATTGTGAATTTAAGCATGGCTGCTGAATGGTTTGTATGTGAAAGAAGGGGTTGCTCTAATAAGTGTTAAAAGTGTGGAATCCTGCAAACATTATTGTGGTGTTCCTTGAGTAAAACTCTTTGTGCTGACATAATCCAATCAATTTTATTTGCCATGGTCATGGACATGAAAACTCTAAATTAATTAAAATCTATTGAAAAAAAGATTGTATGACAGAAGGGACAGATGTAACAGGGTAGCACAGAGAGTAACCTTGCGGGTTCTAGGGTGTTGGTGCAGGTATGGCAGCACATTAATTTTGTTAATTTGTATGTTTTTAGTACACAGACACATTATGGAAGCATTTAAAACGGTAAGGCTAACCAAAGCGTACACAGTCAGAAGTATAAGACATTAGAGTGTCACAAATATTGTTAATGAAGTCCGTAGCTCCAGTCTGAGACCCACAAAGTAATAAAAGTTAAAAGACTTTTTAGCAGCTGTCAGACTATATGTTTGTTGAACCTTTGCAAATTTGCACTGTAAACACAAATTCCTTCTTATTCAGTTGAATCTTCAACAACTAACCTAGGGGTCCAACAGGTTTTTTGGTGAACCGTCCATGTCTGTATTCCTCCTCAATTGCTGCAAGCAGGGCTGGCATGTGTTCACCAAATCGTCTTAGTCTGTCCGATTTGCTTTCCTTCAGGCCTTTGAGTTGCCTTTTCTGCTTGTCCAAAGTTGCTCTAACATCATGTTCTTCTCTCCTGAAAAAAGTAAAATCAATTTGAAAGCTTTTTAATATTAAAATGTAAAGTCAATGGGAGTTTTAGAGGCAATTTATTTCAGAATTCTATGCCTAAAAGTAGAAAGTCTGAGTGGCTTTATATACTACAAGAGTTATTGAAGATGATCTATTGAAAGTAATCAAAGTATTTTAGGACTGTGCATGATGAAGGGGCTTATGTGGTTCACAAACACAACAAACAAATTAGAGGTGGATCATTCTTTCAAGAATACTGGTCTATTCTTTTATTTAAAAAACTCATACTTACTTTGAACAAGAAAAAGTTATGTACCTGTTGTCTTATTTCTACATCTGAGTCTCTTCCTTGAAAGTCAAATGCTTTAATAATTCCCCGCTGTGCGCACAGACTATGGAGCACCATTCTATTGATATTTTCTTTTAAGGAAATAACACTGCAAATTGTCTCTCTCCACAAGTCAATGTATAATTGTATACAATGCAAGTCTATCTGAGTGAACATGTTTCTCTATAATGTCCATAATGTTGCCTTAAAATGTCTAGTTGAACTGCAGACTCTTACATGCAAATCCCTCAAAGGATTGTGTACACGAAGGCAAGAATTCGGCCTTATACGTTTACATTAGGATTGGAGAAAAAAAAAAAAAGAGTCTCCTCTTCCTACAATACATTGTACTGGCAATTGACTCCCACCTCTTTTTTTTTTTTTTTTTTTTTTAAACGGATGAGAGTAGAGGGTATATAAATAAAAAGCATTAGTCCAACCTAATTAGCCAGAGAGACGGACAAGCCGTTTATGACTTCAATGAATATTCCTAGGATGCAGAAGCTATCCATTAGCTATCCATTAGCATTAAATGCTTAGAAATTCAAAGTATAGCCAAGGACTTTACTTAAAAAATTTCTGAGCATTTCTTGTCCACTTTTAACTTCTATTTGAATATCTACTCTACAGATAGTAGTGTCTAGTGAAGGCCTGTACAGATTTCCATGTTGCATGTGGTTGCAGCATTAGATTGTTTGGAACAATGCAAACCTTGCTAATGTGCCTATAGTTCACAAATAATTGTTTTGTTAACATCCTTGGGTTTTATCTGGAGAAAAACTCTTCTTTAGACCTTCCAGAAAGATGTCAATCACTAGGATCCTAAAGAAGAACAAATGCTGCAGAATTTTTCCATAAACTGTTATGGCAGACACATGAGCATTTATTGATGAAAAATGTAATTTTGATTTGGCTAGATGCAATAAGGAAGTGTTGTGAAGCATTTTAGAATCAAGCGTAATTTACCGATTCATGCCCTTATCTAGCTATAATTCACATTGCCCTTATATAGGCATAGAAATCATACCCATATTTAGACATAATCCATCCAATCCAAATACAGGCAAGGCTACTTCCACTAGTTCCAAAAAGCCACAAAGATTTCTTGGAAAACTTGGCTTCAGCAGTCAGGGACATCCCCTTACTTTAATATTGATTTGTCCTAGAAATCATGGCGTTTTCAAAGAACTACCATTTCCTTGGGGTTCTTTGGTGAAGTTATTATGTCCGACTTTACGTCAAACAAGGCACCTTCAAGGTATAAATATGCCTACACTTGCCCTAGCAAACACACGGTGGTTCGGAGCAGCTCGACTATCTACTTGCCTGACGCAGCTTGCTACAGCAAGTGCCGAAGGAATCCGACCCTCCAGCTGACGCACTGACAGAGAAGCTGTCCTTTCTCTCGCTGAGAATCCAGCTCTAGTGTTTCCTCGCGGGGTGTTGGGAAATCGAGTCCCGAGACAGAGATACCAGACCTCCTTCATTCTAAAAACCAAGGTATGGAGCGGATTAGACCCCAAGAGAAATCTTGATTAGATTCTTGGCAAAAACAGACTAAACCTATGCAACACCTCACTTACTTCTTCCCTCGTACTAGACTTAGGTTAGGTACATTTGGGGTAGGGGTATTTTAGAAGCACCAGTTGAGTACTTTTAGCCTTTGTTATTTATATATGTATTTATAGTCAAGGATCCATACAATGCTTTTACAGTATTATTTTATAATACTCTTCTTACTGTATGCATTATACTTTGCAAACAGCATTACGATTGTAGCAGTTCACTTTACTTGCATGATAAAGAAGACTGTTCAATAAACCCTTTTATTGAAAACGCCAGTCTCTCTATTTCTGTGCACCTCTGATGAAACGAAGCATGCACGATTGACTAAGAAAAATATCTATCTATTATGTCCACGACTCTGAAGATCAGTTGTATTCTTGGGGAAACAAAGTTGTCATGTTTATGCGGTTGTCATAAACTAATCCCTTCTTGTGAATTCGAGAAAGTTTCTAGTGACCTCTGAGCAAGCTGGCACTCGCAATTAAGTCTAATATATTCGATAGAGACCTAGTCGACCTAAGTCCTACGTCAAATCTATAGGATATATTATTCCAATGCGCGGAGCCTATTGGGAATATAGGAACTACACTACATGGCACCTAACGTTTGGTAAGGCACTAATTTAGTGCTAGATACTAGAGTAACTCAGACGTGCTTTTCACAGAGACCCTTTTTCCCGTAAAATACTCCAATAGACGTCTGGAGTGGGTAAAAGGATAAAATATCCGCCATAAGTGAGTAGGACAAAAATCCTATGTATTAGTTTTTGGTTGGATTCAACGTTGAAGGATACAGTGTTCCAAAATATTGTGCACCATATCTTTGCTTCCTTGAAACTTGCTCTGCAAACTTTCGGTCAACAAAATGAGTGACCCAGAGAACGGTGGAGCTGCAGCTGCAGCCCGACCAGGTTTAGACGTTACAGGTTTCCAACAAAATGAGCCGGGTGCTATAATCATCCCGGAAAACCTAAGGAAAACCATCACTATAAAGCTTATAAAAAATGGCCTATCATCAAGAGGTGGTAGGGTAATTTTTGTCATAGAGGCACACGAATATGGGCAGACAGGTATTCTATTCATGGATAGTCTTCCATGAAGCAAATGCAGTATCGCACGTGTTTCACTTCTACAAAGTAGAGGATGATCCAACGGAATACGTTCCTTTCGAGGACATTGAAATTCCACTAACTTACAAAGAGCATCAGCTCTGATTTAAAGGCGCCCTAAAACATCAAAATCACATTACCAGGCTCGGTCCACTAGGTAGACCAGGAGCAACATGGCCGGTACTAGCCAGCTATACACCACATCCTGACATTGAAGAAATGACAAGTGAGGAACTATTAGCTCAACTAAAACAACTAATTAAAATACATAAACAATTGGTTCAATATGTCATGCAGACTCTAACAGTCCAACCTTCTATAAGGATTCCACAACAAACCCCTCACCAGGGGAACACAAATACAATTACCCACAGACTATACAATCAGTCATTGGTAAATTGCCCGCAAAAAGGGAACAAATTCCATTCTGGATAGCTCAAAAAATTACTCAAATCGAGGCAGTATTTCCTGACAGTACACCTTATGAGAAACACAGAATTTTAACAATTTGTTTACCAATGGGGATCGCACCACACCTGGAGGACTGCGACACTTGGGGTACAGTCTTTGCTGCAATCTACACAAAAAAACACGGTGTTCCGTCTATGGCAGTGATACCAGACGTCCTGAAACAAATTCAAAATGAATACGGGGCAGAGCCTGCTTTAAATCTGGGTATGAAATTACTGAAATATTTTAAACAGGTCTAAGCTATAATATTAGCTAATAATAAAGGTGAAGCAGCATCAGTGGCGATCCGCCAAAAAATAAGGGAAATTGATATAACTGAGCAACCATATGAACTGGCCAGAATAATTGAAAAATCCTATGAAGAACTAGGAAGAGATAGTGTGGGTGGGAAACCAGTAAAGCCCCAACTAACAGAAAATCCTAAAAAGGTCTTTATTAAAAACACTCACTACTCCTAAAAAGAAGTGGGAAAATACTAAACAGACTTCTAATGAGAAGCGCTCTCAGTCCAGAGGAAGGTCTCCTCAAAAGGAGCCCTCTGAAAAGAGGTATAACCTCAGGAATAGGGATAATTTGAGTAAACCTGATAGATATCAAGATACTGATACACGTTCCTCTCGTACCTTTCAGACTTCCTCACAGAAAATATAAAGAAGAGGACGGTCAGAACACAAGGAAGAACGTGTGAAGTCCAAAGACCATTAATACGTTCCAAAAAATAAGAAAACCCAATTCACCAAAAAGGTGGTAGCTGGCCTAAAAATCAGACATGCCGAGGATCTTGAGGACACAACCCAAGAACGGGGAGTGGGCCCAGAGAATGCTGGACAGTGCAGCAGAGGTCACCATAGCTCGCAAGATCTTGAAGGATCATCTGGAGACAGTGGGCTTGAATGAGTATATTCAAGTTGAAACAGCTGATACCAGGGTTAGTGTACCCCATAAGTTATATGAAGTAACACTCCGGATGGAGGGGGACATAACTAGGAAAATAAGAGCACTCCTTTGGGAGAAGATCTTTAAGGGTTATGACATTCTTCTAGCTGAAAAAGACTGGCCACCAAAATTTGTCAGGGAGAGCCCACACGGCGAAGACATCATTATGCCAGCCTCCTCGGATCATATTCCAATTAATTTAAAATACACCTGTGCCAGAAAAAGGGCAGTAGCCCAGGCTCCTGCATTATACAACAAGCATTTGCAATGCAATAGATCTCGCATAAGGAAAGTGTGAGCTATTGGTATTGTAAATTACAAATGTTTTTAATATGTGTTGGCTTTGAAAATATATAAATTAATAGCATTGTTATTCACAAAGCCA
Source organism: Lissotriton vulgaris (assembly GCF_964263255.1). Classification (NCBI taxonomy): domain Eukaryota; kingdom Metazoa; phylum Chordata; class Amphibia; order Caudata; family Salamandridae; genus Lissotriton; species Lissotriton vulgaris. Next base: position 271,521,481 of record NC_141694.1, on the reverse strand, counting down.
ATAGCTTACACTTTCCTAATGCAAGTCCTATTGGCTATGGCAATGCTTGTTGTTAGCAAGCAAGGACAGTGCTGTTGTGGAGCTGAGTGATGATGTGATTGGGCTGAGTGATGTGGTGGTGTCCCAGAGTGATGTGGTGGTGTCCCCGAGTGATGTGGTGGTGTCTCAGAGTGATGTGGTGGTGTCCTCGATTGATGTGGTGGTGTCCTCGAGTGATGTGGTGGTGTCCTCGAGTGATGTGGTGGTGTCCTCGAGTGATGTGGTGGTGTCCTCGAGTGATGTGGTGGTGTCCTCGAGTGATGTGGTGGTGTCCTCGAGTGATGTGGTGGTGTCCTCGAGTGATGTGGTGGTGTCCTCGAGTGATGAGGTGGTGTCCTCGAGTGATGTGGTGGTGTCCTCGAGTGATGTGGTGGTGTCCCCGAGTGATGTGGTGGTGTCCTCGAGTGATGTGGTGTTGTCCTCGAGTGATGTGGTGGTGTCCTCGAGTGATGTGGTGGTGTCCCCGAGTGATGTGGTGGTGTCCCCGAATGATGAGGTGGTGCCCCCGAGTGATGAGGTGGTGCCCCCGAGTGATGAGGTGGTGTCCCCGAGTGATGAGGTGGTGTCCCAGAGTGATGTGGTGGTGTCCCCGAGTGATGTGGTGGTGTCCCCGAGTGATGTGGTGGTGTCCCCGAGTGATGTGGTGGTGTCCCCGAGTGATGTGGTGGTGTCCCCGGTGATGTGGTGGTGTCCCCGAGTGATGTGGTGGTGTCCCCGAGTGATGTGGTGGTGTCCCCGAGTGATGTGGTGGTGCCCCCGAGTGATGTGGTGGTGCCCCTGAGTGATGTGGTGGTGCCCCTGAGTGATGTGGAGGTGCCCCTGAGTGATGTGGAGGTGCCCCTGAGTGATGTGGAGGTGCCCCTGAGTGATGTGGAGGTGCCCCTGAGTGATGTGGAGGTGCCCCTGAGTGATGTGGAGGTGCCCCTGAGTGATGTGGAGGTGCCCCTGCGTGATGTGGTGGGTGCAGGTTGTGGAGCAGGTGGCAATAAAACTGTAATTATGCGGTCATCCCATTCATTAGGTACATCCTAATTGTCCAATACCTCACCTTCTCCTCTTTCCTCATCACAGGACATACAATCCGCTAGTGGGATGTCTATGCTTGACCCCGGTGTTCTCTTAGGTGTATGCTCCATGGGTAAATTATGAGGCATAGGCAGGTTGGGCAAAAGGAGATTGCCGAGACCTCAGTATTATGTCTAGGTGATGCAGACTTTGTAGGTTATAGAAAACTTATAAGAGTCATCCAACATGAGCTTTAAGTCATGAATTAAAGCCCATGAAACATGCATCATCTCTTCTTGATGTTATTGATGAATATAGGGTTGGGATAGATCCATATACTGAAAAGGTCTATCAGCATATTGTTCTGCTCAAGAAGAATAGCATTAGTCCTAAAATATTCCTCACCTTCCACCTCTTCCTGATATTTTACATTTAGTTCAGATGGGCTAAAGCCGTTCAAAACGGCGGTCATCCTCATCTGAATCATTTCATCCAGTAAATGACAATGGAAGCGGTGACACCTTACCAGGGGAGGTATACTTGAATACTGTTTCTGAATGTATTTTATTTTGCTTTGACGATGGCAATGCTGATGTAAGAACATTAGTTACTTACCTGTAAACTGTGGTTCTCCAGTATTGGTGTCTTTCATAGAGTCACATGCTTGAATATTCCCCGTCGTCAAAGTGGGAGTCCCATGGTACATAAAATAGTAGTAATATATATATATATATATATATATATATATATATATATATATATATATATATATATATATATATATATATATATATATATATATACACATATACATATATAGAAAATATATAATTATAAATATACATATGAAACGTAATACGTATAAAATATAGAAATAAAGTTAAAAAGTACCATAGAACTAAAAAGGCCCATAGAAGCCTTAAAGGGAGAATTCACTTTAGTAACATATCAGAGTCATTATAATAGTCCACATTACAGCCAATCAGGCAGTAGCACACTCTAGAACCTTCTCCTCAGAAGCTCAGGCCCTCAGATTTTCGTGGCACCAAAGTGAGCTATAGTACATGAGGAGAAGAGCGCCTCTGAGGGGAGGAAGGGTGGGTCGCATGTGAATCTATGAAAGACACCAATGCTGGAGAACCACAGTTTACAGGTAAATGTTCTTCTCCAGTATTAGGGGTGTCTTTCATATATTCACATGCTTGAATAAGAATAGAAAGCAGTAAACTAATAAATAAGTCATAAAAGGCAGTGAGAATCAAAGTGAGTAAAATCAGTGCACATATGAACATATCATACATTTATACATATGGCAAAACCTTTTATGACAGGAGGTGGGAAGCAACAGAGGCTCACCTTAGTTGAAAAGATTTCGTAGCACCACTTGTCCCACAGCAGCATCTGCAGCTTCCGCTGAATCCAGACAATAGTGCCTTGTAAACGTGTGTCTGCTCGACCACGTTGCAGTTCTGCAGATCTGGCGCAGAGGCACTCCAGCAAAGAGGGCGGTGGATGATGCCACAGCCCTTGCTGAGTGTGTTCGCACCGGAGCAGAAAGAGGCTTCCCAGCCCGTTGATGGCAGAAGACGATGGCAGCAGAAATCCATCGTAATGGATGGTTTAGTGACTGGTTGTCCTTTGCACATTCGGCCATAGGCTACGAAGAGCTGGTCTGATTTCCGAAAAGGAGCGGTGCGCTGAATGTAGAATTTCAGGCAACGGTTTAAATCCAAAGGATGTAGAGAACGCTCAGCAGGAGACTGAGGATTTGGGAAAAAAGTCTTGAGAATGATAGGCTCATTAAGATAGAAATCCGTAGGAACCTTGGGGATAAATTTCGAGTTTGTACGCAAAGTAACAGCGTCCTTGGAAAATTGAAGAAATGGAGGCTGAATTGTGAATGCTTGAATGTCACTTACTCGCCTAGAGGATGTAAGTGCGAGTAGGAGAGCAACCTTCCACGTGAGGAATTTTAAGTCAGTTGAATGGATGGGCTCAAAAGGAGGTAGGAGGAGCTGAGATAAAACCAGATTCAGGCGCCAGGCAGGCAGCGGAAGACGTGTGGGCGGATACAGTCTAAAGTGGCCTCTGAAGAACTGTTGGATGATTCGAGAGGAATACAGTGATGTGGAGCGATCATGACGAAAGCGAAAAATCGCTGCCAGAAAGACTTTAAGAGTGGAATGCGAAAGTCCTGACTTCGCTAGAGATAGGAAAAAAGGCAGTATTTGCTCTGGCTTGGCGTGCATCGGATCAAGGGCTTCCTTGTGACACCAGACACAAAACCGCTTCCGCTTCAGTTGATATGTCTTAACGGTGGAAGGAGCACGTGCATGAGCTAGCACTTCCCTGCACTCCGGAGCAATATTCAAACAGGAGAACTCATTGTGCTCAGGTTCCAAGCATGCAGTTGGAGATATGCCGGATCCAGATGGCAAATCCGTCCCTGGTTCATGGTTAGCAGGAGAGGCAGAGGGCGGAGAAAAATCGGATTGCACTGGGAAAATATGAGGAGATCCGTGAACCATGGACAGCGTGGCCACCTGGGCGCAATCAGTATGATGTGACAGGGTTGAAGCCTCATCCTGTGCAACAGGCGCATAACTAGAGGAAGCGGGGGAAAAGCGTAAGCGAATTCGTTCGACCAATTGATCGAAAACGCATTCCCGCTGGATTTGCGGTTGGTCGGAGTCGCAAACAAGTCCATTTGTGGTTGGCCCTACTGACAAAAGACATATTCCAGAGTTGGTTGGTGGAGTTCCCACTCGTGATTGTCTGCAAGTGATCTGCTGAGAGAGTCGGCAAGGGCGTTGGAGACACCCGGCATTTGAACTGCTGACAGGTGGACTTGATGGTGAATCGCCCATTCACAGATTGATTGTGCCTGTTTGGAAAGCAGAAGAATCCTCGTTCCTACCGGTTTGTTTAGATAGTGCATGCTGGTGTTGTTGTCTGTCCGCACCAGCAGCAATTGGCTTTGTACCAGCCTCCGGAAAGATTTCAGGGCGAGAAAGATGGCCAAGAGTTCTAGGCGATTTATATGCCATGTGCGTTAAATTGCAGTCCATTTGCCCTTGACCGACATCCCCTCGAGGTGTTCCCCCCCCAACCCTCCAAGGATGCGTCCGTTGTGAGGGCAAGCGTATGAGCTGTATCCTGGAAGGGCCGCCCGGCGGCGATGTTTGGAAGGTGAGCCCACCATTCCGATGCTGTTTGAATCGGGGGTTCAGGCAGATTTTGTTGTTGAACGACCCGAGACCTGTTTCCTGACCTGTTTCCTGACCTGACTCACTCCTCTCCTCGAGCCGAGTGGTCGCTCCCAGCTGCCCCTGCTAGCATTGGTATCGTAGCGCTGCTCTGCATTGGAAGCTGCCATATATTATTGCCTGCTGCCTGTTTAACTGCCGCTTTACTTGTATTACATTGTGTAATTTATTTTGTGCTGTTTTGCCCTTGGTCGCGCGTCTGCCTGTAGCGCTACGCTGTGCTCCCCCCTCCGCCTCCATTTTGATTGTTATTGTGGTCCTCGTGTGCCCGCCCCGCCTCCCAGCTGAGACGCCCTCGCCCCTCCCCCCCTCTCTCCATATATGACAGGAGTTCCCGCGCGCAGCGTTCACGCGCAGCGTCCGCGCCCAATCCGCGCCGAAGGTGCGCCAAAGGTAAGCCCGTCTACGCCCGTCCGCGCCTGGACCGCGCCCAGCGCCAGACCCCCTGCCCCTCGCGCTGCCCAGCCCTCCCGCATAACCTACGATGCCGCCACCCTCCTAGCCCTCAACCCCGGTCGCGCCCCCAACTGCGTCCAAGCCGCTCCTGGACACACCCATGGACCATTCTCCTGCTACTCCTGCAAATACATCGGCACCGACAACATTTCCGCTACGACCACACCACAGATTCCTGACGCCAACCACCTACAATGCATCTTGCTCAACACCCGTTCGGTCCACAGACACGCCATTGACCTCTGGAACTTACTAGACACCATCTCTCCTGACGTCGCCTTCCTTACAGAAACATGGATGAACGCCTCCTCCGCCCCAGACATCACCATTGCCATCCCTGAAGACTATAAGATCACACGCAAGGACCGTACCGGCCACACAGGAGGAGGAATCGCTATCGTCCACAAGAAATCCATCCACATCTCTACCAGCTCTGACGTCAATCTCGCCAACTCTGAACACCTTCACTTCCAGATCCACATCGACCCCAAGACCACACTCAGAGGCACCCTCCTTTACAGACCAGCAGGACCCCGCTCAAAATTCAGTGAAGACATCACGGACTTCATCACTCCTCACGCGCTCCCATCCAAAGATTACATCCTTCTGGGAGACCTCAACTTTCACCTTGAAAAGAACAACGACCGCAACACCACCACCCTCTTGGACAACCTCGCCAACCTCTGACTTAAACAACTGGTCACTTCCCCCACCCACATCGCAGGTCACACACTCGACCCCATCTTCACCTCCAGCAATCATGTCTCCTTCAGCCACACTAAGGAACTCCTCTGGACTGACCACAGCTGCGTTCACTTCACCTACAACAAGCCGAAACCCACCAACCACCTCCAACCAACTCTGCAAAGAAACTGGAACAAAATCACCATCGACCAGATCTCCTCATCGCTCCTTCTAAACACCCCAGCCCACTCTTCTAACCCAGACCAAGCCGCCGCCAACTTCACCCTATGGTTATCCAACACCGCCGACATCCTAGCACCACTGAAAAAACGTCAAAGCAAACCTGGCAGCAAGAAGGCCTCATGGTTCAACGATGATCTTAAGAAGTCCAAGAAACTCTGCCGCTCCCTTGAAAAGGCCTGGAAAAAAGACCCAACCACTAGCACCAAAGACGCCTTCAAAAACGCCACCCGCACACACCACCAACTAATCCGAAAGGCCAAGAAAACAGCATTCAAGGATCGACTAGACAACAACGCCCACAACAGCAAGGAACTCTTCAACATCGTCAAGGAATTTACCAACCCCTCGGACAACTCCAACGACATCACCCCCTCTCAAGCCCTCTGCGACTCCCTGGCTCTATTCTTCCACAACAAAATTGCAGACATCCACAACAGCTTCGACAAAGATACCGGAGACCAACCCACCCAACCATATGATGAACATCCTCCCCCTTGAACACTCTTAACGACTGGAACCCAATCTCCACTGAGGACACCATCCGCCTGATGAACTCTATCCACTCAGGATCCCCCACAGACCCATGTCCTCACCACATCTTCAACAAAGCAGACTCCGTCATAGCACCGCACCTCCGAGACGTCATCAACTGCTCATTCAACTCCGCCACCTTCCCGGAAAGCTGGAAACACGCTGAACTCACTGCCCTTCTGAAAAAACCGACAGCGGACCCCACCGAACTCAAAAATTATCGCCCCATATCGCTCCTTCCTTTCCCAGCCAAAGTCATCGAGAAAGCTGTCAACAACCAACTCTCCGCTTTCCTAGAAGCCAACAAATCCCTCGACTCCTCACAATCTGGCTTCAGAGCAAAACACAGCACTGAGACCGCCCTCATCGCAGCAACAGATGACATTCGAACTCTACTGGACAATGGAGACACAGTCGCCCTCATCCTCCTCGACCTGTCTGCAGCCTTCGACACAGTCTGCCACAGCACCCTTTTACAACGCCTCAGAAACATAGGAATACAAGGAAAAGCACTTGAATGGATCACCTCGTTCCTTACCGGAAGAACCCAGAGAGTTCGCCTTCCACCATTCAAGTCCGAGGCCACTGAAGTCATCTGTGGCGTACCACAAGGATCCTCACTCAGTCCTACCCTCTTCAACGTATACATGAGCCCCCTTGCGGCCATCGCTCGCCAACACAACCTCAACATCATCTCCTACGCGGACGACACTCAACTGATCCTTTCTCTCACCAATGACCCCAGCACCGCCAAAACCAACCTACACGAAGGAATGAAAGAAGTTGCCGAATGGATGAAACAAAGCCGTCTGAAACTGAACTCGGATAAAACAGAAGTCCTCATCTTAGGCACATCCCCCTCTGCATGGGACGACTCTTGGTGGCCGGAAGCCCTTGGAAAAGCACCCATCCCGACAAACCACGCACGGAACCTAGGCGTTATCCTGGATTCTTCACTCTCAATGAACAGACAAGTCAACGCCGTATCCTCATCCTGCTTCAACATTCTCCGCATGCTCAAAAAAACATTTCGCTGGATCCCCACCGAAACCAGAAAAACAGTCACCCATGCTCTGGTCACGAGCCGACTGGACTACGGTAACACCCTCTACGCAGGTACCACCGCCAAACTCCAGAAGAAACTCCAACGAATCCAAAACGCCTCAGCCAGGATCATATTAGACATCCCGCGTAACGAACACATCTCTGGCCACCTGAAAGACCTCCACTGGCTACCCGTCAATAAGAGGATCACTTTCCGACTGCTAACCCACGCACACAAATCACTCTACGACATCGGACCAGAATGCCTCAACTCACGATTTTCCTTCTACACCCCCTCCCGCCAACTACGTTCTTCCAGCCAAGCCCTCGCCACTGTACCCCGCATCAACAAGACCACCATGGGAGGCAGATCCTTCTCATACCTGGCAGCTAAAACATGGAACTCACTCCCCACCTACCTTCGCCTTACCCAGAACCACCTAGCATTTAGAAAGCAACTTAAAACGTGGATATTTGACAAGTAATCCTCCTCTCCCCACTAAGCGCCTTGAGACCCTCTGGGTATGTAGTGCACTATACAAATTATCTGACTTGACTTGACTTGACATTGTTTGTCCAACTCCTCTTGTATGACTCATATGAAGCCTGCAATGTGGAATCAGATGGATGCAAGAGGAGGCTATGCCCAGAAAGGATTTCAACATCCGGACTGAAACTGATTTTTTTGATCTTAGAAAAGTCACCATGTTGAGAATGCGAAATTGTCGCTCCTGTGAGACAAACACCTGTGCCAGACGAGAATCGATCGAGGCTCCTAGAAAGATTCTCTGTTGAAATGGACAAAGATTAGACTTTTCCTGATTGATAGAAAGGCCCACGGTGCGAAAAAGTGACAAGTCTGAGTGTGTTGACTTGATGCTTGATATGTCTGAGCCTTTATTAGACAATCGTCTAGATAAGGGTAAAATTGAATGCCCTGCAGGCGAAGGAAAGCTGCGACCAGAGCCATGACCTTTGTAAAAACTCTCGGTGCCGAACAAAGGCCGAATGGCAACACCTTGAACTGGAAGTGCTTCGATCCGACAGTGTAGCGGAGATATTTTCTGCGTTTGTGGAATATTGGCACATGAAAATATGCATCTTGGAGGTCGATAGTGGATAGGAACTCCCCGAGATTGAGGTACTGTAGAATTTCCAATAAAGTTAACATTCAGAATGCTTGTGATCTGATGAACTTGTTTAGGGCTCATAAGTCCAGAATGGGGCGCCACTCTCCTGACTTTTTCTTGATTAAAAAGAAACGGGAATAAAAACCCCTGCCCTGTTGATCTCGAAGAACCACTTCGACAGCAACTTTTTGTATCATGATCTTGACTTGAGCCAACAGTTCTTTCAGACGAACTGGGGGCGAGCCCGAGGGCGGGCTGTTGGGGTGAAATTTTGTGAATTCGAGAACGTGTCCCTTTGAGATAACATCTAGGACCCAACGATCCGAATTGATATGTGACCAATTGTAGAGCTTTTGAGAGATTCGACCTCTAATTTTCAGAGTTGGAGAACACTGTATACTGGGAGAGTGACTGCTTTTTAGAGGTGGTACCGTCTCTGTAGTTGTTTTTTCTCCGATAAGGTCTTGAATCGGATTTGCGATTTTGAGACTGATAGTTGTACCTCTGCTTGTTGTCGCCATAGGAACGATACTGTGAGGAGCCACGAAAATTTGAAGAGGTGCCTCTGCCACGTGCTCCCCGAAAAGGCTGCTTCTTGTATAGGAGGGTTCCTAAGGAACGGGCAGTATCTGTGTCTTTTTTATTGGATTCCAGGGCATCATCGACATGTTTGCCAAAAAGGGAATCACCATCGTATGGCAAGTCGAGAACTCTCGCCAGTACTTCAGGGCGGAAAGCTGTAGATTTGAGCTAGCCTTGGAGTCTTAAAACAGCAGCTCCAGCAAGTTGTCTGAATCCTGTTGAAGAAATGTCAACAGCACAAACAATAATCTCCGAAGAGATCTTCTCTCTTTCTTGGACAAATGTCTGGGCTTCGGCTCGGACGGAATCTCGAAGTTGTGTGACCAAAGCTGCAATTTCTGACCACATTTGACGGTAATATCTCCCGAGGATGGCCATGGAGTTGGCCGCTCTAACCGTCTTGGCAGCCATGGTGGTGAATTTTTTCCCGATAGAATCTAATCGGCGCCTTTCCTGGTGCGGAGGAGAAGTCAGCGGAGTGGCAGGATTACGTGACCGTTTCTGGGCCGCCTGCGTGATGACTGAGTCCGCTTTTGGGTGTGAAATAAGGAATCCTGGCGAATCTGCAGTCGCCTTGTATTTTTTATCAAGACGTGGCAGTTCAGCCGGGATGGAATTTGGCCGCTCCATAAGTTTAAGACCTTCTTTCCAAATAAAGTCAATAATTGGTATGGTATGGGTCTGCTTTAAAGGTTGGTCCTTGAAATCATATAGGAAGCAATCTTGTTGTTGCACCTCCAAGGTTAAATGGAAACGTTTGGCAGCACGAACCATTAGATTGTGGAAACTTCCAATGTCCACTGGCGGGGAAGCTAAGGGCGACGTCAGTGGTGTAGACAGCGTTTGAGCCCTATAATTATCCCAATCCGCAAGGATATCATCGTCATCTTGATCTGTGTCCTGATGCACATCGTCATTATCTGTATCCGGTTGGGGATGAACCGGTGATCTTGGCGGTACAGCAGGTATTGAAGCTGGCGTCGAAGGTTGAGGAGGAGGTGAAGTGGGCGCAGACGGAGGGAATCTGCGATTATAATCGTCAAGCATATGTTGCAGGATGGACACCAAGGAGAACGGTATTTGCGTCATGGGTTCTTCCTGAGGCGCATCAAGCTGATCGACATGGACGGGAAAAAAAGCGCTCCCCTCTTCCTCGTCGTCATCTTCATCGTCTTGGCACTTAATATTAAGTTCAGAGGTACTGGTCGCATGACTAAAAACGTCATCCACATAAGAACCATCATCAGAGTCCTCTCCTGCAGATTCAAAAAGCTGTGCTGGAAGACTAGCACCACTAGTAATAGGACTCAAGTGTAGTGGAGCTGCACGTTTGACCACTGAAGCGGTTACCACTGTAAAAGTAGTTGCAGTAGCCAGTGAATGGTGCTTCGTCGACGAGGCAATCGTAGATGGTATTGTCAAAGCGGGAACCGCTGACAAAGGTTTTGGATCTGTCGACGGTGGCAGTGTCTTCCCTTTATCTTTCGTTGACGTAGACTTTCACGCCATCGACGATTTGTCGAAGAGGATGCCATCGTCATTAGTTTCGCCGTCGACGAGGCAGTCGTTGACGAAAGAGATATCGTCGGCGTAGACGGCACCAACGACGAGGATGTCACCATCGACGGGCTGCTCACCGTCGACGACGATGTTGTCGTCGACGAAGATGGGACCGTCGTCGACTTGGAACGAGTCGACGAAGGCTTCGCCGACGAATGCTTTTTAGTCATAGCAGTCGACGAGACAGGTTTGGCGTTGGTCGACAAGATTTTAATAATGGAGGAGATGGGTCTCACCTCTGGAAGAGTCGTCGACGAAGTAGACGTCGTAGTCTTTGTTGACATTGAACATGTCGTCATGGTTGGTACAGCGTCGACTGACCTCGTAGTCGTCGACGGACGAGTCGACGAGCCGGCGGCTGTTTTTGATGACGAGGGCACAGCTTGGGACTGCGACGCCAGAGAACCAGGTCCCGTAGGCGTAGAGGCTGGCAGATCCCGTGGGGAGACCGTTTTAGAGACGTCGACGAGCTTCTTTTTCTTCAGAAAAGGAGAAGGCATCTCTGTCTCTGACCCATGCTTAGGAGAGGCCTTAGAATGGAATGAAGACACACTCTCCATATCAGAAGCTGGATTATCTGAAGTCTTCAACTTCTGTAGCCACAGAAGGAGACAAGCCTCTCTCTCTTTCAAAGTCTTGGAAGAGAAAGTCCTGCAGAACTTACAGTTCATGACCTCATGATCCGGATAAAGACAGTAAGTGCACTTACTGTGAGGATCTTCATGAAAAAGGAGAAGCTTTCCACAAAAAGAACATGGCCTGAATAAAGATTTTTTAGTTGAAGACATCTTAAAAGTTGAAGTAGCAATGAAAGTAGACAAAAACTGAGCGGAGCTCAGGGAGACTTCCTTCACACAACGTGCAGTAGAAAATCTGAGGGCCTGAGCTTCTGAGGAGAAGGTTCTAGAGGGTGCTACTGCCTGATTGGCTGGAATGTGGATTATAATGACTCTGATATGTTACTAATGTGAATTCTCCCTTTAAGGCTTCTATGGGCCTTTTTAGTTCTATGGTACTTTTTAACTTTATTTCTATATATCATACGTATTACGTTTCATATGTATAATTATATATTTATAGTTATTTTCCATATATATATGTATGTATGTATATATATATATATATATATATATATATATATATATATATATATATATATATATATATATATATATATATTACTACTATTTTATGTACCGTGGGACATCCCCCTTCGACGACGGGGAATATTCAAGCATGTGAATCTATGAAAGACACCCCTAATACTGGAGAATCAGCGGTTTCACCAGCAACTGTGTTATTGCTCCTATCATCAACAGTGGTAATTAACAACTTTCTTAGTTGGCAGTGTCATTGTCAAACTTGCCGTTGGATGTTTCATAGCTGTAGTTGAGGTTCTTGTAGATATAAAGGTTTACAATGACGTCAATGGAAGGCTCCTTGAATCAAAAAGCCAATTTGGAAGAAGGTTTTGCAGGCTCAGAATTTGACTTTCCAAAAGAAACATTCTTTCTTTTTTATGTTTGTGAGAGTGCTCAGTACACGAGCAAAGCTCTCTTGGTGACCTATGATGGGTCTTTTTTAAAGCATTTTTAGGTGGTTCATGATGTAGCTGACCTTAAGATTTCTCTCTGTTATGTGGCTTTTTACCTGATTTTGAAGACTACTCACTTTCTTCACCAGAAACTAGGGTGTCTTTGGCTTTAAACTTCTGAAGCCACAGTGTTAGACCCCCGCCTATCTTTCTGGGCTTTGGAAAAAAAAACGTATGACAAACTGTTCATTCCTTTACCTTATGGGACGGGTAAAGGGGGTAAGTGCATTCCTTGTGAGGATCTTCTGAATGGAGCCTCTTCTTACCACATGTTCCACAAGATCAAAATAGTCTTGTTTTTAAAAAAAACGTCATCCTGCATAGTCAGATCTCTTCAATAGAGGTTATTTTCACAGACAGAGTGCATATATAACCAATAGGCACTCTCTGAAGGAGTTAAATTTAGATAAACAGAGCAGAGCTCAAGGAAACACGCATCACACAACATAGTAGAAAATCTGAGGGAAGGAAACCTCAGAGGGGAGTGTTCTACAGGGTGCTGCAACATGAATGGCTGGAGTTTGGTTATTTTTGAAAGAAAAATAAGATACTGAAGTGAATGTTTTGTACCACTAGTTGGCTATGCCCGGCTTCTAGTTTTATCGTGGGACTCTCACTTTGATGAGAATGAATCAAGCAAGTGAATATATGAAAGATCCAATACTGGAGAACAAGATAGAAAAAGACTACAGACAACAAAACATTAATAACATTAACACGCTCCTGCTGAAGGACTACTTTCCTGATCCACAGTACTAAATTCTGGAGAAAAGGCAATGGCTGAAAAGGCTGACCAAAAGCCCCTACAGTATATGTGTAGAAGGGGGTGTGTTTGAGTGTATATCTCAGTAATTGCTAAAACAGCTAAAGTTTTCTATTACCAGACATAAAAAGCATTTACAAAGCAATAGGTCTCGCAGCATTAAAGTTTGAGTTACTGGCATTGTAAATGACAATGCTTTGCATTCATTATTTTTTTTTATTTGCAATTGGTATATAAACATTGTTTGTGAATGGTTAGCTGTTGCTTATGCTAAGCAAAGTTGGCAGTAATATAGAGTGCTAGTCTTGCTTGTTATAAGCATGCTGATGTAAAGCGCTCTGATACCTGCGGGTAAAGTTTGCGCTATATAAAAGTGAAAACAAATAAATAAAAAAAAGCCTACCTGTACCACATCCGTTCTTATTCTTTGATGCCACATATCTTTGGGTCCCTGTATTTATTAACTGCACCCGGATGTGGGAAACCTCCATGGCAGGAACAACGTGTTGCGGGGCAGGCACGGGCAATGTAGCCACTGTCTTAAGGCTGCACCGCGGGGTAACAGTGTAGGGGCAGGAATGCAGGCAATTAATAGTGCTGTGCCATAGCAGTGTAGTTCTCTGTGTATGCTGGGCATGGGGGTTGCTATTGGCCGACAAGAAGTGGTGAGACGGCTCCTTCTAATGTTTAGCAAAGGGGTTCCATTCATAAAAGTCATTTGTTATGGATTAAAGTTCACTGCAGTTTACATTTTTGATTATGTTGCTGCCCTCTGTAGTACCAAGAAACTCCAGGATTCCAGCGCTTTATAACCTACCAAGACATTGATGGCATTATATCAGAATCCAAAATCGGTTCAGAGCACAGACAAATGTGGGCCTTGCATGTGTGCATCAGACGTGTAAGAGGCTGCAGGAGAGAGCAGCGGTGCGCATGCGCAGGACACACGTGGCATGGAGGGTGATAACACACAAACAAGCATTGGAAATGCAATAGGTCTCGCAGCATTAGAGTTAGTGCTTTTAGAATTGTTTATGGGTTTTTTTGTAAATCTTTAGCATTTTTGTTTCCTGTAGCCAATGCTAAAGAATTAAAAAAAAAAAGCCATAAACATTTCTAAAAGCTCTAACTCAAATGCTCCGAGACCTATTGCACTGTGTAAGGGTGAGGGGTTGAGGGTGAGTGAGGGTGGTTGAGGGTGGTTGAGGGTGGTTGAGGGTGGTTGAGGGTGAGTGAGGGTGAGTGAGGGTGAGTGAGGGTGAGTGAGGGTGAGTGAGGGTGAGTGAGGGTGAGTGAGGGTGAGTGAGGGTGAGTGAGGGTGAGTGAGGGTGAGTGAGGGTGAGTGAGGGTGAGTGAGGGTGAGTGAGGGTGAGTGAGGGTGAGTGAGGGTGAGTGAGGGTGAGTGAGGGTGAGTGAGAGTGAGGGTGAGTGAGAGTGAGGGTGAGTGAGGGTGAGGTATTGAGGGTGAGTGAGGGTAGAGGGTGAGAGAGGGTGAGGGTGAGAGAGGGTGAGGGTGAGTGAGTGTGAGGTGTTGAGGGTGAGTGAGGGTGAGGCGTTGAGGGTGAGTGAGGGTGAGTGTGGGTGAGGGTGAGTGAGGGTGAGGTGTTGAAGGTGAGTGAGGGTGAGGGTGGGTGAGGGTGAGGGAGGGTGAGGGGTTTAAAATGTTACTCAACAAGTGATTAAATTGCATCCTAAAGTACGTAACAGCTTTTTACTAACAGAGCCCCTTCTATCACTCAGAGTAAAATATTTATTGAAAAGTTGCAATTTGCACTTAGCACAAAAAAGTCTATGTGCACACTTATAATAAAAGGTGCCCCTCTTTTATTATGTGCATTCCGGTGATGATAAGGTTTTTTTCAAGCACAGCAGTGAACTGAAAGAATTTGCTGCAGTGGTGTGTTTACCAAAACATATGGTAATAGCATGCGAGATAGTTTGTTTAAACGCTCTCTCCAAATATTTGTAGGTGAAAGGTATAAATCCATACAGGGCCTGCCTAGCATTCCATCCTTTTGAAGTAGACAAACAAGAACCACGGCGTTGGCTAACAAGCCAGTATATAAGTAAAAAGCGCTTGTGTTTTTTTGCAGTGCTGTAACAATGGAAACGATTATTCCACATTACATTCGTACAGAATTCCACCCTAACAATTGTCAAGCAAAAGCTTAGATTATGGAGTGGCGTGTGTAAAATCATCTGTAATCAGGCTTATTACAATACGGAAGTTAAGCTCTTTCTTTCTAAAATGTAGCCTACTTTACAGCTGTTAAAAAATGTAGCTCATGTCATAACAACAAACGTAACTATAGACTGCTTGGGTAAATTAACAAAAGGCACATCGAGTTTTCCCGCGCTCACTTGACACAGTCGATCATCGGACAGAGTATTCTGAAATAGGACAGCAGTTTCTACCTACGATTCTCAGAAAAAATATTTAGGCCCAAAAAGAAATCCACTGAATTATCCATCAACTGCGTGGACGCTTCGTCCAAAAGGGGCCGCGATATTATCAGAGGAAAAGATGGAAGCCAGCTAGTCATATTATTTATGACAAGCCGCACATGACAAACTGTTTAACTCCAGCGCTCCTAATAACACCTACCGCACCAAGCACAGAGCCAAGGACGTGAAGACGAACATCTCTGAAGGGCAGCTAGACATGCTGGACACGGACACATCAGGGGGCGGGTTCAGGGTCGACGGAAACTGAGGCGGGGAGTGAAGGATAGAGGGGGCTTCCACATGTATGTGGGCAACGGAGCCTTATAGATCAGTGCAGTGGATGAAGTGAACAACATCCTGTACGCAGTATGAAGAGGGGGAAGTGGGGATTTAAAAAAAATGCGACACGGCGGGCAGGGGAGGGGGCGGGGGCGGAGCGGGTAAACAAACAAGACAGAGGGAAGAGAGGGGAGGGGGGAGGAGAAATGCGACACGGCGGGAAGGGGACGGATACAACAAACTGAATCCAAGCTACACTATACTAAAGGACTAGAAGATTATTTTAGTCAGGTTATGTTCTGCTTGTTTCAGGTTTAAATAAACGAACATCTAAGCAGATTGAGGATAACCAAATGGCCACACATCAGAAAACTGCCTGATTAACTATACCTGGTTAGGAAACATAATTTGCGAGTCTGTGACAGATGCGCAAACATATGGAAAAAATGTACGCCAGCAACTTTGCTACCAGAAACCAGCTTGGCTAAAAGTATAAGAATCGCACGAACACAAAACATCTGCTCTGAAATGCGAAAGCTTAAACTGATAACGCAGCATGTCCAGACAAAATATTCAATTAAGAGCGTGAAGGAAACCGTAGCCATGTAACAAATCGTGTCGACAGGGAAACCTACAACAGAAACTAAATGCCAGGAGAGAAGAGAGGGGAGGGGGGAGGAGAAATGCGACACGGCGGGAAGGGGAGGGGGCGGAGCGGGTAAAATAAACAAGACGGAGGGAAGAGAGGGGAGAGGGGAGGAGAAATGCGACACGGCGGGAAGGGGAGGGGGCGGAGCGGGTAAAACAAGACGGACGTGCACGCGCTTTTAAGCTCAATGCGCATGCGCATTGAGCTTAAAAGTCACGGGCACTGCAAGGAATCGCCACGATTCCTTGCAGTGTGGATAAAGAGTGGATAAGTCCCAATACTCTCGCTTGCTCGATGCGCATGCGCATCGACAGGCGAGACCTAAAACATGTCACTAAGCCACTTTGATACTGTGAAACATGAATAAAGTCTGGGCTGCATGAGTTTGTAACTTGTCCCAGCAGGAGGCGCTCTGCAGCCCTGACCTCTGCCCTCAATGCACCAGGTACCGTCACCAGGAGGGGTGGAGCCCTTACTCACTCTATTCCTCACGGGTGGGAAGTGCTAAGCTGGTCCTCTCATGCCCACAGCTCCAGTTCGTGCACTCATCGCTTGGTTAAAAGCCTGGACTTCAGAGCGCCTCATGGCAGCAGAGTATAACCGCACAGACACATGGAGAGGATGTGGCGTAAAAACCAGAGTGGACGACTTCGGAGTGGAGGATCCGGGTTGGTTGGAGTCTCGGCGTCGGCTCAACATCCTGTGATTCTGGGCAAATCACCTACTCTCCCCCCTGCATAGCACAAATGAATGTGCCCATTTGTAACACAGCTGGTGCTCATGTAAAGTGCTCTGATACTTCAGGTCGAGGTTGCGCTATAGAAAACTGCAAGCGCCAAGAAGCAGGGGCAGGCAGCGCTTGTCCTCCTCGTCCAACTAAATCTCCCCTCTTCCAACTAAATCTCTGCTCTGTGGTAAGCAGTCACTGATGTGGAGAAAAGTGCCACTGCAGGCCGGAAAACAATCTGGGTGGGAGGAGAGAACATACCCCCCCCCCTCCAGCTCCATCACCTGAGTGTTTAATATCCTTCACCCATGCAGCCAGCCTCTTCCACAAACCACCTGGGTTTCCTACCTCCCTGCTTTGCACTCCATGTGTGCCCACTGCTGTATCAATATCTAATTTATGATTTATCCTTTACTCCATAGGGGTTTGTGATCTCATGAGTGCTCCTAAGTGAGTATGCATTGCGGTGTGCAGTGACCTTGAGCTCGCGCCTCTCGGCGTCTGTGCACTGCTCTCAGAACCCTCTTGTTGGCTATAACTCAGCCAATGTGGAATTGTTACGTTGTTCGCGTTATGTAGATGAACAAATCATTTTTTTCTATCGTTATTTTTTCACATTACATGACATATGAAATGTTTCGGAATCGGACAAAGTTATCAAGCTAAAAGCACACTGAATAATGTTTTCTACGGAAATTGTCCACCACAGAACTAACGCCGTGTGTCGAGTGTGCCCGAACACGTCTCTCCGTTTCTCGCAATGTGTGATCAGCATTTAAATGACAGTGACTTATCAGGTGTTCACTTAGTGGAATTGTAAGCAATTTTCTGAATGGAATTCATTCAGCCCACCCGGTATTGATCTGTGAGCAATGATAGCTGTAATGCATAAAATGTATGCCCCTTGTGATGTCACTTACTCGTAAACCGGCTCCTTTTTGGCAAGCTCGTAACTCTCGATACCCAGCCGTGGTAGACAGTGGTTTTACAGTAGCTTGCAATCTTTGCGACAGTATCTCTTGAAGCAAACACGAGTTGCTTTGTTGCAGTTTCATTGCCCATTTAATCTATGATTGTATTGTGTTATAATTGCCAAAACATAGGGCCTCATACCCCGTTTTAGGATGCTGAGGTGCTGTTTGGACAAGTAGCACGTTACACTGTGGGGGAGCACTTGGTTACAAAGGGGTTGTATTTACTGTTCTGTAACAAGCAAACTCACCGCCGCAGCCCGGCTTCAACAGGAAGCCAGGCAACCTTTGTTGGGATGGGACGGGCCAGACAAATACAGGAAGCAGACGGGAGCCTACCCCGCGCTCCTGTGCCCGCCAGAAGATTTGCATCTCAGCTAGCAGGGCGCTCGTGGAGAACCCTGCGGGCCCCGCCTGTTGCCCAGAATGACCCGTTGGCTGCCGAGGGACACGCGAGAAGAACCTGGTGAGTGGGGTGTGAGGGGGATGTTCGTGTGTGTGTGTGTGTGTGCGTGTGTGTGTGTGTGCGTGTGTGTGTGTGTGTGTGTATGTGTGTGTATGTATGTGTGCGACGGCGGGGGTGGGAGGGGTTCTCTGTATGTATGTGTGCGTACGTGTATGGGGGCTCGTGTGTGTGTGTGTGTGTCTCTGTGTATGCGCATGTGTGTGTGGTGTTAGAGCTTCCCAGGAGACAGCAGCTGGCCACAGCGAGCGCGTTCGCGAGCGTGTGGCCCGCTCCGATCGCCTTCTCGGAGAGGAAAATCACGCGGCCAGGTGCTGTCTCCTGGAAAGCTGTGCCGCTGACTATAGGTCTCTGGCGAGACCGCGCTTACGCGCTGTTAATCGCCACAAGACCTAAAAAGGGAGCCGAACTAGAAAGATTTCATTAAATAGACAATGCTGGGATAGCTAAATAAATACAACATTTTGGTAAATATAATTAATTTTTATGCAATGCTAAGAGCAGAATTAAAAATGATCAAAAATGTTACAGATATTACAACATACGCTAACAGGCAATGAATATGAATGCAAAAAAAATTAAAGGCTGGTGGCACCACAGAGAAAGGTAATCAAAATGGATATCATATGCCAGGGTGATTTTGAATGTTTACCTGAAAAGAATGCTAAACTACATTTCTTAAGTTTAAAAATATTCAAGTACATTCAATTGTTGAAATCTGCAAAACCTGTTCAGAAAAAGGTCTGTATCTGTGCCTTACACATACAACATCAATGCTTATATTTCAATGAAAAACAATTGGTCCCAAAAAAAGTAACAAATGTTTACTTGAGTCTGCTGTGTTCCTCTCTGTATTTGTATATAGCCTGTTGAAACTGGTTCATCTGCTCCACAGTTGTGACTTCTTGATCTAGCAAGGTCTTTTGCTGCTCTTTCAACTGAGAAATCTTTCTTAGTCTTTCCATCTTTTCTGGTTCCGAGGTCTGATCAAGGCTAAGAGAAAAAAATCAAAACGATAATAAAACAATAATACTAAATAAATAAAAACAAATTACAAGGGTGCAACCCAATTAGGCTAACAAGTTTATATAATAGACTGCTATTCTTTCAACTAACACATATTTGAAATCTTACATATTTTCAATTCGTCAACTAAGTATACATATTATATCGATAAACGACTAGAATGATACACAATTTTGATTCTGAAACATAACCACATAAGAACACCTCTCAGGGTCCTCCAACTACCTCCTGAGCTACCCAGATTTTGCATACTGCCTGTTAGGAGTACACGTGTGGAATTCATACCAATAACTCATTTATAATCTGGGGCGGACTAGTGCCTCCAGTATACAATTTGTGCCAGTTGCTACAGGAGGCGTGCTGGGCCACACTGGAAACCCAAAGCAGCCCTGGCAATTTTTTTCAGACCAGCTACTAGTGGGTTCGGGGGGTTCTCCTCCCAAGAAGATTTGGAGAAAAATGGTGCACTCAAACAGTAGATTCCTCATCTTTTGAATATTTCCCCAGGCGACAGACTGCATCTAGGCAATTCTAAAGCAGTAACCCTATATGCAGACAAGTGGTGCTTTGCAGTTCCATGCTGATGTTGCTCTGCTTTGGAAGGAACACGCGGGCCCTATCTATGCATTGACATCAGTTGTTCTCGGAACTGTCCTGGAACAAAGATGACTGGAAAGTTATTGGTCTGTCCTAGATTAAATGAAGTCACTACCTTTGGAAGAAGGGAGGCTGGGGTTCGTAGAACCTTCTTGTTGGGTAAAAAGAGATGTATGGTTGGTTGACAAAGAGGGTTTGTAGCGCTCACCCGCTGTGCCAATATCAACCAAGAAAGACTTAGTCTTGGGGGTAATTAGCTGGACAGGACATCTAAGCAGAGGTTCGAAAGGATCACATATGAGGAATGTAAGAACCACATTTAAGCCCCATTGGAGAATAATACACCATGCACAGAGAAGCAACTCCACCCAGCCCTTCTTGCTGCAATATCACATGGTGATGTTGTCCATAAGCACCTGCATCAGCCTTCCTTTGACGGATGGATGGAAGGAGGGCTTTTAACGCCAAGTGAAAGGCGTTGAGCGCCAGCATACTGATGTTGAGTTCAGCTTCCGCTAGAGACCAAATACCTCTCTGATCTCCACCTCCCCTAGGTGGCCACCCCAACTCAAGGGTGATCCATCAGAAATCACTGTCAGCTCTGGGTGGGGAAAGGAGAGGAGTCTGCCGCTGACCCAATCAAGGTCCAGCAACTACCACTGCGGGTCTTTTGCAGTCTCCTCTAAAATCTGGACCTGATCAGAGAGATCACCCTTGTGCTGTGGGCACTGGGTCTTGCAGAGTCCACATATGCCATCAGGTATGATTGACCATCAGCAGGCCATCAGACCCAGCAGCCTCAGTTATCCTCAATGAACTCCAAAACTGAGTGAGACATGGAGGAAAGGCACGAAACTGCTCCCAGTCCAGAATGTCTCAGATGAACAGGAGCATCTGCAAAAGAGTCAGGTGTGACTTTGGAAAGAACAGTGTTCTAAGGTTCGCCGGAGTCACGACGTGGATCGTGGCTGCCTGGGGTGAGCCCGCCTTCTGCAGCTAGTTGTCCAGGTAGGGGAAAACTGGCATCCCTAAATTCCAAATATGTGTTTCGACAACTGGCAAAATTTTCCCGAACCACCAAGGGGCACTGGTGAGGCCCAAGAGCAGCACAGAGTACCCGAAATGCTACTGCCTCGCCTTGAAATGGAGATAGCACCTGTAGCCCAGCAAGATGGGGATGTGAAAATAAGCATCCTGTCTCCTGAGTCTAGGACAGACAAGACCAGTGTCAGGGTGACCATCTTGAATTTATTCTTCAACAGGCAGGCACTGAGAGGGCAAAGGTCTAAGATGGGACAGATCCTTCAATCGTCTATCGGCACCAAGAAGTAGCATTGACACCTTCCATATGGCTCCTTTGGCCAAAGGAGCCAACACTTTCTGCTGCAAAGGGGACATATTAACTCCTGCTAGCCATTCTGAGGATAGTGGATGGTGCAGCAGAGTGGCGAAGCATGGTAAAGCGTAACCTCAATGAACAATTGAAAAAGACCCACTTGTCTGAAGTTATTGCCTGGCAGAAAAAGTTAGATCCTGCCTCCAACAGGGTCGATGGGTGCCAAAGAGGACACACACTAAACAGGTCTCGAGGCTGTATCAGCCTGTGGGGGTGGAAGACTGTACAGCATGCTGTTCCCATTGTCCCTGCTGTCAGTGGGTAGTGGGTACTGTAGCTGCCAAAGTGCTGAGGGTATTACAGCACTGACTGCATTTGTTGACAGTTTTGAAGGTCCCTATTGAATCCAAGGATGGGGAAAAACTGTTGATGTGTTTGAAGAAAGGGGTCAGACAGGGTAAGGGACTACGTTGTGGCTCTGCTCAAACCGGTTGAGAGCAGAGTCTGGTCTAGCTTCAAAAAGTCTGGACCCACTGACTTGCATGTCCATCATGCTAGCTTGAACAATGCCTGAAAAGCCAATGAACCTGCACCCAAGCAGATCTGGTAAGGGCCACATTGGTGCCAATGGCTATACCAAGGGATAAAATAGTGTCCAATCCAGAATGAATCGTGAATTTTGCTGCATCATGACGGCCTGGACACAAATTATATGGGCCTCCTCAGGGACAATAGCCAGGACATGGCTTCTAAGTCCCAAAAGGCATGGGTATACCTGCACAATAGACAGCTATCATTCACTGAACACTGGGGTAGGCTGATGGAGAAAAACAAAACTTGCTTATAAAAGGTTTCAAACCTAGTCGATTCCTTGTCAGGTGGTGTGGTAAGGAACAATTTCGGGTTCACCATACCGGCTGAGGCCTGTGAGACACAAGATTCTCAGCTGAGGGGTTCTGGGTGAGGAAGTATGGGTCACCTGGGATTGAACGGTGACATAAGTCGACCTAACTGTTAGCTGGGGCTCCTGAATAAGGCTTAGACCAAGCTCCCAAAAAGGTATTGTTCTGTGTCTCAATAAAGGGGAAAAGTGTGTCAGAACTAGTCTGGCCATTCTGCAGTACCTTGGTCAATAACTTACTTTTGAACTCCTGAGTAGGAAGCTTTATGTGAAGCACCTCTGCTGCCCTTTACATCACTATTATGAATGAGTGACTTTCCTCTGTAGCAGGGCCATGAGAAGAAACCAGCCCAGTGTCTGGAGTGTGTGAATGGTGACTTAATAGGGCAAAAACGTCATTTTCGGAGCATAATGACGTCAAAATGTAGCTGCATGGTGCCATCTGTCATACCCAGTGAGCCCAACTGGCTCCAGGGGGGACCTGCCTGCAGCAGCCCAGTTGGGAGGCCTCTAGGGTCCAGGAGGCCTGTAGAAGTACCAGAGGGAGCTGGTAGCATGCCAAAAATGAGCAACATTGAGTCTGTTTTCGCACAGAGTTACTGGATCTAGTCTGACGCCTTGGGAAATAGTCAAAAAGAGAAAATCTGTAGTTCGAAATCTCTATCAAAACTCCCATATAATAAAGTGCGGTCATATTGTTCAATCTTACCAGCACTCTTTAGTGCAAGATAAGTAGTAGGAGTACTTCCATGGCTACTCTGACTGCCAGGACGTCTAGGATGTTTATATATAGGGTTTGTTCTAGAGGGGGTCTGAAGGGTCCTCGTAGATCGGCCTTTCAGGTGTGCGCACTACACACTTACAGCATCAATCAGTAGATCGATTTGCAGGTGCAAGGCAAGATTCATGCAAGGCAGAGCAGGCAAAATTCCATCTAGACAGACCAGATTGTCATAGCAGTAGTACTTTGTAAGCATATGTAGAGACGCCTGCAGAGATGCCTGATAAATCTCCATAAAAGGTATTCAGTGTGCCAATGCAGTGATAGTAGTTTTGTCCCTGGTAAAATGAGTAGTCCTTTTGAAGGTTGCTTCTCAGACAATGCGTAGGAAATCTTCATAAGAGCACAATCCATTGAGAGATGGTTGTACTACCTCGCCCTTCTTTGAACCAGCAAACCCCAGAAAGAGCTGATTGTCTACTTGATGTTTTTTTGTGTGATCAATGTATAAACAGAGTGCTCTCTTGGGGCACATACATTAGTGTCTCTTAATCTTTTTATGGATGAGGAGGAGCAAACAGTGCTGGAAGGGTGATGTCCTGTATGACATGAAACAGTGTTACCATTTTCCTTTGCAAAGAAGTGCGGGGCTCATCACTAGCTTATCCGAGAAACACGTGTTATGAGGATGTTAAACAGAAAGCCTGAAACTTGCTCACATAACACGCTGACATTATGACAATAAAACAGACAGATTTGAGGATCAGGAGACATAATGGAAAACTGGGCATCAGCTCAAAAGGAGTCAGCAAAGTAAAAACCAAAGTTAATTCCTACTTTGGCATTCCAAAGGGCTCTGTGGAAACAAATCTTGCAAACCTTTCAGATCTCATCACAATGACAATTTAAACAATGAAGACTGATACAGCAACAGCAAAAACGTCAACATGTAACATTTAACAGTGCATAAAGCAAGCTTTTCTTGGTCCAGGGACAAAACAAACAAAAAGTTACACAAATTAAAGGAAGGTGCCGTACCAAACCACCAATCTGACTCCATGGCTGGTGTACACAGATGCTTATACCCAGAAGGTCCAGGTAGCACATGCTCCTGGCACAATTTGGATGTTTTGGCCTCAGTTGTTCCTTATTTTCTTCAAATCTTGGGGTAGGAGCTGCAGCGACAGAAAGGCATACAGGAGTACCGAGCTCCACTCCATGTGGAATGAGTCTTCAAAAGAGAGCCTCTTTGGGAACTCCAACACGCAAAAAAGCTGAAATTGTGCGTTCTAGACAGTGGCAAAAAGATTGAGTCAGGGTTCTCCCTAATAATGGAATTTACCCTATATGCCACCTCCCGGTGTAGCCGATTTGTGGTACGCTAAGCAACAGGGGCTGTATTTACCTGCCTTAGCATTTAGAGATCACGTCAAGTGGCTCACCACAAGAAAATTCACTGATGTCCAGCCGCTTCCAGTGGAGAACAGCCTCCTGATACTAGACCCGATACACCCCATCTTGCTTATTTCAGTCCCACATAGTGGTAGAGTTGAACATGAGCGCCTGCACTAGGTTTCCTCTCAGGAAGGCCTTTAACACCAATCAAATCACCCTGAGTGGCAGCAAACGGATGTAGAGCTGAGCTTCAGACAGACACACACCAGAGGCCTCAGATCTCCCTCTCTCCCTGATGTCCTCCCCAGCCCAGAAGTGATGCATCCATCACTGCTGTCAAATGCAGGTAGGGCATGGAGAGGAGTCTGTCACTGACCCAATTGCAGTACAGCATCTACCACTGCAGGTCTTTTACAGTGTACTTTGAAATCCAGATACAATCCAACAGACTCCCCTTGTGTCAAGTCCACTGGGACTTTAGGTCCCATTGCTGAGCCCACATATGCCATCTGGCACCTTGCAATCCCAGCAACCTCAGAGTCATCCACACTGAGATCGAAGATAGAGGCTGAAACATTGGGATCATGGACCAAGTATCTCAGGCATTTGGCTCCCTGGGAAAGGCATGGGACCATACCATATACAGAATGTCTCAGATGAATTGGAGTGCTGTGAAGGAGTCAAGTTTGATTTTAACACTTTGATATTGAATCTCAACAATGTTAGGCCACCGTCTGGAGGTGGTTGCTGACTGCCTGGGGCGAGTCCACCTTTAATAACCAATCATACAGCTTGGGGAACACGAGTGACCCGTAAACTCCAAAAGTGTTCTGCGACCACCACCATTACTTTATTTAGCACCCCCTGGGGGCATTGGTGAGGCCAAAGGGAGCACTGTCAACTGAAAATGCTCTGGCATACTGTGATCTGCAGGTAGTGTCTGCGAAAATAAGGTCCTGCAGGTCCAATGACACCACCTAGTCTCCTGGGAGTTGAAGAAGCAGGGTCTGAGGTAGCATGAGTATTTTGAATTTGTCCTTCCGGAGAAAGACATAGAGATCTATAACAAGATGAAGGCCTCTGTCCTCCTTCGGCACCAGAAAGCAGTAGGAGTTACAACCAGCTCGGACTTCTGATGCCAGAACCCTCTCTATGGCTCCTTCGGACATCAGGCCCAGGACTTCCAGCTGCAAGACTGACAGAGAGTGCTCGACAGCTGCCCTTGATGGTAATGGAAAGTGTGCCAGGAAGAAATAAATAGGAAGGGGTAGCCCTGAAAGACAATTTGGAGGACCCACTTGTCTAACGTAAAGGCTTGCCATCCTTGGAGGAATAGCCATATCCTGCCTCCAAATTGGGTGGCTGCATGCAGCAAATGACACGGTGAATAGGTTTTGCGGCTTCAGCAGTTGGAGGGGTGGGGGCCGAAGCTACCTATTGCCCCATATGCCCTAGACTCTGCCTTTGTAAGCCACGACAATGAAAGGGCTGGGCGACCTGCCGAGCTGGTGGTGGCGTCGGATGTTGGCGGTACTGAAAACCCCTACTGTAGCCTTGAAAGGGGCTACATTGTTGATAGCACAGTCTAGATAGGGCAGACAGGCCCAAGGGAAATGCTGGGATGCTGTTTTTTGTTGTTGTGTCTTTTTAAAGATTCCAGGGCAGAGTCTGCCTTCTTGACAAAAACTAGTCATCAAATGGCATATCCACCAGGGATACTTGGACATCTTCTGAGAAGGCCGCAGACATTATCCAGGCAGAGCGCCGAAGGGACGTACTAGTACTAATCATCCAATCTAATCAGTCAGCCATGTCCATGCCAGAGCATATTACAAATATTGGTGCATCAAGGCCGTCATGGAATGATTGGGTCAGGGGCACATAGAGGTAGTCTGGAACTGCTGGTAAAACTTGGGCCTGCCTAGAGGACAGCTGGCATTTTCCGATCACAGAGCAAGACTTGAGGAGGAAACATGAGCTTGCCAAATATCTCTATTACTGAACAGGAAGGGCGGTGGAGAAGGAATTTTGATTTACCTTTCAGGGTTGCACAGCCATCACAAAGCTCTATGGTGTTCAATGTTGCGCAAGGAAATCAAAGCTCTATAGTGTATAATGTTGCACAAGAAAATCAGGGTCGTCTGGCAAAGGCCATTGGGACAGAGCAACCTTCCTATTGACTAGTGGCCCCAAACAGGGTTTCGCCCAAGAGGATGTCTTTGAGGCTACCCTTGAATGGTAATAGAGGTTCTGTAGGTGCTTGACCAGACTGGATTACCTCTGCTAGAGCAATAGGCTTCACCTCTGTAGTATGGTATTGCAATGTACTTCTCTATTACTGTATTGATATGGCTGCGGTTGATATCCCAGCTGCTATAAACAATACACGATCACGTGGTCTCTCCCGGATGTGAGAGTCGGGATGTGCCGGACTGATCCTACAGTTACGAGCCACTAACCTCAACTGACGGCTTCTCAGAATTGAATACAGTGACCTACTAACTAATTAAAGGTCCTCCTGAATTAAACCTACTTCTTCCTCGCCTTCAGCAACCGGTAAAATGTCTACTGTTTTACCAGACTAGGCACGATTGATATCGACTGCTCGTTTTTCAACACCTTTCTATCAACTGATTCTCAACTGAACATATCAGTCAGAGGTGTACCGCCCAACTGATCTGGCCTTGCGACACCTTCACAGTTCCTTCGTGGTGCCCCCCTCCCCTCGCCCCATTTGTCCTGAAGACCCGCAGCAGAGGTCGTGATTCTCCCGTATTGCGCCAGGGTCGAAACGTCGACGATCCCCCCCCTTTTTTAAAAAAAGCCTATACCAATTTTCCCTTGTCCCCTTGTATAATAGTGTATATATACTTTGTATGGGTAGGCTTTATATGTGCACTGTAAAATATTTCCTTGTTGCACTGAATTATCCTAAACCTTTGCCTATAGCTTTTTTCTTCTCATCACTTGAGCACCAATCTTTCCCTTTTTCCTCTTGTTCAATTTTATGATTATGTAAATAAACTGCAGTATAATTTGCCTTCATACTGTTGTGTTGGGTTCATTGCATTCATAGCAGAATTAGCTAACAATACATCTCCATTTGTTTTGTTTTTTCAGATTATGTCTGACTATTTGTTTACTGTGAATAATTAATACTTATATCATTCGTATTGTTTTTAAAAATATTGTGTCTAGGACCACCTTTTCTATATATATGCGGTTGATATCCCAGCACACCGTTGGGTTGCTGTGCGGAATCACTTGCAGGAATACCTTGTTTCATTACAGGGACACGCAGTGGTTTTTGAAGTCTCAGCTGACACGGCTTACCCGTTTGAGTTATATTACTCATGGGTTACATTTCCCGCGGTAGATGCTGGTACCGAATATGCTACTTACCAGTATGCATCTGTTCTTGGCATGTAGGGCTGCTGACATTCATATCTGTGCATAGATCGCCGTCTAGTGTTGGGTCTGGATGATTGCACATTGTTGTCCTGGAAGAGTCTTCGAAGTATCAGGAGATAGGTGGCTCCTCCCCTGGACTACAGTGCGCATGGGCATCCTCTCCATCCTCAGTTTGTCTTTTTTCCGCCATTGGGTTCGGATGTATATTTGTTAACTCAAGTTCGGAATCGATAGAAAACTTTATATTTGGCCAGAAGGCATCTAGTTATCGTCGGTATGGTCTTTGCGATCGGTGCCCACTACTTGTTCCAGCTCTATCTTCGAGCCGGACGTCAAGAAGAGCCGCGTGGCTATTCAGCACTAAGGCCCGGTCGACGCCAGAGGCCTTATCGACGATCCATTATGGAACGGAGCCCGTTCAAGAGATACACCCCTGCTGATGCTCCTGCTGCGTACGCTCCATATCAGACAGTGGACATTCCGATTTCTGCTTGGCAGCATGCCGTTTGGTTTAATAGCGCCCTCCCACACATTATTACAGCGGTCAGACAAGGGCCGTTGTCGATCCCAGGCGCTACTTGGCCTGTTTTAGCTGCTTACACCGCGCATCCGAGGGCGGGGCAGTTAACAGCTCCCCAACAGCGACCCTTTTACGATTCTGCGTGTCAGTTATTAGGGGTCTGGTTCATTACATTTCCCGCTACCTCCCGGGTGGGGCCCTGGGTGGTGCAGCGCATCCAGTTGGCGGGGACGGGCTGAAGCTTAGTCCCATCATGGTTAATGCAGTCATGGGCAAGCGTCCCCTGGAAAAGGAAGAGATGCCTAAAATTTTGGCTTGCCGAGAAATTCAACCAACATTAAGCAGTATTCCAGAATACTAGTCCTATGGAAAAACACAGGATCCTCAGAGTTAGTTTGCAGAAAGACTTAGTGCCAGACGAAAATGAATGTACAACTTGGGGTGTGATTTTTGCGGCTGTCTACACTAGGTGCTTTGGCACCCAGTCAATGACTGTCCTGCCGTCTGTGATATAGCGTGTTCAGGATGAACATGGACCACAGGCGGCTGTGGAGTTGGGAATGAGACTCGTGGGAGCGTTTGATATAGTTCGTGATCTCGTCCTTGAAAATGTCAAGGGGGATGCAGTAAGTTTCTAGGTCTCTAATTCTCTGCGCGATATCCGGCGCCGACAAACCCCGACAGTCACCGAAAATTATTACGGAGGCTTATAAGACCGTGGGCCGTAAAAAAATTTGGGTGTTAGGCCTTTCGCTAAGAAAGAAAACCAGCAGCAAACTCAACAAGCTAAAGATAAAAGATAAAGATGACCGCGCAAAAGTTCAGAAACAAAATCGGAGTAAGAACAAAAAACAGGGGAAACAGCCACAGAAACAGGGGCCCCTTCCTACTTCACCTACACCTGCCCCTGCTGAGCGTACATATGAGTTGCGACACTGCAGTACTATTAAGTTACCTGATAGGTTTCAGGTTCCTGAACAACGTTTTCCTCGCTCTTTGCAGGAAACATCGGTAACAACCACCGGTGGAGGAGGCGGCAGCAGAGGTCAAAAGTGCCCAACATAGCCGTGAGCAACCTCGTAAGGCTGACGGAAAAGGCAAGCAGGATGAGGCACAGCGTCCAAGGCCAAAAACAAAGTTTCAGAAGAAGAAAGTTGCTGCAGTAAGAGTGAGATATGCCAAAGATAGTGAGAACTCCGCTTCGGAATCTGAAATGGACGCGGACGCTACTGGACAGCGCGGCGGAGATTAATATAGTTCGAGAGGCATTGCGTCCACTACTGAAGGTGACAGCGACTGACACCTTCGTTGTAGTGTAGACAGCTGACACTAGAGTGGCTCCCCCTGACAGGCTTTATGAAGTTGTCCTAGTGATTGAAGGTGAGATAGATTTTCCGAAAAAAAAAACTTTTATAGCCAGTCCTAACAACTACCTATGATAATTTATTGGCGGAGGTAGACTGGCCCCCACCCTTTGACAAGCTGCTCCGCATGGGGAGGAGGTAGTGCCGAACGAGCAGACTCTGCAGTTTGCAGAAGATTGGGCTAAGGCACTTGCACCAGCGTTGTACCATACTCATTGTGGATAGGACAAATTTTCCCCTCGACATGAGATTCCATTGCGGTCAATGCCACAGCCTCAACCATACCCCATGCTGCGAGAAGCAAAGGCTTCCGTTACGGAAATTCTTGAACAATTGGAATATCAATTGAATCGACTGTGTCTCCGATGAATAACCCACTTTTTACTGTGACCAAGCCAAATGGCTCGTACCATTTGGTATTGGATTACCGCCACTTAAACTCACATTGTCGTACGTGCGTGGTGCAGAATACTCACAGTTCTGCTCTTGTGGATAGTCTCGTGCGTAAAAGGTTCAAAACCAGACTTGACATATCCAATTTTTTTTTGCCCATAATCTGTCCTCTCTTAGTAGTCAATGGACGGCTTTTACAAGTGGTGGCAAACAGCGCCAATTCCTTTGTTTGGCTATAGACAACAAGAATGCCACCCGCATTGTCTCTCTCCCGGAAAGGCTCGACGCAGATGCATTTTCGCATGTGGATGACATTAATCTCACAGACGACGAGTTATGGCCGCATTTGTGCCGTGTAGAACGCATAATTTGCCGTTTTGCGGACATATCCTACAAATTTAACTTTGCTAAATCCCACATTGCAGAGTACACAGTGTTGTTCCTGGGTTACGAGCTCAACAATGAAGGTAGAGGTTTAGCTCCTCACTTCCTGGAGACATGCGCACTTTTGCGAGAACCGACGACATTGACAAAGCTACACTCTTTACTGGGTATTTTTAAATTTCGGTCGTACCTACATTCCGGAATATGCCCAGCGTATCAAGCAGCTTTATGTGTTGATACAACCACATTTTTACAAATCATGCTGGCTGCCAGAACATTCAGCCATCTTGCAATCTTTGCAGGCTGACCTACTTGAATCTAAATTCTTGTCGACTCGTGATAACCACACCAACCTGGTGATAAGAATCGTGCCAGGGGTGGAGGGTTTCACGTACCTCACTTTGAATGAGAGTAACACAGTCTCTATCGCTTACAAGTCACACTTGTACACTTCGGCTGAGTTGCGGTTTTCCACTGTGGAAAAAGTTGACAGCAGTGCAAATGGCGATTCTTCAGGAACATGCAATGTCGCAGGGAAAACGAATTTTAGTTACTACTCCGTATCCTGCCTTGGAGGCAGTGACGAAAGCCAGTGCACCGAATTCCAAAGCTTTGCACCCTCGGTGGATACAATGGGCCACATCCTTGACATCCCCAGATGTCACGTTTATTTTTGATTCCTCACTGCAGACTCAGGAGTACTTGCACCAAACTTTGCCTGTGTTTTAAAGGGCACTCCAGTCCAGGTCATTACACCGACATTCACATTGCTTGCAAACTGTAGTTATTTGTTGTTAAATAATGAGGATTGTTGTGGTATGTAAGCTGGTATTCCTTATATCGTTACGGTTTCCCAGCCTGTAGTTTGCTGTAAGAATGTCTTGTTTCCTCCTCCACATGGGGGGCTTGATGGTTCCATCTGGCCTTCTATCCCGACCTTGAAAGCAGAGTTCAACAAGATGAGTCGAATAAGAGCTCTTTTGTCCTAGAAGGAAGCCCCCTTTACATCTGCGTGCGAGACATTCGTCCTTCACATTGCAAATACACATACTGAGGTGAATGCCTTATTAAATATATGCTTGGAATGTAATTGTATGTTTTTAATTGACCTGCATTTTTCCTGCTTCGGCCTATTTGCACATTTCAATCTGCTGCTGCACTGATCGGTCTGCTGCGGCTGACATGCAGTTTGAGCGGTGGGCGGTTCCTTCTCCCCAGTACCATTTCCGGTAGGACGCGGTCTAGTCGTCCTCCGGAAGACGGTATTTAGCTTTCAATGGTACGGGTGCGCAGCGGACTCAAGTAAGCCCTGCAAGCGCAACACACCTCTTGTTGTTACTCTGCTTTTGACGCTCCCTAGTATTTCTTGGCAATCTTTTTAAACAATATATGCTTGGAATGTACTTTTATGTTTTTAATTTACCTGTATTTTTGCTGCTTCTGCCTATTTGCACATTTCAATCTGCCGCTGCACTCATCGGGCTGACCCCGGTCCGCCACGGCTGACGTGCCGTTTGAGCGGAGGGCGGTTCCATTTCCCCAGTACCATTTCCGGTAGAACGCAGTCTAGTCATCCTCCGGAAGACAGTATTTAGCTTCCAATGGTGTGGGTGCGCAGCGGACGCGCGTCGCTGGCACGCCAAAGTCGCGCCTAAGGCAAGCCAAAGGCGCGCCTAAGGCAAGCCCGTCTGCGCCCGTCCGCGCCTGGACCGCCCCCGAGACGCTGGTCGTCTTTCGAACAAATTGATTAACTACTCAGCTAGGGAGCGTCTTTCATTTATGCAAACGAGGGAGGGTTGCTGCCTGGTAGGGTCGGGACACAGTAGCAGGTGTGCTGGTTGTGGGTTCTCGCTTTCCTTAGAGGTGGGATACACAGCCTTAGATGCATCCCTGACTCACCAGACCTATGACCGGGAGAAGTCTCAGGAGATAAACACACTCTATGGTGGGCTTGTTAATGTGAGGTCCTTGGGAAAGCACAGGTAGGAAATAG
This sequence comes from Lissotriton vulgaris, assembly GCF_964263255.1. Taxonomy (NCBI): domain Eukaryota; kingdom Metazoa; phylum Chordata; class Amphibia; order Caudata; family Salamandridae; genus Lissotriton; species Lissotriton vulgaris. Next base: position 271,489,009 of record NC_141694.1, on the reverse strand, counting down.
CTCAAATAATAGACAACTGGGGCTGGATATCCGCTTTTTAACTGAAACCTGGGCAGATGCGGGCTCGGATCCTGATTTTATTACTGCCACCGCTGTGGGGTACAGAGCGGTTAGAGTGGATAGTACTTCTAAAAGAGGAGGCGGAATAGCTATTATTTTTAGAGACTGTTTTGTAGTTAATATCCACCCAATTTCCACCTCGTACTATGAGGCTCTTCAATTTACATGCAAACTCAGTGCCAAATTGACTTTCAAGCGCAAAAAACACAGTTTTTTGCAAATTGACTTTCAAGGGCATGTTACTATATCTCCCTCCGGGGACGAGAGCTATTTTTCTAGCCAATCTTGACCCTATGTTAGAAGCGGCTCTATTAAATGAAGATTTTACCATTCTTGGAGATTTACATTTTTATCTGGAGGACTTAAACAACAAAGAGACGATCATGTTGTTAGACACTTTAGGGGCGGCTGGATTGGTTCAACTGGTATTTCCACCCACCCATGCGGCTGGTCATACTTTGGATGGAATTTTTTCATCTACCAATGAGCTAAGGATTAAAGATGTTGTTCCTATATCATGGTCTGATCATTCACTTATTAGATTTAGTCTTCCTAGTAGTAACATTGGACAGCTTGAAGCCACCTGCTACCTTCTGTAAAACATGGAGTAAAGTGGACAAAAAAGTCCTTCGCACTCAATTGGAAGGTTCCTACCTGCAACTTCCAGATAATGTGGACGCTGCCGTCACAAACTATACGAACTGCATTTCTGAGGCGGTCAGTTTTGCGGTTACTATTAAAAAACTATCCTGTAATAGGACCACTCCGATCGGCACCTTGGTTTTCTGATCTGCTCCGTAAGGAAAAACAGCACTGTCGACGTATGGAACGACACTGGTGACTGAACTATCTTGACTCAGATAAACAAGTGTATAAGATGACATTAACAAATTATAAAAAAACTACTGATTGCAGAAAAAAGTAATTATTTTAGTAAACAGATTGAATCTGCAAGGTATTCCTCTAAAGAACTTTTGGCTATTATCACCAAACTTACAGTACCTAATGCACCGGGTAGGATGGGGAACCAACAATTCTCTAATGATATGGCAGCTACATTTAAATCTAAAGTTTTGGATATTTTTAATGCTTTTAATGATGATTCAGTTCCGTGCATCGCTCTACAAGAGCATGATTTAGATTTAGACAAGAGCAGTTTGCTCAACTTTTCCCCCATTTCTTCAGAATTATCGAGCAATTATTTAAAGAAAGCAAAGGCAGGTTCTCCTTTGGATCCTTGCCAACCAGTCTTTCTTAATGATGTTACAGACCTGGTAAGCCCGGTGCTTGCAGACATTTTTAATATGATGTTCTCCTCTGGCATCTTTCCCATCAGCTGGAAGGAGACGTCCATTCTTCCCTTGCTAAAAAAGCCCACTTTAGATGCCACTAACACTCTTAATTACCGTCCCATTGCCCGCTTACCCTTACCAGCTAAAATTGTGGACAAAATTATGAATATATAACTGACACATCTTATTAATGAAAATGAACTGTTGGATCACTCCCAGTTCAGTTTCCGCAAGGAACATAGCACAGAAACAGCGCTCATCAAGGCCACGGAGGAACTCAGAGAGGTAATGGATGAGGGGGAACAGCTGCATTGGTGCTCCTAGATCTATCCGCCGCGTTTTGACACGGTGGACCATACTCTCTTGCAAAATCTGTTAAAACATCTGGGAGTTGATGGAACAGCCTTGGCCCTTCTGTCATCCTTCCTGAAAGAGAGGAGATCTACGGTGTCTCTTGACGGCTTGATCTCCGAGCCTTACTACTTACCTTGTGGAGTGCCGCAGGGCAGTTTTTCGAGTCTTTCTCTGTTCAATATCTAGGTCTCCGAACTGGCCCCTCTGATTAGAAAATTGGGCTTTAGGCTGACGACTTATGCTGACGACACCCAGATTGTGGTAGATGCTCATAAACATCAGAGCTCTCCTACCCTGCAGTTCCAAAACTGCATGATTGAGGTTAATAACTGGATGAGCAGGCATTGCCTCAAACTTAATTCTGATAAAAATTGAAGTTTTAATATTCGGCAATCTGCAGCCTACCTGGAGCAATCTGTGGTGGCCAGCTGAGATGGGTGCGCTTCCTAAACCTATGGTCAAAGCTAAAAACTTAGGGGTGTTGATCGACAACAGACTTACTGTTTGTCAACAAACCAATGCCATTGTGTCAGCTTCTTACTTTCTTATAAAAAAAATAAGAAAGATACTCCTGTATATTCTGGTGGAATCGTGAAAAACAGTAGTCACAGCACTAGTGCAATCTAAATTGGACTACTGTAATGGGCTTTATCTAAATGCACAGAAGCAATGTCTTAGGAAGCTTCAGGTAGTTCAAAATTCTGTGGCGCGTTTATTGCTGAATCTTCCACAGCATAAACCGATCTCGAATGAGATCCGAAGGCTGCACTGGCTTCCAGTAGCTCAGCTTGTTACATTTAAAGCACTGTGTCTGGCTTATAAAGCCTTGGTGCATACAGGTCTTGCTTTTCTCCAGAAACTCTTTGTCTGGTATCAGCCAACCAGACAGCTCTGCTTGATGGGGGCAAGACTGTTGTCGGTACCCAGAATTCGGACCTCTCATTGGAGTGGCCGTGGGTTTCACTATAGCACATCGAGATTGTGGAATTCTCTTCCACTAGAGATCAGGAGTGCCAATTCACTTGTTGGTTTCAGGAGAACCCTAAACAAGCATTTACAATGCAACGGTCTCGCCTTTGCCAAAGTTAGAGCTAGTGGCATTGTAAATGACAACATTTTTATTTATGTGTTGGTTTTGAAAGAAGATACATAAAAGAAGATATATAAATGGCGTTGCCATTTACAATGTCAATAGCTTAATCTCTCGCAAATGCAAGACCTATTGGATTTGCACCCCCACACACACACACACAGCCACAGAGCCCCCCCCACACACAGAGCCCCCCACACACACAGAGAGCCGCCCACACACACAGAGCCCCCTACACACACACACACACAGAGCCCCCCACACACACACACAGAGCCCCCCCACACACACACACATAGAGCTACCCCCACACACACACACACATAGAGCTCCCCCCCACACACACAGAGCTCTCCCCACACACACAGAGAACCCCCCCCCACACACACACAGAACCCCACACACACACAGAGCCCCCCCACACACACACAGAGCCCCCCACACAGAGCCCCCCCACACAGAGCCCCCCCACACACACAGAGCCACCCACACACAGAGCCACCCACACACAGAGCCACACACACACACAGAGCCACACACACACAGAGCCACACACACACACACACAGAGCCACACACACACAGAGCCAAATCAGTGAACCACGGAATCCCAAAGCTACTTAAATAAAGTATTTCCTTTTATATTAACTAAAGGTCACTGATAACTTGTCCCCTTAACGCAACAGTTTCTCGCGTATAAGCGTATCAGACAGCAAGAGTTACTACGGCATAATGACATCGGAAGGATGACCGGCCGAGTTGGCCTTACCTGAATTTGAAGGTGTAAGTGCAGATCACACGTAAATCAGGAGCACCAGTTTACTCAATCACCCACTTTATTTAAATGACTGACAAATTGGCAGCTCTTTGCCAGCTGTCCCTCAGAGGAGGTAATTGTCATCAGCAAAAGGCTTCAGGGAAAAATATCCCACGATTTAACGTACCGAATAATGGTGGAGGTGGGGGTGGGGAGGGAAGGCATGAGGGGGAGGGGGGGGGGGGGGGGGGGGGGTTCACTATAGCACATCGAGATTGTGGAATTCTCTTCCACTAGAGATCAGGAGTGCCAATTCACTTGTTGGTTTCAGGAGAACCCTAAACAAGCATTTACAATGCAACGGTCTCGCCTTTGCCAAAGTTAGAGCTAGTGGCATTGTAAATGACAACATTGTTATTTATGTGTTGGTTTTGAAAGAAGATACATAAAAGAAGATATATAAATGGCGTTGCCATTTACAATGTCAATAGCTTAATCTCTCGCAAATGCGAGACCTATTGGATTTGCACCCCCACACACACACACACACACACACAGCCACACACACAGAGCCCCCCCACACACACAGAGCCCCCCACACACACAGAGCCCCCCACACACACAGAGCCCCCCACACACACACAGAGCCGCCCACACACACAGAGCCCCCCACACACACACACACAGAGCCCCCTACACACAGAGCCCCCCCACACACACACACACACACACATAGAGCTCCCCCCCCACACACACAGAGCTCTCCCCACACACACAGAGAACCCCCCCCCACACAGAGAACCCCCCCCCCACACACAGAGCCCCCCCCACACACACAGAGCCCCCCCCAAACAGAGCCCCCCACACACACAGAGCCACCCACACACAGAGCCACACACACACACATAGCCACACACACACAGAGCCACACACACACAGAGCCACACACACACAGAGCCAATCAGTGAACCACGGAATCCCAATGCTACTTAAATAAAGTATTTCCTTTTATATTAACTAAAGGTCACTGATAACTTGTCCCCTTAACGCAACAGTTTCTCGCGTATAAGCGTATCAGACAGCAAGAGTTACTACGGCATAATGACATCGGAAGGATGACCGGCCGAGTTGGCCTTACCTGAATTCGAAGGTGTAAGTGCAGATCACACGTAAATCAGGAGCACCAGTTTACTCAATCACCCACTTTATTTAAATGACTGACAAATTGGCAGCTCTTTGCCAGCTGTCCCTCAGAGAAGGTAATTGTCATCAGCAAAAGGCTTCAGGGAAAAATAGCCCACGATTTAACGTACCGAATAATGGTGGAGGTGGGGGTGGGGGGGGAGGCATGGGGGGGGGGGGGGGGTGGAGAAAAACGCACACGATTGTTTCAGGTGCATCACTGTTATGCGCAAACATTTTCACGTTAATTTCATTACTACGGCCAGGCGAAACCTAAAATCCAGCGCTGTGCATTCCTCGGAGCGGCGTGCTTCGGCCTATCACCGAAAGAGTCCACCCTCAACCCTGGGCTGTTTAATACAGGCGAAAACGGCTGCTGCACAGAGAATGAAAGAGAAAGCGAGCGTCTCTCTAAAATGACCATTGAGGAAGCAGATTCACGTTTAATTTCCGGAGACATACATGATGCTCAACAGTTTTGTTTACTTGGATAACTTCGCCAAAGAGGTAAAGTAGAACAATTCGGGCAACGATTGTTGCCCGCCGCTTGGATTACCTGTCCAGAGCATCAGAAGCCAATGTGCCATGTTGACGCCTCTGACGTCTGACGGTAATAAGATGAAACAGACCGATAATGGACCTGAAGGTCCAATGCCTGTACATGGGTAATACATAACAGACATAGTTGTAATGGCCCTGGCATTAAGGTAATATGGGGCAGCTGTGCGCCAAATAAAAGTTATTAACATAACATAACATAACATATTAGCAATAAGTATCGCCAACACTACATCATTTATTATTGACATATTAGCTTGAAATATATTATGGATATCAAACCATTTTTCTCCAAACATCAGCTTAGGAGTTCTGAAACATTTTCAATTGTGATTTACATATATAAATTCATTTAAGCAAAAGCTTCTAATTTAGTCATCTGGGGTACACACAAAAGAGCAACCGAGGTACTCGTTAGAGAAGCCCGTTTTATACCTTACATTTCCATTTCCAACATTTCCCCTACCTGGATGTTCCTTCTACAATAAGTATTTGCATCATGTTTTAACGATATATGTATATATCTTGATTAGGTGCTTTTATTGCACAGAATACAGTGGTAAATACAATATTTCACAGGGACCTGTGAAATATGGATTTTATTGTCACGACAGCCCTCAAACCACTCTGCAGAGATTTACACCTGACAGGGCTACTAGAATTAAAAAGTCAGGTTACCATATGGAGAAAAAAAATTGCAAACTAAACACATTCTCTTTGTTTCAACCATTTGAGCTCGAAACATTTGTGAAATCTGCAAAATATGTGTCAAATACAGTAAATCCATACCAATACTGTAATTGCAGCAGCCACAAAATCTCATACATCAAACTGCTTTCACCGCTGTTTTAGCAACAATTTATGTAAGGAAAACAAAACCTAAACTTTCTAATTCCTGTTAGTAGCCAATGGTAACTATACTTTGAGGAAAGTGGCTTTCTCTGGTTAACTACCTCAAAATACACAAGTAATACAAAAAGTCAGTAACAGATAACATGTTACATCGTGCTAAGCTTGTACTGCCATTTCAGGGGTATTGTGACATTTACAAACCACTAAGCCTCGGGATTTAAAATGTTAACATGAAGCCCTTGGTGCAATACTGCAAGTTATTTATCATCTTCCTCCACAGGGATACCTCGGGCTCCCACCCAGCTCTGTATGCGGCCTAGATAGTTGTATACACTAATATGCATTTTTGCCCTTAACATCTAAGCAATCCTAAAGAAACACGTCGTATTTCGGGTCCAAACTGACAGGCCTTGCTTTATAGTTGACAGCACTTTGTATGGTGGGTTTTGAGTAAATATTTTTAAAAGGAAAGGGTAAGATACATATAAGCAAATGGAAATGACGTGGAATAAAAATACCAGAATTGCTGAATGGCGCCTATGTAATTTCCCTATACGTCTGCATTCGGAGGCATCGACATATCAACCAACGTCTTCAAGTGCTATCACCCCCCCCCCCCCTAAGACGGACCAAGTTTGATCGCCAGTGATTTTGTGTCTTTATTTTCCCAACATACATTTCATGCACTTCACTTCAAGATGTCTCGATAGAGCATAGCAGAGCCGAGCCTCTCCCAGCCGTGACCTAACCCTCTCCCCAACCAGAGGCCCAAATCTCCTCAAAAGAGCTCTACACTCACTTCGGTCCACAAAATAAGCTTCAAGATGTTCATGGTCCTCCTGCGGACCCTGGGAGGTAGCACTGGTAGCTGTAGCCCCCTGAAGCGCCTCTCAAACCCGGTTTCCACCAACCTCAATCCGCGGAAGACATGGCAATGAAGTCATAGAGGCACTCCCTCCGCCGAGGATCATAGAGATAGCCAGCGAGACGAGAAATAGGTGTAGCACGGAAGAGCACTCAGACAGCCATGTCGAAGCTGTGCCGCATACGGATTTCAGAAGGAATGATGCAAGACCGACAGGGGAAATAGGTTCAGAACCTTGTAGCGAAGCAACAGGAGTGGACCGCTTTAGCAAATCAGTGAAAATAAGAACTCCTTCATTAGACTAAAAATTAGCTCTTCAAACGTAGTCATTCTTTTTGATTTTGTAAAGGATAAAGTGGATTGATTAACGTGGTTATTTTACCGATACAGTATTGTTTTTAATACATATTGTGATATGCCGCATCACCACTGAAGATGGTTACTTCATGTACACGTAAATAAAGGGACTCGGCACCGGGAAGAGGCGAGCGCTGTGACCCTGCGAAGCCAGGAGGCCATTTTGAAACGCACCTGTTTACATTCGCTTTTGTTTATAACAGTGCGCATCCGCAAGTCACTTGTGAACTGTGACTTCAAATTAAATAATTCGATGATACTGGAAAATTTCATTTTTATTATCTGCAACGTTTTTAATTATGTCACGGTCAGAAAGACTAGAGTTTACACTTTTTTCCTCTTTACTCCCATAGTCAGCACCATTAATAAAAGTTAAAAAACAGGTCATTTTGGGATTCGAGGGCGTGTTTCTCGTGCTCTCCCCTTCCCATTGGCTGGAAGGTAAAATTCCAGCCAATGGGAAGAGGAGAGGGCGGGACTTATAAAAAGACCCAGAAACGCCACCGAATCGCGTCGTGATCGGGAAAGAGTGATTGACAACCAATCTCTTCCAATGGCTAGCCTCCATTTATGGAGCTAGCCAATGGAAGAGAGAGGCGGGACAAAGCCCCACACTGTACATAAAAAGATTTCGCCTGGGCAAGCACTGCTGCGCAGTGCTACGGCCAGACGAAACCTAAAACATGGCTGTTCCAGGGCTAGGCACACAGCAGGTTACTTGTGTCCTCAGCGCCAAGACACCGTTTTGTATTTGTGCGCTCTTATGAATCTCATTAACAGTGTCATTAAACACAGACCTGCCCCTGCATTTCGGTGCTTTGATTCACACAATCTTAAATGCCTAGTCAACTACTGGCCCGGAACATTTTTTTAAAGTAATATGTTCCGGCCTTGTGACCTCGTTTAAAACTATATTTGGTGTGATCCCTGCATTTTTTCATTTGATTTTTTTGAGTGTCTTTGGCGGTTTCCCTTTGCTCCTGGCTTTAGGAGCGGGCGTACTGCTGTTAATTTGTTTACTGCAAAATGGATGCACAGTCTGTGCCCCACGACGATCTGTCCCGGCTGCTCCACCTTCGTAACCGGATGCTAGAATACTATGGATCGCTGCCTCTGGCGACTCTGAGTGTGGCATATGGTTTATCTTTCAGGTTCTCATCCTTCACTTGTGTGCAGCCTGTTTTCCATTGCCTGGATTGCGGATTTCAATGGGCCCTGGACTTTTGTCACTGCAACACGGTGTCTCCTGACTTGGATTTTAGTCTACTAATGAGTCCCTTAGTTGCTCATGAACTAGATTGTTCTAGTGCCGGGATTACGGCCTGCGCAGCGGCTCATGGGGTTCTAGGCAATTGGAACATTTAGACTGCGGCCAATGACTTTCTGGCGAGCAGTTAACTTGAAGTAAGCCCGAGTTGTCCTCTGATGGTACTAGAGGCTCCGGCAGACGAGGAACATGTATGTTCTTTCACTTTACTTAATTGGATGGCTGAAATGTTCATGGATGATAACGACTTCCTATTGGAGGCAGTTGCAACGTATAGTGCTTATACACTATTGGATTGAAGTACAGATTTTATTTCTGCGTCATAAACACGTACTGAACTTGTGAATATTTTTTCTTTTATGTCTTCATTTTTCCTTATATGTTTAAGGTCCCTTTTTCACACCATGGCCACCCGTGATTGGTTTTACAGACTTGGTTAATTTAATTCGGATTTTTATTCCCAATTCTCAAGTTTGGCAACATTTCTGAACTTGGCTCTGTCTCATTCGGACTTGAACTCTGCGTTCGATGAAGCTTGCCCCGGCTATTGTGCGTTCCCCGAACAAGGGAGGGTGTAGTATGGTTTAGGGCCTCTTTTTGCGTGCATGTTATGTTAGCATGGCTTATTAGAAGTTCAAACGCCATTTTACCTTTTGCTGCTTTTTGCATACGACACTGCTTAGCTGTTTTTGCAAGTTCGCTTTCATGAAGGTCTATACATGAGAAAAGGTTTGTTTTTCGACATCTCTAGACATACATCCTGCCCCCAGTCTGTACAGTGAGTGCTGAGCCATCAAGGTTATCATAACATGTGAGCCTGTTTATCGTCATGTCCATGTAACACATTCTAGACGCAACATTTTGGCAGCTGCGAGCCAAGCAAGATTCTGGCGCCTTTATCATAGCACACTTGCCATAAATGCACACACTTGGAAGATTCCAGGGATGCAGAGACTTGCTGATCCATATGTAATTTACACTTACTGAGCGGAAAGGTAATGGGGTCCCCCAAAACAAACTCAAAAGACCTTCTATAGTTTGTAATATATAGTTCCTGTATAGGGAGGGTGTTAAAACTAGGCGCTATATCACCTGTTTGCGCTATCATTGTAATATGGTTCCTCCTTTTGTATTTTATGGAGTTGTAACCGCTCTGACCATATTATTTTTAATCATGTCTGCTTATGTTGGCTAAAATACTGCGCATGAGATCGTGTCGTAAAAATACAAATTTTAACCTTACTGTGTCTCTTTTTTACTCCTGTTGTAGACTGGTATGAGAGTATAACAAAAGAGTGTTCTCACTTCCCACCATTCCTGAGATGGTCCTAAGTCGCATGTTCTAGGTTGTCTAATCATTGGTTACTTTGCTATAGGACGAAGAGATAATGTGGCACTGATTGCTAGCTGGTTGGAGTTTCTAGGTACTGAGGTGAGTTTCTGGTACACCACAATTCACTAATGTCCTAGGTCTCTGTGCACAGTTCTGTGTATGAGCAGAAATCCTTGCAACACCTCCATAGTAGATAGCTGTAGGTCCAGTAATTCCGCAGCCCTACATATTAAGACAGCAAAGGATGCCGTTTCTTCAGTGGCAAGTCTAGGAGGAGAAAAGAGGAAAGTATCTGGAAAAGTATACAGTTCAGTAGCATCTTTTAATTCTCATACCAGTTCTTCTCCTCAAACTCTGGAACAAAATTATCCCCTTCAACAAAATGGTCATTGTCCAAATCAGTGCTAAAATACTGTGCAAAGTCTGGGATATACCACGTGGTAACAGTAAGGTATCAGAAGGGTTGCTGACTGACTGATCACCAGTGGGATCAGGAAAGCCATTGGTCGAATCCGGGAAGGATTCTGATCCGAGTCAGAAAGCATAATGGGCTGTGAATCCTCCTCCGGCATGGGTGGTGTCAGCACCAGCGTCAATGTGAAGGGAACCAGCAAAGCAGGCGGAGCAAGTACCGAAGTTGGCACAGGAGTCAGTGCTGAACCCAAAGAAGTTTCAAGAGGAACAGCCAATGGAGAGGCTGGACCTGCAGGCAGAAATCCAACCGGAGGCTCCTGTGAGTCCTGGGGGTCCAAAGGTGCACCACAGGGAACCAGTAAAGTTTTACAAATGCAAACGAATATGCTACTTACCAGTATGCATCTGTTCTTGGCATGTAGGGCTGCTGACATTCATATCTGTGCATAGATCGCCGCCTAGTGTTGGGTCCAGATGATCGCACATTGTTGTCCTGGAAGAGTCTTTGAAGTATCACAACATAGGTGGCTCCTCCCCTGGACTACAGTGCGCATGGGCATCTACTCCATCCTCAGATTGTTTTTTTCCGCCATTGGGTTCGGATGTATATTGGTTCACTCTAGTCGGAATAGATATAAAACTTTCTTAAGGCCAAAAGGCGTTTAGTTTTTTCGTCGGTATAGTCTTGCGTTCGGTGTCCGATTCTTCCAGCTCGGTTCAGAGCCGGATTCCAGAGAGCCGCGTGCTTTTGACGCTGAAGGCCCAGTCAACGCCACAGTCCTTATCGACGGACCATCATGGACCGGAGTCCATTCAAGAGATGTCCCGTGTGCAACTCCAAGTATCCCCACATCGACGTCCACCCGGTGTGCAACAAGTGTCTGTCGCCGGATCATGATGAAGCCAGCTGCATGGCTTGTTCAAGATTTCGGTCCAAGAAGACTCTTATGCATCGTCGCGCTGCGCGCCAGGAGGCCCAGCAGACTGCACTGGCGCCTGTGGACATATTCCATCCTCAGATTGTTTTTAGCCATTGTGGCCAAGATGAAGTGAAACTAAGTAAATGATGACCATGCTAGAAGTATGTGTGAATGCTGCAGCCGCTACAGGTGCCGGGGAGGAGGGCGGGCGATATGAATGTCAGCAGCCCTACATGCCAAAGAACAGATGCATACTGGTAAGTAGCATATTCTATTCGAGGCATGTGGGCTGCTGAATTCATATCTGTGCATAGAATACATAGCAGTCCCTCCATTAACGGCAGCCGCCCGTGCCAGCTGCAGCAGTTTGGAAAAGTGTTTTTAGAACAGCCTGCCCTACAGCTGCCTGCTGTTTGGAGTGCACATCAAGACAGTAATGTTTTGTAAATGTGTGCGTGGTAGACCATGTGGCTACTCTACATATGTCTTCCAAAGGAATATTTCCAAGGAAAGCGATGGAGGCCCCCAACTTGCGGGTGGAGTGGGCCCGTGGTGGAATGGTGAGAGTGTGCTTGGCTTTCTGATAGCAGATCTGAATACATTTAACGATCCACCTGGCTATACCAGCCTTGGAAATGGGGTTACCTTTGTGTTGTGACGCAAAGGCAACAAAGAGTTGTTTAGTCTTCCTAAAATCTTTGGTCCTATCAATGTAGTGCATTAGGGCCCTTTTGACGTCAAGTGTGTGGAGCATTCTCTCCGCAAGTGACTCTGGATTTTGGAAGAACACAGGTAGTTCTATAGTCTGGTTGATATGGAACTGAGACACTACCTTAGGAAGGAATTTAGGGTTAGTGCAAAGCACCACCCTGTTAGAATGAATCTGAATAAATAGCTCTTGGATAGTTAGTGCCTGGAGTTCACTAACTCGTCATAGCGACGTAATCGCTATAAGGAAAGCCACTTTCCATGTCAAGAACTGAATTTCGCAGGAATGCAGTGGCTCAAAAGGGGGACCCATCAGCCTGGTGAGGACCACATTGAGGTTCCGCTCTGGAGCTGGTGGCGTCCGCGGAGGAATGACTCATTTGAGTCCTTCCAGAAAAGCTTTAATGGCAGGCACCTTGAAAAGTGAGAGGTGCTGTCTGTTTTGGAGATAAGCAGCCATTGCGGATAAATGTATACGAATGGAAGCATAGGCCAGATTACGTTTGTACAGATGTAAGAGATAACAAATTATGTTTTGAATAGATGCATCCAGCGGGTTAATGTTGTGGTCTGCACAATAAATGACAAACCGCTTCCATTTCGCCGCATAGCATGCTCTTGTGGTGGGCTTCCTTGCCTCCCGGATGATGTCCATACAGTCAGGAGGTAAGTTGAGGTAGCCAAACTCTAAGACCTCAGGAGCCAGATCGCCAGGTTGAGCTGTTGCGGATCTGGATTCTGAATGTCGCCATGGCTCTGCGTCAAAAGCCTGGGTGTGAGGCGCAGCCGTTGATGCGGCACCACGGACAGTTCCAGAAACGTGGTGTACCATGGTTGGCGAGCCCACGTTGGAGCAACCAGGATGAGAGTCATTGAGTGCTGCTTCAGCTTGCATGCCACCAGCGGTATTAGAGGTGCTGGGGGAAAAGCGTACGCAAATTTGCCTGACCAGTTCATCCATATCGCATTGCCCTGCGACTGTGGGTGTGGAAACCTGGCGGCAAAGCTTCGGCATTTTGCGTTCTCCTTTGTGGCGAACAGGTCTATCTCTGGATGACCGCACCTTTGGAAGTACGGGTGGAGTACTGATGGATGTATCTCCCACTCGTGCATTTGGTGGCTGTACATGTTGAGCAGGTCCGCCATCCGATTGTCCTTGCCTGGGAGGTGTTCTGCCATGAGGAAGATGTTTCTATGAATGGCCCACTTCCACATGCTCTGAGCCAGATGAGACAACTGTGGAGAGTGTGTTCCTCCCCGTTTCTGAATGCAGTACATTGCCGCCATGTTGTCTGTCCGGATCAACACGACTTTGTTGCACAGATGTACTTTGAAGGCTTTCATTGCCATGAAGATAGCCATCAGTTCTAGAACATTGATGTGCATCTTCCTTTGCTGTGGTGTCCATAGTCCCTGCACAGTGTAGTGGAGTACATGAGCTCCCCATCCCTGGAGAGAAGCGTCCGTCGTCAGGATGATCTGTGGCACAGGCTCTTGGAACGGTCGTCCCTTGCAAAGGTTTTGTGGATTCCACCAATGCAGAGAGTTGTACGCCCGACCGCTCACCAACACTAGGTCTTTCAACTGTCCGTGAGCCTGAGTCCACTGACGTGCTAAGCACTCCTGAAGTGGACGCATATGTAGTCTCGCGTGCGGGACTATGGAGATGCAGGAGGCCATCAAGCCTATCAACTGCATGAACACTAGTGCTGGAAGCGAGTGTTGATGTCTGAATTTTTGTATCAGCGATTGAATGCTGCTGACCCTCACTGAATTCGGCTGTGCTGTGGCTGCCAGAGTGTTTATTGTCGCACCCAGATACTGCCGTATGTGGGCGGGCGGGTTGCAGGTGGGACTTTGGGTAATTCAGTAATTCAGTGAGAATCCCAGATCGTGAAGAAGGTGAATGGTGTGGGACATGTGGGCGGCACACTGCTGGGCCGACTTCGCCTGGATGAGGCAGTCGTCCAGATAAGGGTAGACGTGAATGTTTTGTCTCCTTAGGTGTGCTACTACCGTCGCCAGGCACTTTGTAAACACCCTGGGTGCCGGGGTGACCCCAAAGGGCAGAACCTTTAACTGGTAATGTTGGTTGTGGATGGTGAACCGTAGGTATTTTTTGTGTGACGGGTGTAGCGGAATATGAAATAAAATCCCCTTGACTGAGCAACGGTAGGACTTGCTGCAGGGTCAGCATGTGAAAGTGCTCCGACAGGATGTACTGATTGAGGGGTATGAGGTCCAGTATGGGTCTGAGGGACCCGTCCTTCTTTGGTATTAAGAAGTACAGGGAGTAAACCACTGTGCCTCTTTCTTGCACATGCACGAGCTCGATTGCCCCTTTTTGCAGCATGACGAGGACCTCCTGCTGCAATAAGTGCAAGTGCTCGGCGGACATAAGACGGTGTCTTGGGGGTATGTTGGGTGGAGTGGTCCAGACAATAACCGTACTGTATATGCTGTGTGACCCACCTGTCTGTGGTGATGGACTTCCAGACTGGCGGAAACCGTTGAAGTCTCCCCCCGACCGGTGTTGCATGATAGGGGGGCAGTGACAAGGCGTCACTGTTTGTTAGTGGCAGAGGATCTGGAGTTGTTGTTTCCACTACCTCTGCCTTTGGCGCTGTTTCCACGATATCCACCTCGACTTTGTTTGGTGTATGTGGTCTGCGTGTTGCCTTTATAGTACTGTGTGGTTTGGGAGAGCTGGCCTCTGGAAACACCTCTAGTGCTTGAGCGACGAAAAGAACCACCCCTGAACTGCTGGGACTGCAGAGCCCCCATGGACTTAGCAGTTTCAGTGTCCTTTTTGATCTTCTCCAAGGTGGTGTCCACCTCTGGGCCAAATAGATGATCGGGGTTAACTGTCTGATTAAGAATGGTGGTCTGTATCTCCGGCTTACATCCTGAGATTCTGAGCCAGGCATGTTGTCTCAGCATGACACTAGTGTTGATAGCTCTGGCCGCGGTGTCAGCCGCGTCCAGTGCACATTTAATAGAAGCATTGGATATCAGCTTCCCCTCTTGGATGAGCATCTCAGCTGCCACTTTGTATTCGTCTGGCAGGTGCTGCAACAGGGTCTCCAGTGTGTCATAGTGTGCCCTGTCATACCTTGCTAGAAGTGCTTGTGTATTTGAAATGCGCCAGATATTGGCCGCTTGAGCTGCCACCCTTTTCCCCGATGCCGCAAACACCTTAGATTCCTTATCTGGGGGAGGAGCATCACCCGTTGTTTGTGAGTTAGCCCTCTTCCGGGCATTAGAAACAACAAGAGAGTCCAGAGGCAACTGTCCCTTGATGTAAGTAGGGTCACTAGGTGCCGGTTTATACTTCTTCTCAATTCTAGGGTTTATCACCCTGGCTCTCGTAGGCTCTTTAAAGATCTCCCTAGCATGCTTCAAGACACTCTTCAACATAGGCAGAGTTTTGACAGTCCTCTCAGAGACGGAAAAGGTGTCCAAAAGAAAGTCCACTTCAATGGGGTCAGCATGGAGCTGGACGTCGTGATTTTTAGCTGCCCGTTCAATGAGGACATTAAACGCTGCTGAATCCTCTGTAGGCAACGTTTTCACAGCATACATTTGAGTGTCTGGGGTAGAGTGAGGATCACCTGGGTCAGCACCAGCTGCCCAGGGTTCATTGGTATCTTCTGGCTCAGTGTAGACAGGATAGCTGTACTCATCATCATCACCTTCCCCAGCGTCCACATTTGAATAGGTGGGTGAGACATCATGGCCATGTGGAGAAATTGGTTCCACAAGAACAGGAGTCGAAGTGGAATCCTTCTTTTTCTTCAGTGGAATTTTATAGGACTCCATTGGCTGTTCCGGGGCAATTTTCCGCTTATGAAGGGAAAGTCTGCCTGTTTAGGCATCGATAAAATGTTCTTGCTGTTTTTCCAACGAAGATTGTCGATGCTTTAAGGCCGGGACCACCGTCATCGACTTCGACACCGAGGACACCTTCTCGGGCACGTTGGTGACCATCCAAGGGATGAAAGCCTTTGGCGCCACTTTTGGCGGCAACGTGAAGTGAATGGGCGTCAACGCTTTCCGAGGTTGATCGACAGGCTTCGAAGGTGGAGGATCTTTTGGCCCGACACTTGAGGCCTTGTCCTTGATGCGCTTCAGGGAGTCCGCCAACAATGAACTTAGGAACTTAAGGAAATTAATAAAAAGTGATTCTCTGTATCGATGTGTTGGATCTCCAATTTTTAGAGAAGAGTTGCAACCCAATAACCCTGGAACCAGGGTAGAACAATTAGTAAAGGAACAAAAGGTCTCGATGAAGGGGAGGGGAAAGGGGTAGTGTAAACCTTAACTTCAATGGCAACATGTGAAAACACCATCAATGGATTGGCTTAGTCTGAGATTAAAGCAGAATATATTCAATATATTTCCTTAAGTATCATTCACAAAATATCTCATATTTTGTTCAACAAATAAATTGAGAATAGGGTGCTCAAAATAGTGATGTTAGCGCAGTGCAAATGAAAAAGGGGAGTATAAAAGTGTGCAAGTGCTATACAGAAAGCAAAAATATATAGGTGACTGATGAGGATAAACGGATGACGTACAAAACTCAGTGTAGGAGTGTTGTTATCTAAAATCAATTAAAAACAGTCCACTTAGATACTTGCTGATGTTTCAACTCCAACAGAAATTATTTGGACCAGGGTCATCGTAAGGACGAGAAAATTATGAAGCCCCTAGTGGTTGTGACAAGGATTAACACACTAGGATAATTTGATGTAATTGACATGATAACATACTCTTCTGAGTGTAACTCTAGATACAAAACACAATTTAATAATTCACTGTATATTGAGGAGAAACACCATCTGGGAGTTTATTAGTTTACCCAACAGACTAATTCAAAGGAGGATGGATGAAATCTCTCGACCTTCACAGAACCTTGCTTGATTTAGTTTAAGTATTCGACAATTGAATTTGCTCATAGTAGTTTCAATCAACTTGGCCTATGAATCTATGGATGAGTCTCAGTCAAGATAAAGCCAACCCTTCATGGGAGAAGCATTTATCCTATAGGTGTGCAAATGTCACTAGCTCTATAGGGAGAAACATCTAAAGGCTAAGGGAGTTACCCATCCACTAGTTACAAACACTGTCTTTGGATCTGTATGACATTTGTGGAAAAACACAGTCTGTATATCTATGTATCCAGTGTAGAAAATACATCAGTTCATCAGTGTATTTGCAACCCAACGCGCTCTGCTGACCCCAATTTAGGCTGCGAGTTGTTTTTTTTAATAATTTAGGATAACAGCACTCCTACACTAAGTGTTGTACATCATCCATTTATCCTCATCAGTCAAATGTATATATTTGATTTTTTATAGCACTTGCACACCTTTATACTCACCTATGTCACTTGCGCTACAACACTATTTTGAGCACTCTAGTCTAAATTTGTTTGTTGAACAGTAGATAAGATATTTTGTGAATGATACTTTAGAAAATGTATTGAATATTACTGCTGTTTTAATCTCAAACTAAAACAATCTATATGTGTTTTTTATATGTTGTCACAAAAGTTAAGGCTTACACTCCCCCTGTAGGGATCTCCAGGTTTTGACGTTCTTTGTTTTGTGCCAGAACACTCCAATGAGTAGCGGTGAGCTATACAAGTATCTTATTTACTCAATCATTCATTAACTCCTTCATTCTCTAGTGAAAACCAGGTCCGCAGGAGCAAGATGCCATAGGGATTTTCTCACTGGTGATGCCAGAGCACTGGAAGGATCGTGGAATCATCTAGTTATTGGAGGGTGGTGAACTAATGTTTTCTGCTAATCCCTTCTCACCACATTGTGGGCATCTGTAGTAATTTAGCCCCACGAGGGAGCCCCAAAGATTTTCCAGTCTCTTGGTACCAGGGCATGGGAGCCATATCGTTGGCACGGCAGAAGTAGTTCTGAGAAAGTCATCTCCACGATCTTAGCACTAGAGTATATATTTAAAAAAAATCTTTTAAAAAAAGCTGGGTCCAAGCCTATTAAATAGACTGCCACTGGAAATCAGTACGTTGATTTCAAGTGATTTATTTAGAGCTTCAGACCAATATAAAGCCTGTTTCATACAGCGACTAAGACCCAGGGAGATGAATAGGTCAATGACAAAACAATGTGGCCAAGTGTGAATGTAATAAATAAAATCAAGTTGGAAGGGTCCCAAAGTGGCAACTCAGCCATTTAACTACCTCTCATCCCTGTGTGCATAAAACTTAGGGAATTATTTCCGCAGCAAAAGCCCAGCCCCAAACTGATTCAAAACAGACGTTACAGTTTAAAGGTCTGTCATTCTATATGACTGCTGAGTTGATGATCATTAAACATAGGCATCACAAATTAAATACTCTATTGGTACCACAACAATCATTGCTCACCTCACTCAGAATGTGAGCTCAGTCGACTTCTTAAATTAACAATTATATTCAAAAAATATTAAACTGCAGTTTTGATAATGTTCTATACCCCTGCATTCTACTCCTCGCTATAAAATAGCATATTAGACAACAGTTACCTTTTGCTCAGTTCCTCAATTCGTCTGCGAAGTTGATCATCGTCTCTTTCTAATCGTTTCAGCTCAGAGCGGTGGCGGTTATAAAAAACCTAAAAAGAAAGTGAACGGTGAATAATAGAGTGAAGAAGTGAACAGTGAAATAAAGTGTACCTGCAGAGCAAAATAAAAGATGGTTCAAAGTGCTGAAAACAAAATGCTAATGAAAAATCAATTAGCTGAGAACAAGTCCCATTACTGACGTAAAGTATAAATCTGACTGAAAACCACATATTGACATATCACAAAAGCAGTGACGAGGAGAGTTAAAACATACACTTTTTCTTCAATCTTAGCAGTATCGAAGGTCACTACTGCATTTTTTGAGGGGGGAAAAGCACAAACGAGCATATGTATTAAGTTGGCTCTGTATATGGTATGCCACTAGGTGGTTATACCTTGCACAGAGTCCAGAGATTACCCCAGAAGTGTTTAGGGCTCAATGCAAACCAAAGATGGTCTATTAGTGGTAGTGTGGTTGATCAGCCTTAGGTCTAGTGCAGAAGAGTAAGACATTTATTGCACACACAACCAATAATTGACACACGACCCAAAAAGGAGATTCACACCAATTTTATAAAAATAAGCTTTGTTTGTGTTTTATTTCAAGACCAAGATCTTCACGATAATTTAAGAAATGTTTAAAATAAAAATACTTTTCAGTTTCAAAAGTCGTCGCTTAGTGCAATTTTCAGAGAGTTCAATGTTATCTTATAGAGGAAAACAATAATGCGGTTAAATCGGAAAGTACACAACTTACAGCTCCAGTCTTTAGGACCAAAGGTCAGCAAGGGACAAGGGTCAGGTGAGTACCAAAACTGCACCACCAGCGGTACAGGGGAGGCCGGGTGCAGACGTTAAAATCGGAGTTCGGCCATTGCGTTTCAATGAAGACCGGGAGAGCTCGAAGTCACTCTGTTTGCAGGTAAGTAGATCGGTTGTAGGGGCGAGGCTTTGGGGTTCTGAACAAGCACAGGAAGTGGCACAAAGCAGCACCAAACATACACCACCAGCGGCACAGGGGCAGCCGGGTGAAGGGTGCAGATTCAGCGTCGGGCACCCAATGCTTTTCTATGCAGAACTTGCTTTGGACAAACATGCTGCAGGCATCACAACGGAAGTTGCAGGAGGAAGACCAACGGCAGCACAGGCAATAAGAGATATAGGGGGTCTTATGGGCACAGTTGATTCAGCTCACCAAGGCCCTTGGGCTTTGGATGCAAGAGTTCCTTTAGAAGACAGATTCTTCTTACCGGAGTCGGTAGCGGTCAGAGGGGACCTCTCGATTCAGGCTGCAGGTGTAGTCTTAGAGTCCAGGAGGGGTTAGCCAATGCTAGTCTTGAGGTCAGGATTGCTATAAGAGTGGGCAGGACTCATGGATCCGGAGGAGACCGGGGTCCTTTGTGTTGGTTTCTTGGGGACAGAATGGCTGTACTCCGGAATTCTAGTCTTTGTCAAAGTTCACAGAGTCTTCCTCAGGTTTCTGGAAGTCGCTTGCTGCAGACAGGAATTGTCTTCTCGCAGGGCCTTTGAAGCTGGAGACAGGCAGGTAGGGCTGGGGCCAAGTCAGTAGTCATCTTCAGGTTGCGCTACACAGAGTCTTCTTCGTCTTTCTTAGGTCGCCAATAACTAACTACAAGGTCTGAGAGAGCCTCCTAAATACTAGATCTGGGGGACGTTTTAAGGGATTAACGAGTAGGGCCAATGGGCACCAACACCCTCTATTATGCCACCCTCCAGCGGGAGGGGGCTTATTCCTAGCCCCGATTGGAAGAGTGCCCTCATCTACAAAATGGATTGGACTGAAAAGTGTGCTCAACTTTGCTTCCTCCACCTGAGGGGTTTTCCTGCCGGTTTTCCTAGCCTAAGTGGGGGTGTAAACCGAGGTATGACATCTGCTGCTAGTAGCAGAGGCTGGGAGTCGCATTTCAAAGGTGGCAGGCCTTTGAAGCTTTCCCTTCAAACACTGGGCCCATCCTGGGGGAGGAGGTATGACACCTCCGTCCAGGATGTGCATTGTTTCTAATCCCAGAGAGAAGAGGCTCTCTACCCAAGGGTCCAGAAACATGTGTGTGTGTGGCATGCTGCCTAAAGCCAGTCAGGGTCCACACCAGGGTCTGTAGGTTTTCAGGGGCCACCTCTGAGTACATGGTTCAATAAATCTCACACTGGTATCAGTGTGGATTTATTACAAGAAGTTGTCGGGTACCAAACACTCCTGGTTTCAGTGAAGCCATCATGGTATTGGGGAACTCAAGTTGACGAGTCTCCAGTCCATTTACTCAGTATGGCTTCCCTGGCACTTACAATATTTAACAATTAACAAGTATCCTAGGGGCATAACTACTCATGCAGATAGGCCTGTGGTATAGAGAACCCTGCCTTAGGGCTGTAAGGCCAGCTAGAGGGGTGACTTACCTACACCTTCAGGCATTGCTGTAACACCCAGGAAGTGTGCCATGTCGACTTCGTTTTGTCTGAACCAGGCACTGCATGCTGCTATGGCAGTCACATTGGCCTAAGTGAGGGGACCCTATGGGAGCCTATTTAGACCCAATGCTCTAGGTACCCATGTACCTTTTACTATGAACTTACAGGGGGCCTGAAGGACCAACTGTCGATCAATTGTAGGGAAAGAACACTGGGAACCTGGACAGCAAGGACCCAGAACTCTACAGTCAAAGTTGCATCAAAAGCCATGTGGGGTTTGGGGTACTGAACAAGAACCCCATTTTCTCACAGCATTTCAGCCTGATGACATCAGACTGATGAATCTCAAAAGGGAATAAATATAATTGTGAAAATCTGTGACGAAGCTCTTGACAATTTTAGGGATCAAACTTCAAGCTTGGTAGAAAAGGAGGGAAAAAACAACAACAATAAATTGGTAATTCCTTAAAGATTAAGCACTATAACAACATTTTTCCAAGTCAAGATTTGTCAATAGAATAAAGGTGTTGACTCCCTTTTATGCTTGCCACAATCTATCTAGAAAGAGGAAGCACAGAAGTATGCCAGGTCCGAGAGCCTAAAAACAGTGCAGACAAAAACTGGTGAAGAGAATTGTTGTTGAAAGCTTTTATTCGATATGCAAGATATCTTGAAAGCATACATACAAGTAACACATTTTTAAAACAGTAATATGCATGTCAACATTTAAGTACTAAGACAGATAAAAATGGGAATGACCCAATAAATTAACTAAAAGTGGATTAAATTGAAACTGACAGTCTCTTGCAGCGAATCAACCATGAATGTTTTAAAAATTTAGAAACACCACAGACTATTAAAGGGGCGGTATCAGTCAATAAGATACGTAGTGCAACCAAGTGCCTACGTGTTCCCAGGCGTTTAAAAAGAGGTTTAAGCCAATGCCTCCTAGGTTTAGTATAGTCCGGGCACTCAAAAAATATATGTGCTAGCGTTTCTGGCCTAGATGGACAAAAGGCACAGAAGGGGGATCGATGAGCACCATTCCATTTTGATACAAAGGCCCCGATCGGAAGCGTGCCTACCCTGAGTTTAAAATACATGGCCCTATCGGCTGGCAAGGTGATTAAATCCAGGAAGGGTTCAAAAACAGCCACATCCTTTAATTCCAAAAATGATGCAGTCAGATTACAATGGTGTTGGTTCCTGATGAATTTGCCAGAGACCCAGTCCCAATAAAGTTTTTTGAGGACCGCCTTCGGTGGAGCAGATTTTGAAGACCAGCAGTCCCCCAGGCCCAACTCCCCCAAAAGATTTTTAGTGTCATTCAGCCACTGGATCTTGGCCCAACCTCCCATGTTCATTACCTCTGTCAGGCCGTCGGCATAGGACTTCAGCTCCGGGACCCTCCATATGCGGGACCAAAGAAGCAGTGGTCGAAGGCGAGCCTGGTCTTTGATACTCTTACAGCCAATGTCCAGGAGCACAGGGATTGTCGGGGTACTCGAGGAAAGGCCTAGGAGATCTTTCAAAAATTTATTTTCAGCCTTAGATAGGGACTCCAGGTTGCAGTGGCCCCACAACTCTGCCCCATACAAAGCTGATGTTACGCCTCTGGCCTTATAGATCTCAATTGCAGGACTCACCACTTGCCTTGGTGATGCTCGAAATTCCCTAAGCAGAGCACCTCCTACCTTTTTGTGGTTACATACCATTTTATCAATATGGGCGGACCAGTTCATGTTGTCCGTTATGCGAAGCCCTAGGTAGTCAAATTCGGAGACTTTCTCCAAGGGGACGGTGTTCAAAACAGGGGGGCTTCCTAATTTCCTTGGGGGGTGCAAAATCAAATATTTGGTTTTGTCAACGTTGATAACCAGACCTCTGGATACACAAAAGTCCTGGAAGCGAGTCAATAGCTTCTGTAGGCCCTGGGGAGTTTTTGAAATAAGCAAAGTATCATCTGCGAACAGCAGAGTAGGGATCTTTACTCCCCCTAGACAGGGTGCGTCCGCTGGTTCTTGCTGGAGATGCTCAACCACACCATTAACGTACAACGAAAAGAGTGTAGGAGCTAGCACGCAACCCTGTCTGACTCCCCTACAGACCGGTATCCTGTCCGTTAATTCCCCATTATTCCCCCATCGGACCTGGGCATAATTACTGGTGTGGAGTTTAATAAGTAGGGATAGAATGTATTGGGGTAGCCCCAATCCGTGCAGCACCCTCCAAAGTTCCTCCCTAGGGACCAGGTCAAAGGCAGTCTTCAGGTCAATGAAGGCCAGATAAAGACTGCCCTTGCCTAGTTCCACGATTTTCCAATTTAGGAGTGCTAATCTGAAGACCTGCTCAATGGTCCCCGTTCCTGAGCGGAACCCAGCCTGGAAGTCAGATAGCACTCTATTTTCCTCCACCCAGTTGAGGATCCTTCCCAAAATTACCTTTACTGCCACGTTTTGCGTGGAATCGATCAGGCTTATTGGCCTATAGTTCCCTGGGATATTTCTACAACCCTTTTTATAAATGGGGACAACCACCGCCCCTCTCCATGAATCCGGTACAGGGCCACCCTTCAAGATGTCGTTTAGGAGGGCAGCGATTACTATGCCCCAGTCAGATGGATATGCACGCAGGAGGTCACCCGGAAGCCCATCCGGTCCTGCTGCTTTCTGTGGTGCCACCCACTTTATAACCTCCTCTACCTCCCTACCTGTAAACAGATCAAAAGTGACTTCCCCTAACAAGACGGGGGCGGGGCGGGGGCTGGGTTATTTAAGGGGCCTTCTACAGGAGCATAAAGGGGCCCAAAGTGTTTCGACCAGTTCTGGGGAGGGATGTTACATGTCCTCAGAGTGTCATCGGGTCTGTTGCGGGCACCTACCAGATTCCAAAACCCGCTTGCGTCCTTGCTTTTACTGGCGGCCAATAGATCCGCCCAGAATTTTTCATCCCAGTCCTTCTTCGCAATTTGGAGGGTCCTAGGATAAACCTTTCTAGCCTCTCTGATCTTAATTTGAGATTTAGATTTGACTGCCTCCACCAGTCTAGTTTTTGTCACCCTACATGTGTGGGTATACCATCCCTTAGTTCTTACCTGTCTATCTTTGCTCCCTCGTCTACTTGGTGGAGCAGTGAACAAGTTAATTAGGGCCTTGGTAAGCGTACAGAAAACCCCACAAGCCATCCCCATCCCTCCCGTCGTGGTCCCCAGATTACATTGTGCTTGGGCTAACAGTTGCGTTATTACTGCAACCTTCTCCTCCGAGAGGATCAGTTTTGTCCACTTTATTCTCCTCCCACACAATGCTACTTGCGACTCACCCAATTCCGCTAAGGAGGAGGGGACCAAGCTTCCCCTACCGGCTAGCCACCAAAAGTCTAAGGTGAGGGAGAGCAAGTTGTGATCACTCTCTACTGAGGGGACCACAACCATGTCCTTCACCGAGTTCCACAAGCACACATCAAGCAAGATGTAGTCAATTCTTGATATGTGATTGGGCCTATTATAGGTATGGGCCCCCCCTTATCTGACTCTGGCCTCCCATTAAGAGCCCTCAGTTAAACTCCATACTGATGGTGTACACCTGCAGGGCCACCTCAGTCAACCTCTTTATGGGGGCTATTTCTAGAGCGGGAATTCCCCTCCTAGCGTCCTCCTCGTCCTGGTCCAGGGAGACATCTGAGCCTAAGGGCTCGAATGTACAATTAATGTAACCGGCATCCAGAGTGCAAGCCTTATATGGGGTTGATCTTAAAAGACCCTCCAGAAGGGCAATTGTAGGGAACTGCCTCCCCCCCTTGGTGCCTCGTGCATAAATGTTATAGATATTTAGAATGGCACGACCCCTGGAGTCCTTCAAGGTAATATTTAGGAGGTCCGGACAACCAGTCTGATGCTCCACTATCCTACAATTCAATGAGGCAGCAACCCAGATAAGGAGGCCGCCAGAGGGGCGTCCCCTCCCTGATTCTGAGCAAACTGCTGGGATAGAGAAGGCAGAGTAACCCGCCCTATAAATGGGATCCATGCTCCATGTCTCCTGAAAAATGCATATGGAGTGCTCGTCCACCAATGCATTCCAGTCGGGCAATGTCAACTTCCTTGTAATTCCTGCTACGTTCCAGCTGAGAACCTTAAACACTGGGTCCGTCACAGCTGGGACGCTACCGGACACAAGGTCGTGACAAGGGGACACCTCCTGTAAGTCCACCGGTGGTCCAGTTGTGTCTAAGGTCTCAATCATTCCCGGTGCATCTAATAATGTAAAATGGATTTCAGTAGGGGGCGGGGATAAGGGCTGCACCATGGGAGGGGGCAAAAACTCTCTCAACTCCCCTACCATCGTCCCACCTCCACCCTCGAGTCAGTGTCCCCTGGAGCCCCAGATCATCTCCGGCCATCCGGCTTGGGGAAAGAAGAGGGGCACCACAGAATGTCGCGGGACTCCCCAAGGGCCCACGCAGGTTTCCCCATTAACAGGCCTAAGAGGATTGCCAGCAGGCCTAGGGTAGAAATAAGTCAAATCCACTGCTCTGACACCAGGACCATCCACCTCATGTTTTTGGCCACAGATTATCTCTGCCACTCTGCTATCCTGGAAATTAATAATAATACAGTCACCCTCCAACCGCTTTTTGCCCTGGCCCACCCAGCCAACCCTTCGAACACCAAGAACGAATCCATCCATACCTATTGGGAGTGGTTTGTTTGCTTTTAACCAATGGAGACACTTGTTTTTTAGACCCTGATGCGTCTCAGGCTGATTTTTCTTCAATGGTGGGACATTAACAAGGACTACTACATAGGGATGGCAATCAGGGGGGAGGTTAACCGGGGGAATCCGAGTGGTAACCTTTGGGGGAACTAATACGGCAGCATTAGGTGCCAAGTTGGAACTAGGAACCTTAGCTGACGATGCTGTCCCAGCCCCCTTGGTGTTAGCATTCGGCTGAGCAGTTTGACTACTCTTGACCAACCCCACGGCAGCCGGTGTTTTTGTTTGAGATGGTTTATTGGACTGGTTTTTAGAGACCATAGGGGGCTTTGGTTTTGTGTGAGTATTACAAGGGGCAGGGCCTGGCTTAGGAGGGGGAGTGAAGAGTATTAGAAAGGAGTGTCAATACCATAGGGAGAGAGGATGTATGTGAATAGGCAAAACAATTATTTGCTACGAAAGCCGTTTCCCATGTTGGATTTGTCAACTGAGTTTGACATTCACAATGAAGAGTGAACGGAAATGAGTCTGGGGGAAAGTTTCACAAGTATCAGATTTCTGTCCAGATTACATTTAGATTTTTTGTAGAGATAAAGCATCTCAAAGCATTTAAAGAGCACTCTTGTTTCTCAGTAGATCAAGTCAGGAAATGTACTAGTCCACTGCATTCTAGCATTCAGATTAACAAAAATAAATTATACTATGTCAAATTCACCTGCATCACTGATTTAAAAAAATATATATATTTTTAAAGCAATTGCCATTATGGAGAAACTATACTAGTTTAATGTATTGCAATTGTGCAACAGTTTTTGTATTACTTTCAAGAGTACATTTCATTAGGCACACCTGAATCAAAGTGGTGTGTGTGTGTGTGTGTGTGTGTGCGCGTGTGCGTTTGTGCGTGTGTGCGCCTAGCCCTACACATGGTAGATTGGTTAACTGAAAAGGCAGGTCTTCAGCTTCTTGAGGAATTGAAGAAGGGAGGAGGAAGCTCTGATGTGGAGAGGGAGGTCATTCCACGCTTTGGAAGCGGTGTAAGAACGCTCGTCCTCCTCATCTGGTTCTATATATGCGTGGGATGAGAGTAGGAGTCCAGCGGAGTGGAGGCGTCAGGATGGTTGGTTGAAGGAGATGTGACTGTTCAGGTAGGTGGGTCTGGCTTGTGGAGTGCCCTGAATGTGTGTGTGAGGAGTTTGAATTGAGCAAGTTTATGTGTTAGAAGTCAGTGCAGTTCCCTGAGGTGTGGTTAATGAGAGTACTGTGTGGGAGGTTGAGGAGACTGGCTGCTGGGTTGTGGATGGTCTGTAGTCTTCTAGTGAATTGCTTTGTGATACAGGCATAAATGGTTGTTCCCATTGTTCAGCTTGCTGGTGCTCATGGCGTATTTCTATTCTTTGCAGAATAGATTAGTAAAATCATCATTGCGTTCATTTTTATTGTTTTGACTATCCAATAATGTCTTTCACGAGTGAGGGACCATAATAAATAAAAATGAACTGTGATTTAAAAGTTACCATTAAGTACATTTATGACGTTGGGCATGCTACTTAAAAGCAATGAAAGAACAAGTTACTTACCTTCGGTAACGCTTTTTCTGGTGGATACAGTATCTGCCTGTGGATTCCTCACCTTGTGAATATCCCCCTGCGTCCGCAACGTTCGGAAAATTCTTTCGTAGCACGCCGGCGTGGACGACGTCATAGGAGCACGGCATCGCGCGCGACTCAGACTGACGCCACTGACTACTTATTAGGCCTCGTCGGCGTGATGACATCAGTTCTGCCCTTTTTCCGTGCCTTCGAGGCACCCGGACGGACCAATGACAATAGATATATACATATACAATGTACACAGTACATAATAACCAAAATGACATACATAGTGTGTACACAATGTATGAAAAACACAATATATATACAAATATATATATCATATACATATAAATACATTTCAATAATGTCAAACTCGGGTATAGAAAAGTGGACATAGGCAGATACTGTATCCACCAGAAAAAGCGTTACCAAAGGTAAAGGTAAGTAACTTGTTCTTCTGATGGATACATCTGCCAGTGGATTCCTCAACTTGTGAATAGAGTCCCACAGCAGTCCCCAATCCCGGAGGAGGGTATCCACTGTCCTATACCAGAAAATCCTGGAGGACAGAACGCGCAAAGTGACCGTCCCTCCTCACTTCTGAATCTAAGCAGTAATGCTTCGCGAAAGTGTGGAGGGAAGCCCAAGTCGCTGCTCTACAAATGTCCTCTACAGGTACACCCCTAGACAAAGCAGATGTAGAAGACTTTGCTCTAGTGGAATGAGCTCTTGTATCCTCTGGAGGGTCCTTACCCGCCAGGGAGTAGCAGATCTTGATGCATAGTATAATCCATCTTGAAAGTGTGCACTTGTGCACAGCTCTTCTTTTTCTGCAGCCAGCAAATCCAACAAAGAGCTGGTCATCCACTCGATAGTCACTTGTCCTATCAAGATAAAAGCTCACCGCCCTCTTAGGGTCCAGGCGGTGAAGTCTCTCCTCCTCCTTGGAAGGGTGAGGGGGAGAATAGAAGGTAGGTAGGGTAATGGACTGCCCTAGATAGAAGGGAGTTACCACCTTAGGCAGAAAAACAGCCCTGGTCCTAAGAACCATTCGTTCAGCATGAATGGTCAAGAATGGGGGCTTTGAACTAAGAGCTTGTAGCTCACTTACCCTCCTTGCCGAGGTAATTGCAACCAGGAAGACCGTCTTAAAAGATAAAAGTCTCATGGGACACTTGTGCAAAGGTTCGAAAGGAGAAACCATCAGAAATGTAAGCACAAGATTTAAGTCCCATTGAGGCACAATAAAGGGAGTAGGAGGAAATTTATTTGTAAGACCCTTTAAAAACCTTAGTGCCACAGGAGATTTAAATAAAGACGGCTGATCCGGCAGGCAGAGAAATGTCGACCAGGCCGAAAGCTAACCTTTAACTGTAGCTACAGCTAACCCTTGCTGAGCCAGGAAAAGAGCAAAATGAAGTATGTCAGATAAACGAGCCCTCTGCGCCGGGGTCGGAGACGCCGGCGACTCTGCGGAAGGCCCTGCACGAGGCAGGGGTCCCATGCACATCTCAGGAGGTGGAGGAGGGGCCAAAGAAGCCTGCAGAGCCGCAGTATAGGCTGTCATTTGGGCCCTAGCTGCCCCAACGTCAGGGAACGGCTGGTAGGGTGGCGACAGGCAAGGGCTTACATCCCGAGGGGAACCTGAGCCCTCCGCCGCACGAGGACAGGGCCTCGGAGACAAGCTGCAGGACCTGGCGAGCGATGCCATTGGGGCCGTGGTGAAGGGCGATGCCGCAGTAGGAATCGGCGACTCCTGACTTCCGAGGTAGGGGACGGACGCTGGGACGACACCGAACTGGACAAGCGGGCCGACAGCAATTTAATCCAGCGCTTCTGCCAGGACTTCGGTTTGAGGTGCTGACAAGCGTCGCAGTCCGTAGAGTCATGGTGCTCGCCCAAATACCACATACTGATAGGGTGAGGGTCCGTCACCGACATCTGACGTGCACAAGAAGTACACGTCTTATGCACGTCAGTGTGCGACGGACCCTCACCCTGTGACGTGTGCGAATACCTTCGCACACGTCAGTGTGCGAAGGTATTCGCACACTGTTCCTCAACACAAAGTGTGAAAAGAAGGCCTAAAAACAGGTCAGGGACACGATCCAAATCCGTGTTGCACGCAGAAAAGAGAAAAAACTGACGTTGGCGCGCTGGGGTGGAGCTTATGTGACCTTGCTGAAGTCACGCCCGCAGACGACGTCAGGACGGAGTCACGTGGTATCACCCCCCGGCTCGCAGAGATGCTGAGGCATAGAACATTTTCCAGATCCAGTCTTACGCCTGGCGATATTTCTACGTTAATGAATCTGCGGCTAGTAGTCTATCATATATGAAGAATTGCAACAACAACAGGTACGCGGGGAGACGGGTGGGTGCATGTGAATCTATAGCCAAGAACAGATGCTTACTCTATAAATAGCATTATCCCTTCGAGGCAGCTGTGCTGTAGATACACATGCTTTGCATAGACTACAAAGCTGTATACTCCCAAAGCGGTGGCTAACCTGTAGATGTTGCAGTTGTTTGAAATAGTGTTTTAAGTACTGCTTGGCCTACATTAGCTTGTTGATGTGCTAACACATCTATACAATAGTGTTTGGTAAATGTGTAGTGTAGACCATGTAGCTGCTTTACATATGTCAGCTAGAGGAATGTAACCTTAAAAGCACCAGAAAACCCTATTTTGTGGAATGCGCTCTAGGGGGTATGGATAAAGTTCTTTCAGCTTTAGCGTAGCATGTTTGAACGCATTTAACAATCCATCTTGCAATACAAGATTTAGAATTGGGATTGCCTTTGTGAGGTGGAGCAAATGCAACAAACAATTATTTTGCGAAAGTCTTTTGTCCTATCTATGTAGTACAATAAAGCTCTTTTTACATCAAACGTGGGAAGAGGGCGTTCTGCTACAGAATCAGGTTAACACAATTAAACTCAACCGATTGGTTTATATGAAAAGCAGGAACCACTTTTGGGAGGAATTTAGGGTTGGTGCGGAGAACCACCCTGTCTTTGTGTAGCTGAAAGAAGGGTTCTGCCAAGGTTAATGTCTGTAGCTCACAAACTCTCCTTAATGATGTGATTGCGATGAGGAAAGCAACTTTCCATGAGAGAAACTGCAAAGGGCACTTGTGCAATGGTTCAAAGGGTGGACCCTTGAGCCTTGTAAGGACAATGTTGAGATTCTATACTGGGCAGGAGGAATCCTTGGTGGTATTACTTGTTTGAAAGCTTTGATTACTGGAACTCTGATGAGTGACAAAGGTTACCTGTTCTGCAAATACGCAGCTACCAACAGATGCAAACGAATAGATGTATAAGCTAGTCCAGTTTGCTGTAAGTGTAATATTTAACAGATATTGTTTTGCATAGATGCATCTATAGGATTGAATGTGTTGGTATTACAGTAGACATAAAGTATTTTTCACTTAGCTACGCAGCAAGCTCAAGTGGTAGGCTTTCTTGCTTCTTTTAGAATATTCATACAGTCTGTTGGTAGAATTTAATAACCAACCTCTACGACTTCAGGAGCCAGATCGCTAAGTTCAGTTCTTTGAGATTTGGATGTCTGATTTATCAATGGTTCTTTGTGAGGAGCCTGGGGGTGAGGTGCAGCTTTTGTTGTGGAACTAGTGACAGCTCTAGCAGGGTGGTGTACCATGGTTGACGGGCCCATGTGGTAGCTACTAGAATTAGTGTGAGTGATGTTTGCCTGAGCTTCCGAACCAGACATGGAATGAGTGAGAGAGGTCGAAATGAGTAGGCAAATATCACTAACCAGTTCATTCATGGGGAACTGCCCTTTGAAAGTGGGTGAGGGAACTTGGAGCCAAAGCTTGGGCATTGTGTGTTGTCGGCTGTGGCAAACACGTCTATTTGTGGGAATCCCCATTGTTGAAAGTATGGAAGGAAAACATGGGGATGAAGTTCCCACTTGTGAATTTGTGGTCTCCTTCTGCTGAGGAGGTCGACAATCTGATTGTTTACTCCTGGGATGAGCTGTGCCAGAAGATAACTTGTGAGATGAATTGCCTACCTCTAAATGGTCTGAGCAAGTTGTGACAGTTGGAGAGAGTGCGTCCCTCCCTGCTTTTCACATAATACATTGCTGTAATGTTGTCTGGTTTTGCCTACTAGGTGAGTTTGAAAAGCTTTGAGCACTAGAAAAACTGCTAGAAGGTCTAGATAGCTTATGTGGAAACTTCAGTGTTTGTTGCACCACAGGCCTTGTATTGTGTAATCTTAGAGATGGGCACCCCAACCTGTCATTTGCGTCTGCTGTGAGCACGATCTGTGGAATACGGTAGATGAAAGGCCCTCCTTTTGATCAGTTTTGTGGGTTTCACCACTGCAGAGAGCAATGGGTACAGCTGTCTACCAACACTAGATCTGTTAATTGACCCCAAGACTGATTACACTGACGTGCCAAGCACTCGTGTAGGGGACGCATATTAAGTGTTGCATGGGGTACAGTTGCGATGCAAGATGCCATCATTCCCAGCATTTGCATGAACACTCTTAGTTGGACTGAAACTGTAGTATCACAGACTGAATGTTGTGAAATCTGGCTACACTGGGAGAAGATAGCGCTTTGACTGTGTCTAGAGTGGCGCCTGGGTAAGATTGAATCTGCGAAGGATTCAGGTGAGATGTTTGTGCATTGACCGTAAAGCCCTGTTGATGAAGTAGATCTATTGTCATTTGAGTATGCAGACAGTTTTGGTAAATGCTCGCTTTATTGAGCCAGTTGTCTAGATTGGGGAAGACGTGAATATGCTGTCTCCTGAGATGAGTCGCGACAACTGCCAGACATTTGGTAAATACTCTGGGCACTGTAGTCACTCCAAAGGGAAGTACTTTGATTTGGTAAAGATTGCCTGCCATCACAAATCTGAGGTATTTGCGATGAGCTGGGTGAATTGGAGCATGAAAATATGCATCTTTTAAGTATAGAGTAGACATAAAATCTGCCTTCTGAAAAAGTGGAAGTACCTGTTGAAGGGAACCATCTTTTTTGGGAATCAGAAAATAGAGAGTAAACCCCTGAACCTTTGTACTGTACTGGAACCGGTTCTATAGCTCCTTTAAGTAAAAGAGAATGTACTTCCTATTAGAGCAATTGCAGGTGTTCTGGAGGCAATTTGTGAGAGCAAGGTGGAATGTTTGAAGGATTGCCGGTAAGCTCCAGGCAATAACCATGTTGGATAATTCCAATCACCCATTTGTCTGCTGTTACAGATTGCCAAATGGGGAGCAAATGGAGAAGTCTTCTCCCGACAGGTGTGGTATAGTCGGGGGTCAAGCGTGGGTAAGTCACTGCTTATTAGGGGAAGGGGAGCTACGGGTTGTGTTGCCCTTACCCCTACCTTTAGAGTTGTTCCCTCTATACCCTCCTTGAAAAACCTTTGTAAGTGGAGGTATTCTGATCTGAGGATGTGGTTTTGGACCTCGGTCAGTTAAAGGAACGACAAAAGTAGCCTCTGTTTAAAGGAAATTGGGGTGTTCCCATGGATTTGGCCACTACAGTGTCCTTGTCCATTTTTTCTAATGCCTGATCGACATCACGACCAAAAAGATGTTTCTTATCAAATGGTGTGTTTAGAATGAACTGTTGGACATCAGGCTTAAACCTGGAGATCCTTAACCAAGCATGTCTCCTAAGCAAAATGCTAGTGTTGACCTCTCTGGCTGCAGTACCAGCAGCATCTGGAGCACACCTTATGGAAGAATTGGAAATTAACTTTCCCCCATTTACCAAATCTTGGCTTTTGCTTTATGCTCATCTGGGAGATATTGAAGCAATTGCTCAGTTTCATTCCAATGAGCCCTGTCATACCTGGCTAAAAGGCCCTTCATATTTGCAATGCACAAGTGATTGACAGCATGAGCAGCTAAGCGCTTGCCAGAGCGTCTATTAACTTGGAATCTTTATCTGGTGGAGGAGCGTCCCGTGATGTTTTGGAATTAGCCCTCTTACGAGCATTGGACATTACAAGCTAATCTAGTGGCAACTGGCCCTTGAAAAATACTGGATCTGTTGGGGAGGCCTTATAATTCTTGCCAACTTTAGGAGTCAAGATGCGTGCATGCTCTGGGCCTTTAAAAATTGAATCAGCGTGTCTCATCATGCCCATAAGCAAGTGTTTGTGAAGACCTATGTGTGGATCCTTAAGTTTCGAACAAAAAATCCTTCTCTAATGATTTTTTGTGTAGTGCCACCCAATGATATTGTGCAGGCCTGGCAAGGAGTTCTTGGTAGGATACATTGTCATCTGGAGGAGATGGCTTGGCAGGGTAAAGGTCTGGGTCATTATCTGATGGAGGATCAACTGTTAAATTTGACCATGGATCTACTTGTAAATATGTACCCTCATAATCAATATAATCGCCATCATGGTGACATTGTGGAGAATCCGTAGGTAATATTTGCAAAGGATTTGAAGGTGGAGAGTGGGGTGGTGGAGGAGATGGTGGTGGTGGATGAAAAGGGCTAGTAGCAACAGACTTCTTTTTTAAAGGCATCTTACAATGAGTGTCCTCTTCAGGAAGCTTGTGTTTCTGAGGTAATTTAGTATGAATATGACCAGTTTCAGGGTCAATATACAGTCTCTTTTGCTTAGGACCCATTTTCGGCGAACAATGTCTAAATTCAGATCCAAAGGGACATCTTTCTGTGTCAGCGCCGGTGTGGGCTGGCCTTTCAGTGCAGAAGATTTAAGCTCCGAAGGCTGGTTTACTTTCGGCGTGGAGGGTTTCGGTTCCGAGAAAGATTTCTGTTTCGAACTGGAGGGCTTCGTCTCCAAAAAGGATTTTCTCCGACTCGGTATCAAGCCAGAAGGCTTGACTTGGGAGCTGGGCCTGGAGGCAGGGCACTGGAAACGTCGTCTTGGTGCTGACCTTGTCCGGAAGGCAGAGGTGGTGCCGAAGCCTTGTGTTTTTTGTGGGTGATTTGGAGGGGCAAGTGGTCTTCTGTACTCATGTCACCTTGTCCTTGTAACTGTTCTTTGGCATCGAGGTTTATCTCAAGCTCCGAATCGGAGTCCTGCATGGAGAAGGCTTCTTCCTCCTCTGCCGCTGATGCACTAACATCTTCTTAACCAGAGTCTTCATCAAAGATGTCCGGCGTGTCTTCGATCCCGATGATCGCGAAGAGTTTTCTTGGATCGAAACGATCTGCAAGCGTTGCAGTATTCTTCCTTGTGCTCCGGAGACAAGCACAAGTTACACACTTTGTGTGAGTCAGTGCGCGGATACTTTGCATGGCACTTAGGGCAGAATTTGAACGGTGTCCGTTCCGTCGACGGAGAGCTGACAACGCATAGCCCAAAGGCCGCCCATGAATCTTTCTGATCGAAAATGAGATTCCGTTGACCGAAACAATACACGGAAAAGTGGGAAACGCGTACGAAACAATACCCTCAAGGGTAGCAAGGATTGCTCATTGAGGGGAACCCGAAGAACGGTTTCGAACCAGAGCGCAGTAATACACATCCGAACACGAAAGCGGAAAAAAACAATCTAACAATGGAGTTGATGACCATGCGGGCTATCACCGAAAGGAGGAGTCACCTCACCTCATGACTAGGAAAGACTTCTTCGAAGAAAAACAACTTGCAAACATCCGGACCCAATACTAGATGGCAGGAGAATTTTTTTGAGTTATTCGCCCCCGGTTGTTGAGTCACCTGTTCGATTATCTGACATTTTAGTTGAGCTATCTGATGGCGTTGCTCATTCCAGTGAGTGGCTAGTGGAGAAGTCAAATTACCAGTCCGTATTCTACTTTTATGTTCAGAAAGCATCGTTTTCATTTTTCTCTCTGTTTTGCCCACGTATAGAAGTCCACAAGGCCATTAAATAGTGTATAGCTCATGTTCTGAATCACAAGTAGTATGATTCTGCAATTTGATCTTGCTTCCTGTTCGTGGATGTAGAAGAATCTCCCCTAAGATAGCATTATTGCAATGTATGCAATTCCAAAATTTAAATGTACCGGGTTTTAAAGTTGTTTTCTCAGTATTTGTTCTATCCTTGTTAGAAAGGATTTCTTTCAGATTTTGAGCTCTAGTGTACGCAAATAGTGGTTTATTTTTGAATAATTGTTGAAAATCCTCTTCAGCTTCCAGCAATTCCCAGCGTTTCATGATAATCGGTTTAATGTCTCTCGATACTGTAGAATATTTTCAAACGAACACAGTTTTTTTTTTTTGTAATCTTTTTGTTTTTTCCAGTAGTTTATGTCTAGGTATTGATCTCGCTTTTTCCATTTTACTTTGTACAAGAATTTCAGGATATCCTCTGTCTAGATAGTTTTGTTTCTGTTGTAAACAAGTCTCTTCACAGGATTTGGAATCAGATGAGATGCAGCTGATTCGAAGAAATTGTGATAATGGTAAGTTATTCACAAGAGATGGAGGATGAAAACTACTATACAGTAGAGCATTATTTTTATCTGTGGGGTTTTTTAAAACTCTAGTATGTATTGCACCAGCTTTAAGTTCGATCTGAACATCCAGAAAAGGTAATGACTTCTTGTCAATGTTGTGCGTAAATTGGATTCTTGGATCAATAAGATTCAGAGAACGTATATGATTTAGAAGTGTGACTTCCGAGCCTTTCCAAATTAAAAATATGTCATCTATATATCTCCGAAAGAAAATCAGACCTTCTCTCCATGTTTTGTCAGATAAATGTAAATGTAAATGTGTTTGTATTTATAAAGCGCCTTCTACCCAGAGGTCTCGTAGCGCTGTATTCATACCGCTGTGGAGCCCTTCCTGGCTTTCCTGTGAGATTTCCACTCCCGGGCACCCCCAAGGTGAAGCCAGGCATCCAAGGGCTGCTGGGGCAGTTGTGGAGATTAAGCAAGCTATTGCCCAGAGTCACAGAGTGGGACCCATGATTAGATTAGGCACCGAGGTGAGAATTATCAGGTCCGGGGAGATTGAGTTCATGAGCCACCAAGGCGGGAATTGAACCCTGGTCCCGGGCCAGACCTCTGCATCAGGGTCTGCCACTCAAACCCTTGAGCCACGCTTCTCCACAGATAAGATGAAATCATTTTCAAACTTGGCCATGAATGTATTAGCGTAAGCAGGCGCTCCTGGAAATCCCATGCATGTACCGTTCAGCTGAATACAAATATTTTCTTTGCATGAAAAGTAACTGTTTTGTAAACAGAATTCAAGAAGTTGAAGAATGAAGCATTTTGGTGCATCATAGTTCACTTGATTTAACAGTGCCCATTCAACTGCTTCCAGACCACTGGAATGTGGAATGGAGGTGTACAATGCAACCACATCAATTGTGCAAAGAATCCACTCCTCAGAGACTGGTTCATTGATATTATTTAAGCTCCTTAAGAAATCTGTGGTATCCTCAATGTACGTCACCCATTGCTGGACAAGTGGTTGTAAGCAATGATCTATAAATCTCCCCGGATTGCAAAGTATGTGTAACTACAGCACAAGCTGGCAATAACAGCACAAGAGCGACAGTGTTAATTGCCATGCAACTGCACTAGACTGCATAGGAGAGCCGATAACCCAAATCGAGTGGACTGGTACACATTGCGAAGGAAATATATAATTGACCCACTAACCATTACTTTAACAATGTAAAGCTAGGATGCTGCTAGGATGTCCATCCTTAGTCTGCTGTTCATTTCCAGTTGGAGGAATAAGAAGTATCTTTAATTGCAAAGCAGCCGTACCTAGGAGTGCCACCATCTAAGGAGCTTACAAATCCAGCAAAGTGTTAACTCACCTCTGCTTCATTGAATGCCTTCTTCCTTGTTTGAACATCTGCTTTCGTAGAAATTAAAAGTGGTTTCAGTTCTTGTGCTTCTTCACTTATCTTCTCCAACTGGCTCTGAATAGCCCTGAATTTGTCTTCTGCTTCATTTACTTTGCACTAAATAAAAATACATTGATTAAAAGTACAGATTAGAAAGAAGTTAACTTAAATGGAATATTACATTGAAGAATAAACATATAATACTTAAAAACACTACTTAGGAAAACTAACATATTTGGTGGACACCCATTAAATATTAAAGCCTTTGCTGCTGTTGCTTATCTTCTCCCAATGCTGAGCCCCTTTTTAGGTCTCACCTATGCAAAGCGCATGCACTGCTAGGGAGACCTTTAGCCGTCGTTCTGCTCTTTTTCGAAGCACAAACTCGTGCTTGTGGGGGCATCCACCAGCAGGGGGCGTACCGCCTGCACGAGTATGTGCTTAGAAAAAGAGCAGACTGCGCGTGCACTCCCTCCCTGACGTCCCTTCATTGCTTTCACCGGGCATTCATCCCCATTGTGCGAGTGCCAGCTGCCTGCCTTTCTATTATGAGTGATTTATTGCTTTCCCCGAGCTCTCAGCTCTGTCGTGTGCGTGCCTGCCTGTCCCTCCCTCTCACTGCTCTCCCCAGGCTCCCAGTCCAGTTGTGTGCGCACTTGCTGCCTGCCTTTTATTCTGAATGATTCACTGCTTTCACCAGACTCTCCGCCCTGTTGTCTGTGTGGGTGCTGCCTGCTTATCCTCCTTCTCACTGCTTTCTCCAGTCTCTCTGCTGCATTGAGTGTGAGCCTGCTGCCTGCCTGTCTCTTCTTCTTATGGCTTTCCTTGGGCTCTCAGCCCCACTTCGAGGGTGCCTGCTACCTACCTGTCACTCCATCTCACTGCTTTCCGTGGGCTCTCAGCTGGTCGTGTGCATGCCTGCTGCCTGCCTATACCTCCTTCTCACTGCTTTCCCTGTCCTCTCAATCCCTTTGCGTGTATGAATGCTGTCTGCCTTTCTGTTATGAATGATTCACTGCTTTCCCCAGGCTCTCAGCCTCATCCTGTGTGTGCCAGCTGTTTACCTGTCCCTCCTTCTCACTGCTTTCCCCAGGCTCTAAACCCTGTTGTGTGCGTGCCTGCTGCCTACCTGTCCCTCCTACCCTCTGCTTTACCCGGGGTCTCAGCCCCGTTGGGTGCTTGCCTGCTGCCTGCCTGTCCCTACTCACTGATTTCCCCAGGTCTCAGCCCCATTGTGTACGTGCCTACTGCCTGCACCTCATTCTCACTGCTTTCCCTGTGCTCTCAATCCCTTTGCGTGTGTGAATGCTGCCTGCCTTTCTGTTATGAATGATTATCTGCTTTGCCCAGGCTCTCAGTCCCGTCATGTGCATGCCTGCTGCCTGACGTCTGCGTTTGTGTTATGAATGATTCACTGCTGTCCCCAGGCGCTAAGTCAAGTTGTGTGTGTGCCTGCTGCATGCCTGCCCCTCCTTACCACTGCATTCGCTGGGCTCTCAGCCCAGTCGTATGCATGCCTGCCTTTCTGTTATGAATGATTAACTGCTTTCCCAAGTCACTGAGCCCCGTTGTGTTTGTGTCTGATGGCTGCCTGTCCCACCTTCTCACTGCTCCCCCGGTGATCTCAGCCTAGTCATGTGCATGCATGCCGCCTGCCTGTCCCTCCTTCTTGCCAATTTCCCCAGGCTCTCAGCCTCGTTGTGTGCATGCCTGATATTTGCCTGTCCCTCCTTCTCGCCACTTTCCCCAGGCTCCTAGCCCCCGTCGTGTGGGTGCCTGCTGCTTTCCTGCCTTTCCTTTTCACTGCATCCCTGGGCTCTCAGCCCTGTGGTGTGTGGGTATGTCTGCTGCTTGCCTGAAGCCGAGTTCAACTAGCATTTGCAATGCAATAGGCCTCGCATTTACACAAGTTTGAGCAATTGAGATTGCAAATAATGCCTTTTATTTTTGTTTTCAAAACATAAATAAAAGGCAGTGTCATTTACAATGCCAATAGCTTAAACTTGCGTAAATGCAAGACCTATTGCATTGCAAATGCTTGTTGATATTTGGGGTACTTCATGTTTATACCTTCATAACTTTTTTTCACATAAGAAATCCACACCAAATGTACGACTCCCCTACCAAACATCCTGGGGATTATATAGATATTAAGTGTTTGTGCATTTCTCTGGACATCACCGAGAAAAATATAGCCAAAATGTAGCTAAAGGTGTAAGGATTCTAAGGTGAGGGTATGGGTCAATGTCAGGGTGGGCTGCCCCATCCTTTTTTATTTTTGGTGTAATTTTGGAAACCCCTGTTGTCTAGTGGCTTTTCCGGCACCCTCAGGTTAAACTGGAGCATAAACAACATATTGCCCACTTTGTGGTGGCCACATAGCCCATTGCCAGGGTGAGCTACCCACAACCTATTCTATAAAAAAAATAAGCCACTGGTATCTAGTGGGCTTCTCCCCTTCCCCCAAACACCTCAACCTACCGCCCAGGTGGGGGTTGAAATAAGATCTCCCCCCATCCCTTGTGGTGAAGACATGGCCCTTTGACTGGGTGGGCCGTCCTCACTCCTACCCCTTTGCATGAACTTGGCCAAAGATTCCCTAGTGTCTAGTGGGCTTTCTGTCCGTGACAGAAAGCCTGACAGTGCTGAGGGTTGGGGAGCAAACGAGCAAAGACCCATGACCGGATTTGGAATAAACCTTTAAGTCTAATATTTATTCAAATTGCCCTCCTCATTGTCAACTCAAAATATATGGTCCTACACAGGATCAGACTCCGCAAATCATCCTTCTTAGGAATGGACATAGTATTTTTATCTCTCTAGTTCAAGACTGGAAATTCTTCTAAAGTGCATTTAACAATTAAAGGCACCTACCTCCTCCAAAAGGAGGGGAGGATAGCCCCTATTGGGTCTATCTTTTTTGGGCGGATGGAGAAGGATGCAGTTGTTCAAACTTGAAGCAGTAATTCAACAACTGTTGAGTGTGCTCACTCACCTGAAGTTATTTTCAGCCCTTAGTGTTGAAAAAACCTAACTTATCCCTTGATGGATGTTGTGGAGTAGAGGGCTGGGGAAAAGAAAGGAGTCACTATTTTAACACAGATGATCCTCTATCTATCTTGAGACGGTCTGGCTGTGGATCTTGAAATACCTCAAAAGGTCACCTTGTTGTACTGTGCACATTGTTTAAATTATTGTTGTGCCTGCCAGAATGTCCAGTGCACCTGAAGAAGGTATTTACCTTTGGTAACACTCTTTCTGGTGGATACTCTTGTCTAACTACAGATACCTCACCTATAGAATACCTCCAGATAACAGATTGAATCTGAATATTTTGCCAGCCGTTACTCCCAAGCACTCCTAGATGGTGCAGGGTCATCTGTGGTGACCTTGGAGAGTCCCAGAAGTGACGGAGAGGACCCACATATAGGCGCCCTCCCCTCCTACACACTGACCTACATTTCTTCATCTAATTTCTCTACAGTACCCTCAGACACGGATTAGTCCTAACATATTGTCGATGACTGTGTTCCTATATCTAAATTGAGACCGTTAAAGAATGTGCTGATAAACACTCCACAGAAAGGGAAGACAGGAGGGTGGTGAGGACTCTGCAGTTAAACAGAGTATCCATCAGAAAGAGAATTACTGAAGGTAAATAACTTGTTTATCCGATGGAAACTTCTTATCACAATTTCCCCACCTTTAAAACAAACACCCAGGAAGTACCTTGCGAAAGGTTAAGGAACTGAGTGGACCAAAAGCAACAACTC
The DNA here is from genome assembly GCF_964263255.1 of Lissotriton vulgaris. Classification (NCBI taxonomy): domain Eukaryota; kingdom Metazoa; phylum Chordata; class Amphibia; order Caudata; family Salamandridae; genus Lissotriton; species Lissotriton vulgaris. The sequence continues at coordinate 271,448,108 of NC_141694.1, read as the reverse complement.
CTGCAAAATAGTCATCTTTTTGGGCCTGGTTGACTAGGCAGTAGAGATTAATGAACATATGCGATGATGCACATGTCAAAGATTTCCTAAACAAACCTCCTCCACCCCCCACCCTCACCTGCACTGTTTTCAAAGCTTCTGCCATGGGGGAAAGGGCCCACAGGCCTGCAAGGGGTTCTTTGTTGGCCATCGCAAAAAGAAGACCAAGGCTTTATCATTTTTGGTACTGTAGTAATCCAAGAAGAGCTGGTTGTTCACACAGTGTTCTCTTGCGCGATCAATATAAAAGCTCAAGGTTGTTTTTGGACGAGGCATCTCCTCTTTTGAGAGATTCTAGGAGAAAAAAAGGCTACACTACACTAACAGGTGCATAGAAGTGATAGCGATTAAAAAGAGTATTTTGACTCTTTAAAGCCATAAGAAGCAATAATGCATCAGTTCAAATGGCCAGAGTGAGGTTCCAATACAGCATGAAGGGTTCTGGAAGAACATTGCGACTTAGACCCCCTCAGGAAATGTATAACTGGTGATTTGTAAGAGATCTCTAATCTGATAAATAAATAAAGGACAAAAGGGCTAGCATATAGCCAACTGCAAGGCTTTGTTGAGACAGTGGCAAAAAGAAAACCACATCTGAAATAACGGGTCTCACACCAAGCCACAAATTTGTCCTCACATCCAAAATAAATAAATGTTATTGAAGGATGTCCAGGTGCAATTAGGTAAGTGTTATGTTATGTTACTGGGCACTTGTAAAACGCGCAGCTACTCCCAGGCGTGTCCTGGCGCTGAGAGACGAGAATCAGTGGCAGAGTGATGCCAGCACACATATCTGCTGCTTATTGTGAAATAAGCCAGGTTTTTAAGCCACGTCTAAAGCTGAGAAGATCCTCAGCCTGGCGTAAAGATTGAGGCAGGCTGTTCCAGAGTCGAGAGGCTGCCAACTAAAAGGAACGGCCACCTGACGGGAACAAGAAAACATCGGAACAATCGAGAGCTGCTGTGTGGACAACCTCAGATTTCTAGATGGAGCATACCGCTGTATACGGTGCCTCAAGAATGAGGCCCCCGTATTGTGAAAGGCCTTATAGGCCAATATCAGGGCTTTATAAGGTGTCCTCTTACGCATTGAAAGCCAGTGTAGAGACTTCAGATGAGGGGTAGTGTGCGTCCTGAGGCTGACCATAAGTATGGTTCTTGCCGCAGCATTTTGCACCACCAGTAATCGACTCAGAAGAGAGTCCTAAATACAGAACATTTATTTATTTATTTTATTTATTTATTTATTTATTAAGAAGCTTATAGAGCGCACAGCTACCCCCAAAGGGGGTAGCTGTGCGCACACATAATCGAGGCGGGAGACAATCAGTGCTTGGACCACTGTTTTCCTATGTGGGACTGGGAGAAGTGGAAGAAACATCTGCAGCATTTTCAGTAGGCCAAAGCATGTGCCAGCCACTGATTGGACCTGAGACTTCATGGACAAGTCTGAGTCCAATTTCGCCGCAAGATTTTTAACAGTGGTAGCTAAATTAACAGGGGGGAAGACATATTCTGTGGCCACCAATTGTGCCATTCCTCACCCGGGTTGGGTCCAAAAAAAATGATTTCTGACTTTCCAGAATTACACAACAGTTGGTTCTGTTTAAACCAGATGAACACCTTAGAAGCAGGTGTTTATCATGGTTCCATTCAACGGCATATCTTTTTTGCAGGTGAACAGTAGCTTCGTATCATCGGCGTAAGATATCATTTTAGAACTGTATTGTTCCGCCAGAAGTGCCATGGGTGCCATAAACACATTAAACATGGTAGGGCTCAGGATACATCCTTGTGGGACACCAACATTCAATGGGGAAATAGGGGCCGAAAAAGGGAGGTGGGGGGCTGACAGTTTGCTGGCGGCTTTTCAAGTAAGTAGTAAACCACCAATGCCACAGCCCTGAAGTCTGTGCAAAAGAAGAGCATGGGGCACGGTGTCGAAAGCCGCAGAAAGGTCTAATAATATTAGTACGGCCTTGCCTCCACTATCAAGGGTAGTCTTGATGGACTCAAACTTCGAGTACGGCCATTTCTGAACTGTAGTTGGCTCTGAACCCACCTCTGCAATAGATGCTAGCATTTTCGCGAGACAGGGGTCAGAGGGGGAGCCTTCTTTCAGTGTTTTCAGTATTTTTAGGGAGTCTGCCAACATTATGGGGGGAAATTGCAGGAGGGTGCCCCTAGCGTTGGAAAAAACAGGGGTGGACCCGACTGACCTACCCTCCACAAAAGCGGGGAGATCCCCAAGTGAGGAATGAATGGTGGTAGTTTTTTTATAGAAGTATTGCGCAATCAGATTTGTCCATTCGTTTGTAGGGGTAAAAAGGCCGCTAATGGCACTGGGGGAGGAGAAATATTTGGCAATTTTGAACAGTTCCTTGCTACTGATCCCAGCTTGGTCGATTTTAGAGGATAGAAAGCTCTCTTTTTCCTCGCAGACTTTGGTGTAGTGAGCTTTTAGAGCCAGTTCATATACCATTTTATCCAAGTGATTACATTCTTCCTCCAGAATCCCTTAAGGCGTTTGCAAATGCTTCTGCTTTTCCTGAGAGCCTCCGAGAGCCAAGGGGCAGAGGCTCTACCTCTTGTAGCCACTCTGGTCTTAAGGGGGGAATGTTCATTCACACGTACCTCTAGCCAATATTCTAGAGAGCGTACGTCGCTCTCTTAGTGCCCACTAAAGGAGATAGGGTGTTTTTCAAGTACTCTGGTTAATGCCTCAGGAGCCAGCTGATAGAAAGGCCTGGAACTTAGGGCACGTGTTTTGAATGAGATTGAGACTGCGCTGATTCTTTGCGTAATCTAAAAGAAAGTAGGAAGTGGTCAGACCAGATAATGGGAGAAGGAGGGTCCATTTCAATCCTGTCCGTTGAGAAAATTTGATCAAGGATGTGGCCCTTTTCATGTGTAGGGGAAAAAAGCATGAGGAGTCAGATTAAGGATGTTTAGGGATTCATATAGTTTTAGGGACTCTGGGTCAGTGATTTTATCCATGTGGATGGTAAAGTCCCCGAGTACTAGGCATTGCTTGTGTTTTGCGGCCATAGGCGCAATAGCATTGCTTAAGGACTCCAAGAACCAGCCGGCTGGCACTGGTGGGCGGTAAATTACAACACCAGCAATTGACTGGTGGGCAGATACTGATAACAGAAAGCCAAGACTCTCCGCTGCTTCTAGCTCAATTGTAGGGATATGCAAGACAAGGAGCTTCTACAGATAACGGCCACTCCCCCACCCCGACCTCTTGGCCTATCCTTCCTAATTATAAGGTGGTCATAGATTTGAAATTCATGCTTCTTCATGGAGCGTGTGTTCAGGAGTATTACTTTTAGGACATTCACACTTCCAGAATCTTGACCTGGGGGTCGGGTTTGGCCTAGGTCAGTGACCTCAGTGTGCATCCTACATCAGTGGGAGGAGGGGGGGGAGGGGGTGGTAGGGGAATGCCACCCACTTGCAGTCTATAAAACGAAGGTCATTAGTGTCATGAGCAAGAGAAAAGTGGGAGCGGCAGCTCACACACTTGCCTATTGCCAGTAGACTGTTTCTGCTGTAAGATAGGCGATGCTCTCCAGGGTGCAGGTTCCCAGGTGTGTGAGCAGCAAGGTGTAGGGGGTGATTATACTTGGGAGCAGGACCCCTCCTTGTTTCTTATACAGGAAAACGTCCTGAAAAGGTAGCCAGAGAGGACGACAAGTACTCAGACCTGAAATCTCTAGATACTATACCCTCCTGGCCACGTCGCACAAGTTACATACCTTCGGTAACGATTTATCTGTAAGAAACAGTAGTTAGTGTTAGATTCCTTACCTTAGAATATCCCCAGGCGTCAGGCTGGATGCGGAAAGGTTTCGTCAGCAGTACCCTTGCGTGTCGGTAGGCGTCGTCTGCGGCTCAGCGTCCGGCGTCGTGATAGCCGGGATGACGGAGTACTTAGACACCGCCCTAGCGCGCTGACGTCAGTTCTGTACATAGCTTTCCGCGCCAGGAACGCAAAGCCATGACAGAAACTGACACTGGTGCCACGAAACTAGGGCCCTCAAAGGGTCGGTTTGCAGAACGGGGAGGATGGGTGTGGCAGTAAGGAATCCAACACCAAGTACTGTTTCTTACAGATATAGAGTTACAGAAGGTAAGTAACTTGTGCAGCTGAAAGAAACAGGTTAGTGTTAGATTCCTTACCTTAGAATAGATGCCCCAGCAATACCAACCCCGGTGGTGGGTCTGCGAACCAAAATCACACCAGAAAGTCCTGAGGAACGGAACGGCCGAAAAAGCAATCTTTCCGGACTTGGCTGTCCAGGCAGTAGTGCCTAGTAACGTGTGCAGCGAGGCCCACATAGCTGCCTGATAGATGTCCTGCAAGGGGACTCCCCGACCCAGGGCAGTAGTAGCCGCCGTGGCCAGAGTGGAATGAGCACGCAGTCCCACAGGAGGCTCCTTTTTCGCCAAAGAATAACAGACCTTGATGCACAACACGACCAACAGAGAGATGGTCCGCTTGTGCACCGCTCGTCCCTTCTTAGTGCCCACGTAACCAACGAAGAGCTGGTCGTCCACCCGGAACTGGCGTGTGCGGTCTAGATAGAAGGAGAGTGCATGTATTGGGTCCAGATGGTGGAGCCTTCCTTCCCCTTTCGAGGGATGCGGAGACGGAAAGAAGGTGGGCAAGGTGATAGCCTGCCCGATATGAAAGGCTGTGACTACCTTGGGCAGGAAAGAAGGACGAGTCCTCAGAACAACTTTGTCCAAATGGACAGAGAGGAAAGGAGGCTTAGAAGGTAGAGCCTGGAGCTCACTCACTCTCCTGGCAGAGGTGATGGCAACCAGGAATGCAGTTGTAAGAGTCAGAAGAAGAAGAGGACAGTTATGAAGTGGCTCAAAGGGAGCACACATCAGATAAGTCAGTACAAGGTTCATGTCCCACTGAAGCATCACAAAGTGAACAGGAGGTAACAGGTGTGTGATGCCTTTCAAGAATCTATTTACAACAGGGGATTTGAAAAGAGAAGGCTGATCAGGAAGCCTTAAGAAGGCTGAAATGGCCGAGAGGTAGCCTTTGATAGTGCCCAGAGCAGAGCCCTGCGGGGCAAGAGAAAGAAGAAAGAGGACACCCTCTGAAAGGGGGGCAGAGAGAGGATCCACAGCCTTTGCTGTGCACCATGCCACAATTATGTTCCACCTGCAGGCGTATACCGATTTTGTGGAGGGACGCCTGTCTGCCAGAATCCCATCACAGACTACAGGAGGCAAGTCAAATGGCCTCAACTGTTGCCACTCAATCTTCACGCATGTAGGTGGATACTGGACAGGTTCGGGTAGAGGACCATCCCCTGCTGCTGTGACAGAGACTGACATGCTGAGTAGCTCAGGATACCAGTATCTTCGTGCCCAGTCCGGAGCCACAAGGATGACTTGGGCCCGGTCTCACCTGATCTTCTTCAGCACTCTGGGCAGAAGTGGTATAGGCAGAAAGGCATACAACAGACCGCAGCTCCACTCGCGGCGAAAAGAGTTTCCGAGCGAGTGCCGCCTTGGAAATTCCAACGCGCAGAACGGATGATATTGCGCATTCTCTTCGGTGGTCAATAGATCTACCCAAGTCTCTCCCCCACTGCTGAAAGAGACCTTGCGCCTCGTCAGAGTTCAGACGCCATTCGTGATCCATCATGCACCGGCGGCTGAGTTTGTCTGCCCTGGCGTTAAAGGAACCTGCCAGGTGTTGAACCACCAGGGTGACGCCCTGGTGTTCCAGCCATGTCCAGAGGCCCAGAGCCTCCTGACAAAGTGTCCACGACCCCACTCCGCCTTGTTTGTTGCAGTACCACATGGCGGTGGTGTTGTCCGTGAATACCTGCCCTACACTTCCCCTGACAGAGGGAAGGAATGCCTTCAGTGCAAGACGGATTGCTGGCAGCTCCAGAAAGTTGATATGGAGCCCGAGACTCCGCCGGAGACCAGAGGCCTCTGATCTACGCCTCTCCCATGTGGCCCCCCATCCCAGGAGGGACGCATCAGTCACTACTACGTGCTCCGGCTGCTGTAGGGAGAGGGATCTGCCACTGATCCAATCGCAGTCCGTGAGCCATCACTGCAACTGACTCGCAGTGCCCTTCGAGATCAGGACATGGTCGGACAGGTTGCCCTGATACTGTGCCCACTGAAACTTCATGTCCCGCTGCAGAGCCCGCATCCGCCACCTGGCGTGATGCACCAGAAGGATGCAGGAGGCCATCAGCCCCAGGAGCCACAGCGTCAACTTGACTGAAACTCGGGATAAATGCGGAAAGATCGGAATCAGACCCTGAATATCCCGATCCCGCTGAGTGAGGGGCGATAAACCCGATACTGCGCCGAGTCCAGAATTGCTCTGATGAAAAGGAGCTTCTGAGAGGGGCACAGGTGCGACTTCAGCACGTTGATTGAGAACCCCAGCGAGTGCAGGAGGTCGGCCGTAGTCTGGAGGTGGGAAACAACTGTTTGGGGCGAGCCGCCTTCAACAACCAGTAGTCGAGATAGGGGAAGACTGAAACCCCTGATCTGCGCAGATGAGCTGCGACCACCGCCATCCCTTTCGTGAACACCTGAGGGGCGCTGGTAAGGCCGAAGGGGAGCACGGTAAACTGAAAGTGCTTGTGGCCTACCGTGAACCGCAGGTTGCGCCGGTGGGCCAGCAGGGCGGGAATGTGGAAATATGCGTCCTGCAAGTCCAACGCTACCATCCAGTCTCCGGGGTCTATTCAGCTAGGACCTGAGCTAAAGTCAGCATCTTGAACTTCTCCTTCCGGAGGAAGCTGTTGACGCTCCAGAGGTCCAAGTTACGGCTTAGGCCTCCTCTGCCCTTCTTGGGTACCAGAAAGTAGTGGGAGTAGCAACCACGTCCTACTTCTGGTCCAGGAACACACTAGATGACCCCCTTGGCCACGAGGGCCATAACTTCCTCCTGCAGAAGATTCAAAGGGTCGCCCGACATGCGGTGGCATTGCGGTGGCATGGCTGGAGGGATAGCCTCGAAGGGGAGGGAGTAGCCCCTTCAGACAATTTGCAGCACTCACCTGCCTGACGTGATGGAGCGCCAGTGGAGGAGGTGATGGCGGACCCTGCCCCCCACTGGCAGATGCTGCGGGAGCGGATGTGGACTGACCTTGCCGTTGTCCCCCGGGACCGCCACGGCGGTTACCACATCTGCGCTAAGGCTGGTTCTGAAGCCTGTGGCTGGCAGGACGAGTGGGCGTGCCCCTTCCTTGGCCACAAAAGGGGCGAAAAGCAGAAGTTTGCTGGCGCTGGCCCGACAGGCTCAAGAACTTGGCCGTAGCCCTGGAGTCCTTGAAACGCTCAAGCCAAAGAAGCGACTGCCATCGAAGGGCATTTCCATGAGCGTGGCATGGACATCGCCCGAGAAATTGGCAGACCTCAGCCAGGCGTGGCGGCGAACCGCCACAGTCCTGGAAATCGCCCTTCCCAGCAAGTCCGTGGTATCCAGTCCACACCTGATAGAATAACGTGCCGCATCCCGCACTTCCGCAGGGGCTTGGGCGAGCCGGGCCTTCTCCGGGCACTGGGGCAGCACGTCCGCAACCGTATCCCACAAAGAGTTGGTATAACGGCCCAAAAGGCAAGCGGTGTTAATAGACCGAACCCCAAACTCAATGAGGAGAACAGTTTCTTCCCAAACTGATCAAACCTATTGGATTCCTACGGTCTGGGCGTAGAAGCCTGGATCACCAGGCTCTCGGGTGTGGGGTGCACGGACTGAAAGCTAGGGTTGCCCGGAGCCGGGCGGTGGCGTCTGGACACGTTCCGATCCACAGGGGGCACCGTGGAGGGCTTGGACCAGGTGCCCAACAGAACGTCAGCCTCACTGAACAGCAGTAGAGGCTCCGAGGAGCTTACTGGCGGTCAAAGCAAATCAGTGAGGAGGTTAGTCCTCACAGCCGCTGCAGGGAACTCGAGAGCCAAGGCCTTGGCTGCCCTGCACAACATCACACCATTAGTGGCACCCTCCTCCGTAGCCACGGAGGGAGGAGAGATGAATCCAGTGTCGGGCGATGTGTCCAGAGACTGGCCTCCCCTAGCTTGTCTGCCCAGTCCTGGATCAAGTGGCACTGCTGTGCCAGAAGGTCTCCAGAACCCTCAGAGTCCTTCACTTCATCCGTGTCCTGGTAAACAGGCTGGAATGACGGAGCCAGGTCCTTGGTGAAGGCCTCACCCATCGACGCCGGAGACGGACTGAAACTGGGGCCAACGTAGCCCGAGAAGGGCGCCGGAAAATGGGGGTCGGCGCCAGCGGAGGGTCGTAAGGCCAACTGGCGTCGACCAGGATCCAGGCACGGATCCCACGGGGGCCGGCGGCGTCGTGACCGAAGTCGCTGATGGTGTCGGGCCGAAGCAACCGACAGCGCCAGGGCCGGAGCCACCGGCCCACCTAGGCCCCAAGTTGGGTCTGCGAGGCCCGAAGGCGCGCCGGCATGCCTCATCAGAGGAAATTGAGTCCTTATGGCAATGAGGAAATCACAAATCTCCTCCTGCGTCGCCTGCAGGCTATGGACCGGAGGGTATGGGCTTGGAGGCGGCTCCGACGGAGCCGCGTGGGCGGTGTCGCCCGAAACCCCAGCCGCGTTAGGGGAGTCAGAAGAGCAATGTCGCCTCTTCGACTTCTTCTTGGAGTGCCTCGACTTACCGGAGGACTTGGAGCCCGACGAGTGCTGGCAATGACTCGACGAGCGATGACTGCGGCTCAGCGGCCGGTCCCTCGACCTCCTCCTCGACCGGGACCTCGAGCGGCGCAGAGCCGACTGCCGGATCTCGAGTACCTTGCGGAACCGCTCCCGCCTAGCTTTCGAAGTCAAGGCCTGGCAGTCGGGGCACGACTTGTCTTTCGGTCAGCCCCGAGGCAGTAGAGACACCGACGGTGGGTGTAGGTCACCGGCATCAGGCAGTGACAGGCGTTGCACGGCTTGAAGCCAGGCATCCCTACGGCGCCAGGAGTCGAAGTGGACTCGAAAAAGAGATCCAAAATAGACCAAAAAGTTAGTTATAAAATGACTAAGAGTACTGGTCTTCCCGGATCTGCGCTAGCTGGCGCAGAAAAAAGAAGAACAGAACTGACGTCAGTGCGCGAGGGCGGCGTCTAAGTACTCCAGCAATGGCATCCCAGCGATCACGATGACGGAGCCGCAGACGACACCTACCGACACGCAAGGGTACTGCTGACGACAAATTTCCGGAGCCAGCCTGACGCCCTGGGGATATTCTAAGGTAAGGAATCTAACACTAACCTGTTTCTTTCAGATAGGGACTATCAATACAACTGGCATGGGCTGTCCAGATTTCCCCCAGAACTCTAGGCAGGGGAGGCACTGGTAGAAACCATGTCCCAGCACTGGCAGAAAGTTTTTCCCAGTGACTTTCCTCGAGGGACTCCAGTATGCAATAATTTTAACACTGTGCACTCATGGCAGTGATGAACAGAACAAGAGCATGCCCCACTGTTCGAAGATGCTTAGAGCCAATTCGGGATGAAGATGCCATTCATGGTCTGCCTAACACCGCTAGCAGAGTTTGTATAAACCGGTGTTCAGAAATACTGCCGTGCAGCTGGCAACCAGGAAAATCTTCTGCTAATCTAGTCACATTCATAGGTGCGGTGCTTCCTGCCACAGGATCCAAAACACTACTTCGGCTATGCTGCAGTACCCTGGGTAGGCTGTGTTGTCTGAGAGGACCTACACAAGTATCCCCGGATGGGTGGCAGGAAGGATTTCAGAGCTAACTGGATGGCAGGAACCTCTAACACGCTGAAGTTGAGATGACGATCTGCTTGGACCAGAGTCCTCTGATTCTCACTTCTCCCAAATGGCACCCAAACTTAGTTTCACAAGTCATGTTGGCATCCATGTGGCAAATCAAAAGGTCTGGGACCATCACCTATGAGATCAGAACTTTATTTTATAGTATGATTCGCGACCGATCGGTGGAGCTCAACTGTATCATCTGTTGGGCTCCAGAGGGGACTGTCATTCTGCATGTGCTCTTTAATCCAGCCTTCCAAGCAGCACACTGGTCCCGACGGAAATGCAGGCCCCTTCACCTGCTCACACGCTCTGGTGGGAATTCAAATCCCAGAGTGCTTAGTGACCCTCCCACCTGTAGTCACCTGAGAGGGAGGAGCCACCTGAGCCCTCATTACTGCTGAATTCTTCCCGCGGGACACACGCGGGCCAAGGGCGGGCCCGTCCTTGCCAGTCATCGCCAGAAAGAGGCAGGACAAGGTCACCTCTCTTGGCTGGAGGATAAGGATCGTTTTGGGTAAGACATTGCTGATTTCTGACAATTCTTGGCTTAAGGGTGCTTTTTGACCTGCACTTCATGATACTTGTGATTTGCTGTTCGCCTAAAAGATAATCAGAGCAAGCTCAACCAAAGGAGGACCCTAAGATCGCCACACGTGCACTTGGGAAGAGTTTTGCAAACCACTATCTGTACAAAACTGGACTGGGCCGATTAACTCTTGCACATTAGACTAACCCGGTTCTGTTCATTAACATCCGCAGTTACTTGCTTTTTTTCACCCTTTCCTTTTATTTGGCAAATGTGATTCCGTTTGCCCCATCATTTCTGTGAGTGACTGCCTTGTACCAAGAGTGGGGTGGGCCTGGTAAAAAGGATAACAACCATAATGGGGAGGTGTACCTGTGTTGTTAAGCAGTCCCACCAAAAAACGACCACCTTTCCTAGGTTAACGCCGACCTCGATTGATAGAATGCTCCAAAGAGTGATAGGGGCGGTAACGACAGAAATTGAACTCACTGAGAGGCGCCTCTCTCTAACACCTGATCTTTGCCCCTCAATCCCAAGCCAGACCCCACCCAAATCTCCTTGACTGTACAAGATCCCGGAAGATCTCTTCCGGCACGAGCCAAAAATTTGGGGACCTTATTTACAGACCCTATTCAATGCCATTCTGAAGGGTATGCCAATCCCCGAAACCTGGGCAGGAGCCGAAATAGCCCCAATTTTCATAAAAGGTTCCCCTCTCCTACCTGCCAATTACAGACAGATCAGTCTGATTGATGTGGCACAAAAGCTCTTCACAAGACTAATTCTTGACCGCCTACAAGGTTGGATGGATGACCACGAGATCCTAAGCCCATATCAGGCTGGTTTTGGGAAGAACACCTCCACAATTGATCAAATCTATAGCCCACAACTAATTCTGTGGAAAAGGGTGAGAATGGAGGGTGAAAGCCTTTATTTAATTTTTGTAGATCTAAAGTCGGCCTTCGACTTAGTGTCCAGAGGAAAACTGTGGGAGGTACTTATAGAACTAGGGATCCCCCCATCTCCTGACCATACTTGTTAGACTACATGATACAAATTTTGCCCAGGTAAGATGTGGGCAAGGAGGAGAAAGGACAGCGCGGTTTCCAGTTGACAGAGGTGTAAGGCAGGGTTCCAACCCTGTTTTGCCTCTTTGTCAATGCTTTACTGGCCCAACTTACTGAGCTGAGGGAAAACTATACACCCAAACTGGCAGGCACCACGGTCCCCGCAATCATGTTTGCCGATGACACCCTCTTAATATCCAAATCCCCTATGGGCATACAAAGGATTTTGGACTGTTTTACCATCTTTGCCATCTTTTGCAATAAACACTTCGCCTCAACCCCAATTTAGATGGCACCAAACTGGACAGGATGACGGTATTTGATATCTAGGGGTCACCCTGACAGAAAACATGGAGTGGGGCCCACAAATTGCCAAATCGAAACTTAAGTTAGCGCAGACATCAGGGGGAATCATTAAATTATGAAGAAACTCTTCTTTCAAACCTGCTAGCACCATAGTAGAGATTTACAAGATGCAAGCCAAGTGCAACATTATACCGGCCGAATTATGGGGGCATTGCTGCTGTCAAGATCTGAGTAAAGTAGAAAATAGCTTTACGAGGCAAATTTTGGGTCGCCCTTCCAGCACTTCTCTCATCCCACTTCGGCTAGACCTGGGGATCAGACCAATTGGGGGGGAAATAAGATTGAAACCCCTCACGTTCTGGCGCAGATTATGGGTGACACCTGAGCTGACTGTCTACAGAACGGAACTGAAGGAGATATTGAGTATTTCTGGGGTCGCAAAAATCCCCTAGTTCATTCATGTAAAAAATAGAATGCAGCAGGCTGGGTAAACCGAGCCTGTGGACTAACCCGGAGGAAGCTTGCCCTTCAATTTCCCGTTTTGATTTAGTGAATGCCTATCGAATGAGAAGCTAGCACAGGTGCACGGGAATCCATCCACAGGACAATGGACAGCTAAATTCCTATCCTTTAAGGAGGAATATTTTGTGGAGGCTTTTTTAGACGATATCCATCCACGCCTGACAAGGAAATTTTATGTTCAGTTTAAACTTGGCACCCTCCCGCTCCGCGCCTTTTCCGGGAAATGGACGGTTGCGGTCCGGAGGGAGAGCCCAGCCTGCAGCTGGGAGGATGAATCTGAGCTCCATGTCATCTTTTTATGCCCAGCCTATAAATCAGCAAGGAAGTCTTGGATTCCTCACTAGCTTTAATTCACAAAAAAACAATTAAGCCTGCATGTTTTTAGAAGTCTAAGTCACTATCTGGTTTTATTTAGTCATAATGTGTACTAAGGAACTGACACTGCATGGCTATCTTATATTTTTAGACATTTCATACTATTTGGACCATGACTGTTAATATTCATAGATTTCTACCAGGACTTTGTTCCATCAGCCAGTGCCTCTGTCTTTGTAATTACTCAACCTACAGGAGCTCAATATTTATTGGGGAGAGGTGAGGTGTATTGTATATTTTTTCTACTATTAGAACCATGGGGGTGCTGTAACTAGATCTATGTAAACAAGTATGGTCATTATTGTATAATCTTAACGTACTGTTTTTTCTATACCGCAGAAATAAAGTTTTATGAAAGAAAAAGAAAGAAACGTATTAAGAATGTTGGCCCCAATGTGAATTGCACTGAAACAGAAGGCTTCGATGTAGGATTTGTCATCCCAAGAAGCCTCAGAACCTTCACAACTGAAATACAGGACTGTCTGCAATGACAACGTCTTTGACCTCGTTGACGGAAGTGGCGTCAACAGATCCGTCAGCAAAGATGATTTTCTCTTCGACGGTAAAACCATTGTCGACAATGTCGTCGTCAATGCGGATGCAGTCGATGGTGGGATGCTTTTCGGCAGAGTGGTACAGACCTCGTCGTTGCAGCAGAAATCGGCAGTGGCACGGAGGTCTTCGTCGAATGCAATGAAAGCGTAGACGATATTGGGGCGTTGATGCCCGACATTGATTAAGTTGGCACCGTCTAAATTGCAGGCGTCAATGGTGACAATGAGAGAGATCTGTGACTAGATTTATGCCTAGAAGGCCCTGAAGAGGTGACAGACTCGTCAGTCTTAGAGATCCCAGAATGACTTGCTTTGAGGAGACTTTGGAATCTTTCTTTTTATGAGCTTTTTTTTGGTTTGACAGGATGTTTAGGGTGTTTCTTCACCTCCTCAGACTTACCCTCAGGCGACATTGGTCTCTTATGAGATTTAGACGAAGTGTCGCTCTCCTCTTCAGAAGATGTTCTCTGCGTCTTCTTCAGCTACAACAAAAGAACAATAGTTACTTACCTGTAATCTGTGGTTCTCCAGTTTTGGGGTCTTTCATAGATTCACAAGTCTGAATCATTCCCCGTCGTCGGAATGGGAGTCCCACGGTACATAAACAAGCATTTGCAATGCAATAGGTCTCGCATTAGGAAAGTTTGAGCTATTGGTATTGTAAATGGCAAAGTAAATGGCAAAGTTTTTATTTATGTGTTGTTTTTGAAAATAGCGAAATTAATAGCTTTGTCATTTACAATGCCAATAGTTATAGCTTTCGCAAATGTGATACCTATAGCATTTGTAATGCAATATGTACTCCTCTGTAAATCTATTATCTTATTTATCATAAAATGCAACTGGTTTCCCTTCTTTGACCTCTGCCTAACATATATATCATATGGGGAAATGAAGAGCTAACCAGAACTGCCGGCGTACATACCACACATCTACAGGTGTGCCTTTAACTCTCACATTCCATTCCATCACAATGTTAAGCACACGATCCTTAATAACTCGATAACTGCACTTTGGTACTCATCCTGCACAACCTACAACTACTTCCCACAAACGCTCAAAACAAGGAACGCACCCTCCCAGCCACATTCCCACATGGTGTAGCTTACCATCCGTGCCAGTAAGGGCTTTAGCACTCCACGGAAGGCTAGTAAGTGCTATACAAATGTTACAGTACAATAGCACTTTCTAATGTAAGCTGCACAAAAACACGACTCGGACGACTAAGGCATGTTGGCCATTTTTTGAGTTTTTACACCTTCATGAGGGATGAATGCTCTAAATACACATCAGTCGAAGTATAGGGACAATGTGGCTCCATAGGTCACAATGAAAACCCTCACAGCTTATAAGGCGTGACACTTCGTTTAGCAGGCCTTAAAAAGAAAGGCCGAGCACTCGGATTGCAGATTTCTCTTACCTTACAACAACTGCGAGGGCAGGGAAATCCATTTAATATCTACAAAGCAATTGTCTAACACTTTTTTATTCCATAGCACCAGTGAAAAACATGTTCTTGAAGGGAGCTTGCGCGACCCAGCACTATTTTTCTGGTTATGAAACAGCCATATTGTGGCTTCTGGTGTTTGACGACGCTCTAACACGAGTTTAAACATGGTCAAAACAAATGCAGCGTGAAGCAAAAATATGGAATTGTTTAGCATAAAGAGCACAATTTTAATATGGTATAGTGAAGCAAAGAATATTTTGGAAACAAAGTTGTTACAAACGGTTTACTATTTACCTAATGCTGTGTAAATAGGTCTGCCACTATTTCACTCACCCAGCTCAGACAACAAATGTACTCCGTCCGGTTGTGTTCCATAGTAGCGCAGCGAGAGAAGTACACTGTTTATAAATCACTATAGCTAGAGTGGATATAATTATATCCATGGACAAGTAGCGTCTGTTAGTTACTATTCTAAAACCAGACTATTATCTGCATCCAAAAATTGGTAAGGGTTAGGCACGGGTAAGATCTGTGTTCAAAGAGGGTGCATATTGTTTTTATCTTTACCTACAACTCAACTTGTTTGTTTGAATAAGAACAGCTTCTGGACGTCATTTGGGTATCGCCACTGGTAGCGGCTGTATCATCTTGATGGTCTCTCGGCGCCCAGGTATTATTTGTCCGACCGCTGGCCTCTACTGACCTGCCAACTCGCAGGTTACCACTGTGTGTCACAAGGTATGTGCTCCCTTACTCAGTCTCTCTGTGAAGAGCTGATATGATATGGTGGCACGCAAGACGAGCTGGAAACTCCTGCATCCAGTGGGTTCCCAGCTCGACTTTGGGGCTACAAGCAGCTGAGGCCCAATATGGGGTGTGAAAATATCCAATGACATTGGCTACAGCCGCACAAGGCTTTTGTTGTTGGACAGGGAAGGAGGCGGATGGGGTGGGGGGGGTCTGAAAACTGAAGGAGGGCCTCGGGCAGTTTATCTGCATAAAGCCCTGCATGTCTAAGACCACGTCCCCTTTCCACATGGTGAATTCTCTTTTCAAGAGGGCAGGTCTTCCTCTGAGGTAACAGGGCAGCATCATGTGAAGTGCAGCAAGATGGGGTTGTAAAGCTTCCATTAGTTGCCACTTTTCATGCACCTCAGCAAATAGGTGCACACTTCTGTTCATGAGGTTGGCAACAATGTCCTGACCTGGTGTGCCACCGTTTGTTGGTACACTGCTGCTGTGCGGTGGTGGAATTTATAATGAATACTTTTCTATTCCCAAGAATATGTCACCGGCTGCACTGCCCTTCTTGTAGCATTATGAAATCCTGCTCTGTCAGGCTGTGGAGTAACCCTACCGATCGACTCCAGACTAGGCCATCCAGTCCTGCTTTCTTTACATGCTGGTAGTGGCAGTGTTACTTTAATTTAGTGGGAAAAACAAAACATCTGCCAGAATGCAAGGGAAAATTCATAACCTGCCCCTGCAAGAGAAATCTTTGTGGAATGAAGTGTGCACTAGTCTTGTGCGTTCATGTATTCATTTTGTTATGCAATTCAGTTTCAGTGGCTCCAGTATATACATACCATGAGATTGGTCTCCATAAGTATAGTGAGCATGACTGAACTTACTCTCTCAGCTGTAACAATTTGAGTTAAAGACAAAAAGCACAATGTTCACATAAAAAATATTAATAATTGGGCAGACCTTGCATAACATCTCCACAACTGCCTTTAAGGCTCTCAGTAGTTATCACATTTGTTGAGAGCGGTTTTAAGCTGCACATCTTCCGGACGAGCAGTGCTGTAAAGCATTGGTATTTGCTTTGTTTTCTCCGACATGGATGCAGTACACGGGCGAGATTTAATTAAAAATAAGGCTGAGTGAACAGAGCAGCGCTTTCCACGTCATAACCATGTAATTAATGAGGTCTGGCAAGCACTGCATCTCTATGCACTTTTCGTTTGCACAACTTCAGCAACCATAACTTATAGTAAAATATAAGCTGTTTTTATGAATCACACGATAACTTTGCAAAGGTCCTCTGAACAGAAGGAAGTACTTCTCTAGTGCTCCTCCTTGACGAAGCGTGAATCAGTAGCTTCTGATGCTTCTGCTGTTAGTATGTGAAGAGTGCAGTGATGATGCCTTCAACATGCTTGAAACAACACTTCTGAATTGATACCCATCAAGTGTTTATATGTTAAGTGTTTAGGTGATGTGGAGCTGGTTTCAGCGTTTAGACATTCTACATCGGGTCATGTGCCAGAGTGCCTTCATCACTGCTGTGGGTTTGCCCTCTGAGTTACATATAAGGCGTGACACTTCGTTTAGCAGGCCTTAAAAAGAAAGGCCGAGCACTCGGATTGCAGTTTTCTCTTACCTTACAACAACTGCGAGGGCAGGGAAATCTTCGCGAGAGCGCGTGCTGCAGTCCGTCCAGAGCTCGCGCCGCCGGGCTGCGACCAGGAAGTCAGGCAGGCCGGGCGGGACAACCGGAAACAGGAAGTAGGAGGGCGGGAGCCTACCCCGCCTCCCACGGAAGAGCCGTGGCTGTTTGGAGCACCGGAGCAGGCAGGAGCCTACCCTGCGCCCCGGTGCCGAAGGAGGGAGGAAGAGTCCTGCTGCCGGGCCCTGCAGCTGCCGATGAGAGGAGCCGCCGCACCAAGGAAGCCGGTGAGTGTGGCTTCGCTTCATTGATGATCTGCGAGGGCGGGGGGGCATGTGTGTGTGCACCTGCGGCGGTGGGGGGCTGTGTATGTGTGTGAGCGTGCGTGCGTGTGTGTATGTGTCTTGGAGTCTGTGTGTGTGACTGTGGGGGGGGGAGATGGATGTGTGTGAGCGAGTGTCTGTCTGTTTGTGTATATGCGCGCCTGAGCTGCGAGGGCGGGGGGGCATGTGTGTGTGCATCGGTGGGGGGCTGTGTATGTGTGTGAGCGTGCGTGCGTGTGTGCATGTATGTGTCTTGGAGTCTGTGTGTGTGACTGTGGGGGGGAGAGGGGGTGTGTGTGTGAGCGTCTGTCTGCTGTTTGTGTATATGCGCGCGCATGTGCACGGCGCGGGACGGAACGTGCGCGTTCACGCACCCAAATCTGCCTTCAAAAGCTCGTAACACTTTCTTGTCCTCATTCCCCCGAGTCAGATAACTATAAGTCTCCAACCCTGGATGCATCCTTCGGATGCGAATTCCAGGGCGAGACCTAAAAAGCAATAATTATGCACATAATAACCAAAAACCTTGGTAACATAAAACCAGGAAGTAAAGTAGCCCAAATCTACAAGAAAAAAGGAGTTCCACATCTATGACTATCATAGTCATTATACATAGTCCAAAATGCAGCCAATCCGGCGAAAGCACCCACCAGAATGTTCTCCTCAGAGGCTCGGGCTCTCAGATTTTCTCGCACAAGAGTGTAACCAAGAGATAAGAGCATAAACCAGCCTCTGAGGGGAGGTGGGCTGGTTGCATGTGAATCTATGAAAGACACCAATAGTGGAGAACCACAGATTTCAGGTAAGTAACTATTGTACTACTCCAGTATTGGGGTGTCTTTCATAGATTCACATGCCTGAATCAGAGTAGATAGCAGTACCCAAATAATGCTTGGAAGATGCTACTTGTAACATAAACATGTGTTTAGAAAAACATATGCAATAACATACTAAGAATGCTATAATTATGCATAAAGACATATAAGCTTGCAACTACAGGGCAATGCATTTAGGTCTCACATATTGCCCAATAACAGACTTTAACTACACTTCCACCAGTATTGATGTCTTCAGATATATAAGAAAACTTAAATTGCACACATTTTTCAACATCAAAGACAGTCTCAACGAGGTAGAAAGGGTTACAAAAAGTGCACCTTACACAGACTTAGAAGCTAGAGATGCGAGAGGGCTTCTAACTTTGCAACAATTGGAGATCTCACAGGAGAACAGTGATGACAATATCAACCTGTCCACACAACAAGAACTGAGAGAAGCATCCATATATCAAGTGGGAGCAGGCGCCAGCCCATTCAAACCGGCATCCATCTTCATGCCAACCATGCCAAGAGACGCCATCGATTCTTTTCACGAAGTGGTCACGGCAGACCTCAAGAGACTGTATCATCAAGTCAAACACCGCAAGAGAATCAAGACAGTAAAAGAAAAAGAATATTGGGCTTTAATCAACAAATTGAAAAATGATCATGAAATTATTGTGTGCACCGCAGACAAGGGAGGCAATATAGTCATCTGGCCCCAGGCTCAATATGTGGAAGCAGCCAACAGACAACTTTCATATACTGTGTGCTACACCAAATCAAACATACAAGAATATAATTTGTCTAGAGATCATTTAAAAAAACTACTCTATAAATTCAAAAGGGAAGGACTTCTTTCAAGTGAAGAGTTTAAATTCCTTCATGTAGAGCATCCGGTATTGCCCAAATTCTACTTGATTCCTAAAATACATAAGTGCAGGTTTCCAGTGCCGGGCAGACCTATCATTTCTGCCATTGACAGTCTAACAGAACATCTGGCACAGTACACCGACTACTTTCTACAGTCTCTTGTCACCAATCTGCCTACCTACATAAGAGATACGGGACACTTCTTACAAAAGTTAAAAAACATTGCCTGGTCAGAAGATTGTATATTGGTAACATTGGACATTGAAGCCCTCTACACTAGTATAGATCATGGTAGAGGGCTAGAAGCACTGGATTATTTTCTAAGCACACGACCAGTGCACTGTTACAACCATAACAAGATGCTCAGTGAATTTGTAAGCTGGTGTTTGCATCACAATTATTTCTTGTTTGGCAAAGACATCTATATACAGAAAAGGGGTGTAGCCATGGGGGCCTGCTTCTCACCCAGCTACGTGTGTCTTCACGTTGGCTGGTGGGAGAAGCGGGTCCTAATGAAAACACACCAGGCAGTGTTTGCTACTAATGTGGTTATGTGGGTTCGTTTTATAGACGATGTGTTTTTAATCTGGAGAGGCAATGAAGAAAGTGTGAAAGAATTTGTCATTACATTAAATAACGACGAGGATAACCTGAGGTTCACGCATAATATCAGTAAGACATCTGTGGACTTCTTAGATGTCAGGGTCGTTCACACAGATGGAAAACTAGCCACCACTCTACACAGAAAAGACACATCGGGGAACACAACCCTACATGCCACAAGTGCCCACCCTCGCCATGTCATTGATAATATTCCATATAGCGAGCTTCTTCGTGTGAAGAGAATCTGTAGCACTGATGAGGAGCTCAACACATGCACAGCCCAAGCACTAGACCGATTCAGGGAGCGAGGATACAGAGAAAACATACTCAAGAAAGCTGTTAATAAAATGAAAACAAGAGCAAGGGAAACCCTATTTAAACCAGTTGAAGTAAATGAGGTTCCGATAGAAGGTTCGGCTGAATCTCCTATCAGATTTACTACCGCATATAGTGGCCAGGATAGAAAAATCCGGTCTATTCTTAGCAAGAGTTGGCCTATACTCAAAACTGATGCAGTTTTCTCCCAATTTTACCAGCGCGGCCAGATATTACGTTTCGGAGGGGACTCTCCCTACGTATGCATATCTCCAAACCTTGCCCTGAACTCTCTATGAAAAAAGCTTGGTTTCCACCCCGTTTGGGGTTTTACAAATGCAGCAGCTGCAGGGCCTGCAAATTTGGAATCAACACACAGCAGTACAATACGCCATTCAGCCCAGTACCATTGCCTATTAAGGGAAGTTACGGTTGCAAAACAGAGTATGCTGTTTACGTCCTGGCGTGCACTTGTGGTCTGAGGTATGTGGGAAGCACCAGGCTACCAGTGCATGCCAGGATATTGCAGCATATTCGAGCAATCGTTAACAACGACAGCTCCTATCCGGTAGCTAGACGCTTCAAGAGTGTGCATAACAACAACCTCCAGTGTCTTAGCTATTATGTTCTTACCTCAGTACCCAAACCCAGAAGGGGAGGAGATCGTGATAGGATGCTCAGGCAACTAGAGTCCAAGATGATTCTAGAATTGGATTCTAAGGTACCAAATGGGCTGAACACCACGGAAGACTTGTATCACTTTTTGTAAATGATTACATCTAACAGGCTCCGTGGTTTGTCAAGAATACTAGAACTGTGTCAGCAAAATAAGGATTGTGAGCTATGCTCCAAACTAGCGATATTTAATGATTCATCATGATAACTATGTCCAAGTCCGACACCCAGAACAGATATGTTTACATTCTCTCTTTTTCTTTTCCTTTCAACTGTTTTCAACAGGGATGAATCATGGTTCTCCCTGTGAAAATTCAGTCACTTTATTGAATATTTCTTAAGTATAGGTCACATTAATCACCAGGATAGGGGTTGCCATCTAGTTTAGATGTCCCCACTGATAGGGGTAGTTGGATTAAGGTAACCATAAGATTCTAAATTGCATTTTAATATTTTGCGTAATGTTGCACAGTTTTGCGTTATGTTGCACATCTGAGTGTCATGTTTACAACATCACGATTGCACTTTGAAAAAAAATTATTGAAATGATGAAATTATATAATACATTTTTTATCCAATATAATAGTTTTTAAGTAGATATAGTTTCACTTTTAAGCTACAATTGGATGTTATTGAAGTTTATTTTATATCTATTTATATTGTAAATAGGATAGAAAATATTTTTTGATATTGCAATATATTTATTGGCATTATGTAGCACAGACTAAATAGCACAAGCACAAAGCACTTTATTGCAGTTTTTGTGAATCGATAAATACAACTCAAGCATTTATGCTGATACAAAATGAATGGATGATATCCATATCAACAACATTATATTACAACTGTGCGAACAACATATACTACCTGGAACTTAGGGTGTATATATGGTGGATTGAAATGTGACCTATCAGTATTTTCTTTATGTTTATTATTTATGCATCACATGGTGTATTTGAATGTGGTTAAAAAGAGGGCATGATGGGAAATATTTTTTATGTGAGCAAGGGCAACCGCCCGAAACGCGTCATCTGCTAACGCTGCTGTGACCTTCATGGAATAAAGTACCTTTTGCCAGCACTTTGGGATTCGTTGGTTTCTTCCTTGTGGTAATCTCCGAAAAACCGGCTGGTGATTCAAGGTTGACCTGTGTTGTTGATATATATATATATATATATATATATATATATATATATATATATTAGGCATGATAATAAGTGTCAGAGAAGCAGTACAGAGGAGGAGGGACTCACCATATTTAAAAAGATTGCGGAGAACCGCTTGTCCCACTGGCGTATCTGCATTACTAGCAGCCTCCAAACAGTAGTGCTTGGTAAAAGTGTGTCTGCTGGTCCAAGTCGCCGCTCTGCAGATTTGTTGAAGAGGAACACCAGTAAAGAGAGCAATAGAGGATGAGACCGCTCTTGTAGAGTGTGCTCTTGGAGTTGTTTGCAAAAGTCTTCCTGCTTGGTGATGGCAGAAGCCAATAGCAGCAGATATCCAACGAGCTATGGTCTGTTTTTATGAGTGTCCTTGCCATATTCTTCCGTAGGCAACAAACAATTGGTCAGTTTTACGAATCGTAGAGGTCCGCTGTAAATCGAACTTGAGACATCTTCTGATGTCAAGGGTTTGCAAAGTCTTTTCCGCAGGAGATTGCGGATTAGGAAAGAAAGTCTTTAAAATGACTGGCTCGTTGAGTTGAAAGTCCGAAGGCACTTTTGGCATAAAGCTGGGATTAGTGCGTAGCACTACCGAGTTCGAAGTGAACTGAAGCAAAGGTGGATTTATGGTGAAAGCTTGAATGTTATGGACTCTTCCAGCTTAAGTTAAAGCCAATAGTAGAGACACCTTACAGGATACAAACTTCAAATCCACTCTATGAATAGGCTCAAATGGGTTGTGCTAGTACCACATTGAGGTGCTAGGATGGAGGTGGACGCCGGATAGGAGGAAACATTCGAAACAGTCCTTTAAAGAATTGTTGTATGATCCTAGCTGAGCAGAGAGATTTGGAACCGGCTTGCCGAAACCTTGAAATGGCCGCTAAAAATACCTTCAAAGTAGAATGAGAAATGCATGACCTTGCCAAATGTAAAAAGAATGGTAAAATCTCCTCAGGTTTTGCATGAATCGGATGAATATTGGCAGATTGGCACTGTAGGAAGGTAGCTCCTGACTATGGTTGTCCCCAATTTTTTGCCTTGTGCTTTAGCTGGTTTTTGACATAGTTGGCCTGGGACCCTGCCAATCAGGACCCCAGGCCTACTGCTCTCTCTGTAAAATGGATTCCATGTACCTTAGGTGCATATACCAATTGGTACTGGGCCACCTTATCAAACCCTGTAACTCAGGGCATAGGTGTACCCAGGGCCTACCAGGAGCTGCAGCATGTATTATGCCACCCCTGGCTGGCCATCTAAATCTGACACAACTGGCTGCACGACAGCTGGGGCAAGGTGGTGTAATCACCCTTTGCTTTAGATATAGTATACCTATATCTAACCCTAAAATGGACACATAGATTCCTATCAGTCACTCCTATGGCAGGCCTTAACAATCCTGAAGGCAGAGTGCTTGAAATCTTGTGAGATGGTGCTCTGGCATGAGCTGAGCCCGTTTGCAGCTTGCGGAACCAAGTCCTAATAGCTGTTCCATGATAACGCATACCATATACTCTTAAGTGCATTATAATCCTCGCGGTTATATGCCAACTCTGGTATCGCTTTATCAAAACATGTCGAGTAAGGTGTCATACGAATTGGAATACTAACCCCTCGCCAATTCTGGCGACGGGGTTAGCATTCCACCCTTCTAGAGGGACACGACATGTATGTAACTGTGAACCCCGGTTAAAGTTAACTCAAGCCTCAGCATCACAAAATGGATGCAGCCACCACAGACACAAGTCTGACCTCCTGCTGCTGGGAGTCCTTCCAGCGAGGAGAGCTTGGACAAAGGGTTTCCTGTCAGGGGCGGTGCTAGCACCATCCCAGACAGGGTTTTGTGTATCCTGAGTAGGCAGGGCTGAATAGGAAGGTGACTGCAAGTGGCACCCCGGTGCTCACTACGCATAGGCCGGCTAGAACCAGTTCCAGGGGCACACCAGCCCCTGAGCTGGGGAAAGTCCGGCATGGGAGAGGGGTGTAACCACCCCCCTTCCTGGTCCCACCCATGGGCAGGACCTAGTCCCGTACTAGCCCCTTTCTTTAGTATAAAGGTGGGAGCGGGGACCCTTCCAAATTAGATCATCTTTGAATCCTGAAACTACTTTCTACGAAAGGAACTCAAGACTTCTTCTCAAGATTTCTCCCTTGTGACTAAGGAGTAGTCACCCTGCATCTGCGGGCACCAACTAAGAACACTGCGGTTTGCTGCACGTCCTTCCTCCGGAACCAGACCGACCAGCACGACGAGACCCGGCTTCCCTGGCACCTCTGACCTCTACCAACATCGTCAGCTCAGCTGAGATTCGTGGGTGTGACGAGACCTCGAGGGACCGGCCATCTTCAGAACTGCACGACGCTTATCCAGCACGACCGCCGAGGGATCCTCGAGTGAGTGCTTTGGGGTTTGAGAAGCCCTAACCCTGAGCAGCTCCAGCGCCGAAGACCAGCCCCCCCAGCATCCACGAGATCTGTGTGGGGCCCTTCTGCTCTTTGCTGCTCACCGCGTTGTCCGGCTACTTGCCTGCTGGCTTGTAGCCCTCTTGACGACGAACGACGACATCTTCACCGCTGGTCTGGTTGCTCCAGACTGGCCCTTGCTCCCCTCCAACAGAGGAGCACCCCTGACCCTCCTGGTCCACTCCAGACGCCATTTTAAGCCCACCGCATTGGCTTGCATTTGCCAAGACTTGTTGCCCCAATCCTGGGTCCAGCGGCGTCGATAGCAGATACCTTCGTGGGACAGCTCGCACCTCCATCCTGGTCGCCGACACCGCCTCCTGGTCCGAGAGACTGCAGAGCCCAGCGTCGCCCACTCACCTGGTCGAGGTGACTTTGTCCGGTGCCATCCTGGTGCCCATCTAATCACTGGCTAGTGATTCAGAACTTGGTCCCCTCTGCTTACAGGTATCCTCCATCATCGATCCAGGCTTGGATCACATCGAACTTCATCACTGGTCGCCTGCCAGCAACAACTTCTTTCAGGCTCCATAGACTGCGACGAGGATTCCCGACGTATTTTCAGCCCTATGCAGCCGCAGCCCCTGGGCTAGGTAACCTGTGCATTTCGGTGCTCCAGCATAGCTTAACTATCTAAGTGTCCAGATCATTTTTCGTTTCAGCTCTACCTAGTCGGATTCGTCCGATAACACTAACTTTACGAAATCTAGCATCCATAGACTTTGTCCCGCATGAAAGTGCACACTCTGCACCCGATCTCCCTAGGCCTCCTGCTCGTAATCTGAAGGTTCAGTAGTCCAGTCCTAGCGATCCTAAAGCCTTTGAGACTAGTTACTTACCTGCTAGTATTTCGCATTCCACTTTTGTAGTATATGGTTTTCCGTGCCCCTCGGGCATTTGTCTAAATTGTGCGACTTTCAGAAATTCTTTAAGAGCTTTGTATTGTGCTTAGCGCCCTGTCCTCATAAAGAGTCCAGTGCTGTTGTGTTCTAAATAAATATACTTTTATTTTCATAACAACTTGTGTGGTGTCCTTTCACTTGGTGTTCAAGGGGTATATGTGATGGTATAACAGCTGGCTTAACACGCCCTCTAGAATTTAGCCTAAAGACTGCTCTTGTCCATGCTACTAGGATAGCTGGTCTATCAGGTTGACTTACAACCAATCATCAATAGGGTTGTTTGGACTGATACATAGTGATCACTAGAATAGTGAGCACTGCATATCAGGCCAACTTCTCACAGGCACCACATGCAGAATCTATTCCATTTAAGCCTGTATGTTTTTATAGTGGCAGGCGCTCGAGCGTTAGCTATAACTTCCTTACAATCCACAGGAACGTTTAAATGAGCGAATTCAAGGTGTTCAGGTGGCAGGCTGCTAATCTCAGAGATGCAGGGTTCGGGTGGCAGATCTCCGTTCTGGACGGACAGGAGGTTCGGTATTGGTCGAAACTGAATGGGATCGCATTCTTATAGAAGGAGAGGTTCAGTGAACCAGAACTGTCGAGGTCATCTGAGAGCAATGAGAATCAGGCAAACACGTTCTTTATTCATTTTCCGGAGATCTCTGGGAACCAATAGTATCGGAGGAAAGGCGTAAACATATATTCGTGACCAATTAATCGAAAACGCGTTTCCGAGACTCCCTGTGGGGAAGACAACTTGCAAGAATAGGCATTTGCTGTTCTGACTGGTCGCACTCCTGAAAGACTCGATCTACCGTTGGTTGATGCAATTCCCACTCATGAGTGGATACTGTGGATCTGCCGAGGGAATCCGCTAAGGGATTGGGAACTCCCGGGTACATGTATCGCTGATAGGCTGATTCTGTGTTGTATCGCCCAGTCCCAGATTTCTTGGGCTTGTTGAATGAGGAGGGCAGATCTTGTTCCTCCTTGTTTGTTCAAGTAGTGCATACTTGTTGTATTGTCTGTCCGAATTAGCACCGAAGCTCCTAGAATAAAGTTTTGAAAGGATTTCAGGGCAAAGAAGATGGCTCGTAATTCCAGAAGGTTGATATGCGACGTCCGCTGTTGGATGTTCCAGCTGCCGCTGACAGTCAGCCCTTGAAGATGTGCCCCCCATCCCTCGAGGGACGCATCTGTGGGGATGGTAAAATTTAGCGCTTCTTCTAGGAATGAGCATCTTTCCTCCACATTCTTTTTCCGAATCCACCAGAGGAAGGCTTCTAGCATCCGAGGAGTGATATAAATGAGATCGTCGAACGATCCCGAAACCTGCAACCATTGGTGGTTGAGTTCTTTTTGCAGGGGCCTCATCCTGAGACGGAAGTTGGATATCAAGGGGATGCAAGAAGAGATCATCCCTTTGATCTTAATAGGCGGGCCAGTTTGCAGATCTTTTACTGGCTTTCGTTTGAGACAAAGGCTGAGTCAGCTGCGTGTCCAACGTTGCCCCTAAGAACGTTTTTCTTTGCAAAGGAACAAGATGAGACTTGTCGAGGTTGATAGAGAGGCCCAGCGATTGAAACAGGGATAAACATCTCTGGATGTGGGTGGCTGTGTCTGAAAAAGAATTTGCCTTGATAAGGCAGTCGTCTAAATAAGGAAAGATCTGAATCCCTTCTAGACAAAGGTGTGCCGCTACCGGTGCTAGAACCTTGGTAAACACAAGGGGTTCTGACCGTAGTCCGAAAGGAAGGACTTTGAACTGTGAGTCCCTGCCAGCCACTCTGAACCGCAAGAACTTTCTGTGTCTGGGAAGAATTGGCACATGGAAGTACGCGTCTTGGAGGTCGAGGGAGGCCATGTGATCCCCCGCCGACAAGAGTTGAAGGATTTCCTGAAGCATTAACATCCGGAAGGACAACTTCTTTAAGTACTTGTTGAGGTAGCGAAGGTTGAGAATGGGACGCCACTCTCCAGATTTCTTAATTATCAGGAAAAAACTAGAATAAAATCCTGTTCCCCTCTGTAACTGAGGGACCCTTTTGATGGCTCCTTTTTTTATCATCAAATTTATTTGGGAAAATAGCTCCTTGAGATGAGCTGGAGGTGGACCTCTTGGTTGAAAATTTGGAGGAATCTTCACGAACTCTAAAGCATGGCCTCTGGCCACGATGGCCAGGACCCACGTGTCCGATGTTATTGCGGACCAGATCGAGTAAAATTGGGAGATCCTTCCTCTAACTTTTACATGGGAATGCGGCAGAAGAGGAGGTAGTGGCGATTCTCATTGTTTCTTATTTGAATCCCATCCGAGGTAGGAGAGCTTCCTTTTATTTTGTGAATACGAAGTGTTGCGTTGTCGGTACGACTGCTGTCTCTGGAGCTGGTATCGCTGATTCCCTTGATATGATTGGTAAGATCTTTGTTGGTTGTAGCCCCCTTGATCAGAGAATGATCCATGTCCTTTAGCACCCCGAAAGGGTGGCTTACGGAATTGCAGAGTACTGAGAGATCTACCTGTCGCAATGTCTCTTCTGATGGTCTGTAGGGTCTCTTCCAAGTGCTGGCCGAATAATGACTCTCCATTAAACAGCATGTCAATAATCTTTGCCTGAATCTCCTGGCGAAAAGATGTTGACTTCAACCAGCCTTGCCAACGTAGAAATGCGGCACCCGCAAGCTGCCTAAATCCTGTGGATGCAACATTCAAGGCTGAATCTATGATCTCCACAGAGATACGCTACCCTTCTTGTAGAATCTTTAAAGCTTCAGCTTTTGATGGTTCCGGCAACATGTTGATATATGGCGAAATGTCCGACCACATTTGCCTGTCGTACCGACCTAAGATGGCTAGTGAATTAGCAGCACGGACTGTTGTTGCTGCCATGGTGGAGACCCTTTTGCCAACTGAGTCTAATCGTCTGCCATCCCTGTGAGGAGGAGCTGTGATCGGAGAAGAAAGATTCCTAGCCCGTCTTTGTGCAGCTTGCACAATTACACAGTCAGATTTTGGTTGACCTATGAGGCATGCCGGTGAATTGACTGGCGCTTTATATTTTTTGTCGAGCCGAGGCAAAACTGGAGGGTTAGATGCAGGAGCTGTCATGACCTTCAATCCTTCCTTCCAGATAAATCAATAATGGGGATAGTCCGTATCTGTTTCCTTGGTTGATCCTTGAAATCGTAAAGGAAGCATTCATCCGTCTCTGTTACCATGGGTAGAAGGAACCTTTGCGTTGCCCTTTCCATGAGGAGGTGGAAGCCACTGATATCCAGTGGAGGAGAATCAATAGGAGCTGGAGTTGAAGGAGATGGAGTTTGAATTTGGTATTCGTCCCACTTCGACATAAGAGACCTATCATCCACTTCTCCTTCCTTCCTATCGTCATCAGATGAATTTGCATGAGGAGAATGATGCGACGGCACCGGAGAAGGCGGTCTAGGAGATCTTAATGCAGAGGTGGAAGCTTGAGGTACAGGTGTCAGTGGAACGGACTCCACCGATTCAGATGGAGGAAACCGGCGATAACAGTCGTCAAATATATATTGAAGATTGTTCAGTAGAGCTAGAGGCGTCTGAGCTGTAGGTATGGTATCAGGAGGTGGGGCTGTAGGAGAGTAGGGTCTGCAATCCTATGGTCATCCCAGATTTTTGCTTTTTGCTTCACTGGTTTACGACTTTCCCTGGCTGTGGGCCTGCTAATCAGACCCACAGCCTAGCTGTTCTCTCTCTAAATTGACATCCATGTACTTTAGGTGCATTTACTAATTGGTATTGGGTCACTCTTGTAAGTCCTTGTACAGTGTAACATAGGTACCCAGGGCATAAGTGAACCCAAGGCCTACCAGGGGCTGCAGCATGCATTATGCCACCCCTGGCTGGCCATCCAAATCTGACACAACTGGCTTATCAATCAGCTGCGGCAAGGTGGTGTAATCACCCTTTGCTTTAGATATAGTATACCTATATCTAAACCTAAAATGGACACATATACTCCTATACGTCACTCATTTGGCAGGCCTTAACAATCCTGGAGGCAGAGTGCTTGGAATTATGTGAGATAGTGCTCTGGCATGAGCTGAGCCTGTCTGCAGCTTTCGGGACCAAGTCCTTTAGCTGTTTCCATGATAACGCTATACCATATACTCTTAAGTGCATTATAATCCTCGCAGTTATTGCTAACTTTGGTATAGCATTATCAAAACATGTCGAGTAAGATGTCATACGAATTGGAATACTACCCCCTCGCCAATTCTGGTGACGGGGGTAGCATTACACCCTTCTAGAGGGACACGACATGTATGTAACTGTGAACCCCGGTTAAAGTTAACTCGAGCCTCAGCATCACAAAATGGATGCTGCCACCACAGACACAAGTCTGACCTCCTGCTGCTGGGAGTCCTTCCAGCAAGGGAGGCTTGGACAAAGGGTTTCCTGCCTTGGGAGGTGCTAGCACCACCCCAGACAGGATTTTGTGTATTAGGTAGGACAGGCCTGAAAGGAATGAGACATGCCTGGGGCACACAAGGTGCCTCTGTGCATACCCCGGTTCAAACCAGTTGCTGGGGCACTCCAGCCCCAGCTCTGGTGCGAAACCGGACAAAGGATAGGGGGTGTAACCACCCCCCTTCCTGGTCCCACCCATAGGAGGGACCTAGTGATAGTACAGCCCCCTTTAGCAGAATAAAGATAGGAGCTGGTCCCATTCCAAGTTAGATTATCCTGAATTGATTTTACAAGAAGAAACTCTGGACTTCGACGTTCTGCTCCACAGAAGACTGAAGAAATCTCCCTTGTGGGCAAGGAGTGTCCACCCTGCACAAGCAGGCACCATCAAGCGTCCAGCGGCTTCACTTTGTCGCCTTCCCTCGAGGATCCAGACTTCAGAGCCCGACGAGAGCCGGATTCCCAGACCTCTCCGACCTCTACCTACATCTGCAGCACAGCTGAGATCCGTGGGTGCGACGAGACACGTGGGACCGGCCATCTTGAAAAAACTGCACTTCGCTTCCAGCACGACTTCTGAGGTATCCTCGACGAAGTGCTTTGGGGATTGAGAAGCCTCAGCCCAGAGCATCTCCTGCACAGAAGATCAGCCCTCCAGCATCCACGAGATCTGCGTGGGGCCCTTTTGCTTGATTGCTGCTAGACGCGGTGTCTGGTCACTTGCCGGCTGGCTAGTGGCCTCCTAGACGACGATCCTTGAAATCCACACCGCTGGTCTCCAGACTGGCCCCTGTTTCCCTGCAAAGGAGAAGCACCCCGGACCCTCCTGGTCCGCACCAGGCGCCGATTCCACTCACCGCGTGGGTTGCCTTTGCCAAGGCCTGTGGACGCCGAATCCGGATCCAACACCATCGACAGTGAGAGCTTGCGTGGAACAGCTCGTGCCTCCATCCTGGTCGTCGAAGACACCACCTGGTCCACGTGGCTGCAGAGTCAAGCGTCCACTCTTTACCTGATCGCGACAACAGCCTCTGGTTCCTTCCTGGTTCCACTCCAGTCACTGGCTAGTGACTTTGAACATTGTCCCCTCTGCTTTCAGGTCTTCAGCTTCTTTGATCCACCCTTAGATCACACCGGACATCTTCCTCCTGGTCGTCTGCAACATCTTTTCTTTCAGGCTCCATAGACTTCAACGCAGAAACGCGACACAACTTCGCACCCGCAGCCCGTGGGTGAGGTAACAAGAGCATTTCGGTGCTCAAGGGTAGATTGACTCCCCTAGTGTCCAGATTCACAGTCGTTTCAGTCCTAACTAGTCAGGAGTGTCCGTACTCCCCTTTTTCTTGAACTGTACTGTCCATGGACGTTGTTACGCATCTCGCGTGTGAGTTCACACTCTGCACACGCGTTCCGTGGGCCTCCTATTACTTACCTAAAGTTAGGATAGTATAGTCCCAGCGATCATACAGCCTCTGGACAGCTCCATTCCTTCTATCGACTTCCTCTTACCACTTGTTTAGTATATGGTTTGTTGAGCCCCTAGGGCAACATTGTAACTCGTGCAACTTAACATATTTTTCTTAAGAGTCTGGTCATATGCTTAGCCCTCTGATCTCATAAAGAGTTCAGAGGTGTAGGTTAGTTAATAAACATCTTGTTTATTTTCATAACTACCTGTGTGGTGTCCTTTCATTTGGTATTCAAGGGGTTATATTTGGTAAAACAGCTGGCTTTACATGCCAAAAGAGTTTAGCCTAAGACTGCTGTGTCCATGCTACCATTAGGACAGATGGTCTATAAGGTTGACTTACAACCAATCACCATGAGGGTTGTTTGGACTGATACAAGGTGATCACTAGAACTAGTGAGCATCATATATCAGGCCAACTTCGCACAGGGGCCACAGGCTCTGGGGAAGGCTGTTCATCCTGGTCATCCTCCTGATATTTAATTAACAATTCTGAAGGGCTTCTGGCAGTGCGAAACCCGTCATCTACTTCAGAGATCTCCTAACTCTCTTCCGAATCCAGTAATTGCTCAGGAACCTGAAGAGATACCTTGGTTAGAGAAATATGCAATGGAGAAAGGGCCTCAAGTGAATAACCATGTCTCTGTAATAAAGAAGATGCTGTCTTAGACGGTGTAGATGTTGCCGTAGACGCTGACCAGACCTGCAAATCTGTGCAAGATGATAAATACAGCATCAACGCGGGGGCCGTCAATGGAGTCGCCGTCGGTTGCACTGCAGTCAAAGGTGAGACCGTTTGCAAGGAAGTTTTCAATGACTATTTAAATTTAATCTTGGACAACGAGGAAGTCTTCGTCGACGAGGCAGTCTTAGTCGACGAGGTGGTCGTCGATGACGAGGTGGTCTTCGACGACGAGCCAGACGTCGACGAGGCAGTCTTCGACGATGAGGTGGTCGTCGGCGAGATCCTTCTAACCTCCGTTGTCGACGGGACGTCAACGGTAGGCACTCTCTCTCACTCTCTCTCATCGACAAGATGGGCTTCACAGAGACGGAGACTAGCGTTGATGGGGATGACCCCGATGACAATCATTTGAAGCCTCGGTGACAAGAAGATAACTGTCGACGTATAAGTCGTGTCAACTGTGATTTTCGTCGACGAAGAAGTCATAGTCACCGTCGACGACAGGGTCTTTTTCTGAGGTAAATCCTTCTCAGAAGGCCATTTTGGAGCCAGAGACTTCACAGTTTTTCTTGGGGGCGTGGAAGGCAGAGGCTTGCCCTTAGAAGGTGGAGGAGCCTTTTTTGTGGTGGAAGGCAATTCAGAACCCTTAGAGGGTTGTTGTTTTCTTAACACCTTAGCCGCAGGAGAAGACAAATCCTCATCAGCAACCCTCTTCCTAGAGGACACCATTGAACCAGAGGCAATACTTCCCACCTCAGATAAGGGGTTGCCTTGGTCCTTAATCTTCTGTAGCCACAGAAGTAGACGCCCTTCTCTGTCCCTGAGGGTTTTCTGAGGGAAGGTCCTGCATATCTTGCAGTCTCTCACCTGGTGATCCGGGTAAAGGCAGTCAATGCATTTCTTGTGGGGATCTTCAGAGAAAAGCCTGAGCTTCCCACTAGACTCACAAGGTCTAAATGGAGATTTCTGTCAAGAATTCCTGTCATGCGAGGGGAGGAAAACGGTAACCAGCGAAAACAGACTACATCTCCCAGGATGCTTAGCGGTTGAGAGGTTATGTAAACAGGAGAGCTGTTACATAACTCAAGGAAAACACGCCCTTATGTAAACAGGAGAGCTGTTACATAACTCAAGGAAAACACGCCCTTATGTAAACAGGAGAGCTGTTACATAACTCAAGGAAAACACGCCCTATAAAGGGAGGAACCGGGAGGTACAACGCTGTCGGATATTGTGTTTACACCGACGTACCTGCTTCGTGAAGAGCAGTGTTCCGGAGTGGTGCTCCAGTAAGGCAAAAACGGAGGTAGGTCGAGTCGTTACTCCCTGGGCCGTGTCTTGCCCCATCGTCACCTGTGAAGGACCCGGAAGCTCTACCGGTCAACCATTGAGCTTCGCTTTTTGACTCGGCTGAGTCAAAGCGCAGTGGCGCTTTTGCTGGTTGGAGTCGTAACTCCCAGCCCGACCAGAGATACAGGGACTGCCAGCTGTAACGCACACCAGGAGGTGTTTGCCGCGTTACAGACTCGGAAGTCCACAGGATCGATCGAGCGGCTGCTCTCGGTTCAGTCTTCTTGCTTTTGAATGGGGTATCGGTGACGCATCACCAGGAGGTGACTCCGCGTCCCGGTGCAGTCTGAGGAAGAGGTTGAGCGGCTGCTCCCTTCAGGTAGAGACCCCGGCTGGGTGTTTCCCTGACTCCTCGATTCTCCCCAACACTCTTCGTGCCCCTCACAGCCTACCGATTGGCATTGTCGGCCATTTCATTTCTGCCCTCTGTTGGCATACGCCGGGATCGGCGTATATGCAGAGGACGGTTAGGACCATCCGTGCTGTGGGCTGGTAACGTACTTAGCCTGGAGGATTCCAGTGACTATAACTTTTGTTTACTCTTTGTATTATTTTTGCCTTCATTAAAATAACTAACCCTTCACAAGTGGTTGCGTCCTCATTATCGTGTCTGTTAAACGATCCTGAGACGTTCAGGGCGTTACAATTTCTTTTAAGAAGACATCATAAGTGAAGAACTTCCTGAGGAATTAGGAAAGTACTGAGCAGAGCTCAGGGAGGTCCCTTCACACGACGTGCAGTAGAAAATCTGAGAGCCCGAGCCTCTGAGGAGAACATTCTGGTGGGTGCTGTCGCCTGATTGGCTGCAGTTTGGACTATGTATAACGACTTTGATAGTCAGAGATGTGGAATTGTTTTCCTTGTAGCTTTAGGCTACTTTACTTCCTGGTTTTATGTTACCAAGGTTTTTGGTTATATGTGCATAATTATTGCTTTTTTATGTACCGTGGGACTCCCACTCCGACGACGGGGAATGATTCAGGCATGTGAATCTATGAAAGACAACCCAATACTGGAGAAGCCTGCCCTCTCTATTGCTCAGAGTTTTGGATGAGAAAGTGCAGCAGATTTTGCAATGTTTTGCCTCATGATGACGATAGAGGCAATAGATGCAATCCTTGTGGGGATCATCAACGTCAACCCTCTTCTTCCCATAGGACTTAAAAGGGCGAAATTGTCCTTTCTGGTCCCACATTATAAATATCCAGAAGGAAATAAAACTTATCTGTGAGAAATATGAAAGAACTGAGCAGAGCTGTGAGAAAACATTTGAGTTAGTCATATATTACTAAGACAATATACACAAAACAAATTTTGTTAGGAAATATACGCTTATACCATGAAAAGAATGTTGTACAGGCAATTACTGAACGAGTGATCATGTACGGATGACATAGTGAGGACACCAATCCCTCTCGGCTGGGGGTTGGGCAAAGAAAAGAGAGGAAATAATGGAAGCAGTAAAGAGCCATCCTAGAATGGAGAAAAGAGGGAGAGGACTGCGAACTGGGGGATGGAGGAGAAGAATGAGAAGGCACCTGAGAGGTGAAAGAATGAAGCAGAGTTGAAAGGAGATAAGGTCGATAGGAGAGGAGGGAGAAGAAAAAAAAACTGTTTTCACAGAGAGTAGAATCTGGTGTTTTCAAAATTGTCATTAGAATTACAACCATACCTGCCATTCTTCTATTTTCTGGTTGTATTTAACAGTGCGCCCTTCTTCAACATTAATGTAGTCAGCAACAGGTTTGATATTCTTTTCAATTTCATTGACCTAAGCAAGGGATGACACCAAACACTATTAACTAACAATTTCATATTCATGCAGTTTATCAATAATTTGATAAAACTCTTGAGTGCAAGGCTAAAAAAATCATAACATTGTTATTAGATCTGCAGGTGTAGAACTAAAAAAAATCTACTCGACCTAACTGTAATGCACTTGACCTCTGTCTCTGAAATGAAAGAGACAAGATTTAACGGCATTTTTATTGTTCATTCACTTTGTGAATAAAGTTGCCTTTAAATCTTATTATCTAGTTACATTTGCTCGGCTGTACAGGTCAACTGTCAGTTTGTCTTCCTACTCACCAGAAAGGGCGAGTAGGACCTAAAAATAGCTTGCCCTATTTAAATCTGGCTCACAAATGAGATATGGCGAGTGGATTTTATGAGCCCTATAGTAGACAGAAAAGGTTTTTCCTTACAAAAACAATTTTACAAAACACTGAAACTTACACCATAATAAGAACTGCTCAGCTTTGAGGCACAGGTGAATGGCAAAATGTTATGCGCATGCCCTTTTACTGCCCTACTATGAAGTTAGAGGATGCTGGAGCACTACAGGCAACATGCAATGCCATACAACCGCCGAGGGGGCAGGGGGGGGGGAGGGGTTGATTGACATGGTATTCATAATGTAATCTAAATACCTGTCAGGACGGGTGAGAGAGTTGAACATTTGTCACTCAAATATGCTGTGATCTGTAGATCTTAAATTATTCCTAGAAACATCTTGCAAACCAGAAAAGGAGGATGTTGTGCTACCATTGTAATAATGACTAGTGAAGCCTTTGCACTCAGGTCGGGTAGGAAACAGTTGAAAAAGCTATATAGTAGGGACGTTTTTATGCCCTAGAGCAATATTCCTTAATGTGACATTTCTTGGGTCTGCTATTTTCACCCAAAAATCCTTAACAGTCATTGTGTGGGAATGTTTGCTAGCAATCTGACTTTTATCCATCAACTACTGGTTTCCGACCTAATTTTACGTAAGGTAACAATTATCAAGATCAGAGCAATATTTGTTACTTTACACATTCCTTACTTTTTCCAGCATATACATAACAGGGCCTTTCACCAAAGAAATTATTTTATATCAGGTTACAACTTTCCTTCATGGCTAACTTTTTATCGTTTATCTGTTGGATATAAAATAGTGCTCATGCCTACTTGTGGCAATGTTAAATCACTTTGCAGGGAAGGGACTTATTACACAGGATTGGGGAGGAAGCAAAAAAAAAATCAAGATAAATATAGCATTAAAAGATCGTTCCTTCAGGAAGCAGTCAGCTTTGATGTAACCCATGGGCCTAAGAAAACAAATTTACCTTCAGTCTTTTCTGAAACTCAAAAGTCTTATTCAAGGTGGAGAGGGACAGAGAAAGTGAGTTTTATGGTAATGACACATCTACAGGAGACCACTATCCCCAAAAGCTTTGTATCTTATGGGACGGACTGAGAGTCTGTTACAGGTGGCTAACCTTATGGATGTAGGTGGGTGAAAAGGAGTCAAGATATCAGAAAGGTAGAAGACGTGCAAACTTAACACTGTGCATGGGACAATGTTAAAAATTCAGCATATTTGGATGCAAGCAAATGGAGGCCTTGAAAGAGGGCGAGATACTATGCGTGGCAAATGCAACAGATGTCACTACGGGGTGATTTCTTCTCTCTTGGAAGCTTTTGATCGATGTGTGAAACTGTAGGTTTGATTGCAGGAGATGACCACAGATAAGAGCTACTTGGCAACAGGAATAGCAGAAGGACATTTAGTTGACAGACCATGCAAGCAGAACATGGTTTAACTAGAGGAGCAATCCCTCCAAAGCTTCTCAAAACGTGCAATTTTTAAAGGCTTGTTGTACAATAAATCAACTATTGTAAATTAGAGCAATTTCTGATGTTATTCAAACTGAAAATAACGAACACTGCCAGTGTAAATGCTATTGCTAATAATCTTCATTGTGGGTTTAAAATGTTGAACTGTACTTTAAATACGGTCTTTCTATGGCGAATCCCATAACAAATTGAGTAAAAGGCTCGAATTTCCATTTTACATTGGGAAAGAATAGCATATCCTTTTTAAAAGACACCACAGAGGCAAATGTTGATTAACTCACGAAATCTTTTTCAGGATTTATGGGTTACAATTCAATTTTTTGCATAAACTAGAGTTATTTTATTATGGGCTCCAATCAATAGAAACATAATTGAAGGTAATATTAATATTCACTGGATTTGCTTATCTTCATATAAGTTATTTAAACAAAATATAATTTATGGTTAGGGTGACAGAGTTAAAAATAGGCTTAATCAGACTCAGTTTAGTGTTCAGGTAACAGTAAGGTACAGAATTGTGGTCAAAGTAATGCTCATTCCAATTGCATAGAAAGTGAGATCGAAGCAATGATGTGTTTAAATAATGGTGTTAAAGTAGTGCTAAAAAAAATTATCTCATTCATTCTCTCTCTCTCATTTAACTACACTGCTGTCCATAATAGTAGAGCATATTTTGTGGTATAGGATAACTGACTTCACTCTTAAACACTTTAATGCTTCAAGGTACAAATCTACTAGAACTATAGAGCCCCTTAAAAGGGATAAACCGGTTTGTATTTATAAAAAGAATGGGTGGGTATTGGTTTTTCAGGGATCTAAACTATACAACACATAATTCCAGAATCTCAACAGCTGTATTCTAAAGCTAACCGAAGACCAAACCCTTCATAAGCAAAGGAGTTCCTCCAGGAAGCACGTGTATCAATTTTGTACAGAAAATGCTCTCACTTACTAGAAACGGTACAGAATGAAAACTGTTCCTAAATATTGTGTAAGAAAGTTTCAATTCTTTTAAGGACACGGAGGCGAGGATTATGGTTTTCTCTCTTTGCTTTTATTAACTAGCGCCTTTAATAAAAACATCTGATTTAATTTCTTTTTGACAACAGAGCGAATAAATCATCTTTTAACTTTTTTGCTAAAAGCAAGCATTTAAACTATAAGTTCCATGAGTCCTTGGGAGAAGTCTCCCACCACATACAATCGTAACACATCTGTAGTCCACCGGAGCAACCAATCCGGAGCCCCGACTGCTTGTTATCGTCCTTCTTGAACTGTGATCTTCCTCTTTCTTCGCTACTTGCAGCCTGCATCTAAGTCGGGTTTTTTACTTCTTAATCTGGTTTGATTGCTTATTGCTACGGAATTGCCTATGTCTTTCTTTTCTAGCAGCAAACCTTGCTAGAATCCTCTCGCAGGAGCATCTTTCCGCTCCCTCAAGGCAGACAATTACAGTGCCGCAGTGCTGACCCCGGCAGCTTCACCATCAGGAGCGTGATTTCTATCAGTTACGAAACTGGCAAATCCCAAAGCGCATCGGGTGCTGTGCCTGCCGGAGCCCTTTCCTGGAGAGAGCGAGACGGCCTTCTCTGGGATCAGTATTGTAAAACTTGCCCCTCGCTCATATCGGAGCCACCGTTCTGAGATTTTACACATGGTCTGTATTCTCGTTGTTTGAAGCCCCCTGGGGTATGTACTTCGCATCAATGATTGCAGACAATACATTTGAGGGAACACGCTCCCAGGCATCTATAGCAACCGCCATTTAGGTACTTTTGGCACCAAGGGGAGTGTCCCCTGGCCATAGACCCTTCTCGGGTGTGGCACTGCCCACTTTAATTCCTGTGAGTACACCCTCAGTTCTCCAAAAGCAGCCTTAGACTGCCCTAATACCCCCTCACGCAGGGTGCAACCTTCTTAGCACTGAAAGGCTAGATTACCCTGACCTAGTTTACTTAGTGAAGTAGTGTGGCTCACTGGTTAGAGGCGGCAGACCCGAGAGCAGAGGACGGCCCGGGACCAGGGTTCGATTCCCGGAGCGGCAGGTTTCTGGACCAGGGTCAGCGGACTCGATAATTCTCTCGCCTCGGTGCCCACTCTGATCAGCGATCACACTCGGCAACTCTGGGCATTAGCTTGCCTCATCTTCACTAACGGCCCCACCAGACCGCCGGGGATGCCTGGTCTCACCCTGGAGATACCCATTAAGGGACCATCTCTCAGGGAAGCCAGGAAGGGTTTCGCAGCGGTCGAAGTGCCTTGGGACCCTACGGGTAAGTAGTGCGCTATATAAATGCCAATACATACATACTTAAGGGGAAGGCCTAATTACTCCTAATTACTCCTATAGCATGGAGCCCACAGACAAAGTCTATGAAAATCCTTTGGGTTATCTCCCATGGGACGGATACTTTTATAATGCGGTGGAGGCCTCCACATATCAGGCAGTT
The DNA here is from genome assembly GCF_964263255.1 of Lissotriton vulgaris. Taxonomy (NCBI): domain Eukaryota; kingdom Metazoa; phylum Chordata; class Amphibia; order Caudata; family Salamandridae; genus Lissotriton; species Lissotriton vulgaris. The sequence continues at coordinate 271,408,921 of NC_141694.1, read as the reverse complement.
GATGAGGCGATGGGCCCTATGTAGGAGCGCCTCACACAGCTCATTGCTTGCATGTGCACCATGGGGCCACAGGCAACGCTAGATGTGCCAGACTCTTTCTCAATGCCAGAGCCAGCTCCATTAGATCCCGGACCTGCGCCAGCAAAGCGCCCTCGCCTCCGGTCCTGAAATAGAATTGCTTTTACACATAGGGAGGTGCATGTTAGCAGTTCCCTAAGTGTAAAAGCAATGCTGGCTCCTGCAGGAGGCGGGGAGACAGCAGGGACTTCATTCCCCAACTAGTAGTGCGCCAGGAGGTGCCTTTGCAGAGGGCTGGAGAAAGGGGGTGTGGCCACTAAAAACCTCTCAGCAATCCCGCTGTGTGGGACTTATTGGAGGTAGCAGGAGGAGTAGTTGGACCCAAGAGCGTCATTGGGGGCCAAATACCCCTGCTGTTACCTCCAATAAGTCCCACACAGAGGGATGGCTAAGAGATCCTCAAATGCCACGCCCCCTTTCTCCACCACTCTGCAAACGTGGTTCCTAGCGCAATACTGGTTGAGGGACAAATTCCACTTTACGCCTGAGGGACCTTGGGGGCTACGAAGCCCTCCTGGTACCTCCTGCAACAGCATGATCGTCAGAGGCCCGCCCCTTTTCTCCACCACTCTGCAAACGGGACTACTACTTAAAAAAAACATTAAAAAATCACTGAAAAAACCAAGGGATACAGGGACATTATAGTTAGGCTCAGGTTTCACTCGTACAAAACCAGTGAAATTCAGCCATTCGTTAGTGAACTAACTATAACTTGCGCCCCCGCAATGCAATGCACTGCTTATGACCTAACATATTACTTCACTCATGGCATGCTCAGGGACATCACTGATGACATCATCCACAGAATCTCTGACGCACCCACTCATACCCCCATATAACCTTTCATACACCCATTCCAACTTCCACATCACCATTCTCAAACACATTTGCAGTCATACCAGTATTTACACAGCCACTCACTCACCCATACAGGCACTGACATATCCACTCATACAAACATAAAGCCACTCACTCACTGAGTCAGTCACCCATAGAGCTACTCCCAACCCCTACTCACACACCCAGTCAATCTCATAGCCATTTACGCACTGCACCCAGTTACACACCCACTTACCTACTCATACAGTTATTAACACATAATCACCTATACGGTTACTGATACAAGCACACACTCGCCCATAAAGCCACTCTCCATTTCACTCACTCACCCATACAGTCACTAATATATCCCATCACTAACCTATACTGTCTTTCACATACCCAGTTACTCACCCATATACCACTGACACAGCCACTCACTCGCCTACCAACACAGCTATACACACACACTCCCCCATACAGCCATTGACTCACCCACTCACTCATCCATACAGGCAGTCACAAACCTCCTCACACACCCACACACCCATACAAGTTCTTAGACAGCCAGTTACCCATACATCCACTCAGGAATCCACTCACACACCCATACAACCACTTAGGCAACAACTGACAGACTGAAGCAGACAGTAACACAGCCAGTTACTCACCCATACATTCCCTGAGACACCTAATCCCTTACTATACAGTCAGCCATGCACCCACGTAATGATCCATACAGGCATTTCTACACCCACTGATTCACCAATACACCTTCTTATATGTATTTAACACTCATAACCCTTTTAAAAACAGTCACTGGGTCATGTCATGAGTGAAGTATTATGTGAGGTCATAAGCAGAGCATTGCGGGGGCACGAGTTATAGTCAGCTCACTAACTAGAACAGCTGAATTTTACTGGTTTTGCACAAGTGAAACCTGAGCCTTACTATAATGTCCCTCTAACCTTTGCTTTTTTCAGTGAATATTTATGTATATGTGTGTGTGGTGTATGTATATATATATATATATATATATAAAATCATCCACACTCTTCTTCCCCTTTCGAAAGATATATATACACACACAAAAATTAATAAATTAATATATATTATTTTTTGTGGTTGAATATATGCAGCTGATGTATAATTTTTTGTTTTTTTGTTTTTACTAAGTTAATGTGTGTTGGACCATAGATGGATTTTGGAAAAGGGGGTGGTGATGGACAGAGTTTCTGAATGATGCAGAATACTCTTACCCAGTCAAGAGATCAGGGCTTGATCCATCACCGTTTTTTAGCTCATTGCACCATCCCAGCTCAGAACCTGGCTACATGCAAATTAGTCTGTTCCTGTCCCAGTGCATGATGGGAACAGGGCAAACCAAACTACCAAGCCAATTCTTATACTGGGAAGGAAACAAGCTTCCGGGGACCGGTTTCTGGCATTTCAGCCGTCGTCGGCCCGGCTTGCTTGAATCCTGATGGTGCAATGAGCAAGGGACTCACGTCTGAGTATGCCCTCCCACACGTAGTGTGGACAAAATCGATTTTGGAAAAAGGGGGTGGTGATGGACAGAGTTTCTGAATGATGCAGAATACTCTTACCTAGTCAAGAGATCAGGGCTTGATCCATCACCGTTTTTTAGCACACTGCACCATCCCAGCTCAGAACCTGGCTACAAGCAAATTAGTCTGTTCCTGTCCCAGTGCATGAAGGGAACAGGGCAAACCAAACTACCAAGCCAATTCTTATACTGGGAAGGAAACAAGCTTCCGGGGACCGGTTTCTGGCATTTCAGCCGTCGTGGACCATAGATTCTACAAAGTAGGATGAAGTAAAAGAAACACAGGGTAAGAGGGTTTTCCTTTGTGTTGATAATACTGTCATTTACCCTGTCTCCTAGACCTAAGTTATAGGGTTCTCTGCCTTTATTCTTAAGTCTTTCTGTTAAAGCCTTGGCCACAAGCCTGAAAGCAATGAACATGTTCTTAGTTAATATATAATTTTAACATATGACTAAGCACATTCCTCTGAATTATTTGTTAAATAAGGAACATAAATCAGTACACAGAAGAGTTAAATATGGATTAGTTACTTACCTGTAATCCTAGTTCTCTTCCAGGGGTATCCTCATCAAAGTCATAAGCATTAGAATATTCCCGCCCATGCGCAGGACCCCGGAAACACTATATTATATATATATATATATATATATATATATATATATATATATATATATATACATACATATATATATATATATATATATATATATATATAAATTAAGCAATAGCATGCCTAATAAACACCAGAGCTGAATAATGCTGTAAAGAATTTCCACCATACATGAATAACCTGCATTAGAAACATGAGAAACAACAACAAAGTTTCTTTAGAAACTGTTTTAATGCTTATAAAGCAGTCGAAATTCTCATAAAACACTGAAAGCATAGAAAGCTCCCAGGCTGTATTGCAAATACACAGTCTAAAAAGACTGAAAAGCTAACCTGTAGCAGTATAGCAATAAACTGACACCGTGCCTTTAAGGCACTCGTGACTCCCAGCTTCCCATCATGCCTCAGGGGTGCCAGTTAGATCAGCTGTTCTTTGCGGAGACTGAAAAATCCATTGAACAAGGAGGTTAACAATCTCCAAATTGAAATAGTCCTTTGCCCGGGGAGGCGGGAGGGTTGCTTATGACTTTGATGAGGATACCCTTGGAAGAGAACTAGGATTACAGGTAAATAACTAATCCTTCTCTTCCAAGGGATCCTCATCAATAGTCATAAGCATTAGAATAGAATAGCGAGTTTCACCTCATCTCCCTGCGGGCAAAGGAGAACACAGAAAACGTGATCAGTAAGCCTAGTAAAAATCAAGCTAGGATTGAGGAAACTACTATCCGAACAGATTTCTCAAGGAGGCCTGGCCTTCTTGAGCATCAGCCCTGGAATCAGATTCAAGGCAGTAGTGCCTCGTAAAAGTATGAACTGATTTCCAGGTTGTGGCCTTGCAAATCTCTGACATAGGGACGTCATGCAAGAAAGCCAGTGTGGCTGCTTTCACCCTGGTGGAATGTGCCTTGGGTGGTAAAGGTAAGGGCCTTTTCGCCAGCTGGTAAACTAAGGTAATGCATTAGATAATCCATCTCGAAATGGATCTCTTAGCGGCTGGGAAGCCTGTTCTCATGGCGCCATAATTAACAAATAATTGATCTGTCTTTCTTATTCCCTTTGTGCTTTCCAAGTAGAACTTAAGCACCCTCTTGAGGTCTAAGGAATGAAGCGAACGCTCAGCTGGAGTCACTGGATTAGGGAAGAAAGATGGCAGGGAAATGGACTGATTGATGTGAAAATCAGACACCACCTTAGGGAGAAAAGAAAGACTACTCTGTTATGGTGGAAAACAGTTTAAGGCTCATTGGTACAGAGTGCTTGGATCTCGCTTACTCTGCGTGCTGCTGTAATTGCTACCAGAAAAGCGGCCTTCCAAGACAAATGCTGCAAGGAAGCTCTGTGGATTGGCTCAAAAGGAGGGCCCATCCACTTCGATAACACCAGGTTCAACTCCCACGGAGGAGCAGAATTTCAAACAGGGGGATACACCTTCTTTAACCCCTGTAAGAAGTCCTTGACCACCTGCATCTGGAAAAAGGAGGGCTGACTAGGTGACTTCCTGTACGCCATAATGGCAGATAAATGCACCCTGATAGATGCATACTTAAGACCAGATCTTGCTAGATACAGGAGGTAAGGGAGAATGACATCCTCCTGTCCCTTTGTAGGATCAAAGTGTTGCTCTCTACACCAAAGAAAAAACCTCTTCCACTTAAACGCGTATGACGATCTTGTGGAGGGTCTTTTTGCTGCTTTTAAAATATACATACAATCAGGAGGCAGATCTAAATGTCCGTATTGCAGGACCTCAGGAGCCATGCTGTCAAGTTCAGTGAGGGAAGGTTGGGATGAAGAATCCTCCCGCCCATCTTGGTAAGCATGTCCGGCCTGCATGGTAGTCTCCTGTGTGGAAGTACCGACAGATGTAAAAGGTCCGGGTACCACCACTGCCGTGGCCAGTCTGGAGCTAGCAGAATCATGCTCATGCTGGATCTGATAAGCTTGGACACCACCTTCGGATCAGGAGCAGAGGAGGAAAGGCGTAGGTAAATGTCCATGACCAGTCCATCAAAAGAGCATTCCCCCTTGTCCCTGGACGGTGGAATCTGGACGGGAAGGCGTGGCATTTTCTGTTTTTGTCGTCCGCGAATAGATCTATTTCCAGACGACCACAACGATGGAAAAGGTCCGCCACCACCTCGTCGTGTAGCACCCAGTCTGGCTGATCTTCGAAGTGTCTACTAAGTGAGTATGCCTTGAAATTTAGCTCTCCTGGAAGATGCACCGCCACCACCGAGAGGTTCCGGGCGAGCAGCCAGTGCCAGATCGCTTGTGACTCCAGGGAGAGAGGACGCGACCGAGTTCCACCCTGCTTGTTCAGGTAGAACATGGTTGTCGTGTTGTCGGTCTGGACCAGGACTGAATCGGACACGATTGCAGGCAGGAAAACTTTCAGAGCCAGATGGACTGCTCGTAGCTCCAGCATGTTGATGTGGTAGGTCTGTTCTTTTGCCGACCACCGTCCCAGAATCTGAAGGTACCCCATGTGTGCCCCCCAGCCTTCCAGAGACGCGTCTGTCATCACCGATTGCACTGGTAAGGCTGGTGAAAAGGGACTCCCACCATCAGATTCCGCTGCTGGGTCCACCATGAGAGGATGGATCTCGCCGCCTGGGAGAGAGAGATCTGATCTTCCCAGCGAGCGGTCGACTGATCCCACTGGTCATCCAGAGTCTGCTGCAAAGGACGCATCCTCAGCCTGGCGTTGGGAATGAGAAAGATGCAGGACGCCATGGATCCTTGCAGGGATGCCACCTGCCGGACTGTCGTATTCTGGACCTGGAGCAGAAGCCTGCATCTCTGTTTCATGGAAGACAGTCTCTCCTCCGAAGGATACGCTCTTCCCACACTTGAGTCCAGAACGGAGCCGAGGTAGTGGATGGACTGGGCTGGCTGCTGCACTGTCTTGTCCATGTTGACATGCAGCCCGAGGTCGTGCAGCTGCTGCAGACAGAACTGGAAGTTGTGACTCACTTGCAGTGGGGATGAACCTTTTAGCAGCCAGTCGTCCAAGTATGTATAGACGAAGAGGCCTTTTCTGTGAAGAAAAGCTGCCACCACTGCCATGCATTTGGTGAAGAATTGTGGAGCTGATTTCAGTCCAAAGGGCAGGACCTTGTAATGATAATGTTTGTGGCCGACCACAAACCGTAGGTACTTCCGATGATGTTTTGCGATGGAAATGTGTAAGTACGCATCTTGGAGGTCCACCGAACACAACCAATCCCCTACTTGCAGATGTGGAAATATTTGGTGAAGGGCCAACATGCAAAACTTCTCCTTCACAATGACCTTGTTCAGAAGTCGAAGGTCCAGAATTGGTCGAAACTTGTCCTCCTGATCTTTATTGGGGACAAGAAAGTATCTGGAGTAAACTCATTTTCCTCTTTGAGAGGGTGGAACCTCCTCTATCGCCTGCTTTTGGAGAAGAGCTGTCACCTCTTTTCGAAGCAGCTTTAACTGATGAGGACGAGACTTGTTTGGTGGTATTATATTCAGCACCCAGCGATCTCCTGTGATGCTGGCCCACTCTGCTAGATGTTGAGAAACACTTCCTCCCACTGGAGTGGGCAACAGCGGCGGAGGAGGAGAAGGAGGCCACTGCTCATGACTTCCCGCCTCTCGTCATGGTAGAGGACTGCTGTTGGTGACCACCTCTACCTCTGTTGGACTTTCCTCCTCGAAACTGGGTCTTCCCCGGGTTCTTGTTTTGGGACCACTGAGGGGTTTGAACCCTCTGTTGAGGCCCCTTGCGCTGGTTGGATTTGTAGCAGCGCTTAACTACTTCTTCTTCTCCAACCCAATCGCCTTGGCCATGTCCAACTCGGTTTTCATCCTATTCATCTCTTCGTCAGGGTGAGTGCCGAAGAGAAAAGAACCAGAGAACGGGAGGTTCATGATTCTTTGCTGAGCATCTGGCTTTAGTCCTGTTAATCGTACCCAGGACAATCTCCTGGCGCATATACCATGCGCGTAAGAGTGCGCTCATAGCACCGCGCCATCTGCTGCTGTGCTCATCACTTGGTTAGCCACCAAATATCCCTCTGTGACTTATCTCAGCGAAATCCTTTTGGTCTTCCTTTGGAAGCTTGGTTTTGAAACGCTCCAGAGAGTCCCACAGAGCTCTGTCATACCTGCCGAGCAACGCAGCCACGCTGGAGACTTTAAGGGGAGGCAGCAGCAGAATTGCAGGCCCTGCGACCCCACGAGTCCTGGGACCTGCTTTCTTTGTCTGGTGGAACAGAAGAAGTGGCCTCCTGGAAGAACGAGAGGACGAATGGCGTGAGGCTGACTTCGCCACCAGGACCACCGATCCATCCCCAGACCTAAGCGAGGCCTGTCTCGACGTTGAACGTGCTCCAGACGCCGATCTAGGCTCTTGTCGTCTTGTGGACGTCGAACGCCGTCTCAACGGCGACCAGTGCAGATGAGAAGCAGACGACGGAGGACGTCTCTCACTCAACGCTGAGTGTCTTCCAGACGACGGCAGAGCTGCATCCAGTCTCGACGTCGAAGGTCTTCGAGACGACGGCGGAGGGGTTTTTCTCGCCCTCGACGCCGAACGCCGTCGAGACGACGACTGAGACCTCATCCTCGACGCCGATCGTTGCCCAGTTGACGACGGCGGAGGGGTCCTTGTTCTCTACGTCAATTGCTGATGGGACTGCGAAGACAGAAGAGAGCCTGCCCTCGAAGCCAAATGCCTTGCCGACGCAGAGTCTTTGCACCTCAACGCAGATTGCCGTCGAGTTGACGACGGCGGAGGGGTTTTGGTCCTAGTCGCCGATCGTCGCCAGGTTGACGACGGCGGAGGGGTGACACTCCTCGACGCCAATCGTCGCCGGGTTGACGACGGCGGAGAGTCTCTGCTCCTCGAGGCCGATCGTCGGCGGGCTAGTTGACGACGGAGGAGTCTTGTCTCTCGACGCCGATAGCCGCCGGGTTGACGATGGCAGAGGATCTCGAATCTTCAACATCGACGACGCACCTTTTCTCGACGGCGAGCCCGCTGTCGAGGGTCTTTTCTTCGATAAATGACCCACTTGAAGATCTTCTTTCAGCGACGAACCCGACGCTGAAGCTGAAGGACGCGAGGACTTACTTCTAGAAGATGTTCTAGCCCTCTTGGAGCCCTTCTTGACTGGAGACCTTCCTCTAGACTTCTCTGCCAGGCCATAAATGCAAATTCTTTCCCTGTCCTTAAAAGTTCTTCTGGACAGATTCTGGCATTGAGAGCAGGCCTTCGGGTCATGATCTTCAGGGAGACAGAGAACACAGACTTCATGGGAGTCTTTTTTGGCCTTCTTTTTACCACAGGAAGGGAAAGAGCCAAAAAGAGATGGCATTTTAAGGTGTTAAAAATGCCCAAACCTGTCAAAAAAAGACAGCCTCTTACTACTACAGATGAAAAACGTCGAAGTAAGGAATAGAAGTTGTCAAAACTGAAAAGATGTTCTGAAGAAATCAGAAAAGAGTAGAGCTGTGTTGCCAGGATCCTTCCTGAAGGAGCCAGAAAGAACAACTGACCTAACTGTCACCCCTGAGGCATGATGGGAAGCTGGGGGCACAGAGTGCCTTAAAGGCACGGTGTCAGTTTATTGCTAAACAGCTACAGGTTAGCTTTTCAGTCTTTTTAGACTGTGTATTTGCAATGCAGCCTGGGAGCTTTCTATGCTTTCAGTGTTTTATGAGAATTTCTACTGCTTTATAAGCATTAAAACAGATTCTAAACAAACTTTGTTGATGTTTCTCATGTTTCTAATGCATGTTATTCACGTGTGGTGGACATTCTTTACAGCATGATTCAGCTCTGGTCTTTATTAGGCTGCAATTGTATATATATATATATATATATTCCAAACAGCTTGGCGAAGTTCTTGCCTGCGCCTCTCAGTGTGGCGGGCCTCGACGGGGTTTCGCCTCGCCCCGTTAAATCCAAAGGTTTACCGTCTTAGATTGTTGACAGAGAGTCAAGGCCCAGGTTAGCTTACACTGGGGCTCAATGCAAGAAGCAATCAGCATGACCTAAATAATAGGCATGCAAGATGTGGAACCGTTGATTTATCAGTGGGGTACCAATGCGTGCTACTGATATGATGCACAATACGCTAAATGACTCAATTCAGCAAAGCGTGAATGTTCGCGTTTTATATGTAATGATACAAGTACCGCTTGAAATGTTTATGCGAAATGTACAACATGAGAATATACTGAATGAGGCATTTCAGAAGAAGGATTCTCGCTAAAACACCAGTCGACCAAAAGGACACTGAATTATGGGAGTAGTAGTTTGTGAAGCTGAACGAACACGACTTTCTCCCAGAATGTATTTTAAATACCTGGAAATGATTTACGAGTATGTTAAGTAAATATGGGTATTTCGTGACCAAGCATATAATTTTCAAAAGCAATGTAAAACTGAGAGAGTATGTTTTCACTTTCACGCAATTAGTCACATGATTAAGTTTTTTGTTATTGTATATAACTTTATCAAATGAACACAGCCATTCACTCGTGAGAAAGCGGCGGAGGCTGCGAAACGCGTTGAGTGTTGTTGTTGCCGAATAAAAGCACTTGAACCAAGCTAACCTGGGCCTTGACTCTCTGTCAACAATCTAAGACGGTAAACCTTTGGATATATATATATATATATATATACATATATATATACATAAAAGTTGTACAGCAGAAAACACGTTTCTACAATTGCACTCCGCTCCGATAAAATATCACATCCACGTAGAGTTGCAGAAAGGCGAGGTGATCGCTGAAACACGTTGGGTTTGTTCCATCCCTCAATTGTACATGCTGGAATAAATCAACTCTTATTGCAACTCTAGGTGGATGTGATATTTTATCGGAACGGAGTGCAATTGCAGAAACGTGTTTTCTGCTGTAAAACTTTTATGGATGCAGGATAACCTCTGATCCTGCCCTTTGCACCACTGTCATGGCAAACTCAGAGGAGGTGAAAACATATATATATATATATATATATATATATATATATATATATATATATATATATATATATATATATATACACAGATAATATATATTATATATGGTTATATATATGTGGGGCACATATAATCTAGTGTTTTCGGGGTCCAGCGCATGGGTGGGAATATTCTAATGCTTATGACGATTGAGGAGGATCCCCTGGAAGAGAACTGTAAATATATTGTTCGCCTCATCGATCTGTAGATCTAGTCCGCTATTTTCAACTTAAAAACATCTACGAACTTTTGACACTAGCAAGGAGTTGTAGCTCCTTAACTGTACTAGGTTGCAGTTAAGAGGAGATCCCAAATGATGAACCATGCCACTTCGGTGGGTGATGGGATCCTGTCCTCTCTTAGAGAACTCTCTGTATAGATTTACGCTTGTTGAGCTATATCAGTCAGTTTCATACAAAAGGAGATGATGGACGGAGCGTTTGAGCAAATCAAACACTCACCCCCAGTCAACTGATCTGGGTTTAATCCATCACCATTCTTTAGCTCACTCAGCCACCCCAGTTCAGACATGGCCATATGCAAATCAGTCTGACCCTGTGCATCATGGGAACAGTCCAGCCCGAACTGCCAAGCCATGTCTTCCCTGGACCGGAAACAAGCATCATGGGACCGGTTTCGGATTCATAATCCTCATCAGCCAGGCTATCTTGAATCCAGTGGCCAAGTGAGCAAGGGACTCACGTATGCGCATACCCTGCTTACTTAGGGCGAACATTTATCAATGTTAGAGACCCACGGACGCTTGGTTTTTGTTGATTTAGTAGTAGGGGGACTTGTCCGCGCTGGTCTTTAAATTTCCCTCAGAACCTTCAACCAACCCGGTTTTGTGAGGTCTGTGAATACGCCTTATTACTCTATAACTGCATATTTTAGGAGTAACAATCTGGTTAGTGGTATCCTCAACTGCATTTTAGTTAGTTACTTGAAGAGTGGGACAAAGTATAGATGGAATCCAAAAATTAATTTTGATAGAACTATTAATAGTTTTGAAAGAAGGAACACTAAGAGAAAACTCTTCCTTCCTTTTTCTGATCAACTGTAAATGAAGAAATCAAACGAGTAAACCAACTATTACCATTGCCCAAGCCATTTTATGTTTCAGTTCTTCAAGTTTGGTCTTCATTTCTCCCAAAGATGCAATACTTTTGAAGCGTTCTTCTTTCTCTAGACAATGCTTCCTAAGTTCTTGTAGCCTCTAGATTAGAAAACATCATGTTATATATTTTAGAAACACTCAACAATTACGCATTTAAAATAACCTTAATCTTTCAAAAGCTTCACAACTCATATGTTCTGCCCAGTAAACATGTATATGGTCAACAACCTTTGAATAGCTTCACTTTTAGTGCATGTATGTGTTTAAATGAATTACTGATCTATATATGAAACTTCCAAATAAGATATTGTTGATCTAGTATTAGACTCCAAATAAGCTGACAGACAACACTGATTCACCAACGTAAGTAAAGAGCAACTAACCTGAGAATCAACATTAAAAAATGTGTTTCTCATTGTAGCATCAATTAAATATATTAAAGAGTACTAATTTGTATGTTAGAATTAAAATGTATATGTGGGGAAGAAAGTGAACGGCCAAAAGATTACACAAATAACCAGGATCAATTTTGTAATCAAAGCTGATATTTAATTTTAGAATGTAAACAACACAATGAAAAGCAGTGCCAGGTCAAATAATAATATTATATTATCTCTTATTAAAATCTTCCACTATCTATATTGAGGACAAGAAGTGTATGTACTGGAATGTATTCCATTACAACTGTGGGAGCTTGTGGAAGTTTCTCTTGACAAGCTGGAAAACTGCTGCTCCTCACAACCTAATAGTAGTACTTCTACTTTGAAAGGTATTGAATAAACAGATTGCTGTGTATAAATGGACTCTTCAGAATACACCTGGCATCTTTAGCATCATGCATAATAAGACAAGGAGCAAGAGATATGTTCGGAGTTTGGAGGCTTCTTACCAAAAGTAGACTAGCAATTCAAAAGGCATTTTCCCTACATTGACTGTTGTGGACAAAATCTTGGCAGGAAGCACTGACGAGCATGCCATGGACAGGAGCTTTGTCGACAGAACAGTAGGAATCTATAAATGAGTCATTTTCTGTGCTAGAGCTCTGGGAGAAAGGTCACATCAAGTAGTGTTCACATGACAAGCAGCAGGAGAGAAAGTCATCATACTGTCCTTTGCAGGAAAGGAAGTTGTAGATGAAAAAGGCGTCTCAGAAGTGATAGCTGCACAAAGTTTTTGATGTTGGACTAAGCATGAATTAAGTAACAGTTAACAATAGCTTTACAACTGGTCTCTACAAAAGTGAGGACACAGGTGGGTGTGTCAGGTCATAACTTTGTATCCCTTGATTGATAGATGCTGTGAGAAGTTGGCCTGATATATGATGCTCACTAGTTCTAGTGATCACCTAGTATCAGTCCAAACAACCCTTATGGTGATTGTTGTAAGTCAACCTTATAGACCACCTATCCTAATGGTAGCATGGACAAAGCAGTCTTATGCTAAACTCTTTTGGCATGTGAAGCCAGCTGTTTAACCACATATAACCCCTTGAATATCAGATGAAAAGACACCACACAGGTTGTTATGAAAATAAACAATATATTTATTAATAACAAACACCTCTGAACTCTTTGAGATCAGAGGGCTAAGCACATGACAAGACTCTTAGGAAAAATACGTTTAAGTTGCACAAATTACAATGGTGCCCTAGGGGCACGTCAAACCATATACTAAACAAGTGGTATAAGGAAATCGATAGAAGGAATGGAGCTGTCCAGAGGCTGTAGGATCGCTGGGACTACACTACCCTAACCTTAGGTAAGTATTAGGAGGCCCACAGGACGCGTGTGCAGAGTGTGAACTCACACGCGAGATGCGTAACAAAGTCAATGGACAGTACAGTTTACGAAAAAGGTGAGTACGGACAGTTCTGACTAGTTAGGACTAAAACGACTGTGAAACTGGACACTAGGAGAGTCAATCTACCCTTGAGCACCGAAATGCTCTCGTTAACTCACCCACGGGCTGCTAGTGCATAGGTGTCAAAGTGTGTCGGGTTTCCGTGTTGATGTCTATGGAGCCTTGAAGAAAGATGCTGCAGGCGACCAGGACGAAGCTGTCCGGATGGATCCACGGGTGGATCAAGGAAGATGGATACCTGAAAGCAGAGGGGACAATGTTCACAGTCACTAGCCAGTGACTGGAGTGGAACCAGGAAGGAACCAGATGCTGTTGTCGCGATCAGGTGAAGAGTGGACGCTTGACTCTGCAGCAACGTGGACCAGGAGGTGTCTTCGACGACCAGGATGGAGGCACGAGCTGTCCCACGCAGACTCTGGCTGTCGGCGGTGTTGGTTCCGGATTCAGCGTCAAAAGGCCTTGGCAAAGGCAACCCACGCGGTGAGTGGAAAAGGCATCTGGTGCGGACCAGGAGGGTCCGGGGTGCTTCTCCTTTGCAGGGAAGCAAGGGCCAGTCTGGAGCAACCAGACCAGCGGTGTGGATTTCAAGGATCGTAGTCTAGGAGGCCACTAGCCAGCCGGCAAGTGACCAGACAACACGTCTAGCAGCAATCAAGCAAAAGGGCCCCACGCAGATTTCGTGGATGCTGGAAGGCTGATCTTCTGTGCAGGAGCTGCTCGGGGCTGGGACTTCTCAATCCCCAAAGCACTTCGTCAAGGATACCTCAGAAGTCGTGCTGGAAGCGAAGTGCAGTTTCTTCAAGATGGCCGGTCCCACGTGTCTCATCGCACCCACGGATCTCAGCTGTGGTAGAGGTCGGGGAGGTCTGGAAGTCTGGGTCTCGTCGGGCTCTGAAGTCTAGATCCACTCGGGAAGACAACAAAGTGAACCGCTGGAACGCTTGATGGTGCCTGCTTGTACAGGGTGGTCACTCCTTGGCCACAAGGGAGATTTCTTCAGTCTTCTGTGGAGCAGAACGTCGAAGTCCAGAGTTTCCTCTTGTAGATTCAATTCAGGATAATCTAATTTGGAATGGGACCAGCTCCTACCTTTATTCTGCTAAAGGGGGCTGTACTATCACTAGGTCCCTCCTATGGGTGGGACCAAGAAGGGGGGTGGTTACACCCCCTATCCTTTGTACGGTTTCGAGCCAGAGCTTGGGCTGGAGTGCCCCAGCAACTGGTTTGAGCCGGTGTATGCACAGGGCACCTTGTGTGCCCCAGGCTTGTCTCATTCCTTTCAGGCCTGTCCTACCCAATACACAAAATCCTGTCTGGGGTGGTGCTAGCACCTCCCAAGGCAGGAAACCCTTTGTCCAGGCGTCCCTCGCTGGAAGGACTCCCAGCAGCAGGAGGTCAGATTTGGGTCTGTGGTGGCAGCATCCATTTTGTGATGCTGAGGCTCGAGTAAACTTTAACCGGGGTTCACAGTTACATACATGTCGTGTCCCTCTAAAAGGGTGGAATGCTACCACCGTCGCCAGAATTGGCGAGGGGGTAGTATTCCAATTCGTATGACACCTTACTCGACATGTTTTGATAATGCTATGCCAAAGTTAGCAATAACCGCGAGGATTATAATGCACTTAAGAGTATATGGTATAGCGTTATCATGGAAACAGCTAAAGGACTTGGTTCCGAAAGCTGCTCATGCCAGAGCACTATCTCACATAATTCCAAGCACTCTGCCTCCAGGATTGTTAAGGCCTGCCATAGGAGTGCCTTATAGGAGTATATGTGTCAATTTTAGGTTTAGATATAGGTATACTATATCTAAAGCAAAGGGTGATTACACCACCTTGCCCCAGCTGATTGATCAGCCAGTTGTGTCAGATTTGGATGGCCAGCCAGGAGTGGCATAATACATGCTGGAGCCCCTGGTAGGCCTTGGGTATACATTCCCCCTGGGTACCTATGGTACACTGTACAAGGACTTACAAGAGTGACCCAATAACCAATTAGATATGTACCTAAGGTACATGGAGTCCATTTTAACACGGAGAGCAGGAAGCCTGGGGTCCTGAATAGCAGGATCCCAGGCCAACTAAGTCGAAAACCAGCTAAACACTAGGCAAAAGGTTGGGGGCAACCATAGTCGGATATCCACCTTCCTACATACCTCCCCCTCCCCCAAACGAAAGGAGATAAGGCTATCCTTGACCAGGTAAGCCTATATTGCCTGAGTTGCCATATGAGGAGTTGCATGCCCTGGCATGGTTACCCCCTATCTCATGGTCGACTAAGCAACCCCTCACCCTAAGGGTATCTGAGGGTCTCCACCATAGGGAATCTCTACCTGTGGTGTGTTTTGTCAAAGTAAAAGGCTGGTGCTGTGATGGAGTACTGAAGTGAGACTCCACTAATGTTGGGCTCAACTTCCTCGAATCACTATTCACCATATATGCCTTTCTTTCCAGGACTGAGTTGCAGTGTGCTCTCAGGGTCAACCTCTGGCTACCTAAAGCTGGAGGCTGGGTCCCTATGTTTGGCTTACTGGAGGGGCAGGTCAGGTTTGGGGTCCTTAGGTCCCAGGTTTGGCTGTGCCCAACAGTGTCCATCTGTGGGAGGTCCCTAACTAAGTTTAAGGGGGATCCCTCAGGAGTTTATTTTATTTTCACCTGGCTAGGACTGCTAGCTTTGGTGCCCTTAATCTGCTGATTGGGGTGTTCTTTTGGACAGGGCCCTTTGGGGTCCACTGGCCTCCTTGACCTCTACAGCCCTGGGCTGACTGAGGCAGGGTAGAGAGGTGCAGATTACCTGCTCCAGACTGGGTCCCACCTTGGAAGGGTCCACTGACATCAGGGGTTCTGCCAGGCTAGGCCTGACTACCTCTGGGGCAGTTTCTTCACAAGGGGTCAGATCAGTTCCCTGAGGAGGCTGATCCTTTCCTAAAGTCTGGTGGGAGGGAGATTTCTCTTCCTCCTCAATGCTCTCTGTTTGAGTGGAGTGATCCATAGTTTCAGGCTTCACAAAACTATTATCTGTCTGAGTTTGGGCTGTGGCCATTCAACCCCACCAACCTTTTCAGGAAGGGACTCAGTTTGGGTATGGACTGTTACCATCACAGCCCTGCCAACTTGTTCAGGGAAGGAATCTGTCTGAGATTGGGCTGTGACTGGCACAGCCCTCCTGACCTGTTCAGGGAGGACATCTTGGACTGGGGCTGTGGCCATCACAGCCCCACTAACCTTTCCATGGAGATTTACCATTTTAAAATGGGTTTCTTGCTCTACCTCAGCCCAGGCTGAGATCTCTAAATCATTCCCCAGTAGACAATCTACTGGCAAGTTTGATGACACTGCCACTCTCTTGGGTCCAGTGACACCACCCCAGCTGAGATTTACCACTGCCATGGGATGATCTCTCTGCACTCCATCAATATTGGTCACCTGGTATGTGGCTCCAGGTAAAAGTTGCCTTGATGGGACTATGCTCTCAGTCACCATAGTGATGCTAGCCCCTGTGTCTCTATAGGCCTCAACTTTCAGGCCATTGATGAGGGGCTCCTGTCTGTACTTGTCCAAAGTGTTGGGACACGCAGTGAAGCACTGTTTTTTTAGCTCACTGCACCATCCCAGCTCAGAACCTGGCTACATGCAAATTAGTCTGTCCCTGGCCCAGTGCATCATGGGAACAGGGCAGACCAAACTACCAAGCCAATTCTTTTACTGGAAAGGAAACAAGCTTCCGGGGACCGGTTTCCGGCCAGGGACAGACTAATTTGCATGTAGCCAGGTTCTGAACTGGGATGGTGCAGTGAGCTAAAAAACGGTGATGGATCAAGCCCTGATCTTTTGACTGGGCAGGAGTGTTCTGCTTAATTCAGAGACTCTGTCTATCACCACCCCCTTTTCTGAATCATGGGGTCCTGAGTAGCAGGATCCCAGGCCAACTAAGTCGAAAACCAGCTAAACACTAGGCAAAAAGTTGGGGGCAACCATAGTCAGATATCCACCTTCCTACAGATGCCGTTTAGATGTCTTTACATTGCATATTTAACTGACACAAAACTTGAAGACCTATCACAAGGGTACTGCCTCTCATTCAGCTAAATAAACAACCTTTTCAGTCTGTTCCTCAGCTATTTTCTAGAAAGAGTTTGTCGATATTGCATTATTTCAGTATGTGCTTCCAGTGCAGACAATATATTCTCCAGTCATGAAGGGCAAAAGCAATTGCTTTCCATTCTGAATACAGAGGATGAACAAAAGTTACTTACCTATAAACTGTTGTTCTCCAGTATTGGTGTCTTTCATAGATTCACATGCTTGAATAATTCCCAGTCGCCAAAGTGGGAGTCACACGGTACGTAAAATAGTAGTGATATATATACATAAAATATATCATATATATAAATATAGAAATATATCTATAATAAGAATAATAAAACGTAAAAACTTTAAAATACCATAGAACAACATTGGACCATAGAAAGTATTGCAGGACATTTTCACACACGACGTGCAGTAGAAAATCTGAGGGCTTGAGCTTCTGCAGAGAAAGTTCTAGAGGATACTACAGCCTGATTGGCTGGAATGTGGACTATTATAATTCAAGTTCAAGTTCAGGGATTTGTATAGCGCACTACTCACCCAGAGGGTCTCAAGGCGCTTGAGGGAGGGTGGGTGCATTACTTATCGAATAGCCAGGTTTTTAGCTGCTTTCTGAAGGAGAGGTGGTTCTGTGTAAGGCGGAGGTGAGTGGGGAGAGAATTCCAGGTTTTGGCCGCTAAGTAGGAGAAGGATCTTCCTCCCATGGTGGATCTATGGATGCGCGGAATAGCGGCGAGGGCTTGATTGGATGATCGTAGTTGGCGGGTGGGTGTGTAGAAGGACAGTCGCCACGACACAACCACATCTCCGGACACCTAAGAGACCTGCACTGGCTCCCGGTCAACAAGAGAATCACCTTCCGCCTCCTTACCCACGCACACAAAGCTCTCCACGACCAAGGCCCGAGCTACCTCAACAACCGATTCAACTTCTACCCCCCCCCCCCAAGCGCCTCGAGACCCTACGGGTAGGTAGTGCGCTCTATAAATGTCTTTGATTGATTGATTGATTGAGGCATTCGGGTCCCAGGTCGTAGAGGGCCTTGTGTGCGTGGGTGAGGAGACGGAACATTATTCTCTTGTTGACGGGGAGCCAGTGGAGGTCTTTCAGGTGACCGGAAATGTGAGCTTGAAGGGGGATGTCCAGTATGAGTCTGGCTGATGCGTTTTGGATGCGTTGGAGTTTTTTCTGAAGTTTGGCTGTGGTTCCCGCGTAAAGGGTATTTCCATAGTCCAGTCGGCTAGTGACCAGTGCGTGGGTGACTGTCTTTCTTGTTTCGGTGGGGATCCAACTGAAGATTTTTTTGAGCATGCGTAGGATGTTGAAGCATGAAGATGAGACGGCGTTGACTTGTCTGGTCATCGAGAGGGAGGAGTCTAGGATGAAGCCCAGGTTACGTGCGTGATCTGTAGGTATGAGTGCTGTACCCAGGGCCGGTGGCCACCATGAGTCGTCCCAGGCAGAGGGGGATGATCCTAAGATGAGGACTTCTGTTTTGACCGAGTTTAGTTTTAAACGGCTGTTCTTCATCCATTCGGCTACTTCTTTCATTCCTTCGTGTAGATTGGTTTTGGCGGTGTTTGGGTCTTTGGTGAGGGAGAGGATCAGCTGGGTGGCGTCTGCGTAGGAGATGATGTTGAGGTTGTGTTGTCGGGCGATGGAACCGAGGGGACTCATGTAAACGTTGAAGAGGGTGGGACTGAGTGATGATCCTTGTGGTACGCCGCAGATGACTTCGGTGGCCTCTGATTTGAATGGGGGGAGGCGGATTCTCTGGGTTCTTCCGGCGAGGAACGAGATGATCCAGTCCAAAGCTTTTCCTTGTAATCCGACGTTGCTGAGGCGTTATATGAGGGTGCTATGACAGACTGTGTCGAAGGCGGCGGAGAGGTCAAGTAGGATGAGGACAACTGTTTCTCCGTTGTCAGTAGAGTTCGGATGTCGTCTATAGCAGCGATGAGGGCGGTTTCGGTGCTGTGTTTGGCTCGGAAGCCGGACTGTGAGGGGTCGAGGGATTTGTTGGGTTCAAGGAAGGCGGCGAGCTGACTATTGACGGCTTTCTCAATGACTTTGGCAGGGAATGGGAGGAGTGAGATGGGGCGGTAGTTCTTAAGTTCAGAGAGGTCTGCTGTGGGTTTCTTCAGAAGGGCGCTGAGTTCGGCATGTTTCCAGCTTTCCGGGAAGGTAGCGGAGTTGAGGGAACAGTTGATGACGTCTCGGAGATGGGGTGCGATGATGGAGTCTGCTTTGTTGAAGATGTGGTGGGGACATGGGTCGGTTGGTGAACCTGAGTGGATGGAGTTCATCAGGCGGATGGTGTCTTCAGTGGAGATTGGGTTCCAGGCGCAGAGGTTGTGAGAGTGCTGTTTTGGTTCGGAGGTGAGTGGAGTGGGCTGTTCTTCGGGTTGGTTTTCAAAGCTGTTATGTATGTCGGCGATTTTGTTGTGGAAGACAGAGGATAAAGAGTCGCAGCGGTCTTGGGAGGGAGTGATGTCGTTGGTGCCGGCGGTGGGGTTGGTAAATTCTTTGACGATGTTGAATAGTTCTTTGCTGTTGTGGGCGTTGTTTTCGAGTCGATCCTTGAATGCTGATTTTTTGGTGGATCGGATCAGTTGGTGGTGTTTGCGGGTGGCGTCCTTGAAGGTGGTCAGGTTGCCAGTGGTTGGGTTTTTTCTCCAGGTTTTCTCGAGGGTACGACATAACTTCTTGGATTTCTTAAGGTCATCGTTGAACCAGGGGGCATTTTTGCTACCTTGTTTGATCTGGTGGTTTTTCAAGGGTGCTAATTCGTCAGCGCTGTTGGTGATCCATTGTGTGAGTTTGGTGGCAGCTTGGTTTGGGTCCGATGATATGGCAGGAGGGTTTTGGTTAAGCGATGTGAAGAGTTGGTCGGTGGTGATTTTGTTCCAGTTTCTTCGAGGAATAGGTTGTGGGGGGTTGTGTGTCGTGGTCTTTTTGTAGCTGAAGTGAACGCAGCTGTGGTCCGTCCAATGGAGGGCTGTGGTGTGGTCGAAGGAGATGTGCTTGCTGGAGGTGAAGATAGGGTCGAGCGTGTGTCCGGCTAAGTGGGTGGGGGTGTCAACAAGTTGTTTGAGTCCGAGATTGGCCAGGTTGTCCAGAAGGGTGGTGGTGTTGCTGTAATTTTTCTTTTCCAGGTGGAAGTTGAGGTCTCCCAGTAGAATGTAGTTCTCCCGAGGTGAGGGCATGTGGGCTGATGAGGTCAGTGATGTCTTCGTTGAATTGTGTGCGGGTTCCTGGTGGTCTGTAGATGAGGGTGCCTCGAAGTGTGGTCCTGGGATCGGTGTGGATCTGGAAGTGAAGGTGTTCGGCGGTCGTGAGGTTATGGTCGGAGCTGGTCGTGATTCGGATGGTGTTCTTATGAACGATGGCGATGCCTCCTCCTGTTTGGATGGTGCGGTCTTTTCAGATGATCTTGTAAGCGTCCGGGATGGCTATGGCGATATCGGGCGCTGAGGAGGCGTTCATCCAGGTTTCTGTAAGGAAGGCAACGTCCGGTGATGTAGTGTCGAGTAGGTCCCAGATTTCAGTGGCGTGTCTGTGGACAGAGCGGGTGTTCAGCAGGATGCATTTCAGGTGGGTAGAGTCGGAGCTGTGTTTGGAGGAAGTGGATTTGGTGTGGGTCCTGATGCAGGTGAACTTGCAGGAGTGGCAGGCGAATGGTCCATGGGAGTGTCCTGGGGCAGCTACGTAGCATTGTGGTGTGCGACCGGGGTTAAGGGCAAAGTGGGTAGCGGCGTCATACATTAAGCGGGTGGAGTGGGTTTTGCGAGGACCAGGGGGTATGGCGCTGGGCGCGGTCCGGGCGTAGACGGGCTTACCTTTGGCACACCTTCGGCGTGCATGGGGCGCTTCCGCTGCGCGTGAACGCTGCACGCAAAAGCATCTGTCATAAGTGGATAGTGGACGGGGAGGGGCGAGGGAGGATCAGCTGGGAGGCGGGAGCGGGGTGGAGATCCGGGCAAGGGAGGCACCACAACAACAACAAAATGGCCGCAAGCCGAAAACGAAACCGGAATGGGGTACAGACAACGCGATGCCAATGGCAGTGGCACAGGTACAATCAAGCACAAATGGTTTCTACAGGCAGCACAGCAAAGTTTAAAAGATTATACAAGCGCCCTATGGTAATCTAGCGCTGCGGTCTAATTATGCTTTGCAGTATGTTGTAAATAAAGTCACGAACAAAAAAGCAGTGTACAACACAGATCATAAACAGACAGACAGTCAGGCAATCTAGCGCAGCGATATTCAGCAGGCAGTGGCGATTATGGGAGCAAAGGTGAGGTGGCAGACAGCACTCTAGCAGTGAAGCGCTACGATACCAGGCTTCCTGTGGGGCAGGGAGCTGCGTGAGGAGCGGCCGCTGCTGAAGGAGTCGGTTACTAAAGTGAACTCTCCCTCTATACTTTCTATGGGCCAATGTTGTTCTATGGTATTTTAAAGTTTTTACGTTTTATTATTCTTATTATAGATATATTTCTATATGTATATATATGATATAATTTATGTATATATATTACTACTATTTTACGTACCGTGGGACTCCCACTTCGACAACGGGGAAATTTTCAAGCTGGAGAAATGTAATTATTTTAATTAGTAAAAGATCCAGTGCGGGCAAGACTACTGTTTAGAGCCATGTTTTCAAGATCTACTAATTCCATCTTTATTTACTCTGGGGCACAAAGCTCTAGTACCCCGTTGGTGTCAAGGGCTTTTTGCAACTGTGCCTACACCTCATTAATTAGTCCAGCAAAAATCTCCCAAATAATGGTCTTCAGTATAGAGAAACCACTTTTTTTTATAATTAGCTGTAAAAAGGAGGTATTTTCACTCTACACATTGAGAAACCAATAATTGGTTTCTCTGTGCATGTGTTAACTTTACAACTTATTATACAGGTGCGTGTAAAGGTGCAGCATTTCTCAGCTGAAGATGCAGAGGCTGCCTGTTTTTGCAGGAGGAAGCTCAAGATGACCCTAAGCAGAAGCCAGATAGGACAAGGGAGCAATGTGAATCACATTGCTACCTAAGAAATCGGGAGCTAGGACACAAAGATAAAAGAGTAGGCAGCTGTATGTCTGTAAGCCAGCAAGACCAGACCCACTAAGCCCAAACTTGTGAGGCTCCCAAGAGACAGAACACAGTCATACGTCTGACCACAGAGGAAATCAAGTCCTTTACCAAACATGCTTGGTGAACAAGACTGCCCCACACCCCATGTTTTTTATTCTACAAAGGGATCAGAGTTAGCCAATTTCCTGGTACCTCCTCGGGTGAAGTGACAAATTGTAATTCATCGGGAATTAGGTGTGATGAAGATTCTTTGCTGGAACTGGAAAGCAACTGACAAAGCCAACCTACACTCACTGTGAATTTTCCAGTTGAATGCAAGGACTTTGGTATCAACACCAAGCTCTGAACTGGTAACTGAGGAAGAGAGGTACCATCTATTGGCTCTGGCAGACTTTGAAGGTCCAGAAAAGTCTCTCTAAGACATGGAGACACAGCCAGAAACACTCCCAATGAAACTATGTAAGCTGTGAGCTATGCCTGCATGTACAAGGTGACTGACTCTTACTAAACCCCTTTAGCTACACTGAAGGAAGGAGGTAGTCTAGATCTGGGAATCATACTGTATGTCTGGAGAGGGAAGACGCCTCCAGTGACCACCTGTGGGAACTACTCATTAATTTTCCTTGACTATCCATGTAGAATGAAGAAGCCATATGGAACACAAGGACGCTATGAAACACTAACTTTGCAGTGACTGATCCAATTGATGTTGTTTTGGCAGTATTTGAATTATAAAATATTTTCTGATTTAACTTAATTGGTATGGAAGCTATACTAAGAATGTCTTGACAGAAATGTTGTGCGAAAATTGTTAACCTTAAATACACATTTCCTGAAGCAACCTTTTATCTCGGTCTGCACTACTAAGGGGTAAAAGAGGCTACCTGACTAGCAGCTTAATTTGCACGGTGAATGGAGAATCTGACCAACCAAGCAAACCAACGAACCATAATTCCAAAAGGCTTTACCCCTCCACACATAAACAGACTTTCAGAATGTTCAGGTAACTCTAATTTAATACACATAGCACATGTTTGATTTGTTTTATTTTTCTGAAGTCCTATTCTGTGTTCATCTCTTTTATTGTATCACAAGCTTTCAGTTTCCTCGCAGCCTTTTTCAGCTTTCTTCTGGCTCAGAGTCCTGGGTCTCTTTTTGTTTTTAAATAATCACCTCACCTCTGGCTACAATTTTCAAGTTTCTACCTAGTTTCATAATAGTCCATTTACCCACAAAAACTGTCCTGTCCTACATGGACTACCCCAAAAGGATCATTCTAGTTTCTTTTTCCAAATCTTGGCTTTGTTCTACATGGCTGTGCTACTCATTCATAGGAATTAGAGACGCTCATGAAGTGAGGAAAACCTCTGTTAACTTGCAGAGACACAATTTTGTGCCACAAACACCTGGATGCATCATTTTAATTGGAGGTCCTAACAGCCAATGTTATGAACAATAGCAGAGCCAGTCCTCAAAAACAACCTACTTTATTTACTTCACAACACTTTAGTTGCCTGTAAATCGTACTAAAAAAGTCAATACAAACTTACAAATTGATAGGACGTAAGTTAGATTCAAAGAGCAACTCCGATGTCACAGGATGAAAGACAGCCTATCCCCACATAAACAGGAATGCACATCAGGAATTATATAAGATTATTCTGTACAACACATGTCTTCTAGAGAACTTGTGATTTGGTAAAAAGCATTTCCAATTAACCAACACTAAAGATTTGTAGGAACTGAAAGTTGCCAAAGCTATTATAGTTTAGATTTGGGGAGTAGCAAGTCTTAATGGCTTAATTAAGTTTAATATTAAGTTTGTTGTGCATAGGTTTCTACAATTGTGTTCAAACTGTATGATACAATCATAAATAACCTGAACTGTGATTGTGCCTCGGAGCAAGGTGATTGCATTCCCCACAGTATGCTGGGGCATACGGAAAGTGGTATTGAGGTTAGTGGCATATTGATACTAGATCAGCTATGTAGATCTTAGAGCCAGTCTAAAGTTTCCAGTGTAAAGTAAGACAAACAGGAAAAATAAATATGTTTCCTCTTTCAAGATGGCTTGAAGCGGAGGTGAGAATGTTACAAATTACTCTTCTGAATGCGGTTAAGCTGACCAAATTGCCATTTTCCTCCTTCCAAGCATCCAAGTAGGAACATACATTGTAAGATCAATGACAACCAGGAAATAGATACTGGGTTTTGGCAAGTAAAATATAATTGAGAGATTTAACAGCGACCAACCACTACTACCAATCTAGTCGGTATATAAATGGTAAGAGGTAAAGAAGAGAGTATAGAAGTGTCCAATTAGACAATCAACTGGTTTCTGAGTTTCTTACACACCTCCACTCCTTGTTCTATTTGATCATGCGTTCTTGCTTTAGTATCCATGATGTAAGAATAGTCCTCTTTCATCTGTTCAAGCTGAGTCGCTTTCATGAAAAACTAGAACAAAAGAAAGAAAAATCTTAGTGAGACTCAGCAAGGCACTCAAAAGGTTGATGGCAGATGTCTGTGGAACTGAACAAATGAAAACGACCCACAAATGTAATGATTTTGATAGTGTAGGAAGCTGGCTCTTTATATAGTATACCAAAAAGAGACATACTGTGCAAATATATAGCGCTCAATTACCCGAGCGTGTCTTGGCGCTGCCTTGGAAAGGGGTCAACCTGGGTGTGAAGAGTCAGGTATTGTGAAGGGCAGTCACTGGCTGCTGTCTCCATTTATACTATGCTTTGCTACCAGTATTGAATAAAAGCAAATGGACAGCCCTCCCTGGGCTTAGATATCAATAGTGCATCAGGTGCAGTGGCACAGGGACTTAGGCATATGAGGGGTCCCCTGCACCTCAATTACGACCCTACATCACTACCTTAGGACAAGCTGTTATGGCTGTTGTGAAAAGGAGTACATTTAGGAAGTCAAAGATTCCTGGTAAGCAAATTGAAAGACACTTATTTGAATTTTTGTTTTTCGTACTAATTTACAGTGTATTTTGATTTACTTATGAATACATTTCAGAACACAAAGTAAAAGAGTGTGTGAAATTTCACACATCGAAAACGCAAAGTTGCAAGAGTTTTGAAAGACCTATAAGAGGGATAACATTTTTGTGTGTTCTTTAGTCGCTCAGAGAAACTTTGTCTGAGAGGAGGTTGGCACAAGGGGAGCCTGGTGATTTATTTCAGTGTCTGGAAAAACGCTCAGCCCTGTGGGGACATGCTGCCCAGGTCAAATCAGATTACTTCAGAAGCCATCCCAGAGCCATCGGGTGATCATCCAACTACTGTAGAAGTCATTTTCACATCAGCAGTTATCAAGCTCTTGAAGTCTTCAGCAAAGTTTAGTAAATTGAGCCTGATGATGTCAGGATGACTTGAAAATGACCATTTGATTACTTCACAAGTTAAGAATCTCCCTGATGACTAAAATGAGTTTAGGATTACTTCTTAGGCTGAGATTGTTCCTGATGACGTAAGGATAATTTCAAAATTACTATCGGATTACTTCAGAGGGTTTAACAAAATGTCTGCCACTATTTTGGTGGCATTTGCATCAGGAGTTCTGAGCCTTTTGGCAGATTACTGAACAGTGAAAACTATTTAGCTACTACATGAGTTGCCTCTAACATTCAAAGAAGCAAACAATGTGCTTCAGAAAAATGTGTCAAAGGCAATTTGCTGTGTGATATTTTTACTGTTTTTATTAGATTTAAGAAGGGCATCATTATTATAAAGTACATGTTATTAATGTGGACTTGCTGAGGAAGAAAATGCCTTGCAACATCATCCACCAGCTGCTCCATGGTTAGACCTGGCATCTTTTGGTGTGTTTCCCCTGTCTTTTTGCTTTCTGACCTCCTGTTTTAATAGTACGCTTTTCAAATGTGTCTCAGACCTGCCACTTAAATGTCTATGCTCAGTTGTTACTGCCATATCGACCTGTCAAGCGTACCCACTTGCATAGCCCTAACCTCCCCTCTTACTACATGTAAGACATGCAGCCGCCTCTTCTAGCCAAGATAAACAAGAGCTGCCTACCTGGTCTTTAAGTGGGATGGGAAAACTGGGGGAGGGGGCGTCCCTATGGGGTGTGGTCGCTGTACTTTAGTGTGTGACTTAAAAACACATAATCTAACAATCTATGCTTAGCATAGTGTGCCGCCCCACTGGTATTGTTCTGCTCCTGTCATTGCATCCAGATACATTAATACAAAAAGTAAAATTACAGCTACAACAAGCCAGGGCTATTGGCGTTATCAATGGTTGTTAGTTGCGTAAAATAAATAAGCAACAACTATGGCTTTGTTGTATTTGGATTGTTCCTGTTTTAAAGGCATATGGTATGAAACAATGTTGTCCAGCGTTTGTGGTTCTACAGCATTTAGAAACCGAATTTTTAATAGCTTCTGTAACTGTCTTTTTAAAAAATATTTTTAAATGTAGGAAATCGATCACGATGTGAACAAATGAGAAATGACATTTATGATTATGTATTTGGTCCCTTTTTTGTAAATATTATGAATGTTCTTAATAATCCTAAAATGTTTTTTATGTGCTTTTATGGTTATTGCAGTAACCGAATAAAGTGTTGTTGATTGATTGATTGTATATAGTAATGAAAACGCTTCAGTTCTGTAATGAGGGGACTGTGAAATAACTAAAACGAGTCTCTTTGAAATTACGTCACAGCCTTTGAACAGTAGCACTGCTGCAGAGTCAAGATTTTCTTTTCCAACCTGAGGGTGAGGGCAAAAATGGAAAGCCTGATAGGGACCCGTCTCAGCATCTGCTTTTAAGAATTATCGGTTCTTAGCAATGGCTGACCCGGCCCACTTAAAACCCTGGTGCCTACAAAGGGAGGGACTCCATCTCCCTCTCAAGAGGGCTTCAATATTGAGGTACCGCTCTAACTGAAACTTCTAATTAAGCCAGCATTAGCTAAGCTAACAGGTTTGATTTTGTATGGTGCTAACTGCTTACACCAGAGACACAGAACATTCATGTGTAAAATGACACAGTTATTAATAGATGTGCAATGACATCAGCAACACAGTTAGCCACAGCCATGCAAACAAAACCCAACACTATACAAATATCGATGCATACATCTATTTATACCATCTACAAACGTACTGCAACCGCAGCATACAGACCAACAGATACAGAGGTATTGGTAGATACAGACAACACATAGAGGCTCAAACAGGCAAACAACACACATACCTATCCACATAAAATCACACACACCACAAAGACTGGCAGCACCCCGGTATGCACACATTACCAGCCCAATTGGACGGACAGATAGAAGGATCAATGGGCAGGTGTATAGACCAATTAATATTGAATTGGTGCAGGGAAGATTCATTCAGCACGTTTACTCAGTATTGGAAAAGAAAGTGGATTACTATCAAGGCACTTCAATCTTTGATCACTTCTGAGAGCTGGCAGACTCACTTTGCAAGCCCATCCAAACCTTTTGTTCTTTGCAGTAAAGCCTGGTCTGTAACAAGGTAATCCACTGTCATGCTCATTCCATCATTGGCCTTTCTGGTATCTGCATAGGTGCCCAACTTTGTCATTCTGTAATTCCTTCACTGTTTGATTGGCAAATCTCTCCATGTGCACTGCACAACATGGATCCAGACTTTCATTTTGCAAACAGTTGTTATATAGTGTTAGTCGAATTGTGTCAAACGAAGTAAAGACTGCAGTTAATAGAATGGAGAGAACTGTTCTAAGAAAATCCAGTTTGTCAACATGATATTTTATGTATATAGTGATATGTGGCATCCCGAGTTGCGCACTGCAGTTTGCAAATATTATTGTAACAAGTTTAATATATGCTCCAATCAAACATCTGGTATTTACAATTTAAACTCATTTTTTTCTCCTTCTTCAATAATTGTTTCTGATTGATTTGTCACGTTGTTGCTCTTTGCTACATACAATTTGTGTGTTTTAGTTTTGTTTTAGTCTTCTTACCTTTGAAATTTTTTGTTTACCCTTCACGAGAGAAAGGTAGTCCGTATGCACCACAGTTGTCAACGGGCATTTATGAGCTGCTCTTTCATGAACGTTCTAAAACAGATTTATTTAAATACGTCTTATAATAATCAAGGAACCGTGCCTCGTCATGGCTAGAAAGTGCTATACAAATGCAAATAAAATACAGTGCCGTTTGCTGGCAAAAGCCTAACTCCTTAATGTTTGGATTGCAGGTTGAAAACATTTGAAAGCATCCTTCTTTTAAGAAATCATTCTCTTGATGGAGCAGGGTTTTGCAAAAAGAAACTGTTAGAACTGGCTATTTCTGGTAGGCTAAGGCTGACGCCAAAGCCAGGCAGAAACCACCATTCTAGTCAGGGCAAGCGAGTCACACGCCAAGATAACCCCTGCTCACCCCCTGGTAGCTTGGCACGAGCAGTAAGGCTAAACTCGCAGGCAATGTGTAAAGCATTTGCGCCAGCACACAACAGCGACAACATACTAGGCACACCACAAAAGGAACTCCACACAAGGTTATTTATAAAATAACTTTTGTATTGTAAAAACACATCAGATAGTATCACACAATATACATGGTGCCAACTGGCACGGGCAATATTCATAAGGGATTATGTACAGGACAGGGCCACATGGGCCACTGTCAGAATCAACACTTTCAGAAATAGAATAAGTATAGCACAAAATAACAGTTATAAATCACATGCAGTAACTCCTGGGAACAGGTACCAGGACCTCACTAGGACCACCTGTACTAAAAAGAACAACCACCTAAGAATAAAATACATTTAGGGGTATAAACAAGAACACATTACCCATGATGCATGAAACACATTCAGGAGTAATAAAGGAAAACACATGATGCCTAAAACATTCAGAGGTGTAAGGACAACCACCTAAGTATCACACAGCGTTTAGGGGCCTAGGAAAGAACACATTACCCATGATGCATAAATATACATTCAGAGGAGTAGTAAAGATTAACACCTGATGCATAAACCTACACATTCAGCGGTGTTAAGAACAAAGCACATGATGCAATAAAATACATTCAGAGGTGCAGCGCAAGAAGACATATGATGCCTATAACAATCAGAGGTGCAGCGCAGGGAAAAGGAAGGCACATGATGCCTAAAAACATCCAGAGGTGCCAGAATACAATAGCGCAAAAATCACATGATGCCTAAAAACATTCAGAGGTGCAGGAATAACACACGA
The DNA here is from genome assembly GCF_964263255.1 of Lissotriton vulgaris. NCBI lineage: Eukaryota > Metazoa > Chordata > Amphibia > Caudata > Salamandridae > Lissotriton > Lissotriton vulgaris. The sequence continues at coordinate 271,379,440 of NC_141694.1, read as the reverse complement.
TGCAAGAAAACGCATTCAGAGGTGCAATAACCATACAATTGCGCAAAACTTACATAAGCCACCACCTGTGGCAGTCCCTAGGCCAACTGGCCTTGTTGGGTCTAGGACGCCCTGTAGTCCAAAAGTCAGGGGCCTAAACGGTGCAGGTGTAGGTGCCTACTACTTGCTGGGCACCTGTGGACAATCCCAAGTGCCTAAACAGTGCAGCTGCCCACTAATTGCTGGGCAGCTGGGAACTTCAAACTGCGGCAAGGGCTCTCACTGGCCCTAGACAAACTGCGCCGCAGGGGTTGGAGCCACACAGGCTCTCCAAACACATACGTCCATGTTGGAGCCACACAGGCTCTTGCACTGGTGTCCCCCAAGAGCCTCACTGGGCTCTAAACATCATGTGGGCGGTGAGCCCTTCTGGACTCTAAATATCAAATGCCCCCAAGAGCCTCACTGGGCTCTAAATACAGTAATTTCGTCCACGAGCCTCGCTGGGCTCTTAACATACCACTTGTAGGCAGGGTTGGCGGGCACCGGCAATGTGCCCCGGCGCCCCCTCTAACTAAAAATGGCCCCCAGAGCCTTCTTAGAGCTCTACAAAGGATTATGCCCTTTTGGGAGCCTTGCAGGGCTCAAAAGAAATGTCACGGAGCCTCTCTGGGCTCTAAACTGCAAATGCCCAAGAGCCTCTCCCGGGCTCTGCCTCACAAGTGCCACCACCGGCAACACGACATCTGGCCCGAGCTTCCCGCCTACCCCCCCAGCCCTTTAACACTCACCGGGCTGGTCGAGGCGGCTCCGCTTCACTCGCGGCTTCCTCTCCTGATGCGGGCTTTCCGGTCAGCGTCTCCTCCTCGTGCTGCAGGGCTCCCTCAGCTCACGGGAGCCCTGTCGCCCGCCGCCATGCTTCTTCTCCGGTCTCCTTTCGAGCACGGGAGACCGGCCACACCGGCAATGGCTTCCCCCAGGCAGGGGGAAGCGGAAAACACCTCCTCTGCCGCAGGGCTCCCTCCGCTCATGGGAGCCCTGCAGAACCGCCATGCTTCTCCTCTTTCTCCCCTCGCCTCGCGGCTGGCATTCCTCGGCACCCGGGCTGCGGGGGTGGGACTTCCGGTTCTTCTCCCGGTCGGCCTCAAGGATTGGCTGGCCGGGCATACACTTCCGGGTCGTCGCGTGCAGCGCGGCGGCCCGCTTCAGGCAATTGCAGGCGGGGTCTCATTACCAGAGGGGTGGGCTCTCTCGAGATAAATAAATAAACAGTGAATACGCTGTGTGGGCAGCCGCGGAAGGCCATAACAGCACTACCATGCGCGGAGGGGAAAATTACAGCGCTCCCAGCGCTATAAATGAAATAAAGCGCCCATAAGCGCTAGCAGCCAAATAAAGCGCTTCCCAAGCGCTACAGGCGAAATAGAGCGCTCTTAAGCGCTGGAAGCAGGACAAAGCGTTCCCAGGCGCTAGGGGGAATCAGGAAAAGTCCAGCAAAGTCCTGGGGGGATAGGAAGAAGGTCTAAAGGATCCCAGGGCAAAGCAAAGTCCCCCCATCAGCCCAGGCAAGGCAGAGGGGTCCCCCAGAAGTCCTCCAGGCATCCAAGGGCTGGGCAGCGCCCGCCCCTGGTAGATTCAAGTCAGAAACAAGAACCAATTGGAAGGGGACACAGCCCCTTCTTATACAGAAAAAAGTCTTTGAAGTCTTTGTGCAGGCAGTGTGAGAACCAGCTAGAACTGGTTTTAGGGAACTCTCTTCAGTATCAGGGACAGAGGTGACAGTCGCCCAGCGGGAGGTGGAGCCAGCATTGTGGTCAGGCAGGCACAGCCCTGGTCACTCCCAGGTGCCATCTCCTCCCACTTCCCTGGCAGCAAATGCAGCCTTTCATCCACGGGCTGACTCAGACAACCTCCTGGGGCTCCCCAGCCCCTGTCATCCTCAAACCAGACAGTCAATCCACAAGCAGGCCCAGGCACTCCTGGACCAGGCTCACCAGCCAATCACACGCCAGACACAAATTACACAAATATACCAACTTCCAAAAGTGGCATTTCTAGACTAGACACAGTCATGCCGCATATACCATCACGCAACATTCAATCTCACGAGTTCCTACATATCAAACTCGCCCCTGCACTCCCCACACATCAGGAACTACCATGGGCATACATATTCCCCATTCATTCCTATGGGAGGGCAGGTCACTCACCACACATACACAGAGAGCTCAAGCACTTTACACAGTACCACAGTGAAAAAGTGCGCAGAGGCCTAAAATCACCAACATCAGGTTCCAGAAACAGGCTAGGAAAAAGCAAAAAAGTCTCTGGGTGAACCTGCCTAAAGGGCCGGGTCCAACAGAAACCTGCTCGGATTGATACCCCTGTAACACTTACTAACAGTGTGCAGTGGAAAACTAACATGCAAATCACATGAACCACACAGAAAACCGCTTTGTGCATGTGTGCACTAATGTGAACTAATGCATGAAAGAACTAGGGGCCATTTTTTATTTGCATTTCGAAAGAAACAAAATTAGTGTTTGTCCAGGACGCATTTCGCATCTTGCTTTAAAAATAATAATAAATAATGCCGCTTTTGCCTTAAGCTTTTTCTAAGTAAATATTAACAGGGGATACAAAGGTGGGTGGAAACATGGGCCTGCATTCTACTAAAGTTGACAAGATAGATGAATGGCTGGAGAGGGAAAACGTGCATGGCCTGACAAAACAGACAGAAACGCTGAGCACTGAAGAAGAGGTGCAAGAGTCCAAGGTTGTTCAGCCCAGAGAACATTTTTCGCCTGCCAAAATATGAGACTGGCAGTTAGACCCAAGACTTCTTTCGAGGACGTGGCTAAGAAACAAATGTGAAAATAATGAAAAGTTACAATAAATAAAATGAATGAACGAGTCAAGAATTATGTCATGTGAAAGGATATAGCGCAATGAGCATGCAGAATTTTGAATGAGCACATGGTGGTCTGATACACTACCTCCCAAACCAACCAATAAGCAGCCAAATGTTGTGAAATGTTTAAACTAATGTGGATTGGACATGTAGGTTTTAGAGTATACCTGGGGTGCCTTTAGGGGTGTGGTTTAGCTGCTGCTACGCGTAGGTTACTTTGTTCAGATGAAGATGTGAGAGGGGTGATGCAAAACTATTTGTCTAGGCCTAGCTGTTCCTGTCCCCGTCTCGTTCCTGATTCCCTGAAATCTTTGTCCTCTGACACTACCTCAGGAGACCCCCACCACTTCCTTTGCCAGGGGGGTGGTATTTCAATGATCCTTTGGGCTTGTATTATTTTTCTGACTCACACTTTGCATAATTGTTTGCAAATGTATTTTTATCTCTGAATCTTATGACTCTTCATCTATCCACTCTGTCATATGTTGATTGTTTCACATTATTTAGCTGAAACTTATGTCTCTTCATCTCTCCCCTCCTTCATATGCTTATCGTACATTGATGATTAGTATGACACAGTTTGCATTTTGCTGATTGTTTTTCTCTCCTTTTTGTGAGATTCTTTGTTTGCATTGTAACTTGTATGCAATGAGCATTTACTATTCACAAGAATTTGAGAAAAACGTTATTAATCTTACTGAGAGTCTGTGATTATTTAGCTAGTTAGATAGTGCTATTATTACCATCAACTACTCAACTAAATGGCCCAAAAACCGAGAGGAAAGAGAGTTGATATACAGGTCTAGTTATGTATTTAGACATGTTAAACATGAATCTATGAAAAAAGCGATGTATCACGTCATTAAAACTTGACCCCCAGCAAAACAGGCATTTCTTGAACTGGGTGAATGTGTATGGGCCATTTGTATGAAATATTGATGAGTATCGATCCCTGATAAAGTGCCGCGCTGGATCACTCTCTTAGTTTTAGAGGCAGAACCCCGTGCAGTACGTGTTCTTCATGGTGTGTGGCACTGTGCAGACTGCCTGTTGCAGTGTATGTCTTTATGTAAAAATCACACATGTGAATGCAGCTCGTAAGTTTCCACTCAAACCCCTGGGGGAGGAGGATGAGGAAACTGCATTCAGGTGCGAGTTGTCTCTGCTGCTCAGATTCTAGGGCGGGTCTGGAAGGTCTTGAAGCCCCCTCACTCCCCTCCCCTCTGTGCCACTTGCATAGTCCAATTCCAGCTGCGGTTGTAACCAAAGTTGCTTCTCAAAATGCTTCTCAAAATGGCAGACGCAGCAAAGAGGGTTAATTTTAGACGGCCTGATCTAGAAGCGCTCTGCTCTGCAGCCAGAAGAAAGGTCACCCAAGTGGTGCGTGAAGGGAGGAACATTGCAGACTGCTCTATGAACCTCTCCCTCACACAGCCCTCTTTTCTGTTCTGCCAATGGAATCTCCCGGCATCCCTCCCTCTTTCCCGAACTCTCGGAAAACTCTTCCAGCTGATAAGACGCAGTACCTCCAGCCTTTATTTATGAAACTCTACTTCCCCTCACAACCTTGTGTTCTGCATCCTTTCTCTTGGAATACTGAAACAAGCCTGTGAAAGCACAAACAGAGGCATGAAAACTAATGCCAGAAGGGAGGAGAGGCCTTTGCACGCTGTGCAATGAGGAAACATGTGATGGGCAACAAAAAATAATCACTTGGTCAAATCGCCTTAGCTGAAACCAGCACCACCAAGGAGCGGCAATCGGGGGCAATGGACCAAAAGAAAGCCATTATTTTGGAATGGCACAAGAAAGAACCAATGGCAATCGGTGTTTGTGCCAAAAGTCCACTAATGAGATACAACATGTCATCAGACGGCGTAAGCGCTGTCAGACTCGACCTGAAAATAGGGTATGGATGTGGATTCTTTTACAACCACAAAGAATGCTCCTGAAACAAAGAGCACTTGATTGTAATGAGATAGTATCCTTTATCTTATTAAAGGAATACATCACATTTTCTTGATTTCTATGACACACACAATATGTGCAATAAAAAGAAAATGATTCCGGTCATGGATTCTGCAAAAAGATGTATTTTGTTGAAATACCCTAAAATGTGTTATAGGCATCCTTCAGTTACCTTTGGAAATGTTCTGGTAGGATAAATGATTGAATTTAATAGTCGGATTCGATAGACATTTTAACTCTGACATCAAGTGCCTTTGTGACAAATGTAACAAACATGGCAACATTTATTACAACACAATTTAGGAAATGGGGTATTGAAAGAGAGATAATGAAAGAAAAAGGCGAAATAGGCCGACCATTTACAAAAAGAGGTGTACTGCTTACCTTATACCTAAAAAACATATCCTTACAATCTCGAAAGGATATGAATGGATTAAAATTCATTACTATAAAAAGGCAATGTAATCAATGTAAGAACCTATGTTTGTCTAATGGTTTATAGACTTGTCTCTGAAACTAAAAGTTTTTTATTAAACTAGGTGATATTGATATATTCTGTGTGAGCGTTAAACATCCATTATATTGGTATTTGTTAATATACAACAATTTGGTTTCTGTATAGATGAAAGTATCGCCATGAGAAGGACTGGCCAAAACACCATTGCGGGTATTTTTATAATCTTAACATCAGATTTCACTTGCATAGCTCCATAAACAAAATAGAGAAACCTATTGGGAAGGTACATTTTGGATAAAGTTTAGTATTAAAAAGAATGAAGAGAATCTCAAGTAAAGGGACGCTGAATATGATATAGAGTAGTGAAAATGTAAGAAATGGAGGTTGCAAAAGAATGACTATTGATGGCACATAAGGTGCCTGGAATTTAGAGTTGGCATCTTTTTCTATGCTTAATAAACTTCTAGTAAATTGCTAAACCTGTGAACAGTCAACATTTATGTTGTCATCTGGCCTTCATCTTATTTTCCTTTACGATGCATACTTGAAAAACGAATCTATATCTCTGTTTATTAAACTTCATACCTTGTATTTATCGCCTTCATTTTTTGATTGCAGGAAGTGTTTACTCATCTCCTGTGTTAGAACTGACACCGGATTATCCACCTGAATAAATTCAAGATTTTTAAGTTAAAAGGTTTACGCAAGAAGAGCTTAAAAGCATTAAAGCACAAATAACATGAAAAACACAAGTATCATCAACAAATGTGAGTACTTAAAAAGTTGGTAAACTATGTGAAACTAGGTTGCACCTACATATGCAATTAGCCACGTGCTTTAATGCACAAAGATTATGAAACATATTACTTTGTGAAAAGAAGAGCTCAGATTCAGTGTTTCATATAGCATTCATATAGCATATGTTGTAAGTTATCACAAGTCTTCAGAGCTAAGGAGTGAAACTAAAATCTTACAAAAGGAGTTCAACTACCTAACATAATACCACAGAAAGGATACCTTTTTTAAGACAGCTAATTTTAGTTGCCATCGGCCAGAGGAAGAGGTGCTGTAATCTACCACAAACCATAGACAAAAACCCAAATACTACAAGACAAAACGTCCACAAACCATAAACAAACACCCAAATACTACAAGACAAAACGTCTGGTTACCTCAAAGTCCAGTAGAAGACACAGGGATGGTAAAAATAATCTTTGTCTGAATTATTTTGCTTCTAAAGTGTCATCCACATGAAGTCTCAGCCCTTTCAAAGTTATTTAAAGAATAAGTGTCTTCTAGCCAGACCAGAACAAAAACTACATGATGACAAAACAATACAAGATAACACTCCAGACACACATCAATGGTAATCATCAGTTTATTACACTGTGAAAGCAGATCCTTCTGCTTCGGTTTTGCACCACTGGCTGTTCCATTAAACAGCCTCAAAATCCACAGAATTTCAAGCAGCTGACAAAAGGCGAGGCTAGCAGTGCTCAAATAAATGTCAAATAAATTAGCATACATAGACCTCAACCCTAAGCACTGCAAGAGTCAGGAGTGCAAGCAACACAAGGAAGCAGGGTACAACGAACCGCACATTGGAGATCAAATGCATGGGCGCAGAAGTACGCCCACCAATCACCAAACAGGAAGGAATGGAGCAACGACAACAAGGCGAGCATCCCCCAGGGAGGGAGTAAGAAAAAAGCACTCACAGAGGACCGCCGCCCAGAAGCAGGTTAGT